>NC_065579.1:136182747-137432747 GCF_024542745.1 Macaca thibetana thibetana | reverse complement strand
TTGGTGACCATAAGTTATAAATAAAATCAAGTGAATTTTATATATTGTATATATTACATAAACAGTATATTATTGTACTTTTACTACAGGCAGGTAGCTGTGCACAAGATACGGTATTATGTTGCATAGCTTAAAATTATGTAAATGGCATGATGCTGTATGCAACTTGTTCATTCTTCCATTTTATTTTTGAGATTGATTTATGTAGATGCATGTATCTCATTAATTTGTTGCCACATAAGATTGAATTTATGAATAAGCCTGTTTATTTTTATCTTCTCCTAATCATGGGCAATTAGATCATTTACACTTTTTGATGTTTCAAACATTGTAATGAATATACTTTCACAAATCTCCTTATGAACATTTGCAAGAGCTTCTCTAGGCTATTTACCTAGAGAAAGAATTCAATTAGAAATTGCTAACATGCTCTCTAACGTGGTTGTGTAAATTCTTACTCCTATCACTGTACGATTTCTCATTTCCTTACATATTCACTAAAGCGTGGCTTACCAGTATAAGAAGCTTTCAAGACCCCCAACCCACATTCCCCATGACCAACAATCAGAATGCCATTTTTAAACATAAAAATTGAAGAAACAAAGCCATATTCTTCAATTTTTATGTATTAACAGAAGACCACTTCTTTTCCCAAGCACGCTTTCCTGGTTGGAAATGCATCATCACATCTCTCATTGTTGTACAAATAGTTAGGCATTGCTGGCCTTCGTTCTGCCTGATAACACAATTTATCTCTGTAGTCATAGCAAATATTTTATCTGGAAATATATTTAGCCAGCGATTCCCCAAACGTATAGTTTATAACAACAGTCTGAAGATTTCCTCTGAAAAATAAATTCCACCTGGGAAATGATACTTGCAATATCCTTCTTCTTAAATTTAACAAAGCCTCTGATAAGTCCCACAGTGTGAAAACCTGTCTTATTTAACCCAACATTTCTCAAATTAAAAAAAAAAAACTCTAACCCCTGCTAATAGGAACACACTAAAAGACACTAATCTAACCTCCTCTGGCTGGCATTAGCACAGAATTGAATATTAGAAACCTGGACTTAAATCCAGACTTTACCATGTTTTTTCAGTTTTTTTAACTTTAAAAAAATTGACAAATAATAATTGTACTTATTCCTGGGATACATAATGATGTTTCAATGTAATTAGCCTATCCATCATCTGATTTATTGTTCCTTTGTGTTGGGAACACTCATTGTCCTCCTAGCTATTTGAAACATAAATGTTGTTGTTAACTATAGTCACCCTACAGTGGTATATAACACTGGAGCTTATTCTTCCAATGTAGCAGCAATATTGTATCCTTTAACAAATCTCTCCCTATTCTCCCCTTCTCCCTGCCCTCAGACTTGACCATTTTTTGGTTTTTTAATCTTAGGCAAGTTATTGACTATTCATGAAACTCAGTTTTCTGATCCATAAAGTGAACATCAAGTTGTCTTTACCAGTTAGGGGAACTAAGGTTCCACACAAAGCACCTAGAATACCCTGGCACATAACAGACACTCAATACGTGCAGAATTATCTCTATTTTCAGCTTTCTGAGATAGCCTTGTGCATTTTGCTCTCCATTGTGCAAAGTGGTCATTTCATTCTCTAAAACCACTCTTCTCATGCATGCACAGGCTGTCTGCTCTAAGTTGGCCAGGATTTAGAAAATCATAATGGGTTCATGATTATATAGACTTTGGTCAAAAAAGCCTTAATTTTTTTCATCCTGTACTAGCAGGACAGACCTCAGGCTTTCTTGATTACAATTTAGCTTCTGAAGATTTTTTTTTTTCTTTTTTATAGGTTGCTTGATCTGCAGCAATAAGGACTGCATTCAGTATTTAATCATTATATGATATTTTTCCAAGTCCCATGAGATAATAAAACTAAAAGATTCCTGCTTTAATACTTTCATTCCCATAACTTTCAAGAAGAAACTGAAATTCAAACAAGTTAAATTAGAACATTTGTATAAGGAAATGGTATGTCATAACAGTTCCATGCCCAGTAGCTGATTGCATGGGCCTTTGACTCAATCTTGATTTAAATATCAGCCCTTCACATGTGTGACCCCAGATGGGTTACTTAAACTCTCATAGCCTTGATTTCCTTATATGTCAAATGGGGAAATCAATGTGTGGACTCTAGTTTGTGCTGCAAGGAATGGATAAGGTAATGCAGCACCAGGCACGTCAAGGATGCTTAACAGATATGTGTTAACCCTATTGGAGGTGCTTAACTTGGGGTGGCCTCCCTGTGCTCCAGAAGTCTGTTGAATTCCTATTGCTTTCAGATCCTTGAGTTCAAGTTCAGTATCTACAATGCTAGTTGAACGAACAAATCTAGCGAGGGTCTTGGAACAGAACTGATGATGTTGCATTTACGTTAGAAGTGTGTTGTGGTAATTATCATAAAGCTGATCCTAATATCAATAAGGCTTATTCTCAAAATAGGAGGAGGAATGCATTTAATAAGATTGATCATCAGAGCACTGTATTACCATGTGTAAAACAGCTACAATTTATTGAGCATCTGCTATAGCCGGGCACTATGCTAGAAACTTTATTAGATTAGTAGTATTGTTCCCCATGGTTTTGTAGAAATTAGGGGGAAAAAATCTCAGCAGAAGACACTGTAATAGAGTAGGAGGGAGGGGTTAGTAATTCCAACACTACTGTCTCTTAGTATTTATTGAGTGTTCATTATTTGACCCTTATTTTCATTAATAGCTAACATACTTTATTAAATCTATTAATAATATACAACACAACCTAAGTTATTACTGATGGGAAAACTGACGACTGGACATGTTGAGCAGTTATCCAATGTCATGCTGATAGTAAATGTTGTAGCCAGCATTTGAACCCAGTTCTCTCTGACATGACAGAGGCAGCAGCCTCCTGAGAGTCCTTAAAATATGACATCCACAGCCTTGATGCTTTTTTTCTTAGTCCTGTATTGAGCACTTGGTTCTATGAACTTGGGAAGTGGATTCTATTTACCCCATCAATTCAGAGACATACATTTTTCCCACATTTAACCTCTCCCAAATCAGTATGTGATTCAGTGCCTCCTGTCACCCCCACCCACACACACACCTGGTACATAAAATAGCAGTGCCTCTAGCATATTAGATTCAAAGAAATTTAGTAAATCATTAATCCTTACGTCAGTCCTTTGAGAATTACATATGATCCCCAATCTGAAATATGGAAACTGAGGCATAGAGATGACATTGAACTTCCCAAGGGCAAACAGTCAATGAGTAGTAAGGTCATGATTTCAACTTAGGCAGTTGAATTAGAAAGCCCCGGCTCTCACCAATACAACTGTAATACCTACAACATAGTGTCAATAATGTACAAATTAAAATTTATCAATGATAAGAACCAAATCTTTAAAGCTCAGCAGTTACATACTAACTTGGTTTCAGCTCTGATTAACATCCCCCTTCCATTCTTACCAAATACTTCCACTATGTCATCTTAAGACTGTGGAAGATTAACAAGTGCATGAAACACATTGAGTCTCAGAAGGTACAACTGGGAATTGAGTTCTTCTCTATCCATAATGTGATGGCAAATTTTCTGTCTTCACCAGTGATTAATTTATAATAATGGGGTCCACTGTCATTTCCTTCTTTAGATATTTCAGTTTGAGAAACCAATGGAGTGAATATTGCTTGCAAAAGAGATTCAGAACAGCCTTCCATGGTTGGAACACAAATCTTAAAGACACACTGGAGAATTTCCAAGGGTGATAAATGTCAAAACTCAGCATCTGTTAATGAGGACAAAAGGAAAGGTTACAATTTATTGCAAAGTCTTTGATGCTTCCTTTTTGTTAGGAATTTCTTGGCTTTAAACAACTAATCAAGACAACGAGGCAGAGGGAGCGTATGGCAGAATAGAATGTAATCATGTCAGCAGCAAGTACTGTTGAAATGACCACTTGTAGGAGCCATCTTGCATGTAAGACTGCTCATTAACTCATATGATTTATTGAGATAATACTCTGGACCATAGCCATTTATGAGGTCTTTAAAGAGAAAAAATTTTTTCTCTTATTTTGGGTAGCCTATTGTTTCCATTTTCTTAGCTATTTACAGACAAAAGTTAAAATACCAGTTGTATATTATTACAGCAAGAGAATGTTTATGATGTTTGTTTTTTCAATTGTTTTGTTACTTTGTACCTCATGGTAGATTTTATTAATACTGCATAGAGTTCCTTGAGATATTATGTTAGCTACAGACATAGTATATATTTGTTAGCTTTTAAAACTGTAATAAACCACCCTAAAACTTAATGACTTTGAAACAATACCTATTTATTTAGTTCATGGCTCTGCAGACTGACAATTTGGGCTAGCCTTTGCTGGATAGTTATTCTGGTTTCAGTTGAGTTCACTTACGTACCTGTGGTCTGTTGTTGGGTTTGACCACGGATTGGCTTATCTTAGATGACCTCAACTATAATAGCTCACCTCTGTTCCATGGAGTCTCTCAGGTTCTAGCAGGTTAGCCCGCAGTCTTCCCATTTCAACTGAGCCAATTTCTAAGATATTGAGTGTAAGCTTGTAAGCTTTTTTAGGCTCGTGCTCAGAACTAGAAAAAAAAATGTCATTTCTGTCACATTGCTTTGGCTAGAACAAGTCACAGTGCCAGCCCATATTCAAAAGGAAGGTAAATAGACTCCATTTTAATTGGTAGAGCTTCAAACACACATTTGCACAAAATGGATACAGGGAGATAGAGACGAATGGTCATTTTTGCATTGTACCACACTTAACCTTTCATTTGTCCTGTTCTTTCTTGGTACCATTCGTGCGTTTATTCTACACAACCACCTACTATGAGATTTGTGTCTATTGGGCAGGGGGAGTGGTGGGAAGAAAGGGTTGAAAAACATAAAGACAAGTTTCTCAAATGGACAACCCTTTCTACAATGCCTTGGTACCTGATGGTGTCAATGATTACATGATCACTACAAGTAATTCTATCTTAAATTCAACCTTTTCCTTCAATCTACCAGGGTAGCTAACAGAGTGTAGAAGAGCACTGTTTCAAAACATAATTGGCACTCTATGGAAGATGAGTTCTTAACATGGCAAAGGAATTGGGGCCCATGAGATGTGAAGGGCAGTTGAAGGAACCTAGGAGCTAGTAGTTCAGGGAAAAGAGGTCTCAGGGTAAACACAGATATCCCAAGACATAAATTAGGTGCAAATTGGTTTTATTTGGTCCCAAAATACTGAGCTAGTACCAAGTAGCAGAAATAACAAGAGTCAGGTTTTGGCTTATTATGCTGAGTGTTTACTTTAAACAATTAGTATTTTTCAGAACTGAAAAGGATGGTATCAGCATTAGTTAAAATCATGATAAGCTTGGAGTCAGATTGATCTAGGCTCAAGTCTTTGTGCTCCTTAGGTGTGATATTGGTCATGCTGATTAACATCCATTATCTTTAAAATGGGCCTAATAAGTGTTTGTACCTTCTAGTATTATTATGAGGACTCAATGATTATGTATATGGCGATCCTCACTGTAGTCATTGGCAACATAAGTGCTCAATAATGCTTAATAGTTAACAAAAATATCTACATACCTAAAATTGACTAAAGCTTCTGCAAACAATGCAGAGTAAGTGAAGTACCAGGCAGTCAACAATACTAGCACTTTCGTGTTTCCTGGGCAAATGACATCTGTCTATGTTATTGGAGATTTTCTCCTACACTGTTGCAATTGCCCCTGGAAACTCAATAAAAACCTGCTTTCCTTTCCTTCTATAAAAATACATTATTATTATTTTGGTCCAAGTCTAATTACTATGGACTGAACTGTATTTCCTCTTGTTGGAGTAATCGATAATTCCTGGTGTGCAAAGATACCTACTACCAACCCTGACTTTATATAAAAAATCATTATTTTAATGATCATAACATTTTCTTCCTTTTTGCCAACATCATTCTTCACCACACCATTGCTTTAGGTGACTTAGAAAAATCAATTCGAGGGAGAGAATGCAGTGTCTATAGGAGAACAGAGTAACGGTGGATAGTGCCCAGAGCAATGGCTTCTGATTACCAATCTGCTAGAGTGGGCCTTGGGATGGAAAAAGATTATTCAGCCAATGGCTGCCTTGTCAGTTTGTTTGTAAATTGGGGCTATTTGAGTCACAGGACATTGCAGAGCTTCAGCTGTGCTCTTAATGTGCTTGGGGGACTTGGATGAAAGATGCTAATAGCATTACTGGGCAGGCCAGGGCATGTGAGTGATCACCTGCTGACTTTTGTTAATGTAGGCCAGCAATCAGGAGAATTCAGTTGCAGGAAAAAATCCATTTCCTGAATCCAGCCTACTCTGCTTAAAGAAAACTCCTGTGAAAATTTTCACTTCATACCAGCCAGAAAAATACCATAGCAAGACTTTGAATAGCAGCTGCTATTCTGGGGTGTGTGTGTGTTTGCGTGTATCATATATACATATATACACATTACATATATGTGTGTATGTATATATGAAAAATAGAGTAGTCATCAATTTACAAAAGATGCTACAAAGAGAGCATAATTGTTATATTGTCCTAAAGATTGCTTATAAGAAATAACACTCAAGTTGAATTGCTTGAATAAGAGCAGTCAAAAGCTTGGATTTTATAAATGTGAAGTCTTAGTTCTAAGGCTGCATACTAGCGAGAGCCACACTGATACTGCTGCACTGACCAAAGTGGTATCCTCTAGCCATAGATAGCCACTGTGCACCTGAATGTTGTATTTCAAACTGAGATTTACCTTTATGCATATAATGTATGCTAGATATTGTAGACTTGGCACAAAAACAAGATGGCAAAATATCTCACTAATTTTCTTATGTTAATGTTGAAGTGACACTATTTTGAACATATTAGGTTAAATAAAATACTGATTATATTTCAATAGTTTCTTTTTTAAAAACATGTGGCTACCAGAAGATACATATTTGGTTTGCATTAGTGACTCATGTTTGATTTCTATGACACGGTGCTGGGCTAGAGCTTCATTACTCAATAAGGGGCCCTCAGATCAGTGGTCTCAGCATCCCCTGGGAGCTTATTAGAAATACAGACACTCAGGCCCTGCTTCAGAACTATGGAATCAGAATCATTTTAACAAGATCACTAGTTGATTCATAAGCACGCATGTGAGAATCACTGGGTCAGAGTGTAGTGGGGCTACTATGAATTGAGAAGAGAGGGCCTCCTGAGCATCAATTTCGGCGTCCTTGTTTCCTCTGCAATGTCATTCTTACTTCCAGTTTCTTCTAGGTATGTCCAGCCTTGTCCACAGAGATCTTCCATGAAACCCCGTTCACAATTTTATGATGGAAATCAATGGGAAAAAAATGAGGCTCAAGTAGCAGAAAATGAACTTTATGGCCAACTTTTTAAGAGTAGATCTTTCAGAAAGCAGAATTTTTCTGTTGCTGATTTTGACTTGCTTTTTCGGGATTGTCCTGTTTGATGGCTATCCAAATAAGGCAGGGCCCAGGTATCCTTGTACATCCCTTTCATCTTTTGAGTTTCAACTCATGTCTAAAAGGCCTTCCCTGACCACACCTTCTCTTTCCCGCTACCCTGTCACTTCACATCCCATTAACCTGTCTTAGCTTCAAAGCACTTCTCTCTTGCTGAAATTCTTATTATTTCTTTACATGCTTGCCTTCTTTGTCTACTAGAATAGAAGTTTCATGAAGTCAAGGGCTTTTTCTTGCTCATCCCTGCAATGACTCCTGAGGCTACCCCAACTTAGGGCATAGCTTATGGGTATAGTCCCTATAAACTACCCTCCCTTCAGATACCAGCTGCAAGTTTGGGGGTCCCTAGGCCACTTCACTTCTGACCAGTTGACCCCATATTTGGGGGGTTCCCACTATCCCCTCAGGTTCGACACTGCTCAAATGGCTTGTAGTAACCATAGCACTTTCCTGAGTTCTATGACAGTTGTGTTACAGCAAAAGGATACAAATTAGAACCAGCCAAAACAGACACATGAGTAAAGTCTGGGAGAATCCCAAATGTGAAGCTTCTGTTTCATCAGGAACATGTCATGCTCCTGTCGTACCAATGTGTGACAACGCTCAACAGAATATTGCCAACTAGGGAAGTTCTCTTGAGCTTTAGTGTCCAGAGATTTTATTGAGGTTTTATTATGTGGGCATGATGAATTCAATCAATGGCCATGAGATTCAACTTAGTCTTCAGCCCCTTTCTTCCTTAGAGCCTCCAGGTTGACTGATACTACGTGGCTCAAAGCCCCAGTCTGCCCATCATTCCCATCCTGAGTCATCTCCTTAGCTTAAACTATCCAGAGGCCCACTACAAGTCATCTTGTTAGCATAAAGACAGGCTTATCATGAATAACAAAGATCCTTCTATCACTTAGGAAAGTTCAAGGATTTAACCTTCTTCCCAGGAACTGGGAACAAAAGCCATAGCCAAACAAATATTTTATTACATAGAAAGCTCTCTATTCCAGATGCCTGTAACAGTGTCTGGCAGATAATGGGCACCTGTCAAATATTTAGATAAATGAGTTCCCAGTGTCTAGCAGTGCTTTTCACTAAATGAGTGTTCAATAAAATTTTGTTGGTAGAATGAGTGTGCTCTTAACTCTTACAGTTAGACATACTGTCTTAGAGTCAGACCAAAGATTCAGTCTTCTTAGCAAGTAGTCTTCTAATGCCTCACAGAGATGCAGATTATTAAACAGAATTAACTACAAAAATAGAGGTTAAGTATATAAATCTTTTACTACTTCTTTTAATGCCAGTACCATGTTAATGGAGGAAAATCAGCTCTATAAAGTGACTGCAAACTGGTATTTGAGGCTTTTCCTTCTGTAATTAATTATTGACAGTTTACGCTCATTACACACTTTCAGGGAGAAAAACAACACCAATAATTAATGTTTCAAGAAAACTCCCACAGATGAACCTTTTTTGATGAATATTTTGTTGTCCTCAAAAACAACATTGCTGTGTCAATAAATAGTTGCTATTACTTTTCTGATTTGCAAATTATTGGTTGGAATCAGTAGAAGCATTAAGGGCGGATGGGAAAACAAGAGTTTTCAGTTTAAACAGGATTAAACCAGGCATGATATTGAATCTGTGGCCTCGTGAAGGTTCAGAACCCTCAGTAATTTCTGTGAAAGGAAAGGGAGTCTACAGAAAATAAGAGCAGATTTGGAATCAGGGCAAGGGCAGGATGCAAGGAGAGTCACAGCTGTGTGATTTGGGGAGCAGCCTCCTACTGCATGTTAGTCTAGATCAAACCTACGATGAAGTTCAGGAAAAATAAACAGTTGAGTCCTTTTGTGTTTATAAATCTAAACCTTGTTTTAGCACCTGTTATCTAAGTGACTTGGAATCAGCTACTTAAACTCCTGACATTGGTTTCCTCATCTGAAAAATGGAGAGAATAATTCTTATCTGAAAATAGCATCCTGGCAGGACTGTGGTGAGAGTTCAATAGGCCGTGCACATAATGTTCTTAAACAGCATGTGGCACAGAGCTGCAGCTCCATAAACATCAGCTGTCTCCTTTTTGATCTGCAAATTTTCTTATGTCTGGATTTGGATGGTAGAACTCGGCAGGACTTGGTGACACTTGGTGAGATGTGGATGGTGAACAATTCTCTAGAAAATTTTCTGTTTCAGACCTTTTTTTCCCTAGCAATGTTTCTTCTCTCTATCCATTCTTCATCAAGCCTAGCATAAGATATTCAGGTTTACCTGTTTCTTTACATCTTTATTTTTTTATGAAGATTCCTGTGTCACCTAAAAATTGTATTAGATAAATGTGTATGCTTTTCTCTTACTAATCTATCTTTTCTTATAGGGGCTTCAGTCATGAAACCAGAATGGGTAGAATGAAAGCTATTTTTCCTCCTCTGTCATAGCTAATACTTGTCCACTGTGAGCTTTCCAGTGGTAGCATTAACCACCAGAAAGGACATCATAATTGTGTTCACATTGGCTTATGCCAGTTCTCAAAAGCAATGCTGAGAATGGGAAGGCTAACTGTGGAGGAGTTAACCTTGAGGAATCAGGATGCTGTGGTCAAGGTAGCGGGGGCACGAGGGAGGGGAGTGGGTGGCTGGTGGTCCCAGAATAGAGAATAGCACACCATGATGGACAAGGATGGTGGAGGCTGAAAGAAGTTTAGAATTGTGTGGAAAGTGAAGCTTTGCAAGAAGGGAGCAAGATTGGGGCCAGTAAGGGTGTGCACAGATCAGGCTGTAAGACAAATATCAAGTAAGGCTGCAGTGGGACCCAGAACTACATCAGGAGAATTTAGTCTATCTGGGGAGGAATCAGACAAGCAGGACAGTGAGCAACCCTCCAGTCCTCCTTAATAATGGCATGTGATTATTGAAGGAATTTGTAGGACATGAAGCAGGGAACATAGAGTTCAGACCTGTTACTGGAGTTCAGATTCAAGGTGAGACTCATGTTCATGGGAAATGGTAGCGACTCAGTTATTATCTATGTGTTGCCAGATCAGAATGGATATTTATGTTGAGCCATTGAGCAAGGCCTCTTAAATCCCTCTCAGGTTATTGATCATATTGGTCAACAGGAACTAAGGGGACCAAGAGGTAAAGCCATTAGGTGGATTCTAGTGAGACCCTGTTTCCAGTTGCTTTTCATCCATGGACATCTCACAGTGTGGCTTGGTAATTTACTGGGATTTCAGTTTGTTTTCCCTCCCTGTGTCAACCTCCTTCTTAATGGACTTTTAAATAATTTTTTTGTGTTAAACATTATGTTAGTGAAATAATAACATATGTTACATGCTATTACGTTCTCTTTGAGGCTTTTGTTTTCCTAAAGTTCCAAAGGGAACATACTAGCATGTAATGTATATTATTATTTCAGTAACATAATTTTAAAAATTGTTTAAAAATTAGGTATGACCAAGGGAGATACCCGCTAAGAGGATAGATGTTCCCAGAGAGAGGAGGGAATAGGAGTCTACTATGCCTATGGGCCTTGAGGACCCATGACCTGCTCCCTGACATTGCTCTGAGGAGATACACAAGTCTCCACAATGAAGAAAATTTGGAATGAGCAAAAAAGAGCTCTGGGTGACTCCAAAGGGAAACAATGCATATAAATTGTCCAGGTTAGATGATTCCAGACTTCAATTGCTTTTGAGCTATTTTCCAAGTTGTAGATAATTAATAGTAATGCAAAAACTTTTCTATATGCATGCAAATAAATTCTGTCCAGTGGGAGATCTATTGACTTCTCTTCCCATCCCTGCATCTATTTGTAAATTGACTTCAAAATTCCCTTGCTCTATATAAATGTATGCTTCTTTGACTTCTCCTTTGAACTTGTAACAGCTTCCTAATCCCCTCATTAATAATGGATTAAATAAAATCTTTACCATGCCTTCATTTTATATCAGTTTAATTGGTAAAGTCATGATTTTACCTTTTCTTAAATTTATTATTTAACGGGATGGTGGCATGATACAGCTAGTGTGTTTAGGTGGTATTCCACAAGGGAGGCTGTTCCTGTTTCAACCTTACTTCACCCACTTGATGTTCTTTGGGAGTATGTCTAATTGTCCCCAACAATTATATGCAAGGAGTAGCTTACCTCTTTCCTTACAGCCTAACTACTAGAGATAATGGTTAATGACAACCAGTCCCAAAGAGACTATGCCACGTATACAAGTGTTGTTGGAAAACAGACTCAGGAAGGAATAGCCAGTTCCTAGAAACTCAGTGAAGTACTCACTTGGTCAAGCACCTTGCAAGATAGTTTCACATTGAAGCAGATGAACCAATGTTCTCAAAACTGAATCAATTGGCCTTTTGGTTGAATTTGATGATTCGTGTTGCTATAAAGGAATATCTGAGGCTGAGTAATTAATGAAACAGAAGTTTATTTGGCTCTTGATTCTGCTGGTGAAGAGATCAGGCATGTGGTGAAAGCCTCAGGCTACTTTGGTGGAAGATGAAGAGGAGTCAGCAAGTGCAGAGATCACAAAGTAAGAGAGAAAGCAACGGAGAGGGGATATGCTAGGCTCTTTAACAACCAGCTCTTGTGGGAACTCATAGAGTGAGAACTCACTCATTGCCACGAAGATAGCACCATGTGATTCATGAGGAATGTGTCCCCGTGACCCAAATACCTCCCATCAGGCCCCATCTTCAACACTGGGGAACAGATTTTAACATGAAGTGTGAGACAGACAAATGTCCAAATGGTAGCATGTGGCAACAAGGAGAAGGGAGAGAGGAACATATAGATTATTCTAACCTAGGATATTTCTCCAGAGTTAAACTACTGGGCTCACCAAATCCTTACACATTGCTCATTGAGGGCAGACGTTCTCCTTCAGTCTTTCTAACCTCTTTTGTTCTAGCACTACTCATTTCACTGAAAGCTCCAACTTTCGTCCCTTGTGCTACTTCTCAAACCCTTTGTTGCCAATTTAGTTAGAGATATTTGAAGCCCTTTCCATGGCTGCCTCTGGAGAGTGATGTCCTGGTGCTTCATATATTGATGGTCTGTCTGTAAGGTACACGATAAAATGAATTGGCACACCCATAGGCATATCACTTTGTATATTGTCTGTTAAGATAAATTTCAGGAGAGTTTTTGAACAGGAGAGTGGTATGATGTGTACTTTAGGGCAATGTTTGTGCTACCTCGATGCCCCCATGAATCTACTGAGGTTTTTATTAAAATACATAATTGGATTTGGCAGTCCTGAAATGGAGCCTGATATTTTGCAGTTCTAGTAAACTTTCAGGTGCTGGTGATGTTTCTGGTACATGGAGCACACTTTTGAATACCAAGAGTTTAGAATAGGGATCTTCAAACTTCTCTGGAAAGGTCCAGATAGTAAATATTTCCAGATTTCTGGATCATATTGTTTCTGTTGTTACTGCTTGCCATTATAGCATGAAAGCAGCATTAGACAATATGTAAATGAATGGACATGGCTGTGTTCCAACACAATTAAAAAAAAAAAAAAGACATGGGCAGAAGGCTGGATTCAGCCTGCAGGCCATAGTTTGTCAATCACTGGTTTAGAAATGTCATTCGGTTGGTATTATGTAAATGAATTGGAGGGATGGAGTGGGGATTGGAGACATATAGCCTACTTAAGGGAAGGAAATGCTAATAAACACTTATAGACTAAGGCAGAAAGATGGGAAATAGAAAGTGAAATAATTGATAGGACATGAAAGGGATGGACAAAATATGCAGAGCTGACTTCAATCTTAGATTATTTTGGGATCCTCAAGTAATAAAATAAAGCATGAATTTTCCTGGGCACATTTTTTGGGGATCAGTTTTTGGTCTGTTGCTTCCAGAATTTGACAACTTCTGTTACTGACATTCTTCTGGATTTACTAAAACCCAGAGAGCTTTATGTTCCCATTAATGACACAGAATTGGAAAATGCTTAATATGAGGTTTCAGGAGAAAAAAAAATCATTTCAATTATGTTATCTTTCTACTGTAATATGAACAGATTTGTTTTCTACATTAACTGCAGTTTTTAAAATTCAACGATTTATGGTAGATGTTAAATAACAGTTCTTTGTTTCAGGGACTTCTGGTAGGTGATAAGGTATATTCAAAACAAGCATGAAGTATTTATTGTGTTTCTGTAGTAGGTGCTTATGATTTAAAAGATAAACTTTGCAGACATGCCCCAAACTGGAGAAATTTAGGGTCTTTGTAGGGAGTGAGTGTAAGATAACTATCTTCAAGTTGAGTAATAGAGAAGGATTGACTTACATTGCAATGCAGTGTTTCCCCAATTGAGTATCACTGAATACTAGTCCTGAAGTTAAAAATTTAGGAGACATTGCTACTTACTTCAGATTTCAGTTCAAAAAAATGACATACTTCTCCATGCTTGAATACTACCATCTAGCCCATGAAAATTAAAAATCCCGTAATATTTAACTTACATTTTTTCCTTCAGATTTTCCCAAGAAGTCCTATAAAATCTTAGAGTTTGTGTATTTTAAAATAAGGATCTTCTCAAATTTCATGTATTATATCTGGTTGTTATGTCTTTTTAGTGCAGTGTTCTCAGAAGTTAATCACTGGACCAGCAGCATCAGCATCTTCTGGAAACTTATTAGAAATACAAATTCTCAAATTCTACCCTAGATCTACTGAATCAGAAACTCTGGAGACTCAGCCAAGCATCTGTGGTTTAACAAGCCCTCCAGCTGACTCGGGAAGCTAAAGTTTAAGAAACACTGCTTTAGTGCAATCTTGACTCCTAGTCTCAGCTGCTTAATAGAATTACCTAGTTATTTTAAGAAGACTCAGTATCAAGTGTACACCAGACCAGTTAGACTAGAATTTCTGAGTGTGAAACTCAGGCATGCATCAGTATTTCTTTCTTTCTTTTTCTTTTCTTTTTCTTTCTTTTTTTTTGAGATGAATTTTTGCTCTGTTGCCCACACTGGAGTGCAGTGACACAATCTTGGCTCACTGTAACCTCTGTCTCCTGGTTCAAGAGATTGTCCTGCCTCAGCCTCCTGAGTAGCTGGGATTACAGGTGCATACCAATGCATCTGGCTACTTTTTTGTATTTTTAGTAGAGACGGAGTTTCACCATGTTGGCCAGGCTGGCCTTGAGCTCCAGACCTCAGGTGATCCACCTTCCTTGGTATTCCAAAGTGCTGGATATTTCTAAAGCACCCCAGGTGATTTCACTGCACAGCCAAGACTGAAGACCCTTGCCTAGTTTTTGTTAAACTTGAACTGTCCTCCTCCCCTTTCATTGAATCACATTGACATTTGTCTTGCTAATTATCTTGTAGAAGGATCCATAATGTGTATTTGTTTGATCATATGCCTAGTTTTTGTACCCTATTGGGAATTATGTATGTCTTCTAGTGCCTTCCCAAAATAGATTTCAGCTTGAATATGCCTTGCAAGTAAAATAGATCATCTTCCATCCATCTCTTTGTATATTTTTTTCCAACCAAGTGCAACTTCTCTCTGCCACCTATTTGTTCCATCTTGCTAGGCCAGATTATTACCACCATGGTTTTCAATTCTGTATTTCATTTCCAAGTTGATTTTTTTGTAGAACATGTCTTGCGAATTTTGCCCTTTCTGGGTTTTATCAGCTATCTCCTGATAGTGTACACTCGTCTGTCTCACTTACCTTGTCTTCTGTTTCAAGCTGTGTTTTATTAGAGGATTTGTTTTCAATATCATCTGGCCATCCTGTGTGTAGAGTGGAGTCTTTGTTCTCACAGGTTTTTGTATTTTCCTTTTTTTCTCCAGCTGGTCGGTACAGATTCACTGAGATGCCCACTCTCAAAATTGTTTCTGCAACATCTGTCCTGACAGTTACACTGAATTTCTTTTTGTTCAGATTTGCAGGACAAAGCCGTTTAGAGTGAATATGTTTCTACATTCTCACAGGTCTCAGCAGTTGACCCACTTTTTTTCAACCAAAGTTGCAGCAACTCTGCAATATTATACGATGCAGGCCACCTGCCTATGAAAGTAAATCAAAGCATCATTCTACCAGTTTGCATCCACTATAATAAAGGTAGTTGAATGTAATGAAAAGGGAAATCAGAGCCTTTGATGCCTCATGTGCTGACAGAGGGAGTGAGCCAAACAAAGTGAGTTTTTTTTATTCTTTCATAGTAATAATCAGCATCATTAAAGGATAATTTTCACACACCAAGATGTAAAATCATGACTCTCTTACAGATATAAAATGAACACGTGTTAAAGATTTTACTTAACTCATTATTAATGAGGAAATCAGAAAGATATTATAACAGGTTCATAGGAGAAGTCTAAGAAGCACAAAATGATATCGTGTACAGGGAGGTTGAAATGAATGTGCAAATGGAGGCCAAACTGTTTCTTCCCCCACTGGGAAAAGGGTTGAAGTCAACTGAACCCTCTACCAGATGTAATTTGTTTATAAATCTATAGACAAATTTATTTTGGATTATTTTTAGTTATTTACAACTTAGAGTTGTAACAGAGCTCTATGGAAATGAAAGGCTAGAAGCAGGTAATTTAGAAAAGTATGCTCTAAACATTGCATGGTAGACCATGGCAGATAACCCAGTAATTGTTTTTGTATTTTCAAATGTCTTCCCAGTGACAGCATTTGTAAGAAACTTGATGGCTATGAAGCAGTTTGAAATAGATGCTTTTGACCACTGCTTCAACCTAATCAGATAGTTTAGTGCCATCTTCTCATAAGTTACCTCAGGGAGGTGAGTGATGAGCATGGCTAGCCTGGTGCCAGGCACAGGATAGGTGCTCAGAAATTCATAGTTGTTGTTATAAAAGAGACAGTGTTGAGTGGGGGTTAAGAGTGAGGACTTTAAAATCATTTTGTAGATTGTACCTTATTCCTTTCATCTGTACAATGCTAACAGTAATAATATCAATCTCTTAGAGTTGTTAAAAGCAGTATATCAGTTAATTTGTATGAACTGCAGAGAATACTGTGTACACTGTGGCCCTTAAGCCATGTGAAGAGCCCGGGGAGCCTTAGCAGAGTTGACACCAGGGCTAGAGAAGCACAGAGGGTGATTTCTGGGTTGCGTGAGTCCCCACCACACCTACCCATCAAGTTGAAGGTCAGTGGATATCATTGTGATGGAAGGGAAGCCTGCTCATATCCTGGCTCGTAGAACTCTGTTGCTTGTTTAATCAGAGTTTTGGGGCCAGGGAACAGATGTATTTTCTTTTTCCAGGAGAGAGTGCGATTGTGCATAGACAATAGCAGAATATGTTTGTAGGGTAGGAAAGGTTTGATTGATACCTTTTCTCACCTACCATAAGAGTCATGGCCAGCACTCCTATAACAGAAAGCAGGTTAGCATGAGAAAAGCGTAACAAATTTATGTAACCAAAGTTTTTACATGGCATGTCTTCAGAAATAAACCCAAAGGCTCAGGGAAAACCATCTATTTTTATGCTTAAGTTCAGTGTAGAAAGGATAGCCAGGTGGAAATGTGATTGGACAAAAATGGAATAATCCAGTGGTAATAGACTGAGAGGACCCAGCAAGCACCTCTGGTCAGATTGTTCTTGACCTCTCCGCACAGTATTCCTTACCCTCCAGCATAGAGCAGGACCCCTCTGGAATGAAGTCTTAGGGTCTACTGTCAGACAAGGTGGGTTAGAGAATTTCTTTATGGTCAGCTCCTACACAGAGAGATAGGGGTGGGTTAGAGTATAATTTCTAGTTTCTATGACTCACCATGGGGAAGAGAAATTCCAGTATCTATGACCTACCTTAGTAGAGAAAGGAGAGCAGGAGAAGGTCACAAAGAGACTGTTCTGAGGCCCTTTCAATCTTTCAATCTTTGAGGCCCTTCCAGTCTTTCAATTCAACATATTCAGCATAAACAGGAGATCCTGGGTTTGAAGAAAAGGAAACAAAGGATGCCCAAGCATGCCGAAGTGCCATACTCTGGATTATCATTTTCGAAGCCCCAGCATCTCATGTTATCAGTGCTGAGCCTTAAACCCAGTGTGTGTTTGATTCCAAAGCCTGTGTGTGTCTCCCAATCATATCCTAGTAACTCATTTTTTTTTTTCCTTCAGGCTCCCTCTTACTTTCCAGGATTCAGATTTTTAGCATTTCATCCTAATTCTTTGTTCCTTTATCTACACATCCATCCATAATTTCAACCAAAATATTTCATGCTTAGCTTGCTGTGTGCCAGGCACTGAGCCTGTAATGGTGCCTGAGAGTGGACAGAGACCCGACCCTGATGAACCTTCTAGCCGAGGGAATGAGAGACAAAGTAAGCAAACAGATGGATGAAAGGGTCACAAACTGTACTTAGTATGATGAAGGAAGGAAACAAGAGGTTGAGATAGGGAAGGAGTGATGAAGGAATACTTAAGAGTAGCCAATTAGGGTATCTTTGAGGAGGTAAAAGCTGAAATGAGACTTAAAGGATGAGAAGTGATGTCCATGGAGGCCTGGAAAATAGTTCCGTAGGCCAAGGGAATAGCAAGTGCTAAGGCCCTGAGGCAGGAACCAGCTTGGTACCTTTGAGGAGCAGGAAAGTGGCCAGTGTGACCTGGGAGTTGGAGTCAGGCAAGAGAGACACGGTTGAAGATTTAGGTAGGGGTCAGATCTTGCAGTGCCATGGAGGAAAATTTGAATTTTAACTTATGTTAACAGATGACATCTATTGTAAGACCAACAACATGCTCATGAGAAGAATTTATTATGTCTACTGTATGCCTATCATGTAACCAGATACTTCTCACACATCATGTCATTTTCTCCCCCCACTTTGGGAGGTAGAGATTTTGAGTTGTCTTAGAGCATCTGTTTACTCTTACATTTTTAGATCATGTTCTCTCTTCTTGAGGCAAAATGCTAGATCCTAGAAAGATGATCCCTGTTCTTAGGGAGCACACAGTGTAATAAAAACGTCTAGTAACCAAGGGTCATGCTAGCAGCTCTATGCCCTGGCTTCAGCTTTTAGCCACTCTGGGCTTCTCTTTACTCCAGTGGGGAAGTCATAATTTCCCCATTGCAGGTGATGGTGAAGATGAGAAGAATCAACAGGCAACAAGTGCCTGGGCCAGGTAGAGTCTCACTCACTGGGGGTTATTAGGAAAGTCTTGATGGTGCTCTGACTGAAGCCTGCTTACAGTGAACATGGCCAGTGAGAGACGGCAAGATCCTCTGGGAAAGGAGAGACAGGAAAGGCTTGGAAGAGGAGAGGGAACTGAATCTTGAAAGAACAGTGGGCATTCCCCAGGCAGACAAGGAAGAGGACGACAAAAATTATATTTCTATCAAGCCTAATGCAAGATAGTCCTTGTTATGAAAATTAAGTGTGAGGAACAAATGCACCTGTGATTTTGGTAAAAAGGTGCTACACATTGTAATTGAATGTCTAAAATTTGGACACTACTTTGTAAAAGTACTACTTACCAGTCACTGTTCTGCATATGGTTTTAATCAAGATGAGAATCATACTAAATATAAGCTGATTCAAAGGCTTTCTGTTTCCCCAAATGTAGCACTGTCTTTTCTTCCAATAAAATAAATAAAGTATATGTCAACTTGCCCTCTAGTGACAATATTTTGTATTTCACTGAGGTTCAGAGAATAAGCTGCGCGCTAGCTCCTCCAACAATGTGATTTTCTTTTTAAAAGACAGAGGCTCATCCTGTGTAGATAATGCTCTATAAAAGAAGTAGAACACTGTAACCTCTTGGAAGTATCTTTGTGGTAGCCTATTGTGGTCACTTCTAGGCTGCTTACTCATGAAACTTTGGGCAAATTATTGAGCAAGTAACTTTGAACAAGTTACTCAGGGATATGATCTCCTCACCTCTGAAACGAGTTAGCCAGAATGCTGTGTATTTACTTTGCTGTTATGCCTATTAGAAGGCAACAATGCAAGCTTTGTGAGCACAGATCACAGGGATTTTGTTTTCTACTGATCCCCTAGTGCACAGAACAGTGCCAGGCTTGTAGCTGGCACATAATGCATGTGATGTAAGAAAAATGAACAATGACAAGTATGAATATTGAAAACCATGAGTTATGGAAATTGCTGGAGTGTGGTCAAGCAGTTAGTGGATGCTTTACTACATGATGATATCCTCTTTTCCCTGGCTCTTGTCACTTTGTTTTTTCAATTTTGTATCAGTTAGGTTTATTTCCCTCTGGGCTGTTCGTTTTGTTTTGCTGTGTTTTTTGTTGTTGTTGTTGTTGTTGCTGTTGTTGTTGTTTTGTTAAACTATTGTGAGCCACAGTTTGAAAGAGACAAGAGGGAGTCAAGGATGAGGCTGGATTTTTTTTTTTTTAGGTTTGAAAAGCAGGTAGACAGTTTGCTAACCTTTCCTTCCAGCTGATGACATTTCAAATTTAGCCCATTCCAATAGGCTATTTTTCTTCATGATGTGCTTTTGTGCTAAATTATACACACATGCTGGATTCTGGAAATCTACTAAATCTGTCTTATAGCTGTTCACTGGTCAGTGTCCCTTAATTCAACAACACCCTGGGTTTTTAGGAAGGATACTCACATTTTTTTTCTTTTTAGTCACCCCGTTCATAAGTGTTTTGTTCCTTTCACCATGGGTTTATTACTCACTTCAACTTTGAAAAGCAGGACCCAGGAGGCTGTAGAGGTGAAAGAAATGCAATAGCACTTTTGCTTGCTGATGGATGAACATGTTGCTACTTAGAGTTGAAAAAGCATCATTTTCAAGTGCTTTTTAGGAGTGTTCATGCTATGGTGTAAAGGGGAGTGAAGAAAGGAAGGGAGCAGCTCTTCATGTGTTTTTTAAGGTCTTAAGTGTCCAAATCCTTCCTTACACTGTAACACCCCTGAAGAGAAGAGAATGTGTCTTTAACTTTCTACTCAACATCTAAAAACCCTCAGAGTTCTATCAATTTGGCAATGATAGTGAAAAGATACCCTTTGAGAAGTAGTGGTAAAGAATGGATATTGATTTATCCTTTTGATCCATGACGGTCTCCAGCTCTGAAACAAGTAATGCTTCCCAGTGGGTAGAGATGAAGTCCAAACTTCTTAACCTTGAATTTAGAGGCTTTTTGTGAACAAGCACCAAATCTTTTTGACCCCCTCTTCTAAACTTCCCTCCGTGATGTTCTGCTCAAATTATGCTCCCTCACTGACCTCCAGCTAGGCTCTGTGTTTTAGAATTTTAATTATATTTATTGGTCAGGGACAGATAGTTTTTGTTTTGTTTTGTTTTGTTTGTTTGTTTGTTTTTTTCCCAACTTCTTTTTGTTTAATTTTGCAGATAGTTTTAATTGTTGGAAAAGAAATCTAAAAAGTACAAAACAGAAGATGACATTCATAATTCTACTATTTGGAATTAATCTTTGTTGGTAGTTACCCAATCACTTCCTGTTTTTAAAAATAAGTCTATGTATAATTTCTATGGTTATAATTTTTTATTGCAAAAATGATATTGAAAATAGATAATCCAAAAGAGAAGATTATCATAGATAAAATTTTGTTTAATTACCGTTTCCAATCCCAATTCCCTCTCACATTCCCCTGAAACAACCCCTATATTAGTTTTGTTGTATATTTTTCTAGTTCGTGTTTAGAACAAATAATTGATGATATTATTCTATGTTTATTTTGGCTCACATAGATTGTCTCATAATGTGTGCATCCTTCCATAATTTGCTTTTTTTATTCAAAATCTGTTTAAATGTCTAGAACAAGCTTGTCCAACCCATAACCCATGGGCCACATGCAGCCCAGGATGGCTTTGAATACAGCCCAACACAAATTTGTAAACTTTCTTAAAACATTGAGATTTTGTGTGACTTTTTTCTTTCTTTAGCTCATCAGCTATTGTTAGTGTTAGTGTATTTTCTGTATGGTCCAAGACAATTCTTTTTCTTCCAGTGTGGCCCAGGGAAGCCAAAAGATTGGATACCCCTTGTCTAGAATTATTACTGACCATCGTATGTTCTGTTTATCCATTTGCCTACTGATGGGTATTTGGGCCGTTTCCACATTTTTGCAAAGATGCAGAAAAATTTATGTGATGATTTTTATGCAGATGTGCAAATATTTCTACAGTATGCATCAAAGTGGTATTGTGCGGTCATGGTGTCTGCACATCTCAGTGTGCATGGATGTTGCTAAGTTTTCCTGTCACTTTGCTAGCTTACATGCCCATATAGAGTGCGCAGAGGGAGAGATTTCTCAGGCTATTCCTTCTTTCTTCCCTCAAATTTCCCCAGCCTGAGATTTCCTTTATTTTTCTCTCTCGTGGAAACTGTTTTTTAAGATGCAATTTAGAGAATCTTAAATTATTAGAGTATCAGTTATTTGCTCTAAACATGAACTGGAAAAATATACAACAAAACTAATATAGGGGCTGTTTCAGGGGAATGTGAGAGGCAATCAGGATTAGAAATGGTAATTAAACAAAACTCTATCTATGATAGTCTTCTCTTTTGGATTATCTATATTCAATATCATTTTTACAATAAAAAATTATAACCATAGAAATTATACATAGACTTACGTATTTTAAAAAACAGGAAGTGATTGGCTAACTACCAACAAAGATTAATTCCAAATAGTAGAGTTATGAATGTCATCTTTTGTTTTGTACTTTTTAGATTTCTTTTTCAACAATTAAAACTGTCTGTCCCTGACCAATAAATGTAATTAAAATTCGAAAACATAGAACCTAGCTGGAGGTCAGTGAGGGAGCATAATTTGAGCAGACCATCATGGAGGGAATTTTAGAAGAAGGGGTCAAAAAGATTTGGTGCTTGTTCACAAAAGCCTCTAAATAGAGATAACATTTGTTGTATATTCCTCTCACTGGACATTAACTCTAGATTTTGACTATTTTTATTTTACTTGTTTATGTCTCTCTCCAGGTGAGTAACTAAGCTTAGAAAGCATACAGGCTGCACGCTCCTTTGTATTCCACAGAGCCTAGCCTAGTCTCTAAACCACAGTGAGTGCCAAGTACAGCAAAGCCTAGTGTTGCTTGAAATTTAGGTTTATGGCCAATTGAAAGGTGAACATCCAATATAGTGAAAATAATTCTCAATTTAAAAAATGCCTGTAATATTTTGTATCTAAATTCGCCACTTGGCACTTCTTCCTGTAGCATTGCACTTAGTCAGTGCAGTTAATTAACATATAAAGGTGATAGACCCTATGTGTGATAAATACATCCTGTAATTTGTAAACACAGTTCACATGTATTCCTAACACACCTATTAGGAGAGGCATGCAGGAAATAAAACACCCATCTTGTCCTCCTGTAGGGATACTTACGCTTGCTGACTGGAGGAGAAGGAATCACTTGAACTGTCTAAAGTGCAAAGTCCCATTTTTCACCCCTACATCCCAAAACACACACACACACACAGGCACACACGCACACACGCACTTTCCAGTACTCAGTCTGCTTTGTGATATGGCCTCCCTGATCATCTCCACAACACAGGCAAACACCTCCTCCTTCCTGCCCGATCTCTTTGCTCCCACTGAGAGAGAAGGAGGAGGCTGAATCAAGCAAACATGGCAATAGGCCAGCTCTTCTGTAATTGATATCCTAACTCCCTGGGACTTGATGGAAATAATTTGGTCACAAACACCTTTTTTAAGATACAGTGTCCTGCTATGTTGCCCAGGCTGGTCTTGAACTCCTAGGCTCAGGTGATCCTCCTACCTTGGCCTCCTGAGTAGCTAGAACTAAAGGTACATGACTTTCTATCACTTTTTTAAAGGCCATTTTTCACTTGCTGTTGTAGGGACCATTTTCTATGAAAGCCCCAGGAAGCAGCCTTGGTGAGGTGTTAGTGATGGAGGAAAAAAGTCTCCTGAACAAGAATAGGAATGTTCTTCTGTGCTTCCTGCACTCATAGTCCCAACTTATTCACACGGCATGGGAGAGATTGCTCATTGATTGTTTTAAAATCTTTATTTTTATTTTGGTATGGCAAGAGAAGAAGATCATGCCATTGAAAATATAGCTCCTTACCCACAGATCCCAAGAGGAAGAGTGCACCACACCAAACCGGCCACATAGGAAAGCACCAAGGTCGTTCAGGAGACAGGGGAGATTGAAGGGAAAATGCGGGCGAGAGCTTTTATTGTAATTTCTATGGGAAGGAATGGGCAAGGCCAGGTATGCAGGATTAGGATTGGCTAGTCTGAATAATTCCACTGGGCTGTGGAGTATAGAGGTTGTCTCTAGTTTTCTGGTACCTGGCCCTGGGGTGATTAAAGTCAGGGAATAGAGGCCTAGAGTGTGAAAGCCTAATCAAGGAGGTGGTAGGGATGTGGGGTGTGGATTGGTTGGTTTGCACATGACAGGTAAACTTTCAAGTGAGCTGTTTGCTATTTCTAGGAATTGCCTAACCCTGGGAGAGGCTGTTCCTCAAAGGCCAGCAAGGTCCCAGATGTCAAGGCATCAGAATACAGAAAAAAAATCAATGATATTCTCTAGGGGATATTTCCCTAGGTGTGTCTTGGTCTCAGGAATCCACGTATTACGTTTTTTGCCCTTCTGTGAAGGATATAAGTTGTTCAACGATGAGCAGTGTAAAAGGCCACAAACTGGGTGTCAATAGTGGAGATGTAGAGGAATGGCTAAGAGGGCAGGCAGAGACCCTGATAGCTACACAGGTTCTGCAGGTCTGTTCCTCCCCCAAGATGCCTTCTATATCTAACTGCCAGAAACTTCATAAACTTCTCTGTTTTCACCCAAATTATTACAATTTCTAGACAGTTATTTTTGTTTTTATGAAAAGAGATGGCACAACAAAATTAGGAATGAAATCAGGGACATTACTTCCAATTCTACAGTAATTATAGGATGAAGAGGAAGTTTTATGAAAAATTTGATGCTAGCAAATTAGACCATTTAGACAAAATAGACAAATTCCTTGAAATATACAAATTACCAAAAACATCTCAAGAAAAAACAAATCTATTCATACTCATATCAAGTAAAGAAAAAAAAAACTGTTCACAAATAAAAGTCTAGGCTCAGATTGCTTCCCTAGTGAATTCTGTTAAACATTTAAGAAAAAATAATACTAATTATATGCAAACATTTTCAGAAAAAGAAAAAGGAAACACTCCTCAACTAATTTTATGATGCCTGTATTGCCATGAAATTAAAACTGGACACAAAAGTTCTTAACAAAATTAGAAAATCAAGTCCAGAAATATATATGAAAAAATTTACCATGACCAAATGAGTTCATCTCAGGAGTTCGATGTTGGTGTAACATTTGAAAATCAATTAATGTAATATACCTTATGGACAAACTAAAGGACAAAATGCCTTGTCAATACATGCAAAAAACAACTCTTGAAAAAATCTGATTCTTATTCATGATAAGAGAAAAAAATTCTAAACAATCTTAGAAGGAAATTTCCTCAACCTAATAAAGGGTATCTATGAAAATAATGCAGCTAACGTCATTTTTAATGATGAAAAAATGAATCATTCCCCTTTGATTAGAAACCAAACAAAGCTGTCCTCTCTCATGACTTCTACTCAACAATGTATAGGAGGCTCTGGTCAGTGCAAAAAGGCAAGAAAATAAAGTCATACAGATGGCAACTTTAAAAACTATCAGTATTCTTAGATGACCTAATCTTACATGTAAAAAAATACTAAGGAATCTATAAAATGGCTATAATTAATAGTTAAGTTTAGTAAGATAGGATTCAAAATAAATAAAAATCAGTTGTGTTTCTACATACTAAAAAAAAAGTCTGAAAATAAAACAGTTCCGTGTGTACATATGTAACAAACCTGCACATTGTGCACATGTACCCTAGAATTTAAAGTATAATAAAAAAACGAGTAGTTCTCACATCCCCCCCCACAAAAAAAACACAATTCAATTCACAATAATATAAACAAGGATAAAATAAACAAGAATAAATTTAACAAAATAGATGCAAGACCTGTACAGTGAAAATTATAAAACACTGCAGAAGAAAGTTAAGATTTGAATAGGGAGACGTACCATGTTTATGGATTGAAATACTAGATATTTTTAAGATAACATTTCTCAAATTTGTCACTAGATTCAGTACAATATCTATCAAAATCCTAACAGGCTATTTCTGACTAGGATAAGTTTTGGTTACATTTAATAGGTGTTCCGTAGGGACTTATTTTAGACAGAGTCTCTGTCACTCAGGCTGGAGTGCAGTGGCACGATCTTGGCTCACTGCAACCTCTGCCTCCCTGGTTCAAGTAATTCTTCTGCTTCAGCCTACCAAGTAGCTAGGACTACAGGTGCCTGCCACCATGCCTAGCTTTTTTTTTTTTTTTTTTTTTTTTTTGTATTTTTAGTGGAGACGGTTTTTTGCCATGTTGGTCAGGCTGTTCTCAAACTCCTGGCCTCAAGTTTCCTCCCACCTCGGCCTTCCAAAGTGCTGGGATTACAGGTATGAGCCACCATGTCTCTACGGGCCCTCTTAATACACGGATTCAAATTTTCTTATCTGTGGAAAAGTTTCTTGTAGCTTTAAATATTCATTGGGTTCCCAATCTTCATTATGTTTTCTATTTCAAGCTCAATTTAACTATTTTTCAGCTTCTTATAACTTCATGTTTTTTCTCAGCATATCACCTAGTCTCCTCCTCTCAAATATTCCTGCTATGTAGAGCTGGCTAGAATAATTGTGGATCAGTCACCAATATTTCTTGGTTTCATTTGTGTTATTTCTTATTGGTAAATGATTATCCCAAAGAAAGGATCCAGGAAACTGGAAATGGCATTTATAACCTTTCTTGAATGTATTAGTCAGCTTGGGCTACCATAACAAAATACCACAGACTAGGTGGCTTTAACACCAGGAATTTATTGTTTAACAGTTTTGAAGGCAGGGAGTCCTAAATCAAGGTGTTGGTGAGGATGGTTTCTCCTGAAACCCTCTCTCTGGCTGGCAGACAACTGCCGTCTCCCTGTGTTCTAACCTGGCCCTTTTCCCTGTGTGAGTTTCCTGGTGTCTCTTCCTCTTCTTCTGAAGACACAACTTCTACTGGATTAGGGTTTCATCCTTATGACCTTATGTAACCTTAATTACCCATTAAATCTTGTATCTCCAAATCTAGTCACGTTGCGGGTTAGGGACTTAACATATGAGTTTTGGAGGAAGACAAATCAGTCCATAACACTGAAGGTAAGTGTTTTCTGATGAAAGCCTCAGTGTGTTCATGACTCCCCTTCTCTGATCAATGGAGCCTTCAACTGGCTTTCCTTCCCTTGTTATTCCATGTAAGGGCACCTCAGTTTTTCCTCAAGTAGCTAACATGCTGCTTTTATTATGATTGTGTGTCAGGTACTGCTTGAAACATTATCAATATTCCCATATGTTAGATCATTTGTTACCATGGTTTTGATTTCTACCACTTCCTTTAGATTTTTTTCTTTCCTTTTTTTTTTTTTTTTTTTTTTTTTTTTTGAGACAGAGTCTCTCTCTGTCAACTAGGCTGGAGTGCAGTGGCATGATCTCAGTTCACCGCAACCTCCACCTCCTGGGTTCAAGCAAGCACATTCAGCTAATTTTTGTAATTTTAGTAGAGACATTTTAGTAGAGACATTTCATCACATGGGCCAGGCTGGTCTCGAACTCCTGACTCCCGATCTGCCCGACTCAGCCTCTCTAGGAGCTGGGATTAGAGGTGTGAGCAACCACGCCCAGCTTCCTTTAGAATTTTTCCTTAGCTTTTCCATCTCTGTTTTCATTCCCCATCTGTTCTTGCATGTTACTTACTTTTTTTATTGGGGCCCTGTCTTAGTCTGTCCATGATGCTGTAAAAATGGAGACTGGGTAATTGTAAACAATATTTATTTCCCACAGTTCTGGGGCTGAAAAGTCCAAGATCAAGGTGTCAGGAGGCTCAGTGTCTGCTGTGGGCTGCTCTCTCTGCTTCAAGATGTGTCATTGAATGCTGTGTCCCTTGGAAGGGATAAAAGCTGTGTCCTCATGTAGCAGAAGAGATGGAAGGGCAAAAAAAGGCTGAATGCTGTGTGAAGTCTCTTTTATAAGGGCCTTAATCCCATGTATGAGGGAGAAGCTCTCATGACCTAATGACTTCCTAAAGGCCCTACCCCTTAATACTATTACACTAAAGATTAAGTTTTAACATTAATTTTGGAGGGGACTAAACGTTTAAACCTTAGTAGGCCCTTACTATATGAATCACAGTTATTTAAAATTTCCTGTGTCACACCGACATCTGATTCTGAGGCTTGCTTTGTCTCTTAAGACTTTTGTTGTTGTTGTTTGTTTGTTGGCATGCCTTGTAATTTTTTTCTTGAAAGTCAGATACATTGTATTGAGTACTAGGAATTAAGGTAAATAGGCTTTAGTGTGAGATTTCATGTTAACCGGGCTAGGAGTCAGGCTGTGTTTAATCTTTTTTGTTAACTATAAATGCTAGAGGCTTGACATTCCTTTTGAGATGTCTTTGTTTCTGTCTTCCCTATTGACTTTGAGCCTCCTTACGTTTACTACCTCAGACAGAGTTGGCACTGTGCTCTATTTACCTGTAATATGGGAGCCCTGTTGATGCAGTGGTAAGGAATGGGGAAGGAGAATGTTTTTTAACCTTCTGATTAAATCTCAGTCTTTTAGTGAGCCTGACACTGAGGGGTGTGACAGTAACAGAAGTCTCTCCAGCACTTCTGCCCCCATCCTGTACCCCTTCCCTGACTGCAATATTCTGAATGAATTTCCTTGCAGCCCTGACCCAAGTTGACTAGCTATTTACTCCTTTCGGTGAAACAGGATGGTTAGATGATACTTAACATAAAAGAAATGCGCTTCTCCAAGCTGAGATAAAGCCTCCAATATCTTTTCTGCTGTAGAGAAGGCCTTTTCTATGGATTTCATAATGGTTACTCTTCTCCTGCTTCTGACGGAGCTCAGAGAAGAGCTTTCTTGGATCTTTAGCTTGAGAATCTCATAGCGTTCCTGGAAATAAAGTCCAGAAAGGTTCTTTCTGCCAACCCAGACTGCAGCCCTCAAGCAATTAAAAACATAAAGGAAATTTTCACACAAAAATGTCTAGGTTCAGATAGTTTCACTGGTGAATTCTATTGAGGAAGAAATAATATGAATCCTACACAAACTCTTTCAAAACAAACAAACAAACAAACAAACAAAAAACAATGAAGACCACTCCCCAACTTACTTTTTTTTTTGTTTTTCGAAATGGAGTCTTGCTGTGTCACCCAGGCTGGAGTGCAGTGGCATGATCTTGGCTCACTGAAACCTCTGCCTCCTGGATTCAAGTGATTCTCCTACTTCAGTCTCCCAAGGAGCTGGGACTACAGGCATGCACCACCATGCCCAGATAATTTTTTTTGTATTTTTAGTAGAGATGAGGTTTCACCATATTGGCCAGCCTGATCTCGAACTCTTAACCTCAGGTGATCCACCCACTGTGGCCTCCCAAGGTGCTGGGATTACAGGCATGAGGCACCATGCCCAGCCCCCAACTTTTTTTTTTTTTTTTTAAATAATGCCAGGATCACTGTGATATATGCTGGTCCACAATAGACCTCTAGCCATTAATCAATATGACTATTTGAGTGTTTCTACCAGTTTGTGTCTCTGAGGACTCCTGCTCCAGACAGGCAGATCTTAGCTGTGATCCTCTATGTGCACCTGACTCTCTGGATTTCAGGATGGTGGTTTGCTCTGTGACCTCTGTTTCTCAACAGGTCCAAAATAGGACACTAGTTTTCCATATATCCAGCTTTCTCCTGTTAGAAAGATGGAAATGTTTACTTCCAAGTTCTTTTCATATCAGAGTTGAAACTGGGAACCCACATATACATTTTTGTCCTCAAACCCAAGAAGGTAGATAATGTTACTCTCCCCATTTTACAACTGTGGAATCTGAGTGCAGAGAGATTGGGATTTTGCCCATGATGGTGAGAGGTGAAGCCAGCTGGACTTCTGGGTCAGGTGGGGACTTGGAGAACTTTTCTGTCTTATGAGGATTGTAAAATTGACCAATCAGCACTCTGTAAAATGGACCAAAATGCATCAATCAGCATTCTGTAGCTAGGATTGTGAAATGCACAAATCAGTGCTCTGTGGCTAGCTAGAGGTTTGTAAAATGTTCCAATCAGCACTCTGTAAAAACGTACCAATCAGCTCTCTGTAGCTAATTAGAGGTTTGTAAAACGGACCAATCAGTACTCTATAAAATGGACCAATCAGCACTCTGTAAAATGGGACAATCAGCAAGATGTGGGTGGGGACAAATAAGAGAATAAAAGCTGGCCACCCCAGCCAGCAGTGGCAACCCGCTTGGGTCTTCTTTCATGCTGTGGAAGCTTTGTTCTTTGCTCTTGCAATAAATCTTGTTGCTGCTCAATCTTTGGGTCCATGCCATCTTTAAGAGCTGTAACACTCACCATGAAGGTCTGCGGCTCCATTCTTGAAGTCAGTGAGACCACAAACCCATTGGAAGGAACTAAATCTGGACACAATGGCACAATAGTCAGTGGCAGAGTCAGGCTTTAAATTAATTAAATTTATTTCCTTTTACTAAGTGCCCCAAATACATTCCCTGTTTTCCATGCACTAGATTAACTGCAGTAATTCTTCTTGTGGTCATTAATGCCTAGTCAATGCTGTTTTCTAGTAAGCATTAAATATAATGTTTTAAATCACTTAACCCAGTACCTGACACAAAGTAAGTGATCAATAAATAATGGAAGTGCTGTCTGTTGTTCTTATTGTATCATTTATTCCTCACAGTGACTCTAGGAGATAGAGTTCTCTACCTGCCATTTGTAGGAGAGGTACCACCCCCCAGGGTCTGTTAGAATTGGGCTGAGATATACCCTAGGCATTGCAATTTTTGAAAGCTGCTCAGAAAATTCAAATGGATAGCTAAAATGGAGAAGCACAGCACTAAAAGGTATGTTGATCACCTCATCCCATTGGTGCCATGAGGAAGGAAGGACTAATCTTGCCAGATTTACTTATTTATTTCCAAAACAGAAGCTGAAAATTTGAATCACAATGAGAAATTTCCTAACTTGAAGTTGTCTCAAACCTTATTTTTAACAATGCAGAATTCTGGAAGCTCAATATGGGACTGATACTTGCCAAGCAATATATTTGAAGTTAAATTGTGGAGACCAGTTGGCTCCCTGATTAGATTAGAACAGTGGTTCTCAAAGCATGGAACATGGAGCAACAGCATCAGGGTCACCTGGGAGGTTGTTAGAAAGGGAAATTCTCAGACCCCAGCCCAGACCCACTGAAACAGACACTCCCACTCCGGGAGTGAGGCCCAGAGCCTGCATTTCTGTCAACCCTCTAGGTAACGCTGATGCCCACTGAAGTTTGAGAACCACTGGATTTTTTATCATTTATCATTTTATCATGTTCTTCTTGCTTCCATAGTAGTAGAGGCAACCAATGAAAGAACAAAATATCATCACAACGTCAAACTTCAACTGAGCTACGAGTTTGTGGAAATATGGAGTTTCAGGAAAGACAGTTCCTCCCCTTTAAATCCAGTTTGAAATCCAAGTCAGAGAAAGCTGTACCGAAGTGCTGGCACTTTAATTTGTTCAGATCCCACCTCCGCTATTTGCATCTCAAAAAGCCTATTAAATTAGCCCAGTGCAAGATCTGCAGGAAGACCGCTACCATTTCAGCTACTTGAACTACGAAGGGAAGGGAAGGAGAGCGACTGTGGTTAGAGCATTAAAAAGAAAAGTGATATGGAAATGTATATCCCAGACTCCATAGTTTCAGTATATTCATTTCCCAGGTTAAATACACACACGTACACAAGATCATGCTCACACACATAACAAATATGCATTCGTATAAATACATGGTGTGTGTAAAATGTGTGTGTGGTGGGGAAGCATGTGGAATGTGCTATAAGAACCATGAGCAGTTGATGTAAACTCTTCAAGACAGAAAATGTTTCAGGGTACAGAATAAGAGTGCTGACAAAATCTCAAAATCAGACTAGCATGTGAATTGGGAGGCTTGACAAGAGCACTTTGACACTGGCTGCTTACAGCCAGAGTGCGGTATTGCATAGTAGTTGACATTGGGTGCTTTGGATTCAGATATCCAGGATTTACCTCTTGCTTCTCTTTGAAGGCTATTTGAGTTTGGAACAAGTAACTTAACTACATCATTGGTAAAACTAGACTAATATGAAATTTTTGAAACTCTGTGTGTGTGTGTTTGTGTGTTTATGTGTTCATGGTAGCAGCCACTAGTTAGCACTTACAGGGAAAAAAACTTATTGAGAGCCTATATATCAGACACAGTGCTAAGAATTTGGGATACTGTTTGCGGTCACTTATTCAGGAAAGACAGAGGCTGGGCAAAGAATTATAGGTATACAGGGTGTTTTTAAAAAGTGAGGCTGCTATGGGATTGCAATGGAAAAATAAATCAGAGTCTGAAAGTGACTTAAACTTTAGTAAACAGTATTGGAAAGTAAATGAGAAATGCTAGGTCAGTTGCTGTTTACCTTTGATGAGTGGCAGAATCTCCTGGAATACTTGTTAGAAATGCAAAGGACTGACTTCCTCCAGTGCAAATGCCCACACCTCCAGTTGCTAACTCCTGACAGTGACTCATCAAAAAGGCCACAGGATTATTGAGGTGTTGGAGCTGATCAGAATCTTAACTGTGGCAGTGGGTACACAAAGCTACTCAGATGATAACATTGTAGAGCATGAAACACACATGCATACATACACTTTAGGACAAATACAACTGGAAAAATCTGAATGAGAGCTTAAAAAGAATCCCGTGGACAGATCTTCTCCCTGGAGATTTGGGAGTTAGCGTGGAGTGGAGCTGGGGTATCATATTTTTTAATATCCCAGGTCATTCTAATATTGATCCAGAGTTGAGAGCCATTGTGAAGAGTAATGGAAAGCCACAGTAAGGTTTAACCAGGGATGTGTCTTGATCAGATTTTTGTTTGAACGTCACTCTGGGTATAACAAGAAAATGGAATACAGAGCGAGAACAAAGAAGGAACTAGGAGGCCATTAAGGTAATCTAGGGAGTGATGATGTCTTGCAAAAGCAAAATGAGAGTAGAGATAGATATGTGGGTTTTTAATTTTTATGACTGACGTGATGTAGTAATTGACTGGCATGAGACTGCAGAAGAACAGTTTTTGAGACCCACGTGTTCTGACACTTCGGAGGAGACTGGAAGTTAAAGGAGAACGATTCTGAAGTTAAAAGTGAAGCTTAATAAATCAATCAGAAAGAGAATCAGAAAGACTCATTGGAGTCTGTGACTTGCAAAGTCCAGAATCAAAGGAAAGGGACCAGGATGCGCCACTGAGGCCTGAACTCTACAGCCAGTGGCCAAGACAAGTGTGTTAGGGGACTTAGAATGTGACTAGGGAGTCTTGATCCTATAGCTTTCCCTAAAATCAACAAGAAGAGGACACAGCAGGGTGAAAATATTCTATTAGTATGGCTTGTTAAGAGGTAGGGTGCCCCAAGGAATGGAAGGAGGATAATTAGAAAAGGGAAAGTGAAAGTGATGAGAACTGCAAGGAGGCTAATTATAATAGCAAGGTGTGGAGTCATTATGGGCCAGAATTAGAGGGATAGCAGTGAGACTGGAAGGAAAGGGGTAATTACAAGTGGAATTATAAGGGAAAAATCAACAGGACCAGATGGCTGATTGAAAGTGGAGAGCCATGGGAAGGAGGCCAAGAGCCAAAAGGACATAGAACCATGGCAAGAGCACAGAAAAACAGGAAGTAGGATGGGGGTAGGTTCAGCAGGACAATAGAAGAGTTTGGTTTGTGATGTGTTAGTTGGAGGTGATGGTGGGGGAGAGACCTGAAGGTGCCCATTCAGGATGACAGCTAGAGAGAGGAGGCATGGGGGGTGGCCAAAGGGTGTCCTCAGGGCAATGGCCAAGCACTAGAAGCACCCAGGTTGAACATCGTGTTTGCTCCTTGTGTTGAGTGTTGCTCTAACACAACATGAAATAGAGGAGGCTCGATTCACCAAGATTAGCAAGGATGAGGCTTTGCTAGCAGACTTCTGAGCAGTTGCAGGATGGCAGATGCTGAAGCAAACAAAAGCAGAGGTAGTCATTTGCAGTGGAGGTCTTCCATGAATACATTAGGGCAAATGCTGAAGAACTCTGGATGCCCATTAGAGGTGGCAGGGGAGGGAGCTGGCTTATGCTGCTTCTGCTACCCACCCTTACTCATTACTGCAAATCACAAGTTTTGGTGTTCAAGTTCAGGGGTTGGCAGAGTACTGCAGATATGCCAAATCCAGCTCACCCCATGTTTTTGGTAAATTGTTATTGTAACACAGCTGTGCCTGCTCATTTACATATTGTGTGTGGCTACTTTTGTGCTACAACAGAAGTTGAAGAGATGTGACAGAGACCATATGAGCCGCAAAACCTAAAACATTTACTATCTGGCCCTTTGCGGAAAATGTTTGCTGGCCTCTCCGCTAGTTCATTGGTGTCTACTCCAGTATGTGGCTTAGAGAGTCTTCAACATTACCAGTCACCTCCACCATCAATTACCCCAATACTATATTCATCTGTTCATTCCTGCCCACCAGATTATTTTCCTATACTAGGGTTGTTCAATCTTTTGGCTTTCCTGGGCCACACTGAAAGAAGAATTGTGCTGGGCCATACATAAAATACATTATCAATAGCTGATGAACTAAAAAAAAAAATCACCAAGAAATCTCATAATGTTTTAAGAAAGTTTACAAATTTGTGTTGGGACACATTCAAAGCTGTCCTGGGCTGCATACGGCCTGCGGGCCGTGGGTCTGACAAACTTCCTGTATACAATCTTATTTACAATTTTATGCCGACTAAGTCCCTCAACCTGCGTGTGTGGAGCAAGTGGCTGCCCCTCAGCCTTCACTCATGTTTTCCCTACTTGGGTGGGATTGATCCTGTGATCTTTCCATTGTTACTAATTTAGAGTCAGCTCTTGACCTTTCAGGGTGAGATTCAGTTTGAGGAGAGGAGAGAAACATTCTGTCTTCCCACGTATGTGCATATCAAAGGGTTTAGCCCCAGGAGCTGCTGAGAGAGCCCAGACTCAGAATCGGTCAGGAAAGCACCAGGAGAATGTTAGGGAGATTGAGCCATGATTCCTAAACCATCAGACACCTCAGATCAACCTGAATCCTGCCCAACTTCTGGGCTTCATGGTTATGGTTATGGGAATAAATAACATCCTTCATCATTTCATTCAATTTGGACTAGGTATCCAGCGACAGGCCATATAATGTTGAAACCACCTTTGCAAAATTATAACTCAGGGAGTTATGACAGTGAAAGAAATCAGACCTAACCACCTCCATCTTGCTTCTAACTTTAAACTGTCCTTGTTCATTACTGGACATAGGCCAAACTAACTTTGCGAAGGAAATCAGTTTATGGTTTAACTCTGAAAGAAAATTGGTAACAGTCTTTTCCTGACAAGACCCCCTTCTTGCCTAGGGATGTGTCTGCCTTTGCAGGACTAACAAATTAGCTACAAGATTAGAAATTACAGTTTAGGGGTCACGGAGCCTCTGGCTTCAAGTGTCTGAACCTTCCCAAATTTCTCCTAGAGATAACGTCACTATTGTAAAACCTAGGATCAGTGCTTGAGATATTGTGCAGACCCTGCACTCAATGGATCAGCTGACCCCACCCAGACTAGCAGTCTGGCTCAGTCAGTTCTGCCATCCCACCCAGAAACAGAAGACAGCAAGAAAACCTCACTTTGACCCCTCGCTATGATTCCATCTCCAACCTGACCAATCAGTACTCTCCACTTCCCAAGCCCCTACCCACCAATGTATCTTTAAAAACTCTGATCCCTGAATACTCAGGAAACTGATTTGAGCAATAATAAAACTCCGGTCTCCCGCACAGCCAGTTGTGTGTGAATTACTCTTTCTTCATTGCAATTCCCCTGTCTTAAAAAATCAACTTTGTCTAGGCAGTGGGCAAAGTGAACCCACTGGGCAGTTAAAATGAGTCTTAAATGACTAACGTGGATACATCTAGCATAGATACATCTCAGTTTACCTTAGTAGTTCCACTGGGGGAGCCCCATCCCCTCACCAGTGCCTAGCGGGGGAACTTGTGAGAGCCTTCCTCACAGGGCTTTTCCTGGGCTCAGCCCTCTACTGTCTGCTTTGGCCTCCATCCCTGCATGTCGCTCGGAATTGCTTCTGGCCTCTGTGCCACGGTGGGGTTTATTTTCGTCAATACATGGATGTTCCTCCTGCAGGTTGGTCTTATTGGACAGCTTAGCAACAGCCTTCACTGTTCAGGTACTTGGTCTTTTCATCCAATTAAAACATCTTTGGTAAGTATCCTTTGGTTCTAAGGAGCAGCAACTGACACTAGCAGTTTTCAGGAAGAAAAAAAGGCTTTATTATGGAAGGATACTGGGTAGCTCATATGATGGAGAGAAAAGCTGGATCATCACTACAGCTAGGAAAGGGCAGGATTCTGGAAGCTCTCGAGGATTAGTGAGCAAGAATTAACAGACATACTATTTAGGATCCAGATGTTGAAGCCACCCTAGCCTTCTTGTTCCCTTGTGTCTCTGCTCAAAATTCAAATTCCCAAAGGAAGAGAGGCCTGGGGTTACATATGAAGGCAGAGCTTTGATGGATAGACTCTCCAAAATCATTTGCAGTGGAGGAAGGATGGTTAGCCAAAAGAAATTTTGCCATGACTACCAAAAGAAGGGAAGGAGGAGGATGCACAGAAGAAGAATTGTCAGTGATAAACCTCTGCCTGATTGCACAGGGGCCACGTTCAGGGATACTTGTGTCAGTTAAATCAGCATTTCTCAAACTTTAGTATGCCTCCGGGTGGCCTGGAGGGCTTGTCACAACACAGATGCCTGGGCTTCTCACCTCCATTCTGATGCAGTTGCCCTGGGGTGAGGACCTGAGATTCTGCACTTCTAGGAAATTCTTAAAATGATACTGATTTGGCTGGTCGGAGGCACAGACTTTGAGACTCACTATCTTGTACACATTGTATTCTTTTTCAGAATTTTAGTTAAAAAAAATTCCTAGGAATAATGCATCAATGTTTGTGCTTGGAAGAAATTTAATCTCTTTTCCTTATTGTAGCTCAACAGTTTTTAACTCCATCTTTTACTTGTTAGTGCTTGTTAGTGGTAATGGGTGGGTGTCTTTTAAATTTTCTTTGAATATAGCTCGCCTAATCTTCTTGAGAAGATGCCTTTGTTTTTACTCAGCTTTAAGGTCCATGTTAAAAGTTATGATGAAAATCAAGTCCTCGGGTGTGTTAAAGTCTATCTATTTTGACAGCTACAGTTAAACTCCAAATAACTTCAGAGGACTGAGGGAATTTGTTCCTAAAAATATTTTGGCAGGGGCTTATTCTCTTGAAAAAAAAAGTCTTAACATCTGAAAAATATCTCTTAACCATACAGATTATTTGCCTTTGCTCATAGAAAGAGGAAAAGTAAATGAAGTTGAAAGTGCTGCAAATTTTAGTGAATCTCTAATAGATCGCTTGATTTATAGAAGATGTTCATGGCCCAGGAAGGATTGCTGAAGGTGCTCTGGTGACATCATCTTTTTGAAGATAATGTCCGGAGAGGAAAAGTAACTTGTGTTCATTTGTTTTGCATTTGCTAAAAATTACCTGACTGGATAATTTATAAAGAAAAGTGGAGTATTTGGCTCAGGGTTCTGCAGGCTACACAGGAAGCATGATGCCGGCATGTGCTTCTGATGAGGTCTCAGGAAGCTTACAGTCATGGCGGAAGGCAACAGGAGAGCAGACATGTCACATGGTCAGAAGGGAAGGAAAAAGGAGAGTGTAAGGTGCCAGGCTCCTTTAAACAACCAGCTGTCACATGAACTCACAGAGCAAAAACTCACTCGTTACCATGGGGAGGGCACCAAGCTATTTATGAGGGATCCATCCCCCATGACCTAAATACTTTCCACCACGTCCCACCTTTAACATTGGGGAATCACTTTTCGACATGAGATTCAGTGGGGCAAATATCTAGACAACATCATAACTTGACCAAAGATCACAGTAAAGGTTAGAAGTACAGCAGGATTTCACATCCCTGGTTCCCAGCTTTGACGATGATGGCGGTAACAGCAATGGCGGTGTGATCACTGTTGCCACTGTTAGCATTCGTATGGGGCACAATAGCAGTGGTGGTTACCATTTACTGAGTTTACAGTTTGCCAGATTATGTTAAGTACTTAACATATATTCTGTAGGTCAGGGGCCGGAAAACAATGTCTGTGTCCCGTTTCGGTAAATGAATCTTCAAGTGGCACATGACCACATTCATGTGTTTGTGTATTGTCCTTTGCTGATTTTGTGCTACCGTGGCAGGGCTGTGTAGTTGCAGTGGAGACTGTCTGGCCCACAAAGCCTGAAATATCTACTGCCTGGCTGTTTATGGAAAAAAATGATCTGACTCCTGCTCTGAGTCATTTCTGACATCAGCCTATAGAGTCAGCATTACTATGCTGTTTTGCTAATGAAGAGATAGAAAATCAAAGAGAAACTTGCCCTCAGATTACAAACATCATGGAGATGGGATCCAAATTAAAGTTCATCAATGTCCAAAATTTGTTTCCTGTATTTCTGCACAATCCCTGATGAATTTGGCTAATTGTGTGGACCATATCTTATTGTAGTAATATAATGGATTATAATGTGGTGACATTTTTTTCTCCTTTGAACAAAATAAAGTGACATTTTAAAACCAAATAACAAGAACTGGTCTCTGCAGGATAATCACATCACATTGGCATATTTACTTTTAAAAGTAAATTATATTTTATGGTGGTTGTTAAGTTAATGAAATTATCATACTACCAACTAAGTGGATTTTATTATCATAGGTTTTTTGCAGGGCACCTGAGCCTTGACTGGTGCCCAATGAAATAACTGATTGCCGAGAGGGAATTTGAGCCCTGAGGCCTGATTCGCCTCAGTAGCTGTATGCTTGTAGCTTGTAGCTGTAGCTGGTGCTAATTACCTCATTCAAGCAGGTGTTCTGTGTTACTTTAAAAATTTCTAGCTTGATCTTTTAATTCAGGGAATTTCCATCTTTATGTTACTTCGCCGTCATATAAGAATGCTTTACTTAAAAAAAAATATATATATATATATTTCAATGTGAGACCAGTGCTGAGAAACACTATAAAGAATGTTTTAGGCTGGGCGCGGTGGCTCACGCCTGTAATCCCAGCACTTTGGGAGTCTGAGGTGGGCAGATCACAAGGTCAGGAGTTCGATACCAGTCTGGCCAACATAGTGAAACCCTGTCTCTACTAAAAATACAAAAAATTAGTCAGGTGGTGTGGTGTGCACCTGTAATCCCAGTTACTCAGGAGGCTGAGGCGGGAGGATTGCTTGAACCTGGGAGGCGGAGGCTGCAGTGAGCTGAGATTGCGCCACTGCACTCCAGCCTGGGTGACAGAGCTAGACTCTGTCTCAAAAAAAAAAAAAAGAAAAGAAAAGAAAAGAATGCTTTTAGCAATGACATATTTGAAGTCCTGCACCCCTGGGGTTATGGTCCCCTTGGCAGCAGGCAAGTTAACAGTTTCTTACATGAATAAGCAGTCAGGGAATTTCACACATTGTCCTGAAGTTTTTATTTCCCACTCTGTACATCCATTTCTACTTTTTCTTATCACCTGGTCCACATTCACTTGACAGTCTTTAGGAAAAAGGACTACATAGTATAGATTGGGAATGTAAATTAGACACAGTCAGATACTAGTTATGGGGGCGGTGGGTGGAGAAGAAGTGAATAATCCAAAACCCTAGGAAAGCTAAAACATTGTTTCTTAATTTATTAGATAGAGAGCAGCTGCTTCTAAATTATTAGGCATCCTGGTTAAATTGCAGATTCCTGGGCCCTACTCCAGATTTACTGAATTAGAATTTCTAGGGAGGGGGCCTGGGGAGCTATATTTTTTAAATACTATAAAGGTAGTTCTTATACATACTAAGTTGTGAGAATGGAATATAGCAAGACATAAGTTTCTATTGCTGTGTGAATGTTTCTGTGTTGAAAGAGGGAAGGTAAGAAGAGCACACAGGTATATTCAGCTCACAAAATGTTCCATTCATATGTATCATGTGTTACGTATTTGCACATACACATTACTTACACATGCATCTGCATGCATACACAAGTATGTGTATATATATGTGTGTGTGTGTGTATATATATATACACACACTTTTTTTTTTTTCTTTTTGAAACAATCTCACTCTGTTGCTCAGGCTGGAGTGCAATGGTGCGATTTCTGCTCACTACAACCTCTGCCTCCTGGTTTCAAGTGATTCTCCTGCCTCAGCCTCCCAACTAGCTGGGATTACAGGCACCCACCACTATGCCTGGCTAATTTTTATATTTTTAGTAGAGACGGGGTTTCGCCATGTTGGCCAGCTGGTCTCTAACTCCTGACCTCAGGTGGTCCACCCACCTCGGCCTCCCAAAGTGCTGGGATTACAGGCGTGAGTCACTGTGCCGGCCCACACATGAGTATATTTCATGTGGTCAAGCACAAATATGCTCATACATTTGCACTGTACCTCCGTCTGCCTAGAACAAGCTCTTTGTATACCTGACTCATCTTATTCAAGTCTCAGCTCAATTGTCACTTCCACAGAAAGGCTTATCTTGACTATTGTGATAGATTTATTGCAAACAGAACCTTAATCTTCATTCCTCCTGGTATCTATGCCTTTTGCAGTGTGACTCTGCAGTTTCTTTCCTCAAGGGGTGAAGTCAGTGTCCCCTCCTCTGGAATCTAGGCTGGCCATGTAAAATTACTTTGACCAATGAGCAACCAAACTTCCAAGGTACTAGCTACAGACCTCAAAAGATACATGTCTGTCTTAATCTCTTGGAACCCTGTGGCACTATACAAACAAGTCTAGGCTAGCCAGCTGAATGATAAGACATACATGCCCAGTCATCTTATCCCAGCTGACAGTAAGCCAACCTCCAGACACAGAAGCTGAAGCCATTTTATACCATTTGGTCGTGTGTGGTCCAGAACGACAGAACTTCTTAGCTTATACCTAGCTCATGAAAAATAATAGTTGTTATTTTAAGCCACTATATCATGGGGGTGCTTTGTTGCACAGCAAAAGCTAATACAACTATCTTTTCAAAAGGCTTCACCTCATTGCATTACCACCTATATATAGTTCTCTACTTTCCTTTCATTATTGGAGATTATTTTGTCTGTTTTTTTGCCTGACTCACTCTATAGGATATAAAGGTATTAAGGATAGTCTCTAGCTTGTTTGCTGATAAACTTCCAGTGCCTAAAACAGTGTCTGGCTGATAGCAGACACTCAGAAAATACTTATTGAATCAATAAATGCTTTCATTTAGGCATCCCTGGCAGATTCAGCTTCCTAATTCTCTATTCCTATGACTTATGTTGAATTTACTCTTGTGGGGTCTATAATGGGAGCTAATGGGAGGTTTTAATCTAGTATGTATATTGGGTTGCTAAGAAATGCCAGTTTAGGAGCCAGGTGTGGTGGTGCACACCTGTAGTCCGAGCTACTTAGGAGGTTAAGGCGGGAGGATTACTTGAGCCCAGGAGTTTAAGGCTGCTGTGAGCTATGATCGCGCCACTGCACTCCAGTCTGGGAGACAGGGTGAGACCCTGTCTCAAAGAATGTGTATGTGTATATATATTATATAGTACATATGTAGATATATGCAAAAGAAATGTCACTTTGGGAAACGAAGTAGGCTACCCTCAATGCACAAAGCCCCCAACTGAAACATACATGCTTACCTAGTATCCCAAGCAGGTCCTGCCGTATTTTGTTTTAATACTAAATTCTGCTGCATTGGCTTCTATTGATTCTTCAGAAGTTGAGAAAATGTTTAAAAGATATTAAATCCAGAGCTTTATGTGTTCCAAGAAACTCATTGTCAGTGATACTATGTCCAAACATTATATTATTTGTTTTCCGTGCATTGAGCAGAAAATCTCATGACATGACTTATCCTTGGCAAGTACATTAAACATTGGGTCTGATTAAGCCCTTTTCTGCTGGCTACATATATCTGACAGTGTGTCTCTTCTCTGGGATACATGACTCTCTCGCCTTCTCTTCCCAATCTTTCTTCTTCCAGACCTGAGATAGTATAATGGTTGAGGGCCTGCACTTTACTCTGGAAGCTGATTTCCAAAGTTAACATAGGCCACTGCTTACTGTCTGACCTCAGGCAAATGACAGCATTTCTGGGCTCCAGTGGGGTAAGAGTACCTACCTTATAGGATATTATAAAAATAAACAATCCGAGGCAGGCGGATCATGAGGTCAGGAGATCGAGACCATCCTGGCTAACACAGTGAAACCCCATCTCTACTAAAAATGCAAAAAATTAGCTGGGTGTGGCGGCAGGCGCCTGTAGTCCCAGCTACTTGGGAGGCTGAGGCAGGAGAATAGCGTGAACCCGGCAGGCGGAGCTTGCAGTGAGCCAAGACTGCGCCACAGCACTCCAGCCTGGGTGACTGAGCCAGACTCCATCTCAAAATAAAATAAAATTAAAATAAAATAATCTAATATATGTAAATCTCCTGAACTAGAGACTAGGAATATAGTAAATACTATGTAAGTATTAACTGATGATATTATTTTTATTGGCATTCCTTATCAGTCTTATTCCTAAGGAATAATTTGGTCAGAATTGGAAAATCAATCTTAGAATCTAAAGTTGATGACCACATTCCTATAGTGGGGCCATTAATTATGATTACTTTTAATAGTGATAATAATTACATTTGCTGTCTGCTTACCCTGTAATAGACTGGGGGCTGAAGCACTTTATATTTCTACCCACTGATCCTTTTCACAATCCCATGAGGTAGACAGGATTCTTGTCCTTTTACATATGAGACAATCAAGGCTCAGATGGGCTAAAGAACCTTGCCCCAGTTCACCCAGACAGTCAGACAGGATTCCAGCCTAGGCAGTCTGACTCAATACACCACCCAATCCTACCTACTTCTGGCTACCCATAATGGAAATAAAATATATTAAGGTAGAAACCACCTCACATAAGAGACCCGTCTTACTGACGATGCTGTTTCTGTAGAATGCTGGTCGTTTACCTTTACATAGGACTTTGCAGTTTGTGAAATGTTTCCACATGTGCTGTGTCATTCACTCCAGTCCTCACAGCAGTATAGAAAGTAAATCAGTCCACATTTTCAAAACAGAAGGAACTGAGGGCAGGAGAAACTCAGTCACTTTAATTCCCTAGCCATCAACTGATAACATTTTGATCATAATCTGGAGGCCCTACATCCAAGCCCTACCCTCTTTTGATGATGATATGCTACGCTAATATACTACGGGTGGCTATTTTGTTTGAGTTTCTTTTTCAATCTGTGAGAGTAGGAGCATATGCTGGAATACAGTTTTATAATTAGGACAGCAGACATTCCTGAAATGCATACAGGCTTAAAATATCACTCTAAAGAGGGGTTTAACCTGAGAAGTACAAAATATTTTGAGATACTTTAGATAACATATTTTCTTTATCTAGCTAACATTTTATAGGAGTCCATTTTTAAAATCTGTTAATGAAGTAAAATCATTAACTAGGTCCTAAGTTTATTTCTTGGTTGTCACAGTGTAATTTCATATGCTACAAAGACATGTTTTCTCAAAGGCTGGTTAACATAGACTTTAGATGGGGAAAAATTAATATAACTTGTTCAGATATGGTACTAAACAAATGTCTTAGTACCTTTAAGAACATTTTCTATGTTAATGTGTGCTGTGATGCTCTAGGAAGAAAGCGTATGGCCTCACAAGTTTATAAAACCTCACAAGTTTATAAAAACCATAAAAACCCCTGGGATGGGGATTGGCAAACTGTAGTGTGTGGGCCAAATCCAGTCTAATGCCTGTTTTTGTTTAGTCTGTGAGCTGAACAAAATAACTTTATTATCTAATCAGTTTATTTAAACAAAGAATATACAACAGACTGTATATGGTCAATAAAGTCTAAAATATGTACTGTATGGCCTTTCATTGAAAAAATTTGTCAAACTGAACTCTACCCTGGAATGACAATATCATCACTGTTGCCCCCATCACGCTAGCTTGACTCTAAAATGGCCATCAATCCACCCTCTCTTAAACATGCATGTGAATCTTCCATCAACAGGCGGTGGCTATCCTTCCACCCCTTCAATCTGGACTGGCCTGTATGTTCTTTGACAAAGTAGAAGAGTGACACTATGGCAGTTTTGGATGTGGCCATAAAGAAACTACAGTTTTCACCTTGGTTTGTTGTCATTCTTAGTCACCATGTGAAAATGTCACTTGGCCAAGAGTGAGTAAAATCTACTTCAGCAACAAAAAGCCCTAGTACAATACAATTCGATTAACTCTCCTACATATCTGCTATTTTATATATTTTAACCTACATCTCCCCATTTCCTCTCCCTGCCCTCTACCCATAGTAACCACTATTTCATTCTCTGTGAATTTGAGCTTTTTAAAAAAATATTGTTGTTGCAAAAAACAAGTAACTACGTAAGATGATAAATATGTTCATCTGTTTCACTCTAGTAACCATTTTACTATGTGTGTGTATATATACATAACATTATGTTATAAACCTCAATTATACACAATAGCTTTTTAAAGCTATTGGAGAGGGAGAATACCCCGGACCAAATCAGCCTTCCAGCCATTCCCATCAAGGTACCAACTGTATTAGTGAAACTAACCTAGACCTTAAAGACCAGTGCAGATGCCAAAAGCTATCACCCAACTAGTCCTGCTTGAACAGACCTCCACGATTGTGAGATATGATGAATAAGATGATATTTAAAGATACTAAATTTGGGCATAATTTGTTACATAGCAGTAACTGAAGCAGTCCTTATGTTCCTTCTCATCACTGGCTTCATCATCATTTTGCAGAGAATCTCTAGGCTAGTATCCCATGGCACTCACTTGGAGAAAAATCTGATTTTGAGAGTACAGTGCTGTCTTCAAAATTTGGTGTTTTTATTAATTTACGTAGACTATTCCATGAAAGGTCTAAATTGGAATAGGTTGGCCTAGTAATAGTCATTTTGTCAAATACCATCTTATGCAGGGGACTATGTCAGGTGTGATACACCTGCAGAGATAAGATAGCAGCCCAAACATCTGAACCCCTTCATCTCATATCTCTAACCATTTCTTACATCCTCAAAGTGGAGGATTTCAAAAAGTGAAACCTCTGCTATCCAGCTGTAGTAAAATCTCTTTAGGGGGTTACAAGATCACAACATCAGGAGAAAAAGATCTCTTCATATGCACCAAAGTCCAGCACATTACAGATGTTCAATGGTAGTATCATGTCGAGGTTAATTTAAAATTCAGAAGAGCATCTTCCTTCACTCCTAGATGGTTGATACTTTCTCCTGTAGTTTACAGTTCTGCTACATAAGCCCTGCATAAGCCACAAGGTACCCTGATGGCTTGCTTCAACTTGTCACACTCCTGATTACAAATCTTTAGCATCCCCACTGGCGGAGAACCCCTCATTTCTCCAGCTGTGCACATGTGCCCCTCTACAATCTAGCCCCAGCTTGCTTCCCCATCTGCTGCCTAAAAAATGTCATTGAATTTTTTATTGTTTCTAAAATGCACCATGTCCTCTCATAACTCCATGGCTTTGCACATGCTATTCCCTCTTCCCCGAATGCAAGTCCTGCTTTTCCACATAATCCATGTCTTCTCACCAAGGCACTACCATCTCCTACTCTATCTTGAAAGTTTTTTAGACTCCTCTGCAGGAAGTCTGTCTAGGTATGTATGTATACCTCTGTTATACCTCTTTTACAGTGTTTACCACAGTTGGTTAAAATTTATTTTCCAGACGTAAGCTTTGCTTATCTGGGCTCTAATTATTTTATCCATGAAATGGGTATCCTATGACTTGCCTGCAAGCTTGTTGTGAGAATTAAACCTAACGTAATATATATTTAAGCACCTAGCATCTGCTAAGGAAAAGGCCCTTTACAAATCTTTGCTGTCTTCGCTTTCTATTTATGGATGACAATCTTTCCCTTCCCCACCTCCTCCATCACATCTGAGCTGCTCAGGAGCAGACAAGACACCTCTGGTATTGTCCTATCCACAGTGCCTGGCAAAGACCACGTGCTTGGTAGGTAGGTGTTGAATGTATTGTTCCTTCTAGTCTTTTTACTTATCCTGACTAGTTACTGTATTGTTTAGGACAGCCAGCTACCTGTGGAGGAAAGTATTTAAAGAGAGAGAGAGCGAAAAAAAAGAAAAACCCTCACTAAAAGTCTTCCATTTAGTTCAGGGGCATTATAATGTAGGGAAACACCATGGCAGATGTGGTCATTTGTCCATCCCCATTGGTGGCAACCATGCACAACACCATTTTGGTTGTAAGTTTTTTCCTGTTGGAGGGCCAAAGACAAATCTGGGCTCAGTCCGAATTCCCAAAAATGACTCAGTGCACTCCTTGCAATGGAAAAGCAGCTGTGAGACATTTCACACTCACATTGTTTGCAGGAGTCCAATTGAAGGATCTTCATTGTGATTTATCCTTTCTTGTTGTGTCACTCCCACCTACACAGGGTATATATTAGAAGAATAGATGGAGGTTCAGCTTCATTTAGATGTTCTTGCCTTCCCTACGAATTGATTTTGAACTTTGTCTGTTTTATTAATGTAATTTACTGTAAATTCAGCTGAGGTTTTACTCATGAAATTTTGTTCTTCATTATCTTGTGAAATGACTTGGAGTGAACACTGAGAGAGTCACCTGGTGCCAGTTGGCTTTGTGGGCAGAAGGCAGATAGTTCACATGGGCTTTCTGGTCCTTCAGTATCCTTCAGAGTAGATGGGTGGTTGAGCTGCAGAGCAGCTGGGTGAGTCAAGTGGCTGCAAAAGCAGAAGGACCTACTCCTTGTTGCTTTCCCTTTTCTCACAGGGCCAGAGACAACAAAATTGTTTGAACTCCAGGCAGCCTCAGCTTAGGTGGCAGAAGTGTAAGTGAGTGCTAGGAGACACCAGCTGCAAAACACCAGAGAACCTAGGCCAAAGTATTCTGCAGCAGGGAGACCCATTAAAGCAAGATGGATGCTTGAGGGGCTGCAATCCCACAAGAAGTTGAGTGTGGCCATGGCCCCTCTAGTTTAAGGTAGGGTAGTGAACATCCCAAAGAGCTTGTTGCCAAGAATCTCAGAGAAAGGACGTGGGGTCGTTCATTGGAGAATCCTGCTTGTCTCCATATGAATTTCTGTTGTTGTACTCCACCATTTGTATATATAAATCCAAAACAAGTGAGTCTCTAAAAATCTGGTCCTGTAAACATATATCATAAGAGCCAGAGCTTAAATAGCTTATACACAGGTGAATACAAGTGAGAATGTTAATATTTTAAAGCTGAGCAGATACCACAAAGGGTAGGTGTAATGGAGATGAATTTGCAGGAGAAACTCCAATTTTTAAAGCCCTCTCTCCAATTTTCTTGTTTTTAAATTTCACTGTCCGTGGTTATTGTATTACCTTCAATTTCCATGATGTTGACAGGATAATCAATATGGATTTCTGAGTTCATATATTATAAAGTTGGATATTATTTGTAGTAGTAGAACATTTACTGTTACATCACTTACTGACATCTGTAAATAAGCTAAGGCACTGTCAGAAAGAGTGTTAACTGTAAATCTAGTACCCAGGAGCAGAAGGGACTGGTGCTTGACCCATGTTCTCTGGGCCCTGGCATCATAGTTGTGATGGTTAATATTGAGTGTCAACTTGATTGGCTTGAAGGATGCAAAATATTGTTCTTGGGTATGTCTGTGAGGATGTTGCCAAAGGAGATTAACATTTGAGTCAGTGGACTGGGAGAGCAGACCCACCCTCAATATGGGTGGTCACCGTCTAATCACCTGCCAGTATGGCTAGAATAAAGTAGGCAGAAGAACGTGGAAAGAGCAGACTCACTGAGTCATCTGGCCATCATCTTTTTCCCATGCTGGATGCTTCCTGACTTCAAACATGGGACTGCAAGTTCTTCAGCTTTTGGACACTTGGACTCACACCAGCGGTTTGCCAGGGTCTCTCGGGTCTTCAGCCACAGACTGAAGGTTGCACTGTTGGCTTTCCTACTTTTGAGGTTTTGGGACTTGGACTAGCTTCCTTGCTCATCAGCTTGCAGAAGGCCTATTGTGGGATGTCACCTTGTGATATGACTCCTATCACCTTGTAATAGGAGTCAATTCTCCTAATAAACTCTCCTTCTTATATACATCTATCCTATTAGTTCTGTCCCTCTAGAGTACCCTGACTAATACAATAGTGTTTTCTGCCTAACTTAAACTTCATATATCAGCATCTGCTTCTCTGCATAAAGAATTTTTTCTGCTGGGCAAGCCCATTCTGCATCTGCGCATGGCAGACTGACGCAGTAGAAAATTAATGCGTTCTAAGAGAAGCTCTCAATAAATAAGTAGCAGAGACTCCCTTGCCTCTGGTGGGATAATTTTGAGGTACAAATCTATGTGGTTCTCAGAGATCACAAATAAGATTATGCTCCATTCACTCCCAGTGATGAGCTTCTTGACAACACGCTCTGCTTTCTGGCTGCTCTTGTTTTTCTCATCTCTCCCTTTACTACTGGTGTTTCATGACATTCCCTCTCAACTAAACTATTAGTTCTCTTATTATTTCCTGAGGTTCTGGCTCTGAGGGAAACCAAACCAAAATATACTTAGTGAAAAATTATATTTAAGAGCCCATGTGCCTTGAAGGAGAGTCTAGAACCTAAAAAAAATTGAGTGGTGTGGTCCCGTGAAAAGACAAAGTAACTGAAATACCAACCTTAAGAGGAAATCTATGAACACAGACTGATGGTACCAATGCACCCCGAATACACCCAATTGTGAAGAGAAGGGAAACTGGAACTACTCAAATGGAGCAGCTTTGCAGATAGATTCCTTTCTAGGATCTGATTCACAGCCTATAAAATCTGGATCTTTTATGTCCCCTAGTGTTGGGAGTGGGTGGGAAAACATACTGCTTTCCCAGCATTAAGAAGGCTCAGAGCTACCCCAGAGCTTGTACATTCTTTCTTATTCCTCTTCTCCTCTTGTTTTCAAGTCACATATGGTAGTGGAAGAAAAGTACAACAAACCACTTTTAAAGAGACTACATGGCCACTATTGGAAAAAGTTAAATAACATGACTTGTATTTTGGCATTTGAACCTAATAATAGGGATACACAATTACAGAAACTCAGCTTTAGGAGGGATATGGAGGCTCTTCTAGCCCAAAGCCTCATTTGTACCTTCATACCTCTCTGATGGACTGTTACATACTAGGTAATTATTAAACATTCTCTAAGTGTCTATTTGAATTAAGTGTCCTTCTGACAAGCTTGAACAAAGTCCATAATTGAGAGTTGGCTCCCTTCCAGGACAATGGTCTCCATCCCCACGTATGGTAATCAGTAATCTTTCCTTTTGCTCTCCTGTGGCTTCAATTAATTCATCCTAATTCTACTACTTAGGATCCTAAATAAGAGAATTCAGTACAGCTCCATCCTTCAGTGACATCCCTTTAATCTGTTTTCTAAGAAACACATCCACTAATCTTTTAGCTGTTCATCAAGTGACTTGCTCATGAATCATTTTTGCCACATCTCTCTGAACATATCTCTCCATACTTAATTGCCCTTAAAGTATAGCTCCAGGTATTAAGTAGAGTGGAAAAGGCCACGAATGATGCTGGGGCTCTGGATTAAAGGTGATGGAACCATTCACAGGGATAGAGAACACTGAAGGAAGACCAAGTCTGGGCATGACTTTGATGAGTTTGGTTTTGGAGAGGTTGGATTTGAGATGTCTTGGAGAGATCCAAGAAGAAATACGACAAATGTATTTGGATATATTAATCCTGAACTTTAGAGGAGAGATCTCAATTGAAGAGAGACATTTATAAATCATCTGCAAATAGGTGATAAGTATGATAATTGAGGCATACAGTATATAAGAGTAAGAAGGGCAGAGGTCCTTAGTCCAGGCCTTGATGAAATCTTACATTTATTTTCTGGGTAGAGAAAAATGAATTTATTTTTAAAATGAGAAATATCAGCCAGAGAAGTAGAAGGAACTCCACGAGATTTCCATATCACAACAAATAAAATAAAAGAGTATTTTAAAAATAAGGAACTGAGGCCCGGCATGGTGGCTAACACCTGTAATCCCAGCACTTTGGGAGGCTGGGGTGGGCAGATCATGAGGTTGAGAGATGGAGACCCCCCTGGCCAACATGGTGAAGCCCTGTCTCTACTAAAAATACAAAGATTAGCTGAGTGTGGTGGTACACGCCTGTAGTCTCAGCTACTTGGGAGGCTGAGGCAGGAAAATCTTTGAACCCAGGAGGCAGAGGTTGCAGTGAGCTGAGATTGTGCCATTGCACTCCAGCGTGGCAACAGAGTAAGACTCCATCTTAAATAAATAAATAAATAAATAAATAAAATAAAATAAAATAAAATAAAAGGGACTGATCAGTACTAATGAATATCCCTGAGAAACCAAGATAGAGCTTCAGAGAATGCCCTTCAAATTTAGTGGTAAGGAAGTCTTTGATCAGCTAAGTAAGGTCATTCTTGGAAGTGAATAAAAAATTCCAAGCTTTGGTGTTTATGTATGTAAACTACTGGAGTTCTAAAACTGGCTCTAAAATCAAATCCCACAGAGAAGTCTTCTGGATATTCAGACCATGGCAACACCATTTGAATCAAAATGCAAAGTACTATGCCTTATTTGAAGGCAAAGAGGCTTTTGTTAATTATGAATTCTGGTGAGTTCAGGAATTTATAAATTTTCTAGCTAACTTTCCCAAATCACGTTAGTCATTCCTTTGCTCAGAAGCCTCCTAAGCCTCACTTTTGATTATGGTACAGCTTTGTTTTATATAGATTTTGTAAGCTGCTATTCACCTTCCTTGCCTTATTCACAGTAGTTCCCCAGATCCCCTCTATGGAGCCATACCACACTTTCTCATGACCCCATGCATTTGCTCTTCTATTCCTTTTGCAAGGTACACATGTATTAGTCTGTTCTCATGCTGCTAATAAAGACACTCCTGAGACTGGATAATTTATAAAGGAAAAAGGTTTAATTGAGTCACAGTTCCACATGACTTGGGAGGTCTCACAATCATGGTAGAAGGTAAAGGAGGAGCAAAGTCATGCCTTACATGGCAGCAGGCAAAAGAGCTTATGCAGGGGAACTCCCCTTTTATAAAACCATCAGATCTCATGATATTTATTCACTATCACAAGAACAGCATGGGAAAAACCACCCCCATGATTCAGTTACCTCTCACTGGGTCCCTACCATGATATGTGGGGATTATGGGAACTACAATTCAAGATTTGGGTGGGGACACAACCAAACCATATCAATGTGCAGTAATTTTTGCATTGCTGCTGTAACAAATTGCCATAAATTTAATGCTTAAAATTATAAAAACCTGTTATCTCACAGTTCTGTAGATCAGAAGTCTAGATACAGTGTACCACAACTGGGTCCTCAGTTTAGAGTCTCACAAATGCCTCAGGCTAAAATTGAGGCATTGGAAAGGGTCCATTTATTTCTGGAGACTCTGGGAATGAATCACTTCCAAGTTCATTCAGGGGGTTGCTCAAATTCTGCCTCTTACAGTTGCAGGGCTGAGATCTTCATTCTCTTGTCGGCTTTTAGTTGTAGACCAACTTTTGCTCCCAGATGCTGCCCACATTCTTTCTCATGCTTTTCGTGCCCCCCTACCCCAGTCACCCAAAAATATCAGCTTGAGTCTCTCTCTGGCTTCAAATCTGTCTAACTTCTTCTCCCTTCTCTCTTGGAGTCAAGCCAAAGAAAAGCTCTCGCTTTTAAGGGTTTTTATGGCTCAATTAGGCTATCTAAGGTAATCTAAAATCTGAAATAATATCTCTATTTAAAGATCTAATAAAAAATTTACAGCACCCCTTTTGACAAATTGGGTGACATTTGCAAGTTCTAGAGATTCGGGCATGGGTATGTGGTTGGTGAGATGATTCTGCCTACCATAGCATGCCTTTCTTCCCCTTTCTCCCCTCATGTGCACCAACTTAGCTTTCATTTCCTAGCAGAAATGCCACTTCCCCTATATTTAAATTTCTACTGCTATCCCCACCTCCGGGAGGAACCCATTGCTCCCTATCTGTGTCTCCTCAAACCTTTGGCCATACTTTCACTTTTATCTTATTGTATTATTCTTAAGAGTGCATTATGATCTACTGCTAGGCTATCAATGTTTTGAGGACAGTGAAAATGACTCATTTGTCTGTCTTCGCACCTTAGTGCACCAGACTGGGTTCTGTGAGATGTGTGAGGAATCCTGGATTTTACTGCTTCATCTTCCTATTGTTCTCTGTCTTGTCTGTCTCCCTTCTTCCTGTGACTCCAAATTAATCACAACTATGAAAATGCCTCTGTTCATACACCCAGAATATATAAATCTGAGTGTTGAGTTTTATTCTTGGATTTTTATTCAGCCCAGTGTTTCATTCCGTCTCAAATTCCCTATAAGTCAAGTGACAGAGAATCAGGATCTGCAAATCACCATTGAGTAAGCTGTTGAATAAGGTGATTGTCCTTCTAACAACCTCTTGCAATAGGTATAGACTTTCCCTCCTCTTCCTTTTAGGTTAGGAAACTCAATCATGAACAGGTAAGGAGGTTGCCTGACCTCATGAGATAGATACAGGTGAGAAAATGGGTGCTCTGAATCAAGGCTCCGAGTTTCTGGGTCCATGACACTTTTCTATCTATAGTACTTCAGCATGCATTATTTTCATATTACTCTCGTAGCCTCAAGAAAGTCTCCACTCAAGTGCTCCCTGTCATCTTTGTCACTGTAACAGCCAAGTGTGAAGTTTGGAGTTGCCTCCTGTCATCCTTTCCCTGCTGGGCCTCATGACTCCTGGATTCATTGATCCAGGTCGTACCTTTCCATCCCAGCAGGACTTTTAGATATGTCTGGTTTATTATGGTCTCCATACCTTGGTGCATCAGACCGGGCTCTGTAAGATGTTTAAGGACTCTTGGATTTTAGGACAGAATTTGACAGAAGTGCAAGGCATGCACACCATCCACGCAAGGGCTTGCTAGGTCTCCTTGGAGAAAGAAGCCCTGGAAATGACCCAGAGCATTCTATATACACAAGTGTCTCAGGGAGAGGGAAAAAAGGAAAAGAAGAAAAGAGCAAGGAGCAGATTTTGCCTTGTGTTATTAAGTAGCAAACTCCTGTTTGAGTCTAGAAGGAGAATGATGCCTTGAGTCTGTCATAAAAGTTTCATTATCACTTAAATTCTAAACCTCCTTTATAATAGACAACCTTGGGAAGGGTGTGGGTTTTTTTGTTGTTTGTTGTTTTGTTTTGTTTTATTTTGTTTTTTTTTGGTTTTGTTTTTTTGTTTTTTTGTTTTTAACTTTCTTTTAATGTAAGTAACAAATTTTCAGTTGTTTAAAAGCTATTGTTTTCAAATTTGATTAAATTGTCGAACTTATGTGCAAATTTAGTCATCATCTACATAGCATATTATATTTTCATGGAATTTTGTGATCTGTTGGGCACCCTTTCTTCACTCCATTTGGGGAAGTGCTAGTGCAGTTTGCTTGGTTTCTCACTCTCACAGCCTATTGGTACTTTTCACATCAAGGTATATGGGATGTAACACTTAAAAATTGCCTCAGAAATTGCATTAACTGGTATTTATAGCATTAAAGGGAGATATAAAATTTTTCCATTTTTTATATAACTTTGCAATGAGTACAACTAATGGGATACAGTATTCATGAGTGCAAAGCCTCCTCCAGATAAATACAAAAATCCCATTGACTACACTGTGATTAAGGAAGAACAGGAACCAGAAAATTATAAATTTGGTGCTTGCCGAAGCAAGTGCTAAAATTTCATTTTTGCTGCATATGTTCATTTTTGTGTGCAATTCTCCACTATGGAAGAATTGGAATGCACAGTGGGGGAGGTAGAGGACTGATTCTTAGATCTGGTCTGTCACTAACTAGATGTCTAGGGCCTAGGGCTGGAGATATACAAATTGTTAGTGACAGAACCACAATTAGGTTCTTTTGAGCCATATGGAAAATGCATCAATTTTAGTGGGGGTTGGATCCAACCAGGGGTCTTGAATACTTATTGGAGTAATCTTTCATTTCCCTGTCTTTAGTCTCTTCTTTTAATCTATCCTTTCTTCAAAGTAAATATAATATATGCAGAATCTATGAGCTATTATTCATGGAACTCAATCTTTTTGCTTTTGGAAGGGTTTTAAAATCATATCTGACTTGCATCATTGCCCCAGCATTACTGGGGCTTCTGGCTGAGGAGCCAAGACAGCTTTTGTGTGTGAAATGAAGGTGACTTGGATTAGGAGAGTGTGGCTGGCCCATGGCTCTGGGAGTCTCTTCACACTGCCCAGGGCACTGCCACAGGCAGGGACTGTGCACACAGATGGAAAGAAGCCAGCCTGCTGGACTTCCCAAGGAACCAGAAGGCTTTTGTGCAGTTGGATGCCTTCTAGAAACTTGGTGACATGGAAGGATGAAACATTGCCCCTTGAAGAAATGGCAGCTGTTAACATAACCTGGGGGGAGTGAGGGTAACACAGGAGAGAGCACCAGCTGGAGCTGGTAGAGCAAAGTTGTGACCTTAGCATTCCTGATTCCCACTCCCTTATAGAGATGCCCACCCAGATATCACCCTATGTGCTATGTTAGAAATTCATTTCTTCTCTTGCCTCATATTCAAGATGTTATCTCTTGATATACAGCTTCTCAGAACACCCCCAGATTCTTGAGCAAGTATCATCTGTCTCCTAACAGCTATGGTGAAATATGACACTTGATTTGGAGTTAGGCAGACCTGATTTTGAAACTCTAGCTCTGCCATATCCCTAAGAATGTTTTTCAACCTGTTTTCTAGTCTTCTTCATTCATAAGGAGAAGAAGTGATAACTATGAGAATGATCATAGCAGAAGATACCATTTATTAAATGATTACTTGATGCAAGGAATTGTAGTAAGCAGAGTATAGAGATTTTCTTTTAATTCATTAAAACAAAATCTGTGTCACAGTTGACGGCATTACCTGCATTTTGCAGATGGAAAAACTTGAGGTTTACCATACTTAAGTAATTTATATAAGACTGTCCAAACAATGGCAAAGCAACAACTGAAAGCCAGTGCCATCTGAGTTTGGTTGTTGTGTGAGTTTCCTGGGGCTGCCTTAACAGAGTACCACAAACTGGCTCAAACATGAGAAATTTATCACCTCGCAATTCTGGGGACCAGAAGTCCAAAATCAGGCCCATGCTCCCTCTAAAATATGTGGGGGAGAATCTCTGGTCTCTCTTAGTTTTTAGGGTTTGCAGACAATCTTTGGGTTCATTGACTTATTGATGCATAATTCCAGTCTCTGATGCTATCACTGCCTACCCATCCTCTCCTTTTGTGTCCAAATTTTTCTCTTCTTATAAAGACATGAGTCATATTGGATTAAGGGCCCATTCTACCCTAGTATGACTTCTTTTTAGCTAATTTTGCCTGCAACAATCCTATTTTCAAATAACATTCCATTCTGAGGTGCTGGGACTTAAGACTCCATATCTTTTTGAGAGACACAATTCTTAGAGTACAGCCTCTTGAAATGAGTGCTTTCAGGGCTGCCATGAGAAAGAAATGAAGTAATGGATGTAAAGTACCTGGTAGGCAGCAGAACTTGGGAAATGCTAATTTTTCCAATAAGATTATCTTAGGAGATAATGTGTTAATCCAAAATATGTATTCAAAAGGTAAGAATTGGAGGCATGGTGGCTGGCCAATAGGGAAACATTTTTGGACATGGAGATTTTTGATCCCCTTAAAATGTAATGGCACCAGGAAGGAATGACCTGTTTGATCTTTCTTTCAACTGAGTAGCTTAAAACACTGTAACTATTGAGTGCAAGCCCATTTCTTCCATCTTCTTCAGCAACTCTCTTTGTAAAGTTAAAAAGAAGAAACAAAGATATGAACACTTTTCTTTGACCATATGAAAAAATGTAGATGTAGACATTCCAACAAGAGGAAACATGTAAAAGCCAAGAATGTGTGTGACCAGTTTAAGCATGATGTCATGGCCAAGGAAATATGGTCCAGCCATCAAAAGGTAATTTCAAAGTAAATTATTCTCCTGCATTTCTAAATTATCATGAAGGAAAAAAGAGTTCATTGCATTATTTCCTAGAATCTCCTTCCATTTTCCATTTATTTCCCTCATGCCCCAAGCCCCTTTGCTCCTTTCTCTTCTAAACTCCATCATCATTTCCTCCCCAGGGGCTAGCCTGATGCCTCTTGTTCCTTCACTGTTGCCTCTTCGGTTTTGTTGCTTTCTCTTGATTCTTCATTTTCTACATCACAGATTCTCAAACATCCAACCTAACAATGATAGAGTCCTAAGTAAAAGTCCTGGATGATAAGAAACAAATTAGGCAAAATCCACAAACCCTTGAGTCAGGAGAAGGAAAGGGTGTGTGGGGAATAATTGCAGTTGCTTTGCTTCCTCACATATAATAGGGAATTATCCTGGACTGCAGACGATGTTAAGCTTGATTCATGTTTCTGCCTTGCTCATTTGCCAGGAGGCTGGAAACAGGCATCTGTGGAGCATCAATTTGGTGGCCGTTGGCATATTTTCTCCATGCAAGGCACTGTGATAATCACTGAGGATGTCCAGAGACTTTGTATACTGGCATCACTCCTGTCAAGTCTGAGGCTTGAGGGCACAGTGAGTTCCCTGAGCCTCCTGGGTATGCCAGCCCTTTGAGCTAGCTCAGAGCAGCATGACATCAGAAGCAACTATTGAGGCTAGGTGCAGCACTGTACCTAAGATTCAGAATGTAACATGAAGGGATGTTCTTTGGGTTTGTGCCACAGGGTCTTAAGTGAAGTCAGAGACTTCATGAATTGCAAATTTATGAATGGCACAAGTTTTGAAGGAATCGTAAAATGATTAGATTCTAGAATCAGTTTTTAAAATGATTTCTACTGGCTGGAAAACAGGTTCAACGTAAGAAGAATAAATTCAAGAGGGATGAGTATAATTTCTTGAGTATAAGCCCAGAGAAAATTCTAACTAACAAATCCAAGAATGAGGGTAGAAGACATAATTTGGAAGCATCCAAGGGAACAATGACATGGAGTTTTGATTTGCTGTTGGTCCACTAATATTCCTTCATCAGGGTTATGGAGAACAAATGTAAATGTTATCTGAGATGTTGTTGATGCTCACAGAATGAACCAGCTACTTCCAGAGTATTTTGTTTAATTCTCTTTGTTGTGCTTGAAGAGAAACATGTACAAAGCTGAGCTTCTTTGGTGGAGAGCATTCTAAGTAAGTGGTAGAGACAAAACCGTCTGTGTGTAGAGAGGATGGCTTGGCCCAAGAATAAAAGACCATCAGATGTTTGGTCCAGGGTCATGCAGTCTGGCTTGATGCAAATTCAGAGTGAAGAATTAGTACCAATAAGAGATGATCTAGTAAAAGTAGACTTTAGCTTAGAGAGCAATGGTTTAAAGGCAACCTGTGTATCGACAAAGATTTTTCTGCCAGCTTAGTGTATCAGAAGCCTGTTTCTCTTGCCATGAGAAACGTCATGTTCTCCCCAGAAGGTGTAGACTCCCTCCTGTTTGGTTTCAGACAATTCACTTACAAGGCCTTGGTGTACATAAGATACTTTACCGAAGACCTAAAAAGATGAAGAAGTTTAAAGCACACAATTAAAAAATAATACTTGAAGTTCAGTGCTCTATTTCCCTCTTCCAAGTACTCCTCAGTCACTTCAAGGGTCAGGATCTACACAGTTCCTCAATCTCCCTCTCTCCCCTGCTTCTCTTTTCTCTGTCCCCTCTCTCTTCCATGTAGAGATACCTGGTGGTGTCTCTTCTTGTCTTATTTCTTGTCAATCCTTGTGCCCAGGATCTCGCCTGCTTCCTCAGGTGAGGAGCTTCTCAAGGTTTGCCTAAAGAGAATATTACCTCTCTATAAGGATTGCTGGTGCAAGCCATCATACTAATTCATTGTTTCACTCATTCCATTTACAAGTTGAATTCTGTGAAAGTGAATTGAGCTGCTTCAAAAAGTGCCAGCTTCCTCAAAGGGAGACTGACGAGAAGAGCTTGTACATCATCTGAGTGACCACCCATCTAGAATCTGGTAGTTGTGCTTCAAAGTTCCATTGAATGGTGGGACTTGGTTGGTCTCCAAAATGACCCTTAGTCCTGACAGACCATTATTCTCTAATATAGGTCTAAGTTATGAGTGACTGATCATTTCTTTGTGTGGACCGTAAGGCAACTTGGTGGGGGCCACTGCTATATTGATTAGGATTATTCGTTCATCAGGTATTCATTAAGCCTTCCCATGAGCCTTTTATGATTCTTGTAATGCTGTAGTGTAAAATATTTTCTCATGGAAAATAAGGCCTGTGTGCCCTCTTATTTAACAAAACAACACATTGCACAGGAGGGATTCACGTGGGTCTTTCAGAAAGACCCATGGTGGAAGTTTAGTGGGAAAGAAACTTACTCTCACAGAAGGAGCCAGGCTTACGTAACTTTTGGCATTGTTCATTGTGGTCATGTGTTTCCAGATTCCTATTCTTTCCTAGTGAGCCATGGGATTAAGACCACTCTGGCCAAAATTTCTAAGTTTTATATCCTGTTTGTACTGTGCTGTATGGTGACTTCGTGATCATGCATTCAAGTTGTATCATTGTCAGTAACATTCACAGAGCCCATAGGTTGGCAGAATTGACAATGTCATCTCAGGAAGCTCTCCCATGGAGGAATTACAAACGCAATAGAGTAATTCTCCCCCTTTAGAAACAAGGGATGTGTATCCAAGTGTTCTCATTGTTCAATTCCCACCTATGAATGAGAACATGCAGTGTTTGGTTTTCTGTCCTTGAGATAGTTTGCTCAGAATGATGGTTTCCAGCTATATCCATGTCCCTGCAAAGGACATAAACTCATCCTTTTTTATGGCTGCATAGTATTCTGTGGTATATATGTGCCACATTTTCTTAATCTAGTCTATCATTGATGGACATTTGGGTTGGTTCTAAATCTTTGCTATTGTGAGTAGTGCTGCAATAAACATACGTGTGCATGCATCTTTATAGCAGCGTGATTTTATAATCCTTTGGGTATATTCTCAGTAATGGGATGGCTGGATCAAATGGTATTGCTAGTTCTAGATCCTTGAGGAATCGCCACATTGTCTTCCACAATGGTTGAACTAGTTTACAGTCCCACCAACAGTGTAAAAGTATTCCTATTTCTCCACATCCTCTCCAGCACCTATTGTTTCCTGACTTTTTAATGATTGCCATTCTAACTGGTATGAGGTGTTATCTCATTGTGGTTTTGATTTGCATTTATCTGAATTCACTTGGACACAGGGTGGGGAATGTCACACACCAGGGCCTGTCATGGGGTGGGGGGAGGGGGAGAGATACCATTAGGAGATATACCTAATGTAAATGATGAGTTAATGGGTGCAGCACACCAACATGGCACATGTATACATATGTAACAAACCTGCAGGTGTGCACATGTACCCTAGAACTTAAAGCATAACAAAAATAAATAAGTAAAAAAAAGAAACATGGTATATGTAGCCTGTTAATGACACAATTCCCTGAAGAAGTTATTGGAGTACATTGTATTAAAGGAATGTAGTGAGGTGAAATGACAAACAAAAATGATAAATAGCCCTTTTGTTTCAGGTAGGCAAAGCATAACCAAATAGTTAATCTTTAGGTTCCTAGAATGTAAAAATGGCAGTGCTCTTTGATTGAAAAAAAGAGAAGTGGTAACCTTAGAAAGAGAAGTTTATTTTTAAAGGCATATCAGTTTGGCTTTGGTGTGAAAATTCCTCTAGGTATTTCAGCAGGAAAAGATTTAATCCAAGGGCTTAGATGCTTACAGACTCATCTGTTAGGCTACAGGAATGGTTTTAGACTGTGCCTCAAGAAAGATACCCTCACTATGAACCAGTGAACTGTAGGTGAGGGGCCCTTCACGTTCATGGCCCCCTTCCTGGGTTCTGGGAGGTGCCCTGGCAGTTTTCTATTGAAAATGTATATGTATTTTTTTGCTTAAAGAGAATTATACAAGTAAGCATTAGCCTCCGAAACTATGGCCTGGACCCTGCCCCAGGACAATAAAGAGTCAGTCATCTTGCTACTATGTCTGGAGCCACAACTGAAGTTAGGAGCTTAAGATATCTCCTCCATAATAACTAGGACACAGAAATGAAGTCTCCAGAACTAAAGAGTGCCCTCTGCTGCTATTAAGGCTGGCTCTTGGCCCCCAAGAAGGAGAAGAATGAACCCTAAAATGCTGCTTACAGATAACTTTGTGATCCCATGACCTTATTTTCTAGGAGAAAAGACAAACAGAGCAGAAAAACAGCTATACTTTCTTTTCCTTTTATCATTTTGAAATGACTGCTTCTCAGGTAAGAAGCAATACTAGAGATATGAATATATAGTTATTCCAGCTTTCTTTTGGTTGGTTTGCAAGGTCTATTATTTTCCCTTTGTATTGGTTTCTTAAGGCTGCTGTGACAAATTGACACAAACTTGGTGACTTAACACAGCACACTTATTCTCTGACAGTTCTGAAGTCTGGAAGTCTGAAATCACAGGGTTGAAAAATCAAGGTGTTGGCCTGGCTGTGTTCCCTTCAGAGGCTCTAGGGGAGAATTGGGTCCTTGCCTCTTCTGGCTCCTACTGGCTTCTGGCATTTGACTTGTGGCTGCATCACTCCAATCTCTGTCACCATAGTCACACTGCCTCCTCTTCATCTGTCTATACACAGCAAATGTCCTTCAGTCACCCTCTTATAAAGACACATGTGATGGCGTTTGTGGCGTATCACAGAATGATATGGTTTGGCTGTGTCCTCACGCAAATCTCATCTTGACTTGTAGCTCCCATAATTCCCACATGTTGTGGGAGGGACCTGGTGAGAGATAATTGAATCATGGGGACCGTTACCCCATACTGTTCTTGTAGTAGTGAATACATCACAAGAGATCTGATGGTTTTGTAAGGGGAAATCCCTTTTGCTTGGTTCTCATTCTGTTTGCCTGCTGCCATGTAAGACATGCCTTTCACCTTTCATCATGATTGTGAGGCCTTCCCAGCCACGTGGAACTGTGAGTCCATTAAACCTCTTTTTCTTTATAAATGTTATATAAAAAGTTTTGGTGCCGCAAAAGAAATAGCACTCGAATATAAAATTTTCTTTTTAATTCTCAGCAAGACAAGTTACCTCTATAGAAGGGTGTGCTCTTACAGATGGAGCAATGGTGAGCGCACACTTGAACAAGGGAGGAGAAGGGATTCTTATCCCTGATGCACATGGCCCTGCTGCATGTGGTTCCCCTATTGGCTAGGATTAGACTGCACAGGCTAAACTAATTCCAATTGGCTAATTATGATGGGGTGAGTGCTTTGGCGGGAATCGGGGCAGAGCAGGTAGCTGGTAATCGGAATGAGTGAGGGTGGAGTAGCTGATCAGAATGAGTCAGGGTGGAATAGGTAATGGAAAAAGGTTGCCTTACAAGAAAGTTAAGTTTAAAAGTAGAAGACAAAGAATTGAACATACTGACATTAATTATTTGAAGAGAAATTTAGAACTCATATCTAACATAAATTACCCAGTCTTGGGTATGTCTTTATCAGCAGCGTGAAAATGGACGGATACATAAAGACACATGTGACAGCATTTATAGCCCACCCAGATAATCTAAGATAATTTCCCCATTTTAAGAGCTTTAATTTACTCACATCTGCACAGACACCTTTTGCAAATAAGATAACATTTACAGATTCCAGGATTAAGACCCAATATCTTTGGAGCCATTGTTCAACCTATCACACCATTCTTTTACTTGCAGCTGTTCTGTGCCCTGTATTTAAGGACCATCTCTTGCAAGCAACTTAGTTGTTTTTCTTTAAAAAAAGAAAAAAAAAAAAAAACATCTGGCCATCTCTTCTCTCAATTGGCATACTTAACTCATTTACATTTATCAAAATTACTGATTTACTTAGGTTTAAGTCAATCATCTTACTAATTGTCTTCTTTTTGTCCTACCATTTTATGGTATTTTTCCCTTCTCTTTTCTTGCCTTCTTTTGGATGAATAAAATATTTTTTATTATGTACCACACTTCCCCAAGTTCTATATGTGTGCTTTTAAATTATGAAGACTAATTCACATGCAGAATCTTAGCTGCAAAGGCATCTGGGAAATGTATCATTTAACTTTTCCAGCCTGCCAGTCAGAGGAAGCATGAAATGTAGTTGAGAGGCATTTCACAGCAGCCAACACACATAGTGAGTGAACAGTGCTGTGACTTTTCCCACTTACCCCTGCCATCATTACATAGCATGAGTCACACTGTGTGTTTCCAAGCTTTCCAGTACAGAATACACAGCTTCAGGGACTTAGATGGATACATATAAGCCCAGGCATTGAACTTGGTGATAGGTAGACAGAAGCATCAGGAAATCTTTTTATTTTCATAATTCTTCAGTGGTTTGCAGAGTGAAATGAACTGGGAAAATGATTGCATGGCTTCTGTTTTGACTTTGAAGGACTATCAGAAAGTCTAATAAGGTGATTAAAAATGAGAACAGAGATCAGTAAAATAAATGTAAAACACTTTCAATCAGATAATCTACACAAAGACTGAGGTCTAGGCATCTGCTTGGATGAAGATGAAAATACAATTTCTTTATCATATCTTTAGTTCTGCCTTCACTTTGGATGAAAACATATCACCTCAGTTTAGGATTATACCTAATTTTAATTTTGGTTATAAAGCAGATGAGAGTGGATTGCAGCAGGAAGTGGCAGAATTAGATCCATGTTCAGTTCTTTTCCAAGACAGTTTGGCACAGAAATCACAGCCTGAAATGGAACATCTCATTGTGGTTCCTCATGTGCTAGCAATAGAAGCTGAATAGAAAATTTGCCTTAAAATACAATCCAGAATGGGAGTGAATGTGGGGACCGTTGCTGCTACCCAGAGAGCAGGCAGGCTTCTGAAACAACCTAATGATCTGTGCAACATGGATTGGAGTGGTCCTTGCCAACCCTGATGTTTTCCTGTGCTGAGTTTTAGTTAAACAACTCTGGGGTTGGTATACACTTAAGCAGCCTTCCAAAGACAGCTCTGTGGAAAATACCCTGCCCAGACCATCCGCTCTGTGGAATTCTCATTGAGATTTCCTTCAGAGTCCGCACATGAGCCTCTCTTTGCCCTCTGTTTAAACATTTAAATTCTGAGCAAGTATTACAGAATTTAATATGTTGTTTAGAGATCTCCAAGATTGTTCTTATTGGCATTAGTGACTATGTACTAAGTCCTTGTTACGTGCCAGTTTAAAGAAGTTGCTAGGAGTATGACATCTCCTGGGATATTTAGTTTGAGAGTTTTCTCAGCCAAATGCATTTTCAGTAACTTACTTCTTTTATCTACTCTACAGTTGGAAGCAGCCAACATTCAGAAGGGGCTAGGTGATGTGCTTGGGGCCAAAAATTATAAAGCCTCAGGAAGAGGGAGGTCTGTAGCTTTTTTAAAATGTTTTTTTGCTTGGATCGTGAGTGTGAAGTCTGGAAGTGCAACAGTCATTTCATGAATGTGAGGATGAAAGTCACATGCATCAAAGGGAGAGCAAAGCAGGAAAATAAAAATAATCCAGGTTCTTGACATCTTCCTTAACCAGCTACAACAGACCTCAACTGTTTGTCTGCAGACTTTACCTTGTTTCTGAAAAATAAATCCTTGTATGTTCACTGAGTTTTCTGTTGCTTGCAGCCAAATGCAATCCTATTTGGTACACTTTGTTGAATATTTTAAACTTCTTTTCAGATTTTTACTCTTCCATGCAGATGCTTCTTCAATAACAGTTCCTCACCCAGTTCTCCCCTACACATCCCACCTCACATCACCATACTGACCCACTGACGTGCCCATCCCCAACCCCATAACCCCCAATGTTTAAAATTTTTAACATTTTCATGTGTGTCTGGCATATATTATTTCAACTACATGATTCCTTTAAAAACATGGGAGGAAAAATAGAATTCATTTAAAATGAAGATATTTCTGTGTAACTCCAAATATGCCTGAAAAAAAAAATAGCTCATTAGAGGTTGGACTTTTCTCTCTCTAATATTTTCATATAAGGGTTTGAAGCATATAAATGTAGAAAAACTATACAGTGAATACTCATACATGACACATAATTTCCACAGTTTGCATGTCACTGTATTTGTGTTACTGCATGACTCTCACTTAAACTATCATCACAGGAGAGTTGATCATCTAAGTGCCACTCGCAATAGATGGGTAGAACTTCATGTTTGTAAGTATCAAGGCATCTTTAAAAAGTATTTGGAGTTCTACCTTCCAGAGGTATATACTTGGACTTGTTTAGATGTAAGACCACTGAGCTTGGGGTAAAACATTACTTTCCTACCCCTTCAAGAGCACAATTTTCAAAGTGTGATCCTTCCTGAACAGGATCAGCAATAGGTACTTGCTAAAATGCAAATGTTGGGTTCCATTCTACTGCTACTAAATTAGAAGCACTGTGCATGGGCCCAGCAACTTGTCTTTGAACAAGCCTTCTATCTTAGTCCATTTGGGCTGCAATAATGAAAAACAGTAGACTAGTTAGCTTATAAACAGCAGAAATGTATTTCTTACAGTTCTGGAGACTGGGCAGTCTAAGATCACGGCATTAGCAGATTTGGTGTCTGGTGAGGGCTCACTTCCTGGCTTAAGAAGGTACCTTCTCTCTGTGTCCTTATGTAGTTAAAAGGCCACGACAGCTCTCTGGGGCCTCTTTTATAAGGTCATAATCCCAGTCATGAAGGCACTCATCTCATGACCTAATCACTTTCCAAAAGGCCCCATGTCCTAATACCATCACCCTGGGAATTAGGATTTCAACGTATTAATTTGGGGAAAACACAAATATTCATATCATAGCATCTTCCAAGGGGATTCTGATGTTCCTTAAAGGCTGAATATTAGAAATCAACTGTGCCATGGTAGGTGGTTGGAGGTAAATGGACGGCTTGTATTACCCATTCCTTCTATAATTAATAGTCTTTGAAATATGCTACACAGTTTTTTCCTTATAAACATCATCATGTCAGAGAGCTTGTTAACATAATAAGAAAAAGAAAGTACAATCCTATTGGTTCCACTGGATTCTCTGCCTGTATGGCTTTTGTAGATCAGGTACACCCCTATTGCAAAATCTTCCTGGATATTGATTATCTTCATTAGTGTAATTGATCTGGTTGTCTGTGTAAAATGTAAAGCAACGGGCTGGTAAATATATCAGCCACTCCTTCTGAATTGCAAATGAGCTGGGGACAGGCGTGGCCTTATTTTCCACATATGACAATTTAGGGGGAATTCCTGCTTGTATATCATTAGTCATTTTTACTTTTGAGCCTCTGTGCAAAGAGAGTGAGAAAATGAAGTGTATGTAATTCTAGGATATGGTAACATTTAGATTCCAGTTATTCGAATGTCAGAAATCTTGGTCTGAAAGCTTTTTGTTCCAAATAAATATACATACACCCTAGTGAGTCATGCATGTCATTGTCAATGTGAACGAGAATTTTCAGAAGGACAACACATAGATGAACATGGGGAAATGAGAAGTATTAAGAAATCTTTAAGAAAAATTTATGCTCATAACTGCAAGTTCTCTCCAGAGATGTAGATATAAACTTGTTCACATATGAAAGCCCTGGGCTTAATTTTGACCTATCCTAAATTTCTTCCATTCATGAGAAAAAGAAAAAGGTCTATTATTAGGTTAGTGCAAAAGTAATTGCTTCTCTTGCCATTTTTCTCTTTCATGGAGAAAAGCTATAGCTTTCATTATTCATGGCTTCTTTAAAAGTAATGGCATTAATTTCATCAAAAGTAATGGCAAAAGAAGCAGTTACTTTTGCACCAGGCTAGTATTTCAGAATGGGATAATTGAAGGGGTCCAGGTTAGGGGAACTGACCATTGCAGTGTGCCTAGGATTAGGGGATTACTAAGAAGCTGAACTTCCACTACCCACACCAGGATAATCCCGGGTGAAACTAGAACGTAGGTCACCTTTGTGAGGGTCAGAGGAGGAGCCTTATCTACATAACAATGAATGTTTCCTGGATCTTTCATTTCTCTATGGTAGGTTATTGTTGCAGACCTGAGGTCCTGCCAGTAGCCTGGATGTCTGACTTTAATTTTTTTTTTTTAACATTTATTTTAAATTCAGGGATACAATAGCAGGTTTATCACATATGTAAACTTATGTCATGGGGGCTTGCTGTACAGATTATTTCATCATCCAGGTATGAAGCCTAGTACCTGTTATTTTTTCTGATTCTCTTCCTCCTCTCACCGTCCAAGAGGCCCCAGTGTGTGTTGTTCCCTCTATGTGTCCATTTATTTTCATCATTTAGCTCCCACTTTTAAGTGAGAGCAAGTAACACTTGGTTTTCTGTTCCTGTGTTAGTTCACTAAGAATGATGACCTCCAACTCTATCCATATCCCTGAAAAGGGCATGATCTCTTTTATGGCTATGTAGTATTCCTTGGTGTATATGTACCACATTTTCTTTATCCAGTCTGTTATTTATGGGCATTTGGGTTGATTCCATGTCTGAGCTATTGTGAATAGTGCTGCAATGAACACACATATCTCTTTAAAACAGAATAATTTATATTCCTTTGGGTATACACCCAGTAGTGGGATTGCCGGGTCGAATGGTATTGCTGTTTTTAGGTGTCTGAGGAATCACTGCACTGTCTTCCACAATGGCTGAACTATTTACAATCTCACCAACAGTGTATAAGTGTTCCTTTTACACCACAATCTCGTAATTTTAATCTTTTAGGGATCACCAGATAGAAGCACAGGATTCATGTTTCTGTATAGGACAAACCACAATGTCAGGCTGATGAAACAAAGGACTGAGGCTTATAAAGGGTCATAATTTTCTCTCTTCCATGGAGAAAAGCTATAGCTTTCACTATTCATGGCTTCTTAATCATGAGAATGAAAATGATACTAAAGATAAAAGAGATCCAGGTGATCTGCCTATTGTTGACCTGGTGGCTCTGACCCTCTTTCATAAATACACACAGACTCCGAGCACCCCTCCTCCACCCGCCTAGAGCTTCTGGGGTGCCTTAGAAAAGAAAGTTTATTTTGATTTGCGAGTCCTGCATTCAAGCTTTGGCTCTTCTACTTACAAGCTGTAAATACAGGGTGATTGGCATAATTAACTCCATAGTTCCTCAGTTTTCTCTTCTGGTCAAGTGGGAATAGAACCACATTTTTAACAGAATTGATGGGACAGAGACAGTGGCTATGATGGAGATTTGTTAACTCCTAAGTCGTTTGTAGGAGAATGGCTCAGTAAATGATCTGAGAAGCACAATAATCATTATTTATAGATGTAGAGGAGGAAAATTAGAATCTTAGTTGTAATTATTATGTACATATTTTGTGTGTTGCCTGAAAGGCATTTGAGGTAGACATTTCTTATGTGAAGCACTGTCATGCTTGGTCCACATGCACTCTTCTTTATGTTTTAATAATATAATTAGAACTTGCTAACCTATCCCCAGCCCAATAACTATAATAGTACCAGTAATTCATATCCATCTGTGTATTTCTTTCTTATACCATCTTCTTTTTTTTTTTTTTCCAAGAGGTAACTATGGTCCTGAATTTTATAGTCTTTTAGGACTTACAGATAGTCTTTTAGGAAATCCAATTTATAGTACTGGATTTCACCCAATACTATGTTACTATGATTTATGCAATGATTGCATTGTTCCACTCCTGCATAGTATTCTATTGCATGACTGCACTGTGGCTTATCCACTTTCCTGTCAATGAATTTTAGGCTGTTTGCAGGTTTTAGTCATTACAAACAGTACTATTACAAATACACTTAGACATGTCTCCTGGGGCAGTTAGAAAAAGCATCTCTTGGGTCAATGCTGAGCAGGAGAGCTGAGTTGCTGGGGCTTAGAGAACATAAATGTTCAACTTTATGAGATGGAAATTGCTTGCCAGTGGTGGTACTAATGAATACTCAGATAAACACTATATGAGATTCCTTTTATTTATTTATTTATTTATTTATTTATTTATTTATTTATTTGAGATAGAGCTTGCTCTGTTACCCAGGCTGGAGTGCAGTGGCACAATCTTGGCTCACTGCAACCTTTGCCTCCCGGGTTCCAGAGATTTTTCCACCTCAGCCTCTCAAGTAGCTGGGAATACAAGCAAGTGCCACCAAATCCAGCAAATTTTTTTTTGTGTTTTTAATAGATACAGAGTTTCCCCATGTTGGCCCAGCTAGTCTCGAACTCCTGGCCTCAGGTGATCTCCTTGGCCTCCCAAAGTGCTGGGATTACAGGTGTGAGCCACTGTGCCTGGCTCCATTTTTTTTTTTTTTTTAACATTGCCAGTTAAACCACTATCAAATATTCTTTTACTGTCATCTTGATTTACATTTCCCTGCTTTCTAATGAAGTTGAGCATCTCTTTATATGTTCATTAGTCATATAATTTCCTTTTCTGTGAAGTGCCTGTCCTTTTTTCTATTGAGTTATTTGTCTTTATCTTCCTGATTTGTAGGGCATATGTAGATATATATTTCCAATATGTTATTTGCGTGTGTGTGTGTGTGTGTGCGTGTGTACATTCCATATACACATATAGTGTCTTTTTAGCCTGGGGGTGCTATAAAAAGGTGCGTAAACAGGGTGACTTATAAACAACAGAAATTTATTTCTCACAGTTCTAGAGACAGGAAGTCTGCAATTAGGGTGTTGGCATGGAGGGGTCCTGGTGAGGACCTCTTCCCAGATGCAGATTGCCTACTTATCGTACCCTCACATGGCAGAGAGCAGAATAGAGCAAGTAAGCTCTCTGATATCTAAAGGACCCTCATGACTGCATCTAATCCTAATCATGTCCTGGAGGACCTGCCTCCTAATAACATCATGTTGGAGGGTAGAGGTTCAACACATGAATTTTAGGTGGGCACACATACATATATGCAACACACACTCCTAAAGCATATGTTCCATGAGCATATGTATGTTTAGTCCTACCATATATCCCTAATGTAATCTTTTATTGGTAGAGGTATTGCAAATATCTTCTGTATTAGTTCATTTTCATATGGCTATAAAGAAATACCTGAGGCTGGGTAATTTGTGAAGGAAAGAGATTTAATTGATTCACAGTTCTGCATGACTTGAGGATTTCAGGAAACTTACAATCATGGCAGAAGGCAAAGGGGAAGCAAGCTTGGACCTTCTCACGTGGTGGAAGAAGGAAAAAGAGTCACCGGAGAAGAACCCTTTATAAAACCATTCGATCTCATGAGAACTCACTCACTATCACAAGAACAGCATGGGGGAACTGGCCCCATGATCCAATCACCTCCCACCAGGTTTCTCCCTTGACACGTGGAGAGTGTGAGGATTACAATTCGAGATGGGACTCGAGTAGGGACACAGCCAAACCATAGCATCTTCTCGTGGGTTGTATCTTTATTTCCACTTTCTCCAAAATAGTTTTTGATGAACACTAGCCTTGTTTTTAATGTAATCAAAATTTTCAATTGTTCCTTTTATGGTTAACTCTCTTTTTGTCTTTTCAAAGGAAAATATATATAAAAATCTTATTCTGGTTAGGGGTTTATTACTTTATATATTCAATGTCAGAAAGATACTTCCCCAAATTTTTTATGAAAGGCTTTTTGTTTCTCTTTTGACATTTTTATTCTCAGTCCATCTGGAATTGATGGGTTTTATGTATCATAAGAGCAAAAATTCCAATTTTTTTTCACATGATTAAGTGCTTTCTGAAATTTCTATCATATAACAAAGATTCGTGTGTATAACTTCCTCCGTGGGTCTCATTCTGACCCACTGGGGGTATTAGCTTCTCTAGGAATATGTGCTGGGAACAGGTAAGAGCTAGAACTCTAACCTAGAGTGGTTGGGAGTGGCTCTGGTTCCTAATTTGCAGCTTTCATGCAATTCTTAGTCCCCAGTAACCATGTTTATCTCAATAATATGCCCTGGGGACATATAAACATATATTAATACCTAGGTCTTCCCCCCAGATTTCTGCTTTAGTTTGTCTGGCATGAAGCCTGTACATCAGCATTTTTCAAAAGCCCTCAGGCAATTTGATTGTAGCTGCAGGGTTCAGAACAGCTGCTCTCGAGTTTGTGTCCAGAGATGACTTTGAGTTGGGAGCTAGCATCCTTTGTGTGCTATTTGCCATTTTAGCAGAAATCCAGTGAATGGCTTTAAAACTAACTTTTCCCTCTGAGCATAAATATAGCACATGCATGTTGCAAAGGAAATGGAAAGTAAAGGGATAAAATTGAGTAAATAATAATTCATAATTGCATAAACCATTTTGTTTATTTCTTTCAAGCTTTTTCTTGGCAAGTATATGTGCATTTACGTAGTTGAGATCATCTTGAAAATAACTGAGTTCTTCTCTATAACACTCATTCTTCTGAATCACTTTCAGTGCTGTTTAATAGTCAATCTTAGCATAATTATTATGTTCTGTCCACACATAAGCTTCTCTTGTTAAAAAAAAAATAGTCTGATTTCATTCTGGTTAGGGTTTTATTACTTTATATATGTTGACTGTGATTGCTACTCTTGAGCAAATAAGAAATCATGTTCTAGGCATTTTAATTTAGTGATTAATAGTATAGAGTTCTGGGCCAATGACATATGAGTTCAAATTCCAGCTTTGCCATTTATCAACTGTGTGACATGAAAATTATTATGCCACTCTCTCCTTTCATTAAAATTAGGATAATATTAGTCCCAAAATAGAACTGTTTTCTTTCAGGTTTAAATGGGGTGATGGATATGAATTGTTCGGCACAGTGCTGAGTACATTTCTCTCTATACTGTCTCTATGAACCAAACGTCTGGGTAGTTCCAAAGGCAGCTCTGCCTCATTGGCTCAAAGACCAGTCTGATTTGCCTGACCCAGTTTTACTTAGTTAAAAATGCTCACTGGGAGGATGGCCATTACTAAGATGCACTCGGTCATTGTTCAGCTCAGTAGCCAGATGCAGATTTTGCAGGATAGCCCTGTTTGTTAGAAGAAGAAGGTTAAAAAAAATGCCAATTACTCCAACAATGGATGCTGCTAGCTGGCTGGCTGACTCAAAGTTAGAATAATTGCTCCCTAGGAAAACACTGGTTCCCTTTCTCATAGTGAATAGTTTTCTGCAGTTGAGAGAAAGCAATTTCTCAACTGTGGAGCCAGGTGTGTGGACAGCTGGGAATCTGCCTGCTTGGATCTTCATGTCTTTCTGGAGCCCTCAGGATGGTGGGCTAAAGCATAAAGTAATATCAAACAAAATAAAGCATTGGAACATCCAAGTTTTTTAAATAGAAGTGAGGGCACAGTAGAGAAACAGAAGAAATACAGTAAGGAAAGTACAACCCTGCGTTGGAGTGTTCTTCAGTGGATCTGATTGTACATCTAGCAGCAGTCACCACTGGATAAAAGTGGAGAATCTGAGAAATGCTGGCCATATCCTTTAGAATGCCAGCTTCCTATGGCAGGGGATTTGGTTTCTTATGTAACCTCTGTGTCTTCAGGAATGAAGAATGGTGCCTGATATATTGTAAGTGCTCAACACATTTGTTGATTAAATGTCCTGCCACTTTCTATTACTATACCCAAGGGCCAGTTAAGAGAAAATAATTGCTTTTCTGAATCTTATTTGAACCAGCAAGGAGGACCTAGAGAGGAGGAATCTTGGAAGAAAAGACCAATGTTATCAGCGCTCCTTAGCCACGGGATAGTGGCCTGGATGTAGCCAAATGGGCAGGTGATGCTTTGGAGAGACAGATTTTAAAAAGGCAAAAGTAACTGTGGTAATGAACTTGAGAGCAGAAACAGGAAGACAGCAGATCCAAGGGAAAAAGAAGGCACTTAGGAGTAGAATTCTCAATCTCTGGTCGTGACCCCAGGGATGAAGAACAGAGAAATGATTTAAAGAGATAAATGTAAATACATAGCAAACTTTCCATGGAGCCAGGTTTGAACCACATCCTACAAAAGCTGGTGGAGAGGGGGCAGGAGTAAATGCAGATTCCTGTAAAACAGTGACAAGAGACTACAGGGGTAGTGTCAGGAAGCCTAAAGTCCAGGAGTGGAGGTTTGCAAGATATTTGAGTCAATGATAATATTAGGTTTGGGTTTTGGTTTTCTTTTTCTTGATTTTTTTTTTTAACCTTGTGTGCAAGGTACATGTTGGAAGAGCAGTTTGGTTGCTTGGATTTTTCCAAAGTATGATCTCTGGACCACAAGCAGCATCGCCATCATCTGGGAGATTGTTAGGAATGCAAATTATCAGCCCCATCCTAGAGAAATTGAGTCAAACTCTGGGAATGGGACCAACACTGTTATTATAACCCCCCTAGGAAATCTTAATGCTCATTGAAGTTTGAGACCCACTAGTGTGGAATATTAATCCTCATCCCTCTACACATTAAAATCACCTGGGAAGCTTGCAGAGAAAAAAATGTCCAGGCCTTATCCCAGACCAATTAAATTGATTCTTTGGAGTAGGGTCTAGCCACAGGCATATTTTAAAACTTCAAGGTGAATCTAATGTACAATCCAGGTCGAAAGTCAAACTCTAGTTCAGGGAGAAGCAGTGTGATCATCCCAGAGAGTTGATTAAAAATGCAAAATCCTGGGCCCTTCTTGCTGCATCAGAATCTACATTTTTACCAAGATCTCCAGGTGATTCACAGACACATTAAAATTTCAAAAGCATTTGTATATGATAAAAGTTATAGGGAAGAAATTAGAATTTTCCCTCCACCTTCTCTCTATTGGTGGATTTACTGACTTCTTTTAAAGAGGAAAGGTACTAGACAGGAAAAGGAAAGACAAACTCAGTGGTGTATAAGTCACAAAGGAGTGAAGGTTCCAGGTCAAAGAAAGGCAAGTACCAGGTAGAGTGCATGAATGAGAGAACTGGGTGCTCTGTACAACTGACTTAGTTAGTGGAGTTGCCTACAGGTCTTTGGCCATTACTCACGTTATCAGATAGCTAAGCAATATGCAAACAAAATAAATGCACCAGGTAAAATTCAGAGCCAGCAACCAATTTGTGATTTCAGGCATTGGTAAGTTTGTAAGTATGAAGATAAGTTTGCCATGTATGCTGTGAGATATACCCTGTCCTCTCCCCTTGAGAAGTCTTGTAGAATGGGAACTTTGCTCAGTCTGGAGGTGGGTACAAGACTTCAAAGGGGGAAAAGCCTTGGGAATAATGTATGAACTTGATTTGATTCTCTGGCAGGATTCCAGTGAAGAGTATCAGGCAGATTATCCTGTCAACACTTGGAGAGAATAAAAGGGAACCCTGAGCATTTCAAGGTTAATTGATAATATTATTGGCCTGATTTCTTTCCTTTTGTGATGGAAAGTCAGAGAAATGTTGTATATACAGGTGTCTTCAGTTTCACAACACATGATAGATGCCCCTTGTCTTGGCATATTTTACTATTACTATGTACAAAAGAAAATAATAGACTGGTTGTTCCTGTAGTATTTTGGGTATTGTAAATGGCAAAATAACTAAACCTATACCTATCTAATGATGATGAATACACCAAAGTCACTGGTCTCTGATAGAAATTTCCAGAGTCCTATTCTAGGCACCATCATCTTCCAGAATGTTATCAGTACCTTAGCTGATGATTGGCAAGGTGGGATTATCACTGGAACAGAAGTTGGAAGAGTGGAAAACGTATATGCATATTAGGATCTAAACAGACACTGAAGACAGGACATGATAAAGCAAATTTCATGAAAGGATAAATTATAGAGGAAAAATGTCAAATGGGGAATGATATGGCAGTAACAATTGGCAGAGGGATTATGGGATTTTAGTCCACTGGAGCCTGGTTAGTTCATTTGTGCAGCTCCCAAATGCACTGATGGATACCTTAGGCTGCCTTAACTGTGTTCACAGCAATAGAGTGATTCTTCCCTCTACGTGGAGCTTCAGTTCCTACCTCCAACATGCTTTACATTATTATGTTTAGTCTTGATTAGCACACATTGAAAGCAAAGCTAGCATTCTGGAACAAGTCCATAGAGTCAGTTGGTTAATGAAAGTACTTGAATTCATTTCCTACTGCCACTGTAGAGGTGAATATACAGAGAATCCCAAGGGTGCATGGATTACCCAATACTGCAGAGCTGGTAAGTAGTGGAGCTTAGTGCTCTAATGCAGGCATTCTGATCCTGAATCCATGTGCCTTACTACTGTAACACCTCCCTGTCCTCTCCCTTCTTCCTTCAGATGAAAGTGTTTGTGATTCAGAATATCTATCAAGTTCCCACTTCACTTCTCAAGAAGACTTATTCATTTTCCAATTAAAAGAAATCCCATCCAACAGCAGTAGCTTCTCCCTTACTACTGAGGCTGAGTGTAAAATGTGCATACCTTTTCTTTCCTCTTGGTTACCTGAGTCTTTTTGGCCCTTAATGTCCCAACTGTAGTCCTTCCTGATGTGGGGCTGGCTACAACTATTTGGCAGCACAGGCTCCTTCAGCCCTCCCTCGATATTCTTGAGCTCTTTCACTTCATCTGTTCATTCTTGCTTGCACAGATTTATTTGCAAATATTTATGGAGTGCCGACTACTTGTGTTACAGGTAATTAGACAGGCATGGGCCAGGGGAGAGGGGGCAGGAGAGGGCTTTCCCCCCACCTACCAGGAATGTCAGGCAGTTATCAGGTTATGGTTCAACAGTTATCCCATTGCCTCTCTAAAAATGATAATTTGGTAGCTGGCACCTGTGAAAGACTATCTCCGATGGTCCACAGCTGTCACAGTAAAGTGTTAATTAAATGCAGACACCAGGGAGAGGCAACTTCCCGGTATGCACATTAAAAGACAAAATGTTGGAGTATAACCTTCTGGGGGCACTCCACCAGAAAAGGGAAGCAAGCCTCAGAAGAGCATGCATACAACTTTCTAACTTAGTGCACATGCTCACTTCCCAGGGGCAAGGAGGGCACTGTGCATGCGGGGAGCCCACCCTAAGGGAAGTATTACGGGAAAGGGTCTCAAGACACTGGGAGTAGATCATCCTGTAAAGTCTTAAGATCCAGGTTAAACGCAGCACTTGACCTTCATGGTCCCTTTTTCCAAGTGTACTTTCCTTTCTTTCCCGCTGTAAAGCTTTTAAAACTAAATGTCCATTTCTGCTCTGAAACTTGCTTCGGTCTCTTTCTCTACCTTATGCCCCCCAGTGGAATTCTTTATTCTGAGGAGGAAAGAACTGAAGTTGCTGCCGACATGTATGAATTCGCTGCTGGTAATTCAGATACCTTCCACCCCTAACACGTGTTAAGCATTGTTTTAAGTGCTTGGATATTACGGTGAGCAAAACAGAATATCTGATCTCCTGGTGAATACTGCAGAAGGAGACTGATGAAAACAAGAAAGCAAATCTGAAAAGTCAGATAATCGTTAAGTGTTGTAAAGAAAAATGAAGCAGGTTAATGGATTCACTGGGATCCTGGGTGGAGGACTGTACTTTTAGATATGGTCAGGAAAGACCTTAGACATGATGTTTAAGCAGAAACTGGAAATAAATGAGGATATTGAATCATGCAGATATTTTGGGGGAGAGTGTGTTAGGCAAGAGAATGATGAAATGTCAAGACTTTGAGGTGGGGTATACCTGGTATAGTTGTAGAGCAAGGAGACCTGCGTACTTGAGGGAAGTGGGTATTTGTTGTGCTGCCTGGTATTGATAACGTTACCCAATCTATCTGTTCTACGGCTACAGCCACACCTTAACTACTGGGTTGGAGATTAGCGTTGTGGAAGATGATTAGAACTGCATTTTGAGGACAAAATACATTGATATATAAGGTATACATTGTAATATATGTAGTATGCATAAAGTATGTAAAGTATATTATATATATATGAATAACAATTCCTTATAAATAGTGCTGCAGAAGTTTTAATCATTGTCGCTATCAAGATCATTATCTCAATTTGCCCCGGGAATCCAGAGGAAAAGCAAAGGTCTTTGAAAGTAACACTTTCCAATTCTAAATGGAATTGCTTTTGCTACTGCCTGAATGCATAGTTGTACATTTGAGTACTTGGGAAATAACGTAATTTCTTTTTGAAAGAAATGATTTCTACCACATGCCACAACATAGCCTGGCTTGCCCATGTACTCTTTTAGATTCTGTTTCCATGTCTGGAATGGAAAGCATAGCACACTTGATTTTATTTTTAAAACAAAATATAGCAACCATAATGATGTTGATGCTGGCAATCATAGCTATGGTGGTCATAATAGCTAACATGTATGGAGAGTTAACCATTTGCCAGGCACTGGTGCTATGTCCCATTAATGGATTTTCTCTTAGCCCTCATAATACTATGAGACAGGTAGCATGATTAACCTGTCATCTGCCTGAGGAAATGGAGGATTCAGAATGTTTATGTAACACTTCTCCAAGGAGAGTTAGCAGGAGAAGGAGCCAGGTTTTACACCAGTTTGGCCTATGACTTGGAAATGTGGATCACCCAAAACTCATTTCTGCTTTGATTTCTATTTTCCTATGGTCTATTTGTTGAAGGGTATTTAAGGAGTAGGGAAAATGGGGAAATACATTGGATTTTCTTTAGTAGGATGTTGAAAAGAAAGAATTTCTAGTGTCTCTAAGCACATTGCTTGAGCTGTGGGAGCTAAGGGACAGTAGGGAAGAGTTTGGTCAATGCCAAAGATGAGATGCAGGTATGAGTTTTATTAGTCACAGCAGAAAATAAGTCAAAGTTAGATCCACCATAGAACCTTTAAATACATTTTACTGTTTGGGGCCCAGTCCTGAGTATTAGGAACCAATGTTTGCCTCTGCAAATGGAGAATCTTCTGAGTTCCTGATGACCCAAGGTGCGATGAATTCATACTGAGGATACTTCCTGCAGTTGAGTTTTGAGAATCTCAAGTCTTAATCTCACTAATGACAACATGGTCAGCATATTTGTTTGCAAATACAAAGGCACCATAATAGCTATATTTACTTATGTCCTTTGGATAAATTCTGCAGAAATAATGATCTCTTCACTAAATTGCCCCCACACTATTATTTGCTTAAGCTAATATTTCCTCTTCATTTTCCTCTTCCCTTCTGATGTTTTTGATAACTTGCTGAGAAACACCTGGAGTTATCAGGTTTCAACTTCAATTATGAAGAAAAAAAATTGCATGGACTTTGTGATAGTACTTTTTCTATGAGACAACATAGCATCTCTGGGTTTTTAATATGCCTTTCAGAAATGGCTGTAGTTGTGAGCTAAAGCATGTTACTTCAAAAAGTTGGGCTGTCCATATGGCCCTCTCACTTAGGACTTTATGAAATACACTGTATCTAAAAGGGGAAAAACAACTGAAAATATTTATTGCAGAAAATAAAAAAGTTAACCAAAGTATTTTATTGATACATTCTTGGACAATATCACAGAATTGAAAGAGAATGGAAAGAGGGAATTTTTCAGCAAGGGTTGTTTTTTTCCACTAAATTGGCACATAAGCAGCAAGATTAACGAAAGTACTTATTACAAACAGTAAAAAACATACATGCTTTTTTCTAAAGTCCTTATCACACTGATCAGTCAAAGGGGGCATGAACAAAACCTCAAGACATGAAAAATCCATATTCTTTCCTTCAAACAGCTTAATAATTATTAAAATTATTGCAAAATATTCATATACCCTAATTAAAATAACAAAAGAGAACACAAATACAAATATTGAACATAATAAACATGTACTGTAAAATACATTACTGGCATGCATTCCAAAGATCAAGACCTCTATTCAGTTCAGCCAATAACTTCCTTTTATGTAACCTATCATGTACCAAAGATAGGTAGGGCATACTTTCTCAGCACAGTTTTTGGTCTTTAAACATCTTTTTTGTCTTAAAAAAAAAACATGATGTGCAGTGGTACTATAATAATTATACAGTCATGTACAGATGTACTTTTTTAATCTGCCAAGATTGCTTTAAAATTTTAATCATTTTAAAATTTTTCCAAATATTCCACCGTCTGAGAGAATAGGGCTCTATCTATGAAAACAAGGCATTCGAAAACAAACAGTGAACCAAGGTACGACATCAGATGGCAAAGTGCAAAAGTCCTCACAAACTGTACAGAAAATTTCAAAACCTTGCAACCTAGAAGTACATACGTAATAAGACAGGTCAGCCCCAAAACGGTCCTGTGGCTCTCACGGTCCATTCTAAAGAGCCGGGGCGGGACTTGAGTTTCAACACTCCCTTTGGTAGGGAAGTTCCAACATTGCAGCCGAGTTGGCAGTGCTGATGTCAGTGACTTATTAAGCCAAGATAAAGTAAGGATATTTCATAAAGCAGCTGTTTAGGTCACTTGGATCCTCTAACATTGGTCTCCCGGCCGGGGAAGCTCCTCCGGTGATGGGAAGCGGGTAGGACCAAAGAGTCCTGTGCCAGGTTGGGTGACAAAATAACTGAGGGTCTTCTTCCTCCATGGTTCCATGGAATGGAACAGGCTAGATAACCAGGTTATTATAACTGACATACTTCTTTTTTGCAGCAGGGCCTGAAAGAAAAATTAGAAAATGTGAGTTGCAGTAATAACCCTGTTTGCAAAGGTAGAAATAGAATTAGAACTTTTCACTTGAGGTACAGAGTCAAAGTGGGGTGATACAGCTCTGAAGAACACACACAGGCAACTTTGGATTCCTCTGACTGTGAGGCTTTGGCCACCAAAATTTGTGGTTCCCAGTGATTCTCAAATCATCTGTGTTCTCTTCTCTGATATGTCTCCAGCTTCCCTCTTTATACTCTATTAATAAATTTATTTGTTAATAAATAAATGTGTTAGCAATGCTTAATAATAAACAAATGTTTATTAATAAACAATATGTATTAAACAATAACAATATGTGGCTTAAACAAATGTTTAATAAATGTTTATTAATAAATTTATTTGTTTATTTGTTGTTATGCTTTCTAATCAACCAACCCTTAAAGGGTTCACTCACTTTGTGGTATATTTCTTTGTGTGCTCTTCTCACAGACCTTTTAATAATAACTGGCCTTTGCTTGGAAAAGGCCAAGTTGCTTGGGTCACTGAAATTAATTGAGGTTGAATGCAGATTAGGTCAGAGTGTCTTCTTCAGTGCTGATTCACACAATCAAATGACTACAGATTGACTTATAGAGTGTTAACAGTAAGTTGTAAATGGTCGTTTGCAGAACTATTTCCATTAAGATGTAAAGCCCACTTAAACCTGTCAGGTGTCTGACACATACACACTCTACATTTGTTTTCCTTAAATGTAGAAATTATTTTTCTACTTGGTAGGGTAATTTCAGGACTCACCTTCACTCACTCACTCAGGCAGTAAATATGTATCTACCGTATTGCAGCCACAGGGCTAGGCACTGATGACCAGCCAATGAGCACAGCAGATTTCATGTCCTCATGCTGGAAATAAAGACACCAGGATCCCAGAGTGTGCCTTTGCTTTAGGTTCTGGTCCTCAATACCAAGTCATACAGTTGCAATGATGTGATATGTTCTGTATTCACTAAATCTTGGTAGTTTTGCATCAGTTTCTGTTGGGCACAAAGTAACTTTTGTGTAGCATTTACTGATGGCTTATTTTGCTTACTGTTTTTAAATTCTAAATAGAAGTGTTCACTCAAGACAGAAATGTCAAGAGCTCTTTAAGAACTCTTAAGTAGGGATGCATATACAATTTTGGAGGAACAGAGAAGTCATATTAACATACTAAGAGAGAGTTTGTCTTTAAACTTTGAATAATACAAGTAGTATGTTACAGGTGCTTGCATGATTATAGATATTACACAGAATACTGTACACTATACAACAAGCCTGGTCTTCTTTCCTGGATTAAAAATTGGGACTCTCTGACAAACTTTGACTTGAAGACTCATTTTTATTTGAAACTCATTTCTATATTAAACCATATTGCATTTATTAACTAAAATACAAAAAGATAAATAAGAATAGAATTTTATGAAATCCAGGGCCTCCTGGAAAATCTGGTGATGAGAATTGGGTCATGATATGTCCTCATTTGATGAACACATAGCCTCAATAATGCTCAGATCTTCCAAGAAGTTTCCCATTATCCCAGTGTTGTCTTCAACAATATTCTTGGTTTGGGTACAAGGAGGAAAACTTTCAAAAGATGTTTCTTGACTCTGAATCTTATTTTCAGTGTCATAACTAGAAGACCTCAGCTGACAGTTGCAAGCAATAGTCACAGCATGCCTTGTCAAATGCCAACCACTAATTATCCTCAGGACAAAAGAAGGGGGAAAAAAACCCCCGAAAACCCAGAAGCTGATCTGAATACCTGAGACCACCTTTATTGTGTGAATAATTAAGACTGTTTTCTGTAGCATAACACTCTAGTGAAAACAAAAGTGAATTTCCTTACATTGGTTACTATAAAACACTAATTTCTCAGGAAGAGTTTTTACCAAAAGAATAAGTAGGTTAGAACTATCAAGCTGAGCTAGGATTAAATTAAAATCATGATCAGGTTATGTTTAAAAAAATTGGATATAAAAATAAAGGCATTCCATTGATGCTTTGCTTGGATTATCTTCTTGTGTTCTGTGTAGCCTTGAGATGAGCACTGGTTATGATCGCCATTTTACATAGGAAGGGTCTGAGCCTCAGAGGAACAAGCATTCCAAAACTAGGCTGCCTGATGGTTGAATCTTTATTTCTGTCTTCATACTATAGTAGGAAGACAGTACTGCAGTTGGACTCACCTGACCTGGGTTCTGATTCGGCTGTGTCACTTACTTGAATGTGACCTTGCCCAGTGTCTTCATAATGAACTCCTTGTAGCCTTTGTAAAACTGGGAGAGGCCAGGTGCGGTGGCTCACGCCTGTAATCCCAGCACTTGGGGAGGCCGTGATGGGTGGATCACCTGAGGCCAGAAGTTCAAGACCAGCCTGGTCAACATGGTGAAACCTTGTCTCTACTAAATATACATAAAATTAACCAGGCGTGGTGGTGGACACCTGTAATCCCAGCTACTCGGGAGGCTGAAGCAGGAGAATTACTTGAACCCATGAGGCAGAGGTTGCAGTGAGCTGAGATTGAGCTCCAGCCTGCACAACAAGAGTGAAACTTTGTCTCAAAAAAAAAAAAAAAAAAAAAATTGGGGAGAATAATTGTTACCTGGTGTACTGTTGATATCACCAATGTACACAATACCCCAGTTTCTCATCTGGGAATATAATGTATAAATGTATTTTTAAATTACAAAGTTCTATGCAAATGATAAGCCTCAGTACATGCTTTCTTTGCAGAATTGCTACGAACATTGCCCCAAAATTATAATGAAGTTTATGCAGGTCCTAGAAGGGCAATTTGTGTACTTTTCACAGCAATGTCCAGTGTATTATGTTTATTTTTAAACCATTCTAGTCCTGTGAGTAAATAAAATAAGTGCCTGTGGTGTCTGGTAATTCCATTTATTTGACTAGCAATGTAGTTTATGGTCAGGAAAGAAAATTACTGAGCTCAAAATAGTTGTGCAATGAAGCACTTGCTGAGGAAATATACTTTTTATTTTAAAATAATATGTTTTTCTCTTATAAAGTTACAGATTTTAAAGAAGAATTATAGTATATGGCATTGTCCTAATTAACTTTTGGTTATATCTGCTTATCTACATAAGTAGTTCTCAAAACAAGGTATCTTGAAGAGCCAATATTTACAGTGAGGTAGTGTTAAGAATACTGGTTTGTGAAATGAATTACTAATATACCATTGCTACTTAAGAAAGGTGAGACATTCCAACTCATTCTTGATGTCTTGTCAAAAATCTACACTCAATATGACATTAACTTTATTGAACTTCTTATTTTCTCTTTGCTTTCCTCTGAGTTTTTTTGTCTTACAAAAATTTCATTCCTTGAAGTGCATTCTATTGAACATGCATAACCCAGATTCAAGGAAGTGAAGAAAAAAATAGAAAAGAAAGCCTCATAGATATTATGTTGGGAAACACTGAATAAGTGATATTAAACAGTACTCTTTCCTGTTTCCACCCCATATTTAGTTTTTTTATATTTTAAGTAATAAGAAATATTGTAGCTCATTAACTATATACTATGTGTTCTCCTCAGCTCTTTTTGAAGAATGTGTGCATAGATGTGTATGTGAATAAGAACATGTATGAAGTGATTTAAACATCCAAAAAGGATAAAAACAAAATATAACAAAATATTATATAAGCCCTGAATATAACACATTAACATACTGACATCTTGATTTAGGTGCCCCTCCATCCGCTCATAGGAAATACGATGCAATCAAAGCCCTTGACACTCCACGTTCCTCCCCGTCCCCCATAGTATCTACTATACTGAACTTGGGATGTGTCCTATAGCTACTACAGTAGTTGTCCATAAATTATAGATAGTATTGATTTCTGTGTTTTAAGTTGTGCAAATTATTCCATGCATATCCACTTGAAATCTGGTTTCATATAACATTGTGTTTTTAAGATTTACTTACATTGATTTAATAATCATAGTAACTATATAGCTTTCTATATATTAATGTTAGCATAACAGATTTTCTGTAACTCTTTTCCTATTGATAGACTCTACTTTGTAATGTTTTTGAAATAAGCAATGCTAGAGTGGATGATACCTGCAAAACAATATTTTTAACAGAGTTGAATGACAATGCTATGGGGCAAGATAAAATATTTGTCATGTATTTAACTGACAAAGGATTGATATCTAAAATTTTTAACTTATGTGAAGGAATAAATAAGAGACAATCTAATTTTTAAAAACATAGATTCAAGATAAATAGACAATTTGTAGATGAAGAAATATAAATCAAAAATGTTCAACCTCATCAACTAGAGAAATGCACATTAAAACATTAATAAGATAGCATTTCATGCCTGTACCATTACAAAAGAAAAAGTGAAATACCAAGCATTGGTGGGTGTGAAAAAGTGAGAACTCTCAGACAACACTCAGGTATAAATATAAGTTGGTAAATTTATATGGGAGAGCCATATGGAAATATCTAGAAAACCTAAAGCTATGCATGCCACTGAGTCAGCAATTTCACTTCTAGATCTAGACCTGAGACACTTTCACATGTACACATACACATGCTTAGGATTTCAAAAGCCTTTAACATAACAATTTTCTCTGTGATTCTCCAAGAAAAAATTCTTTTATAGAAGCTAGGCACATAAAGGAGCAAAGTGGGCCAGGTATAAGATATTCAGGAAAGATGCAGACCATAGTGAACTAGAAATCACCTGCCCCATCAAAAAGGCATAATTATGTGGGATGTTACCACAATAGGAAGATAGTACATTTTCTGAGGAAAAGCTTGACTGTATAATTTTATGTAAAAGTTCAATTTTTCACTCAGCCATCCAACAAATATTTATTGAGCAGGTATTATGTGTTGGGCTCTATTCGAAGCATTAGAAATACCTCAGTTTTTAATAAAAGTTTTAATATCATATTAAAACCATTTAGCAAGTCAAAAAAGAAATAGAGACCAGAGGCTAGACAACATTGCTAGGCTGCTTGTTTTCAACTCTGTGATCCTGTCTGCACTCAGTTCCTCAAATGTGCTTGATTATAAAGCACCCTCTCCTGCTCGCCTTTTTAGTGGATCATTTTGCATTCTATAAGAACATACTTTTGGAAATACATGGGGATACTTCTTAAACCTTAACCCTGTCTATCACTTCAGTCATTTGTAAACCTCACTCAACTTCTGAATATTGGTTTATTGCCTGATAGAACTTTGTTCAAACTAACTTTTCTATGAACTCATTCAAAGCACTGTCTGTGCCTCTTCCCTCACCAACTCTGCTAACTAACGCTTTCCTATCAAACGGGATTCATAGTTGTTATTTTCTTATAAATATTTCAACTGGGAGGGATTCTTTATATTATGGTTTGCAGTTTCTAAAACAAAAAGGAAATACTTTTTGGTAATTACTTCTGTAGTCAATGGCCTGTTTCCTGCCTGTTCATTTTATTAGTAAATTGCCCTTAGCCCATCACTTAATAGCAAAAGAGTAGATGTTATCTTCAACATCTCAATTCTCATTTGAGATTTCAAAAAAGCTACTAAACTTCCTGTATTTTACAAAGAAGCATTTCATTTTATAATGATCTCCCTTAAATCCTTTTTTAAATTTACTACTCAGTGTAGCACATTACTCTACTTGAGAAGATACAAAGCTGCACAAGAATGAAGAACATGACTACCAAAAAATTGAGACATTCCCAATTATACCAGTTCAACTCTGAACTATAAAACAATGGAGACTTTCTACGTCTCCCAAGAGAAGGTGAGGCTATTGCTCATATGTTTGGTACCTGGATTTGTTGACACAAGAAACTTGTCAGGGATAAAAACATGATCAGTCAGAAAAATAACTCAGTATTTCAAATCACCATAATTTCCAATCCAGTGGCAAAAACTCCCAAATTTGGATTTCTGTTGATCTACTCAGCCATTCATCTAACAAAATATTATTTCACACATATTAAATACCAGGAACTTTAATACATGCTAACATTAAAAGCAGACATGGGAATCTGCAAGCTGTTTAACATTTACTCACTTCTCATTCATCGTATATTCAGATTATTTAACAAATATTTATATGAAGCTGCTGTGTGTCATCAGCAAGGGATTGGCATATCCTTTTTTTTCTACTCAATGAGATAAAGATAAGTCATGAATTTATAAACTAAACTCACACTGAGAGGAACCCCCCCAAAGCAAATTGGCACGCCTCCCTAATGCTGAATAAGGGAGATAAGGTCAGTGGATGGCGAGGCAGCAAATCTGTTACCATATTTGGAGACAATAGTGATCCAGTTCAAAAGAATGGAGAAGCATCAGCCTAGATAACCTTAGAGAAAATGTGTGAAGTGTTTGCCCCATTTGTACCAGGGACAGAGAAATAAGTCAGATACAGTCTTTATTGTTCTATTTATAGAACTTATATGATAATGCAAAAAACTATTACATATCTGTGATGAGTACTTAAAAGATATTTTACAAAGACTAATTTTGTCTTGGAAGAGGATATACTGTGCTAAGCCCAGGAAGGCTTTTCAGTGGAAGGGGCATTGATTTGGACCATGCAGTGTGAGACAATTTAAGAAGAGGGTAGGGCAATATAAAGGTACACTTCGTTTCCAAAGGTACATGGAGAGGAGGGTCAGAGAGTGCTGGAAGTCAAGGTTGGAAAGGTACACAGGGCCACATAAATTACTTCAATATATAAAACTTCAATAAACCTGCAGATTGTCATAACAAATTCAGGGTACTGTCAGAGGCATCTGAACCAGAGCAACTCCACCTTGCATAGGGACTGGGTAAAATAAGGCCGAGTCCTTCTGGGCTGCATTCCCAGGAGGTTAAGTTACTCTAATGATAGAGGCAGGAGGCAGAGAAATGCCTAGGCAGATAGGGAAAGGTTCCCGGAAAATCTGACCCGCCCCACAGGTGTTTACAACAGATGTTTCGTGCAGACAAGGGGGCAGTGGACTGGAGACCCACGTGCACTGGGGGAATGGGGTGGAGCCACCAGAAACAAATATCTTATTCAGGGGAAGAGCCTAGCCTTTTCGGCTCCTGTGTGGTGACCCTGGTATTCAGTTTGTGAGGTGGAAACCCACGTGCAGGACCCCTCTCTTTTTTGAGAGCTTTCCTTTCACTTAATAAATTCTGCCCTTCTCACCCTTCAGTGTGTTCATGTGCCTAATTCTTCCTGGTTGTGAGATAAGAACCTTAGCTGAACTAAGGAGCAAAAATCCTACATCACTAAGTCACAGGATGACATAGGAGGTTGGCACAAGATACACATCATAAAGACCTTGCTGATAAAATAGCATACAGTAAGGCCAAATCCCACCAAAACAAAGACAGTGACGAAAGTGACCTCTGGTCATCCTCGCTGCTGCCCTCCCACCAGTTTACAAATGCCATGACAACATCAGGAGGTTACTCTATATGGTCTAAAAAGGGGAGGAATGAATAATCCACTCCTTGTTTAGCAGATAATCAAGAAATAACCATAAAAATGGGCAACCAGGCTGCTCTGCCTATGGAATAGCCATTCTTCATTTTACTTTCTTAGTAAACTTGCTTTCTCTTTGCACTGTGGACTCACCCTGAATTCTTTCTTGTGTGAAAGCCAAGAACTCTCTCTTGGGGTCTGGATCAGAGAGTATCAGTAACAGTCTGGTTCAGTACCAGTGCCAGAAACAGAAGAATGAACAAGGCAAAATTTCTGTGATTATTTAGCTTTCTAATGGAGGTTCTCATAAAAAGCCTTTAATGCTAAAGCAGTGGTACTTGAGAAGCCACAGGGAAATATTAACGATTTTGAAGAGGATCTTCACACTTGCTTTTCCCTCTCTGTAATGTCCTTCTCTGCCCTTTTTCCTTAATTGGTTTCCTGTTCTTCGCTCTGGTTGGTTTTAGTTTCTACTCACTTGCTCCAAGTGGCCTTTCCTATCCCTCCAGACAAGTGAGATGTTCCTGCTCTACCCTCTCATGACCTCTCTACTATTCCTTCCTCTTATACAACCAGGGTGAAGTACTAATTTCTCATATGTGTCTCCAACATTAGAACTTTAAGTATCAGGATGGTAGACACAGTGTTCTAGTGCTTGGGAAGTGTGCAATATATAGTTGGTGCTCAATATTTTTGGGATGTGTTACCATAGAGGAGCCTTTTGTAACTGCCCTTCCTGCCCACTGCATAAAGAAAGGCCACGGCATGGTAGTAGAGAAAGAGCTTAATACGGGAGGCTGAGGCAGGAGAATGGCGTGAACCTGGAAGGCGGAGCTTGCAGTGAGCCGAGATCGTGCCACTGCACTCCAGCCTGGGCGACAAAGCGAGACTCCGTCTCAAAACAAGCAAACGAAAAACATACGAGATGGAGTTTGCACTCATATCATCTCATGCAAAGCTCACAGGGATTTTTCAGAGACAGTTTAAGGAAAGGGGTGGGAGTGGCAAGGTAACAGGTGCTTGCCGCTGATTGGTTGGGACAGAGATGAAATAGTGGGCCAAAGCTGTCTTCGTGAGGACTAAATTGCTTCTGGGTGGGGAGTGAAGGGGCTGGTGATCGAGGGGGAGCCATGAGTGTCAGACATGCAAAACAAACAGAAAAGATATCTCAAAAGGCCAGTCTACAATCGTGATGTTATTTGCAGATGTAATTGGGGGAAGTTGCATGTCTTAGAACTCTGGAATAATGACTGACAATCATGCATGTCTGAGCCTTAGCAGGACTCAGCCTCCTCTCCCTCTCCTCCTCCTAGCCTGGTGGTCTCCCGTTAGCTTTACAAAAGTGGTTGAGTTTTGGGCAAGGCTTATTATCATTTAAATTGTAGCCTAAATGTCTTCCAAAGTTAGCTTGGCCCAATAGCCCAGCAATAATTAAGGCAAAGGCCAGATGGGGTTGAGTTAGCTCGCTTACTGTTAGAATTTTCTCACTGATATAACTTTTGCAAATGCAGTTTCACTTTGCTCTCTGAAGTCATTGTCAGCTCTAGGAGGGTCTTAGAGATGAATAGAACAAAAAAATATATGTGGGAACTTCATGAGCTTTGCCATCCTTTTTTTCCATCCCTTTTCTCAGTATTCTCCTATGGGTTTTTGTATTCAAAGCTAACCATTATTATAACTCCTCAGATTTCCTTTGGAACTTTTAAGCCACAGTATTCTTTTTTTTTTTTTTTCCCCCTTCTGTTTGCATCTAAACATGGCCAAAACAGCCTGGCTAAATTGAGAAATCAATGTTCAGTTCTGTCATGAAAAGAGTACATGAACATTCTAGTGTTTCCTTAAAAACAAACAAACAAAAAACCTAATTTGTACTTTAAGATGTAAAGCATCAAACAGAGGTTTACATCGTTCTTAAATGGCATATTTGAAACAAATGGACAAAGTCTCTGTCTTAAAACATCTTTAAGCTTGGCTAAGTTAAAATCTAGGTAATTTGCTGCTGTATATGTTTTATTTTGGAAAAAAATAGATATGCATTAAATTACCACATCAGATTTCTACTTTTTCTTATGCACTTTGGGCATTGAAAAGCTTTTGTGCATTTTACAATTTCAATATATTATAGATGCGAGCAATCTGGAGCATATTATGAATGCAGTGCAATCATACATCAAAGATCGAAGCTGTGAACCAAAGTCGGTCTTAAGGCTAATGTTACAAATAAGGCAATAGGGACAAAATAGCAGCAGAGTAGTACTTAGTGTTCCTGGATGAAAAGCTCCTGCTGAAATCCAGGTCTTGCTATTTTTGGATGGGGCATTCATAGTCTCTTCATTCATTCCTTAATACATTTATTGAACTTTTACTAAGAGCTCACAGTATACTAGTATAGCCTGGCTATAAACTAGTGGCACAGAGGTAAGGGAAAATAGTCTGTATCCTTGAACAGTTTCTGGTTCAGTACAATTCAACATGTATCTGTTGAGCACCTACTATTTGTCAGATACTGTTTTAGGCAATAGGGATGTAGCCATGTTACTGGGCAGGTTCAGTCCCTGCTTTCATGGAGCTTAAATTCAACTTGGAAAGACAGATCTTAAACAAACAAACAAACAACGATAACAAAAAAAAAACAGGCCAGGTGCAGTGGCTCACGCCTGTAATCCCAGCACTTTGGGAGGCCAAGGTGGTCGGATCACAAAGTCAACAGATCGAAACCAGCCTGTCCAATATGGTGAAACCCCATCTCTACTAAAAATACAAAAATTAGCCAGGTGTGGTGGTGGGCACCTGTAATCCCAGCTATTCAGGGGGCCAAGGCAGGAGAATTGCTTGAACCTGGGAGGTGGAGGTTGCAGTGAGCTGAGATCGTGCCACTGCACTCCAGCCTGGGTGACAGAGCAAGACTTCATCTAAAAAGAAAAAATGCCAAAAAAACAAAAAATCAGTCAGGTGTGGTGGCATGCACCTGTAGTCCCAGCTACTCAGGAGGCTGAGGCAGGAGAATCCCTTGAATCTAGGAGGTGGAGGTTGCAGTGAGCTGAGATTGCTCCATTGCACTCCAGCTTGGCAACAGAGCGAGACTCCGTCTCAAAAACAAACAAACAAAAACAAAAGTAGATGCAGCCAATTCTCTTTATTCACGGCACTGATATTCTATAAAGTCACCACAAACATTGAATTACTGAATACTGAACCACTGCTTCTAGAGCAAAATACGGCGTTAGTTACCTATACCCCTCCATTCGCAACATAACCTTATTTTATGTATATGTTCGGTTAAAAACACTTTATTATTACATATTGTTGACTCATTAATATTGAAACCAGAGCTGACGAATGCCTATAAAAAGTTTCTCTAACACAGGTACTTTCTCCTGAAGGCATGACACATCATAGCCTTCTTGCACTTAGGAATATGACACAGCACTTTAGTATTTGTACGGGAGTTATTTTAAACTGCAAAACCACCAACCAAAATCACAGGTGTTAAATAGACTGAGAAAAGGACACTTGTTCAAATATGAGAGCTGAAACCAGAAGGTAGGGCATCATCCTTTTTGACCTCAACTGCAAATGTGTGCATTGGGTGTTTCAAATAGTTGGTGCACTGCACATTCCTGTGAATGACTGTGAAAATGCTGTAAGTATTGAGGTTGACGTTACCAATCAATTTCAGCGTGTAGGTGAATTTGCAAATATAAAACTTACTAATACTGAGAATCAACTGCATTATAATGTCATAGAATCCCCAAAACTATGAAAAAAACAGCCCGAGGGCATTATGCTGAGGTTGCTGTCCAAGGCACAGAGAGGATGACTCTTTCTTACTTATCTCCATAGGTAGGAGGTGCCAATTACAAGAAAGAAGACCAGCTAGGAATGGATGGAATAATTAGGACTATATGTTAAGTGAAATTCCAAGTCAGTATTACAGGGCGGTTCTAAATAAGCATATAGAGACGCCGCTGCTTTCAGCAACACCATGTGATGTGGCAGGCCAGTTCTTCCTAACAGTCATACAGACAGGCCTCCATAGCACTCTGGTTATACAGGCAAACTTCCACAGCACCTGCCTTCACACTAAGTTAATAATTAAACCTAGGGAAATCGATGCCCGGGCACCAAAGCCAGAAATGAAACATGTTTGGTAAGAGCCTTGCTCAGGCTTCTCCTGAGACTTGGGGTAAGTCAAGATAATAAAGATAGTCCTATGCTCCTTATACCAGGACCCATCTTGGGTTGAATAAATTTCTGGGGTGCTTGAAGTAACTTTCCAGACCCAAGTTGTAGGTAACATAAGATAGAAGTAATCACTCCATTACCAGGGCCCTCATAGGTTAAGTAGATTTAGGGGATAATTCTGGCCTCTGACCTTTTAGTTACAACAAAATTAATCAGGCATAGACAACGGCGAGTATGATACTGCACATAGGCATATAGTTTGAAACATATATAAGCACTGGAAAAACTTTACAATTGTGAGTTGGTCTGGTGAATTATCTCTGACCTTCTCTCTGAACCTGGTTACAGACATAAACTCTCTTCTTTCCCAGTTTGTCTGCATCTTGTTATTGGGCCACAAGAACACACAGCCAGACCCGGTTTGGTCTGGGAACAATGTCCTTTTATGAAAGCATCTTTGAGGCTGGAGCTACTTTTTCTTTTCTTTGTTTTCAATGTGAGAAGGGCATGTGTGTGCCATCACAGTCAAGTCCTGTTAGGTTCAGTGGCTTCTTGTTTTGGCTGCAGATCTCAGAGGACCAAGAGGGCTCAAAGGAGAGGAAACCAGAAAGCTTCCTGGCTAGGAAAAGAGAAGAGATGAAGGGAACCTTAACTATTTTTCCTTTCTTGAAATCCAGCTAGGCTTAACCTGACAGGCAAAAGACAGAATCTCAGAGTTGCAGCTCTGTCTAGGATTAAAGATGGCTGGAATGTCGCCAGGATTGTGTATTTTGGGTCCTGGCCATGGGAGATGGAAAGGTTGGGACCTAGGACAGATAGAAGTCAGACAAAGTTCAACCAATATAAAACAAATATCTACTAAGTTTTAAGTATAGGTTGCTGGGGATACAGAGGGAGTAAGATGTCTTTGTCCTCAAAGATTTAACAGACCAGAAGCCTGTGTGGTTAAACTGGGTTGGCACAGACTGTGAAGTTTGAGAATGTAAGTCACTTCTCATACATAGGCTTCTCCTGTGTATGAAACTGACCAGCTCACACTCAGACTGGAATACAATGTGTCAGTCTCAACACTAGAATTCTGGAGTTACAGTTCCTTTTGTGTTCTGCTTACATTTCATATATATTTGTTAATTTATTTAATAGCTACTCCTCTGAGTCAAAGAAACTAAAATTAAAACAACAGTGAATTTCAGGGTGTCTTATTGTTTTTTGTTTTAATGTGAACAATAATCATTTTTAAAAATTTAAATAGTCTATGATTTAGTACAAGCAACATGCATTTGAAAAAAAGTATTAAGAATGTTAAAAAAGGACCGTTATCTGCATTAAGATGTTCATGATGATGTACAATATAATTTGCAATTTTAAATAACCCAAATGCCTAACATTAGAGGGTGATTAAATTCTAATACATTCTTTTGATGGAGCATTTTAAACCTGCCAAAGGTGATAATGATGATTAAGACTATGGAGCAACATGGACAATGCTTATGCTATATTGTTAATAATATTTAATACAAAAGGACAAGTTTGAAAATTGCAAATATTTTGTAATTAAATCTGCATCAAAAATATTAAAGAAAATAAAATAAATTTTTAAAAGCCATAAGAAAATGGGTGACCTTTTGAAATATTGCAACACTGTAAAAGACAAAACAAAACGTTGTGAGACTGTTTTAGATTACAGGAGACTGAAGAAACAAAAAGATTAAAAATGCCTGATCTTTGATTACAACACAGATTTTTTTTAGAGGAAACAGCCATATTGGGAAAATAATATATTGACTTTATAGCAAAAATAATACATCAATATTAAATTTATTAGATGAGAAATAGTATTGAGGTTTTGTAGGACAACGTTGTTCCTAGGAGGTACATGCTGAAGTATTCAGGAGTGTTAGAGTCATGATGTCTGCAACTTGCTTATAAACAGCTATATGGGGAAAACCTGTGTGTGTGTGTGTATATATATCTATATATCACATATATATATCTATAGAGAGAGAGGAGAAAATGAATATGGCAAAATGTTAGTGAATGGTGATTACATGTTGTTCCTCATTTCAATGTATTTGTAAGTTTTAAACTTCTCAAAATAAAATGTAGGGAGAAATGACTTATAAAGCTCTATTAGGGTAGTTGAATTATACTTTTTTTACATTTTACTTTGTACATTTTACTTTTTTAACTACATTTTCTATAATGCTATATTTTTATATTGAAAGTAAATTAGTTTTTTTTTTTAAATGACAAGATATAGGTAGATGACAGTGACCATCTCCGAGGCCTGAATAGCCACATCCCTTTTCTTCTTTTTCTAGGGTTTCTTTAGAATGAAGGGAATTTCTTGTTCTGCAAATTTTGTCCTATGGGCTCCTGCAAAGTAATCTCTGAAGAGGCCTCTAAGGGGTGACTCTCCTACACAATCTAATCCCCCCATTTTGTCTTCTGTCACTGTTTTTGTTAGATTGACCAATAATTTAAAACCACTGTTATAAGTTCTGACTCATTATTAATTATAAAATGACCCTTTCTTCCAGGCTTTTGGGAAAATAGCTCTAAGAATTTTGTCTAGTCTTCATTTTTATCCCCCCATACAACGTGTACCTACCTTATGTAATAAATGGCCTCCTAAAATATTTTCTGAGGCATTCATATGTTGAATACACTTATGAGAGACTTCTCCCCCTAACGTCAGAGTGGAATTTTGTTTTTCCAATAAAGTATCTCTATTTAGCTGTTTTATAACTTTAGCTTTTAAACTATGTAAATCATGATGTCATATCCCAGAAGGAGAAAGTGCTGGAATGGATTGGTAATGTCTGTTGAAAGTAGGAAGTGGACAGCACTAGCCAGGTAATGGACTAATCTGGACTAAGTCATGTATCTCTCAGTACACTGGAACTTGTTGGCTTGGCTTATCCTCAGAAGAAACCCTGGTGGGCACACCTTTCTACAGAGGGTTGGCTTCCTTCCCACAGAGGAGTATCATTGAGATGCAGTGATAAGTAGAAGTGAAAATGTAAACACCATGCCCTGGGTCAGAAGGATAATCAATACCTATGACCTTTCCTGGCTCTTCCAAGCCAAGGCCTTTACTTCTGTGTGTGTGTGTGCCTGTGTGATGTCTCAGGAGTTGATTTATTTAAAGGATGGAGAAAATATAGAAATGGAAGGAAGAAATGGGAGAGAATTCTGAGTCTGGCCCCAGGGTTCATACAGACAAAGTTACTTCTACATAAAACCCAGGCCAAAAGTATCCACAAGAGAGGAAAAGAGGCTGTGGAGGCAGTGATACCCTCTAACTATCTGTTCTGGAATGTTCTTCCCCAAGGTATCCCCAAAGATGGCTGTTTCTCTTTCTTCAGGATTAAATTTCTCCTCCTTGGAGAGGCCCTCCTTTATACCCTCCGTAAAACAGCACTTGCCAACCCCCAATTGCTCCCTAGTTAACTACAGCTTATTTTTCATCACATCACTATCACTCTCTGAAGTGTTCTAATTTGTTTATATTTCAATGTATTTTCTTGTCTGCCCTCTGGAATGTAAACTGCTCATGTCTTGTCTTGATGAAAATTATATTCACAGGAGTTAGAACTGTGGGTTATTGCCTGAAGCTAGGAGTTTGAGAATAGCCTGGGCACTAAAGTAAGACCCCATCTCTGTAATAATAATAATAATGATAATAATAATAATAACAACAAACAAAAAACAACAGCTGGACATGGTGTCAAGTGCCTGTGGTCCCAGCTAATTGGGGAGGATGAGGCAGGAGGATAGAGTGAGCTCAAGAATTCAAGGCTGCCGTGAGTGAGCTTTGATTGTACCACTGCGCTCTAGCCTGGCGACAGTGAGACCCTGTCTCTAAAGAAACAAAAAGACAAAAATAATGGAATGCGTAAAAGGTGAGAGATCCTTGGTTTGGGATTAGTAGGAAATAATGACAAACAGGCCCCAACTCAACATTCTGTCTTATATTCCTTAAAACTGGTGCCTTTGACTGTATGCTTTAAGCTGGGATTTTCATCTCCTTTTTGAGATAGATGCAAAGTGGTGAGGAAACTGACAATGCTGTCCTTATCTGCTTCCATTAGTAGGGACAGTCTCTGATCCTCCTAGCCGTTGAGCAATTCTTCTAGTTACCCAATCAGGGGAAAAAATAGTTATTTATTGCAGGGAATAATGAAGAGTATCTAAAATTATTGGCTGAGGGAAATAGAAAAGAGACTGTATTCTGATAAAGTATGGATGGGACAGGTCCCTAAGAATTCCATGCCTGAATTAGGAGAGTGGCTTCTACTGGACAAATGAAAGAGTACACTAGAAATCGGTTATGGCTGTGGATGTTTCAAGCATGGTTAGTTGAGGGAAGAAATTGAGGGCATCTGTGGCGTGGGCCTCACTAACCAAAATGTCCTTGCTCCGTTGTTGCTTTCTCATGGACAGAGCATTTGACACAGTGGTTAATACAGGCAGGCATGGTTCTGCAACTCTGGGCACCTATGGCTGATCAGAGCGACACAGCCTGTACCCAGACATATTAGGCTCACAACAGTTCCGTATTTTCCATCTTCACTGTTCTCTATGGACATGCTTTCTGTCCTCTTCATTTCTCATGCATGGTGCCAGTCTGTTGCTTTGAAGCTAGCTTAAATTCCAGGTAGGAGATGGTGGATTGATATTGGCTCTCCAATAAGTATATTAGATTCAAGGAGTTGCAGACTACTTAAAATATTTTAGGGATATTTTTAGTTCCTTATTTTTTATTTAAAAAAAAAAGTTTTTTGGGGTGGGGCGCTCTCACTCTGTTGTCCAGGCTGGAGTGCAGTGGCCCAATTATAGTTCACTACAACCTCAAACTCCTGGGTTCAAGCCATCCTTCCACCACAGCTTCCCAAGTAACTGAGACTACAGATGCATGCCACCATGCCTGACTCATTTTTAAATTTGTTGTAGAGATGGGATATGTTGCCTAAGCTCTTGTTGAAATCTTGGTCTCAAGTCATCCTCGCATGTCAGCCTCCCAAAGTGCCGGGATTACTGGTGTGAGCCACGTGTGCCATCGTGTCCTACCTAAATTCCTTATTTCAGATTGATGGGGTTATAGCCTTGCCTTAAACATATTCTGCTTGCTGTGGTGATGTCTAGTGGACCTGCCCACACTGTCCATTCCTCTTTGCACTTAGGGCCAGACAACTTGTGACGTAATTTGAGGGATCTAATAGGAGCCTGGAATTCCCATCACTAGAATTTAGCAAGGGTCTTACAGAAGTGATCACTTAGCTGGACTGAAGGCAATGAGTCTGGAAAGACTAGATTGAGGAAGCTTAGGAGTTCCTTCCATTAGGAGCAATAAAGAGATCTTGAGGATGAGACCACAAGCTGGGTATTGAATGATATTAGAGAATTACTGTTAATTAGGTTGGATATGATAATGGTATTATGATTATGTTGGAGAATTGCTGTATTTTGTGATAAGCTAAAATAATTTGGAGTACTGGTATCTGTAGGTAACTCTAAAATGTTTAAAGACAAAAATACATAGGTATAGATGAAGCAAACATGGTAAAACCTTAGTTAAATCTTGGTGGTGGACGATACTACTGTTCTTTCTACTTTTCTGAATGTTTGGAGTCTTACGATAAAAAAATTGGAAACTTCCTGTCTCCAAAGCAAAATTTATGCTTCACAACTTTTCTGGAGCTTGTCTCACTTTTATCTCCTAACATCTACGACCAAGAATTAATACTGTCAAGGCAGTCTTCTCTATGTATCTTGAGTGCCACTGCACTCCAGCCTGGGTGACAGAGTGAGATCCTGTCTCTAATTCAGGAGTGATCATCAAAATAGCCACCAGGATGAAAGAGCAGTGGGAAAACACAAGGGGCCAGGCATGGTGGCTCACACCTGTAATCCCAACATTTTGGGAGGTCGAGGTGGCAGATCATTTGAGCTCAGGAGTTTGAGACCAGCCTGGCCAACATGGTGAACCCCTGTCTCTACTAAAAATACAAAACTTAGCCAGGCATGATGGTGCATGGCTGTGGTCCCAGCTACTTGGGAGTCTAAGGCAGAACAATCTCTTAAACCCAGGAGGCAGAGATTGCAGTGAGCCAAGATCACCATTGCACTTCAGCCTAGGCAACGGAGCAAGACAAAGAGACACAAAGATTGTCAACATTCAGCTGTATGACCCTGGCCAAGTTACTTTATCTCTTCATGCCTTGATTTTCTCATCTGAAAAATGGACAAAGTAATAGTACTATAGTATAACAACTCTAGGTTGTTCTAAGAATTGAAGGACTTATCGTATTTAAGGAACTTAGAACAGAGCTTGGTAAAATTTGTAATCAATATATTTTAGCTATGCTTAATATTCTGAATGCATTTGGAGAATTTCTCTGCACATGCATATAACACTGACACGTGTTTGCAAGTACTTTTCCCTTGACAGAAAGGGGTCCTTCTAAAGCAGGTCAACCTGCCTATAAAATGAAACTAAATTTGTTGTTTGGTTTTTGGACACTGTTAGGGTGCCAGCAACTGTCCTTGAGAAGGTTTAAGGAGATGTCAGAGCACCTAGTGCCTTTCATCCATTCATTGAAACAGGAACCTGTCAAATTATTGTCAACATGTTTCCACTTCCATCCACGCATACTGCCATCATTAGCCACTGTTCCACCTCTGTGAAAGTGTGAAGTCAAAATCCTGTGCTTTGAGAGGTTGTATTGTTTAAGTGGACTCAAAGGGGAAAGCAGGGAATTGGCAAAAATGACAGTTTCTTATTCTATGGAATAGTATTGCACACATAATCAATGGCCCCTGCTAGTCTCTCATACAACTATGTCAACCCTGTGCAATATTGGAACTCGGAATCATTGAGTTTGAGAACCTCATTGTGGTGATGTTACACCATTTGCAAAATCAGTCACTGGAGACTATAAATGAGCATTTGTTTATATATTTTCTCCATTTTAGTTTAATAAATTGGATATCTACTGATTAGTGCTGGAAGAATATCAGTTAGATTAGCTGAAGTAAGTTTATTCACTACTCAATTTTGCAGTGAAGAATTGATCTGTGTCTGCATTGATAAAGTGAAGACCGGGACAACTACCAAGCTGATTCTGTTGAAATGACTACAACCAAAGCTATCCATGCACATCTCTGGCATATGTCTGCACCTACACATTGAGCCCATATGGCCCAGGTTGGTTATCAAAAAGACTCAGCAGTTATCACTCAGAATCCCACATTCCCCCAGAAACTTTATGTATCCAACACCCAAAACAACTTGTTACATCTCAAAAAGGAATCTACCTTATACAATTTGACCAAAACCTGAAAACTGTGTGGGATGAATCTTCATGAAAAAAACCAATATTGCCAAAATAATGAAACACCAAAAATATTTTCTCTTGATAGTTTTTGTTCTTAGAAATTAAGAGGTTAAATATGGATCCTGTGAAGAACTTAAGCATGAGCCCTAGATGATGCAATAAACAGTACAAACAGTTGTGCTCTGAATGTAGTAGCATCTGTTGAGCATTTATTATGTGCTAGACATAGTGCTAAGCATTTCATATTCACGGGCCCTTTTAATCCTTCCAGCAAGCTCTGTGCAGCAGGTACCAGCATTATCTCTACTTTACCAAAGTAGATCTGAGCCTAAGAGAGGTTAAAGAACACATCCAATGCAATTTCAGATATCCCCACCTTTTCTGAATCACGGTTTTGGTAAAACAAGAGAGGGCTATGAGAGGAGGGACTGACATCAGGAGACAGAGGTAATTCTCATTCAACAAACATTTTCCAGCTGTCTACTATGTGCCAGACACGGGTGGATAGTAAATGCCAAAAAGTCATGGACAACATCATTGTTGCTCAGTTCTTTTTATCTTTAGCACCTATCACCTCTTGATTTCTTTTCTGAAATTCTATCTCCCCAGCTTCCATGAATGTTCAAGTTGTTGCAGGAAGCTGCAAATGCTGCGAAGTACTCAGGGAGTATTGGTGGTAGAATTGTTAGCATGGATATTTAGATTCTGGGAGACTGAGGAGCCCTTTTTAGGCAGTGATATCCCCTGGCAGCAAAGCCTGGCAGGTAAGATTCCACTGTTCAACATCACCTTCCTTCTCCCTGAGAGGACCAGTGCAGGACACACTTTGAAACATAAATGCAGGATTTGTTTGGGTTTGGAGGGAAGATCTGAAATAAAGAATATAATCACAGGCCAAATTTAAATTTCTCTTGAAATTTTGAGAAATGGTTATGGCTGGAGGAAAAAAAAATTTGAAGATTGCCAAACCTTTACATTTATCAAAAAAAGAAGATGGTATTGCCTAGGTCACGATGTGAGAGGCAGTATGAAGTCATAGTTAAGGTGAGGCTGCTCATGTCAAAGTTCCTGGATTTAAATCCCAGCTTTGCTGTGATCTTGTGAGAGATCATCAAGTCTCAGGTTTCTTGCCTTTAAACTGTCTATAAGATGAGGAAAATGATAATAGTGATTGTTGGGAGGATCCACTGTGATGCTGTATGTGAAGTGTGTAGTATAGTGCTGGACAATTAAGAATATACTCTTATTATGACCATCATCACCACCACCACTACTACTACTACCGTTATCTTTATTTACTTTACGATTCCACCATCATAATTATTATCAAAAGTTAGTCATCTGTATGAGACAATGGAATTCAGAAGAGTGACCATATGAAAACTCAACTGGAAGTCCCTCTTTTATAGGCTGAACTCCTTTTATAGGTTATCATTTCTTTTTTTCTTTCTTTCTTTTGTGTGTGTGTGTGTGTGTGTGTGTGTGTGTGTGTGTGTGTGTGTGTGACCCAGGTTGGAGTGCAGTGGCAGAATCTCAGGTCACTGTAAGCTCTGCCTCCCGGGTTCACGCCATTCTCCTGCCTTAGTCTCCCGAGCAGCTGGGACTACAGGTGCCTGCCACCATGCCCGGCTAATATTTTGTATTTTTAGTAGAGACGGGGTTTCACTGTGTTAGTCAGGATGGTCTCAATCTCTGACCTCGTGATCCACCCGTCTCAGCCTCCCAAAGTGCTGGGATTACAGGCGTGAGCCACCGCGCCCGGCCATAGTTCATCATTTTAACATGAAATTGATGTAAGACGGGATTGCCAGCTTTTGCTATTCCTTACGAGAGAGGTCTAAACTCTGAAATTGATCTTCAATACAGTCCCTTAGGCCTTTAGTGAGGAGGAGTTTTCCCAAACTGTGATAGTATGTAAGAAGACTATATTTTTGCAGAGAAAACACAGGAGCACAGTTACACAGTAGATCTTCATATCACTTCATCTATCTCTAGATTATTGAGTTTGGATAAAGAAACCTTTTACTTTTGGAGAAACTTCCAGTTTTTGGTGGCAGCAACATGGGTAATTCTTAATATCCAGGCTGTCTAGGAGAAGCAGGGTTGTTGTGTTACTTGGGAGAAAAACACTATCGTTTCTGCAAGTACTTCCAAATAGTGTTCCCTGGGATAGTCACCATACCCTGGGGTCTGTCACCTCAAGCCATCATAAAGTTCACACCATTACCACAACCACCCATCTCATTGGGAGAATGAGGTAAAATATCAGGCAATAAATATTTACAAGATCTCCAATATGAATCATATTATACCAGGTTCTAGTGCTGTGATAGATGCACAAATATATGAGGCATAGCATCAGCCTTCAAGGGACTTCTAAGCTGGGACAAGAACTAAACCACCTATGAGCATACCAAGGTCTCCAATGTCAGCAAGATTATCACCAAAGACCCTGCTGTTCTAGAGGGAGTGACGTCTGAAAAATGACCTTATGCCCAGGGAGTTGTTTTCCTGAAGCAGACTTAGAGGCCAATATGTCAACCACCTCCCAACTAGGAAGTCTGGACTGTTAACTTGGCAGACGGTCTTTGGACAAGTCTCCTCCCCAGGTAGGCCTGGTCTTCTGGATGGGTAGCTTTTGGCTTTTTAAATTTCTATTTTTATGTCTGATTCTACTCTTGCTGTGCTGTGGGTGAGGTGTCTCAATTTCCAACTCCCTGGTATCTAAGTGAATAATTTTCTCTTTTTTGGTTGTATTCTATTAATGCCATATTTCCAAGTCTGAGCTCTCCTAGAGGCTGGGGATTATTTTTCTGCAATCTTTTTAATGCTGCCTGGGTCCAAGGCCTTCTCTTTTGTTATACCTAAACCCTTTATAAACAGTCAGTGAGTTATAGGGTTCATTTGTTTATTGTGAGAAAAATATACAGGGGAGGGAAGAATGGGATGAAGCTGTACAGGTCTCAAGGACTATTTGAAATGGAAAGGAAAGGCATTATATTACATGGTTGATGAAAGAGAGTTTCCTTAATAATAGTGATAGTTAACATTTATAGAGTGCGTCCTATGCGCAGACATGGTATTAAGTGCTATGCACAGACTGCCTCATCAACTCCCTGAGAAGATGCTTTCATTCTCTCATTTTGCAGATGGGAAAAGAGAGGCACAGAGAGATTAAGTATAACTCCCAAGGCCCCAAGGTTGGCTGAGCTAGGCCATCTGACTCCAGAGTTCATGTCTGAACCCTGCAAACCTCTTCTTTTAATAAGAGATGTCAGTCTTGCTAGTCCACATCATCTTGGAAAATGGAAATATTGTAAGGCAGAAGGGTGAAGGAACTGAGCAGGTTAAATGACATGTAAGGTCCTTTCTTCTGAAATGTACTACCATACCTCTGATGCCACAGTGAGTGATTCTGATAAAACACAGGAATGGGTTTGAAAAGCAGATAACAGAGTTTGTCCATAGTAAGCATCTTTGGCAGAATTTCCTATCTTGAATACTCTCTCCTTCCTCCCTGCCTCTAAGAGACCTCATACTGGGGCATAGAATCTCATTTCCATCTAATACTAGAGACTCTCCCTTCCTGTTGCTGGTGGGCCATTGCACCTGGCTAGCTAGAGGTTGCCAACAGATATCAAGAAACAAAGACATATCAGTTGATGGGACAGGAGTTTTATTTATCTTTGGCCACCTTGTATTTGAATCCAGGTTACCATTTAGCTGGTTATAACTTCTAATTTCTGCTTTTGAAATAGTATATCCATTGCCTCTCTAAATACCAGTTCAGAGAGATGATGGATTGAAACAATCATAATATGAAAACTCTATGGCTGGATGGCTGACTCTGTTTCCTGGTGGAGAAAAAATATATACCAGCATTTTCTAGACCTTCCACAACCACCTGTGGAATTTTTTTAAAAATCAACCTAATTTTAGTTTTCTAAAATTTCAGTCAGCAAGAAGGTTGTGCTGTGGTTCTGTCTACTGGAAAATAAGTTTGTGTGTGATTTAATTTTTTTTTAAGAAGTAAGTTTTGGAAGTCTTTTCTGTCTGTTTTTTGGTGATTTCAAAATGAAAACTAAAATTGACCCATCTATAATTCATCCATTTTTAGATGGGAAAGAAGAAAATGTATCAAAGTCACCATTTTGAAGAAAAAAAAAAAAAAAAGGAAGGGAAAAACTATCTAGTTTGAAGAAATTAAGACAATCCCAGGAAGATGTGCAGTATTCCATCCTTCCACACTTAGAGTCTTTGTACAGTTAGCACCAGTGGTCAGAAAAGTGAACCAGAGGCCCTTTCAGAATTCCCACCTGAGCAAAAATAGGTTAAATAACACTCAGCCTGCCTCATCAAGTAAACAGAGTAGAGTGATATATTTTTGAAAATAAGGATTTCAATCATGTGAAATGAAACAATGGGAGGATTCAGGAAACCCCAGGTCAACCAGAAAATTCAATAAATCTCAAACACACAATTTCCCTTGCTCACTCCTTAAAGTGTTATTGGAATTGGTTTGAATGAATCTGCTTACTTTTCAACTGACTATACTGATGTCCTGTAAATACAGCCCAAATATCAATTTCTATAACAGAGCCAACCATAAAAACAAAATCAGCAGCATCATTCAACCCATGGGAGTAGGATGTCCAAATGTTATGTATTCAGGCTAGACTGGGGCTGTTTATTTCATTCTATTTTTGCATCATCTGTGACACTCTATGAAAAAACTCAACTACTGCTTTGTCCGTGCCATATTTTCTTTTTCATAAAAACCTATAGATGCTTTCCCATTTCTTAATATATGCCCCTGGCTTTGAAATGTTGACAAGTAAAGTACTAAATATTGGTATCACTTTTGCTGGAAATAGTATTGGATAATGTTCAATTTACAAACTCTAATCTATATTCTGAAAAGTATTATTTTCCCTGTAGGCAGAAAGAAAGGAAAATGAGGGCAATAAATGTATCCCAGCCCTTAGGTTATGGAACAAGTTAGTTATGGAATGACTGTGGGGAATTGCTGGCCAAAGGAGTGGATGCTTTGTAATGGATTGTAAGAAGGAGACAGCTTGTGTGCCAGTAGCAGAATGCAAATGGACGTAGATACAGCCATCCCAAGTGTCTCTGAACAAGGAAAACATCCCTCACAGCATGATTAGAAAGCTCTCTTTTGGCCAAAGCTCCAGATCTTTGAATTAGACATTGGCTTTTCTCAGATACCCCTGCATTTAAGACAGGTGATAGGTTCCTTGGGAGGGGAGAGCCTGGTGGTGCAGGAGAGAAGGCTGGCAAGGAATTAGATGGGGGTGAGGATAACACTGGGGAGGAGAACCTGGCTTGGGTTAGGGAATGGCTGCTGAATCCCTGCAACCTCTTTTTAGGAGGAGGTGGAGATGAGCAGAGCGGGAGAAGAGACAAAAACCCACAGTGGGAAGTGAAGAAGAAATAAGAGAGAGACAAATGCTTCAAAAACTAAAGAAGGCTGAATTTGAAACCTTTATGTTACATTTTTTTCTCTCTGTGTATGCCAGATATATGAGTGGAGTGTTCATATGTGAGATTCAGGAACCCAAATGTAGGGGGTCTGGATCCCTGTTCTGCCATTTAACTGTGTGACCTTTGGCAGGCTGGTTAACCTCTCTGTATATTCAATAAGAGTTTATTTAACTCTTTAATAAGAATAACAATGGAACCTACTTATCGAGTGGTTCTGAGGATTATATAAGTACTTAGTAAACACAGACACTTAGCAGACATTTAGTAAGCACTTGCTATTAGTATGTCAGTCCTTGATAAATATATGTTACCATCTCTTTCCTCCGTTGCTTTTTGTTTTTAATTTGTTTTGAGACAGGGTCATGCTATGGTGTGGAGTGCAGGGGCACGATGATGGCTCACTGAAGCCTTGAACTCCTGGGTTCAAGCGATCCTTTTGCCTCAGCCTCCTAAGTAGTTGGGACTACAGGCACATGCCTCCATGTCTGACTAAATTTTTATTCATTTATTTTTTATTTTTGTAGAGATGGGGTCTTGCTATGTTGACCAGGCTGTTTTTGAACTCCTGGCCTCAAGTAATCCTCCTCCCTTGCCCCCACAAAGTATTGGGATTGCAGGTGTGAGCCACTGCACCCAGCCACCATTGCTTTCTTTTTGTCATAGAGTAGAAGATGTGGTACAGATAATTTCCTATTGGGTCATGCAGTGAGAATTCCTTTAATCCTTACTAAAGCTGAAAGTGAGAAGAATCGACTATTTATCTCCCAAATTGAAAGGCATGTTTATGTTCCTGCAAGAGCCTTGAATGCCATGCTTTTGGCAAGGAGAAGCCTTGGTTCAGCCATTGCTTTGGCTGGGAGGAGAAGCTACCAGATGGGTGACTGTTCATTGCCATTGGCATGAGAACAAGATCAATTTAGCATTTTGCACCTGCAAACCTTCATAGGTGGGAACAAAGCTATGTTCCAGTTCAACACTTTTGCACCAATAGACCTCTGGTCTGTGATGGTGTCCTTTGGACTTGGAAGGAAATGGACTCTGTTACAGGACCCAAACTGTTCTTGGATAGAGGATTTATCCACAGAGGAAGTTATGTGCTGGTGAGCTCTTGGCTGATACAACCAGGCTGCTGAGTAGATATATGCACACAAAGTCAGCGTTAGGCAGATTGGGAGAGAAAACTTGTGCCAAAGAGCACGTTTCAAACTGTAATGTGTAGAGAAGTCACCTGGGGATCTTGCTGGAATGCAGATTCTGACTCAATCTGCAATGGAGCCTAAATGAATGCATTTCTGACAAGCCCCTGGTGACACTGATGCTGCTGGTCAACAATCCAAACATTCAATGTAGCGAGGTAATAGGGGACATTTCTAGAAATTCACGTCATTGTCAAGTTCTGTTTATCACTCTTGGCCTTGTTGGCACACACAATTTAGAAGAGAACTGGCACTTTTCACATGACTGTTTAAATCTGGAAATTTGAGATAACTGAAGAGAACCAGTTGGATTTTATTCTTTGTTTTGAGATTGGAAAGAGTTACCTCAGTTGTCCTACTCTTTACTACATATGTGTGAAAAGGCCTTGTGCAAATATCTTCTCCCTCACTTTGATTTGTTTAATAAAACCTTCAATTAATTCCAAGCCTTCAGGATGGCACAGATCTGTGGAGTGTTTTGTTCTCCATCCCAGTTTCTTCCACTAGATAACCTTGGCAATACATATTCATTGAAATGGGATTTAAACAACTCAAAACACAAAAACAGAAATGCATGCTTAGCTGAGATTGGTTTTGCCTTTCAATTTTGCATCACAAGGCCTGATGCAAGTGGTTCCCTCTGCTTACTTTCAGTAAAGAAGAGACTCTGTGGATGGTTCTTAGGAATGCCCTTCTTTTTATTCTCATCAGCTACTTGACTAAATGTGTGCTTCCACTTCTCAGGCAATGTGTGGGTGGATGTCTCAAGGCGAACTCAACCCATTGCTTTAAAAAAAAAAAAATCCATGGCTCTTCCAATTGAGAGCAACCCAGGAGCAAACTCTGTTTTATACCTTTCTTTCTTTTGCAGTTTTACAATTATTATGCTGTTAACATGCATTATTCAAATAATTTTATTTGATACTAATCCCTGAACTACTCTCTGAGCTGGCTATTAATGTCCCTCTTTTAAAATGAGAAAACCCAAATTCTGATCAGAGAATTCATTCAAGAGTGCTGTAGAAAGTGGAGGTAGAACCTGGATTTACACTCATATCTGCTCTAGAGCTCTAAACTCTTACTACTACTTGGAGTTTGACAGGGGCCACATTATAGATTGAATTGTGTCCCCTGAAAAGATATAATGAATCCTGGCCAGGCATGGTGGCTCACACCTGTAATCTCAGCACTTTGGGAGGCCAAGGCAGGTGGGATCACTTGAGGTCAGGAGTTCGAGACCAGCCTGACCAACCTGGTGAAACTCCATCTCTACTGAAAATACAAAAATTAGCCAGGCATGGTAGCGGGCGCCTGTAATCTCAGCTACTCGGGAGGTTGAGGAAGAAGAATTGCTTGAACCTGGAGGCAGAGGTTGCAGTGAGCCAAGATCTCACCACTTGCACTCCAGCCTGGGTGACAAAGCAAGACTGTCTCAAAAAAAAAAAAAAAAACAAAAACCATTTCTATTCCTCTATCTGTGAATATGACCTTATTCAGAAGTAGGGTCTTTGCAGATATAACCAAGTTAAAATGAAATCATACTGGATGAGGGTGGGCCCTAATCTAGTGATTGACATCCTTATAAGAAGAGGAAAACTTGGACACAGGCAGATGGGCACAGAGTGGGAAGGCCATGTGAATGAAGACAGAAGCAGAGATGGGAATGATGCAGCTACAAGCCAAGAATCGAAAGAACAAGAAGGACCTCTACTAGAGGCTTCAGAGGAGGCACAGCCCTGCTGCCCCCTTGATTTCAGACTTCTAGCCTTCGGAACTGTATCCAGTTCATTACACTTTCTTTAAGTAACACAGGGAAAGTAATAGAGGCCAGGATTATACACGCAAACCTTTGTTAAGTGTGTAGATCTTAGGTTAAGTGTTCTTACCACAAAAAAATTAACAAAAAATTAAACAAAAATCAAAACAAAACCAAATACTTAACGAGGATGAGATTTAAGGAAACCAGTGGCGGTGGGGCCTGTTATTAAGTGAAAAGGTACTTAGATCTACAGCAATTCAGGAAAGAAGGAAGGAGAGAAAATTTAGTTGAGGGTGGGAGAAGAGGGAAGGATCCAACGAAAAAGTGCAAGGATAAGAGAAGGAGAGGGAGGAGGGAGAGAGAGAAAGTCATCTTTACACAATAGGCCTTTCTGCTGGGTGCAGCCTAGGATGCCACCAGGTCAGGGCCCCAGCACAGTCCTACAGCCCCCACCCAATCTATGTTAACAAGGTATCTAATAAAGGCATACACTTCATAGGTCTTATTTCTATATTACACATTATGAGAAAGGTGTGGTTTACTTTCATTCATTTTTATAAATGTGAAAAGTGAGGCCTAGAAAGGTTTACTTGCCCAAAGCTTCCTAAATGGCAGAAGATGGAGCTGGGTCCCTTCTGTCTAGCACTCCCCTCCACTGCCCCTGGCACGGGGAACAGGAAGGCATGCCCCGCTAATGAGATTGAGTTTCTCCTGGAGTGCTCATAAGTCAAAGGCAAAAGACCTGTGGTGGGTACAGTGCAGTCTGCTACGGCTCAGTCATATGTCATGATGACAGAAATGCTCCTTTTATGACAGTCACTAACTGCAGAAACCTTGAAATATCTTCTTGGGCCTATTCATTGGTTTAGTTACAATGTAGCTCAAGTGGGTACAGGCAGAACAGGAGGTAAGCTGACTGTCTTTGTGCTCACTGTTTTGGGAGCATATGAAACACCTTGGAGTGGCTTGTCAGGTTCTGCTCTTCACAGGCATTCCCCATTTGGAAGGAGCTCATCTTTGAAAGGCGCGCATGGGGCCGCATGTGAAACACACAGGCGAGGCATCGGGAGAACTAAAAGAACGCGGATAGGGAGCCGTGGCCCAAGATCGGTGGTTGATTCATTGATTCAGAGTACAAAGCTTTGGTGCCCTCTGAGTTCCAGGCACCACGCCTTTGAGAAATGCTATAACTGGAGTTAGAGGTGACTTAGGTCACATTACACTTTGGATTACAAGGCTCCGATGGCTTCGCCTTAATCTTTGGAACAGAGACTGAATTCTTCTCACTGCCAAGTGGGCCGGTTTCTACCTGCAACTCTGACCTCATTTTGTTCCACTTTCCTGCTCGCTCACTACACTAGCCTCCTTGCCATTTGGGTGCCCACTAAATCCGTACCTGCCTCAGGGCCTTTGCACTTGGTGTATGTGAATCCTATCTTCACTGCCCGAAATACCTTGCCAGGTATCTTCCCATGGTTTGTGTTTGTGCCTTCTCATCATTCAGTCTCATCTCAAATGTCACTTCCTTGGTGACATCTTATCTAAAATAGCAACCCCCACTCACAGTCTATCTTGATACACTGCCCTTATGATTTTCTGCATACACATGCTTTATTTATCTTTCTTTCTCATTAAAATGTAAGTGCCACTTGGGTAAGGATTTATCGTGGATACCACTGTGTCTAATACTTAGGGACCACTTGCCAATGATGGGTTGAATAAATGAAACAGAGCAACCAGAATAAAAGTGTGAGAGAGGTAGGTTCACGGCTGTGTGAGTGCATAGGAGGGACATTCCTGTCTTAGGTAGTTAAGATCAAAGACATGCCCAGAGAAGGTGACTCTAAGCAGAGTGCTGAAGGCAACGTGAGCTTGAGACAGGTGAAAAAGGTGGGGAGGATCTTGGCAGAGAGAGTGGTACATTTGCAGGGATAAATACTATTTCACATGATGGGGTGGAGATTATGGCATTAAGAATTGGGGAGATAAGACTAGGGCAAGATCTTTCAAGAGTTTTATACCCTGTGTTGATGAGTTTGGGTCAATATATTCTATGCAGTGAAGGAAAAAGCCCAGCATCTTCTGGTTTGTGAAGTTTACTGGGGCAGAACTAATGCCTCAACTTTCCTCCACCCTGTCGTTTCTTAGTTAGAAGCTGAGAAATGAGGGTCAGTGGAGACAGACAATCAGGCTGTATTTTCAGAAATACTCGGTGGAGCCTCAGATTTATCCTCTGGTATGGGGCTCAGGTTGGTTTCCTGATATGCTCCTTGTGCACCGTCTGGCAAGGTTCCAGGAATGTGAGCGACAAGGCAAAACAAGGCACCCTGAAATTACCTATAATGAAAATGACTGGTAATCTCCAGCGATTACTGTGTTTGTGAGTGACAGGGCTGCACTTTGTGCAAAATCTTTTGCTACAGCAAAAACAGGTCCTGTGGCATTTTCAAGTTGAGGTTTTTGGAGTTTTGTTTTTAATGAAAATAGCTTCAGATCTTTAGCATTATGCATTCTTTTGCCTTCATAATGAGTCTGATTACAGATATCTAATGTACTTTTTGAAGAGATATGTGTGTAAGTCTTTAAAAATATAAACCCAAGTTAAAATGAAAGCAATAGCATAATTCTTATACTATTAAGAACAGTATACATTTTATACTATAGTATTATGTTTATATATAATAATACATACACACTCTCTCTATATACATACTTATGCATAGTACTTATATACTATATTTATAATACCAAGCAGTGGGACAGCGTTCAGATTCCAGAATTCCCACCCACGGCCTGTCTGAACTCTTGGAGCAACCACAAGTCACAGGAAAAAAGGGAGCTTGGGTCAGGAGGACGCCTAATGTGCATTCCAAGGCTGAAATATGGGGAATGAAAGGTGGACCTGGGTAGCCTAATCATCTGTCTCCACTGATACTCATTGTCTTCTGTGGAAGGCAGCTTCCTGTAATGGAGATAAGGGGTCTAGAAATAATCGGGCACATTCCCTGCTCCCCAACTCTAGAAACACAAGTTCTTCCAAACCAATGCAAGGAGTTTTGGGCTGTGTTTATTTTTCCTCGAGTTTGAGAACACGGAACTGCTTATTGAAAGCAGAAATCTTCACAATTGTTTGGAAACCTTACTCAAAGGAGGCCTACTAGGAAAACTAAAATATACAGTGAATGATGGGGAACTTGTGGTTGACACAGAGAGGAGGAGCCCACTCAGCCACCCACATCCCCTCACTCTCTGGTCTACTTCCTGGTGACCCTATGCCATTTTTCTATCAAAGTTTGTAAACAAGAAATACATGCCTGCATGCATACACATAATTTTAAAATTATATATAACATATTTTATATAATTATTTTTTACATTTGTGTATGTATAAATTGTTTAATTTTGACTAAAACATAAATGCCACATGAGTAAGGACTTATCATGGACACCATCCTGTCCAATACTTAGGGACCACTTGCCAAAGATGGATTCAATAAGTGAAACAGGACAATCACAAAAAGTTGAGATTTTTTCAGAGGATGGATGTTGCCTTTGACTACAGAGGTGGTGGAAGGAAGTGGAAGGAGATAAACAATGTATCAGAGGTACAAGCCATAAGACGTGGTGATTGAATTGACTTTCAATTCTACTTTTCCACAGTCTTCAAAGTCTCAATTGTGTGTGCATACACACAATTTTTAAATTATATATAATATATTTTATGTAATATTTCTATTTTTATATTTGTTTATATTTATGTATAAATTACATTTATGTTTTCTGATAAAGAAATTCTACCCTAACCCCAAGCCAACTCACATCTCATCTGAGGTACTTCCCTGGGATCCTACCAGGCTGCTGAGAGAGCTAGGGAATATCAACCATAGGATGTCGAGATGTCATGCTATACGAGTGACTGGTTACCAACCTCTACTACTGCCTTCAAACTCTCCATCCCGATTGGTGCCTGTCCCTCTTCCTGGCAAATTCCTTTGCTCTTATAAATGAAAGTTTAGGTTCGCTCTCCAAACCCTATTACCTTCCTGTCCCTGTACCTGCATAAGGTTAAATACACCTTACCCTTTGTGTTCTCCAACAGACCATGATCTTCCTCTCTGGCAACCCCTGATCACTTCGAGACACGGATCAGGTGTCACCTCTCTCAGGAAGCCTCCTCTGACTCCCTCAGGCAGAATGAGGACCTTTCTTCTCCCTGGGCCTACAGCACTCTGTGCTTTCTGTGCAACCGGTCAGTCTACCACATTTGTGATATTGTTTTTTTGCCATGTTTGCTTTTCTATGCTATTATTTGATGACTGTTTTCTGTATATTAACCTTAAATCAACTCATAGTTTTAAGGAAACTAGGCTTTATATAACAAAGTACATGAAAGCACATGTTCAAAAATAAAATAAACGAGACAAAAACCTCACAAAGCCAAAACCTAGCTAGATGGTATTGGGATTGAAGGTTTGAAAAAAAAAAAAAAAAAGATTTGGTGAGGCAAATAAAATGACAGAAACCAGTTATATCCTGTAAAATCCTATTATTATATGAAATTAACCAAGATGAGTGTTCCATGATATTCCCAATTTTATAAGTACTCAAAATTCAATCTCTGAATTTGGAAGTTAAAAAAACCCTTGCTTTATAGAGCATGGAAAGTTAAAAAAAAAAAAAAAAAAAAGGAAAGCTTTACAGCAATATGTTCTATTGTGGTGCCACAAAAGTGAACTCTGGTAAGAATGAAGTTAAATGGCAAACGGGGCAAACTATGAGCATACAGCATAGGAGAGCACGGTAAGTAGACATGTGCAATGGTTCCGGCTTGGCCAGAGAAGCCATAGTTAAAGAAAAGACCAAGAGAGCTTGGAATTTTTGTGGCAGAGACAACAAGTAGTAGACTAGTTCCTGGGGATGTTTTGGAGGCATCTGGTGTAAGATATTTTGGAAATTTCTGGTGATCCTAAAGACTCCACCATCTGCTGGTGTTTTGTAAATAATATTTTCATTTGTCTTTAAAATAAATGGTTTCAATTATTTAGAATAGTAGATGCCAGGCCAGTGACTGTACCAACTTAACATGGTGCTCTTGATGATTGTGTTGTCACTTAAGCATTATTCAAGAGTCAGTCTCCATGGAAACTACCCGATTGTAATGAATGGCAAAGCATACGTGGGCAGTCATGCTAAACAGGAAATCATCCTGCCTGTCAGTTCCCTGGTGAGTTTTCCTCAGATACAGGAAGGGAAGACCTTAGAATCTGGCCCATTAACTGACTCAGTGGGCAAGAAATGACTAAACCAAGAAACTCAGAATATGGAGAAAGGTTAAAATGCTGAAATGTAGCCCAACTTCCTTTTTTATCAATCTTCTCAAGAAATACATTTTTCTCCTAAGTGGTCACAGGAAGTAGGATTTTTGAGGCTAGCAAGGAAGGAAAGATAGAGAAAGTAGTTTTCTATCTAAGTGGTGCAAAACTTAGTTCTGGGCAAGGTCATATGTAACCTCAGTTAATTTAAGCTGCTTATTATGAGAAAAGTAGCATCGTTTTTATAAGCTTATACTCTCATTTCAATGCAGTATTGAATTTTAACTTCATTTCCACTACTAGTCACATAAATCATTTATTTTTGATGTTATTGGTATATTATACATAAAGAATTTAACCTTTCCCAAAGAGAGGTCTGGCTCCTTGGAGACGATCTTTGCTGGTCTGGGTGCCTCCTCCTAGCCAGATAGTGACAATGCAATTTAGGGTGGTGGTTGGTCATGCAAAAAATACCGCATTGTGAGTTATGGCAGAAGCTTTGGTTCACATGGTGTCAGTCAGCCTAAAGACTGAGTTCAACCACATAGGCAATTAATCAATCATGCAAATATAATGGAGCACCAATAAACACTCAGAATACTGAGACTCAGTGAGCTTCCCTGATTAGCAATACTCTGTGCATACTGTCCACAAAGATACAGAAAAGTAACATGTCTATGACTCCATATGGAGAGGACTCCACATTTGATACTTCGCTTGGACCCTGTCCCATGCACTTCCCTTGGTAGATTTTAATCTATATCCTTTCCCTGTAATAAATTGTATTGTTAGTATAACAGCTTTCGTTGAATTTTGTGAGTCCTTCTAAGCAAATTACCAAAACTTAGGGTAGTTTTGAAAAATCTCCTCCCCAAACTTGCAACTGGGGATGGTCTTAGGGTGTGTTACTTTTAAAGTTTGTAGCTTGCCTAAATTCTTCACATACATACAAACTACAACCTTCTGCATAGGGTCATACATATAATATATAGACAGCTGGAGATATCTTTGTAAAGATCTCAAAATAATTGGCCTTGTGTATTGGAGAAATTTCCCTGTACTCCATAGTACAGATAAATGAGCAAAAAGACAATCAACTGAATTTGGGCAATACGGCTTTACAAAGATACAACCAACCTACTTGTTTTTTCTATGTCTAGGGCTATAGAAGTCAATCTGAGTATGTAGGTAAGCTCTGAAGTTCAAGTCAGAGGGATTTATTATGGGTGGTAAAGTGGAATTGAAAGTTAATTCATCGCCAGTGTTGTTGCTTTTACCTCTGATACATTGTTTATCTCCTTCCACTTCTGTCCTTCTCTACCAATGCCTCCATAGTCAAAGCCAACATTGATACCTCAACTTATGAAATATTTCCAAGCTGAATTGTTCCATGTGGCAGCTAAAGTGATTTAGATACATAATTTAGATCATAGTGCTCTTTATCTTCTCACCTTCTGTGATTGAAACTCTTAAATGTCCTCCCAGTGCTCTTAGAATAAAGTCAAAACATTCCTGAATTGGTCTGCAAATATTGGTGCCACTTGATGCATATTAATTTCCCAGGCTTTTTCTTGAACCACACTTCCTGAGGCTCTCTTATCTCTGGTCACACTGGCCTTTCTTTGATCTTTCACATTTAGCATACTCCTACAGCATGGTCTTTGCACAAGTTCTCTTTGTCTAGCTTTCCCACCCACTTTGTGTTTATTAATGCCTACACATTGTTCACACAAACCTTTCTTTTAAGAAAGTTGCTTTTGATCTCTGTAGCTTTGTTTCATAATTCCTTCTACTTCTTATTCAGAGGTTTTTCACAGTTACAGTTTTGTATTTGTTATCAATTGGTAACCTGTGTCCCCAGCTAGAATGAGTGGTTTGGATTTGGGTGGATCCATGGTTCTGCACTTTTCACAATGACCTCATGTCATTTTGATGCAGGTAGGCTTCAGACTAAACTTTGTTTAGATAATGATAGTGGGGTAGGATGCTAGCAGCTGACACTCTGAAATTTTAATTAGAATGAGTAATTGTAGAGTAAACATTGCCACCCAGAATCATCATTTGTATCTAAGAAGTTCTTTCAGATGTTGTTTGCCCTGGTTGATTTGTCCTGATCATTTCTTTCAACAAAGAGCCCTTGACATTCCAAGAATGACATGGGTAGGAGAGTTGGCCAAGGTGGTGCCATTTTGGGCTTCAGTAATGTGTAGAGTATATGAGATACTGATACCTCTAGACCTTGGCACAGCAAGTCAAGGCCTGGGGTAACCTTGCGCATCATGTCTAGCCACCACAAGCCTTGTATGGGGTCTTGAAGGCTTCTCAAACAGAAAAGGAACTGGCAATTTGTCCCAGGGTTTCTATAGCTAAGCAGAACAATTAATGATGTCCAGCTCTTGCCATTCTGCCATAAAGCGTGGTCAAGGAGTTTCTCTATCCACCTGGACATGAGGTTCAGTACATATGTTCTACTGCCCACGGTGGACAAGAGCCCTATGGAGCTCTAGGATATGCCCAGAGAGCCAGGCAGCTGAGGACATTAGGGAAAGATAGCTGGATGGGTATTCTGACGGGTCTAGGTCCAGCTGCAGGTCCATATATTTGTGTTCACGTATATATTGAATACTTCTTTCTATTGTAACTGATGTACCCTTTCAGTAGCATCCTGGCTATCTGCATGACAACAGTGCAATGTATTCAGCAAATTAAAATATCATTATTTTAAAAACTTGAAAGAAAAAAAGCTTGGATAGGATTCAAAATTAATTCATATTATCAAAAGACATTTTGATATAACATTTTTTCAGTAAAAGAGAAGCTACTGGATTGTCCAAATATAAATTCAACTGTTACACATTTCTGAATTGTAGAAAAAAATACTCTCAAACTTTTTATCATTCACTCAGTGTTTTTCATTTATGTTCTCTATAAAGAATTTGAAGAGAGTATCATCAAAAAGTCTTGACCAGGAAATTTTTTATAACTCTTTTATGCATATAAATTGATGTGAAATAGCTGTTCATGAAAGCAATCCTGAGTTTTCTTTTAAAACGTTGAAAATATTAGGTTTTGAAGTTTGATACAAAATAAACGTTCAACCTCTTCTTTAAAACTTTTGGATTTAGTAATCATACTTAAAAAACAAGTGATTTTTTTTCAGCAAGCTTTACATACATTTCCCCAAATCCTCTTCAGTTTACCCAGTGTGCTTTACCAATGTTATCATGTTTTATATGCACTAAGACATGAAAAATCACTGTTTAAATAGATGCGTAGAATGGACAATCTATTAAGTCTGTTTTGTGTGCTGGTCAGTAGAACTCAGCAGAAATGATGGATGAGTTTAGAAATTGGCTGCAAGGAACAAGGGCTTCTTATTTTGGAGACCAGATAGTATGAAGGGACAGTTTCATTTTGACAACTGCTTATAGGTAATCATTTTTGAAAATGCATTTTGTATGTGGCCTCAAGATACAGAACTTGGTGCAAGCTTTGTGAAATCCATGTGACCTTAGTAACTCATACAACCTCTCTAAGCCTCCATTTCTGCAGGTGCCAAATGTATATTATAACAACTAGCTCAAGGGTAATTGTCAAGCATGAATGAATTATCTTTGTAAAATGCTTAGTATAGCACCTATACCTAGTAAGCAAATGGGAAGGACTGGGCCAGATGGGCCCAGTGGTAGTAGGTTCCCTATCACTAGAAGTATTCAAGCATATTATGGAAGATCACAGTTTTAGACTGACACAATTACAATAAAATCTTTAATAACCCTAAGATCCCCTGTGTAGCTGAAACTCCCAGATTGGAAGTGGCAGAGCCATGTCTAGAATAAACACCACAGCCATCCACCAGATTAAAAAAAAAAAGTCTTAATGTGAAATCTTTCAATGAACCCTCATAAGAATTTTTTAGTAAGAATGTTGATGAGGACCCTTGTCTTTCTTAAGAAAGAACTTACAGTAGCATGCATTGGACTTACTTGGGGGGGGGGGTTGTTAAAACACACATTAATGGATCTCATCCCCAGAGTTTCTGATTCACTAGGTCTGGAGTGGGGCCCCAAAATTTGCATTATTAATAAGTTTCCAGACATTGCCAAGACTTCTGGTCCTAAGATCAGAGTTGAGAACATTAGAGCAATGCTACATTGGAGCAATGCTTCTCAGTTCTAGCTGACATTAGATTCACTTGGGGAGATATTTAAACTTATAGCTGTATGGAAACTTACCCTAAACCCATTACATAGAATCCTGGGTGACAGAGCCCAGGCATGGCTGTATGTTAAGAGGTGTCCAAGTGATTCAAATGAGCAGTCAGTACTGAGAACCACAGAGAGAGAATATCCATATTTTAGCTAGTGATTGTCTTGCTACTAGATCCTAATGTTGGATTAATTTTTTCATTAGTTTTTGTTATGACTGTCTTTCTCTTCTGTATTTCAGTGTATTTTTTAAAATGTCACAGTGACATTTGAAAAAAGTGTTTTTGTACTCTGAGACTGTTCCAATAAGTTGCATCCCATCCTCTTCCTAATTATTCAAGAGCCGACTTACTGTTAGCAATTAGATGAAAATCTGTAGCCTGCAATTAAGATCAGTATATATGACAGTGCAAATGGACTTTGAATATTTTATTATTTATGCTTGTAATACTTTAAGTGTTTTAAATCATTGTACTAATAAGAATAACTTAAAGCATCTTTTAAGTGAAATTATAACTTGCAGTATATTTTGTTTCCTAAGACAGAAACACCTTTAGATAACAATAGCCAATTGAATTGCACCAAGTTTTCATATTTAAATTTTAGTGTAGTTATATAATGGCTCTTTGAAGCCAGATTAAAATGCTTATGACTAGTGGACTCACATCTGCCATAGGGGTTAGGTTTTTAAATCAGCATGCATGGCAAAGGTTGTACATCGTCAAAATTTTCTTTCAGAATCCTTTAAATCTACATTATCCAGACTGTGCTCCAAAGACCAGCAGCATGGGCACCACCCAGGAGACTGTGAAAAATGTGCAGTCTCCATAACTTATTGAATCTACACCCACAGTTTAACAAGATTCTTGGGTGATGGTATGGACATTAAAATTTGAGAAGTATTGCCTTAAATTATTCATTAATCACTAAGGCCTGAGACTTCAGTAGCTGAAGAGCCCACAATTATTTACTCAGTTTCTCTTTGAGTTTTGTTGAGGCTTCATTCTTCCTTTTGAAGTGGAGGCCTCCCTCTAGGTTGAACAAGGAAAGTAGGAAGAAGAATTATTTTCTTTACATCCTTCCCTGCTCCCTCCCTTTTCTTCTATATAGACTTCATGTGGTCCAATGCATGTTAGCTGAAAATGCATGCATTGAAACTCCATTGTCTTTTATATGATAGTGTAAAAAATGGATTGCCCATCTACCATAGGCTTGGTGACGAAGATGCAATGGCAAAGAGGAAAAAACGGTTCCCACTGTCATAGAGCTTAGTGTCTAAAATGTCTCATTGAAGATCATTAGTGATTAGCAGTCCTTCAATGCACGAAGAATACTGTGTTCTGTTCAACTTAGTGTTCAGTTTCCAAATACCTCTAGTGAAGAATATCTTCTGTTAGGAATCCCTGTGAACTGACCATCCACAGGGAGTTTTCTGGGTAAAGCATCCTACCACCAGTTTAACTACCCTCCTTCAATTCTTACTGAGGCCTGAAGGAATGACTCGAAATAAAGGCAACCACTGGTATCTTCTGTATGAGCTTCCAAAACCAGGCCTCCAGTGGCCAAGGAGAATTAATGGCATTGGGAAAGAAAAGCATCTTTGGAGAAGACTGGGCAGCATGCCATCAAGGTCCCCTCTATTGTTATGCCAAAGCTTCTCACTCATGCCCAATCCCAAGCATGTCTCAGGATGCTGGCGGTGCCAATTCCACATCTTATATCGGCAGTCTCCAAATATTCTGAACAATTTTATGCATCTGTTCCCTGGGGGAAAGGGGAAAAAGGGCTTCATTTTTCACTGCCCTCATGAGATTTTATTGTTTCCACTTTCTGGATGCTTGCTTTCTGTTAACTATCTTGAAAAAGAAAGCTTTTCACTTATGAAGGGAAGGAAAGAATGACTTGTGAGATGAGAACTGATCACCTCTTAAAACTATTTACATTCCTGCCAGCTGCTGGCTGTCCTTAAAATGCTGCAAGATACTTGTAAGTGTCCTTTATTTTCCTAACAATGTGTGGCAGATGTTTGGGGTTTCATGTCTTTAAATGCCTTTCATCAGTGCAGAAACTGCATTTCCTGGTAGCTGTTATCCCCATACAATGGCTGTTGTATAATGATTTATCGTGTTTAATCAGAAATTACAACTTGCTTCTGAATAAAAGGAACAAAGCACATATTACAGGATATTTATGACTAAATCTATTTACTATTTATGAAGAATCTAAAAGCTTAGCAATCTCCTTCAAAGACAAACTGTCAAGTTTGAAAAAACCTCCAGCTGTTTGAGATTTCAAATCCTTAGCAGAATGACTGATCTAGACTGAGGCATTCTATTTGAGTATCTTTTTTTAAACAAAGCTGTTGAAGACAATTTTCTGTTATGTATTGTCTTTACTACAACACAAGCTGAGAGCTTGGTGGTGTTCCCAGGAGAACTGCTGATGTTGAGATGCTTGAATCCTACAATTCCAGTTTCCACAGTCCTTCTGGCTGTCACTGAGACCAGAGAGATGTGTTGTTGGGAGAGGAAGGCAGGTTTCTGCCTTTAGTTCAGGGACATCCACTGAGTCGCAGGGATGTGCCCTTGTTGAAAGCAGGTTGTTGTCTTATCTGAACACAGAAGAAATTTCTAAGAGGTTCCAGAGGAGACCTGATCTCCTAAAAGTCCTAGATGATTCTGCTAAATGCTAGTTGAGAAGGGATGCCAATTTCTGAGTATCAGCTATGTATCAGATCACATCCCAGGACTTTAGCTTGTGCCATCTCACCCAGTCTTGAAATAACTTGCTTACAGAGGGTCCTGTATCCCTGTGTTGACAGATGAGGCAGTTTAGATGGGAAGATGTTTGTTTCAGACTTATGCCAGGTCCAACTCCAAAGCCTATAACTCTGACCCTAGACTGGCTCTCCAGTCAAAGATGCCTCACTTGCTTCCTCTGGGATCAGAAAACTTTTCTCAGGCAATCGAGTTACTTTTTTTAAGAAAAAAAATCTATCTTCAAAACTATAAAGTTAGCTAGAAGCTTGGAACTGCACTAGATTCAAAATGCTCATAGCAGTCTTATAAAGAGGGCTAAGAAAATAACTCTTTGTAATCCTTCCCAATGAGTTGATAAAGAAAAAAACATTAGGAGCCAAAGTAAGTAGTAGAAAAGAAAAAAAAAACATACTAATTTTTGAAAATGGATGAATGTCATGATTAGTTCAGTGTTGTCTACTCACCAACAGAGGTACAGTTCAAATTAGATCCATTTGAACCATACATTTTCAAATTTAAAAAATTGTTTGATAAAAGTAACTTGTTTGTTATAGAATTTAGAAAGTACATAGGCTTTTCCTTTCCTAAGAGCTACTCTAAATACATATCCCCTTGGTTTGAAATGTGTATGTAGAGAGTTGAAGGAAGAATACTTCTATTTTTTCCCATTGTCACCGACTGTCTAGTAAATATTCCTGTAGAGATGTCTTCTCTAAAGTTTATGTAATTATGTTCACATTTACACGGTGACCTGGGGTCTGATGATAGAGCTTTTTCAGAAAACTAGGTGGTCAGTTTTTCCATAGATGTAGAATCTTCCTTACCTGAAATCAAACTTGGAGTTTTGAGCTTTCAGGTCAGGATTGACTGTAACCCAGGGACTACTAAGGTGAAGTGGTTGCCTGAACTTTTGCACTGTTCTGAGAGATTACCCTTTGCCATCTGTAGCTTTGGAATTTTTGAGCATAGATTTCTATAAAGTCTGCAGATAATCCTGCTCCTAAGCTGAGATCTCAAAGTATTGTCTCTGACAATACTTCCTGCCCTAGTGCTTCTGCATATTATCTTTTCTGCTACTCCTCGGTTGTAACCCATTGACATTTTTCTCTATATAGAGTACATTCCCATAGCCTTCAGAAGAGAATTTGGGAATATTCACAGCTGAGTTCTAATTGTTTTCTTCTGCTCTTCTCCAGGCTTACCCATCATATAGGAGCCCAGTGGTACTTAACTGGGAGTAATTGTGCCCTCAGAAAACAGTAGGCAATTTCTGGAGATGTCTTTGATGCTCAACATTGGGATGGAAGTCAAAGATGTTGCTAAACATCCTACGATGCAGTGGACAGCCCACTGCAACAAGAATTGTCCAGGCCCACATGTCAGTAGTGCCATGGTTGAAAAGGCCTGTGGTTTAGCTATACTGGAAAACAGACCTTCCACAAACACACCATGTATTTACCTACCACTGGGAAGTAGTCCATTGTTTAGAGCATGATTTCTGGGCCCAGATGGCCTGGGCTTATCTCCAAGATCCTCTAGTTAACAGCTGTGTGACTTGGAGAAAATTATTTAAAATCTCTGTACCTCAGTTTCCTTATCTGTAAAAGTAGCCTAATGATGTCTATCACATACAGTTGTGTAATTAAATGAGTTAATACATATTAAGTACACAGAATAGTGGCTGGTGCATGGGAAGAACCCAATATGTGCCACACAGCATGGCTGCCACTACTGCTGCCACTTAATGCATTTGGACTTTATTTAGGATGATCCCTCTGCCCAGAACACCCTCTCCCATATTGCCTCATCCTTTAAGCCATAGTTAGACTTTCCCCTTGCAAATGGCCCCCTTCAGTCCTCTTTACATACCTCTAGTATAAGTCAATGTATAGTACCTGGCAAGGAGTATTTGTTCTCCCTTCTGCTTTTAATTGCAAACTCTTGGAGGAGCTGCAGCTTGTTCTATCTTGGCCTTCCATGCAGAGTCCCTAACAAGAGTAACCACTCCGTAAATTAATAGCAAACTTTTCTTTCTTTTCAGACTTAATATAACCTGTTTAGTAAGCCTCACAGGGCTATTTGTTCGAACACAACAAGCCTGGTTTTAATTGGACATTTGCAATTTCTTTATAACTCCTACAGTAATGGTGGAACCTCCTTAACAGTTGGCACTGGAAGCTGAAAGCTGAGTGACAGTGCAGAGTGTCATGCTGTTTCCTCCCTCAGACACAAGACAGACACTCATCTTCAGCTATGCCAGCCTTCTGGCTTTGGGGAGACATACACCATGAAGTGCTATGTGGAGTTAATAATTCACTCCTCTTTTAAAGCTGTCTATCTTGATTCTTCATTCTGGCCTGAGCTAGATAAGGCAACAAGTGGCTCCTCGCTGCTGCTGATCATCTATGAGTAGAAGAAACCAAAATAAATTTGTATCCTGCATTGTAAATCTGAATCTTCTATCATGAGATAACATTTGTTGTTCTCTCCTTGGCTTAAAATTAATTTTTTCAGTTCAAAAATATTACAGCTCTTTAATGAAGAAATGCTGATGCACAAAGGGATCAGAATGGGTTCTAAAACTTCTGTCACTAATACCTTGGATCATTTTCTTCACCTCTCTGAGCCTTACTTTACGCTTCTATGAATGAGGATAATGACACCTACCTCAGTGAGATACCCTGAAGATAAAATAAGATGCTGAATTTGCAAGCACATAATAAAACAAAACTACAAAATGTTACACAAGGGCAAGTTGAATACAATAGTTAATTGATGATGATGTAATTTTTAAAAATTAGGTATAGTTTTCTTTTTTGCCTATTTTGTCCTTCTGGACACAAATTCATTGATGCTGTTTTATTGAGGAGATTGAGAAGTCAATATTTATTTAAATGTATAGCTTGTATGCAAGTTCATGGAAAGAACGACATGGTTCTTTCTTTCTCAATCCCTTATCTGGCCATTTAACAGCTTGAGTTCTGTCTGGAGTGAGCACCTGAGATACTGAAGGAGGTTTATCTTTAGCTGTACTCAACCCGATTGATAGAACTGGCCTGGAACTGGGATTAAATATCTTTTACTGGCTCTTCTTACTAGCTTTCCATGCTAGTTTTAAATACAAGCTCTCCCAACATATAAACTGATAGCAGAAACTCCTCTAGCTAATGTAAAATATTATTAACTATTCATGATTCACATAAAACTTCTGATAGCTGAAAAATAGCCATCTTCAGTCCCTTGCCTGTATTGTTTTTTCCTTCTGAAACATTTACAAAGCAACTGCCAGACAATGTAGCCAAGGGCTAACCATGCACAGAAAAAAATAAGACACGTCAATTTTGACTTTTTAGAAAAAGAGAATTTTCCAGCTGACACCAGAATCTCAAAGTTGGCCAATCCAAGTGAAAAGTGCTTGGAAATATTCTGTTTAAGGTTGGGTGAAGCCTCTGTTCATATCCTGGAATATTTAATTTGGCTTTTCTGTTACTGAGGAAACATGGCATGATGAGTGAATATGCACATTACTTCCATTCGGGTGGTGACTAAGAAAACCATTCTCCCTTACATACAAAGCCTTACTGTAGTCATTCTCTATGTACTGACCACAAACAAACTTGCCATCTTGCCTCCTTTTCAAGAACTAGGTTCAACTATAGAATGAATGAATAGAAAGCGTTATAAATAGCTTGTGAAAGGAATTGGGGAAACCTTCTCAACTAAGAGAACATCATTTCTGATAAACTATTTTTGTTAACTCACAGTATATACTGTACACTCTACAACGTAAATGGCTTTTTACTAGAAGCTACAAAAGAAATGGGTCCAAACACTCTTGAGAGATGTATAGATAATTCTTATAAGCAATGGAGAGTATTAAGAACAAAAGGAACTCTTTTATAAAGGACATTCTTATCCCTCTTTTTACCTTCTCTTAAGTTGTGGCTCAGTGCTATTTAATTTTTGTGATAATGGAAATGTTCTCTAACTTTGTAGTCCAATATGGGAGCTGCTAGCTATATGTGCCTGTTAAGAACCTGAAATGTGACTTGTGCAAGATTATTTAATTCTAATTAATTTAAGTAGCCACAAGTATCCAGTGGCTACTGTATGGATTGACAACTATACTTCAGTTGGTGATAGTCATTAAGGAGTAACAACAAATTATTTAGCATTCTATTACATGCCAATCACTGTTTTAAGCATCATGTCATATATATTAACTAATTTAATCCTAATAACTGCCCCATGTGGTAGTTACTAAGATTATACCAATTTTACAGATGAGAAAACTGATGCGCAGAGTAGGCAACATGGCCACATCACAATCTGGAGAATGACAAAGTTGGATTTAGAATCCAGGTATATGGGGCTCCAGCATCTTCAGTCTTAACCTGGGCACTAGACTGCTTCTCCATAAAATCATGGTTGATTTATTAACAGCAATAGTTATTGAAGACTATCCTGATCATTTTCACTATCTGATTGCGCAGAAAAGCATAGAAAGCATAAATGAAGATTTAAAAATCATATTCTCTTTGAGGACTTCAGGGCTAAAAAAAAATATGTAGACTTCCTTGGATAAGTGCCTTGAAATGATTGCATAAGATGTATCAACACACTTTGCCTACAAAAGGCCAGGCCTTGTGGCCGACTGAGTGCAGAAAAAAGGAATGTTGACCCAGCTTCTTATTGAGTGTTGTCATGGTGATTCAGCTTTAAACAAAGGTGATGCTATGTTTTTGTGCTCCAGTAACAGAGCTCAGCAATTAACTTTAGTTTTATTTAGTCTGCAACACCAGATTGGAGTCTCTTGAGAGAGGACCTTGACATAGCTTCTCACAGTACTAGCCTACAGAGGGGTGAATTCTTGGGTACATGGTAGATCCCACTTGTGCAATAAACCCAAATAACTTTTCAAAAATCAATCATTTTAATACCATGAAAAACACTTTGCTCTGTAAGTGATCACCATCACATCAATGCCATATTGCATGTGTTTCTTATCAAGGACAATTTAAAAAATAAAACTGTTTCCCAAACCTGGATGTGCATCAGAATCACTGAGAAGCTTGTTAAATACAGGTGACCTTTTGATGCCCACAAGGTTAGGGGAACAAATGATTTAAATTAGACTGAAGTATAAACTGAAATGTACTTCAGAAGGTTTGCTTTTGGCAAATTTTCTGCCATACAAAGGATTTTTAAAAATTGGTCATTGGCGTTTCCTTAAATATCTGAGTACTAACAGGTACTAATTTTTAAACCATGATGGTGAAAATGTTGAATGTATTTATGCCTAGAGTTAGGAAATATGTGTTGTGTTATGAAATTAAATGAAAACTAAGTGTGTTTAAATGTGATTTCCCAGATAGCTCATTTGACAATACAGCAAAATTTTGACTTTAAGGCACCATTGCTCCAAAAATGATCAATACTAAATAGGTTGAAGACAAGACTGGAGATGTATTGATATTTCAAGATGTATTAGAAAATCCTGCAGGTTATTCCAAACAAAAATTAGATGCAGATGGATTGCTTGACATTCTTAAACTTTATTATGTGTGTGGTACAGGAAGACAATGGGTACAAGAGACCAAATAGAAGAATATCAGATGGGAATCTCCAAAATCCTTTCCTAGAGGAAATAGAAACAGAAAATCCAGTTAATTTGAGATGATACCATCAAAACACTGATGGTTAACATTTGAATTGCCATTATGCTAAATTCTGATCTAAGTCCTTTACCTTTATTTATTTCTCACTACTACCATATGAGTTGATATTTTGCAGATAAGGAAATTTAGACACAAAGAGATGATCTTTTCTAAAGAATCAGCATTCTCTTGCTTGGCACTAATGATAAAGTTTCACCTACTGATACCTTATTTGATTTTCTTTTCCTGTAAATGGGAATGGGTCAGAACCCCCTATGAATGCTACTCTTCCTGCTGACTTGACCCAGAATAAACTGAGAATCCAGTACCCAGGAAGAGACTGGCTTTTCAGTATTGCATCACAGTAGATCACAATAGATCACAGTAGGGATCTCTTCTTCATTTGATGTCACTGATGTCTTCCTTAAATAAAACTCCTAGACAAGATTCTAGTGGGCCATGATCTCAAGACATCTCTGGTGCAATTTCCTTAATTATGCTGGAATATTAAGAGGATGTTGCTGGCATGTGATGAGAACTGCCCATGACTAAACTCATGCAAACAGGATAAGGTCTCTTTCATTCAATAAGTTCATTGGTGGGCTGGGTAGCAAAGCTTCCTTAGGACACTTAGAAGGACAGATACTTGCCTCGGACAATCACTTGACTAGATGCCAGTGCAGATGGTCAATTGCAGTTGCATTTCTCACCTGAATAAAAACAACAGCTCAAGTCTCAGTCTGGACTTTGGCAAACCACGGGAAATTAAATGCAAATGAAATTTGCAAGCATGACAAAAATGAGGGCAAGAGGAATTAAGTTCCAAGAACAAAAATGTAGCATTTTTCATGCTAACCCTAGGAGGCCAACTTAATCAAATTTTCAGCTCAGACTGATAATGACCCTGGTGGCCAGTTTCTTTATAGAGCTTTGCGATGGCAAAAGCAGAGAGAAAAGCAGGTGATGAAGGGGTGGGGGAATTAGCTTTTCACATTTTTGTTCCAGGGATTTGCCATTTTTTAATGCTAGCAAATCTTCTGAGTTTAATTACCTTTGCTCATGTTTCCATGCCAAACTTGATTACCTTAAGCAGAGGTGAGTCTGCTTATAACCATCTGTATATGAAGACCCATGGCTTGAACTCTGAATGGCTAAACTTCACTCAGGATGACCAGTAGATGTCAAATATGATCATCAATGGATTTCAATGAATTCTGAGAATTAAACATTTCCAGTTCCAGCAGATCACGTTCTTTGTAACAGGAACTACAGTGTTTAATTTTTTAGACCATCCAAAAAAAAAAAAAAATCCAAGAGGAAGTGAAATTATATCCAGTGGTCTTTGCAATACCATAAAGAAAAAAAAAAAAGTAAGATGCATCTCACTCCACAATGGCCCTGAAGTCAGATTATGTTTCCCTCCTTGAAACCCTGGAGGACCTATCTAATTTTTAGCAAACTGAGGGCCTCTAGAATCAACTTATGAGAACAAGAAATGATGGCGAGATAGATGATGTAGACTGAGACATTTCACCCTATTCCATTCCATTTCAGAAAAATTCATTAGAAAGACCTCTGGCCGCAAGATCTGAGTACAGGTGTCTACTCTGCCACTCATTAATGTGTGCTACTAGGAAGTTAATTCACTGCTCTACGTCAGTTTTCACAACTTTCAATAAGACCTGCCTCAACAGATAGTTGGGTACATTCTAAACTTTGCAGCAATAGTGAAAATATGATGAAAATTTCAGCATATTATTATTAAATTGCTGCAAATGATCATGATAGGCCCTTTGAAGACTGAGATGAAGGAGTCTGGCCCTCCAGGGTGGTCCCATATTTAATATAAGTGCAATAAAAGCCAAACTTCAAAGTATCAAGGAAGATCTCTGAGAAGTTTTGTTAATTGATTTTTTGGTAGGATCCTAGCTTCTAAAGGAAACCAAATGTGTTTTTATGAGCTAAAATTAAGGGAATCTGTTCCACTCAGTCATTATTCTATCACTCAAGACATACCCCAGAACTATTATTTGTACTTAAAATGCTCTTCAGCTTGCCAGCTGGCCAGGAGCTACCTGTCAAAGTTAATCACAGGTAGTGGTTCATATATCAGGTGGTATGAGCCTATCTGGCCCACAGCAGCTTTGCTGAGTGACTGATAGCCTTCTCTCTCAATTTCACCAAGCCAAAAGACTACTAATGATGCATCAAAAGGCCACAGTAAACTGTCTTGAAAATAGAAATTGTTGTACCTAGAGAAAAGCTTGCCTGACTTTATTGGCAATCCTAGATATCATGACTTCCAACTCTAAGAGTTTATGATAGACAAAAATGTAACTAAAACAAAAAAGAAAAAAGAAAGCCAATTAAAATAAAACACAGGGCCGGGCAAGGTATCTCATACCTGTAATCCCAGCACTTTGGGAGGCCGAGGTGGGTGGATCACAAGGTCAGGAGTTCGAGACCAGCCTGACCAACATGATGAAACCCCCTCTCTACTAAAAATACAAAAATTAGCCAGGCGTGGTGGTACATGCCTATAATCCCAGCTACTTGGGAGACTGAGGCAGGTGAATCACTTGAACCTGGGAGGCAGACATTGCAGTGAGCCGAGATTACGCCACTGCACTCCAGGCTGGGTGACAGGGTGAGACTCCATCTCAAATAAATAAACAAAATAAAATAAAGTAACACAGATGAGCAGAGACCAACAATGTTATCTTATGTACCCTGACATATGCACAGTCAGCCCTTACAAAAGAGAGCTTTCATATACAGAATCTCATGCGACCTCCATGGTACCTCATCAAGATTAGCTTATTTCCATCTTATTAAAGAGGAAACTGAGGATTGGAACTTATCCACAATCAGAGATCCATTAAGTGATGAAGCTTTTGCTACCCCAAGTATCAGAGTCAGGGTGGGACTTCCAGTCCAGTTTTTCTTATTCTTGGCCAGAGAAAAGGATAGCACATGCAAGGTTATGACCAATACTTGGACCAACACTTACAGAAAATGGGGTTGCTGATCCATGTCACGTTTTTCTAAGTGTTGGGTCAGCTCAGGAAGAACAAGCTTTGGAAATGTTATCTCAATCCTCTTTGTGCAAGCTGAGGTCCTCAGAGGTTACTATGAAAGAGGGCAGAGATATAAAGGGAATTGAAAACTAATCTTCAACTTCAAAAAAAATGAGAATAGTCATGTAGATCATAGAGAGAAATAATGATTACCTTTGATTCCTAGAGAAAGTTAATTTAAAGTGTAATCCAAGTTCCACTGTACAGCCAAAAAAAAAAAAAAAAATCTGCAAAGTTGAGATACATCTTTAGTAGATGGAAACAAGTCACAAGGGTCACCTCTCTTGAATATTGGGAAGATGCTCATTCACAATAATTGGGGGAAAGAAAGATTTTGGAGATTAACTGACCTTGGTTTAGGATACACAGTGTTTTTTCAATGCAAATGATATTTGGTATCATGATAAAAGGCAAAATCTGTCCTGAATGACAGTCTCTAAGGAAATGCACTCAATAGTCAGAAAACCACCAATTTGATTGCTTATGTTTTTGTGTTTACCAAATTAGAATCTGTAACTATTTAAAGCAAATCCTTAGGATCCATGTCCAATGGAATCTTTCAAGTTCATGTGCACTTTGAAAGTATAGATATCTGTGGTCCGTGAAATAATATAGGCATAAAACTTTGTTGGTTTATAAATGGGTTTAGCACAACAAAAGAAATTAATTACACAAGCCCAGATGTAGCACTGACACCCATTTTAGGAACGGTACCTTAGAACTACACCATATTTTTGAAACCTGTGACATCAGGTTTGTACATTGTCTTTTTAGGTGGTCTTTGTGACCTTAGAGGCTTTATCTGGAAGAATATAATTCCACCTACTGAGGCTGTAGACTTATTATTGCTTTTATAATATTTATTATTGCTAATAAATATTCACTTATAAATGTTTACTGTGCATCTACCGAGTTCTAGGTAGTAGGAGCCTTTGGTATGGGAGGTATTGTGCTCCACTCATTCCAAGCACATTTTCTCACAGCCTAGTACTTACTAGCCCTTGTACTTAAAGGCACAAAGACAAAGGATATTCAGTATTACTATCCTCAGGCTGCTTCCTGCATTTCATTCCCTAAAACTATCTGCCTCAAAACCCAATAGCCTCACAGAACTGCTTTCTAGTACCAGAACGTGTCATATTCTCTTGTACTCCAGGTTCTTTGTGTATACTTTCCCCTACCTTGAGTGCCTTTCCTTTTATGGCTGCCTGGAGCCCTTTATCTTTTAAGAGCAGCTCAAGCAAAACATCCTGGGTGATGGCCTCCACCTGCAGCTTGATGGCACTTGGTATATACCTTGAGGAAGAGCCCTTGTCACCTTTGAGTCTATTACTTACCTTTGAGTCTTCCATCAGATCTGAGCTCCCTGAAGGCAGTTCATGGATGGCCCGGAGGAGAGGTGCTTGGCAAATATTTCTTTGATTGACCCAATTTAAGGATACTCAGTAAAAAATCTTGACCAGATAGGGCAGTGCAATGCATATATGTAAAACTTGACATAGTTTTTGTGACTTTGAGGTATGATGTGTACATTTCTTTATGCAAGAAATGAGAGAAGTAGCAGCCATGTAAACATTCATCCAGTTCTTTAAGTTGAAGTCAAGTTGCAGAACCAAGACGGCAGATATTAATTGGATTTTGAAGATATGCTGAGATATCAAACCTTGGCGAGAAAAATGATGGTGTCTCACAGACCTCATAGGCAGAGAGAAATATGCCAAAATGATTTATAGCTGCATTTACTCCCAAGGTGATTCAGTGTCAAAGGTCAGATAACATATATTCTTTGCTATATTTATAGTGTTTCAAAGTGAGTTTTAAGAGGAGGTGGTCTCCAGTTACAGCAGAGATATCACATTGAATGTTAAAGAGGGAGAGTCCCAACATGATACGAAAACTTGCACTGCACAGTTGCAAAAAGCTTAAAATTGCCAAATAATCCCATTCATTACAAGAAATCAAATATGATTTTTATAATATTCAATAATGGATGTCAATAATATAATTCATGTGTTTGGCATTCTCGCAAGGCTTAATTATACTCTCAAAGTTTTTTTTATCAAAATATCATCCTAGGGTGTGAAAATTTACCTCCTAACAAAACTTATTTCTTGACTCAGCCATGGTGATGATGCCAGATTAATTGTGCTTTTCATTTTGTGCCTAATTGCATTTCGACATAAATGTCATTAGGTTGATAACACTTTGCAGAGTTTTAAAATTTATAAATATTCATGTAAAGAATGCAGAAAGTATTGATTCTGCAGATGCCTGGCTGAGAGTGGTCGTCACATGAGAGTGCTTTTAAACAGAGGCATGTTATGGAATGCATTTTCAAACCAGGCTTAGGTTATGTTCCATCTGAATTTGAACCTACTTCATTCAAATCCCTATAAGCAAATATTTACTTTGCTGTAAACATTTTACTAGGCTTTGTTGGGACATGATGCCTGACACTAAGTTTTAATAGCACAGTAGTGTGAAAGTTTACTCTTGAATCTGTGATTTTCTTTTTACTGTCTTGTCTCCCTGAAAGCAATCACTTAGAAATGGATTTGAACACATAACATTAAGAGACTTCTTTCATTGACCTTCCAAGTTTACTAGTCTCATTATTGACCCGAAAAAGTAAATCACCTGTTCTTTGAATTAATGTAACTTAAACCAACTTATATCCCCAATTATTTTGAAGCAGTTCTACAAAATGTTTATCTTTAATATTTAAAGTCACATTTAAGTTGGTCAGAAAAGGAGACCAAATATAATTATTATTTGCATTTGGAATACCATTGTGAAAACAAAGACGGGAAGAAATAGAATAATAAACTAATAAAAGCCCTATGATATTGACATAGGAAACAGACCAGTCCACATTATTAAGCAATTATTCCCCTCTCATGATGTGACCTCACTACGTTCTCTCATCAAAATCTTTGAAGTAAGACAGTTCTTGCTACAAGTTCGAATTTACTTCTAACCTGTATATCCTAAAAGTATTTTTTAACCAAAAGGTTGACTTAAAATATTTTCATCTGACTCCCTTTAAAACCAAAGGCATCAACTTAGAAAGGAACAAAAGAGAATTTTTAATGGATTGAGATTAAATCTATCATTTTTACCCAGGGAAAATTCCTTCTTATTTATTCTTAGTCAGTCTCATGTAAAAAGACTATTAAAGTGATGAGCTCCAGTGTTTTGACAAGCACTTGTACTACAAAAAACTTGAAATCTCACTGGAATACAGTTACATATTCACTGGGAGGAAAGAATGCCCTATTTAAAAACTAGGACAGATCATGTTGATAGGGAAAAAGGAAATAACTATGTGAACAATATACCCTAAATTAAAGACCGAGTTGCTGGCATCCGTCTAAAGTCAACAGAAAATGTCATTACTCTTTGGAAGTACTCTTATCCTGTCTTACAATAAATGGATAAAAGAGAGAGAGAGCACAAGACATTATTCGTATTCAGAATTCTATTACACAAACAAAGATGGGAAGAAACAGAACAGTTATCTAAGTCCCATGTTATCAATGTAGGAAAGAGAAAGACCAGTCTACATTATTAAGCAATAGTTTCCCCCTCCCGTGGTATGACCTCACTGCTTACTCTCTTGGGATCTCTCTAGAGAGAGGTCTCTCTATTTTATAAATACAATAGGAGGTTCAGAGAAACTCAAAAGATAATGTTTTACTCAAAGCCACCACATGACTTGAATAACGTATTCTATGTTCTCTACTGTATATTTTTCCATAGTTTGGAATGCCCTGTTCCACATGGATGAGGATGCTTGCCATAGCAAGTGTTGTTTTCCACTGTCTTGTAATGTTGCTTAGGCTGAAACAGGGAGATGATAATATTCTTTCAAAGTACATTTTCTTTAGTGAGAGCCTAAAGCAATACAAAAGCCTCTGTGGTGAATCCATTATTATTCTTATGCCACCCCACTCATGTGGTTGGTTCACACATCACACAATACATCATCATTTTATCTAATCTATTTATTTGAATACCTTTGGCATTTATTGGTATTCTTGGGTATAACCAGCATTGAAATTAATCTTTAGATCTTTGTGGTCTTTCACTGACCCTTTCTCTGCTTTTGTGTGATGAGTAAAGTTGGTTCAGTATTTCTCAAAGGCAGAACTATGAGCCACAAATCATCAACATATTATCAATCCCTACCAGTAAATCTATTTATTTTCTGCAGAGAAAGAACCAAGACAATTCAGCCAGTAAACCCATTTATTTTCTGCAGAGAAGGAACCAAGACAATTTTGAGTTAAAGATGGTAAGGCCATCTGTTGCTATTTCAATGGATACATTTTAGTGTACACTTCTTTGAAGGTATTTAGTAAAAATAAACCAGAATAAATATTTCACTAGGTTTGCCTTTACTAAGCATCCCTCTTCTTTCCTTGTAGGTTTTCCACATTGCCTTCTAAACCCACAGTAGGAAATCATACATTGAGAAATACTGTGAAATAGTTTCTCACCACTGGTAGTTTTAAAGTAGAGCATGTGTCAGAATGACCAGCAACAGCTCTCTGCAATTACTGGCTAGCTGTTCAGGAAGACAAATGTGTACATACTCATAAACACATTCTTTAGAAAATTAAGCAGGCATACGACCAATGGCAGCTGCTGGCACTAAGCTTATCAAATAGATCATATTTGAAAATTTATTTCTTCCTATAGATATATTTTCAGGTAATCATGCACAGTTTCCATGGAAACATTTCTAATTCTCATTGGAGACAAGAACACATAAATAAATAAGAATTAGATTGTTTTCTTACCTTTTGGAAAGCAGTCAAAAGCTATACTGTTGGTGGGATAGTGTACCAAGTAACAGACTTTTGTACACTCTTTCTTACTGGTGGTATACAGTCTACAGGAAAAGTAAATATATAGGTATGTATAAAATAAATGTGCACATGATATTATGTTTTATTATTATTATTTTCCTTTTGGGAAAAGGCTGCGATAGAGACCATACACATTATGCCCACACTTTTGGTGGGTTCAGTAGCCTTTGGTAGACCAGGTCACCTCAATTCAGGTACCTCTGAACATGGGAGTACTGGTGCCTCTTGAGTTAAGGGAGTTGGGTTTTACTTGCTTGAGTTGAAACAGCTGAGGGAACCAGCCCAAACATAATTTATCTATCTGCTTAGAGCATTATTTTCTTCTTCTTGCCAGCCCTTTTTTCTCAGCCTAGTCCAGTCATGCTGTCCAGCCTGTGTGGTTAGTCCAAGAGGATGAAACAAGTAACATAATGTTGAGAATGTTAGGGATCCAAACAAATGGAGAAGCAAAACAAAACAAGAACCATAACAAATTAACACAGCACAGAAGTGTGTTCTAGAATTTTCTAGGAACCATTATTTGTGTAGAGTTTTGGTGCCCACATCCATTTTCCAGCAGCCTGAGTTTTCTTTCTTTTCTTTTTTTTTTTAAATAACATACCTCCTTATGTTGACAGTCCTATTTTATGTAATAAATTTATTTTGTTGAGAACAGCACAAGTTGTTATTTATGTATTTTCCTTATTGTAGATGCAAAATGGTAGCACAAGAAAAACACCATCAGAATACAATTCCATACCTTATTTCGTATTTTAGGTGCAAATTGTTATTCTTCTAACATGTGCTTCATCATACAACGTGTTAATTGGCTTAAACCAGTCTTTTATGTAGTCTATGTCCATTTTCTATCCCAGAGTGAGTTCATCAGTCATACATCTCCACATCCAAAAAAAGGGTTGTCCCTCGCTGTCCACCTGCCTGCCATCTCTAGTTGCTGCTGACCTGCCAGAATAAACTCTCTGTATCTAGCTAAGATCCCTGAAGTATTTCTCTGCACTGCTTGCAGGGCATTAGCTTAGAAAATGGATGGTAGCTTAAAAGAAAGGTAGCTTAGGGCCAGGCCTCTCTTCACTATGCACTGTGATCTTTTACCAAAGAAAGCATGAAAGCCAAAGACAATTTACAGAATATCTTCTGGTTGATACCAGTCCAGGTGAAGAAGGCTGTGGTTCTTATCCACCCATCCCAATAAAGCCATGCTGCCTCTTAGTTAATATTATCCATCCAACTTGAAAAGGATCGTCGTGGCCATCAGTAAGCCATAGCCCAAGCACAACCATGGCATCTTGTTTATCTGGCATCTACAAGTTTGCCATGAACGTACATCTGCCAAGTGAACTGCAGAGAGTGCAGGGAAACATTCCAAATTCAGGATGCAGGTGGGAGAAACAGTGTGAGGTACCCTTCTTCTTAGACAGGAATGTGAGAAGGCATCATCTTGGCCAGATATACAGCTATCCAAATGAGGCCAGGTTCTTTTAAACTTTTAGCAATGGAAGTCTTATTTGCATAAATAAAATTCAGTAAGTAGCTGAGCTACAGCCCTATGCCCTCTGAGCTTGCTGTTTTTCAATCTAAGTGCAGAGACCAGCAAGAATTGGCCCAACTGTGAATATCTAATATGCCAGCAGTGCACAAATATATTGAAATTTTGAGATTTACTTTTCGTTTATTCCACACATAATGGAGTTTTTCTTTCATACAATGGACTGTTAGCTAAGGAAGCAAACTAACAGGATAATTGTATTTCTTCAGGAAAAAAATATGGTAGTATAAATGTCTTCCTATATTAAGACAGCAAGCAAATTCATTTTATGTAGACATGTAGTTGCAGTGTGGAGTTGAATGAGTAGAAGCATGCATGCACCAGATGGCAAACTGCAGTGATGGAGCAGAGCTGTTAAAAATGAAAACACTGAAGATTGAAATACATCGAGACTAAGTGTTTAGAGCAACAATGAATAAGAGGACATTTCTGTTCTACTATTTACTTTGCAGCTCATAGTATAAACTCTGCTTCCTCTCAGACATCCTCCCTCAGAAAAAAATTGTACAGAATTTGCCTATTGGAGAGACAAATTCCTTTTTCAAGTGCATGAGCTGTTTTTGTTTGTTTTTAACCAGTCAGCTTAAATTCAGAAAATAATGTCATTTGTCTCTGTTATGACAGTTAAGATACTGGAGATAATTTTAGCTATATTTGGCATTAAACAGAATATTATAATGTTACCTAGCATAGCATAGTCATGTCTGTTTTTATTAATTGAATTTTTCACTATTGTTCTTTTCCTATTACACGTATTTTTGCCTTGCTGGGGACTGGTTTTTCAAACGTCATTGCTGTCTATGATGTTACTTTTTCCCTATTAGTGGCTCATTTTGAGATCATTTTAAATGACTCTTTGTTTGTATGTTTGTCTTATCTCAAATGTTTTATTTCTTTGAGTTGACTTTGTCCTAGATCAGTATCAACGCTAAAACTTTGGAAGCTATATCCAATGTGGACTCAACTTGAGTTTCCTAGAATAAAATCCTTCTCAATTTCTAGAGCTACACTGTCCAATACAGTAGCCACAGCCACAAGTGTGTGTTTAAATTTAAATGCAATGTAAATAAAGTTTACTTAATTAAAAACTAAGTAAAATAACAAATGTATTTCTTCAGTTGAGTAGCCATATTTGCTTACTCTATTAGACATCACACACACAAAACATGACCATCACTGCAGAAGGTACTAGTGGACAGCTTTTGTGCAGATAAGCTCTTTGGATTCTTTTTTGGGACCTTTCAGAGCTGGGTCATCAGAAACCCCAATGTTTGGAGGTACATGAATCTCCTCCTATGGTTTAGCAAATATCTAGTTAAGTTTTCATGGTGTTTTAGGGTGTGTCTACACAATAACAAAAGAGCTAAAGCAATTAAAAAAATCTTTCCAACTGGTAGTGAGAAAAAGGCTCTATTTCATTTTATTTTTCTGTATTGTTTACCTTGGCTCTATGTAGACACTTAGAGCAACAACAAAAACCCTATGAAACTTTTTCAAGGAAAGAGATACCAAATGAATTCCAAATGGAATCACTGGAATATAATTTTTGAATTAATTAGATGAGGCCTCTACCTGGGCAGCCTTCTTTGAGCTCAGGTTACTCCTGTTTTTGTAGACAAAACAAGCAATAATACGTTACAGTATGTTTAAAGAATCTCTCACCAAACATCATTATATTCAGCATATACAAACTATATAACCAAAATAACGAAACCAAAAGAGTAATTCCTGCATTGGAATTTTGACATGCCATTCATATTCTAAGAAACAGAGGAGCAAAGAGGAACAAGCGTGGGCTGAAGAGTCAGACCTGGGTTTTAGTCCAACTTCTGCTGTTAACTACATGTGTGGCTTTGGTAATGTTACTTAATCTTGTGAAGCCAAGGTTTCCTCAGTAAAATGAGAATAACAACATCTATTCTATAGATGTACTGTGAGGAGTAAGTGAGATATTCCACACAAAGCATTCCGCATAATGCCTATTTCAAAGAGTATTTTATGCTAGCATTAGCATTAATGTCAGTGTTAGCATTTTGACAACCAATGTCATACCCAAAAAAAGCCTCAACAAGGATTTCACCTTATCATTAAATAGCAACAGTAGTAATGTTTTTTGAAAGTTAATAATTCTTAAATAGCATAGTATCGAATTGTCTAAACTCAAAACTTCTAATTTCATCTTTTTTTCCCCAGTACAATTACTTCCAATTATGTTTGCTGTTTATTGACTTTGAACAGTATCTAGTTAAATTGTGTGTGTGTGTACAAAAATAAAGCTGTTATTGGAATATTTGCAAGATAAAGGTTTTATGGAATGCAAATTTGACAAAACAAACTATAATTAAAAGCCACTAATTATAAATATACATATATATATTTAACAACACAGGTATAGGTATAATAAATGCACACATATGTTCATGTAAATTCTTCTTCTTCTTCTTTTTTTTTTTTTTTTTTTTTTTTTTTTTTTTATTTATTTATTATTATTATACTTTAAGTTGTAGGGTACATGTGCATAACGTGCAGGTTTGTTACATATGTATACTTGTGCCATGTTGCTGTGCTGCTTTTTTTTTTTTTTTTTTGAGACAGAGTTTTTCTCTTGTTGCCCAGGCTGGAGTGCAATGGTGCAATCTCAGCTCACTGCAACCTGTGCCTCCTGGGTTCAAGTGATTCCCCTGCCTCAGCCTCCTGAGTAGCTGGGATTACAGGCAGGCACAACCACGCCTGGCTAATTTTGTATTTTTAGTAGAGATGGGGTTTCTTCATGTTGGTCAGGCTAGTCTCGAACTCCCGACCTCAGGTGATCCACCCACCTTGTCCTCCCAAAATGCTGGGATTATAGGAGTGAGCCACCGCACCCAGCCATAAATTCTTCTTTTGAGGATTTAGTTTTATCTACCCTGTGATGTTTAATGTACATTTAACTGCACCTTTATATCTACTATATCTTAATAAATTATGCTGAAATTTATTTCTAAGCAAAGCTTTTTGCCTCTTCAGGAATGGAAGGACACTGACATTTAGCTGATATAGTATTTTCTAGACAACATATTTTATGACACACTTATGACAAAGTCATTCTCTCTTTTATACATAATTTTATTGAGTTTTAGAAAAAGCTCAGTGATTCTTAAAGCCACATGGCTAGTAAATGGAGTGGTTTAGATTTGAACCCAGGTATGTCTCAACCCAAAGCCTCTTCCTACATCACACTGAATGTCACAGCAAGTCACCATCTACTTGCCCTCCTCTCAACTGGCCACTTGCTCTGGAGACACAACACAGCCTATCATTCATTCTGTTCCTCCCTTCTCTCAGTATGTTCCTTTAGCCTTGTCCTAGGATGTTTTCTGTCAAAAGTCAAAGTGGGGCCCACAATGTTGTTAATTAATCATGTTACTTTGTCTACATATATTCAAAATATTTCACAACTTTCACTCAACTATTCGTAAATAGAGATAGGTCAAAATCACAGTTCTTTGTGTGTAGTGTTTGTCAGGAGCAAACCCAGTTGGCTTCTTGGTTTTTATTAAAGATATCTCTCTTATTTCCAGAGCAAAAAGGATTTCCTCAAGAGTATTTAAAATTGAGACTTCCTTCTGTTTGGCATTAAGCCTTTGACAACAAGATCAGCTTCTAACTGAAATATAATATGTCATGAATGACTTAATGGATAACCTGAAATCCCTTCTGCCTTAAACAGAATAAGTATCACAAATATTTGAATCTGCCTCATTCTACATGCAACTAGCCAAAATATTCCTGGAAAACAAATCTTAAAACTAGTATTTTAAATCTGAAATGTACTCTTACCACCATATTGTTAGTAAAGCTAGCAATTAGGAATTCTAAGCATTTAACCTTTGAGCTGGTCTTGTGTTATTTACAAAGTGATAGCTATATGCCCATTTTACCTGGGGACATTTGCAGGCATGACTAAAGGGTCCTAGAGTTTTGCAGATATGCCATATAATAGCATCTTAAATCGAACGTTTTTTTCCTTAATTTCTTCCCTAAGGTTTGTCTTGCATAGAATAAAACTCTTCTCCAGTGGTATGGTAGACATTGTTTTTCCCACAGGACGATGCCATTGTCATGGTAGTATCTGGTCCTGTGTACTTGGATTAAAGTTTGACAACTTTTTCCAATTTTTATATGTTTCTAGAAGACCTGATGAGTAAAAAATAACTTTTTCAACATTCACATGCTAAAGGAAAAAAGTTATGCTTCCAAAATTCTAATTTATTCCAGTTTTATTCCTACCAGTACAGTTCATTAGGTATGGAAGTTTCCCTGACAAAAAAGTTGTTGCCTTAACAGGAAGGGTGCAAGAAAGAACAACCTGACAGGTGCATTTGTCAGTTGGAGGTTTCAGTACCAGAGGACAAGAAGCAAGGGAAGGGGGAGGCTTCACACTTCTGAAGCAGAGCCTCCAAAAGCTCCTTTCCAACAAGGAACAAAAAGAAAATGGTGGCAGGAATGAGTCAAACTCAAAAGAGCAGAAGTTAGCATTCACCAAGGCAACCCAGTCCATATGACAAGAACGATCACAGTAGTTCTCCAGAGAGGCAAGCACACCCACCCCACCTCTTCTAAAGTTTCTTGATGCAGGATGGGAAGATGAAAGAAAAGGAGAGTTACTTACTGTTTGGGTCTACATTTTCACAGAGCTCTGTCTTTGCCTCACCGTTGGGTCTGTCACTGGGTTTGTGTGACAGCCTCGATGACATGGTGGCTGCTGTGACTACCGCCTTGAAGCTTCGCTTCCGTTTCTGGACATTGAGTTCAGGGTGGAAAATGATGATGTATACTTTCGGCATGTATAGCATCCCCAGCGCCACTGACGCACTTAGGTTCATGGAGATTGTAAGCGTGGTAGTTTGTATGTAGAGCTAGGAGACACAACACACAAGGCACTATTACAAATAAAATGACTGCAGAGGGAGTCTGAACACTTAAAGTGATGTCAAGAATGACTATGGCTAAGATAAAAAGCAATCTTCAGGAATTTTGATAAATAAAGGAAAGGACAATGACTCTGCACAGTTATTGGAGAGTATATGCATATATTAATTGATTGAATGCTGTTGGGTCAATCCATGCACTAGAGAAGTCTCCTATATTAAAGTTCAGAGTAGACCTTTAATCATAGTTGAAGGACTTCTAATCAGAGTGTCAGCTAAATATAAAGACATGAAGACCACAGAAATCTGTAATCTTGATTAAGGTGTAGTTAAGTTTTATCTTTCATACGTGTAAAAGAAGGTTCACGCTCCATGATTTCTTCCTACATTGAGATTCTGAGGCCTTTTGAGAAGTCTTTATCTTAATATATGTCTCTTTTTATATTGTTTTCTAGAAAGGCATACCTTTTCCCTATTTGCTGAATAGTGAGTTGAGTTTCTCTGAAAACTAAGACCTTCTTGTTTAATTCTGTCTTACAAACCACAAATGACAAGTGAACAAGACCTAGTGATGTTGGCTTGTCCACTCTTTATATTGTCAAATTACTAATGAGATGCAAAATTGTATTCTGGAGTTGGGTTATTTGCAGTTTGGATGGTGCCCCTATTTCTGTCCTTGTCTCCTATTGTTTCCTCAAGAAATCAGATCAACTAATTGCTTGCTGTCCAGTGTAAATATGAACAATTGATGGTAGAAGAACGTAGGGAAGTGTGTGATCCATAAGAGTAAAGCTATAGGCAACTTGCCTTGGTCTAGTTGTCTACAATATGCCCTACCATGATCTAGGACTCCACCACCCCACCCACAATGTGTTCAGTCATACTTGTGTTTTGCATGACTTCTAAAGGCTATTTAAATGGAACAACCAGCAACCATTGCCTTTTCTGTCCATGGAAAGCCTAGTTCCTTGACAATGGATTCAACTATGGTATTCCACAACTGTGCCTTCTTATTGATTGATGATAAAACCCCCATTCTTAAGGGAGTTCACAAGGCCCCTCATGGTTTGTGCTGGTCTACTTTTTTAGACTAATTGTCCACTACTTCCCACCTCCCTGACCCCCTGATCCCCTGTCTTGCCTTCCCAGGGTCCCATCCATTTGTGCCGTCCTTTAGTTCGTGAATGAACTGTACTCATTCGAATAACTTTTCTCCATGCCCCTTTTCTTTATTTTTGTTTTCCTATGTATGGAATTTTCCTTCTTTTCTTCTTAGCACACCCATCCTAGGCTGCCCTCACAGCCTCAAGTCTAGGCCAGCTTCTTTACTGATACGCTCTCAAAGGACTTCTTTAGATCATTTGTCTCCATTGCAATTATGCACTCAGTACCTTGATCATTTTTCTGCCCATTTTCCGGCTAGGTATTAAGTTCCATGAAGGCAGGATCTGTCTCTCTGGGACATTATTATGTCTGCGAAGAAGGCACTTGATAAATATACAATGGATAGGCTCATGTGTTTGTCTAATGGACACCTTTTTCCTACCTATAACTCACTGGTTAAACAGCCTATCTCTAAATATACAAAAATTTCCATTAGACATATTGGCTGCCTGGACATTTCTGATCTTAATTCTTCAAACTGAGGCCATACTGAAATCAAAGACAACTTTGCCATCTTGGCTGGAAAAAAATACAGTTTTCTAGCCAACATTAATTTGAATATGGATGTCTCCAAATGGTTAAAAGGAGCTACCAGCTGCTGACTATAATACATAATGAATGTAACACAGAAAGACAAAACAATGTTGAATTAATGACTCTTTAAAGTGTGAATTAGTTCATATTTTTAAAGCTCATATTTCCCTACTAGCATACCCTTAGACTTTTAATGTCATTCCACCCTGCCAGCCTACACTGTTCAAGAAAGGCTTAACATGGTCATAGGGCATTATAGACATAGGCAATTTTTGTCACCACTATCACTGTACTTATGAGAGATTTGCAAATCATGGCTTAGATGAAAAAGGAAAGGGATGTCAACAAACCTATGGGATCTTAAGTTTTGTTTCTGTTTTTCTGCTCATGAGTGAATTTTGCAGTTTATGAAATTATTCAGACTTATTAATGTAATTATAAATTATACAAGCATATATGCTTATGTATATTTGTATGTGCGTATACATATGTTTTCTTTTTTCAACTTTTAGATTCAGGGGTACATGTGCAGGTTTATTACGTGGGTATGTTACGTGATGCTGAGGTTTGGGGTATGAATAATTCCACACCCAGGTACTGAAGATAGTACCTAATGTTTAGTTTTTCAACCCTTACTCACTCTTCTATTAGCCCATAGTGTCTATTGTCATCTTTATCTCCATGACTACCCAATGTGTAGCTCTTCCTTATAAGTAAGAACATATGAGGGATGTGATTTTCTGTTTGTGTTAATTCACCTAGAAAAATGGCCTACAGTTCGACATGGTTTTGTTCTTTTTTATGGATGCATAACATTTCATGGTATAGATGTACCACATTTTCTTTATCCAGCCCACTGTTGATGCACCTAGGTTGATTCCATGTCTTTGCTATTTTGAATAGTGCCGTGAGGACGTGCGTCTTTTGGTAGAACAACTTGTTGTCTTTTGAATATGTACCCAGCAACATACATACTTTTTCTTAACAAAGACTACTTAGCAATTTAGGACTCTACAACTATGATGTTTATTTTATGAAGTGTTTATTTTCATCATTTTTAAACTAGAGACCATCAAGACTTTGATTTTCATTTAAAAAATTTTTACAGTCTCTGGTAACACTTCAAAAGTATGTGAAAACTGAAATAAACTTCACTAATCATATTTTTTCTACAGCCCCTCTACCCCTGAATCCTCTTTACACACATAGTGGATAAGAATGCAGATTCTAGAGCTAGCCTGAGTTCAATTCCCATTTACTAGTTTTGTGACCTTGGACAAATTACTTCCCCTCAGCTTCTGCATAGTGGATAAGAATGCAGATTCTAGAGCTAGCCTGAGTTCAATTCCCATTTACTAGTTTTGTGACCTTGGACAAATTACTTCCCCTCAGCTTCTGCATAGTGGATAAGAATGCAGATTCTAGAGCTAGCCTGAGTTCAATTCCCATTTACTAGTTTTGTGACCTTGGACAAATTACTTCCCCTCAGCTTCTGCATCTGCAAAATGGGTATAATAGTACCTACCTCATAATGCTGTCTTGCTTGATGATTAAATAAGTATTTATAAAGTGTTTAGTATAGAGCCTAGCACATAGTATTAATAAGTAATAAGTAAGCTTTTTTTTTTTTTTGGTAAGACAAAGTCTCCCTTTGTTGCCCAGGTTGGAGTGCAGTGGCGTGATCTTACCTCACTGCAACCTCTGCCTCGTGGGTTCAAGTGATTCTCCTGCCTCAGCCTCCCGAGTAGCTGTGACTACAGGCATGTGCCACCATGCCCAGATAATTTTTAGTAGAGATGGGATTTCACCATGTTAGCCAGGATGGTCTTGATCTCCTGACCTCGTGATCCTCCCACCTCAGCCTCCCAAAGTGCTGGGATTACAGGTGTGAGCCACCACACTCAGCTGTATTTTTAAATAAGTATAGTCATGCATCACTTAATGACAGAAATGTGCTCTAAGAAATGCATTATTAGGTAATTTGTTATTGTGTAACCATCACAGTGTACTGACACAAATCTTGGTGGCATAGTCTACTAAAGTCCTAGGCTATACAGTTTAACCTACTGCTCCTAGGCGACAAACCTTTACAGCATGTTACAATCCTGAATACTGTAGGCAATTGTAATACAATGGTATTTATGTATCTAAATATAGTTAAACATAGGCCAGGTGCGGTGGCTCACGCCTGTAATCCCAGCACTTCGGAGGCCGAAGTGGGCAGATCACCTGAGGTCAGGCGTTCAAGATCAGTCTGGCCAACATGGCAAAACCCCACCAGGTGTGGTGGCAGGTGCCTGTCATCCCAGCTACTCAGGAGGCTGAGCCAGGAGAATCACTTGAAGCTGGGAGGCAGAGGTCGCTGGGAGGCAGAGGTCGCAGAGAGCAGAGATCGCACCACTGCACTCCAGCCTGGGGGACAGAGTGAGACTCCATCAAATAAATAAATAAATAAATAAATAAATAAATAAATAAATAAAAAGAATAAGCATGATTAAATATAATCTGTTTATCAAAATCTCATTATGTGGCACATGACTATATGTAGGTATGAAGGCTAAGAAGGCTTTAGTCTACAGAGATCTCAGAGGTATTGGTCCACAGGGACCTGCTCCCACTAAGCCTAGAAGGGAAGCTAGGCTGCTGACTCTTTGGCTTTTGGTGAGGTGGGAGGCTCACATTGAAGTTATGAGTTTTCATCCCACCATCTTCTTTAGTACATTCTTTAGTAAATTATGGCATATCTATATTTAGTCCCATGGTTGTTCTTATTTTACCTGATGCTTATTGTATAATGCACTACCCTATTTAAGGTTAGGCATTTCACATCACTTTCCTTTATTTGTAATTTCTTTAGAAATGTAACAGTTGATGATCATTATCAGTTCCTTTTGTCAAAGTAGAGGTAAAGGAGTTCTTATGTACAGAGTTTTACTGAGACCAAGGGCTGTCCTCCAACTGAGCCTAATCTGATTTTGGATGTTGGAGGATCATCCCCAAAGGAAAAAAAGAGCTTCCCCACCCTGGCCAATTATGGATGGCCCAGGTCTGCGGGGAGGACATAGACTGCCTTGAGATTTCCATATCTTGATAATTAAGCCTTAATTTTATCATCAACCTAAATGAATTTCCACTCCTGGGTTAAATGTGGCTTTTCTAACACCCACTATGTATAATTTAGGTCAAATAACTGAACAGCATTTAGGTAAGGAATTCAGAGTCAAGCCAGCAAAAGTTATGTACAGTATTCTAAAATACTTTTCTTAAAAGTCTGATGTGCAGAACCCACAGCTATAACTAGTTTGTCTTTCAGTTTTATGAATTATAAAATGAAAACCATAATAGTTTGTACCTCATATGGTCACTGTGAATAAGTAACCAATTAATATATGAAAATTGTTTAGCAGAGTGCCTAGAAAATAAGTACCCATGAAATGTTATCTGTTAATATTTATTTTCTGCCAGCTTAGGTTTCTGGGGTTTAGATCTAAGGATAAGGCTTTCACTGTAACCACTTTATATATTTTAAACTTTTCATGTATAGGTTATTAAGTAATAGTGTTTATAAAATCCACTCCTATTCATGTCTAGTCAGATGGAAATGTACCAGCAAATATTCTATTAAAGTGCACAAGGATGTGGTGAATTCAATGCCAGGCAAAGCTCATTTGAACATGTTCCATGCCATTTTTTCATCTTGGCCTAATGCATATCACAAGATGCCTTTATTGCTTTATAAAATCGTGTAACATTTAGTGCTAGCTGAGTTCCTTGTCTAATTTTCAATTGCTAGGATGTTAAGAAATTTGAAAACTTGTTAGATAGTGCTTACAACCAACTCTGGAATTTGCCAACTCTCCTGTGTAGGTTTCAGAATCAGTTTAATTGAAGAATATTTTGAGAGATTTCAAGGAAATCTGTTAATAATTGTAATAATCATGGGTCTTCAACTTTGAAAACCAGAGTATTCTCAGTACTGTTCAAAAAAACAAAAGGAAGTCAAGAAAAAAATTCACAGGGCACAGAGATAGATATAAGACTAGAACTATCAGGAAAAACCCAATTTCACATTTTTGAGAAATCGTCTTATTACTACTGATGTCTTTAATAATTATTATATTCCATAAAAATGATGTAACAATATATGAATACTAATGAATCACCACTTTTATCTATATAAAAATTTAATTTACTCAGAAAAGTGTTATGTAGCTATTTCATGGTGTCAGACCACTGGTTTAGGGGATGATTAATGCTTGACCATATTTGTTAGATCACTGTTAGCTGTAGTTTTCAGATAGGCTGTAAATGAAATACCTTACTCTTTCACTACTTGTACATTCATCCATTTATGGGTTTACCTTTTTTTATTTTTAGTATTTTTATCTTTTTAAATCTGATCAAACTTAAACCACACTAAGTTCACCATTTTTATTGAGATACAAGTGCCTGGACTGGCCCATGTGCTGTGCACACAAGGGTGAACATGCCAGGCATGCTTCCTGCCATCAGAGAGCTACATTCTAGTTGCAGGAGGAAGGCAAGAAAGACATCTATTGTACAACATGGTGACTATAATTAATAACAATGCATTATATATTGGCAAATTGCTAAGAGAGTCGTTTTTAAGTTTCCTTACCACACACACACAAATATGTGAGATAAATGAGTATGTTAGTTTTATTTAGCCATCCCACAATGTACACATACTATACAATTTGTATTTGTCAATTAAAACATAAATTTTCAGCCGGGTGCTTTAGCTCACTCCTGTAATCCCAGCACTTTGGGAGGCCGCGGCAGGCAGATCACGTGAGGTCAGGAGTTCAATACCAGCCTGGCCAACACAGTAAAACCCCATCTCTATTAAAAATACAAAAGTTAGCCAGGTGGGGTGGTGGGTGCCTGTAATCCCAGCTACTTAGGAGGTCGAGGCAGGAGAATTGCTTCAACCCAGAAGGCAGAGGTTGCAGCAAGTCAAGATCGTCCCACTGCATTCCAGCCTGGGTGACAAGAGTGAAACCCCATCTCCAAAAAAGAAAAAATAAAAAAATTCAACTACTAAAGAATTCATGATGCAATAATTGCTCACTAAATCATTTCTTCATAGTGTATATTGTCTCTTGCTTTTCCTTCCTCTTGTAGTGCCCTCTGCTCACTGTTCTGCCCCTGATACTCTTGTTATATTTGATGCTCAATCCACAGGCATCCTCTACATAAACCATTCCCCATCTCCCCAGTCAGGACAATTCCTTTATGTGCTCCTTTCTGAAGTTATGGCTCATATAGTACTTAACCTGGTCTGCTTAGGAGAGGTCAGTCTGTGTGCTGTGAAGTTGCTTTGAAACTGCAGATTCATCCTGAATACACTGACCTCTTAGGGAGTAATTTGAGTATACCACAAAGTTCATGTTTGTAAACATGTGATTTCCTCTGCAAGAAACACTAGGTAAACATGGTAAGCTGCTTCTTGCAGAAGTCAGCTATGTGGGAATACACAAAATGCACACTCACGCCCAGGCTTCAAGCATCTGCCTGCAAGCCTGACCCTTCCATAGTTGTACAATCAACCTCATGCAGCAATCCTTCTGGCATCCACTTCCATGAACAAACTTTAGGTCACTTTTTATCAGGTAAAGTGACACATTTATTGTAGTATTCATGGGTTTCTTAGCCATTAAACATATGCAAAATCATGCCACTATTTTTATTAGGTTCTGTCTTTTTTTTTTTTTTTTTTTTAAGTGTCACTGATGATGTTTCTCAGTGTTGTGTCTCTAATCCGGTTTCCTGTAAGTCCTGTGTTTTCTCCTGGGAAACTTTTGAATGGCATGGTGATCTTTTAAGAACACCTATGTCATGTTTCAGAAGAAATGACTGGAAAATAAACACGATGTCTGCTGCAGGGTATCCACTTATTAAATTCTGGTAAATCAGGAAGTTCTACACTTGAAGCAAGTATTAGGTATGATCAGTATTCTTGGCATTTAGCACTGTTTCAAGAAAAGCTATTATTTGTAGTCTGTTAGTAGCATTTTTTTCTATTTGTGTGCTTCTGTTTCCTCATTACTAGACTGGAGATAACAGTAATAGCTATCTCATAACATTGTTGGGATCAAAAAATGGTCTCTATAAATACACAGAACTGTTACTAGCATGTAATAACCACTCATCAAGGATGTTAGTGTTATTGATTTATTTATTGGCTATAACATGAAATAATTTATTTTCTACACTGTTTTTTTCCATTCAATCTTAATACATTTTAAAATGATTTTCTTCTTATGAAATCCACTGAAAAACAACAGCCTGTTTTAGGGGAAAAATCTCGTTTAGTTTGCTTCCATTTTGTTTGAAAGTATATTCAAACTCCTATTTCATCTCTCATTGACTATTTTATGAGAAATAACCAGTTTTGTATGTTCCCAGGTGACAGTTGAGAATTAGGACAAAAAGGCTTTAATGGAGTCTATCAGTGGGATCGGAGACGTTTCACAATTCTCATGAAATCTCAGTGACTATGTAATAAAAATGAAAAATGTAGCCAATGTTGTCACAGTAAAGAGGAAGGGTACATTATTATCTGACAGATGTTTGAAACATTCACATTATTACATTGAAATGAAAGTTCCTGGCAGTTAAGACCAATGTTTTCTGTCTTCACTACCTATATCCATTGCTTCCTAATTAGAGTGCTCACATATTTGTGAAATAAATGTCACATAGCTGAGAATGAGCCAGAATGTTTGCAATTGGGATTCTTTCAGCCATCCTGAAGGTCAGTGCCCTGAGGGTTTTTGCTTAAGTATGAAATAATACATGATGATGGAAGAACCCAGTATATAATGGAAAATAAAAATACTGTTTTTCCCCCTGTGGGGCAGGGGCAAGAGTTTGCATCCTTTAGAATGATGATTCGAGGGAGGAAAAATATTTTTGTTGTTAAAACTATTTTCAAATGTTGGCCTTGGATTATTAGTGGTGACTTTGGGCAAGTTACTTTACTTCAGGCAAATGATAAAATCAAGATTCAATGCCAAGATGTTTGTTACTAGAATGTCTGATATAAACTCCTACCTCATTTACCATTACCACAAAGACTTCCTCACTGTTCTGAATATTAAAAGAAATCATGTGTAAAGAGTAGGTAACACAGTCCCTGTCACATAGTGGTGCCAGAAATTGCAAGTGTCATTATTAGATGGCCTCATACTCTGCAGATAATTTTTATGCTATTCTACTTAGATCTCCTAACTTTGAATAGATGCCAGATAGGTAGATAGAGATATACTCACACACCAAATAGTGTGGGACAGGCATCTGGTCATAGAATGATGTATGATTAATGGAGGCAACTAGATGAGTATTGGACAAGACCCAGTTTTACTGTATTTTGTTTTCTCATTTAATATCTCCAGGCAGACATGATATTAAGGCTACACACAATTGCATTCTTTATTTGGATAGACGTAAGGTGAGCGCTCCAGGTGAATGCAAATCAGTTTCTGGAGCATGAGATAAGTGCTTATGTTCATGCTTGAAATCACCTGCATCTCAGTGCTTTGCTCTCCTGACTGGAAGCCTGATGCGGTGTCTATTCCCAAATACTGTAATCAGAGAAATGATGTTATTCCAATTGACCACATCCTTGGAAAAGTTTAGCATTCATCCCCACCCCATGCCATCCTAATAAGCTGCAAACCATCTTGATGGCCAAGTTTTCCAGGAAAGTCACTTCTGATTTTGCTGGGCATGTGCAAGCACAGCCTACGCACTCAGTGGTACACAGAATTTCTCTTCCCTAGCAGCTCTCTGACTCCTCAATTTTGATTTCAAGATGTTTTCCCTCTCCAGTTGCAAGGTAGGAATTTTACTCTCTTATGTAGACAATATTGGGTACTATTTGCCCTGTTGTGTTATCTAAAAGGTTATTGACCATTCCTGCTGGCTTGAGAGCACTAAAAATGTTAGATCTCTGGCTTGCAGGGATTTAATGTACAAAGGCACAGTATTTTCCCTATAGTTAGCCTGGAGAGACAACTCCTGCCAGAATCCATGGGCTCCCTTTAATCCTCTGCCATATTCATGAAAATGGAACCTAACAGCCTTTTTGTAGGAAGCTATGTCAGATTCTGTCTTATAATGTGAAAATGCTGTCTTGTACCTCACTGGGGAATATATTGGGTAATATACCATTAAGTTCTGTATTACTTTACAAGTCAACCAGTAAGTTTAAAAGACATTAAATCTGAGCTTAGTCAGTTTCTAAAGATGTGAAATACTCCATTTGTATTAGTACAATGCTGTCAAATCTTGGCAAATTTTAAAGTAATCTTTATAGTGCTAATGAACATAAAAAGAGAAGAATCAAATGGAAAACACTGACATCAAATAAATAGTTAAAAAGCAAATGTCCTAAGCATTTCTTGGGCCTATTCAAACTTGTAAAGGGTTCATTAAAACTAGATCCAACAGTGTCATTGACAAGAAGACAATGTCAGATTCTTACAGAAACAAAATATATTCTTATCTCAGTTTTCAAAGCCATTGACAATGGCTTTCTGATGAACTTTGACAGGTTTTGATAATTGGATTCATCCTGGCCTTCTCTTTCCTCTTGTTAGTTCTGGTTCTTCTATTTGCTGATCTTCCTCTGTTGTTTTTGGTCTGCATCTTTCCTGTCTTGCCACCAAGCTATGATAGCTCCCTTCCTGCCCTTCAGCTTCCTCTTTTCACCTTGTACTAGTCCACACTTTTCTCTGTATATGTCTTCGTTTTCCTGCCTTTCCATGACCACCATTGTGGCAACATGGTTGTGGGTAGAGGCAGGCTTCCCCATTCTCCACTCTGAGTGCCTGGCACACTGAAACACCCCTAGGTAATGTGCCATATGGTGTCCCTGGCTGATGGGCAAATCACTTCAACAACTGGAACCTACGCTAGTTGAATTGCCCCATTGGGGTGACTATGCACTCAAAACCCCTCATTATGCCTCTCTGCTGTTTAATGGTTGAAGCCCAAGAAGAGCAAATAATTGAAATGACACTGTTGCACTGTTGACAAAAGTGTAAACAAGGAGTCACTCAGTCCATGCCTCTAAATGGAACATTGAGAGCTTTGAGATTGGGCAGGAAAATGATGCCCATCCTGCCAAGGCAGATGCGGTGAGAAGAGAGTAAGCCTGGTCAGGCATAGGGGCTGAGCAGTTTGATCTTTGATCTTGCCTTTGACTTTGATCTTACTTTGATCTTGCCTTCCCAAGACCCATTTCCCTTTCCTCTTGTTACCAAGGTGTTGGATCGGAGATTTCCTGACCACTCACTCTTTAGGGCCTGCAGTCAGGTTTCTATCCCCTGACCTCCTCTGAGTTTGTCTTAGACATGTTCTTTGACTCCTTGGAGAACCTGAGAGGCAGGATTCTTCTAGGTCTCATTCTTTTCTTCTTTAAAACTCTGTCCTGCTGCATTACCTTAGATTTCTACTACACTTTGAATGAAGAGAAAATTCCTTCACATGGCCCAAAGAACTCTGTGGGGTCCCCCTTCTGATTTCCCTCACCTTCTCTAAATCCCTAAAATGAGTCATGCTCCATCCATCCTGAAGCCCTCTGCACATGCTGTTCCTTCTGCCTTAGATGCTATTCCCAGCCATCTTTACCTAGCTACCTCCTACTTGTCTTTCAGGACTCAGCCTTATTTCCCTGGGGAAGCCTTTTCTGGCCTTCATGTCTAAATTATGCCCATCTTGTTTTACTTGCTTATAGGATGTATCATTTCCCTTTGTTTCGCTAATCACAATTTGTGATTACTAATCCATTGCATGTTTCTTTTATACATGTCCCCTTGCTAGACTGAACATTCCATATGTTCTATATATTGCACAGCAAAAGATAGGACAAGTGCAATAGAATTGGCATCAAGCGTGCCAGATTTGGATGCAGGCTTATGCCACTTGCTAACTGTGTCATCTCCAACATTTTATTTAATCCTGTAAGTCTGGGGTTGAATACAAAATGGAAAGTAGTAACATGTAATAGGTACAGAACCAGAATACATCGTGGAAATCAGGGATTGAGGGAGCATCTAGAAGTGATGAAATCAAAGGCATGGGCCATACTTAAATTCTCTTGCATCTTAGTACCTGGCACAAGAAACAAGTTCAATGTATGTTTGATGAATGAAGTGGTCCTCACTCATTTGAGCAATCCATGCAAAATTCGAAGTCACTCAATTTCTATCTCTCAGTTCATGATGTCTCCCACAGTCACTCTGTCCTCTTTCATATTCCTAAATATGCTATATTTCCTTCTGCCACAAGGCCTTTGCCTGTGCTTTCTTCTTCCCCTGCTATGTTCTTCTACCCCACCCACTTTGTTATCTTCTATTCATCCTTCAGAGAGCCACTTAAACTTTACTTCCTCAGAGAAGATTTTTCTAACCAAGACTAGGGAATACTGTTCTGTTAGGCAAGTTCTCAAAGCAAATTTTGCCTCCATATTTAAATGTGTATGTGTGCATAAAAGAAAGAGAGGGAGGAGGAGGAGAGTGAATACTGTATCTCCTCCACCAGGAAGCATATCTGGTTAGCTCAGCATTTTATCTCCAGTGTCTGCCACTGCGGGTGGCAAATAGAGGGGACTTAATTGGTAATGTTAAAGAAGCAAATCTTGGACACACAAACATAGAGATTCCATTTCCAATCGTTGGCTCCATACCTGGCATAATCACAGAAAACAGAGAGACAAAAGGTAGTTGGTGGGAAGGGGAAAGAGCCCGAGGCTCCCAGGGCACACACTTTCCCTGCAGTATTTCCCAAACCAGCTCAAGAGAGGAGGAGTGGACTCTGCTGTCCCGAGGGTGGCCACCTACATTTTCTCTAACTCATCTTTGATATATTCACTAAACAATAAAGCATAATTATCAATAATGACTTCTATAGAGCCTGTGACAAAAATGAAAATCCAACAACCCTACCTCTTTTGTAAAGATGGGAGCTTATCTTTCAAACAGCTTGAGCTAACACCCAGGTTAGCACCTAATTGTCTCCTCACAATAGAAAAATGAAATGGTTGCCATGACAACTCAGTGATGAGTTCAGGCATTGAAGTTTGCTGACTTTGACTTAACTGAGACCCTATATGTGTTTTGTCTTTGTCATGCTAATTTCTCCTAGAGTTTTAAAGAAATCATCAATAAATATTTTTAAAACCTGCCTTCTTTAGATAATATAAAAGTGATCTACAAAATAATTAATAAGAATGTGAGTAAATTGCTGTCTTTCCAGAACTCAGATCTCTCCATAATATCTAGGCCCATGTGTATAATTTAGGGAAAAAAAATGTTAGAAAAAGTTCTATTGTTTCATCTGACTCCTGAAATGAAACTATATGAAACTTTGATATAATTATTAAAAAATTGATGAGTTTTTTTTAAAATAAGTAATTTTAATGGCAATTTCCCTATTCAAGTTTAGCTTATGGGATCACCATACTTGTTGTGTGTTGCTGATTGGGGGAGGAAGAGAAATAAGATACAGAAGTCTCCTACATAGTGTACTCAGAAATGTCAATAGGGATGTCAGGCCTACCCATCAGACTGCCTGCAGAAGTGCCTGAAAATGTTATTCTCATTTCCATGCAACTAGATGCTTATCTTGTCTCTTTCTCTTTGCTTATCTTTTCTCTTTCTCTGTTTTTTTTTTTTTTTTTTTTTTTTTTAACAGACAGGGTCTCACTCTGTCACCCAGGCTGGAGTGAAGTAGTAGGATCATAGATCACTGCAGTCTTGGGCTCAAGTGGTCCTCCTGTCTCAGCCTCCCAAGTAGCTGCAACTACAGGCATGTGCCACCACCTCTGGCTATTTGTTTGTTTGTTTGTTTGTTTTTGTAGAGACAGAGTCTTGCTATGTTACGCAGGTGGCTTCAAACTCTGATGTTTATCATCTCTAGTGTAGGGATGATCATCTCCAACCTCATAGGTCTGCTGAGACAATCAAACAGGCATCTCAAACGATGTCAAAAATAGGGCATTCGCTGTATAACATGCCTCTCCACAAATTTTCCTTTTCTTGGGAACTGTTACCTCTACCCGGCTGCACAAATTGGAACCTTAAGTGTTATTCTTTAACACTTGTATTTCCCTCACTTTTTATACTTCATATCAGGTTTGTTTTCTGGTTGGCTAATGTTACCTGTAATATAAGTAATGCAATATATAATATATGTAATAAGAAGTAATAACAATAAAATTAATAATACCTGTAATATTTCTGGAATTTGTTCCCTTCTCATTCCAGTGCCCTCACCTGTCTCAAATATGTTTAACCAGTTAATACACCTAAAGCACAGAGACCAGTGGCTACCATTTTTAAGTTCTGAAGTTTTGGCTATTATCATTGTTATTATTGTTCTAATGCACTCGCATCATGCAGGCAATGCTATGGTAGCATCCCAACTGGTTTCGCGACATCCATTTTTTTGCCTCCTTTCAAATAATTCTGCACAGAGCAACCAGAATGATCTTTGTAAAAGCTGCAAAGCAGATCATGTGGTCCGATGTCAAACATCCTTCAAAGACTTCCCATGGCCCTATAGTATCTGGCCTGGCTATGTTTCAAATTTTTTAGCTAGTTTCTCTTGAATATGACTTATCTATCCTGGCATTCTTGGGGGATTCAAACTTAATTCCAGCAAAAGGAATTATTCTCTCTGCCCAGAATGTTTTCTGTTTGTTTGTTTTGCCTCAGTTCTCCTAACTCATTCTTCAGGTTCAACCTTCTTGCATTTTCTCTGATGAAGAAATGTAACTTGAATGACCACACGCCACCAATTTGAATTTTCTCCTGTGATGCTCCCTAACAGCAGCCTTCTCTTTTCATTCACAGTATATATAATTATCAGTAATTATCATTGCAGTCATAGATTCAGTTATCTCAAGTCCTACTCTCCCACTAGAATTTAAGCTCTGTGATGGCCAGGGGGTACACCTATCAAAAACGAAGGCTTCAAAAAATAATTTTTGAATGAATAAAGAGTATAATAATCCCAAAGTATGGTGCACATATAAAAGTCCTAATGAGTAAAACCGACCCTTTTTGAGGTGTAAATATATAATGAGTGGATTTAGAATCTTAAAGTAAATACATATAGAGAATATACATTAAAAATCCTAAGTTTGCAGAGAGGTTACATGACTTGGGAAGAGACACAGTAATCAGGAGCAAGGCTAAGAAAAAAGCTGAGGTCTCTGGGACTCTAAAGCTCACTCTACTATACAGATAGTCACTTTCAACTAAAAAGCCTATTTAATGAAAGACTAGATTGTAAAACTGTTTAATTTTTCATTCTCCACAGTTTTAATTGCCAGTACTTGGAAAAACAAACAGCTCTAAGTATTTCTAAAGGCAACTGACAAGAAAATTCTGATTCTTTACCATGGAGTGCATATTTATATATGTGTTTTATATTTAAATTCATATTTCCTATTAAGAATCATGGGCAAACATTCTCCGTATGCAGTTGAAACTGTGTCCAATTCCCTTACCAAATACAACCTTTTGTCAAGAGAATGTGTCATTGCTATCTTTTCCACCAATAGTATAAACACACCCAGGCAGATGTCCCAAATGATAAAAGGTGTGCTTCAGCAGGCAGAAAGAAAAAAGAATGAAAAATAAATAATATACAAACTAAACATTGTCTGAAACATGAACAGGTTGCAATGTCTGATGATTCTGCTGATATGTGGTTATAATATGAAATTTAGTAATTTGAGAAAATCAAGAGTAGACTAAGAAAACTAGCCATAAGGCAGGAGGGAGGAGCTTAAGCCACATAAGGAAGATGAATTGGAATTATCTGAGTTTCAAGTAAGCATTGAGTGCCCCAGTAGCTTTATAATTTTCTTTCTATGGTAGAACAGTACTACCTGTCTCTATTTATTTTCTAGCTGTTTTGCTTACATATAAGATGGAATAAAAATAGAAGACATGGGGGTTAGGGGAAGGATAGCATTAGGAGAAATACTTAATGTAGGTGATGGGTTGATGGGTGCAGCAAACCACCATGGCACGTGTATACCTATGTAACAAACCTTCACGTTCTGCACATGTATCCCAGAACTTAAAGTATAAAAAAAAAAAAAAAAAAAAACTAGAAGACATTTGGTAATTCCAAAGCAGAGACTTTGCCCATAATAATGCATGAGATACTCGGAAAGGTGCCCCAGATCTCCCGTGAGAAAAGTCTGACCCCTTTACAGACATACAAAATAGATCTGAGTCATGAAATACCCATATCAGAATGAGGACAAGTTGTTGGAATCCTGTGAAGTGGTATCAAGGGGATTATGAAGAGGACAAAAGAGAATTTTTTCCACAGTGACAACAAAAGTGGCAGCCTGAGGGGTGACCTCAAATGAGAAGACCCAGGCCTGTCCAGGAATTGAGGGAATTAGTTGATCTTACTCCAATCTTGGGTTGAGAATCGTGGTTGTAACCTTAAAAGAAATGACCACTTTACACATCCTTGTAGATTCTGGAAAGTTTGGCTGGATAATTATAGGGTATCTAATAATGAACTATCCATTCTGTTTCTTCCACTATAACCCTGTGGCACAGGCTTTGCACCCATTAGAGATGTTTGAGACAAGCTTTTCTTGTCCTGTGGTCATAAAAGTGAGACCAAAGTTTGCATTAAGGCGTAGTCTTAACACATATATCCCTGGTGTAGAGATGAAACCCCTGGATTCAGGTGTCAGAAATCCTAAATTCCAGTTTCCTCTCTTTCACTTAGTATTTGTGGGAATTCGTATAAAGGCGTTTAGAAATCCTTATGTCCCAATGTATTATCTTCACTTCGCCTTTGAGTCTCAGAAGCATGTCTTCTTTCTCAAGCTAACTTGTTTCTTTTTGATAAAATCCATGGCCTCCATAACATGCCATGAATTGAAGAAAGTTAAGACACATGCTGAAGAAAATTAGAATTTTGAAATAATATGTTAACCATGTATAACATTTATAAATGATTATATGTCAATTATTATAGGCAATTATTTATGCATGCCTTGTCTAAAAAGCATTAACAATATATGAAAGAAACACAGAAGCAGTGTGTTATGAATGTTGTGCCGTACCCTCCAGAGGCATTCCACCTTGAGGACCGAGGGTTCTACTGGTGCAGACGCTGGAAAATTCATCAGCTGACAGCTCTCTCTGGGAATTGCCTTGACTAAAGAGATTCAGCTTGCTTAAGTGTATGCCCCCTTCCCCTGGGCATCCTGCAAATAATGACTGGGAGATACTGGTACATAAAGGCCCGGTTCTTTGTCCCAAGTGAGACACCTCTGTAAGGCAGCTTCTGAGTTCCCTGAGGGATGCCAGCTGAGACCTGTTGAGTCTGCATCCCAGCCCAACTTCTCCATCAGCCCAATCCTAATTCTCTCCCTTCTGCCTACTGGTACTGAAACTAAGGGCATTTCCAAATACACCTCCTGCACTTGTGCTCCCTGGGAGTTTAGCCAGAATCAGAGTATCACTTAGAACCCTCATGGGCATCTCAGTTCTAATTAGAATCAAGAATATTCTAAATATAATTTATTCTGTAACTCCCCTTCCAAGCACTTACCTCAATGATCAGCTGAGCACCCTACAACATTTACAGCAAGTACTAAGTCACATCAGCATCTCTCAGAAAAGCCACATCCTCTCCCCAGAACTTGTTCCTGCATTCCTATGACTATGAACTGAAACATCCCCATCTCACTTTTTTTTTTTTTTTTTTTTTGAGACGGAGTCTCTGTCGCCCAGGCTGGAGTGCGGTGGCACGATCTCGGCTCACTGCAAGCTCCGCCTCCCGGGTTCACGCCATTCTCCTGCCTCAGCCTCCCGAGTAGCTGGGACTACAGGTGCCTGCCACCGCACCTGGCTAATTTTTTGTATTTTTAGTAGAGATGGGGTTTTACCATGGTCTCAATCTCCTGACCTTGTGATCCACTCACCTTGGCCTCCCAAAGTGCTGGGATTACAGGCGTGAGCCACCATGCCCGGCCCCCCATCTCACTTTTTGTGCCTAGATACATGTAAGCATATACAATACATATATTTTCCCCAAATTTTTATTTTGAATACTTTACAATTTTTCAGAAAATTTGACATAGGACAAAGAACATCTGTATACTCTTCATGCAGATTCACCATCTGTTCATTTCCTGCTAAAATGGTTTTATCTTTACTCTTTTTGCTGAACTATTTAAAAGTCATGTACATTATAATACTTCACACTTTATTTCTGTATGCATCACCTAAGAAATAGACACTTTTGTATATAACCACAGTACCATTATCACACCTAAGAAATTTTACAGTAATTTCATATCATTTAACATATGAAACAAAGTCAAATTTCTCCATTTGTTCCAAAAATGTCTCATATGATTTTTCCTCAATCCAAAATACAATCGAGGTTCATACATTGCATTTGGTTATGTCTTATTAGACTTGTAATTAAGAACACTCTCCCTGCGTTTGGTTTTTAAACAGATTTGTTGAAGTATGCTCAGTAAACTGTGCATAAAGACTAGAATCTGATACATTTTGACAGATGTACACCAGAGAAATCACTACAGTCAAGACAGTTATCAGCATCACCTTCAAAAGTTCCTCATTCCTCTTTGTAATTCTCCCTCACTCCTTTCAACTTCCCCCATCCCCAAGCAACCATTCATTTGCTTTTGCTCGCTGCAAATTCTTTTCTGTTTTCTAGAGTTTTATATAGATAAAATCCTATGATATCTACTATTTTTTGTCTGGCATCTTTCATTCAACATAATTATTCTGAGATTCAACCATATTATTGCATGTATCAATATTTCATTAATTTTTATTGCTGGGTAGTTTTCCATTGCAAGGATATACTACGATTTGTTTTTCCTTTCATCTGTTATAGACATTTGGGTCGCTTCCAGTTTTGGCAGTTACTGTCACTGATATTCATGTGTAAGACTATATACATATTTTTCATTCTTTGGAGAGGAATGGCTGGATCACATGGTAGGTATATGCTTAACTTGTTAAAAACCTGCCAAAGTATTTTCCAAACTGATAGCAGCATTTTACATTCTTTTTTTTTTCTTATGTTTTTTAGATGGAGACTCGCTCTGTGGCCCAGGCTGGAGTGCAGTGGCATGATTTCGGCTCACTGCAAGCTCCACCTCCCGGGTTCACGCCATTCTCCTGCCTCAGCCTCCTGAGTAGCTGGGACTACAGGCGCCCGCCACCACACCCAGCTCATTTTTTTTTTTTTTTGTATTTTTAATAAAGATGGGGTTTCACTGTATTAGCCAGGATAGTCTCTATCTCCTGACTTCATGATCTGCCCGCCTCGGCCTCCCAAATTGCTGGGATTACGGGTGTGAGCCACCGCGCTCGGCCGCATTTTACATTCTTATCAGCAGTGTATGAGAGTTTCAGTTCCTCCAAATCCCTTCTAACATTGGATATGGTCAATCTTTTTTAACTTCAGCCTTTCTAATAGGTGTGCAGGAAAATTCAATTGTGATTTTAATTTATGTTTTTCTAATGACTAGCGATGTTGAGAAAATTCCCTGTTGGTATTTGTAGTATTTTCTTTGGTGACATATCTGTTCAAATATTTTTGCCCAGTTGTTTTTTATTGGGTTGTTTGCCTCTTGCTAAAATTTGAGGGTTTTTTGATTCAAATATAGGCCCTTTATCAGATACATGCTTTGCAAAAAATTTTCTGTCTGTATCTTGTCTTTTGATTCACTTAACAGTATCTTCTGAAAAACAGAAGTTTCTTATTTCGATGAAGTCCAATTAATCTGTTCACGTATAAATTGTGTGTTTGGTGTGATACCGAAGAAATCTTTGCCCAACCCAATGTCACAAAGATTTTCTTCTATTCTAGAAGTTTTATAGTTTAGGTTTTATGTTTAAATCTATAATCTACTTTATGTTGATTTTTTATATATGGCACTAGGCATGGGTCTGTGCATGTTTATTTATTTTGGATATTACTATCACTCTAGAATCATTTGTTGAAAAGGCTATCTTGCTCCATTGTATTGTCCTTCCACCTTTGCCAAGACCAGTTGTTCATACATTTGTGGGTTTAGTTCTGGACTCTACTCAGTTCTAATGGTCTATTTTTCTTATACTCTGTTGTTCCGATTTCTACAGCCTTATAATGATTCTTGAAATCAGATTATATTAGCCCTCCATTTTATTCAGAGTTGTTTTAGCTTGGTTTTCTATATTTTTGTATAAATTTTAGAAAATGTATGTCAGTTTCTGTAAGAAGCCTGTTGGGATTTTGATTGGTATTGATTTGAATTTATATTATAATTTGGGGAATTGATATCTTAACAATATTGAATCTTCCAAACCATCAACAAACCATATTTCTCTATTTATTTAGGTCTACTTTAATTTATTTCAGAAATATTTTGTAATTTTTCATATGTATACATCTATAATATTTTGTCATTTCTCAAAACATTTGACTTTTTGGAAGATCTCAGGCCCATGCCAATGTCTTATAAAATGTCCTGCCTTCTGCATTCCTTTGTTCTTTCCTAATTAAATTCAGGTCAAATGTTTTTGCAAAGAAAGCTTCATGAGTGGTACTATAGGCATGTGAATGCCTCTCCTGTCAAGAGGCACCAATTATTAGGCTGCCCTGCTACTGGTGATGCTAAATTTGATCATGTGGTTAAAGCAGTGACTGCCAGATGTCACCATTAAAAAGTTACAGTTTACCTTTGCAACCGGGAGCTAATCTAGGGCTGATACATTCAGACAAAATATATTTTGAAAAGTTAAACCATAAGGTTATATTTAATACTTTGTTTCTTTTAGCTTACATTCTATATTTTATCTACATATTTTGTTTTCATCTATTCTGTCTTGGTAAACAGAACTTCAGTTTTCTCTGTAGATTAGAAAGCAGATGCTACTACTTCCCTGACCCTCACTCCCATGAAATAATGTACCACTAGAAATAATATGCCACTAGGAAATGCTTGCCTAGCCCCAGTACCAAATGACCAGTGATTATACTATTAAAGGTGGAGTTAGTCTGAAGAAAATGTGGGATGAGCTTCCAAGACATTAGAATAGGAAAACAAAATCCTCACCCTTTTTAAAACATCTCACCATGTTGAAAATACACATTCTCTTCCTAGTTCAGTGAGACCTTGTTGCTGTGGAGCCAGCCAGAGTTTGATCAGTTTTATAGATTTATAAACTATGAACCAACCTGTTTATAGGCCTTCAATCAACATTAAACTAAACCAGATGTCTCACTTACATAATGGTGTGTAATACCTGTGAACAGATGGGGCTTCCAATTGGTGATTACTTTTTCTTTTTCACATAGGATGTATTTTATACCCTGTGAGGAGAATTCATATCTACTGAGATTCTACTATGTGTCAGGCTTGGTGCTGTTCGACTTACATATGTGATTGCTTTAAAATAGTCTGACCATTACTGAAATTAAAAGAGATGCCCTTAAATGATCATTGGGCCCCCACTAGATTAATCCAATGGAAGCCTCTTTCTCTTTCCCAGTAACTCATCTCTCATAGCTATAAAGCATATTTCTGTTCAATAACATTCCCTCCAACTCACAGGCTATCTCCTATACTTCATGATGCATTGTGTCCCCATCCCTCAGTGTCCATGAAAACAGGAGTAAACAGGTATTCTGCAAATTGTATGAAAGCAGTAATATTCATTTTCCAAGATTCAGTAAGTTACAGCTAATGTTCATTTCATTTGGCTTAAATCAGAGCAGGTCTTGAAGGGAGACAGCTCAACAGAAATATGAGCAATTCACACAAAGGAATATTCAGTTACTGAGTTCATTAATAGGAATTGCTTCCACTATTTTAAAATCCTGGTTTGCAGAAATCTTAAAATCTTTGTGAAAAATGCCAAGAAATCTTTGGTATATAAACTCTCGATATTATATTTATGTAAAATGATAGTATTCACCTTTCAAAAACTTTCATGTTTTATTATCTTTTTATAAATTAGAATTGCAAAAGTAAAAAAAAAGCTGAAAGGTATATAAACAAGAACTGGGTGGAAAATTGTTGGAAGAGTTAAAAGATTCAAATTCAATATAGGTCATGCATTTACAGTCACTATCTGATGATTTCATTTTATTTGGTGTTTGACATTCTGTGGACCATTCTATAAACAATGGTATGGATTTTCCTAACATGTTATTCCTACTTACAGAATCCTTTATGCCCCCCAAATAGTCGCTTTAAATTGCCTAGGCAGCATTTTTCACAGAGGGTATCGTTAACTCGCTTTATATCAGCTATCTCTCTAAAAATTGACTATGAGTCAATTTCACTGGATTTTGTACATGCTTGCTCCTGGGAATTCTTGCTGCAGCTAGCTTTCATTAAATGTCAGAGACTGCATGAGTGGGAAAGATAAGATGAAGCAAACTAAAATTATTGCCAACTTTTGTCTAGGCGAAAGGCTACCAAAAAAATGGTAATGGAACCAATTTTCATTTTCCCAAAACTAAATGGTTCAAGTTTCACACAATCATCTATTTTCCTCCGCTGACTTTTTAGAACATTCCATACTCAAAAGCTATATAGTGAGCATTTATTTGGAGTTTTAATACTGTATGCTCTAAATTCATTAGCAATGCATTGAATTTGTCTTATAAAATTAACCATGATATCCATCAAGACTTGATGCTTCAAAGATTCATTCAGATTTTAGAGTGTTTATATTGACATATACACACATACCCATTCTTCCTCCATGCAGCCATAAGGAATACCTTTTGATGCACATAAACTTGGGAATTAAAGAGAGAAGCATTCACAATAGTGTTCTTCATTCTTATCAATTCTGGTTTAGTAATTAATCTATGGTTATGATCTTCAGTGATTTTGGAGACACATCACGCCTGTAATCTCAGCACTTTGGGAGGCCGAGGCGGGTGGATCATGAGGTAAGGAGATCAAGACCACCCTGGCTAACACGGTGAAACCCCGTCTCTACTAAAAAAAATATAAAAAAAATAGCCGGGTGTGGTGGCAGGCACCTGTAGTCCCAGCTACTCGGGAGGCTGAGGCAGGAGAATGTCATGAACCCGCGAGGCGGGGCTTGCAGTGAGCTGAGATCTCACCACTGCACTCCAGCTTGGGTAACAGAGCGAGACTCTGTCTCAAAAAAGAGAAAAAAAAGTGGAGACACATACCCAGGAGAACAATGCTCTCTCTAAGCCTCACTTAATTGTTTGGAGAGATTCCTGGAGAAGTGAGGGTTTCCTTTAGCAGCCAGCCTGGTCTGTATATTGAGACCAGTGCTCCTACTCTCACTGGCCAGGACTGAAACTTAAAAGCCAACTAAAGGTCAAATTTTCTTGACTTTCCCAGGAAGAGTAAGGTTTTCCCTCTATTATCATTACCAAAATTCATAATTGATGTACCTGTTTCTGCTCCCCTCCCAGCCACCACTACACTTAACTATGAGGCTCTCCAAAAATGTGCGATTCATTCTGAGAGCTTAACCCTTCCATATTCATGACTAGCAAAGTGATGGGGACTGAATGTTTATTTTCAAAAAAATGGAAATAAATTCCTATTGCAAAAAAATGAAGGGAATTCTTGTTCTCTTTGCCATGATATTTCATAACTCTTTTCTTCTTCAGTGGTAACTAAGATTAAATGAAACTCTTTCTCCTCTTCCCAAAACATGTTGTAGCTGCTTCAATACTTTTTTGGGGGGTTGAATTAATTGGATTGGGTAAATAGCAACACATGCACATCCCACATGAACCCTGCCCAGATGTTTATATCAGGGTTTGTATCTGATAATACAATTTCCTTTGGTTTCTAACCAACATGTTCTGACATGACAGGCATGACTCAAATAATTACCATTTATCTCCTTATTTTTCCCCAATTTAGACTGTTTCTGCTTAACATTTTTTTTTCTCACTTGGGGAATGGCAATGATACTAGAAGGCAGGAACTCTAGAATAACGCCACCACTAAAACAAGGGTATTTTGGGTTCTGCAACAATACTCAGGTCATCATTTCCGCTGAAGAACCTCGGGAGTGTGGAAAATTGGCTTTTCTTTCCTGGGCACAAACTTGCCATTCTCTTGGGACTCATTTTCTGGTTATTAGTCACATTAGTGTGTAGAAAAACATTGTAGATTTTTCCTCTGTCGATTTTAAAGTATCTTTGTACTTCAGTCAAAGTAAATACTATGTTTTCATTAGCATAAGTGTTCAAGTGGCAGTTGTCAATGTGAATTCACGTACCTCCCCCATTGCTAACGAATTATGCCCATTTTAGGTAATCTCATACTTCAGTTGATAAAAATATCCTGATATTTCAAGTCTCCGTGTGAAAACCCCTATTATTTTGTTTTTCTAGGACCTCTCTTTGACCATTTTTAAAAACGTGCTTCACTTTTCAAATGACATTCCTGAGGTAGGTGGTAATTGACACTTTTAATGGAGCCATCAAGTAGCTTGACTCAGGTATAAATGAATGCTGATGTTCCCAGAGAGAGACTTTAACCTCCCTGCCCCTAGGGACATAAAACACTACCTGATTTTCCTCTGTCTGCCACAGCACACTGTGTGTGTGTGTGTGTGTGTGTGTATACATATACATACTTGCTCTGTCTCCCAGACTGGAGTGCAGTGGCATGATCTCAGCTCACTGCAATCTCTACCTCCTGGGTTCAAGTGATTCTTCTGCCTCAGTCTCCCAAGCAGCTGGGACTACAGGTGCATGCCACCACACCTGGCTAATATTTATATTTTTGGTAGAGACAAGGTTTTGCCATATTGGCCAGGATGGTCTTGAACTTTTGACCTCAGGTGATCCACCCGCCTCGGCCTCCCAAAGTGCTAGGATTACAGGAGTGAGCCATTGCAACCCGGAAATGCACATTTAACCGCACACACTCACCCACAGGTTTTGATTTGTGGACAGGATAGAAAGAACATCTGAAGTAAAGATACATACCCATGCACTAGACAGAACCCCCAAAAGTTCACTCTTCAAGTTGCTATTATATGCCAAGCACAGTGCCAGATGCATTTACATTTATTATTACTCTTAATCACCTGAAATAATGTCATTATTCTCATTTTATGGGTTGGGATGCTGAGGTTCTTTATATTACGTGAATATGATCACATAGCATGTAAGTGGTAGGACCCAGATCTTTCTTACACATAGTTCCTTCATAAAGAAATTATGAAAATTGACGTATTTATTTTGGATTTTTCCACACATCCAAAATTCTTGAGGAGTGCATGGGTGAACAGATTTCTATTCAGGGTGAGAAGTTGTTTCTCCAGATAGAAGCCAAATGGTGCTCTGGGGAAGCAAAAGATCATAGGAAGTTTCTTTCCTGTTATGAAACCCTCAGTGTCTAGGAGCCATGACAATTGGTAAACCTATGTGAAGGTGATAGTAAGGGAGATAGAGGCCTCACCCTCAGATCCCTGTCTATGGGCAATGCACTTTTTCAAAGATACCTCCAAGGCATATAAGTGCATTCTCAAACCAAGAAGTCATTTAGAGGTATAGTGGATTAAACAGTGACCCTCAACTTCATTCCTGAATCTTTGAAAGTGACCTTATTAGAAAAAGGGACTTTGCAGATATAATTTGGTTTCATGGGTTTAATTTGTATTTCTGGGATGGGTTTTATACCTCCAATCCTCCATAGCCATCCCAAAGGATAGAGCCACATGCTTCATCTTGTTATTGGGTGAAGAGGTGATAACTTTGAACCCTGGGTTATTAGACATGGCTATCTTGACGGCAATACAAAGTTGCTCTTTCCAGCTTTGAAGATTTTGCAAGAAATTATTTTCTCTTTTGCCACAAATTCGACTATACATCTCATTTAGGTCTTTGACAACAAGGTAAAGCAAATTCAATTTCCTGGTGAAATTTTGGCATCAATTTACCTCTTTTGCTACTTCTCTTTGAAATAAACCACCACAGATATCCCTGTGGTTGGCAGGTCACAACCACGCCTGAGCTGGGCTTGTACTTAGCTGACTTCTCTTGTTAAAATGAATCTGCTCACAGAACTAGAACCACAGACAGTTGAGGCCCCTGTTAAGAGTCCTCATGTAAGTGCCTTGACTTCCCACTCCAGTGTAAGAGGGAAAGTGAAGAGAGGATGTTAAGAAGAGGTGGTAAATTTCCAGTCTTCTTAGGTAGCAGAGCTGCTCAGAAGTCAAATGTTAAGTGTGGGCCACCCTTTGCAATTATTTCCTAATCCAGAATTCAGAGTTAAGTTATGGATAGTATTTCATGAGAACAAAAATTTGTGTCTACTATGCTTAAACATTTACTATGTATGAGCCAGGCACTGTGCTTTGTGTAATGTACTTTATTGAGCAACTCATTTCAGTGCTATGATATCAGTCTCAGGTGATTCTCATTTTTTCAGATAGACCCATAGATTAAGACAGTAGAATCAAGTTCACAGAGCTGATTAGTGGAGAAGCTGGGCTTCAAACCCAGAGCTTCCTAGTTCCAAAGCCTATGTCTTAACCTCTTCACTGGACTGGAAACAGTCAAAAATAATAAAATAGAAGTGTTCTTTATGAAACAGTGCAGCAGTAGTAACAAATCTAGGAAGGACAGCTTCTGATTCCCTCCATTTGATACCTTATTAATTTAAGAGAAAAGTTTCTAGGGCCACTGATTTATAAACAAAAGACAAAGTAAGGTGTAGAATGGTGATTGGAGTGGGTGACGCTTTAATTATAAAGAGAGCACAGGGGCTAAAGATGTCACCCAACAGATATAGGAGTGACAGATAAGGCTAGTTAAACTGTGCTTTGTCATTATTATGTTGAGGAGACAAGTTTACTGAAAGAACAAACTCATGTCCAAGTTCTGTGGCATTTTCACGGTATCCATTACCTTGCAACTTATTTATTAATCCTCTTGTGTCCTTGGTGGGTTCTTGGTCTCAGTGACTTCAAGAATGAAGCCGCGGACCCTCGCGGTGAGTGTTACAGTTCTTAAAGATGGTGTGTCCGGAGTCTGTTCCTTTAGATGTTCAGATGTGTCTGGAGTTTCTTCCTTCTGGTGGGTTCGTGGTCTCACTGACAGGAGTGAAGCTGCAGACCTTCGTGGTGACTCTTACAGTTCTTAAAGGCAGCGCGGAGTTGTTCGTTCTTCCAGGTGGGTTCGTGGTCTGGCTGGCTTCAGGAGTAAAGCTGCAGACGTTTGAGTGTTACAGCTCATAAAGGCAGCCTGGACCCAAACAGTGAGCAGCAGCAAGATTTATTGCAAAAAGAGAAAGAACAAAGCTTCCACAGCGTGGAAAAGAACCCCAAGGGGTTGCTGCTGGCTAGGCCAGTAGCCTGCTTTTATTCCCTTATCTGACCCCACCCACATCCTGATTGGTCCATTTTACAGAGAGCTGATTGGTCTGTTTTGACAGAGTGCTGATTGGTGCGTTACAATCCTTGAGCTAGACACAGAGTGCTAGACAGAAAAGTTTTCCAAGTCCCCACTAGGTTAGCTAGACACAGAGTTTGCTAGATACAGAGTACCGATTGGTGTATTTATAAACCTTGAGCTATACAGAGTACTGATTGGTGTATTTACAAACCTTGAGCTAGGCACAGAGTGCTGATTGGTATATTTATGATTCTCTAGTTAGACAGTAAAGTTCTCCAAGTCCCCACCAGAATAACTAGATACAGAGTGCTGATTGGTGCACATACAATCCTTCAGCTAGATATAAAAGTTCTCCAAGTCCCCAGCGCCTGCTGGACGGCACTGCTGAGGGACCCGGTGTATCCTCTGCAGCTGCAGGCCCGTGTACTAAGCCCCTCTCTGCTCTGGGCCTGCGGCGCCCGCCGGCCGCTCCATGTGCGGGTCCTGCTGAGCCCGCGCCCACTGGAACTCGCACTGGCTGGCAAGCCCCGCGCGCAGCCCGGGTTCCCGCCTGCGCCTCTCCCTCCACGCCTCCCCGCCAAGCAGAGGGAGGCAGCTCTGGCCTCAGCCAGCCCAGAGAGGGGCTTCCACGGTGCTGTGGTGGGCTGAAGGGCTCCTCAAGTGCCGCCAGAGTGGACGCCGAGGCCGAGGAGGTGCTGAGAGCGAGGGTTGCTAGCACATTGTCACCTCTCACTCTCTACTTGCACAAAGGTCTTTTTCAAAGGTGTTTTGAAGGGGCTTGCTATAAGACTATATGAGCTCAGAGAAAGAGACCAGAAATCAGCAATATAGAGGAAGTCGGGGGAGAATTTGAAGAGGAACTAAGATAGGACAGCTATTAGCTATTAGCATTAGGGCATGATTATAAGTTTTCTGGCAAAAAATGAGAGAAGGCAGAAGCAATGTCACATCAAAATGATTTAAGGAAGGGGGTAAGGGAGCAGTGGGGGTGCCAGCAGGATTTGGAAGCAGCACTGGTCTTAGAACCCTGGCTGCATCTTTTAGGTGAATTATTTGTCCTGTTTCTTTCTACATCTGTAAAATGGGTGTAACTTTACCTACCCTGCCTACTCCACAGAATCAAGGTGATGCTCAAAGAAGTCAGTATTTGTGAAAGCCCTGCTCTCAGGCAGGTTTTATTTGGCCAGTGCAGTCTATAAATTTGAATTTGGATGCCTTTCTTTGGAACATGCACCATCCACTTAATATTCAGCACTCATCTTGTTTTACATCCTGCTGCTTCAGGAATTTTAGCTTGTGCACTCAAAACCTTTGGTTTAATGAGACTAGCCAGCCATGTAATATGAGCATATTAACCTGTTTACATCTGTTGGCCATGGAGAGACTTGCAGGGCAGGGGTTAGAGGCAGGCTGATTCTGGGGACTGGACTTTGAGATAGCCTAAAGTGCTAGGCAAGAGTGGACATGACCCTCAGAAACAGACCTTCCTCAGAGAAATCCAGTGGGTTCTCAGATCTGTTACTTTGTGGATTTCACAAGTATCTGACCCTGGACCATATTTTAACACAATATTCCTACCTGGATCTCAACATCAGAATTACATATTTTCTGAAGACTAGCAGAGAGGCTTTTAAAAAACTGATCATAATAGTCATAAATGATGCCATTTATTGAGTCCTTGTCCTAAAAGCATTTACAGTTAGGTAGAGTAAGAGGGGAGAAAGATGCAAAGCAAAAAAAGATAAATAAGTATATAGTATGTTACAATGGAAAGTGCTATAGAATATAAGACAAAGGGAAGCAGGCTAAGGAGATGCTGGAGAGCAGAGCAGTGGTTTGCAGTATTCAGTAAGAGTAGGAGTTCATTGCAAAGGGGAAATGAGGGCAACGATGTGGTGGTGAGATTGTTAGCCAGGTGGGGAGCTGGAAGCAGGACATTCCAGAGAGACCCTATGGTTCAACAGGGATGTTGAGTTCAGCCTGAACCAGGGATGTGCCTGATGTGAAAAACTCCATTGTCCTGTGGTGAGGATGAAATGGGATCATAAATGCTACATACTTAGCCCTGGTCCTTGCCTTATGGAAAGGTTTCAAAAAGAATTAGAAGATGTTATGCATACAGCTGGTCTCAGAAAACACTCTAATTTTTAATGATCTGGCCCTTATTGTCATCTTATAATTTCTGTAAATTTACTGAAATGGGTTTTGTTTATTTTGACTGGTATGGCCAATCATAATGGGTGGTTTCAGTCAACTTAATTCCTTATGAAAGCATAACCCTGCAAAAGAGCCACAGGGTGCAAACTGCAGGCTGGTTGGAGTCCCATCTAGGTTCGGCACTGAGTATTTCTGATGGCAAACAACAGCCTTGTGAAGGGGGCCATGTTTGTTCCCCTCACTTGACAAATGAGGAAACTGAGGCTGACAGAGGTGAAGGGATTGACTTGCCCCACTAGAATGTGGCAGAGCTAAGCAAACACACACCTACTCAGAGTCCTTCCATGAGTCCATTTATTGAACAAATGTTCTTCACCAGGTACTGTTCTAAATCCACCCAAAGTGGCCCTCTCTTTCCTTCTGAGAACCTTTCCTATCTCTTCTCCCCTGCCCAGTCCTTAGCCTGAGCAATTGGATTCATGGAACATAAGTAGAATGACCACATGTCCCTTTTTGCTAGGGACAGTCCTATTTCTACCCGTGTCTTGGCTTGATTATTACTGGTTTCCCCCTTCACTCTCAAATATGCACTCTCAAATACGGAGGGCTAACTTCATAGTCATTCTGGATAAAATATCTGTATGCTATTCAGAACGAGCCAGCTGCCATTCACTGATTTGGTGCCTTGGTTTAAAGCGTGGTTTGCTCAGGTAAATGTACTACCCTTCAGGAGTTAATGTTCCATTTATTTTTCCCCCAAATGTTGGTCAAAATGTCCTGTTAAGAACTTGTACAATACCAAAGGAATATGAGATAGGAGAAGGCAGGGACAATATTCAAGATATTTGCCAACCTTGTCAGGGGCTGAGAGCTTGAGCTGTATGTGTGCAGCTAGACTTGGCTGGGGGAAGGAAGAAATTCCATTCCCCACCTCCAATCTTTCTCCTATTGGCTGGAGCTTTTTGCTATGGACCTGCCATCGGACCATATCCATTAAACTTCCTCCTGTCTATGAATTGCTATTTCTTCTGCAAAATGAGGGATGGGACTCTGTTATCTCAAAACCCCATAGTGCTGCGTACTTACAATTGCAGCGAGACGGAGGTGAGGACCTCTTTGGACCAAATGTTGAGATTTAGTTGAAATTTCTGGAACTGAGCAGCAATTCTTCTCACAGAGCCAGGACAGAGGATTCTTTGCCAAGGAGATATAATGAGATGTATGTAAATAGCTCTCCCCTTCTTGTTCTTTCTGCCTTTAGCCTCCTCAATTATAGAGCAAGAGCTTTGCCAGTTTGCCCGAGTTCTAGAAATTCACCTCTTCGGTCCAGCAAAACAAGCATTAAGAAGCCTATAAATAATCATCTTATTCTCACATCTCTGCAACAGCAGGAAGGCTGGTACTGCAAACAAATGAATTGGCAGTTCATAGACAACTTAAATGAATATTGAAGGGGGAAGCTTACAGGATGCATTTGGAAGTAAAAGCAGCACTTTTTTCCCCCAAGGAGGATCAAAAGCAATTCCCCTTCACTCCCACCTATCTTGTAGCTTTCTTTTCCCAGGATAAGGTCCACAGCTCGGTTTCTGTCTTTGAGATGCTGACGCTAAACATGAGAAAGGAGAAAGAAACCCTTTGGGTCCCTGAACTCTGGGATCCTGTCATTTATCAGGAGAAGACGTAAACTCGATAAACACCCTGTGCTATTTAAGCTTCATGTGTTGAATAAGACAGAGGCTGCCTTCTTTCCCACCAATTTTCCTTCAAATCCCAAAATTACAGTCAGAGCTGGGGTTTGGGGGCAGGATCAGGAGGCAGTCTTCATCAATTTTCATTAGTGCCCTCACTATAATGTTTTAAGAACCCTCTGACTCTTCCTTTTTTAAAATGAGGCAGGCCAGACGCGGTGGCTTGTGCCTGTAATCCCAGCTACTCAGGAGGCTGAGGCAGGAGAATCTCTTGGAGCCAGGAAGCTTAGGTTGCAGTCAGCCAAGATTATGCCACTGCACTCCAGCCTGGGCGACAGAGGGAGATTCCATCTCTAAAATGAATGAATGAACGAATGAATGAATGAATGCAAAATATTGTTATGGACTTTGAATTTTCTCAATCTATTCCCAGAAAATGATCTCTGCTTGGCTTCTGTAGACAGAAAGGAATGCCACACTTCATAGTGCTATTGTAATCAATAATTTCACTCATCTGAAACAGAATTAGAACCAGTCTCAACAGGTAACAGATTTCCTTCTGCAAGGTAAATTTAAAAACAAAAGGCCGGGCGCGGTGGCTCAAGCCTGTAATCCCAGCACTTTGGGAGGCCGAGACGGGCGGATCACGAGGTCAGGAGATCGAGACCATCCTGGCTAACACGGTGAAACCCTGTCTCTACTAAAAAATACAAAAAAACTAGCCGGGTGAGGTGGCGGGCGCCTGTAGTCCCAGCTACTCAGGAGGCTGAGGCAGGAGAATGGCGTGAACCCGGGAGGCGGAGCTTGCAGTGAGCTGAGATCCGGCCACAGCACTCCAGCCTGGGTGACAGAGCGAGACTCCGTCTCAAAAAAAAAAAAAAAACCAAAAATAACCCTTTTTAGCCAGCAGCAAGAATTATTTAGAAACTTCCATTTGGCTTGACATAAAGTACCATCTTTTTAAGTATAGTAACTAGTAGTGGGTTCTGTACACAGTGGCTTATACACAGCATCTCACTTAATTCCTGCACAGCATAAGGGATAGGTAGATGAGTACCATTATTATCACCAGGGTTCAGATCAGAAAGGGAGGTGCAGAGGACTTACCTCCTCATTCAAGGCTATAAAGCTGGGAAGGGGGAGAGCCAGAATTCATATCCCAGAGTGTTTTCACTCTGTAGCTCATGGGCTTATAGCAAGCAAGCTTTTGAGAAACACTAATGTTACTTAATAGCATTGACCTCAAAACATCATTAAGTCATTTTTTAAATCATCGTATTTTCCTTGCGTAGGATAAAAGATTTTCTTCCTTTGCTGAATAAGCTGAATATCTAGACACAAGCATTCAAATACAAATAATGCAGAAAAGAACATAAAAACAAATAAGTCACCCTATAATTAAGTCCTCAAATTTTCCATTTGAAGCCTAGATAATGATGTACTGTAATTATTATAAAAATAACAATCTATTATCACCACTATGAAATTAGCTGTTATTACAGAATTCATATTGGCTTGGAATTCCAACATCTCTTCTTGTTAAAGAAGTACCCCTCCTCCAAACCTGTTTCCTATTTTTTTTTTCCTTTTACCAGCAGTAGAAATAAATTTGGGTAGAAAATTATATAGGCCATGTTATATGATTAGGAATAGATTTGGAAAGGAGGATGGTAAATAGCTGAATTCAGCCAACAATCATTCTTTACCTAAATATCAGTAACTCCCCCACCGAAAGACAAAGAGACTGTGTTACAAATGTGATGGTATAAAAATAGTCAACTCACGCAAGTTAGCAAGGGGGTATGTGTGACACTGTAATATATACCAATTTTATTTGTATATCTCTGCCACATTGAACCACTGAGGAAAAAAAACAAAAAAAAACAAAAAAACAAACAAAAAAACCAAGAGACAAAAATAACCACTATCAACAAGAAGTCAATACATTTAATTTTTTTTGAAACCTTTATCAGAAAGGTTTATTTTACCATCCTGGCTGAATGAAACACACAGTAACTTAAAATCTGAGGGTGTCATTTTCCCTGTGGCATGAAGTTGGTACTACCTGGCAGACACACAGTGCTAAGGGGCCTGGGCAGAAACAATGAGTGCTTCCTTCAGTTTGTTCCTTTAACCAAGACTGAATTGCAGGAGACACGGGCCTGAGTATTAGCTAAATATTAGTATTGACTAAATCCACTAGTCAAAAGGAACACCACTAGTCAAAAGGAAGTCTGACTTCCGCCAAGTCCTAGAAGACCTACTTTTGTAGTCTTACCATGGCTGTCACCTTGGAAAACAGCACACTTTATGTAACGTTTGACTTTGCTGCATCTGAAGACCTTTTGATATTTTCACAACATTTGACTTCTCTGCCCAGGTGCTAGGGGAAGTTGGCCTCTCTTGATCCTTTTTTTTTTTTTTTTTTCCCTTTTGAGACAGAGTCTTACTCTGTTACCCAAGCTGGAATGCAGTGGTACAATTTCAGCTCACTGCAGTCTCCACCTCCTAGGTTCAAGCGATTCTCCTGCCTCAGCCTCCTGAGTAGCTGGGGTTACAGGCGCCTGCCACCACACCCGGCTAACTTTTTGTATTTTTTAGTAGAGACGGGATTTCACCATGTTGGCCAGGCTGGTCTCGAACTCCTGACCTCAGGTGATCTGCCCGCCTCAGCCTCCTAAAGTGCTAGGATTACAGATGTGAGCGACTGCACCCGGCCTTGATCCTTCTTGTGTCCCAGATCTTCAAGTCTTGCTTTGATTATCAAGATGTTTTTTATTTTCCTTCCTCCTCACGACCATTTATTTTTTTCTTTTACAAACAAACAAAAAAACCCTATTTATAGCTACTAATTAAAATAATAGCCATATTAAGAGAAGGAAGTTAAGCGGTACTGATTTCTTTCTCAGAATCTTTTTTGGGAGCCCCCAAAACTCTTAAAGGAGAATGAAAGCTTTAGATACTGCTCTGGAAGTCACTGCCACACAAATAAGTTGTGTCCTAGTTTACATCTGGGGCCTCTACTGAGCATTGGGAGCATTGTTGTAAAATGCGGTTAGGCCTAGTGAGCTTCAAAGGCAAAAAACTCTCCTCCGGTGGAATACTGTGTTTGTAGGGCTATATAAAACAACAACAACAACAACAACAACAACAACGAAAATACAGATATTATTAATAATGGATAGCATCTCAAGTAGATTTGGACGCTTTTTATTTTCTTTCCTGCTAACCTCAAATCCATTTCTCCCTTGGTCTACCCCATCTCTTTACAAAGCAAGATCATCTGCTCAAGTGACTCCATCCTCCATTCTTCTCCCTACCCCTAGCCTGTAGCACATCTGTTGTTTGTTGATTCCAAATCCGCATCTCTTGAGTCTGTCTACTTAACCTTCACTGCCACCATCACTTGTCACCTAGAAGACTCCTAGTGGTCTCCATTATTACTCCTGTCCCCTCTATAATTCAGAGCAATTTTTTTTTTTTTACCTTAAATAAAATTATGTAGCCCTCATACTTCCAACTCTCCATTGGCTTTCTATTGTAGTTGCCTTAAATTCCAACCTCCTCAATATAGTCCACGTTGCTTCTGCACAATCTGACCTTAGCCTCCTCAGGTGCTTTCATACCTGCTCCGTCCTAGTATACCAGCCTCCTTGTAGTTTCTTTAACAGTTCAATCTCTTTCCCAGTTGAGTTAGTTGGTCAAGGTAAATGTGTGTCATTTATGGGCAAGGTGGGCTACAGCAAAAAAGAAAGCTGCTTTCTCAGGAATGGGAAGAAAAGGGAAGTGTCTGTACCCATTCTTTGTAAGAGCAAGGCAGGGGCCACTGTGAAGCTAACCAAAAAGGAAGCCAGAGTTAAGCTCTAATTGTTTGGCTTGGAAGCATGATGAAAAAGAGGTTTTCCAGGCTGATTCTTACTGGCTGAGGGTCCACACCCACATCCTCATACCCACATGGGTTCTTTACTTCCATCTATGTAATCATCCGTTATCTATTTCATCAAGCAAACTTTCTTCAAGCATGGACTATGGGCCAATAGGATAAAATGCCAAGGGAACATTATTAGGACAGAATGGATACAAACGGATCGAACTTCGGCCCTTGACCCAGTTCACCTCTACAAGTATACCTGGTCATGCAGCCTTGTGATGCATACCCTTTTCCTGCCTCAGTGCCTGAGAATGACCTCCAGAATACAGACTTCACATGGCTCCCTGAACAATGCTATTCTGATTAATGAAACAGCCCAGCTGTGGAATTACTTCTTTTAGACTAGGAAAGTCTTTTTTGGCCTGAAGAGGAATTGCAATCCAGAACCATTCATTATCATCAAAGATGCTAACTCCATCCTTCAACTTCTCATACATGCACACATATACACATAACCTTCCCCCCAGAATCACCATGAAACACAGGAAGACTTGTGGCTGTCTTTTTTTGGACATGAGAAACCAGGAAAAAGCTGTTGACAAAAAATTACAAGCATATCTTTGGGCCCACGTGTACTGCGTGGCACTAACAAGGACCTTCTAGAAGTTCAATATTGGACCTGACAGGACTAACTGCACCATGATGGCTTAAAAATTGACTGATCAGCCAGGCATGGTGGCTCATGCCTGTAATCCCAGCACTTTGGGAGGCCAAGGTGGGTGGATCATCAGGTCAGGAGTTCGAGACCAACCTGACCAACATGGGGAAACCCCCTCTCCACTAAAAATACAAAAAAAAAAAAAAAAAACCAGGCGTGGTGGCGCATGCCTGTAATCCCAGCTACACAGGAGGCTGAGGCAGGATAATTGCATGAACCTGGGAGGCAGAGGTTGCAGTGAGCTAAGATTGCACCACCATACTCCAGCCTGGGCAACAGAGTGAGACTCCGTCTCAAATAATAATAATAAATAAAAATAATTATTGACTGTGGTCCACCCAGGCAAACACATCAGAAAAAGGAGAAAACCAGTGTGACCGCCATGCTGCACGGACCCTGCATGGACAGAAGATTTCTCTTTTGCATTAGATTGTGAGCTGCTCGTTAGATTTAAGTTCAAAACCAAGAGAAAGACAAATGAAGAGATGCAATATTCTGATAGATCTTTAAACTTGTTAATGAGGGCCTAGCAAAAAGTCCTTCTGATTTAAAACAACCAAACAGGTGCTCCCCAAGTAATGATAAAATAAAATAGCTTATTTATGCAAGGAATGGGTGTGATAAATTCTATCTCAGTGTACTCCCAAATAGCAGGAGACTTTGGACATAGAAAGGAAAACCAGGGTCAGATTGGGGAAGATGACCACCTGCAGAGGACATGAGAAACCAGGAAAAAGCTGTTGACAAAAAATTACATATGACTCTGTGGCTCGTAGAGATTAGCTTGTCAATTAGGTTTGGTGGGTCTAGGGAGATAGGGAATGTAGCCTTTTTAATTTTCTCTCTCTCTCTCTCTCTCTCTCTCTCTCTCTCTCTCTCTCTCTCTCTCTCTCTCTCCTTCCTTCCTTCCTTCCTTCCTTCCTTCCTTCCTTCCTTCCTTCCTTTCTTTCAGACAGAGTCTTCCTCTGTCACCCAGGCTGGAGTGCAGTGGGGCAACCTCAGCTCACTGCAACCTCTGCCTCCTGGGTTCAAGCGATTCTCATGCCTTAGCCTCCTGAGTAGCTGCGATTTCGGTCACGCACCACAACACCCAGTTATTTTTTGTATTTTTAGTAGTGACGGGGTTTCACCATGTTAGCCAGGATGGTCTTGATCTCCTGACCTCGTGATCTGCCCGCCTCGGCCTCCCAAAGTGCTGGGATTACAGGCGTGAGCCACCGCGCCCGGCCAATTGACAGTAGAAAATTCAGCCTCTTTGAAGTTTGCTTTCCATGATCTCTTTGATCCATCTACCTCAGTTTAGGAAAATGTGAGGTACAGGGAAGTAATTAGTGGTTTCTGAGGCAAGGTCTCAGTTATTCCTCCTGTCTAGTGGTAGGCAAGGCTCATTTTGGGGAAAATGGGCAGGAAAGCCAGAGCTTTGGGTAGGGATGTGAAACCTAGTTCTTTTCTATCTCCTGTTTGCATGCTCAACGCGCAAGCTGAAGGGGCATCTGTGGAAAGATGTTCCTGGTCAATGAAGCTTCAAGGGCAGTCTGTGAGTCTCAGTGGAGAACCAGATGGGGGCTGATGGGCAGGGAGCCTCCACTAGGACCAAGCAGAGGGCTGTATGCTCTGGTCCTGACCCGGAACGGGAGAGTGAAGTCAATGCAGAATTTATGTAGACTGTCCACATAGTCTAGAAAATTGTCCCTAAGACTGTAAAGTCTTGGGGACAACTTTCCAGAAAAAGTTGGCCTTAAAAATCTACATGGAAAAATCCAGATAATTGAGGCTAAAAACTTTTCTATGGTAATTTGTCAGGATGATAGTTCACATTCTCATTTTCCCCAGCTAACATTCCCAGGACTACCCTTTCAAAGACTGAGAAGTGAGATACCATGTTACGGTGTTCAGTATGGTGAGGAATAAAGATTTAGGAATAACATTTTTTCCTTTGTTTCTGCATCTTTTAATATTCTAAGAACTTATCTGGGAGGGAATTGAATTATTTAAGTAACTTGACAGAACAAAGAAAAATCATGTTACTCTCTAACATAATATACATCAAATGGCAACCAGGAGATAACTAAGGAGTTAAGCCTGTGCTATTAAAACTATTTCTGCGAATTATATTATCAGAAGGTCTGTGGTTGCAGAGATATGTTTATGCATGTCCACAACTTCCTCTCCATTCTTTTTTGTATTCTTTTGGCATCTTGTTAATCACACATGCTTTAAATCCTGCCATATATATATGTACAGGCATATATATACACACACAATATGCAGTGTTTTAAAAATTGTGGATAAATGACAAGGGAAATATATATATCTATATAGATATATAGATATAGATATATATAGTGCACATACATGTACATACACCACCATGATTTTGTTTCAAGACCACATGTAGAAAAGCAAGACCATGGAATGGCCCAGCCCCTTAGATGACCATTATTCATATCTCACATACAAAAGACATGTTAAGGGAAAGAACATACTGCTTCTACTGTGAATGGGTAAATGGATTTTAGAAAGAAATATCCTCCTTTCTCTCCTCCTCCACATGTAAAACACTTAGGCACTGTGGGACAATAATTCTGATGATGATAATGATATTAATAACCTCTTACTTGGATGCTTGATGATTTATAAAGTGCTTTTCAATGACATTGTCTCTGACCCCTGCCACACAATCCTGTATGGTAGGTGTTATTAGCCTCATTTGACAGTTAAATAAAAAGCAGGGATTTAAGATAGAGTCCCTAACCTGCTGGCCAGTGGACAGCTTATGACTTATACAACAGTATGCGCGGTGTTTTAAAAATTGTGGATAAATGACTAGCATTTTCAAGTCTCAACTTTTTATGTAAAACTCTCGATTTCCAACTTCTCTTTAAAATTCTCAAGGCCTGGCCACCTTTATTTTAGAGGAATGACTCTTTTAAAGCAGGGCATGAATACTTCAGTTTCCCAGAGTCCCACTGTGCCCTATCACCCGTTAGTGCCCTGCTTTGTTTGTTTTTCACTGGGCTTGTGGATACTGAAGTTGCAACCAATTCTCAGAAAGCATAAGCAGTATGCTTACGATCATGCAGCCAATAAATGGCAGGAGGAGAAATTGAAGCCAGAGCTCTGGTACCAGGCTTCTGTCTCTGACAGTGACTCTCAAAGAGAATGGCTTGAACTGGATGCTGAAATCCCAAGTATGGGGTATAGGAATCTGCATGTTTAACAAGCACCTAGGATGTGATGTGATTAAAATCCTTGCAGTCTGTGACAAACTGCAAAAAGCCCCATCCTAAGGACTCAGGAGACTTGGGAATCTCATTGATTCTCTTACTAAGCTAGCCTGTCTCTCAGTATTGAGTCATCAAGTATTTGGGCACTTACAGAGTTCTGTGTTCTCTGCTCGTGGATAATAATTGTTAGGCAGCATAGATCCATTCATGATCTATAAAATGAGTGCATGCCATGTGCTCATTTATTTTCCTGTTCTCATACATGAGAAACAGATTTTTCTCATTTATTCATCAAATATTTACTGAATGTCTACCTTGTAATTTGCATTATGTTTGACTGTGAGGATCAACATGCCAGTTAAGATGTGATTGTTTGAGTTCTCAAACTAATAAATTCAAGTGAGACTGAGCTGTCGGCCTGGATTACCCCAAAAGTACTTTGATACTTACCTTACATTGGTAAGCACAGCCTTATTTAGAGCATGCACGGAACTCACATGGTTAATACAGTCCTATGACCTTATTTCTTTCCTGGTGGCCACTGTATTTAGACTTACTTGACCGAATGTCTTTTACAAAAGCAACTTAAGTATTTCATTTTCTAGACAATGCATGATGAAAGCAGGAACACACTCAAAACACCAGATTTTAACTATCAATATTTCATTTGTTTGTATGAGAATGAGAATAGTTGAAATATTTTGTCTGAGAGTGTACAATATGTATGTCTAAATTATGTCTTACCTCTCCCTCTACCCCCCCTTTTTTTTTTTTTTTGAGATTCTTAGGAAAATAAAAGGCAAATACAAACTCTACCCCTCTCTAAAGTTTTGAAAGTTGACTAAGTATTTGATACTCAAAATGTAGTCCCAGGATAAGGTGTATTGGTAGCTCCTGGAAGTTTGCTAGGAATGTAGATTCCTAGGCAAAAACATACATTTACCAAGACCCCCAGGTAATTTTTATGTACACTAAAGTCAGAAAAGCAAGCCCTGGGTTAAGTTCCTTGTTAACAGTTCACTAGATGTGGTTGTTTTGGTACACAGACTTATTTTATAAGGACTTTTAGATGCAGAAAAGCTAGGCAGTAGGAAATAGATGGTATGATGTATTTACACACTGAACTGTCTGGAAAATGTTGATGTTTTTTAAATTACTGTTTTCCCCATCTAGATTTCAAAGTAAACATGGTAGGAGAGAGTGAGCTCATAGAAAATACCAAAACAAAACAAAACGACAATGTAGAAAATGTGATCTTATGAATTTATAAGGGTTTCTCATGTATTAGACATTAAGTCCTTGTCTTTTATATGTATTTCCAGTATTGTCCCTGTTTTTATATTGTTTGTAATGTTTATCAGAATTTCATGTTGTTATGTAGTCACATCACTGGGCATTATTTTCTTTATTATTTCTTCTTTTGCTTTTAAGATCAATAATTATTAGCCTTGGCTGTACATGGGAATCATCTGGGAGCTTTGAAAACCACTGATGCTCGGATTCTCCCATCCTCCCCTCCCCTGGACATCCCAGTTTGATTAATTTGGTATCAAGATTTTCAAATATTCCCAAAGTGATGCTATTGTGCCACCAGTGTTAAAAACCACTGCCCTAGAAAGTCCTTCTGTATAGCAAGATTAGATAATATTCAGCCACAAGTGCTTCTAAATATTCCATGGTTTTATTCTTCACCTGCTTCTTAGTTTGTTATATAATATGAATTTGGATTAAACCCAGGACACATTTGAGCCCTTTGAATAATATATTGTTAGTTCTTCTTACTGTCTGTAATTCCTATTTTATCTTTTCCTTTTAGTTCCAGCAGGTAATTGGTCTCAGAATCAAATTTCAGATGACTTACTACTACAATGGCAGAGGGTCAGAAAGTAACATTCCAGAAGTAAAAAGTTCTAGACATTTCTGGAGTCAGAGTTTTTGGAAGAAGTAGGAAGAAATTGAGTTTACTGCTTCATTTGTGAACAATCACTAGGAAACTTTTCCTTTCACTGACTAAATTGCTTAACGATTAATTTATTCAGTTTCGATTGAGTCAACAACCATCTTAACAATAATCACCAGAGAGACAAAGTGGAAACTTCTAGGGCTCTAAAACTTTACTCTTTAATAGTTGCTCTATAATTATGACTCCTTTACTGAGTGTTTTGTGAATGGACAAAATAGCTGTCAGAGGCAGACACATCTAGTGGTTAGTCATTGTCATGGCTTAGTTGAAAGTCAGAGGTCTTGACATTGTATTATATAGTCCTGACTTCAGTTAGGAGACAAAGCAATTCGTCCTTTACCCAAAAATGCAGATGATATCACTCCAGAAAGCTTCACATCATCTTCATAATTTTTATAGTTTTCCAAATCCCATTAGATTGCCACTCAGTTCTAAGACTTTACAAGCTTAAAGTACCAGGCTATAGTTATTGCTATAAATAGTATTTCTCAGACTTTCCTTAAACTCTCTTTACACACAAACTCAAAGAGCGAATGGAATATATTTTCCTTCTATATGCTTGACTGGCATCATTCAGATTTTAAATTTTCAACATGGATCACATTCCATTATTATTGGAGAACAAGTAGAATTTTTGACATTTTAGTTTAAAATTTGTGCTTATAAAATCCACAGAATTCAGAGCATGGTAACCAATTCCAGGCATGTGGGCATGTCAAAATGCAGAATTTTATCACACAAGGCACTGAGCCTTTGCTATCAATTCTCACAGAATATAAAGTGCCATAGATATTGTACCGTCTTTCTCTTCACATCATGCTCAATAAACCCTCATTGCTATAGAACACCTGTCCCAGTAGCATATAGTTTTACACAGATCATGCTATCTTGCTTCCATGTGATCTTTCTAGCTGAAGTCATCTAGTGAGCTAAGAATGAAATTGATCATTTGCCCAACATGTGTTGGTCATCAACTATATGTAGAACCCTGTGTAGGGCATTGTGGGGGACAGGAAGATAAACTGGTGTGGAACCTTGCCCAAAAGAGGTCATTCGTTAGGCAAGGATGTCTTATAAAATGTGGAAACAAAGTATTTCAGGAGTACAGGGCTGTATATATATTATGACATGATTGAATCTCAAAAAATAAATTGAGTATAATTATACAGTCACATAAGAGTATATACTATATGATTTCATTAATATGATATTCAAGCATAAGCAGAACTAATCTATGATGGTCAAATCGGAATAATGGTTATCTGAAGATGGGTCCTGACTAGAAAGGGACATAGAAAACTTTCTGAATGATGGAAATCTATATCTTGTTGTGAGCAACAGTTACATAAGTGTACACATTTGTCAAAATGTATGCCAAACACATTTAAGACTTGTACATTTCACTACTTTATGACATATAAATAAAATATACATACATATACATATATATACAATATACATATACTGCATACATATATTGCATGTATTTTTCATTAGTGATGCTACATATGTAGCATCACTAATTTTAAAAGGTAGTGGGAGTTTAAAGGAAGGAGAAATTTTAGGGGAAGTTGTGAAGACTTTAAAAAGGTGGTAATATTAAAATAGGCCTTGAAGAGTGAATAACACTTAATAAAGAACAGATCTATGGGAATAAAGAAAACAAACTAGAGAGTGTTCACTGAAGGGTCAGTAACTCTGTAAGCCTTGCACTTACAGGGCAGTTGTGAAAGGAAATACTTGCAACACATTAATGGGAGAGATGGAAGGGCAGCTTGGGGAATGACACTTAGATCATCAGGTAAATGGGAGCCAGTAGATGTTTTCGGGTAAGGGGGAAGTGTGATTGCAGCTGTGCTTGGGCAAGATGGGTCTGGCCACACTGTGTCCACAGATACTCATAGAGAGAGGAGTGTGACAGAAATGTATGAAACTCTAGAGAGGTGCTGGAGTTTCTGAAGAAGCAAAATTGGTGCTGGACATACTGAATGACAGTGAAGAAATGGGGAGATGTAACACATTTAATACACACCATGTAGGATTGTCTTTGAGTTGTCTGGATGTTGGAGGTGAGGGAGACAGAGGTGGAAGGTTTTAAGTTTGGCTGTCAAGAGGGGGTCAGCAAATTAGGAAATACAGTGGAAAATAATAACAGGTCTGTGAGAGGGTGTTGGACATCCTAAATTAGAGGAAAACCTGGGAAGACAAGCACATTTTGGACACATATTCAACAGCTGGCAAAGCTGAGAAGCTCAGACCGAAAGCTTCTGGGAGACTCTGCCAAATCATTAGCTGTCTATTCCCCTTGATTTCCCTTGACTTCCAATCCTTGACCGAGCCTTTAGATACAACTAATGCAGGGAGAACACAATAGTGGTGTCTTTGTTTCCACATTGTCTTCCTTGTGCTATGATCCCTGTTGATATTATGATGACCCATCTTTCAAACTCTTCAGGGCAATGCAAATATTTCTTCTAAGAGCTTATCCTGAAATGGCCTTCCATCTGGATTATGGCAACAGTCCAAACTCATTGGCAACAGCATGCCAATTTTAGAAAAAAAATTGATATATCCAAACACTAGGTCCATTTTTCACTTAGAAAGAAAAGAGGTGATCTTACGGGAAGGCGTTATTGCATTAGGGTGAGTGGGTGTGACTGACAGTAGGAATGTGGAGACCTTAGTGGGCATCCCACTTTTATTATCATCAAACTGGATCTTGAGCAATCTTTTACAGTCAATGATTTAGCTTCCTCTTTCATAAAAGGGGATACTGATGTCTTCCTTAGAGACTTATTTTGAGTATCAAGTAAATTAATTGATGTCAAAATGCATTACAAACTGTAAATTACTGAGTGAAATTGAATAGTGAGTATTCCATTTTATAATGATGCAGTCCTTATATGTTGTGGAGCTTCTACTTTATCATTGGATGCATTCCCAGGACATTTCAAAGATAGATTAATCTTTGCAAAGATTAATTTATGATTCTGGAACTTGACCTTACCCTCCCCTCAAACAGTGTGGGCCTATTAGAGGAAGTGTGGAAATAAATGAGGAAGAAGTAGATAATTGTTGAACTCATAACCGATCATAACTTGTAACCCAGGAAGATTTTCTTTCTCCTGGATTCTTATCTGGTGCCTCAATTCTCTTGGATATGCCAGAGAGAAATTATAGAACTTTGCTCAAGGGAATACTCAGTCCCTGGACACTGCCATTCCTGTAATGGGCAAACACAGCTTACTGAGTCGGCTGAGAATGATGTCGGAATTGTCAGATCAGATTCTGTGACTGCTGCCTGTGACTAAAGCATGCCGAAGAGGCTCCTGTGGGAGAGGCTGCTTAGAAACACAGCCTGCCAGTCTGTGTCTTTGCATTTCACGGCTAATATTGCACTAGCTGTTGCTGTCATTCTTGCATCAAGTTCACATGCCTCAGTGACAGGGCAACCCCACTGTTCAGGTTGACCGACCTGTCACTACAGCCAGTGGTCTGCCATGAGCATGTCCCCAGGTAGGTGTGTTTGTGTAAAATGACTTCATGTTTCAAACAGGTGTGCTTCCTCTTTACCTAACAGGCGATAGGCTCCCACAAAGCCATGTTGGAGATAAATTCTGAAAACCAAATTTTATTTTTCCATTGATTTCTTCTGGAAATTTAGGAAGGCTTTGTGTCTGATGGATTTTTTAACAGAGGGTTGTGCCTGGCATCTCAGAATTGCTATCCGTCCTGAATGTCAACAAAAAAGTAATTTGTTCCTTTGACTCAATGGCTGGCTTACTGTGATTCATTCTTTGTAAGGAAACATACGTTCAAGCCACCTTCCAATACACATCTTTCAGGGGTTTGGATGCTGTTTAAAGTGAGCATGGTGGCTCATGTCTAAAGTCCCAACACTTTGTGAGGCCAACAAGGGAGGACCATTTGACCCCAGGAATTCAAGGTTACAGTGAGCTATGGTTGTGCCACTGCACTCTAGCCTGGTGACAGTATGAGACTTTGTCTCTAAAATTAAATAAGTAAATACAAAATAAAAGGAAATGTCTGCAAATTTTCTTCTTCCTAATTGCAGCATCTCCCCATGCATTTCTATCAACCACTCTTTTAAAAAATGGGGCAAAAATTTAGAATGCCTCACATCATCTAGAGTATTCTCATGCCATGACCACGAAGTTAAAGGCTATTTCCATAATAAAGAGAAAAGACCATTTCGGGGTATGCTTTTGAGGAAATAATTGCATCTTATGGAAACCACTGTTAGTAAATAGAATGCCTGTATTTATAATTTGCCAGTAACCCTGACAGGTCTGCAACATGCGACGGGGCTTGTCATTTTGCCACCACGTAACGTTGAATCTTGGGCACTGAGAGCTTTGGCCATGATCAGTTAGGGCATGAGCTTTTTTTTTCTAAAGAATCTGAACATTTCTGTCTTGAATGCCAGTGATCAATTACATTTTTAAAATAAAAATTCTTGAATAAGATTTATAGGAACCTGGTCTGGCGCAGTGGCTCACGCCTGTAATCCCAGCACTTTGGGAGGCTGAGACAGGCGGATCACAAGGTCAGGAGATCGAGACCATCCTGGCTAACATGGTGAAACACAGTCTCTACTAAAAATACCAAAAAAAAAAAAAAAAAATTAGCCGGGCGTGGTGGCGGGCGCCTGCAGTCCCACCCAGCTACCCAAGAGCTGAGGCAGGAGAAAAAAAAAAAAAAAAAAAAAAAAAAAAAAGATTTATAGGAACCTGCATGGTCTATCTCCCAAGTCATTTTCCTGATGTAGACTAACAGAACTCTCATTACCTGACGCTTGGAATTTTTCTACTCATGGAATTATTCTCAATCAATGTTCTCATAACTTTAGAGTGAACATGTACTCATTTTTCAAACAATGACACTGTGTGTCCAGACACCATTAGATTCTCAGGAAAATAAATAGGATGGAGTCCCTGTCTTCATTTAGTTGAAGTTCAGTTAGGGAAGATAACAAGAACAGTCATTGCTGCGTCTTCATTATCTCACAATGATTCAGGGAAAGCCTGAGACCTGGGAAGTGGGGTAAGAGAAGACATTACAAAGAAATTGAGGCTCAAGTTAAATCTTGAAAAATGAATAGAAGTTAGCCTAGTGGACACAGTTTAGGCAAAAGAAGAACAACCTTTAGTTAGAATTCACCATAAACCTATTTTAAAGAAATTTCTGTTCTAAAATTGGGTAGTTTTGATAAAATAACATATTTTCAAGTTGATGAATAATTTAGATGTGCTTTTTTGAAGCAAAGTAAATTAGCTTGTAAAGATTTGAAATGGCCAGCTGCAATGGCGCACACCTGTAATCTCAGTTCTTTTGGAGGCTGAAGCAGGAGGATTGCTTGAGGCCAGGAGTCTGACATAAGCCTGGGCAACATAGTGAGGCCCTATCTGTAAAAAATATTCTAAAAAGTTAGCTGTTTGTGGTGGCATATGCCTGTAGTCGCAGATGCTCAGGAAGGTGAGGCAGGAAGATCACTTGAGTCCCCAAGTTTGAGGCTGCAGTGAACTATGATTATGCCACTGCACTCTAGCCTGGGCAACACAGCAAGACCTTGTCCCTAAAAAATAAAGTTAAAAAGATTTGCAGCCACATTGGCTTTGGCTCAGAGTAGTGTTTGATAGAGGACTGTGGGCGTCAGATCAGTGGAACAACTCCCAACAAGGGTTGAAGCAATTATCTACTGAAGATACTACATGAAAAAGCAGCAGGGCAGACTATAGCTTTCAGTGGACAAATGCTGAATTTCATCTTAAACATGAATGACAATATCTTGAACAGTTAATTAAAGATGCCATTTTATTTAGGAGTTAGGTTGGTTTGACAACTCCATGCTTCAAAGTTCTTCATGAAAAGGACACAGTGTTGAACATCCCTCAAGTTCTGCCTGACTTCAGCCTAAGTGTTCTTTAGTCATAGGAGAGATTTAATCCACATTCATTTCCAAATCCACTTTTTGAGATTTTTCAAAGTCCCATCTACTCTCTGGTAGTTATTTCCTTAAAGTTAGAAGTTCCTGTTTTCTTCCTCTTACTTTTATTCCAGGAAACTTTAGCTGTGCTGTTCCAGATGGTAGCCATTAGCCACATGTTGCTGTTTAAGTTTAGATTTACATTGATTAAAATTAAGTACCTCATTCTTCAGCCCCACCAATCTCACTTCAAGTGCTCAATGCCCACATGAGGCTATGGCTGCTACATGGGGCAATTCAGAGAACATTTCCATAATTGCAGAAAATTCTATTGGGCAGTGCTGATCTAAGTACCCCTGTGGTTAATACCACCTGTCCCCATATGTAAGAATAGGTTTTTGGTATCATTATTTGATGATCTTTGAGAAAGCCTTTATAGCCTCTATTGGCTTTTGTGGCTAAAATATTCAAAATCTGGCCAAAGTACCATAGCCTTGAAAGATCTGTGGATTTCTTTTTTCTTTTTTCTTTTTCTTTTTTTTTTTTTTTTTTGAGATGGAGTCTCGCTCTGTCACCCAGGCTGGAGTGCAGTGGAGTGATCTCGGCTCACTGCAAGCTCTGCCTCCCAGGTTCGTGCCATTCTCCTGCCTCAGCCTCCCAAGTAGCTGAGACTACAGGTGCATGCTGCCATGCCTGGCTAATTTTTTGTATTTTTAATAGAGACGGGGTTTCAACGTGTTAGCCAGGATGGTCTTAATCTCCTGACCTTGTGATCTGCCCACCTCGGCCTCCCAAAGTGCTGGGATTACAGATGTGAGCCACTGAGCCCGGCTTTTTTTTTTTTTTTGGAAAAAAAGTGCAAAGTTGGATTTCCATCATTCCTACCCTTAGTGGAAATTTGACAGTGTGTTTAATGGTGTATGCTTTTAGTTTCCAATGGGAAAAACACTTGTCGATGTTTTTGTTGCTGTTTGTTCAAGAAATAGGTTCCTAATTGAGCTAGAAAAGAATGAGATGATATGTGACAATTTAGTTGATCAACAAGCAGTTGGTTGGGGTAAATAGATGAGGAGTTTTGGCAAACTACTTGCTTTAGCTAACTTTACTAGGATAATATTAGTTATACAGTTCTGAGCTCAAACCCAGTTTTGAATTACTTTATCAGCCAAGTCATCCAAGCATAATTCTGAGCATGGAAAGAAGGGAAGCAGGAAATGGACATTTGGACGAAATACCATGTGCTAAGCACAATGTTAGAATTTCCACATATGGCATTTTATTCCAGATGAAATGAGATCTACAATGCTTTTTGAATACTAAATTAATAGAAGCATGTTGTGAACAAAAGGCAAGCATAACACAAGATAAATTGGGATATTTCCTCTTAAACTGCTGAACAATGTCTGTTGCTATTTGTACACCCCAAGGTCAAGGATTAGAATGCTGCTAATTAAGAAAAAGCTCTATTTATTGGGATGTAATTAAGTTAATGAAAATGAGAAGTAACCATAGAAGAAAAAAATTAAAAGATCAGCTTGAATGGCTCTTGTTGATAAATCTGGCAGTACATACAAAGAAATTAAGTAACAGTAATGCATTGTGGGGAATGAACATCAATGATCACTTTGGAAATTTTTGTTAGAATCTTCTAATAGGCTATTGTTCATAGCAGACAAAATGGAACCAGTTTGACTTGGAATTAGAAGCTTCAGGAGTAGTGGAGGATGGAAGGGCTTCAGTATTTAGGGCTACCCTAATTCCAGTTTCATTCCTCCCTCTTCCTAAACACCCCTCCTTGTCCATACACACCCTGCTATGCACACCAGCCCCACTGGGCTTCTTCCAGTCCCAGTTTGTTCTTCTCCCTCCTATTTTCCTCTTTTGCAGCACTGTATGTTAATGGTTAAGACCCAGACTCTGGGAAAAAAGTTCCTAATTTCAAACTCCAGCTCCATCACTTGCTAGCTATGTGTTTCGGGACAAGTTACTAAACTTCTCTAGTTCCTCAGCTTCATTGCTATAAAGTGAGGATAATAATACCTACCTCATTATGAGCACGGAATGAGTTAGTATCATGACTAGTTCCTGGCACATGGTAAGTGCCTTAAGAGTGTCTACCACTCTTAATTTGTGGCAGCATCTGCCCACAAATTCACATTTTCGTCCTGTGATGATTATAAGAATGTATGTCTCCTCTACCCTTGCACTGGCCCAGGCCATTTGTAGAGTTTTATACCCATTGCGTCCCAGCACCAAATATGTAACTTTTTCATAGTAAGCATCAATCCACATTTGTGGATCAATGATTGCTTCGGACAAATTTCATTTAGATTCTGTTTCTATCAAAAATATAATCATGTTTTCTTTTATGGCTCTTTAAAGCTGGCCATCAACACTATAGATTATATTAAGAAGTAAAATTATTCCATTGAAGGGATTCTTTGCTCTATGACTACTTTTTAAAGATGCACTGAAATCTTTTTTTAATGTTTAAAATAATTAAATGCAAATTTTCATTGCAAAGCCCAGCTGGGAAATAGATTGTAGGATGACAGTGCTCAGGAAGACATATAGGAAGTAAAACGTGATATTTACATGTAAAAAGTTCATGCTATTGTTATGGATAAAAACAATTAAAATAACTATATTCATAACTACCATTTTAGGGATTTGCTCCCATTATTACAATAAGGCTTCACTTAATTATCTCAGCCTTCCTTAATCCATGTGTAATACATTCTATTTTGATCTTCATTTTACAGATTGGAAAACAGCCCCAAAGCAATATTCAGATGGCTCTTGTCACTTTGCCGCTTTGATTTTGTACCATCAGCATTTCCTTTTAAATAACAGTATTTAAGATTAGATTTTGCTGCACATTAATTTTCCCATATTGATGGGGCTCTTCAACATTATCCTTTATTCCTTTACTTTTTATGTTCCCCTACGAGTCCTTAGTACATACGCAAACATGCAAAGTGCCATCACACAACAGACTGAGAATAATAACGGCTACTCATGCCCACTCCATTCCATTCTCGCCAATATATTCTCTATACCACGGGGTAAAGTAAGTCAAGTCATGTATCTTCCTTGCTTGAAATTGTTCAGTGCCTTCCCACCATGCTTATGATAAAATCCACACTCCCTATCACAGTTTCTAAGGCCCTGCATGATATGATCTTCACCTGCCTCTAGCACCTCCACTTACACAGGCCTGCATTACTTTCCTGAGTGGATCAAACTGTCCTCCTGCAGGGCCTGTGTACTGTTCTTTCTTTGTTCTGGAACACTCCTATATTCAGTTATCTTCCCTTAGGCCTCCTTGTAAATATCATCCCCTTAAAGAGATTATTTCTAACCACCTAATGTAAATTAGTTCCATTCTCTGACTCTCTCTCACCTATTTTCTTGTTTGTTTCGCTAGTGACACTTGTTATAAGTTACAGATACACACACAGACACACACATTCTGTTTGTTAGTTTCTCTATATTATAGCCTAGCTCAACTCAGGGCAATGTTGACCCTACTCGCACCCTGGGGAACATTTGGCAAAGCCTGGAGGCATTTTTAGTTGTCACACCTGGGAAACGGGGGTTGCTACTAGCATCTAGTGGGTAAAGACCTGGGATGTTGTTATATGTCCTACAATGCACAGGACAGTTCTCCTTCCCTCCCATGAATTATCTGGAGCAAAATGTCAGTAGTGCAAAAAAGTTGAAAAAGCCTTGTTTATTCCACCACTTCTACCATTATACTTAAAGCTTCATGAAGGCAAGTCTCTTCACTGGTTCCTTAAACAGCATGATTCCAGAACCTAGAAAAGAGTCTACTGAATGAATGAGTGAATGGGATAAAGGAGGAAAAATAAAGGATCTCTAGGGGTCTTGGAGTCCACCATGGCTTCCACTTCCCTCTGGTGGTCTCTGTAGAAATACACATCCTTCTGTGTGGCTCCTGAATACTCCCCACTGCCAGGCTACTTCTACCTGAGGCACCAGGTGTTCCTCTGTTGGAATCTTTATCTTTTACAAAGATTTGCAGCAGAAACAGGCTTCCCCTGAAGTGAAACCGCAGGGCATAAAGAGAAAGTACAAAGAGCCCAGCTGGCTGGCTGCCCACTGGTGGTCTGGAGCAGCAGTGTCACTGGAAGGGTGATTGTACTCCTGCTGTCTGGTCCCCACAGCTGAAATGACAAATGTTCTGTGACCCTGCGGCCAGAGTGTTTGGCAAGCAGTCTGCTAGGAATCAGAACACAGATCCAGAGAGCACTGAAGTGATCGCTTCACAGTAATTTTCTTTAGTTAACATCCAAGGGTTACAGTGATAATTATAGTTGGCACTTTTAAAAAGGTCACATCAACATACAAAAAATTCATCCTGTATTCATTGGGTTTAACACTTAACAGCAATGCAGCTTATCAGACAGAAATTTAAACTATGTAACACCCACCAAATGCCTCTGAATACTGACTAATGCTCATTGTGTACCTACTTCCTGGGGGTCAACAGTTTTCTCCCAAATCCTTTTGTCTATGATCTAGGGAAGTGTGTCACATGCTTAACTGTTTTTGAGACAGTGTCATGCTTGGAGATTACTTGGCTTTGCTGATAACGTTAAATGCTCTCATTGGAAACAGGCAGGATGACGTCACCTTCTAATGGATCCTCAGGACAAGCCAAACCTGTCTTCCCCATTCCAAGTGATTTCCAAAAGCCCAAGTGAGAGAAAACCTTTTGGGGTAGTAACAGTTTCTTTTCCCTTGCTATATTTCCTCTGATCAAGGAAGAGGTGAGTCTGGCAGGGCTGGCAACATAGGGGTTGAGCTCAACAGAGATACAGGTCACCACTGACACCTGAGTTGACAATCACAGTCATTTGTACATTTGCACAACATTGTTGCCAGGTGTTGAAAATACTGTGACAGCTGGGATGATTCTTTTGTCATGCTTGTTTGTGTGTAATCAGACATCTCAGGGAAGATTACTGAGCTTAATAGAATGGGTAGAAATTCTTCTTCTCCTATCCTATGATCTGTCTCCCAAGGGGGCCTTATTTCATGAGTACCAACCCCCCCAACACCCCCAGCCCAAATTATTTAACCTTGAGCTTGGAAATCATTCTTGTCATCTGAAGTTTTAATAAAAAATATATGCAGAGTATCAAACTTAAGTATGGCCGTGTGCCTCAGGCTAAATTTTAGGTGTCGGATTTTACCAACAACGTAACTTGCTTTAAATACCACCTCATTTCCAACTCTGAAGAGAGTCTAGTGATTAATTCAAATTAAACTACTCCAAAGCCAAAGTGGTATGTGTTACGAAACACGAAAGCAAGCTGGCTGAAAAATTTTAATTTTCCCTACTTATTAGCTATCTGTTCTGGGAATAAATCGAAGGTGCTAATTTCCTGGGTTTCAAATCTATTTTTAAATGTACTAGGCTAAGAGATTTAAAAAAAAAATTGGAATGCAAAACAACTTTCTTATCTTTGAAGCAAAGTTAAGAAACTTGGTCACATTTTCAGAATTGTGCTTGCTTTTAAGATACTGTGTTCCAGTTTAGATGGCAAGCTCTGGCTACCTGGTCCATATGATACTTAGCATAAGGCAGTGCTTAAAGCTTTGTATCAAATTGCTATGGATGAAATTGTCCCCACACCATTTGTATGTGGCAGGCCCAACCCCCAAATGCAAATATATTTGAACACAGAGCCTATAATGGGATAAATGGGATCAAAAGGGTAGGACCCTGATCCAATATGGCTGGTGTCCATATAAGAAGAGGAGGAGATACCAGAGTGCCCTCTCTTTCTGCACTGGGGAAAGGTCATGTGAGGACATAGTGAGAAGGCCGCTATTTGCAAGCCAGGAGGAGAGTCCTCACCAGAAACCAACCCTGCTGGCATCCTGATTTAGTGGAAGAAAAAAAAATGCCTACTGTTTAAGCCATCCAGTCTGTGATATTTTGCTATGTCAGCCTGAGCTGACTAATATACAACTCTACCTACCTCTTTGCTTTGGTTATATAGTACTGTCTATTACAGTAAAATCTCATGTATATGATCATTTTCTTGGGCAATTCAATCTATCAGGAAAACCCGATATTAAATGATGAAGACAGCTATCCCAAAGCCCATGCTTTTTAAGCTGTAGCAGTCAAGTTATCTCCTTTTATTAACAGAGCCTTCATAATAATATTACCTGCTAGGCTATTATAATTATTGTGCCTTTTCTAGGTTATTGCAAAGTTTGAGGATGGGCTAGGTAGATTTGCAATATGTATCCTCATGCCTACTCTAACCAGGACAGTAATAGAGGGTGAACAAAACAATGAATACCACCTAAGGCCAGTGATCTACAGGGCCAATTGTGATGCACGGCTAAGCAGTCATTGTGCAGTGTTACCTCTGCATTTTTCTGGAGGTGAGCAATCTTATGTTCAAATACCAATACGGCTGCCGAGACCTGGGCCAAGTGCTGGGAGCTCACTAGCATTGCTATCACTTGTTATCCTTCCACTGCAAATAGCGCCCCTCTCTCAACTCTCACTTATCTTGGAGATGACTCTCAAATGCCTTGTCCTCTAGGCAGGCTTTTTGAACTCCCAAACTTGAGTTAGACATAGAATTATTGAATTGGAAATAACCTTAGGGATTTCTGGCCGAAATGCATATTATTTTACAATGAAGAAACAAAGGTAAGTGATGATGTTGGCAATATAATATAGAACCAGGACTCACAGTTCAACATGTTCTTTCTCTTAATACATTGACATATTTACACCCAAAACAGTTTTAAATATGTAACTGAGAGAAGGCAGGAGATTAGTTTGCAATGATTGCTAAGTAAGTTCCAGGCACTGAGGATACAGAGATGAATGAGAAATGGTTCCAGTTCTTTCTGAAGTCGTGACCTGGGCAAACTGAAATATAACGGAGGCTGTTAGAACAAAGATTTTACCTGAGGACAGTGCTGCATTCCCCAGGTTGGGCACAGAGTAGGCCCTCAGGAAAAGTGTGTCAAATCAATTAGCTACTGTTAATAACATAATTAAAGTGTGTGTTACCTATTTTAAGTAGAAGAAGACTCTCAATATCTTTATTTCTAAGAAAAAAAATGCCTCAAGTTTTTTAACGATTTTGAGAGCTGTGCTTTGAAGTTCAAAGTAAATGGTAAATATATTTTGTGTGTGATGAGGAAAGGGGCACTACTTTGCATGGGTGGCAGGGGGTGGAGCGTCACAGGCTGATTTGTCTCTCATACAATTCATATGTTGAAGTCCTAACCCCTAGTACTTCACCAGAATGCCATTGTATTTGGTGACTGAAACTTTTAAAAGATAATTGAGTTAAAGTTAGTAGGGTTGGCCCTCATCTAATATAACTGGTAGCCTTATAAAAAGAAATTTGAACGCAGATACACATAGGAAAAAGACCATGTAAAAACACAGGTGGAGGCAGCCATCTTCAAGCCAAGAAGAGAAGGCTCAGAAGTAACCAATTCTGTTCACACCTATATCTCAGACTTCCAGCTTCCAGAACTGTGAGCAAATAAATTTCTGTTGTTTACACCACCCAGTTCATAATACTTTGTGAAGGCAGCCCTAGCAAACTAATATAATAAGGAAAATATACTTTGAGATTAAAGTTCAAGTGTTTTTCCAGTGAACTACAATAAGCTTTCAACTCTGGCTAGTTGAGAGTTCATGGTTTTAACACCATGTGAATGTCTGTCATGCTGACCTTTTTGCACCTACAGAGGAAAATGTCTTACCATTTTCTAGGAATATGAAATGTTACTATTGTATATAAGAATCATTATTTCCGAAAATATCTAACTTTAATAAGCTAATGAGAACCTCTGAAACAGGGGACATGATCTCTGTTCTACATCTGCAGAAAGATAGAGTGCTAATTTGTACTCCAGGTAACATTTTTGAGATTAATTTGCCACCTAAGACATGAGTGTGATCTCAAACATGTGCTGATCAATAAGAGGAGAAATAAAAATCACGAAGTTTCTTCTTGTTTTTGTATTTGTAAACTTAAAAAGTTACAGAATTTGTAAAAAAACTTAAAAATTTGTTTAAAAAAAAAAGTGACTTAAAAAACACATTGCTTTATAGTTCGTCCAATCTCTGTTTGCATTTTATTTGGTTTGGACCACAATACTTTGAGTTGGAAGGAAGAATTTCCAGTGTATAGATATGGAAGCCGAGACCCAAAGCTCAACAGCCTGATTATGACTGAATTAAGGCTTCAGTCCAGTGATATTTCTTTTCTACCCAACAATCAGCCCTTTTAAGGTGGCCAAAAGAAGGCAATGTAGTTATTATGTAAATGTTTCTAGAACATGAAAAAAAAAAAAGAGTGCTCATGTAGGCTTTTGGACCTGGGCTAATGCAAACATTAATAATGTTCGGTCTTTGACATAACAAAATATTTGATTTTTTTAATGGGTTGAATTGTGTTGCCCCAAATTCCTGTGTTAAAGTCCTAACCCCTCGTGCTGCAGAATGTGACCTTATTTATAAATAGGGTCAGTGACTACGTAATTAGTTAAAATGAGATGATTAGGGTGAGCCTCTAATCCAATATGGCTAGTATCCTTATACAAAGGAAAAATTTGGACACACACAGAAGGATCACCACTATGTGAAGGCAGATGATAGAGTCATGCTTTTCATAAGAAACACCAAGCATTGCTGTCTGCAGCTAGGCAGAGGCATGGCGCATGCTCTTTTTCACAGCTCTCAGAAGGAGCCAACCCTGCTGACACCTGGATTTCAGACTTCCAGCTTCCAGAACTGTGAGACAATACATTTCTGTTGTTTATACCACCCAGTTTGTGGTATTTTGCCACAGTAGCCCTAGCAAATGAATACAGTCTTTACAAAGGATGCCCACATGGTGATTTCAGAGCCGACAGAATTGTCCAGCCTGTGACTGAGTAACTCTAGTTGCCTTCCGGACATTTCATGTTAGAAAGTTTAATGTATCTACTTACTCCATAGAACTGCTATTTCTAGAATGGTTAGCTTCTACCCAGTAGCAATTAGTGAGTCACATTGTCAAAGTGAGATTCTGGGAAGGAGGAATGAGGGCTCAGGCTGGATGACCCTCAGAGTAGGAAGTGCTGCCTGCAGAAACCAGTTCCTGATATACTGTCTTTACCTTTTGCAGTCTGACCTCTGGACATACTAATGTGCTAAGACAGCTCCCAGAGAAATGGCTCTCTCATGCCTAAGAACATGCTTCCCATGTTTTTGAAACAGTTCCTTTCTCAGCTATAAGGACAATCTGTAACTTGAATGTTTTCTCCTTTCTTGGCTCAATTGTTGTTCTCTTTTAACTCTAAGTCCTTTCTCACCCTTTTCTGTACTTTCTCCCTTTGCTGATCTCTTCAGCAAAATGGCTTGATACAAATGTCCCTCTCCAGCCATGGTCTCTCTTTAGAAGTCCTACCTTTGAACTGCACATGATACTTTTCTACTTGGATATCTCATCATCACTGCAACTTGCACTTATAAAGCCAGGCTGTGCAGAAGTCAGAGCAGAAGCAGACAAGGAATATTTTTCTGTCCCTGATTCTTTTTAAAATTTATTTATTTTAGAGAGGTCTTGCTCTGTCATCCAGGCTAGAATGTGATAGCACCATCATAGCTTACTGCAGCTTCAAATTCCTGGGCTCAAAGCATCCTCCTACCTCAGCCTCCCACCTAGCTAGGATTACAGATGTGTGCCACCATGCCCAGGCAATGTCCCTGTTTTTTGACCTCATGAGTTGGGCAATTCTTAGCAAACCACTTCTGAGACTCAATTTTCCCATCTATGCAATAAGCAAATAGTGTATAAGGGCTCGTAAAATTTTTTCATTAGAAAAATATATCCCCTGTACGAGTTGCTTGCTTTTTGTTAGCATTTCAACATTTTTTCTTGCCCTCTAGAGTGTGAACTTTAAATTCTTCCCATTCCTGCTTCCTCAAGCGAATCTTGTTTGTTACTGCTTTGAAAGGCCCTTTGCATGCATTGGACTCAACATTCCAAATGCACCACGGCACTGCTGGCCTTACTACAATATGACAGCTACCAGAGGTTTCTAAAGAGTTTCTTTCCTTGATTCCATTGCCAGCGATCTAAGGGGCCAGTTGTGATACACAGCTAAACAGTCATTGCATAGTATGAGTATTGCCTCTGCATTTTCCTGGAGGTGAGAAGTCTTGGATTCAAATACCAACACGGCTAGTGAGACCTGGGCCAAGTTCTGGAAGCACATTAGCATTGCTATCACTTCTTATCTTTCCACTGCCAACAGTGCCCCTCTCCCAACTCTCACTTATTCTTGGAGATGACTCTCAAATGTCTCCTTCTCCAGGAAGGCTTGATATGTGTAAATAGCTCTTTCTAAAGCTTTGCTTTCCTTTCCTGCTCAAATCCTCCTAATGTTCCCAACCATGTGAAGTCTAACCTTTGAAAAGACAAAAAGGAACAGCCAGAAGTCGGAAGATTAACACTAAGCTCACCTACAGTAAGATTTCTAAGATAAACTAATGTTTATTGAACCCCTAAGATGCTTCATGCCCTGATTTAGGCACTTCCCATCTATTATTAAATTTTCATAACAACTCGCAGATGGTAGATTTTATCAGAGTTATGACAGAAAATTATGATAACTAAATTGGTAGAATTCATAAACTGTTCTAGCATGTACCATTACATTACAATTTTGTAGTGTCTGGGAAGTGTTGTACATCCTGGAAACAATATATGGGTTTTTAAAAGTATTGGAAATTCCTGTATTATCAGATACTTGATTATTTATATCTGTGTATAATTACGTAGCTAATGCAAAGTTAAATGTAAATGACCTGTAGTTTTGGAGTTTCTCAGTATGTTAGAGGTGCAATTATGGTTTTCTCTGTAGAATCCTACTTTAAATCCTTAACCTCTGATGTCCACATGGCATCCCTCATGCCAAGATAGCATCTTTTTGGAGAGGCCTTCCCAACTCCATGTACAACACTGTAACCACCCCACTCTGATCCTCCAACCTGGTTTATTTTTCTTCAGAATAGTCATCATCAGCTTACCTTCTACATCATTTTCTGAATGTAACCTCTAAGAGTATCGACTTTGGTTAATTTTTATATCTAATTCTCAAAACAACCTTATCAGATAGAAATTAGTTCCTCTCTATTATAGAGGGCCTACGTTCAAAGGGTTTTAGTGACTTGTGCCAAGATTCTAAGCTCAGTCTAATAAACTAGGCCACAGATGCTCATCCACTGTACCATATAACACTTTGAAAAGTCAACAGGCTCTACTCTCCGGAATGCTAGCCAGGTTCTTGACTGGAGCTACACATACCCACCTAGGAAATTCTGTACATTGCCCTTCTAGGTCATGAGATTTCCCCTTCTTTTCCCTGTGAATAAACTCCTGTCCATCTTGTAGGACCCTCAGTTCTATTGGGACTTGTGGATTATGTATGTTATTCTATCATAGATACTGTACTGTATGTAATAGTTTCACTAGTGCACATCTGATTGTGCTGGCAAGTTGATAACTAACACCTTGAGGGCTGAACTCCCATGTCATGCCTGGTGCCCCCTCCTATGCATGTCCTGGGTGTAGGAGATGCTTCAGGACAGATAGTTGGCCTGATCTGTAGTCAGCCAAGTGAGCAGGTTGAGCTCATCAGACAGATTCACTGGTCTCAGAGTCAAACTTCATTGCTTCATTGTGTGCATTTAGTAAACGTGAATTTGGTGCCATTCAGCTTAAATGAGTTCTGATTCAATTTCACTTTGGCCTAGCTTTATTAAAATTTTGCTAGAGGGATTCTAAGACAGCAACTGAATAAATTGCAGTATTTTGTTTGTAGTTAAAAATTTAAGATACATGAAGCAGAGTTCATTCTCCAAAATCTTCATTGAAAAGACATTGGATTGGTAGAAGAAATTACTTATGAGAACCAGCAGCCTCTGTCCCTCCTTAATTCTGCACACTGGTCTCCTTCATTCCTTCCATGGCTGCATCATCCTTCAGGGCAGAGCCTCGAACAAATCATTACCTCTACTTCTCGTGTGTGCCTTTATAACATGTCAACTTAGCTCGGCTGAATTATATTTCCCAGATTTCCCTTCCCTGGATGTTTCCAGTTAAGGTAGATCACGAGAAAGACTGCTACATGGCATTTGGAGAGCAGGAGTGAAGCATTCACTGTTTCTTAGTTGATGCCCATAGTTACCTTATCTTTTGGGCCTGCAACCCCGCCCCCCTTTCCCCTGGAACCTCCTTCAGCTTCTTTGACTTACAGGCAGCAGGGTGTGTGATTAGCACCATGACATACCATCAAGGTCAGAGGAAATAACATGGACACGGGTTTCAGTCTGCCCTCATGGACTCTGGTTTGTCCATGCTCTCTTTCACTTCACATCCCTCTTCTAAACTTCACTGGCTGACTTGTGGGCTTCAAGTTCCAGTGTCAGACACCAAGGCAGCCTTACACATACTGTTTAACCAGTTCCTGCAACCACCTACAGGTTCTGCCTCCCTTACTGAACCCTGGCTAAGCCTTCTTTGGGATTTCGGCTCCATCCCTGCTTGAAAGTATGTCAATTTCACCCTATTCTCTACGTCACAGTGTCACATGCCTCTCCTTTATGGCACTTAACACAGTTGCAATTTTCTATTTGTGGGATTATATAAAGAACAGCTGTCTCCCTCATCTGACTACAGCTTCTTGAAATGAGGGCCATGTCTATTTCACCCAGCATTGTAGCCTTCCCACGTGATAATGCGTCCAACTGACATCTGTAAAGTGTTTGAAAGAAAAGGCATCACGACATAGAGACAATATGAAGGGAAGGCTCAGGACTGGAGTTTTGCTCACCTTAATATCCCATGTGCCTACCACAGAGTGGGTGCTTAATGCAAAAGTTTGTTGAATGACTGAACAAACTGACACATCTAACATCCACCCCTTGCTCTTTACAAACTCTGGTCTGCAGCTTTTGGGACAGAAATAGCCCTGGCATGGTGATTTGGGTAAATCATTTTGCCTTTCCAAGTCTCAGCTCCGTCATCTGAAAAATTGAGCCCATGACATCTTTTTTCCCAGGACTGCGAATGCTGAGAGATAATGGATGTAGACGTACACTTATAAAGTCTGATGAGGATAGAGTTGTTGTTCTAGCATTTGCCCAGATTCATAAGTTGAATTTAACAACCCCATCTTCGTTTATCTCAATCCAATCTATCATATTCTTGCTACTCTTGATGTAAAGCCCACCCAGCTTTCAATGATGTCAAAACATAGCTGGCTGCCACAGTTATGCCTGTGTCAGCTTTTTCCATTATAAACTTCTATTTTCAGGAACTCAGTGTGTTAGTGGCAACTCTGTGGTTTCATCATTTTCTGTAATTGCTGTGAGCTACCACCTCCCTCCATGTGAAATTTCATATATTTTACTGGTCATAGCAACAACAAAAAATATGTTGCTTTGATCAGTGCTGTTGTATTTCATTTGAGGATGCATCTTAAAAATAAATTATAAAATAGTTCTGTAACCAGATATGGGTAAGAAAGATATGTTTAGGATGCACAAGCATTTCAGCTCCTTCGTGCATCCGCTCCCCCAGCTGACAGGACTAATGCAATTCACATTTTACAGGTGCATTCTGGTAGATGCTAATTTCATCCACACTTCTTTTGGCAGAGTCCACGTTTGTGTTTAATTCACTAAATGACTTGAGCCATCCAATTCTTGTTGCTACGAATGTATCACAATTAGTGCAAACGGTAGCCATGGAAACCATTGGCTTCATCATAATTCCTAAAACAAGGATGGCTTACTTCTGAGCCCATGAAATTCTCGACTCTCCATAGCATACGTTTACGGTTATTGCTAAATTGGGATTTGGTCACTTTGGAATGTAATACGTAGCTCCTCATTTCAAACAAATGTCATTATAAGGAGTCTGCCATTTCACTAATGTTTGCCAAGTTCCAATCATTCCCATATCCCTGGTAGTTATGTTCAATTAGGGAGATATTGCAGTCTATAAAAATAGGTATGAATTCATGTGGGGTGGGAAATGCATCCCATTTCTACAGTATAAAAAGGAGGAGATGAAAATCTGTGTTGGGTTAAGACTATGACGACCTGGAAATTAATTATTCACCCCCTCCTCTATGACAGGCTTTTCTCCCCACTCTCCTGTGGCAAGAATATTAGTTAGGTTGGTGCAAAAGTAACTGTGGTTTTTACCATCACCAGGATCTGCTCCACCACTGGGAAAAAGAGGTACACTATTGAAATTCTGGACAAGGCTGCTCTAGCATAACAGGCAAGAAGATGGAGTTTGGTGCTCCCAAATAAGAGTTGCTAATGGTAGTTTACAATTTGAGTCATTTTAGAGCAATTTCTGTACTCTATAACCAGACATAAAAATGAAGAGAAAAGTAACACAGGCCACATCTCTACCAGCATATAAAAGTCATTTTGGAAATAAAGCCACACATGTGTATTTATCTATACCACATATATAATATTGGTTCTGGGCCCAAGTGCTGCACTGCCTGGTATGGTGTAACTATAAATTAAGACTGCTTCAAATATAAAATGAGGACTGCCGTTCTTCTCATTTCATTCTCCTCAGTGTAGCTCTCTTTCTGAAAGTAATATAGCTATGGCTATAAGTCACAATTCACCAAGACATTCACTTAATATTTAATCTTTCTAAAATCCTAAAACATAACTCTCTTTCCCCAACATAAATTGTATTTAGTTGAGCAAATAGATAAAATTCTTATTTTATTTGTCAGATAAAATAGTGAACATTCCACTAAATTCCAGATAAACAATGGATGAATTTTCAGTATAAGTGTGCCCACAAATAGTGCATATTTCACACTAAAACATCCTTTATAGTTTTATTTGCTAAATCTGGCAATGCTGGAAGCAAAATTTTTGTTCAGATAATGTTTCTTTCAGTCCTGAAATACTGCTAATGAGTCTTAATCTTCTTTCTTATCTTCTAATTCTTCATACGACTGGTGAATACTCAGCGCTACCCAGAGGCCAGGCAAGTAAGCACATGGACAGTTAGACTTGGTAGGAAAGTCTAAGGAGTGGTCAGGATTTTTGGTCTATATTCAGTTCACAGACCGTCACTTCTAAAATAAGGCAAAGGTAGAATTTTAAGAAAAATGTCATTGGACTGTAGAAGTATTTTGCCAAGAGCTCTCTCAGTCATCATGCCGAATTAAGGCCAGATCCAATGACTACCGAGAAAGGTGAACTTAGAATAGGAGACACAAAAGGTTGTGGGACTGTTGACAAAACACAAAGCTTCAATATGCCTTCCTTGTCCCAACTTCTTTATCAGATATGCATTCCATTGGTTCTTTAAATCTACCTTCAGTAAGCACCCCACACTGAATCTAGCCATAAGTAGATTTGCTTCCTTCAAAATAGATCTCTGGATAATTCCACGTTCACTGCTCTTGCTCAGAAGACATGAGGAAAACAGGGCAGTTGACAACCATCCTTGCAGGACCATCCCCTCTATAGCTTTTGAAGTCACCTCTAAAGTTTGCATTTTGTTCGAAAAATCAACTGTTACATTCTACAGTTTAGTACATAGGCCTGGAATGTCTTGGGTTGGCCCTTCGCTTAATCCCCTGAGACGAGGCAGATCCTTCTATGCCAAAGTTGACCTTTTTCTGAAATCCACCCATTTCTCCCTAACTTGTAAGTGTACACAGTCTGACTTGGAGCCATTGTGTTGTCCAATTTAAACTTTTATTGACACCTGGCAGTTGAGTAACATCCCAATTCTTCAATTTCATCAGTTAGGGCCAATTTAGTCTTCACATTATGTTGATAACCTAAATTGTTGGCAGGAGCTGTGTCACCACTAGAGAGGAGAAACTTGTCTTCAAATTACATTTAATTACCTTCATTAAGTACTACAGCATTTCGTGACACATATTTGCAAAATGGGCCGACTAAAACAAGCCGAGTGCATCTAATTTCCTGAACATCTCAGGCTCCCTTGCTCTCCTGTCCCATCTGTGTCTATCCTTGTCCTCTCTACATGATGGTCAAAGGAAAAGCCACCTACATTCCCTCCAGGGGAAGATAGAACTATTTTCTGAAAATAAATTCTTTTTTTGATCTCTGAACCTCTGGTGATACAGACTTTTTACAAATCATCACTCATTAAATATTTACATTCTTCTAACAGTCTAGCAGTTGGCAGTTTCTACATGCAGGTCAATGCCTAAGGTCAACAGAACGGGACCTTCTAACAGCTTTTCTGTATTATCATCAGGAAGCAGTTGTTGGCACCTCCAGTCCATTGTAATTGTCAACCTTCAAGGTATATCTCCTAAAGGATTGAGCAGATTGAGCACTTGCTTGACAGCTTCTGGGAAAGAGATGTGCCTTTGCGTCGGCTAGTCATGCGGGGAATTTTAGGTTACAGTCAAAAGGACATTCATCCAGACTCAATTTAATAGAGTCCACTCTTACTCAATATGTGATGATTGGGTTCCTTAAAGTCACAAATGGCAACAGAAAATAAACTACCATTAAACACAGATAAAAAAATAAAAGAAACCCAAGTTGTCCTATTCCTTTAAGCACTTTGAGAGTGGTCACATTTTCTAAATGTTCCTTTTGGCATTTAAGCTCATATTTTTGATTGCTCAACATATTTTTGGCTGGCTGAACACAGTATTTTTCTTTTAACAAACACATAATGGCACTTACTGAATACCATGCAAATGCCAAAGGTAAAATAACTTATAAATATTAACTCATTTAATGATCATGCTAACCCTACCTAACATTATTTCTCCATGTTACAAATGAAGAAACTGAAGCCCAGAATGATGAAGTGGTTTACTCAAACCCCCAGTTTCTTCATGCAGGAGGAGTTTTGGTTTTTGGCTTTAAATAAAATGAAATAAAAAATGAAAGTAATAATTATATCAGCCAACAATTATGCACTTGTTGTCTGCCTCTGAGCTAAGCATTGTTAGCTCTTATCTTCAATAATTCTGTGCTATAGGTATTTCTAACCACTGCCACTCCAACTGTGTATGAAAACTCTAAGGCACAAGAGGGTTTAAAAGATTTTCCCAGAGTCTAAATTTGCATCTGGGCACAAGAATCCAAGACTAGCACTTTTAATTGCAGTATTTGAAGCCCCTTCCTCCACATTGTCCTGAGCTATTTATTAACGGATTGAAGTTGTTTTGATTGACTTTAAAACAAACCTTATTCTTTAATAAAGGTCAACATTTGGAATAGTTTGTTATAGAGACTTCCCCAAGTCCCCTTCAAACTCTTTCCTATCTCTGATAAGATATTAAATGTCTTGATACTTGTGCTGTTGTTTTATTCATAAGGCTATATCAATGCTGTTCTCTCTGTCTTGGAGTTTTCTGTTTCATTTATTTACCTTCCTTACTGTATTTTGCTTCCTTTCCTTGCAGGAATTCTTTGTATTTTCTTGTTTCTTTTGTTTGCTAACAATATTTTTGTTCATTCTGTCGATCTTTCGCTTTCTGGCTTCTGGGTTACTGTTTTTCTTAGAAAGTTCTTCTGATTCCAATGCTTTTCCAAATTTGTGTTATATTTATGAGATTTTTCTCTTTACTTTTAGCTGTTTTATCTAGCTGTAGTTTCCCTCTTCTGCAAGACATGAAGTATGGGTTGAAATTTTTCTCTCTTCCATAATGGATATCTAGCACACCCAACATTATGCATGAAAATAAGAAAAACATCTTATCCTCATGATTTTCAAGGAGACTTTTATTATAAACAAAACTTTCTCATATGCATGAGTCTGTTTCTATACCCTATGTTCTGTCCCATTAACCTATTTATGCCGAGTGTTCCATTATTGGAACACTAAGCTTGTGGGAGTTATTTATATCCTAATGCTCAAGGTCATTGCCAAGGTCTGATTTTTCGCGCGCGCACACACACACACACACACACACACACACACACAATTTGCAATCTCTGGCAATAAATAGGTTAAGCCATTTATCCATCCTTACACCAACATCACTAGCATTTTAATTATGTTAGCTTTGATATATCTTGCTATGGAATACAGTAAGTCACTAACAGTATTTTTTCAAACTTGTCTTTATTATTTATTTTCTTTTTCCCAATTAACTTTAGAATTAGTTTAATTCCATTACAATTCTTATCAGAATTACATTGAATCTATGTATTTAATTTAGAACTAATAATCTTCTTTCCATCCAGAAAGCACAACTTTCAATTAATTAAAAATTTTTAGGTTTTTCATCCTGAAGTCATTTATCACAGTAAAACTGAAGTAAATGTATTATTTGAGGTAGAATTTCTTTTAATTAGTTTGTAATTTTAGGATTTTCTATTGTTGTGATCTAAAGATTTGTGAGGCCTTTTCGAAATGTATTATAAATCCAAAGAAAAGATCAGCTATATATATTTGATGTTTTTAAAAAGCAAAACATACAAAAAACAACTGCATGATTCACTAGTGAATGAACAAACACTTGAGGGTTGTATCAGGAAAGTTCAGTGTGTCTGGAGTCATGAAAGATAGCTGCATAGACAATGAAGAAATTAGCTGGGTCCTGATGGACCTAGGGAAAGTTTTGAGCAATGAGTGAAACCATCTAAATATTAGCTGGACCAGACACAACATGCATTCCAGATTAGCATCCTCAGATTTCACATCTCATGAAGGATAGGTCTAAGTTAGGTGTAGGAAGTATATGAAACATAGATTCATGTACTTGAAATTATTCTAATGGTAAAGCAAATTTCTTTGTTGGGGGGCAAAAGGGTGCATTTAGTGTTTAAAGAATTGTACAGTTTTCATTTAAGAAGCTTCAAAAATGTGTGCACAATGATGCCGGCAATAAAGTATATTAGCGTGAGACACTGTTTTGTCTACTTGGAAAGGAAACTTGCTTTATCATTTGACCTTCAAATAAAATAATTTCTAAATAGATCATTATTGAACATTGTAATTCAGGACACTCCTCCTAGTAGCATACTACCTACTTCAGATCTACTTTTCTACTGAGGACAACTAGAAACCTGAATAAAATTAAAAATATATCACTATGTATCTACTTATTTACTATATATGTGTGTGTGTTTATGTAATATATTTATAAATATACAAGTACATATATATGCTTATACGTAATATATACTATATATATGTATACATACACACACACACACACACACACACATAAAACCTTCTTCAAGACATTGAAGAGTTAACAAGACAGAAAATAATTACAGGGAAAGGATACCAAGCCAAAAGAAAAATCAGAGAGAGGCAAGTCTGGTATTTTCAGTAGTCCCTCCTCCTCCTCTTTCTATTTTATTTTTCCCTAAGAGCCATCTGCTTATTCTGGAAAACCTTATAAAATTCAGGCTTTGGTTTGAGACCTCAAAGGGCCACAAGCTAGGAAGACTACATAGAAATATACCCACCCTCATAAAAACCAGCCTTACGCAGAAGCAGAAGTCAGTCTTCCACAGGAAAAATATTATCCACTGCTTCAAACTATCCATATAACCAATTTTATACAGTATTCAGCAGATATTCTTAGGTATTCAAGGTGATGTGATTAAAAAGAAATGGCAACAAATTTAGAATTTAGTGTAGAGGTTTTAATGGCAGAGTAAAACAGAGCTCAAGAGAAAATGACCAAAACCAGAAATGTGTGGAACTGTATAGGGAAAATAAGTAAGACATTTTAATTTACCTAAACTTCGAGTCCCAGTAGAAACTCAAAGTGGGAATGGAGAAGTGATATTTAAATAGATAATGGCTGAGAATTTCCAAAACTCATAAAAGATGATGAAAGACAGTGGCACCCAGATTTAAAAAAGTGTTACAAACTCTAAGGGAGGAAGAATACACACATATACACACATATTCGTGCATACGTACATATATACTCATGTATGCATACAGAAAAAAGATGAAATCTTGAAAACAGTAAAAAAAGGCATATTACTTTCAAATAAAAAAGAAACTGATTTCACAGTAAAAACAACGAAGTCAAAGACTGCAAGATGCCACCTTTAAAATGTAACTAAATTTACAAACAAACACTGCCCAAAGGGTATGAGACAGATAGAATAAAAGCTGAATTGAGATCATAGTTCAAAGATTCAAGAAGAAATGGAGAGTCAGAAAGAATAAATAGGTGGGTTAATACAAATGAATCTACTTTGCAATAATACTGACTTTGGGGTTTAAAGTGTATTGCACAATGACAAACAAATAAGGAAAGAGGTTGACTAAATTACTAGCATTATCAGAAAATTGGTGAAAGTAGTAATTTTTATTAGAATTTAATTCAAGAATGCCTGTAAATTGTAATTGTCAAAGTAACTAAAGTATCTAACAGGTTCATGTGTAAGAGAAAAATGAACAAATTGTATATTTGTTGAATGTTTGTTTCTTGCTTTCTATTAGATGGATCAGAATAACAAACTCAAAATCAAAGCAAAACATTAAGTTTACTGACTAGATTGTAAAATCAAACCCAACTATCTGTTTTAAGAATAAGAACACAGTTGAAAGGAAAATGCTAGAAAGATATTCTTCTTGAACTTGGCCTTTTCCTATAAATCCATTTGAGGAATGGGCCAAAATGGAAGATTCTGGGTTGTTCTTTGCAAGCACATTCTTCTCCAAACTACAGAGGGATGGTGACTGGAAGTGGGGGAAAAGGGCATCTCTGGGATGTTAGTGATGTTCTGATTATTTATCTGGGTGCTGCTTATCAGGATATTACTTTTTATTTATTTATTTATTTAGAGACAGAGTCTCACTCTGTCACCAAAGCTGGAGTGCAGTGGCATGAACTCGGTTCACTGCAACCTCTGCCTCTTGGGTTCAAGCAATTCTCCAGCCTCAGCCTCCCGAGTAGCTGGGATTACAGGTACGTACCACCATGCCCGGCTAATTTTTGTAGTTTTTAATAGAGACAGAGTTTCACCATGTTGGCCAGGCTGGTCTCGAACTCCTGACCTCAGATGATCAGTCTGCCTTGGCCTCCCAAAGTGCTCGGATTGCAAGTGTGAGCCACTGCACCCAGCTGACATTTTTATTTTTAAAAAATCCAGTGACTGCCTTTATGGGTGCAGGCACTTTCATTCAACAGTAGTATCAAAACTTCTACTAAAAATGTTTTTGCAGAGTTTCCCTATACCACGACTTACAAGATACAGTATGTACAAGACACAGTATGTATATCAGTCAAAATATTACAACGTGAGGTCTTGATGTCAGAAATTGAGACAGTATCTTCGGAAATAGTTCAGAAAATGCTATCATAAGATGCTCATCTGGAAGGGGCCTTAGAGAGGAAAATAAGGCCCAAATTATCTAACTTCCACAAGAAGGGGTCATATGTGTTCGGGAGAATGCTCAGAGATATCTTCCCTTGTTGTTAAAGCAAAATGTAAACATTCTGAAACTTCTAGGGGAAAACAACTCTGTACATTGGGAAGATGTGAGCATTTTCTTCTCTACTTCCCTGCCCTGGGAGAAGTGGTACCTTATGTTTATTTTCTGAGCGTCAGGGATGAATAATACCACATATTTAGAGTGTTCATCAAAAGCCCAGCCACCATCTGGGCTAGAATCTAGCCGCCTTTACAAATGCTTTGTCAGCTATAATTGAATCTTGTTGAAATATGCATGACATATGTACGTTAGGGCTGGAATTTTGAATGCATAGACTAAATCCTATCTAGCAGTTTGAGAACAGCAATGGAGGGAACTGTCTTATTGATAAACTAAACCAAACACTTTCACTATTTATATGTTTACTCTCTAAGTAAAACCTTATTAATCTGGTAGCCACTGACCCCAAATTCATGTCCATTAAGACTAAGTGAGACAAGTAGAATTTAACTTAACTCACAGAAAGTGTTTCCCAGGAAAACTCGAAGGGTAAATATGTTGGGAGATAGTTTTTAATGACTTTACATAACATAAGTATGTTCAAAAAAAGACTTGGAAACACTATATATTCATGTTGCTGATAATTATATGTTCATATTATCTGCTCATTAGAGCAGCTCATTAGTTTACTCTGCAAAAGTAATTGGTTCAACTTACTATGCAGAGTTGAAAGAAATGAAATCCTGCTTCTTTAAAGATAAGCAATGGATCTTTCACTGAATCTAATTGGTCCTCTTTACAAACTAATTCAAATTCATGCAGTTTTACTGAAGCTGTTTTTAAGAATTCTTCCTTGGTGACCAAATTACTTTTTCTTCTCTAAATCTAATTCTTCCCAGATATTAACAAATCTGGATGGCCATTTCCAAAATCTTTACTAGTTATCCTTCCAAAATCCCTTTTAACCTTCATGCTAATTCTTCCCTCTGATGCCATGCAGAGAAGTCTGAACCTCAACTTCATGCCAGCCCAGTGTTTGAAGACAGCTATCAGGTCTCTTCAGCTTCTTTGTCTTTTCCATTTCCTCTGTGACTTAGAGCTTAGTATTTTCCTGACCCTCCTGAATATGGCTGTGCACTCTAAATCCAGACCTACCCTGATTCCACCCATTCCTAGGAGGTTCAGCTCAGAGTTTCCTCCTCAAAGGCAGAGACTCATCTTTGACTTCTCCACATCCTAGCCCAGAGCCTGGCATAGGAAATGCATGTTGTCCAGTGGTTTTAAGCACTTTATGGTATCTCAGTTTAATTCTGAACATAAACTCCAAGAAGTAGTTACTACTGTTGCCACACCTATCTTATAGATGAGACACAGAGAGGTTAAAGAAAAGTGACTAAGGACACGTAACCCAAAAGTGGCGAGCTGGTATTGATGCCTTTGGAATCTGGCTCTGGCATTCATGCTCCTAACTGCTGGGCTACTTTCTAGCCATTCTACCATGCTATATTATTAATACCATGACAATAGAATTAGTAACCAAGACTTTCAGAAGTTTGTGAGAAGGCGTCTAGTAAAACCATAGAGATTCAGGAGAAGTCTGAGAGGTAAAAGGACCTCAAGGTAACAAAAGTCAGAATCAAAATTCTGGGCTATTGGTTTTAAGTCCATAGCTTTTCCTATTATATTCGTCATGAGATTTGTTCATAGATTCTTAAAAACATGTATGATTTTTATATTCTCATGCTATGAATTAACTTCAATGTTCCCCATCTCGAGATTTCTCTTTGCAAGATGGAACTGTGCATTTCTACCTTTAATGGGCATATGTAGATCACCTGGGGATCTTGCTGATATGCAGATTCTGGTCTGGTAGGTCTGGGTGGGGCCTGAGAGTCTGCATTTCTATGATGCTCCCACTTGATGCTAATGCTTTCAATCCATGGGGCAACTTTTCTGAGCAAGAACAGAGCTATTCTAATTGGTCTCCAGTTTCTTTATCCAGTTCTTGGGAAGCTTGACCTCAATAATCACAAAAGTCCATTTCAGCTCTAGTAAGTCTATAACGACTGTCCCTGTTTCTCTCTGGCCTCTGTCTTCTATATCTTCTTGGCTGATTGCTAGGCATGATATGATAGGTGGCAGCAGTGGAGACAGGGAGAACAGAGCGATGACAGATATCTTGGAGGAAGCACTTGATACCAAGCCATTTCTTATTTCATAAGGGAGCCTTCTGCATCCCTATGTTTCCTCCCTAAATTCCTTGTTTCTCACTGCACATAGTTTATTTCTCTACCAAATTATAGGCCCCTTGATATAATAAGGCAACAGTTTCATATAATAATTATTAGTGGCCAGGCACTGTTCCAAGGCATTTAGGGGACAGATTCCTCAAATCTCTTATAATAATCCAAGAAGATAAGTATATTTTCTTCTACGAGGAATATGAGGCTCAGCAAACTTAACTAATGTGCAGAAGATTTGAAATACTCATATACATTAGAATTAAATTGGATGTGATCCATCAGGTAAGACCCAAGGCTTTTCAATATATTCTCTAACATCACTTAGCATATAAATGCTATCTAAATATTTAAGGACAGAAAGAATACTGTTGGCTTAGCTATGCCTAGGGAACCAAAAAAATTATTATACATTAACTATCTTTTTGTTGTTATTTGTTCTTGTTTTTCAGTTGGTCAGCCCAGGATGGCCAAAGTAATGTTTTTGCTAACCATATCCTGTTGGTTGTAATTTTTCACTCCAATGCATAGTGTGATGACTACAGGGAAAACCAAAAAAACAAAAACAAACATCTTTCACCTCTAAGAACATGTGGCCTTGCGGATTATCAGGAGGCTGTGGAAGCCTAAAATTTAGATATAATGCCCTGGATCATGAAAATAAGAAACAAAATCCCAAGATGCTTCCTTTGGATATACCTCGGATATACCTCATACCTAATCCATTTTGCCACCTTTGCAACAGCTGATGTTTTTCCTGGTGTACTTCTTTTTGTTAGGTGAATTATCCATGGAAAACTAAAAAATCCCTCCAAACACATAGTAGGTCATTTAATTCTAAGTAGTGATTTCAGGGCCATCGCTATGTATTTTAAAAGAAATGAAAACACCTTATGACACCACAGCGATTAAAAAATCCTATCTGGTTGTTTCATTGATAGAGTAATTACTTTGTTTAACTAGACTGGAACCAATGACAGCAGGGCTGCTGGCAATGCCTGGTAATGAGCTGTCATGTCAATTGATGTTGGGGGGGGGTCTAATTACTTTAAAAAGCATCTCTATTATGGCCAATTCTTTATTCAGCAGACAATTCATGAGTGGCTTTGCACCTTTTTTTTTTTTTTTGAGACGGAGTCTCACGCTGTTGCCCAGGCTGGAGTGCAGTGGCGCGATCTCGGCTCACTGCAAGCTCCGCCTCCCGGGTTCCCGCCATTCTCCTGCCTCAGCCTCCTGAGTAGCTGGGACTACAGGCGCCCGCCACCGCGCCCGGCTAATTTTTTTTTTTGTATTTTTAGTAGAGACGGGGTTTCACTGTGGTCTCGATCTCCTGACCTTGTGATCCGCCCGCCTCGGCCTCCCAAAGTGCTGGGATTACAGGCTTGAGCCACCGCGCCCGGCCCTACACCTTTTTAAAGAAATGATTCCAAGAGATAACTGCCACCACTAGGGATTAAAATCCTACGCTGCTTTAGACTTAAAAGTTTAAGCACCTTTTAGTCCAAGGCAGTTAACCAAGAATTCTTCCAAGTGCCCTACCTTCAATAAGACAGACGCTCAAAAGCACTTGTTGAATGACCATCCCTCTTTCCAAAATGGAAAAAAGAAGGTTAAAACTTAAACATCAAGCATAAAAAGGCACTCAAGTCTATTTTATTTAAGTAAAACCACGTCAACTAAGAACCAGCATCAAAAGCTTGGGAATCTATTTGTCAAAAATACCCAGCTATGAATGGGCTATATCCAGAACTTAATTCTTTCTGGTGTCACTTGTTTTATTTTTCCTTCTTTAAGGGAGTGGTTCTCAAAGTAGGTTTCCAATGTTGGCTGGTTTTACTTTAAATTTACCACTCACTCCAAGTGGTCTTCTGATGTCATTCCATGATCATCCTATATTTCTAGTCCTGCATGCTTTTATTCTCTAGGTGATGATTTCATCCACTGGCCTCTCTCCTCAAAAGCTCAACATCTCCTTCCCTGGCCTTCATTTACTCCATTTATATTTCACAAAACAGAAGTTTCTCCATCAGCTTCTAACCCCACATTCACCCACCTACCCATACCTGTGCCTGCTCTGTTTTTCCTCCTGCTAATGTGGAGGAAAGGCTCATCTTCTGTTCCATGAGCTCTTCAAGTTTCACTTGTGATCTAGAGCTCCTTTACTCTGCCCTGTTCAAGAATATCGTTCCAGCCATCTCCAAGCCCACCCTGCGGCAACATTTATCCCTCTCTACTGGATATCCTTATCTATATACTAAAGTGCTGTTATTTATCCCAGCATTAAATTTCATTTTGGACCCCACTTTCCTCATGATCTAAAAGAAGACTTGCCTGCTTCCCTATAGTGTTGGATGTCTACATCATTTCTAAGAACAGTGAATTACTGACTTAAGTGCTTTTGTTCCTCATTTAGAGGCTCTATCTTTGGTCCCTGTAAATGAATGTGTTCTTTCTTGCCACTTTGAGGAGTTTTATGAGGAATGCATATAGCAGTAGAAAGTTAAGTGTATAAAATGCTACAGTAACTAAAATAGCATGATCCTGGTACAAAAATAGGCACATAGACCAATGAAGCAGAATAGAGAGCCCAGAAATAAGGCTTTACATGTACGACCATCTAATCTTTGGCAAAGCTGACAGAAACAAGGAATGGGGAAAAGACTCCCTATTTAATAGATGGTGCTGGGATAACTGGCTAGCATGTGCAGAAAATTGAAGCTGGACCCCTTCCTTACATCATATACAAAAATCAACTCAAGATAGATTAATGACTTAAATGTAAAACTCCAAACTATAAAAACCCTGGAAGACAACCTAGGCATTACCATCCTGGACATAGGAACTGGCAAAGATTTCATGACAAAGACTCCAAAAAGCAATCACAACAAAAGCAAAAACTGACAATTGGGATCTAATTAAACTGAAAAGCTTCTGCACAGCAAAAGAAACTATCAACAGAGTAAACAGAAAACCTACAAAATGGAAGAAAATATTTGCAAACTATGAATGTGACAAAGGTCTAATATCCAGCTCCTACAAGGAACTTAAATTTACAAGAAAAAACCCCATTATAAAGTGGACAAAGGACATGAACAGACACTTCTCAAAAGAAGACCTAAGTACAACCAACAACCATATGGAAAAAAGCTCAATATCACTGATTATTAGATAAATGCAAATCAAAACCACAATGAGATACCATCTCACACCAGTCAGAATGGCTATTATTAAAAAGTCAACAAATAACAGATGCTAGCAAGATTGCAGAAAAAAGAGAATGCTTATACACTGTTGGTGGGCGTGTAAATTAGCTCAACCTTAGTGGAAAGTGATTCCTCAAAAAGCTAAAAGTGGAATTACTATTTGCCCCAGTAATTCCATTACTGGGTTTATACATGGAGGAATAGAACTCATTTTACCATAAAGACATATGTACGTGAATATTCATTGCAGCACTATTCACAGTAGCAATGACATGGAACCAACCTAAATGCCCATCAGTGACAGAGTGGATAAAGAAAACGTGGTACATACACACTATGGAATACTATGCAGTCATAAAAAAGCATGAGATCATGTCTTTCGCAGGAACATAGATGGAGCTGGAGGCTGTTATCCTTAGCAAATTAATGCTGAAACAGAAAACAAAATATGGGGTGTTCTCACTTATAAATGGAAGCTAAATAATAAGAACTTATGAACACAAAAAAGGAAACAACAGACACTGTGGTCTACTTGAGGGAGGGTGAGAGGAGGGAGAAGAGCAGGAAAGGTAACTATTAGTTACTGGGCTTAATACCTGGGTGATGAAATGATACATACCGCAAACCCCTGTGACACTTGTTAATGTATGTACAAAAGCTTCCATATACCACAAACCTGAAAAAAAAGTTAAGTGTGCTTACGAGCTCTGTGAATCTGCTGAAATGATGGCACATGACAGGCTGTCGTCAATCATTCACCACCACTCCCCACCCTGGGCCAAATTTCTCTGTGCAAGAGTGGCTATTTACTTTGGTTACAAGATAAAAATTTATGTAAGTGGTTGAGCCTAGACTTAGGAGCACTAGTTTCAGAAAAAAATGAAACTATATATATTTCTGTGTTTTTTCTTCCAAGGCCAAGAGTAGTTTTGTCCTAAGACAACAGTAATCAGTATTTTTTGCTTCTGTTTTGTTTTGGTCTTCTTTACACTCTTTAACTACTTTATACCTTTCACATCCCTTATACTCTTAAAACTTTTTGAAGACTTCAAAGAGGTTTTACTTCTAGGTTGTAAATATCAGTGGTCACTGCTGGAAACTGAAACAGAACCACTACTATGATGCTTATATAATGATGCAAAGGAAGATAGCAAAGATAAAAGCATTGCAAATTAATAACATCTCGGTAATAGGACAAAGTTAGTTCTGGCCTCATGGACCCCTGAGATCTGTCCTAAAATCAAGTGTCAGTTTGTTCCAGAATGTGAAAGAGCAGAACCAAAGACACAACTCAGAAAGTAAAACTTATTTGCCTTTGTTTTTATAATACCTGAATCTGGAAATCTATAAAACCTATTAAGATACTAGCAAAGCTTTCTCAATTTTGATGAGCTTATTTTCCTTGTTTACTAATATCTTCATCTGCAATATAAAGTGTTATCATTTTTGTTGTGTGTAATCTGTCCAGATAATAAAGATTTTGTTCTCACCAGAGTGACTTCTACACTTTGAATTGACATCATGATGTCCTTGATTATTAAGAAAACAATGCCGGGTGCAGAGGCTCACACCTGTAATCACAGCACTTTGGGATGTCAAGGCTAGTGAATCACCTGAGGTCAGGAGTTCGAGACCAGCCTGACCAACATGGCAAAATCCTGTCTCTACTAAAAATACAAAAATTAACCAGGTGTGGTGGTACATGCCTATGATCCCAGCTACTCAGGAGGCTGAGGCAGGAGAATCACTTGAACCCAGGAGGCAGAGGTTGCAGTGGAGCCGAGATTGCACCACTGCACACTCCAGCCTGGGTGACAAAGAGAGACCTTGTCCCCGGAAAAAGAAAAAGAAAACAAGCAAAGTTTCCTCACTTATAAAACAGATAAGGTTTTCCACAATTGTATAATTTTCTATGCTTATTTGTGTGTTTTATTGTCATATCTTAGTCCAAATCACTCACCTCTGAGTTTAGTTTTTTTTTTTAATTTTGCTTTCACCTAATCAGATTTTTAATGTACAAAAAATCATAAAGCTTTCAGGACATCTGTTACACCTAAAACTGTCTTTGAAATTTCATAGAAGGTTCCTGGAAATTCACAAGGATTTGTTCTTTAGTCTTATAAAAAAAGAGGAGCTAGAAGTCATCTGGTTCATTTGCTCTGTTACTACTATGAGTTGTATGGGAAAAGTCAAATAAGACTACTATGAGTTGTATGGGAAAAGTCAAATAAGAAGAGTTGCTCAGCCTTCCCTAGATAAAATTTGCACTGAAGAATATTATTAAAGTAAATATTCAGAAATTATAATCCTTAGGGGAAGTTCCAAGAGATCTGTCACTGTCTTCACTGCACATGACGTGTTTCCATTTGTCAAAGTCTTGGTTATGCTTTGTCTGATGATGTAGGTAACAACAGTATACCTCAGACATCGGTCAACATGGCCCATCAGCCAAATAAGGCCCATTACCTGTTTTTATAAAGTGTTATTGGAACACGGACAAGCCCATAGATTTATCTATGGCTGCATTTGCACTACAATAGCAAAGTTCAGTAGTTGTGATGGAGATGTTATGCCTCACAAGCCTAAAATATTTACTAATTGACCTTTTACAGAAACATTTTGCTGATGTCCCATATAGTGTTATCATATATAAGTTTAGTTATTAAAATGCTTACTTGGCTACAACCTCACTTTCTAAATTTAAATCTAGCAATTTTTAGACCAACAGATTTCAACCGGGGATGCACATCAACGTTACCCATGGAGTTTTATAAAACTGCAATTATCTAGAATCTACTGCAGACTTACATAATCTTTTTACTTGATATTCTTGCTATATTCTTAGTATGCTAGGTATATTATGCCTCAGGATTATTACGTGCTATGTATCAATATTTTTTTCTGCTGTGAAAATTATGTTCATTATTTGTATAAATCATATACAGCATTCCCTCTCTTCTTTGAAAATAGCCTTAATCATTATTCTTAGAGACATTTTATCAAAAACATTTTTGATTATCTTTATTATCTTGTTTTGCATGCCACAGAAACAACCAGATTTCCTTGTCAGCTGGATTATTCTTGACATGAACTCTCATTAGGTCTTTCACATTTGCAAATTGCCAATAATAAAATAACCACAGCCTTTTGAGTCTCTGTCATCTACCGATAGCTTTTGTTTTTCTGTGACTCTTTCCTGAAAGCTCTGCAATCAGGTATAAACTCTCTTATGGCCCTGAGGAAAAGGATTGAATCAGAAGGCATCATCTGGGCAATTTTTCAGATGATAGAAAAATTTTCAGATTTCTTTTTAATCAAAAACTCTGCCCCATGATATTGCTACTCAAAACTCCAGTGGAGCAAGAATTAACGACCTAGGACTGAATTAACTAATGAAAGAGATTATATTGCATTATTTGTTTGCAATATTTGTTGATGTTAGCCTAATATCTTATATTTTGATTAGATAAGGAAGCACTTTTCTATCTTCTTAAGCTTTTGATAATTCATAACAATTTGGTAGGCTCTGTTTTTGTAAACTGAAATGAGACATTTGCAAAGGACATCTGATTTCTTTTTCATGGACTCTCCTACCTTCAATTCAGAAACTCTTATTGAATCCCCTTACTTTACATGACAGTATATGTATTTGCATGGTTTCAATGTATCTGTCTTCCTTTTCTACCAGAACATAACAGGAAATATTGGTATGCCTCCAAAGCCTTGCCTGGTATATCATATTTTAGGATGATGTTCTGTTAATCAGGTATACTAAGCCACACGTAAGAAAGTAAGATGGCCTTTTAGGAAGCCTTTGCAAGAAAACTGACCAGGTACCTGGCTTTACAGGATCTCATTATTGTGGGTATGGAATGTCATTTTCTAGTAGGTCAAGAGTGTTGAGGTAATTTGGGAACCTTGAGAAGGGAGAAATTTGCCCCAATTCATAGATAATGCAGGAGAAACCTGGTAAAATTTCTTGGGCTTGGCCTCCTGGCCTTTGAATAGCAAATGACAGAGCCCTTAAAAATCTAATCTGAGAATCCTCATGAAAACTTCCAGCAAAACAAACTTAAGCTATCCTCCATAGTAAATGAATGTTTGCTTCACCTACTTAAATGATCAGGCTAGGCCTGAGACCAGTCTTATGATCACAAATAACCTTTTTTGAGATTATTTTTGGTCAAAAGGTGGAAGACTGTAATAAGCAAACTAATGATTAGTATCTCCAATGGAAAGTTATGCTATTTTTTTTAATAGAACAAACCCTTCTAAGTTATCTGTTCTCTTTCATTACCTTTGAACAGTTTTATGACTCTGTAACTTATAACTAATTTACAGCAATGAAAAATAAGTCTTGCCTATAGACAAACAGATGAATTCTGCCCAGTATATTTAGAAAGTCCAATTGACTTCTCTGTCCCCTATCCCAAGGCAAAAGCCAATTTTGCGTCTATTTACACATTTGTTTCAGCATTCTTTATTCCATGTAAATGTGTGCTGCTCTTATTTCTCCTTTGAATTGGCTGTAACATCTTCCTTGTGTTCTCATTAAAAATTAGTTATATAATAAAATCTTAAACATGTATTAACATTTTAAAAAATTACCTCCAAAGTTTCCTTTCAAATTGTCAAATTAACTTGAATCCCACCTCCCCATATGATTGAAACCTATGACAAATACAACAGTAGGAGGAAAACAAACAAAAATCCTAACATTCCAGATGTTAGGAGAAAAATGGTGGAAAAAATAAGCACACAAGTTGTACAGTGTATTCGAAGGTGATAGTGTTATAGAGATAAATATAAGTCACCAACTCTGTGAGCTGCTGTTCTGGAAATGTAACTCGCTTGTACAATTTTTCTGTGGGATATAAATCCTCAGTGCTATTTATGGCCTATCAAGGGTCCTGATCTCTGTGACTTATGTCATAAAACAGTAGAAATTTGGGGTCTAAGGGTACTAAGACAACAGCAACAACAACTTTCAATAAGTGACATACTGTACCAACTAGTGATAACCTTCCTTCCCTTAGGTTACAAAAGACAGCCTCAGGCATGTGGACTTGAGTGTTTATTTGACGGACTGATTTTTTTTTTCTTCATTAAATGAGTAAAGATTTATACTTCACCATGTGTGCCTAGCTCTTTGGGAAAGAAATCTAAGTTCACTGTATCAACTGAAAATAGGCAAGTTTGATCAAAGGGCCTGTATCTGGGCATTAGTGCAATATTCAATGTGGTGGCTCTAACTGGGCAGAATTTATTTTTTAAGTACAGTCTACATTACATATTTGTAGGAAATCAGAAGCCTGTGATTTTCTTTACCATTTCTCCTAATAAAATGAGTTTATAAAATATCACTCATTCTGTCAGTAGATGCTTTGCCAACCAGAATAACCCACAACTTTGAAAAGCTTAACTTACCAAACTCATACCCCACATGTCAGAAAGTCTCTGGAAATAGTATAAATGGCCAAAATAATTACGAATCGGTGGTAGTGATGGCAGAATCTCCTGCTTTTATACAAGACACATCAAAGCACAAAACGTGTAAGCTTCAAAGAATTCCTCATTGACTATCAGCCTACCTTAGAGAATTCTAACTTCTAAAAAAGTAATTTCTTCTGAAATAACTTTCTTTATTATGAAACAGTAACAGGCAAATTACCTACAATCACATCTTCATAAAGATTTCTATTCTGAGAACTACATTTTCTGGAAATCAATGGAAGGCTAATTATGCCCGAGTAGTCCCTGATGCTGAAAGCCTGGGTGCAGGGGAGAGCACAGAGGAGATGTGGATTGTTTCCTCGTGAGATGGTATCTCTCCTCTCCTTTTGGTGGTAGGCATATGCATCTGTAAGTAATTATAGAGAGAAGCATTCTGACTTTCAGTTCTTTCATCTCTGTAGATGATAATCGGAAAGATGGATACTAAATTAATATGAAGAATAAAACACGAGAAAACAGAAAAGAGCTGTGTTAAATTTTGGTGCTCATTCTACAGCCTTTATTTCACAGGGTGTAAAACCTGATTCACAAAGTGTCACCTGATTAGGGGAGGGAGGGGGAAGCTTTCTTCAGAAGAATGGGATGCCTGTACTTTCCCTGCCTCTTCCGTGTGCAATTTCATTCCAAGGGCATCAAAGCCAGGGCTGCTCATAGGCATTATCCCTTTATTTACATGCTCTCCCCTTATCCTGTTTTCCAAAGATAAGTGTTTGTTTAACAAACAAAATGACTTTTTTTGTTCCCTGCTAATATGTGTTCCCTGATGAGTTTTCCTGACAAGTTGTGTGCCATTCACTCTGCTGGTTTTCTTTGCAACATTTCTCCCTCCCTTCTTTTCAGCATGGCTTATTGTTCGTTATTCTTCCTCTCTTTGGCTGCAGAGATGGACACTGATTAGTCCTATCCAATGAACACATGGCATCACCCTGACAACTACTATTGGTCAAGGAGACACTTCTTCCAATTCGTCTCAAGGAAACTGACAGGAAAAATTTATTTCCTCATGCTTGAGAGTTAGGGTCTCTCTTTCCTGTGAGACAGAAACAAAGAGGTACATGGCCCCAGTTGCTCCAGTAGCATATTTTGAGCATGAATTCTTGAAGACTCCTGGAGACACTGACCACAAAGAACCTGAATCCCGACTTCCTATACATGAGAACACACACATCTCCTTGGTATTCAAGCTGCCTAGAGCCAGGTTTTTGATCTTTGCAGCCCAAAATATTTTAAATAGATACAAGATTTGGTGCATCTTTTCTTCTAAGCATTGAGCCTCAGAAGGTTATGTCGAGTAACTAGACCTCTGATTTAAGGGTTATGTATTCCAGTCTTGTGGAGGATTTTTTCATTTATTCATTCAACATGTACTTATTTACTACCTGAAGTTTACCAAGAACCTTGATTAACACAGCCAGATAGAACCCCTGTCTCTCTCACTTATGGTCGAATGTAGAGGTTCTTAAGGTTTGTGGTGCCAAAGACCTCTTTGGAAATGTGGTGAAACCTGTGCACCCCTTCTTAGAATGCCTTTAGATGCATAAGACAAAATGCACAGCATTACAAAGGAAGTCAGAAGTCAGACATGTTGAATGACAGTAATCAAAATGCTTTAAGAATTTTGACACTGTTAATTTTGACACTGCTTCTCTATTAATCCCTCAAGTAACAAGATCAAGGCAGCTGGTTTAATAACCAGCATTTATAATGCAATTATAATGCAATTATAATGATGAACATAAATGATATTTTGAGATAGCCGCAACAAGAGTAATGTGATGGGAATCTGTGAGTTTTAACATGTGCAAAGACTCCATGGCAGGGCAAATCATGGCAAGTGTTAGGCATTGAAGCCTGTGTGGCTGTATCACAGAGAGTGGCAATGAGGAATATGAATAAAGTTGCATTGGTAGACATTGGCTATCTGTTTTATTTCTGTCTGTCTTTCTCTCTCTCACACCTCCCACCCCTAAAATAACTTTAGCAAGAGAACTGCATGCAAAATAGCAATAAAATAACTGTACAAAAGAAATCACAGATGTCGCTTTGGAAATGAATGTGCCTATCCATTGATTCAGTTAAACATAAATTTCCCCAGAGATGCTATACTCTCAATTATAATAAACTTTGGTTAAGATGATATGGGCAAATTATAAGGCATTTTAATAGGTAACTTAAAATCATACATTAAGGACGAACTGTTAAAAATTCATTTTATGATGGGGAAACTGATGCCCAGAGAGGAGAAGAACACCAGAGGGCACACAGGTAGACAGGCAGAACTTACTGTAGCCCTGGCTCTTTAACTCTATTTCACTACACTCTGTTGCTTCTAAATACCCCGTTCAACAGGACAGGCATAACTCGGTCATTTGTGTTGCTTACCAAGAGTTTTTATTGACAACTTAGAGCTCTAAGGAGTAATCCAAATAGAATTATCAAATTCTAAACTTGTCCCTCTGCCAGCCCCATCTCACCACCTCAACCCCTGGGATCTAGAATGAGAATTTTATTTGGTGTGTCTCTCATTTATTCCACATGTCTCTGTGATAAAGAAAATCCATTTCCCACTAAATTAAAATTGCTTTTTCATCCTAACAAACACTATACCCCTGGTACACACCAGAATAAAAATAAATTGATTTTTAAGTATCCACTGAAAACAACAACAACAACAACAAAAACAATAAGAAGCATAAAAATCATGGTGCCTCTGTGTGCCTTCTGAACAATTTAGCTATGAAAATGGATTCCTATTCTGCAGATAGCAATTGTGTCTATGATGGCAACATCTTTGGGCAGTTTAGTAGCCTCAGTAAAAACTTCAGTCTCTCAGATATTTTGCAGAATGATGCTAAATGACCTGTTTGGTTGAATTGTTGCTAAGGCGATAAGATAGCTAGTGAAATAAACCACTGTGTCACTCAAAAAAGAGGAACTTTCAAAGGGCCTCAATAGCCTATGTCCTCCTCCCACGACCATGTACAGCTGAGTCCAAAAACCAAGCATTCCATTTTGTGCTCCCGAATCAACAGCAGGTAATTGACAGCCTTACTTAGGGCTTCATGATTTCAGGTTGTCATTAAGTCACCTGATTTTCAAGAGTATAAGATTCTTTGTCAGTTAATCTTATCTGTCCTTCTGACAATCCCCCCTCCATAATAAAGCTGTAAAATACTTTATCAGTCATTTAAACATTGCCTCTTTCTGCAATGTTTTACTAGCTATAGAGTAGACATCTTTCTTTGGATGCTGAAGCAGGCACAGATGTCCCTATGTCAAGCTCTGGATATAAGACCAGAGACAACAACCTCTGGATATAAGACCAGAGACAAACACCTACTTCTGAAAACCACACCCCAGGGGTTAATGTGAAAACTGGATACAAATGTTTTGAGGACTACGATTTCTCATCACTCAGGATACAGGGACTAAAGCTTAAAAATATTTCCACAATATATCATCAAGCGATCTGAACCTCTTTGGGGACCTACAATAGCCAGGGTGAAGTAAATGTATTTCAGTTTTATGAAAAGAAACAGACTAACAAAAAGATATTAAAATTCACAGTGTTGAATTTTGTATGGCAAACATTAATTTTACAATAAAAAATCAAGAACTAAAAATAATGGAAATGTCAATATGTAAAGACATCAAGGTACTCTCAGTGCATTATGGGAAACATAATTTGCATACAGCCCATCAAATGAAATCAGTTGCTGCCACTGATGATAGGCTCCTAGGAAGGTCACTGAGATAGGAGTCTCTGTTCTCAGATCTGTATAATAAAAGGGCTTAACTATATCATTTCTACAGTCCCTTCCAGTTGAAATATCTGAGTAGAAATTATCTTTCAAGAGGAATTTATGGAGATTTAAGAAAAGGATTTAAGTCCCTGCATCTTTGCCCTATGGTCTCATTAACTATGGATATCAAGATATCTTTATATCATTATATTCAAGCTTGTAGTCCTTCTGGAAAGAAATTCATGTCTCAAGTCATCAATGGTCCATTTTTAATCCACCAAAGTCAATTATTGATTATTTCACTATTGACGCAAACACTTATTTTTTCATCATGGAGAAGCCCTTCTGTGCTGTCAAGAAGTATCTGTACCCAGCCCACTTTGAAGTGTACCTCATTAAACACAGAATTGCCAATAGGATTTTCAAAAGCTTAAGCAAAGATGGAAATTAAAAAAAAAAATAATTTTATAATTGTTCCAAGGATTATAAAGTCCTACTTTATTTTCTTATAAAGGACAACTTCAAGATCCTTGCAATCAACCCTCACAAGCAAGATATTCCTTTCATGATAACTGGTAAAAATATTTTAAGGAAAGTTTCTTTGCTCTATTATAGGGTTCAGAGTCATTGTATCTTTGCTGGGGAGAATGCTGGATAAATGGGTTACATATGAAAGCTGAGTCTGCCTGTGTTATCAAAGGACAGGTTGTTGGTGTCAGCGTTCACTGCGGCAAAGATAGTGCTCATCAAATATCCATGTGCTCCTCAACCTCCCCCAGGTATTCTCCCACTGTTCCCCTACTCCTGCAACCTCAAAGGACATGTGTCCAAATAGCACAGCTAGAGGATAGAGAAGAGCTGCCCAACTTTCATGAAACTTTACTTTGTTACCCACCACTGGGATGTGGGGATTTATCTCTTACTGCATCACACCTGTGCAGCTCTACGTTCCTTATCTGCAATATGTCAGATTATGATGACTGAAGAAGAGAGTCCTAAGATCCAGAGATGCTTCTAATTTGCATGCAGATTTTGCTGATTGCCAGGAAACAAACAACTGTATCCTAGGGTCAAGGAATTTGTTCCTTTGGTCTTCCAGAGAATGAAGCTTTCCCTCATTCTCTGCTTAGGGAAGTAGAAAATGGGATGAGGAGAAAAAACTGCCTCAAATGTAATAAGAGATCTGTTGTCCATCACCAACTTCCCATATTCCTCATTTATGATGTGTCTTGGTCAACCCAGGTCTATGCTATTTCCTAGAAGAGCCTTCTTGCATTCTTGGTATCTGCCAGCACTATAGGATCTATTTGTTGAAACTTGTAATTCTAACTTCTAATGTCATCCATGGTCCTAGCAAAAAACATACTTTAAGATCTCATCCTCATGGAAACAAACCAAAAATGACCCACTCCAAGAAACAAAGGTACCCTGGATCAGAAGTCTTTTTATGTGCACTGTCTAATAGATAGAAACCTTATATCCTTCATGTGCACAATGACCCCAGGATTGATGTGCTAAATCCAGTATATTCGAGTCTGGTAATGGAAGATCATGGAACAGTCTGCTGGACTGCAAGGGTCAGCAAACTATGGTCCATGGGCAATTTATAGCCTGTTTTTGTGTGGTCTACAAGCTAAGAATGGCTTTCACATTTTTAAAAGGGGATATAGTTTGGATATTTGTCTCTTCCCAAATCTCATGTTGAAGTGTAATCCCCAGTGTGGGAGATGGAGCCTGGTGAGAGGTGTTTGGGTCACTGAGGCAGATCCCTCATGGCTTGGTGCTGTCTTTGCAATAGTGAGTGGGTTCTCACAAGATCTGGTCATTTAAAAGTGCATGACACCTCCCCAAACTCTCTTTTTGGCTCCTCCTCCTGCCATGTGAGATGTATACATCCCCTTCGTCTTCCACCATGATTGAAAACTTCCTGAGACCTTCCCAGAAGCAGATGTTGCCATGCTTCCTGGAAAGCCTGCAGAACCATGAGCCAATTAAACCTCTTTTCTTTATAAATTACCCAGTCTCAGGTATTTCTTCATAGCAGTGCAAGAATGGCCTAATACAGAAAATGTTACAAAACCAACCAAGCAAACAAACAACAAGCACATCACTGTAATAATGATCTCCTCAGTCTTCTGAACTTTAAAGTTTCCTTTTCTTGGAAGATTACTGTCTTCACCAGACAAACACTTAAAGACACCCTCCCTTGATCCTATAACCCTCTCCAGCTACTACCCGGGTCCTCACAGCTGTGCATGTGCTTTACGAAATCATGACAGTGAAACCCCTTGAAAGCCTTTATTATGCTCACAGAAGCTCTCTCTCCTCCCATTCTCCCTAGCACCACTCTAGCCAGGCTTTCACCAATACCAGTCCATCAAATCACTCTTGAATTCTGCAGTAATAAGTTCAGTGTGATGCTCTAGTACTTCTAAGCAGCATTTGAAAAACAATGGTTCATTCCCTCTTTCTCCTCACCCTTTCCTCAATCACTTTTTGGGTGACTGTTCCCTCACAGTTGCCCTCCTCTCTATTGCGATATTCTTTTTCAGCTCCTTTGCTACTTCCTCTTCTTTCCTAGTTTAAATATTGGAGTATCTTGGGCATCATTCTTACTTTTGTATCTACAATTATGCCCACATGATCTCATCTAGTCTCCAGGTTCCCTGTATCATTTGCAGTCTGATAATTCCCAGCATCTCTCCTGAATTCCAGAATTGTGTATTCAACTCCCAGCTGACATCTTTACCACCATTCATAAGCATCTGTATGTTACCACGTCCAAAGTTGCCTTTTTCCTGCCAAACCTGCCCTCTCCTCTAGTCTTGCCTTTTCAGAAATAACTCTACTGTTGACACAGCTGTACGCACACCACCTGTGGAGTCATCTGGATTTGTCCCTTTTGTTTATAACTCATATAGCATCAATCACCAGATTAAGTCTAGCTCATCTTCACATCTCCCTAATCAAACTGTTTTTGAACACCTCTAACTCATTCCTCCAGCCCAGGCTACCATGGTCTTTTGCCTTGATTACTGTAACAGTGAACAGTGCCCTGGCTTATCTTCCTGCTTCCACTTTCACCCCTAGAGTCTGTTCTTCTCCAAGACAGAGTGGTCCCTTTAAAATGTTTAGTCAGATCATGCTCAAAATCATCCAATGACTTCCCACACAATGCAAAATAAAACTGAAATTTCCCCTCATGGCCTATATAATGTCAAGGGATCAGGATCCTGCCCCCTCCTGGACTCTTTCCTGCCTGTTCACTGCAGACACAGGAGCTTCCTTACTGCTCCTCTTGCCAGTCTTACCCCTGCCTTGGCGCCTACCTGTCCTTGCATTTGCTCATCTCTGGCCTGGGCACTTTTCCCTACTCCCATCTCCAGTTATATTCATGACTCCTTCTCTTGCTTTGTTCTCTATTCAAGAATACTCCCACCTCCAAGATGGTGTCCCTGACCACCCTCTTACTCTCCCTCCCACCACATCACAGCATTTAAGCAATTGATATATTATATGCTAATATTTGATTAATTTAACCACTCTCTCACTCTCCCTCCCATCATATCACAGCATTCAAGCAACCGATATATTACATACTCATATTTGAATTGTCTACTTTATCCCATAATGTACACATTCAACAAATATTTGACAAAAAGAAGAGGAAAGTATCTAGCAGACCCATGTAAAGGAGTTTAACCAATTATGTTTGCTTCTAGATTCTTCTCATTACTACTTCAGCTCATGTATTACCTCCTCACTGAAGCCTTTCATGACTACCAATCAGAAGTAGCCCTGCTCTCTCCAGTCATTCTCTATTCCCATGCACCTGTCTTTGTCTCTTCAGAGCACATATCATTATCCAAAATGATGTGTAGCTTTATCCAGTTACTATGTAGATTTCATGAAGCACTAACTTTTTCAATGTTGTTCACTGTCCCCAAGGCCTAGACTGTGCCAGGCAGAAAGTTGGTATTTGTAAATACATATTGAATGAATGCATCAATCAACAATTGACTGAATAAAATATTTCTTTGCAATAGAAGGCACAAGAGGACACAGGATAAGAAAATGAGGATTGTATCAGAAATACACATGTATACACACACACACACACACACACACACACACACACACACACACACAGAAAGGAAGACGGGAATAGAAGGCATTTACCCACCCTTCCACAATGATGAGTTGACACTTTTAACCTCATAAGAAGTTGGGTAACTCACCATCTGCTGGTTTCTCCTAGACCACATATCTCTTCTTGCGCTCTGTGTGGGGGCCCTGAGCTTTGAGAAGAGCCTGCAGATGCTTTTGCAGAGGCCCAGATGGTGGTCAGGATGTGTCTGGAATCTCAAATCATCCCTGGCTGAGGCTCACCTCTGTAACCTGCTTTGATCTGAAATGCTTCTGATGGGTTTCCAGAATGAATACTGCTGAGGCCTGTCGGGAAGACAGGTTTGGAAGTTTTGCATTTTTGGAAATGCACCCTGCTGTCAGTAACCCCATGTTTGTATTTACATAGAGGATGGTGAAAAACAAATGAACTCATTAGGATGCCAAGTAAAAGGGCAATCACTCTAACCTGGGAACATGGTGAACCAAAAATATTATGTCTTGCTTGTTCCTATCCCCAGTGCCTAGCACACTGGCAGGGCTACATGGTGCAGTTATGCAGGCAACACATCGCACAACTCCATGGGGTGGCATTCTCATCATAACCTATGTGAATAACAGTCCCTGGCATTACACAGGATGCAAAATACAACCTGCATGGACCTACACTGTGGTTATGATGCATGGCACGTGGACACAACAAGGTGCTGAATAAAATTTGCTGAATCAATGAGGGATTTTTTAAAACAAAGCCTAGGGGGCTAATTTGCTGTCTGGGAACTATCTCAGATGGCCACTGGACAGGTGAATGAGACTTGGAATAGTCACATCATTTCAGAAGAAAGGAAGAAAGAACTGGGGTCAGTAGCCTTGGGACATTGCCTGCAAGATTTGCTCACTTTCTGGAAGTTGTAGAACTTGCCTACATAATTGATTTGATAAAATGAGTTCCCCAAAGCTAGGAAAGTAGGATGCTTGTATTGTGAGTAAATCACTTTCAGTGGTTTGCTTCCCCTTCTGTGGATTGTGTCAAGGGTGTAATTTTGGAAGCTCTATCAAATGTGCAGGTGCTTGGGAAACTTCTATCTGGCCTCCCTGACCCTACTCTTGCTCCTCCACAGTTTTCTTCTTACCAACAGTCCAAGTTGTCATTCTAAAACATAAATCAGTTTCTAAAGCTTCCCACTTTTTCCCGTCTTGCTCAGAATAAATTCCTAAGCCCTACATATATAGCCACTGGCTACCCCCACCCCATTCCATTTTCTACTTCCATCCTTTACACTCCAGCTTCTGTTTCTCAAGTCACTCACACTCTCCTCTGAGCACCTTTTCCCTTGCTTTTCCTTTTGCTATTTCATTTCATGCAGGTTTATGCTTGAAGAGCACCTCCTCCAAGAAGCCCTCCTGACCATTCACATCTCATATAGGAGTCTCAGTAAGATCTATCTCCCATCTTCCTCTACTTTTCCTGTCTTTCTATCATTTTCTACTTGTTTGTTTGCACATTGTCTCACTTTTCCATAGAATATCATTTTCATGAGGGCAATGAATTTGTTTTGTTCCCCTTTCCATCCCCTGGCACCTAAACACGTACGTGGCACAGGGTGGCTTTTTGTAGACATTAGTGGGATGCATGAATAAATGTTTGAAATTGGAAAGTGCCAAAACCCAGCAAACTGGATATAACCACAAAATCACTGGAATATAAGGCTATGGATATGGGGCCATTCTTTCACCATCTGCTACCTGATAAAATCGTAATTTAATGATACTAAAAGGAGACATTTGGTGAGGCAATTGCCAGAAGCAATGATCTAATCAAAATAGTATTTTAAATGCAAAAGTGTTATTGTCGAGTCAGAGCTGCATAGAAGGATGCATTTGAGAAGATACTTTACCTAGCAAGAACATTTCCATGCATGGAAGTGCTCTTACTAAATATTGTTACATTATTGTGTAGTTATGTGTGGAAGCCCCATTCTCTTATCCATGGAAGAGGTTACCAGTCCACTCAGGTCTTCTCAGGTTTAAACTGTTCCTAGGCTGAGTGCAAGGGTAGGATTGGTGCTGGAATTCAGTTTCCCCATGTTTTCCAACACAAACTAGCTTCTCTCCAGCAGTGGACAAATGGCATATACACAAGTCGCCCTGCCACCTTATCCTCCAGGTTCATCTCCTACCATGCCTATCCTAGCTCACACTACTCTTCTAGTCGTTTCTCAAATAGCCTTGGCATGCTTCTGCCTCAGCACTTGCTGGTCTTTCTACCTGGAATGCTCTTCTCTTAGATCTCCTCAGGGTTTGCTTCTTTACATCTTTGTGCAAAGGTCGTCTTCTCAGTGAGCCCTGCTCTGAGTCCCTATTCCTAATAGCAGACTGTGTGCCCCATCCTGGTATTTCTTCTCTTATCTACTTTTTAAAAAATATTTGCCACAGTCTGATTTTCTCTTTATATTTCATTTATTCATTTAAAGTCTGTCTCTATCCACTAGAATGCAGACTTGGGAATTTATCTCTTTTACTTGCTCATGCCTCCTCTGCATGCACAACAGTGGCTAGGATATAGCTACCCACACATATGTATATGCATATTTTAATATAGATACATACAGAATGAATTAACTCATTCAATCCTCACGAAAACCTTGTGAGACAAATACTGTTGTTATTCTCATTTTACAAACAAGGAAACTGAAACCCAGAAAGATCAAGTAATTTGTCCAGGGTAAAATAATTGGTCATTTTTATTGTCCGTATCCCAGAGCATTATGTGAGTCAGGTCCTGATAAGCAACTTTTTTTGTCCCTTTCTGGCTCTGGGACCTTAGAAAAAAGACCTTAGAGGCCTTTGTAAGCCTCTATTTTCTACTCTGTAAATGGGGATGATATCAGTCCCTATTTAGAGTTTGGTGTGGAGTTTCAAAGAGGTAATCTATATGAAATGTTCAGACTGGTGATTGACACACAGAGAATGTTCAACAATTGGTGTTCTGGACTCTGATTTGCACCATCATTTTTAACAATTCTAAGTAGTATATTTTGTAGAAGTTCTATAATGCACTGTCACTTCCCTTTTGTTAGCTACTTATATTCTGGCGAACATTCTGGTACTTCTGTCTTTGAGGAAGTTTCTAATTTCTCCCCTTTCCAAAAATCCTAGAAATGGAACTACTGGGTCAAAAGTTGTTCGTACTCTAAAAGCTTTTGATATATAGCATAAAACTACCCTCCTTAAAAGATCTGATCAGTTTGGACATTGATTTGTAATAGATAAGAATGTTCATTTTTCCCACATCCTCACCATCACTGTGTATTACTGTATGTTTTCATCTTTACTGTTCTGAAGACTAAAAATTATATATGAGATTGGACATTTTAATATATTCATTGAAGGAATTGATTTTGAAGTTATTTATTGAAATTGATTACCATTTTAGAAAGTCTTTTTTATGTTTAACAGTGCTTGGTCATCCTTGACCATTAGCTTTGTCTACGCAATCTTCATGACATACTCCCTTAGCAAGATTGATCTTGCACAGGCTGTTCTTGCTATAAACCTACTTTCTTATTTTCTCAGACATTAATGTACATGGCTCTCTCTAAATAGTTTATTGAGGGTAGAAACTGTATCATACTCCACAACAGATTCATTCATTCATTCTTCCATCTAATCCACAGGGATTTATTGAGCACTTACTATGTACCAGTCACTGCTCAGCACTCTAGGGATACAAAGTAGAACTGGAGACAGACCAAGGCCTTGCATTTAAGGTACTTTCATTTTAATGAGGAGATACAGGTACATATGAACAAACCAATAAGTGACATAAGTTACTGATGAATAGGAAGAAACAGAATATGACTGGGGTGGAGCTCACTTTAGCTGGGGTGGAGGAGATTTAAGGAAGCCATGATATGTGTCTGTAGGCTGAGCTCTAAGTTCTTTGAGAAGAACACAGCATGAGAAGGTCTGTGTGACAGCTTCCTATAAAGAAGGCACATCCTGAACCAAGGTCCTGGAAAGGAAATGGCCCTGGCGTTTTCAAGAGCAGAAATACTACCAGCAAGACTGAAGAGAAGTCAGCAAGGATGAGAAGAAATTGGAAATGAAGGTCAGAAAGCTAAGAAAGCAATAGATTATCTAAGGCAGGTCTGGTAAGCTTTTCTGGTAAAATTCTGGTTTATAAATATTTTTAGCTTTGCAGGTCATATAATCTCTGTCACAGCTATTCAACTCTGTCTTTGTAGCAATAAAAGCAACCATAGGCAGTACGTAGATGAATGGATGCAGCCGTATTCCAATAAACCTTATTTATAAAAACAAGTTGCTCATTGGACAGGCCCATGGGCTGTATTTTGTGATCTTGAGCTAAACCTCCTGGGCTCTAAGAAAGAGTCTGAATACTGTCCTAATTGTAATGGTGGCAGGGAGGCAATGATAATAATAGTAACAATAAGAAACCGCTGGAAGGTTTTCTAAAAAGCAAGTGATGTGATCCTCACTGGTTGGGGTTGCAGGTCATGTTACAGGTGCTTTAAAATTGATTGTTAAATAACAGGGGGACATTCTGAATGAAAAGGAAATTATTTTAAAACTCGATCTCCTAGAATATCTAGCTCAGGGGTGGTAGGCACTGAAGGAATAAAGATAGTATCACTACAGGGAACAAAAACCTTTCTTAGTTGCTGTTTCAGAACATCTACTAGTCAGGGGTTTTTTTTAGACCTGTATGAAGGGAGGCCTTGGATCAAAAAATCACCGTTGGTTATAAGTCAAGCAATGAATTGGAACATAAAGCTGAATGGGAGCACACAGGCACATTAGAGAGACAATTTTCAATTTGAGGCATCAGAGGACCTGTTATAGACACCAGTGCTTCTGCATCAGCTAGACTGATTGTCAGTGTCACCATTAAGAAATCATTTCCTTACATTTTCTTTTCCTAACAACTGCAGTAGGAAGCTGGATTTCTATGAGAAAATCAAATGATGATTCCTTTCATTTCCCAAACCCCTTTATTAGGATCTAAAATTCAATAAGCTTGCTTACCAATCATCCACACAGCTCTCAACCCTGGAATAATATGGGACGTCTCCTCTTACCTGGCCATTTCTAGAGATTTCAGTCCAAGGACTGTGCCATTAACTTGCCTCTACTGTTTATGTACTGTTGCCATATTGTCAACAATGAAGCATCTTAAGATTCTGACCCATTCTTAGTAAACTGTAACTGGGTAATGTCCCAATTTAGAAACTAATACAAAGGTTCCAAGGCCTTATAAAACACTTATCCCAGCCAGGCGCGGTGGCTCAAGCCTGTAATCCCAGCACTTTGGGAGGCTGAGACGGGCAGATCACGAGGTCAGGAGCTCGAGACCATCCTGGTGAAACGCCGTCTCTACTAAAAAATACAAAAAACTAGCCAGGCGAGGTGGCGGGCGCCTGTAGTCCCAGCTACTCTGGAGGCTGAGGCAGGAGAATGGCGTGAACCCGGGAGACGGAGCTTGCAGTGAGCTGAGATCTGGCCACTGTACTCCAGCCTGGGTGACAGAGTGAGACTCCATCTCAAAAAAAACAACCACCAAAAAAAAAAAACCACTTATCCCTATGCTGTCCACTCACTAAAGATTTGGGAAAAAAAGATCAGCATTTAAGTTGAACCTCAGTATATGGCAGTAGAAACATCTATGTGGTTCTTTACTCTTCAGTTAATTTCTTTAAAAAATAATGCACAAGGTATTTCCATACCTCAAGATCTAGAACATGAAAATAAAAGAGAATGATCTGATTGCTGGGTTAAAACCAAGGGCTCCATTCATCCGGCATTTGGTGTCACACCAGGCAGCAGCCTTCACCTCATCAACAATTTAATTTGGCCATGATGCCTCAACCCAGTAACTTTGACAGGGAACTGGGAAGGTTACCAGAGAAACACAACGGAATTGACAGAATTGGAAGGCAGATTTCGCCAGCCTAAATATCTGACCTTGATGCTAAAACCCAATCATTACAATCTGATCTAGGGCTTTGGGTCTGTTAGCCAGAATCTTCCAAGTATGAACAACTGACTCCTTATATATAAATCAAGCCTTTTTTGGAAACAATCTAAGTCCTTTGCAAGCGATAAATCACTAACATGAGATCACATCTAAGTTGAAAGTGAGGATGAAGAGCCTGCAATATGAAAAGGAAAATGAGATGTTTTGTTTCAGTCATTCATTTGTCCACCAATAGATTTCTACTGATTACTTACTGAGTGTGAGTTTCCTCCTGCAGGTATTTGGAGACATCGAGAGCTTCAAGGAAGTGCTAGTTTAGTGGCATTAACTTGTCTTTTACATTCCTTGCCACAGTATACCTTGCTCTATGATCTCTCTATTGACTATTTGTGACCTGTTTTCTTCCCCAACACCATCATGTACATGTGACTTAGATGGGAAAATGTGGCTTTTGTTGAGTTGGGATATTCCACAGGGGTCCTCTTTGAAGCCTGCAATTGGATACCTATTTATTTGAGGTTGTTCACTTCTCAATGCTTTATGACTCAAAAACTTTATGGCAAAACCCAGTCAGACCAATAGAGCCAAATGTGGTCCTGAGCTGGGTGGGTAGAGAGCAACCAAATGTATTATAATAGGTAACAAGCTGAGCCATCTGAAGGTGCACAACTCCACAGCAGGTGGCATGTGCCCTGAACTCTTATGCCCCAAGTGCCAGTCATTGGAGGATAGCTTTATTCATTAGGAACTGCTTACAGTTCAATAGCCAGAGATCCATTATACTCAGAAGAAACTAGTGTTGTGGTAACGTACTGAGAATATACCAAAACAAGGAAGGCTGTATATGGGCAGTATTTCTAGTATATGGATATTTTTCAACAACAGTTCTTGTGATTACCCATAATATACATCCATTATGATGGTGTTGCAGTCTCATTCCAATGTCTCATGCTTTACTTGGGGAGGGAGGCCATAGATTGAAGTCAGTGTTCAACTTTCCTCTCCACCAAATATCCTATGAAGCAGAGATGGGAGGAGAATCATATGCTGAGTACTCATCTAACATTCTTTGGTATGAGGGGTTTACTGGCCTCTTTCTGAAGGGGAATGTAAAGGTACTATAAGTGACTGCCAGTTCTGATCCAATTTTTGCTCTAAGGGATTCTTCTCATTCTTCCGCACTCTATAGGTTGTGTGCTAACCTGGGTCTAAAAATATGAGCATTAGGAAAGTCCATTTAAATCATGATTGGTAGCCAGTGCCTGTCTTTCCAGGGTAAAATTTCACATCTTAACTGTCATGCAATCCATTACTTATAAGCAATGAGTAATTTTCTAAAGCGTAAGCCCAGGCAAGTCACACTACTATCCTATAAATCATTGAAATACTTCTCCCCTTGTTTAAAGAACAAAGTCCAAGCTCCTTAATAGGGCACACAGGATCTTCTAGGGCTTTACCTCTACCTGTCTCTCCAGTGTCCGCTCTTACAATCCTGCTAATTTATACTACAGCCTCTCCTGACAGTTCCCACAGATATGTGACTATTTTACCTTCTGGGGACCTTCCAGCCAATGCCTAGATAGACATATTTTGCTATGTGGAACCTAGGGTAGAAGAATAAAGTTATCCTTTACTGAGTATTTACCATGTGGTAGAGAGTGTTTAAAGAGCTTTACATGCTCTAATTTGCACAATTCTAATATCATTACAAATATATTTCTAGGTTCAGTACTGTGCAAATAGGCCAGTTGGCATAAGGCCACTTAATGATTACATTTCAAGAAAAAAAGAGGAAGAGGAGAGAAAGAGAAGGGTTTCTGTACAAAGCAATTTGTCATGGGTTTGTGGAGGTATAATTAATATATAATAAACTATTTCATGTTGAAGTATGCAAATTGATCAATTTTGACTTATATATCTGTGAATCCACCTCCACAGTCAGGAGAGTGAACATGTATTACCCCCAAAATTTTCTCATGCCCCTTTGTAATTTTTCAGCCCTTCCCTGATTATTCACAGACAACATCTGATTTCTGTCACTACAGATTAATTTGGATATTTAAAAATTGATATAAATTGAATCATACAGTATATATTCTTTTATGTTCAGGGTCTTTTAATCAGCATTATTTGGAGATTTATCCATGCTGCTCAATGCATCAATTGTCCATTGCAGTTTTTTTGAGACAGAGTCTGGCTCTGTTGCCCAGGCTGGAGTGCAGTGGTGTGATCTTGGCTCACTGCAACCTCTGCCTCCTGGGTTCAAGCAATTCTCATGCCTCCACCTTCCAAGTAGCTGGGTTTACAGATGCACACCACCATGCCTGGCTAATTTTTGTATTTTAGCTAGAGACAGGGTTTCACCATGTTGGCCAGGCTGCTCTTGAACTCCTGACCACAAGTGATCCACCCACCCCAGCCTCCTAAAGTGCTGGAATTACAGGTGTGAGCCACTGCACCCAGCCTGGTCCATTGCTTTTTACTGCAGAGTAGTATTCCATTTTGTAGATAAATCCATCCCAATTTGTTTATCCATTTTACCTTTTCAGGAACACTTGGGTTGTTTTCATGGTGGGGCTATTAGAAATGAAGCTACAAAAAAAAAAATCCTCATGTACAAGTCTTTACATGAATACACTATTTCCTTTCTCTTGGGTAAAATACGTAAGAGGAATGGCTGGAGCAGTATGGTAGGTATATGTTTAATTTTTAAAAATACCTGCCAAGCTGTTTTCCAAAGCGCTTGTACCATGTTTTATATTCCCACTGGGAGTATATGAGCATTCTAGTTGTTCTTTATCTTCATTAGCATCTTGCATCATCACTCTTTTGAGTTTGTATGCTAAGCAATTTAAATATTTTATTTTACTTAAAACTAGATGTAGGAATAATTAGACCTATGGTAAAGAGGAAAGAAGTGAAGACCAAATAAGTTAAGTGATACATCCAGAATGTACAATGATTAGGCTCAAAGCAGTATAGGATGGTGGAGTAGAAGAAAATGCCCAAATAAACCAGCTTCTAGGACCGCAAGAAAAGAGGGTAAATGAGACTGGAAAGAATTCACAATTGGGCCAGTATTGTGACCTATAGTCTATGGAGCCGAGGATTTGGCAGTCCCCTGAGTGCCCATCAGCACACCATGCTCTGTTATGGTTTCCTGTGCTTTGAGAAAGGTTCTTTCTGAAAATGAGAGATGGTCTCTGATGCTTTGAGAAAAGCTAGGGAACGAACATGTGTCAGTTTATCCCAGTTCTGCTTATAAAGGTGAGGCCTGGGTCCCTATGGCTGTGTCTCTTAGTGGCTGAGGCCTCAAAGTGCAAGAAACCTAGGGGGAGAAGTGAGCTCCAGGGAGTTCTCCATGGGAGGTGGCAGGAAGATTCAAGGTCTGTTGTTGAGTCTTCCCTTTTAGAAGGAATTTCTCTTTCTCAGTATCTCTCTGTTCAAACTTTCAGTGATTAAAACCTTTCTTTTAATGTTGTAAGCTATTCCCTTATTTGTTTTAGCTCAGTTCAGTTTTATACAGGCCCTCGATATTTACCTGCTGAAGTAGCTATTCTAGCTAAAGCAAGGGTCTAAGATGGTTGAGACTCCAATTATCCTAGGTGACTGCATCTGAAAATAGTTGATTCATTATGGCAGAAAGAAAAAGGACTGCACCACCCCAAGCCACTGCTAACATCAGCCTTGCAAACAGCTGGTTTCTGACAGCTGTTTAGAGAGAAACTCAGTTATCACCAAGGTCACAGCAGGCAACAGAAAGAAAATAGTTTCATAGGCTTCTGATAGAAACACGAACAGACAAAACCAAACAGTAGAGGCAAGACCTCAGCAACCAGTATGAGTTCCTATCACAGCATGAGTGCACAAATGGCATCAGCAAAAACTATGTACTGGGACACCTCTCTCTCCTGTGTTCCAAAGCAAGGTGAAGATTCTTACCAAGCATGCTAGAAGAGAAAATATGGATTTTTGTTTTAAAATAAGTTTGGGTATGTGTGTAAATATATTTATGTTTATATGACTGGAAGTTACAACCAAATGATTGGACAATGATTGTCTCTAGGATGTGGGATAATGAGAGTTCTCTTTCTTTGGCTAGTTGTTGTTGATAATAGAGATTACTTTGGGAGGCTGAGGTGGGCATATTACGAGGTCAGGAGATCGAGACCATCCTGGCTAACACGATGAAACCCCGTCTCCACTAAAAATACAAAAAATAAGTCAGGCGTGGTGACAGGCGCCTGTAGTTCCAACTACTCTGGAGGCTGAGGCAGGAGAATGGCATGGACCTGGGAGGCAGAGCTTGCAGTGAGCCGAGATCATGCCACTGCACTCCAGCCTGGGCAACAGAGTAAGACTCTGTCTCCAAAAAAAAAAAAAAAAAAAAAAAAAAAAAAAAAAAAAAAAAAAAAAAAAAAAAAAATTAAATAGTGGGCAATGTTATTTTCTAAATTAAACATTTTGAAAACTGTATTTCTATTAACAAAACAACATAACACAAAATAAAAGATAAGACTTACTCTACTCACATATTTTCTTAATGCTTAAAAAGTCCAAAATAGCTTTCAAACCTGCTCCATCTTTCTCAGTCCCTTAAGCTTTCTTCAAACCAGTGCCATCTTTTGTCAAATTATTATAATAGATACTCAACTAGTTTTCTTACCTCTAGCTGCTTTTCACCCTCAAGCACTATTTCTAAAATTCTCAATTCAAAATACCCTATGCTCACATTTCTCCTACATTTAGAAATTTCTGCTGACTCTTCATAGCTTCAAGGAGAAAATTCAAACAGAGCCTTTCACAATTTGGCTTTGCTGCTTTTTACCATATCTTTGCCTCTGCTATAGAGTCCAGCCCTACAAAACGAGAGGGTGGTGGAATTGCATCAGAGGAAAGATCATGCAGAATTCAACAGGCACATAAGGCAATAATTCCTCTTAAGGTAGAACAGGTATTTCAGCTTACAAGCTACAATATTTTAAATTAACTTGACCCACTATGTGGAAAAGATGGGCCTCTTGCCAAAAGTTAATTTGGAATTCACATTATTCCAAAATTTGCACATAAAATGATGTTTCATTAATTCTGATTATACTCTCACATTTTATGAGTCAAAGTCCATGTAAGTGCAATCTGTCTCTTCTCTATGTGCTATGTATTGAAAACACTGTCCCTCACTTTTTAACATGTAATATAATTTCTTATACGTTGTCATGCCACTTTTTCTGCCTCTAAATTTTAGTCCACTTGTCATATTTTCTGTGAAGCTCCTTCTCCATGTGTCTGTCCTTCATTCTTTGTGCTACAACTGTCATATTTCTCACGCTTATTCAGTGTTTGTTTGAAGACCTACGTTGACCATTAGTGTATGAGTTCCTAATGGAAAATGCCACTGTTTTATCTCTGCATCACAGTCCTTAACAGAGTACCAGGGGCACAGTACATGCATTGTAAGTTTAACTACTGAAATACCATGAGAAAAATTTAAGCAAATCAAATAGTACAGAAGCATAAACTAATATATAGCTTCCTAAGAGAACCAGGGCTGCTCCTCGCTGTATGGCATTTGGCAATTTAACAAAAAAAGTTTGTAATCAGAGACAAAACCAACAAGAATTAAAGCACACCCCAATTCCCTGACTATTCTTTAAGTAGATTAATCCTTACGGAAAACTATCATTGGTTTTCACACAATGACAGCAAACAGCTGAATGGGAAGAAGCATCAAGAATTCGAAACTAAATCAGAAATAGCAATGGATTTCAAATTCCAGTTCTGATTTGTTAATAGTCCTTGTCTTAAACTGTATAAAAAAAGATTTCAAGACCATACCAGAGTACAGGGGAAGTGTGTCATAATTGATTAGTGATGTCTGCCTTGGGTATGGATGGAGAAACATTTATCTACCTGCCAAATATTTCTGATCCCTGTATTAGTTCTGGGCAGATTTTACTTTGTGTTTAGATTCTGAGGCGCTATCTGTTACATGTAGAAGATCAAAAGGTCTTGGTCTATATTCTCAGCCTCACAAGAAATACTGCTGGGGAACACCACTGTCTATCTATTCTATTGGTATCTCTGGTCCCAAGACCAGGGACTTGGTTCTGACTTTTTAGTGGTCTCTGGCCCAAGTCTTGGGACTGATGCTTCATTTAGACATTCTAATCTTTGACTTTGTCTTTGACTGTGGATTAGTGTCTTTCTGATCTCCTGGTTCCTTGATTTCTGGACCTTCACTTTGCTTGAAATGGGAGTTAATTGATTCCCAAAGGTTCTGAAGTTAAGAATCAAGTAAATATTTACAGGATGTCTTCTGTAAATGGGAAGAAAGTAGTAAGGCTTTTAAAAAGTATGGTTGGTGTCTACTGGCATTTTTCCAGCAAACTTGAAAAGTGAATAGTTCTATGCCCCATTCTAGACCTGTCAAACCAGTAGGGGATTACAGGGTTGGGGAGATATGTGATAATTTGTTAAATTCCTCAGGGGATGATCATGAACATGAACACAATTTGAAGAACCACTGAGATAAGAACCCTGAACTGGCTCAAAGTTTGCCTATAGTTGCCCCAATTCGGTCATTTAGTGACCAAAAGCTCCAGTGCAAATCAAGTTACTTAAGTTTTGTAATGTACTCTGGTTCTGTTATAATATGCACAGAAAAGTGGCCTGTGGGTGCCATTTTAGAGTACACAATTCTTTCTTCAAGCCACTTTCCTTTTTAGCAATTTTCTCTGCCCTTCAATTGCCTCAATCTTTTTCTTTTTCCTCTTCTTACCATCCTCCTATCTAAACAAACACACTTGTACACAAAGAAAGACCTTTGAGAACCTATGATCCCATTCCTTGTGTATCAAGATCATTTTCCCTTTGTAGAGTGACATTGCACAAAGCATGTCTCCCTGCCTGTGTATAAGGATATGCTGACTTACCTAGAAAGCTCTTCAGGCAATAACTGGCTACAAAGCTCCAGATGAACATATCATCTATAGAATTTTTCAGATTTTGACAGGGTAGGCTGCATGTTCCCTACCTGAAGCATACTTCTTTTCCTAGATGTGCAACTCTCTGTATAGATACAAACACAAGGCAAGCTTTTGCTTTTTATAGAAAATATTCTAGTCCTCAACAGATAGTGCCAGAACAAAATAATGGGATGTTATCACATCACACTGGGCCAGCCAGCTTCCACTGTGCTATTGATGTACCAGTTTTAGTGTGTTCTTGCATCATTACATCACCTAAATATAATTCCTGAATCATTCCCTTGTGGTTACAGTTCACCACTTCCATCCCTGGCCACATGGTAAGATGCTCATTCTAGAAGTCATGGGGTAACAATGATAAAACAAGATAGCAGTGTCTCCCATATCCTCCTTAATAAAAGCAAAAATAAACTTCATGGGGGTTAATATTTTGCAAAATAAATAAATAAATAAATAAGGAAAAGAACACTGCTTGCTCTTAATGTTGTGCTAATAAATTTGACAGAAGTTTTTACAGATATTCCTAGCATAATCAATATAAATTCAATTTCTTGAAACAGTAAATTGTTATTACTGAACTCACTGCCTAATTTTATTTTTCCTGTTATAACTCTTTGATTTAAAACACTTAAACTGTTAGATCTAAAGAAAAATGAAAAAGCTGTGATTTTGTAGGTTGCTGGCTTGGCAAAAATCCCTTCTGATGTGATCTCTTTGATAATGTGCCACTTTCCACATTTTAAATGCCATAGATTCATGTATACACGCTGGTATTTTCTCATTGGTTGTGCATGCTTCTCTAGCCATATGCCTATAAGTGGATGTGCATTTTCATATAATAACTTACTGTTCCCATTTGGCAATTCTGTGCCTTTAATTGTGTCAATCAACCACGTAAAATTTCATAACCTATTGAGAATACCCAAAGAAAAATATGTGCCTTCTAAAACTCTGGTATAAAAAGCACACTGCTTGAAGACAGCTTAAATTTCCCCACACTCCAATTCTACCAACACATTGTTCTCTAGAACAATTAGAATTTAATTCCTGAAACCTTGTTTTAATTTCAGATTTTTAAATGAATGTATAAATTATACCTGTGACTTTACTGAAAAGATCCATAATCATGACAAGAAATGAAAAATGAAATGGTAGAGACATATATTGTCAAACAGGCATTACAATCAGACTCATCTATAAAACCACTATAATTATTTTTCCTTTTTATATTCCTCAAGAATAAACTTATGGGAAAGGTTTTATGTCTTTAACCTGTTGCATGAGGTATTGAGTTGTTTTAATAACAAAATAATTATTATCTCCATAGGCTTTTATGATACTCATCATTCCCTATAAAAAGTTCAATAGTTATCAACTTACCAGCATATATTTGGGGATTTTTTTTTCTTCTCTCTATTGTATTTTACCACTCTAACTCATATTTTACTATTCCCTTGGCCCAGGAATACACAGAAGAAATAAAATGATATTCAAGTTGGTTTCACAGACAGTAAACATACATTATGAAATTGAAACATGCTACGCTTATTGAGCATATATTTTAGAAGAACTTTATCTAAAATACTTTATGACTAAAACCATAATCTGGAACTATTCACTCTCCTTGATTTTAGATTCTGTGTGGCTTCATGAAATATTTACTTTTTTAAAAACACAGTTCAAAATTATAGCCCCTCTGAATTACACAATTTAGGTAAAATACATCTTTTCAGCTGGAAAACTAGAAGCCATTAATCCTTTGTATGATTATGGAGAACAGAGGTAACAAAGAAAAACTAGAGTAATCTAATTCTGGGATACACAGGTTGTTGTAAATTTTTAGACATTCTGAGTCAATCCTTGTTTTTCCCACTTAAGTCCCTGAATGTTTCAGAGATTTGTCCAAAGTAACATGGAAGCAGACTAGACCCCCGATGTGCTAACATCTAATCAAGCTATCCCTAGACCCTCTTGTGCTGAGTATGTCAGTTAGAACTCTAGGTCCCAGTTGTACTAACCTGCCAGAGCTGCCTACATCCACTGAAAGACACCATATCTTATCAGTATCAATATATTAGGGTTGATATTACATGAAACTATAGCCACGTGGGTGAGTATAGGAGTCAGATGTATAAGAATCATGTTGGAATCTGCCATAGAATTGTCTAAATCAAAGATTCACAAGACTTATAACTACCTGGAAGGTGCGTGTGAACTAGCAAATATGTTGGCCTCAAAGTTTCACAGCTTGATGACACTAGCTCTGCACCAAATATTGACTCTTCCTCTTTCAGAAAGTCACGTCTCTGATCTCACTATGAATTGCTGGATGTGATTAATGTCCATCTAGTTGTAGGGAGACTACGGTGAAATGCTAACCAAATCTTTCCTATAGTCACCCACCTGGGTATATATTGTGCATATACAACTGGGCAACTCTATTCTTTTGTAAAGCTTGAGTACTAGATGCAATGGACAGCAATAGCCTAGGTAGCCACTAGGAAGAGAGACAGAGCATTTACACTGGTGATAATAATGACCATCACACACTCCCCCACCTAGAGGAGAAGGTACTATGCTCCTCTTTTCCTATCCCCAAAAAATATGTGGGTAAGTGGAGAAGGTGGGGATAAATGAGTATGAAGGGTTATTCTAGATAGATTAGATAATTTTATACTAGATAATCTCTCACTACATTTAATAATTCTATAATTTAATTAATTTGAAAATGCTACATCTGGTTGGTTTCCAGTGGAATGAATGTGGCTCAGTTTTAGATTCTTAGAGCACTGAAGTCTACTAGACCTTGAATTGGTTCTCTACTCTTGGGAATACCATTCTGCATATAGAGAACTTCTTACTTTATACAATCAATTTGGTTTCAGTACTTACAAAAATCAACACATTTTCAAAAATGATGTTATGATGTTCATTTTCACTTACCTTTTCCGCTGATTGAGCGGTGCCAAAAAAAATTGGAATGAAGGCAAGCCATACTATACATGTCGTGTACATAGTGAATCCAATGGGCTTGGCTTCATTAAAATTCTCTGGTACACCCCGAGTCTTGATGGCATACACAGTACATGTGACCATGAGAAGAATGCTATATCCCAAGGAGCAAATGATTTGGAGATCTGTAATGTCACACTTGAGAACTCCTCTGGCTTGCTCAGGGTTCATCGTCTTATGTTCATCATAGTCTATGATGATGTTGGGTGGATCAACACCAAACCAAATGAAAACCCCTAGAAGCTGAACTGATATTAAACTGGAAGTGATTGCCAGTTGTGATGTTGGGCTTATGAGTCTGGGAGCTGTTACCGATTTCTTGCCCTGCTCAAATATGCGATAAATCCGATTTGTTTTCGTCAAGAGGGCTGCATAACTGATGCACATACCCAAGCCCAAGAAAACACGCCGGAAAGAACACACTGCCACATCAGGTTTGGCAATCATCAGGAAAGTGATGATGTAGCAAAGAAAGATGCCTGTCAAAAGAACATAGCTGAGTTCCCGCCCAGATGCCCGGACAATGGGCGTGTCATTGTAGCGGATGAAAGTGGCCATAACAAAGATGGTGGCAATGATCCCCAACATTGCCAGGAAGACAGGAATCACAGCCCAGGGGGAGTGCCACTCCAGTTTGATGATGGGAATATCTTGGCATCCGGTTCGATTTTCATTGGGCCTCTGGTCATAGGGACAATGCTGGCATGTCATCTCATCAAACTGGTACTGGTAACCATCGCAAGGTTCACAGGTCCAACAGCAAGGAGTTCCTTTCTGTGTCTTCTTTCTCTGTCCAGGCTTACATGGTAGTGTGCACACTGAGGGAGGTATCTCTCGGACTCCTTTACCCCACTGCATGTCTTCTATCTGTAACATAAGAAAGAAGAAGGTGAATCAGGCAGATTCTTCAAGAGAGTAGAAAAAGAACACCAGCAACAAACAGTACTCATGGCAAGTGACATTTCAGCTGTGATGAGGTTGAATTAGCTTTCCCTCAGCTTGCAAGAGTTACAAGTATGATTTGAGCCCATACCATAGGGCTCCAGCATCCTCGCTCTTCACCATTAGTGTGTTCTCAACATGCCAGATCTTAAGAATTCCCTGAGGCGATACAAATTCCCTCTTCCCATTCCTGACTTTCCAAATATGAACATCCTGAAAAAGAACCTGAGGGGCTGTATTTATAACAAGTGCCCAGAGGATTCTTGTGAGCAGATAAGTTGAGAAAAACTGGCATGCAGTCTACTGTCTTCCCCTGGGTAATAAGTGTAAATGTCCCCAATCAAGTAAAAAACAAAAACAAGAAACTATGGCAGTACGAAAAGCTACACTCACCTCCTTTGTTAGGTGTTTTATTTTTAAAAAAAGTTCTAAAATTATTTTGGATAATACTGTAGTGCTGGCTATCTTCCCTAAAATTCTGTAAGCATTACTGTCATTTTCACTGAGAACTTTTGCAGCAATGTGAATCTATTATCACAGGGGGAGAAGTGGGGCTTACTATTGAAGGCTTTAATTGTATTAGACTATTTCCTATGAATTCAGGAATTATTTGATAAGAAAATAATATGGTCTGGAAACCTTTCAAGGTTGGCCATCCCCCATTTGCAGATGACATTTAGACTATCCTAGAGGAGAATGTATTTGCTTAATTGAAACACTGGTTTTCTGGAGGGCAACATAACCAGCAGTGTTCTGAGAAATAATGGCATTAGAAACAACAGGAAACTTTACTATTGGGTGGAAATCTCATTAGAGTAGGCATCTCTCCTCTTTGCCAGCACAGCATCTGCTCTTTCTCTTCCCTGGTATCAGTTCCTCAGATTCCTTTTCCATATGCTTTCTGTGCAGTTGAACTTACACTGAAGCTCTTGGGTTGTGCACATGACCCAGGCCTAACCAATTAGTATATTGTAGTGGTTCTCAAAATTAAGAATGCATCACAATTATATGGACTTGTTACAATAGAGTCTGCAAGATTTTCTGATTCATTGGATCTGGGATGTGGCCTGAGGAATATGCATGTTTTTTTTTTTTTTTGAGACGGAGTCTCACTCTGTTGCCCAGGCTGGAGGGCAGTGGCACGATCTCGGCTCACTGCAAGCTCCAACTCCCAGGTTCACGCCATTCTCCTGCCTCAGCCTCCCGAGTAGCTGGGACTACAGGCGCCCGCCACCACGCCTGGCTAAGTTTTTGTATTTTTAGTAGAGACGGGGTTTCACTGTGTTAGCCAGGATGGTCTCGATCTCCTGACCTCGTGATCCGCCTGCCTCAGCCTCCCAAAGTGCTGGGATTACAGGCGTCAGCCACCGTGCCCGGCCAGGAATATGCATTTTTAACAAGATTCCAGGTGATGCTGCTAAGGATTGTTCAGGAACCACATTAGTCAACTACTGATACATTCCAACCTCCTAGCCACAGAGATTGGGTCAGAGATGGCATAATTATGTCCCAGGTCATAGAATTTAATGTCATGACTTTTTCTGAGGTCACATAGGATAAAAATATTTGTTTTCATTGGACTCAGAGTTTCTAGGATATAAGGTGGCTAGTGCTGATGGCTAAAAGAAGGAGTTTATTAGAGACAGAAGCCAACATAGAAGGAAGTTAAGTGGAAAGACAATGATCACTGGTGAGCTTGTTTGAGTTCCTGGATATAGTTATCACTGAAGCAAGAATTTTCCTAGACTATGACATTATGTAAGCCAATAAATTTATCTATTTAAAAATACTTTGAACTTTATTATTAATCCTTGCAACCAAGAGTCCTGAGCAATATATGCATGAAATAGTTTTAGTATTCACAAGTCACAAAAGATGTACTACCTCTGCAAGTTAAACAGAATAATTCCAATTAACAATTAATGCTGATTTTCCCCATAAGTAGTTAATTGAATTTTTAATACAATTGAACTAAACAATAGACTAGAAAAATACTGGAAAGTCTGAGACATGTTTTCAAGTGCATAATTTTAAGACATAAAGGCAAAAGATAAATAATATGTTGCATATTGGAATTTCAGTGTTGTGTTAATATATTGAATGAAATGCATAACAGAGAGTGATTCTTCCATCAATGCTTGAATGTGAACTACATTCAAATTCTGAATTGGATGTAGTTAACTCAGAAAAATAAATGGCTCAGGAGTTAAACTTGGTAAAACAGCATAACCTTTTAATGGTTGAATTTAAACTTTAACCAGAGACCCAAGTATCTTCAGATGACTCTAGTGTGAACTTATTTTACCAAGCATAAAACCCAAGTCAGCACTAATAAATCACTAACTATAAAGCACAATCTTCTCTTTCTCAATATGATAATTTTTGAGACAATAAGTCACTGGAAGCCATCTCAAAGTCATAAAATTAGGGAAATAACTTATGACAGGAGAGAAAGATATGCATTGACTTTACAAATGTCAAATTTCAAGAATTGGAAACTAAAAAAATTGCTGGTATTAATACAACCAAGATAAATACATTTGCTTGATTTCAACATTAGTGGTTACTAATGTGCCACATAATTAAACTTTACAGGAATAAATGTAGGGCTCCTACAAATATATAAACAAATTATCATCATATGTAATACCTTACAGCCAGTTTCAAATGCTGCCAAGTCATTATTTTTCTGTTGGAATAAAACAAAATACCTGGCAATGCTGCACAGCTTTTTATTTTCTCAACTTATCCAAATATATACAAGAGCTGTAACCATGGACATCACACTGACTGATCACTTCATTTGTTTTCATTTTTCGTTTAAAGCAGGTTTCAACTCAATTTAATTGTATATGTTAAACCAACAAAGATTCCTCCCGCTCCAGATGGATAAAAGTCTCATTTACTCCCTTTGCTAACAAAAATCATTATTGAAAATATAATCTGTGTTCCACGAAGGTACTGATTAACCTTTAAAAGCTCTAGTAAATGAGAATTTTGTTAATATGATGTGTATCATTTGTATATATCTACACCCATCCACACAGATACGCTGCCTTGTTTCATAAGAAATAATCAGCTGCAAATGCCCATGGGTATCTATTTTAAAGGAAGATAATTATTTAATGCTATGAAAATCAAGTCTAATGTCAGTTTACAAGAAGGCTAACAGGAATGTAAATTTCAAGTTTCTCCTAAACTCTGCAAAAAAACTGTGTTTCAGTTAGCTGGAAAGCCAGATGTAAGGTGCAGAAAGATTAAGAAAAAGACTGACGTGTTTATCATCTTCTTCATTAGAAGATGCAAGTTTACATTTCTCCATAAAGATGCATTTTCCCCCTGGACATCCAAAGTTTATGGCTTTAGGGTACCTGGTCTGCTTAGTAGGTGGCTCCTGGGGAAGGGCTCTTGAGGTCCTAGCTTTTGGCAAGAGAACAGAACTTTACATCTCCATCTCATAGCAAAAACTGACACTATACATGGCAAATAGATTGCATAGATAAATGGATCAATAGTTTAGGCAAAGAGCAAATTATGCAGTTCTGGTCAAAGAAAGCAAAAATAAGCTGCTTGTAGAGTCCTAGGAAAGTGTTTTTCATTCTTATACAAGTGGAACAAAGAACGAATATGCTATTGTTAACTTAAAAAAAGAAACTCAGACAGACACGCTGTCTGGAACAAAAGATTTCATTTGGGAAGAGCAAAGGGTTGTAACCCGGGGTGTGCAGCACACCCAAGCGAAATTAAGACAAAGGAAAGACACCCACACAAATCGCTTTGAAAGAAAAGTCACTGGTCTCAGAAACTCACTACAGGAGTTGTCATTAGTTCACTGGGGGAGGTAGTCATTGGTAGGCAACTGTCCTGATCTGAGGTTCTTATCTGAAATACTGTAGGCCAGAGAAAATTCCTGTGAGAAGCTCTTCTTGCTGTTTGCAAGCTATGAGCAAGACATTCAGGGATGCAAGTATGTCAGCTTCTTTGTTATGGCCCTCACTAACTCTATTTTGGTTAGTGTTTTGACATGTGACTCTATTTTGTACTTCTCATTTCCACACTGCCTTCAGCCTTTGAACTTTGATTTGTGCATACATGATGTTTGGAGCTATAGTAGCCATTTTTCAACAAGAAAAAGACAAGCTGGCTGGGCACAGTGGCTCATGCCTGTAATCCCAGCACTTTGGGAGGCTGGGGCAGGTGGATCACGAGGTCAGGAATTCAAGACCAACCTGGCCAACATGGTGAAACCCTGTCTCTACTAAAACTACAAAAATTAGCCTGGCATGGTGGCAGGCGCCTGTAATCCCAGCCGGTCAGGAGGCTGAGGCAGGAGAATTGCTTGAACCTGGGAGGCAGAGGTTGTAGTAAGCCGATATTGCACCTCTGCACTCCAACCTGGGCAACATAGTAAGACTCCGTCTCAAAAAGAAAAAAAAAAAAAAGCCTAAGACACACAGCTCATATGCTGAGGATGGCAAAAAATAAAGAAGACAGAAAGACAGACTAAAAATAATTTACACCTCTGAAGGCAAAATTATGTCACCAACTGTCTTTAATGGTTAACCAGTTCTCCATGGGCCATCTACTAATTGTTGTCAAGCATTCCATCTAATACATTTTCTCTTATTTATGCATTTGGTACATGCAAACCTTCTGAGTGTATCAGAAAAATTCACCAATAATTCAAGTTCTTACATGGATAGTAGGCAACTCTAGAAAGAAATGGAAGTTTTTGTCTTTGTCTCCTGAGAATGCTCAGAAAAAGGTGTGGTAAAGTACTGAATTCAGAAAATAAGTTTTGACTCCATTGCTTCTGACTCAGACAGAATACAGAAAAAGCACCACCAGCTAAAGTTTTCTAGCACACATGTTAGGGGAAAAAATGGTGTCTGGCTCTAGTAGAGAGACAAAGCTACTCCACAAGGAATGTGCAGACCTTATAATCACTGGAATTTTAAAATAAAACTAAATTAGTTGCTGTCTTACTGCCAAACACAAAAACCAAAGAGATAGTTATAAACACCATTCAGGGCATCCATTTTTATGGAGAAGAGATCTGTTCCTTTCCCCACGCAGACACATTCTATCTAAAAGAAAATTTTATCACTTCAGGGATATATTTCTTGGTGAAATTCCATTTGCATATTTCCAAAGCTTACTCCATAGACCAAGCTGGCTGGTGCTTTTATTGCATAATTCTCTGCAATATTATTTTTACTTGTTAGAACCTTAATAGAATGAGCTAATTTAAAAAAAGAACTTTCTTATTAAAATGCCATTTGTTCATTAAAATACATTTTGTCCTGTCTAATTTATAGAAAAAAAGCTTTTTAGGAAAAATTCATAGGAATGTTGAATTTTCAATACTAGGAAAGAGCCAGGTTTTGGTTCTGATGAAGAGGAGTGAGGTAGAGGAGTTAGCAAGTGCTTGACAAGGAGTTCTGCAGCACCTCAAGACATTTTTAACCTCAGCCCATATTTTGAACATTAAGTAGCATGACTAGACAGTGAACAGAATTTAGGGACTCTATATTACAATTAAAAACATTGCCAATTCACATTCTACTTATTCAAAATTTATAATGATAAAAATCATCATTTTTTAAATGTACTCCAGGTAGAAAGAATTGTACACAGCATTATTATAATTTTTTTTGTTTTTTCTTTGAGATGGAGTCTCACTCTGTCACCCAGGCTGGAGTGCAGTGGCACGATCTCAGCTCACTGCAAGCTACGCCTCCTGGATTGACACCATTCTCCTGCCTCAGCCTCCTGAGTAGCTAGGACTACAGGTACCCGCCACCATACCCAGCTAATTTTTTTGCATTTTTTTAGTAGAGACAGGGTTTCACTGTGTTAGCCAGGATGGTCTCAATCTCTTGACCTCATGATTCGCCCGCCTTGGCCTCCCAAAGTGCTGGGATTACAGGCATGAGACACTGCGCCCAGCCAGCATTATTAGAATTTTCTTAACTGCAGCAGACCCTGGGCTTCCATGGAAGGATCCAGAACTGTATTTCACTGCAAAGCCCCAGGGGATCCTAGACGGGAGATTTCCCTAAGGTTTCTGAGGCTCAACTTTGAATTGAAGCAGTAATTCCTAATTTGATTATACATTCGAATTACTTGGGGATCTTCTAAAAATTTCAGAACCTGTACCATACCCTGGATAAATTAAATTACAATCTATAAGGGGCAAGAAATAGGCATTAGTGTGTTTCAAAGTTTCTCAGGTGATTTCAGTATGTGGACAAATTTGGGAACCACTGAACTAAAATCTCCAAAAGGCTAGGATGCAGAAGAAAATCTTTGTGCTCTTAAGTGAAATAGTGACTACAAAACCACTTATCTGGTGATATGATTTGGCTGTGCCCCCACCCAGATCTCATCGTGAATTGTAACTCCCACAGTTCCCATGAGTCACGGGAGGAACTTGGTGGGAGGTGATTGAATTATTGGGGGGGGGGAGTCTTTCCTGCACTGTTCTCATGATAGTGAATGAGTCTCATGAGATCTGATGGTTTTAAAAATGGAAGTTTCCCTGCACAAGCTCTCTCTTTGCCTACTACCATCCATGTAAGAAATGACTTGCTCCTCCTTGCATTTCACAGTCAGCCATGATTGCGAGGCCTCCTCAGCCATGTGAAACTGTAAGTTCAATAAACCTCTTTCTTTTGTAAATTGCCCAGTCTCAGGTATGTCTCTATCAGTAACATGAAAACAAACTAATACAGTAAACTGGTACCAGTAGAGTGGGGCACTGCTGAAAAGATATCCAAAAATGTGGAAGTGACTTCAGAACTGGGTAATAGGCAGAGGTTGGAACAGTTTGGAGGGCTCAGAAGAAGACAGGAAAATGTGGGACAGTTTGGAACTCCCTAGAGACTTGTTGAATGACTTTGATCAAAATGATGATAATGACACAGGCAATGAAATCCAGGCTGAGGAGGTCTCAGATGGAGATGAGGAACTTGTTGGGAACTGGAGCAAGGGTGATTCTTATGGTTTACCAAATAGAATGGTGGCATTTTTCCGCTGCCCTAGAGATTTGTGGAACTTTGAACTTGAGAGAGATGATTTAGGGTATCTGGCAGAAGAAATTTCTAAGCCACAAAGCATTCAAGAAGTGACTTGGGTGCTGTTAAAGGCATTCAGTTTTATAGGGGAAGCAGAGCACAGAAGTGTGGAAAATTTGCAGCCTGGCAATGCAATAAAAAAGAAAATCGTATTTTCTGAGGAAAAATCCAAGCCAGCTGAAGAAATTTTCATAAGTAACAAGGAGCCGAACATTAATCCCCAAGACAATGGGGAAAATGTCTCCAGAGCATGTCAGAGGTCTTCATAGCAGACCTTCCCATCACAGGACTGGAGGCCTAGGAGGAAAAAGTGGTTTCGTGGGCAAGGTCCAAGATCCCCATGCTGTGTGAAGCCTAGGGAATTGGAGCACTGCAGTCCCAGCTTTTCCAGCCATGACTAAAAGGTACCAAGGTACGGTTCAGGCCATGGCTTCAAAGGGTGCAAGCCCCAAGCCTTGGTAGCTTCCATGGGGTATTGAGCCTGTGGGTGCACAGAAGTCAAGAACTGAGGTTTGGGAACCTCTGCCTAGATTTCAGAGGATGTATGGAAACTCCTGGATGTCCAGACAGAAGTTTGCTGCAGAGGCAGGGCTCTCACGGAGAACATCTGCTAGAGCAGTGCGGAAGGGAAATGTGAGGTGAGAGCCCCCAAACAGATTCCCTATTGAGGCACCACCTAGTGGGGCTGTGAGAAAAGGGCCACCAGCATCCTTCAGACCCCAGAATAGTAGATCCCCTGACAACTTGTACCATGTGCCTGCAAAAGCCACAGACCCTCAATGCCAGCCCATGAAAGCAGCCGGGAGGAAGGCTGTACCCTGCAAAGCCACAGGGGTGGAGCTGCCTAAGGCCGTGGGAACCGACCTTTTGCATCAGCATGACCTGGATGTGAGACATGTAGTAAAAGGAGCTCATTTTGGAACTTTAAGATTTCACTGCCCTGCTGGATTTTGGACTTGCATGGGGCCCTTGTTTCGACCAATTTCTCCCATGTGGAATGGCTGTATTTACCCAATGGCTGTATCCCCATTGTATCTAAGAAGTAACTAACTTTTTAAAATTTCATTTTACAGGCTCATAAACAGAAGAGACTTGTCTTGTCTCAGATGAAATGTTGGACTGTGGACTTTTGAGTTAATGCTGAAATGATTTAAGACCTTAGGGGACTGTTGGGAAGGCATGATTGGTTTTGGAATGTGAGCACATGAGATTTGGTAGGGACCAGGGGTGGAATGATATGGTTTGGCTGTATCCCCACCCAAATCTCATTTTGAATTGTAACCCCCACAATTTCCATGTCTTGTGGGACAAACTTGGTGGGAGGTGATTGAATTTTGGTTGGGGTTCTTTCCTGTGCTGTTCTTGTGACAGTGAATTAGTCTCATGAGATCTGATGGCTTTAAAAATGAAACTTCCCCTGCACAAGCTCTCTCTTTGCCTGCCGCCACCTTTGTAAGATGTGACTTACTCTTCCTCGCCTTTCACCTTCTGCCATGATCGTGAGGCCTCCTCGGCCACATGGAAGTGTAAATCCAATAAAGCTCTTTCTTTTGTAAATTGCCCAGTCTCAGGTATGTCTTTGTCAGCAGTGTGAAAACAGACTAATGTATCTGGTCTTTAATTCTTTATCTTGTGATGCACTATTGAGATGACACAAGGCCCCCAGTTTCCCAGCATAGAAATAAAGAAAAATTCTGAGCCCCATCAAGGGAAATTCCAGGTACCTAGCTAGCCCTGCCACCAGCAATTAGGGAAGTGAATGAATAACTTACTAAGCAAGAAGATAACAATAACCACCCGAGTAAGTCAGGGTCATGAGATGTTTGGTTCCCGATATAAACTAAAGATAACATCTTGACGTATGTTCCTGATTTGTTTTCATAAACTGGGACCCCCTGCTAGGTGAAAAATGCTGATTGCTGTCATGCAGACCTCACACAAACTGGAACTGGAAAATGAACACGAAAGTTCCCAGAATGCCCCCGCCCTCAACTCATTTTGAAAACCCTCTCACCCCTGCCCTTAAAAACCCTTGCATATAAGTCATCCTGGAGTTGGGTCTTTTTTTTTTTTTTTTTTTTTTTTGAGATGGAGTCTCACTCTGCCACCCAGGCTGGAGTGCTGTGGCATGATCTGGGCTCACTGCAACCTCTGCCTCCCAGGTTCAAGCAATTCTTGTGCCTCAGCCCTCCCCAGTAGCTGGGAGTACAGGCATGCTCCACCATGCCCAGCTAATTTTTGTATTTTTAGGAGAGATGGGTTTTCACCATGTTGGCAAGGCTGGTCTGGAACTCCTGGCCTCAAGCAATCCACCCACCTTGGCCTTCCAAAGTGCTGGGATTAAAGGCATGAGCTCCTGCTCCCGCCCCTGATCAAGTTTGGGTCTCAAAACATTTGCTGAAACTTCTCCTCGCTTGGTGCCCAGCAATACACACCTTACTTTCTATGCAAACCACAATGTCATTGTTTGGCTTTGCTGCACTGGGTGGGAAGCCCCAAGGTTGGTTCAGTAACACTGCCTCTTTTTAAAGGTCTGAATGGGGCACCTAAAATGCTTAGTTATACTCTATTATGATATTATAATGGAAACATACAATGTTGTAGTGGAATCACAAATTTTCACAGTCAGGAAGGTCTTTAGGCTTAAGTTTCATAATGTCATTGGTTAAACAACTTAAAATGCCTGCAGAAGCTGGACATATAAACAAATGAAGTTAGTGGGTGTAAGAAACATTTTTTTCCCCACCCCAAACAACCAAGTCTAATGGAACACAAGTTTATTAAGTTATACATCAAGAACGGATTTCATTGTATTTCTCCCTAAATGACCTGTATTTACTATTTCAATGCTTGCATTATCCTCAAAAACAAAAAAATTATGAGGGAGGTTCTTATCTTAAATTTGCAGATTTCAAAACTCCCAAATTGAATAGTTGGCCACAAAAGTAAATCTAGGTCTGTCTTTGTGAAATCTTTCTATACCCTTAAGTAAAACAGACCCATTTTACTTGATTTCAGAACTTTTTTTTTCTTTTTTTCTGGAAGAATCAGAACAGCCTTATGGGAAATCTTCAGAATTTTTTTTTAACAACTTCTATGCCTTTTTAAAAAATACCATATTCTCAGATTGCCAAACAATATGCATCTGCTGATACCAGTTAGCTATCTTTTTTTTAAATTCAGTGTCACAAGTTATCCCTTTCTGAAATAGTTCTGCCAGTAGAGAAGCCATCTCCTTGTAAACAATTTATTTGCTAACTGCAAATGACCTCCTATTTCTTCTTGCTCTGTGATGGTTTCCTAAAAGATGTTTAACAATCAAGGATAGACATGTTTTATTCTAATTATTAAATACATTTGAAAATACTTTTTTAAAAGCCTGAATTTAAGAATAATTATAATGTAAACATAATTCACATGAATCTCTCAATGAAAAAGAATGAGTTGGGTTCTTATTTTAAATTTATTTCAAATTAAATGTGTTCAAAACTGGACATATAATCTGTATCAGGGGCTGCCAAGCTGGCCTATGGGTCAGAACCCATCCATGGCCTATTCTGAAAATAGTTTTATGGAAACACATCCACATTCACTGATGTACATATTATTTTTGGCTGCTTTTATGCTGAAACAATGGTAGAATTGAATAATTGGGAATCCATAGCCAGAAAAGCCTAAAGTATTTACTATCTGGTCTTTTACAGAAAAAAAGCAGCTGATTCAGATCCAAAGAAAGCAGAAATACAAATCCTTAGTGTATGGTAGCTTTATCTATTCATAAGCCAGAAGTTAGGGTCATCTTTGATATTTCCCTTTCCCTTAACCACACATATTTAAATTACCAAAAAAACTTATGTCCATTTTATGTCATGCAATAAATGATTTATATCATCCAAAAAACTACATATGAAGTACTTACTGAGTTCTGGACCTGGTTGAGTTGCCAGGAACAAAACAGATAAAGGTTACTTCCTTAGAGAGTTGAATCCTCCTGTCTGATCTTTGCTACCATACCCTCTTCAGCGAAAGCTTTCTGTCCAGTTTCCTCACCTCCCTTTCCTGCTGGTCTTCTCCTAAGAAAATTATTGCACAATATCCAGCACTATCCTTTTAATGTGCAGGTCTAATCATGTCATCCTTTTGGTTAATATCATCAGTGACTTTTCATGCAGGTCTAATCATGTCATCCTTTTGGTTAATATCATCAATGACTTTTCATTGCTCTCACACCTCCCATATAACTGTGCACAGTCTGGCAGAGACATCCAGCAGCTGGCTTCACTGTCCTGGCTTTAGCTGAATTCTGTGAAGTTTCCTGTCCCACAGTGGCTTTCATGTCACAATATACTGCTCAATAACCCTTAGGCTTACCTAAGTTTTGTTCAGGAAGTGCCTATACCTACTGGAATGAACACTGTTTCATTAATTCATAAAGATACCTCTTCACAGCACTTTGTCATTACAATTTGTAATTATGCAAAGATGATACTCGATTCAAGTCTATTTTCCCAACTAATGTGTGTATGCTGCATGAGAGCACAGCCTCCAATCTCTTTATCCACTATTGCAATTCAGTATCTGGGAAGAAATGCAATAGCATTGTTGGATTAAATGGATAAATGATGGTGTGAAGGAAAGAACAGACTGACCGCTCTTTTAGAAGTGATTTTTCTATACTCAAAATTTGAGTTGAAGTGTAATTAGAAGTGATGAAAAGATCCATAATTACTTTTGTGAGTCTCATCAGTTTTCTGGTCATTTAATGCATATCTATGTATAAAATGAATGTTTGCAGTTGAAATGTCCTTGGCATTTTCTTAAAGGAAGAAAGAGAATTAAATATGGAGCACTCAATTGCTAGGTAGAGGACAAATGAACACAATTAGCACATTATGAAACAGGAGGAAAACAAGTCATGTGCAACCTGCAGCCAAGGACAGAACATGATTTCAATAGTCCCTTACCTCTCTGAATACTCTCCTTCAGTAGGCTTAGGTACAGCTCAAAATAGAAAGAGTATGAGTTAGGAAGTCAGGCTGTCCTGGGTTCAAAGCCTAGTTCCATCACCTCCAGAAAGTATGGCTATAAGCAAGTAGAAGATATGGAATCTCAGTTCCCTTAGTTTATTAGGTAGGAATACTAAATAAGACGACATGTATAAGGAACAGCATGATGCCTGAGACATGGCAGTTACCTAAATGATTAATTATGGCTCCAATGATCAATATATTTCATGCAAAGAACTTTAAGATGAATATTCCCATCTCTCCTCTCTCTCTTGAGCTTCAATTTTTCCAGCTGAATATTGCCAGTATTTAATGTCATAGTGGCTTTTCAGACCCTGGAGATGTAAAACTGAACACATCAACTTCCTTCCCTTTTACTAGATCTCTCCATATACACTTCAGCCTGTCTTGATGGATTCGAGTAGATAATAACATGAGCATTGGAATCAGATGATCATGGGTTCAAATCCTAGCAGGGTGATCTTGGCCAAGTTATTTAAGCTCTTGAAACCTCACTTTTTCATCCGTGAAATGGAGACAGTAATAATTACTTCCTACACTTATTGAAAAAGGACATGTATGGAAGCATGTTGTCTGACACATGGTAAAAGTTTGATGAGTTCTGTCTATTAAAATTATTACTAATGACAATACAGTCATCTTTAACTCTATGCCTTGCTCCCTTCGGAGAATAACAATTGTGAAAGTTTGTTCCCGTTTTCTCCCACAAACCCTTTTCTTCTTTGTCCCCAATGATGACCATCTATTAAAGTCATCCTTACTGGGTCCACTTAATTGCTCTCTCTGATTTGGGGTCTTCCCCTCCTTGTTTCTTACTCCTTTACTCTGCTTTATTTCTCTTCATAATAATGGCTGGCTTAAATCAAACATATGGGTGTTGACTTCTGTGTCCATCTCTCTCCACCTGAATGTAAGCCCAGGAGGTCAGAGACCACATCAGTGGTGTTTCCTAATGTTCATCTGTACCTAAAAACAACAGCTCACAAGGACTGTTTGTCTGAAGTTGCCAGAGTGCCTTCTTGGAAGGCAAGTGTGAGTTTACTACATCCTGGATTAAAACCTTAAATGTCTCCATTGCCCACCTGAGACAGTGCAGACTTTTCCTTTGATTGTTCACGTTACTCCAAAGCAGACCCCGGAACTTCCACTCCAGTTTCACTGGCCTCTTCTAACAAAGGGCAATGATTGGGCTTCCCTTTAATACCAGAGTCCCTATTTATATTATTTTATATACACGTAACCTTTCGGCTGTCATTTTTCCCCTTAATTCTTCTGCCATGATCTTAAATGTCCCAAATCTTTCCTGATGCCTTCAAGTTAGAAATGGCCTTTCCCTTGTTTGAAATCTCTTAGCATTTCATTTGTGCTATCTTTCTCTTCCCTGTACTTACACTTTCAAAAGTGGGGCTATTATCTATTTTGTATAATCCCCTACAGAGCTGAAAAGTAATATGGAACCTGGGGCATATTCTATCCTAAGAAAGAACTTTTAGGATTAGGATATAAAAGGATAAATCCTTAGAGGAAAAAAAATGTCTTCTTTTATGCCTTTGAACACTTGTTATTCTTCTTTTGTGCTTGAGCCTTCTGTATCTGACTAGCTTTAAACATGACAAACTATACAAGAAAGAACAATAGAAATCCTTAAATCACTGAAACTAAATCTTCTTTTCTAACCAGCTCAGCCATTCATCTTAGATTTTCACACTCAAGACAACTTGCAAATTGCTTTTCACCCACTCACCTGGGGTGAGTCATGCTCTCTGCCAGGTAAGTGGAGAAGAATGGCTTACTAGGGCAAGAAAGGCTTTTGATTATTTTTTCTGTTATTCCCCTACTTTCTATTTTTATAAGTCTTGAATCTCTTGTTTTCCTTTTCTAAACTAAAGGATAGAAACTGTTTTTATACAGGTTATTTAGGATAGTTATCTCACATTTCATTATAATGAAAACCAGCCCTGCAACATAATCTTTTGAGACAAAGAAACCACTCTATCCAAACAGACATATCACGGGAGGCAGGATGCATATTAGTGTATTGAAGACTTTGAGATGTTTTGCTCTTAAGGAAAAACGAGGCCTCCTTGATTTAATCTAGTGCTTTCTAATCCATTTGCGTATGGAACAAACCATTCTTTTTCTTCCTGGAATATCTATCTCTCAACATTCTCTGGAATCTGTATTCCTTCAATAACACTGTAGAAAACAGTGATGTTGCTTAACTAATACTTTGGTTGGGATTCTAGCATCAACTTTCAGGCTTTCTTTGTTCTTGGGCTAGAAGAACTGGTGGGGTCATTGCAAAACTTACAGAACATGAACTGGGTTGCAAACGCTCTCAATTCTAGCTAGATCATCTTGATCGACTCACTTAACTTCTGTGTGGTCAATTTCCTCACCAGTAAAATGGAGTTACAGAAAAACCAAATATGACTCTATATATGAGAGTATTTTAAAGGGGTAATAGTCAATTACAACTAGTATTTTTATTTTTTCTTTTTAAAAAAATATAAGGGGGAAAATAAACTATTATTTCTCATGGGTTTTAGCTTTTTTTCTGGCTCATTGTGTCCATGCCTTTGTTCATGCACCTCCCGCTGACTGGCATACTCTCTCTCCAGCTAAAGTTAGCAAGACTGAGCCAAATACTTTCTCCTGGTGAACACTTGGCAAGAAAAACTAAAAAGTCAACCTCTATCTTATAGGGCAATGGGTTAATGCTTCCTACAAAAAGCATGAATCAAAAACGTTTTCAAGCATGTGCTATCCAGTGATGAATTGGACAATCAGTTCTTTAACAGATAACCCGAGAAAACAACTCAAACAGTTGGAATTTCAAACTCAGTTGCCCGTTCAGGGGATGTGGCATGATATATTTGCGTAAGAGGCTTTCTGGTATCTTTCATGTCACTTCGATGTAAGTCAGCACCCACTGCCACTGAATTCTGTCCCATGCCCTGTGGAGTTTGGCAGAAGGCTGCTGAAATGTATGTTCATTGGTACTGATGTCTATTTTACATGAATATATTTAGACTATTTAACAAACAGAATCTACTATCTCAAAAACTTTTAAGTCCACAAAGCTAAGAGAGAAGTGGCTTCTAAACCAAACATGCATATCTGCTTATTTTTTTGCATTGAGAAGTTAGGTCAGCTTCAGAGAATGAGACAAATAAAGTTTTTATCTGATTCACATTAACTTCCAAGACTGCTGGAGGACTAACAGAATATAAAAAGTTGCTTTTTCCTCAAAAATATGCTTACTAAGGGTACTACAATGTCCTGGAAAGACCTTCCATGCCAACATTCTGTAGCAGGAACAAGTGGTTTTTATCCCATCCTTCTAACATCATCTTGTAATTCTCCTACCTCATAATCAAAGGCCATTCACTGAGCAGCTTCTGTGTTCCATGCACTGTATTAAACAATAAAAATACAGATATGAGAAACACCTATTTTCTTTTCCTCAATAGGATCTCAGTGTCACAATATAAATTTACATATAAATCACACTAAATTCAATGTAATTTAGACATAAGTGGGACCCAGTTGGTCCTTAAGCATCCTTTTCTAGAATATTGGAGCAGAGACTCTGAGGATGAATATGAGTGCTTTAGTGAAACAAGATGGCAAAAAGACATTCAGAAACAGTGAGTAGCTTAAGAAAATGCAAGAAAGCATGAATGCACTAGATTCACAGATGGTGATGAGGATGAAGGTCTGTAAGTAGTTTCAGTTGAACTGCAATATAAAGGGCAAGCAAGGGAGGAAGAAAGAAAATGTTGGAGACTAAGACACAGACAGGCAACAGATTATGGAAAAACAATTTGCTAATTATTCATTCAAGGACTTTCTGCCATCTATGCAGTATTTGCCACATTATATCCATTAGGATACAATTGTTGAACAAACTGGATATGACCTCCTGAGCTTAGAGTAGAAGAGATGGCCAAGGCAAAAATAATTTAACAATAAAATGTATTATAATAAGTGTTAAACAGGAAATAAATAACGTGCTGATAGAATTACATGAAGGCAACCTTTCCAATAGAAGATGAGAGAAGTAGCAAAGGTGATTTTTAAGCTGTGATCTGAAAGGTGAAAACACAAGCATGGGAAGTAACAGGGCATGTATGCAAAGATCCTGAAAGCAGGAAAAGCTCCAGATATTAGAACAGGGCTTCTCAAACTTGAATGTACCAACAAATCTACTGTGAACCTTGTTAAAATGCAGATTTGGATTCAGTTGGCCTGCAGTGGGCTTGAGACTCTGAATTTTTAGCAAGCTCTCAGGTAATGTTGTTGGTCTGAGAAGCAACAACATTAATCAACATAATAGTACTGTGTTAGAGACACAAAAATCAGAGAATGCATCCAGAACTCAGTGGTAAAGATAAAACACTCTACATGAGAGTGGGGAGAAAGAAAGGTGAGCTGAGAACTATCACATATGCCATTGGGAAATATATGATTAGCAACAGGCTTGCAATTCATTCCCCTTCTCCACAGGGGCTGTGAGTGAGGATGATACAGGAGCATCCTCCAGAAAAACAGAAGAAAGGTAGCTTGAGTGCATTTCCTTTTTTGTATTAGATACATTACTTACAGATCTAATTTATTATCCCAGAGTAGACCAAAAAGGAAGTAAAGACCTAGGCGTGGTATGGTACTTCCTTGCCTCTCCCTACTTTGCCTGTGTCTCACAATTATTTGAAACTCTGTAATTAAGGGTAAAACCTGATAGTGGGGATTATGGATTCAGTTGTGTCCTCCTACTGCAAAGTCATAGGTTAAATCCCTAACCCCCAATATGACTGTATTTGGAAATGTCGCTTTTAAGGAGCTGAGTAAGGTTAAATGAGGTTCATATAGGTGGGGCCCTAATCCAATAGAACTGGTGTCCACAAAAGAAGGTGAGGAGACAGGAAAGGCCATGTGGGGACAACATGAGAAGGAGGCCATCTGCAAGCCCAGAGGAGAGCCCTCACCAAATACCAATGCTGATGGCACTTTGTTGTTGGACATAAAACCTTCAGAAGTGAGAGAAAATAAATTTCTGGGGTTAAGTAACCCAGTCTGAGGTACTCTGTTATGGCAGCCCTAGCCTATCCATGTACAAGGTAAGACCACTGATTTGTACAAATCAGACTTGACAATCAAACTCTTTGTGTTCATTCGCCTTTGCAGAGTTGAGCAATAATACTGTAGAGTGATTGATGGCTTAAAGCAATGCTCCTTTGGCCAGGATATATATTAGAAACATGTCGGAAGACTCTGAAACACAACCATACCAACATTCTCTCAGAAGGGTTATCATTTCATTGGTCAGTGATGGAGCCTGGGCATTGGTGTTTCCAACCTTCCTATGTGGTTTGTATGTGCACCCAGAGCTGAGAAACAGTGGAGGATATTATGCTTTGAAAGATACTTCTGGCCACCCTAGAGGCAGCAATAGTAGATGATGTGCTTGTAAATAAATATAGGGTACACACCTTGGTATCTGTGCTTCTTCAGGCCTGATAGGTGATAAATAAGAAGCAAAGTTCCCCTCCCTTCAGTCCTCAACACGCACACATTTCTAGAGCATCTGACTTTATCTTGGATGGGAAGCCAAGCAGTTGTCTTGGGCCACATATCCTGTTGATGCCCTCAATGCCAGGCTCCTTGGTAATTACTCATTTTAATGAAAAAAAAAGCTACTGTTAATATATGTGCATTATTGAAATGCACTCTCCAATCTTTCTTGCCAACCTGCATATTTCTATAATAAGTCATTTGTTCAGAGCTCAATCATTTTCTGATGTTTGATTAAACAAAATCAACACCAAAATAATTCTATTAGGGTTAATTGACATCTTCTCACAGGAAAATTAACCACTTTGCTGGTCATGCTTTTAATAACAAGCTTCCCAGATTTCAATGGCCATATTTGAACACAATTCTTGAGGACTGCTTGAAGATTGAATATAACCTTACAGTTACTATGTCAACAGTTCAAACAATTAACAAAACACTTACCATGTCAACAGTTCAAACCATTATTCAGCCTTATGGATAGCACTGCAATATTCATAAGACTTGGCAGCTAGAATTTAACTATTAAAGCCTTATAATTAGTTTCTTAATCTAGAGCTTGAAAATGATAAGAGTTTAATGCCTAAACTATGTCAATAACTTTTAGGCAATAATATTTACTAAAATATGTGGACCCCTAATTGTCTTATTAAATACATTGGGATAAAAATGAAATTGGCATGGGCCTAGGTCAAATAAACTTTCTGAGCATAATAATGAACCATTATTATTTATTATTTTGTTCCCTTCCCTCCTACTAGGATAAATTTGCTATACTTGCAGAACTCTCCTGAAGCCTAGAAGCGCTACATCAAATCTACAGGCCCTTCTTTTCTTTTCCTTTTTGAATACTAGGTTAGTGTTTTACTTGGAAAACTTCTTCAGAACGAAAACTTAGCCATAGCAGTTTGTTTCACCATAGTATATTGAAAAAGGATTTGCTTTTCAATAATAATTATTAAACTTTTACTCTATGTCAGGTATTAAATATATACTACCTCTAATCCTCATTAAAAACTATGTATGGTAAGAATTATTCCCCTGAACTTGGAATGAGCAAACCCAGGCTCAAGTATTAAATGTAAATTTAAAAGATGTATCCAAGTCATACATCTTATAAGATTTCAAGAGATACATAGTCATATATCACGGAAAGTTAGCCTCCTTTCCATCCTTGGAAACAGGTTGTCCAAAAGCAAATGCTTTTACCAGTTTTCTATGCATGTTTTAATGCATTTGTGACAACATCGTCACTAATTGCATTGCTTATGTTAATTTTAATGTCACTCCCTCCACTGTCTCTTGAGGAGAGAGAGGAGGAAATAAAAGAGCTCCAAGGGCATTTGAAACATCAATGATTTAATACTGATCCTGCTTATTTCTGAGGGTCACTCCCCACGTTGTTCAGCTCTAAAGTACTCTAGGGTGATCCTGCCTTATTTGCAAGAGACTGGCTTAAGAGAACAAGGAGGGGATTTACATTTTCATGCCTCCATTCAGAATTATTTTTAATAATTTTAGTTACAAATTATTTGAAGATTGTTAATGAGCTTAAGTTTTTTACAATTGCCAAGTAGGTTTTTGTTTTATACAAGCCTGTAATGAAATACATATCTTCCCTATGTATGTTCTTAGGCCAGTCACTAAATCTTTATAATCATTTTTTGATGTGATCCATAAGGACAGTGTCTGACTTGGAAGTTGATCAGAAGGATAAACTCTGAAAAACTAAAAGCATTCAAAACATGGAGGATGATAAATACATGGCAATTTATTTTTCTATTCTTCCTTGCTCAATACATGTTTTTGACTTGACAAATATTGATATTCTAATTTGAAATTAACATTAATTTCAAAATATATTCGAACTGCAAAACTACATCATGATGTTTCTTCCTAGATCGGTCAATATCTCCATGTGCCATTTAGAAAATCAGAATTTTAGAGCGTCTCTTTTAACATTTCCTCTTCTCATCTTCCATGTCCAACTCAAGACCAAGTCTTACTGATTTTATCCTCTAAGCACTTAGCATAGCCACCTATATTTCTCATTTTGCACCATTACCTCCCACAGATTGAGCCCAGTGGATTCCTCATGTAGGCCCAGAGTCTTAGAAGACCCTCCATTCTGGTTCACACACATCCACTAGATTTCATCCTCCAGACACAGCGGTCTTTTCAGAAGGCAAATCTAATCATCTAATCTAGTCATAGTAACCCTACTCTTCTCTGTTTAAAATTCATTAAATGGGTTTTCATTGCTCATAAGTTAAAAACCCTAATTCTTGGCATGGCCTATAAGACCTGCTTTTTATGCCTCATATGCTGCAATCCTATGAGTATTCTCCAAAGTTCACCCATAGCTGAGCTCTACAACCATATTCTGCTCTCTCTCATGGATGGCTTTTCTTTCTTTTGCCCAAGTTAGCTCCTCCTCCATCCTCCAGCCCTCAATGCCTCAGTCACTTCTGCAAGGATACCATTCCTAATCTCTCATTTAGGTGAAATTCCCTTAAATGGAGTCTCATACTATCATTGTCAATGATGCAGTTTCATACTGTACATGAGAGAACATCATATTATCATCTAGTCTCCTTGCCGAGTGCCAAGTTCAGTGAGGGCAGAGACAATGCTTTGGTTCACCAGTTGAGTCCTCATCAGCTAGTACAATGCCTGGCATCAAACAGACAACTAATAAGTATCAGTCAAATAAATATCAAAATAATGGTTATTTACAACAGAGGATAGCAATGACTTCTAATAGAAGGTAGTATAGTTTACTATGTGCCATGCAATTTTTTGGGCACTTGAAACATGCAGTCTCACAATGAATCTTTGCACTAAATATTATATCTTTTAAGCCCCACTTTACAGAGGTGAAAATTATGAAAACATAGAGGTTGCTATGGTCTGAATGTTTATATCCCGTAAAATTCACATGTTGAAACCCAATCACCAATATGATGTTATTAGGAGGTAGAACCTTTGGGGGTGATTAAATAATGAGGACAAAGCCTTCATGAGTGAAATTACTGCCCTGATAAAAAAAAGGTCCCAGAGAGGTGCCTTGTCCTTTCCACCATGTGAGCATGCAAAGATAAGGCATCATGTATGAACCAGGAAGCCAGTCTTCACCAGACTCCAAATCTGCCAACACTTTGATCTTGGACTTCTGTGAGAAATAAATTTCTGTTGTTTATAAGCCACTCAGTTTGTAATGTTTTGTTACAGCACCCCAAATCGATAAGACAGGTTAATTCAGAGGGTAATCTATGCTAGTCATCTAAAATGCTGGTTCCACTTTAAACTTTTAAGTTAAAAAATAAGTTTTACGAAGATTAGCCATGCTTTTGGCCCTTCCTATAGGGTGTCTTTTAAGTATGTAGATATGGTGGCTTCTCACTGCATAGTGAGATATCTACACAGATGGCAGGAGTATGAGCTGGGACTACTGCACATGCAAGAAAAAAGTTAGCGGAGTAATGACTTGAGGTGCTGCTGAGTGTTCTACTGTTATGAGTAATGTTTTATGAGTTACTCCTTAACTGTAAGCATCTGCCTTAAATATAAGTGTCAGTGGGTAAAAATATTTGCCAATTCAAGATTCCTACTGCCAAACCCACATCCTAAAATTCAGGCAGTCGTAACAATGTTTTAATTTGCCATTGAAAGGTACACGGATTGTTAGGACTAAAAAGAGTCTTGAAGAATAGCTTGTAGTTGAACACATCATTTGACAAGAGAGAAAAACAACAACAGCTACTGCAAAATGTAAGTTAAAATGAAAATCGTGTATCTACCCCATTGGATTCCTTGTTTGTAGGCTGTCATGGGGACTCTAAGACAGACAGGGAGGGGAAGAGATTCTATAGTGCCAGTTACAAAGGATCAGGTGAAATTTTACATTGAGATGGCTTGTGGGGAATAGTAACAGAACTTAGACAACAGTGTTTCAAAATTTTAAAATTCTAATTCCTTCAGATCTCACCTTATTATTACTAGTGACAGCTACAATTATAGTTTAACAGTAATGGTACACTTAGAGTGAACCAACCAGATCTATGCTAAATGTTGCTTAAGGATTTTACCAGTTATTTCATTTGATTTCTCACAAGTGTCATCCACATTTTACAACTGAGAAGAATGAGACATGGAGAGACCAGGCAACTTAACCCGAAGTCCCCAGCTGGTAAGGAGCAGAATCAGGAGGAGACTCTGGCTGTCTGACTTCAGTATCTGTGCTACTAATCTAAGCTGATTCCTGGGCGGTGCCTTTTCTGACCACCCTAAGTGATCACTCTCCCTATCCACTACTACTCTCCCTTGGGGCAGGAGGCAACTTGGGAGTCTTTTAGACATCCAGCTGAACTGCATTTCCAAGCCCATCATGGATTTATGTTGTAAGCAGTACTGACAAGGGCCACTGGCAGGCCATGCATAGGACTTTCTCCATCAATACCCTGCCTTATGGCTATCAACCTGCTGATTACAGAGAAGGGAGGAGGCCCTCAAAATGGCAGCACCAACTAATGGAGAGAGTATGGATCCTTGAAAGATTGAATGGAGCCCAGGTCCTACTATCCCCACACCAACTCCAGTCCCCACTGTCTGTCCACACTAGACTGTGACATGAGTATGAGTGATAAATCAACTTTTATTAGGCTAAGCAGCTGATATTTGGGGGTGGATTACTTTAGCTAATTTCTCACTGTTGGTTTCCTCCATAGCATTGATTACAATTACATTTGTACTTTATTGTATATTACTCATTCAATGTTATCACATTTGCTCAACTGTAAGCTTCTGAGGGGAGTGACTGAGTCTGTTTCATCTACCACCATATCTAGCAACTAGCAAGAGTCCAGCCTGAAGCACACACATAGTGATATTTGTTACATGATTGTTGGGAAGATGGAAGCCAATGCAACCAAATAAATGGGCATATACAAAGAGTTTCCTCCCCAGTGCAATGTGGCTACTTTAAACAGGATTTATGGGCCGGGCGCGGTGGCTCAAGCCTGTAATCCCAGCACTTTGGGAGGCCGAGGCGGGCGGATCACAAGGTCAGGAGATCGAGACCACAGTGAAACCCCGTCTCTACTAAAAATACAAAAAATTAGCTGGGCGCGGTGGCGGGCGCCTGTAGTCCCAGCTACTCAGGAGGCTGAGGCAGGAGAATGGCGGGAACCCGGGAGGCGGAGCTTGCAGTGAGCCGAGATCGCGCCACTGCACTCCAGCCTGGGCAACAGCGTGAGACTCCGTCTCAAAAAAAAAAAAAAACAAAAAACAAAAAACAGGGTTTATGTTCAAGAATCAGGAGTGCCAGCATCTACATGCATATTATTAAATAAAAGCTTTAGGTTCAAGGACTAAAGATATTCTTCTCCAAGTATTTCTATGAATTATAATGCAGGACCAAATTATGTTTATGTATCTAGCAACATTCTACTTTGCATGGCTTCATCATAGCTTTGCATCATAGCTTTGCACAGAGGATGGGGCACTAGAACACTGCACTGAGACATGAGACCCCTTACCCCTGCCCTACGGGGCTACCCTCCATTAGTTGAGTTCTTGAAAACAAATTGGGAACTTAATCTACATTTACAATATGTCCATGGTCCCTTCCTGCTATCACAGCTTCTTCAAGAAGATACAATAAATGAAAAGAAAGATCTCCTAGGTAAGAACTGATATGGGTTAGGCTTTGTGTCCCCATTCAAATCTCATCTTAAATTGTAATCCCAATAATCCCCATAATCCTCACGTGTCAAGGGAGAGACCAGGTGGAGGTAAATGAATCAGAGGGTGATTTCCCCCATGCTGTTCTCAGGAGAGTGAGTAAGTTCTCATGAGATCTGATGGTTTTATAAGAGGCTTTTCTCCCTTTCTCTCGACACTTCTCCCTCCTGACACCTTGTGAAGAAGGTTCCTTGTGCTTCCTCTTCACCTTCCACCATAATTGAAAGTCTCTTGAGGCCTCGCCAGCCATGCTGAACTGTAAGTCAATTAATCCTCCTTCCTATATTAATTACCCAGTCTCAGGAAGTTCTTTATGGCCATTTGAAAATGAACTAATACAGTAAAATGGTACCAGGAGTGGGGTGCTGCTATACAGACACTTGAAATTGTGGAAGCAACTTTGGAACTGGGTAACAGGCAGAGTTTGGAACAGTTTGGAGGGTTCAGGAGAAGATGGGAAGATGTGGGAAAGTTTGGAACTTCCTAGAGACTTGTTGAATAGCTTTGACAAAGATGCCGATAGTGATATGGACGATGAAGTCCAGGCTGAAATGGTCTCAGATGGAGATGAGGAACTTGTTGGGAACTGGATCAAAGGTGACTCTTGCTATGCTTTAGCAAAGAGACTGGCAGCATTTTGTCCCTGTCCTAGAGATCTGTGGAATTTTGCACTTGAGAGAGATGACTTAGACTATCTGGCAGAATAAATTTATAAGCAGCAAAGCATTCAAGAGGTGACTTGGGTGCTCTTAAAAGCATTTGGTTCTATGCATTCAAGAGATGGTTTGGAATTGGAACTTATGTTTAAAAGGGAGGCAGAGCATAAAAGTTTGAAAATTTTGCAGCCTGATGACAAGGAAAGAAAATCCCATTTTCTGAGGAGAAGTTCAAGGCAGCTACAGAAATTTGCATAAGTAACTAGAAACCAATTGTAAATCAGCAAGACAATGTGGAAAATGTCTCCAGGGCATGTCAGAGGTCTTCACAGCAGCTTCTCCCATCACTGGCCCAGAGGCCTAAAAGGAAAAACAGTTTTCTGGGCTAGGCCCAGCGTCTTGCTGCTTTGCACAGTCTCGGGACTTGGTGCCCTGCATCCCAGCTGTGACTAAAAGGGTCCAATGTACAACTCACACTGTTGCTTCAGAGGGTGCAAGCCCCAAGCCTTGGCAGCTTCCACATGGTGCTGGGCCTGTGGGTGCACAGTAGTCAAGAACTGAGGTTTGGGATCCTTCACCTAGATTTCAGAGGATGTACAGAAACACCACCTGGAAGTCCAGGCAGAAGTTTGCTGTAGGAGTGGAGCCCTCATACATAACCTCTGCTAGGGCAGTGCAGAAGAGAAATGTGGGGTCAGAGCCCCCACAAAGAGTCCCCATTGTGGCACTGCCTAGTGGAGCTGTGAGAAGAGGGTCGCTGTCTTCCAGAGCCCAGAATGGTAGATCAACCAACAATTTGCATTGTGTGCCTGGAAAAAGCCACAGACACTCAATACCAGCCAATGAAAGCAACCAGGAGTGGGGCTGTACCCTACAAAGCCACAGAGGTGTGGAGCTGCCCAAGACCATGGGAACCCACTTCTTGCATCAGTGTTACGTGAATGTGAGACATGGAGTCAAAGGAGATCATTCTGGAGCTTTAAGATTTGACTGCCTGGCTGGATTTCAGACTTACATGGGGCCTGTAGTCCCTTCATTTTGGCAAAAGGTTTCAAGGGAGAGACCAGGTGGGAGGTAATTGAAATATGGGAGTGGTTTCTTTCATGTTGTTCCCATAATAGTGGGTGAGTACTCATGAGATCTGATGGTTTTATATGGGGCTCTTCCCCACTTCACTCAGCACTTCTCTTTCCTGCCACCTTGTGAAGAAAGTTCCTTGCTTCCTCTTTACCATCTGACATTATTGTAAGTCTCCTGGGGTCTCCCCAGCCATGCTGAATGGTGAGTCAATTAAACTTCTTTCCTTAATAAATTACCCATTCTCAGGGAGTTCTTTATAGCAGTAAGAAAATGGACTAATACACGAGCCTACCATGTACCAGGCACTATGATAGTATCATTCACATTTATACTTTTATTGACTGCCTGGGCAGTCCTCTGACCCAGGAAATAAATAAGAAAAATTGGTATTTATAGGTCCCATTTATTGTGCAACTATTATGAACTAGGCATAAGCATTGTCATATGTGCTTTATATATATAAATATATACAATTTTATATATTAATATGTTATATTTAATTATGACAACAAATATATGAGGTAAATGTCAAGAATTGTAAAGGATGTGAGATTTTACCCTACTTTCACACTAACAAGTTAGCTTGCACAGTCTCATGAATGTTGGAAGAAGACACAAGACTCTTAGGTCAGAGACAAAGCACAATTTACTACTCACAGGAATAGCAATAGCCAGTCATATCATTTGTCTTGGTTTCCAAAGTCTCAATTCCCACAGGGTGTGAAAAAGGTCCAGATGCATGCTATACAAGCTGTAGGTTGTTTTACACATGAAAAATCCTGAGTTTAGGAAACCCCATTATTTTATAAGGGGCCTGTATGCAAAACTCTTCAATCTTTAATGTGAGCATTATTTTTATTATCTTGAGCACAAAACAAATTTTCCTCTGCTCCCTAAGGAGAAACTTATCTCTATTTTCCAGTGTGTACTATGTAAATATTCTTGGAAAGATGGAGTTTTGAAACAAAAACTGAATTTCTTTATTCATAAGACATGCAGAAATGTGAAAAATTGATGAATAATTTTTCATATTTTATAAATGTGATAGCAAAGCTAAGAATCACTAAGTAATTTACCTAGTTAACTAACCCATAGGAAGATGAATGGGGATTCTAACCCTGATGTATCTAACTCCAAAACTCACACTAATATCCACTGTGAAATACTGCTTCCATATTTCATTGAGCAGGAGAATGGGGCTTAGAGAAATTAAAGATTAAGTCAATTGAGACTGAAGGAGCTTGTAAGCAAGGGAACTGGGATTTGAGTACACACCATCCAACTACAGATCTGGTAGTCTTGCCACCACACCACAGCTATTGATCAAACATCAGTGTACCTGAGTTTGCTGGGTGATCCAGGGCATTTCAAGAAAAGCATACAGAGCAAAGAAAGGTCTGGAGAAAGCAGGAAGCCCAGTTGGCTCAAGTGAGGTGAGGAAGCCTCAATGTGGTGGAAGTAGAAAATACACACACACACACACACACACACACACACACACTCACAGCGAGAGAGAGAGAGAGAGAGAGAGAAGAAAAGGGGGAAGAGAAAAAAGGAAGAAAAAGAATAAGGAGGAGGAAGAGAGGTAGAGAAAGGAAAGAAAGAGAGGAAGAAAGGAAGAGAGACAGAAAGAAAGAGAGAGAGAAAGGAAGGAAGGAGGGAGGGAGGGAGAGGAAAAAGAGGAGGGGAGGGAGGAGGGAGACGAAGAAGAGGAGGGGGATTAGGAGAGGAGGAGGAAGAGGAGGAGGAGAGAAAGCAGCTAGAAATAGTTTGGAAGTTGCTTTCTACCTTGTAGGTTTTGGCCTCTGGGCAGTTACCCAATTCTTAAAAACTGAAAAAGCTCTCTATGCACTTACATGGACAGCACTTAAATCTATTACTAAGCGGGGCTTGGGGGAACGAAGGTAAAGGACAATAACACTTTATGTAAAAAGGGGGAGGATGATGGTAAAAATCCATATTTATATTTACTTGGATATGCAAAAAGAAACTGGAAGGATATACAAAAAGAGCAGCAGTGATGGTGGTGTGGGTATCAGAAAGCAGACAGATATGTTCATTTCATAGCTTTCTATAACTTCTGGTTTTTTGGATCACTTGAATACATTTCCTTTAGAAATTAAATTTATAAAACACAAGCACTGCAGATGCATGTTTTTTCTACAAGGTCAATTTTCAGGATTGGGAAAGTTTTTCTTCTCATATTTTCACAGGCAATTTCAAAATCTTCTGGCATAACTGTCACTTGTGAAAACAGAATTGATTTTGCCTTTAGAAAGTAGAGTATGTGTAATCCCAGCATTTTGGGGGGCCAAGGTGGGCAGATCACAAGGTCAGGAGATCGAGACCATCCTGGCTAACACGGTGAAACCCCGTCTCTACTAAAAATACAAAAACTTAGCCGGGCGTGGTGGTGGGTGCCTGTAGTCCCAGCTACTCGAGAGACTGAGGCAGAAGAATGGTGTGAACCCGGGAGGCGGAGCTTGCAGTGAGCCGAGATCGCACCACTGCACTCTAGCCTGCGCAACAGAGCGAGACTCCATCTCAAAATAATAATAATAATAAAATAAAAATAAAAGAAAGTAGAGCACACTCTGGCTAGTTGCTGGATTTTCTTTCTCAACATCTTGCCTATTTTGAAAAAGATATGGGGAGAAGTTTTTCTTCCCACGTGGTTTTCTAGGTAACTTTTGGGAAAATCTTCCAAGTCATAACCTATTGATGTCTTTCCTGATAATAGTTAAAGTGCTTCAATTGCACTCATCCCTTCTCCCTCTCCCCACACACTGGCTCAGAGATATTGTGGTAGATGTTTACAATCAGTTCTCTAAGAGAAAATACAAAAATAAAAACACCTTGATTTGTAGCATTTCTTGATTTCCGTGCTATAAACACTATGATTGATTTAAAGGCATCCATGTGATATCATGAGGCAATGTAGCATACAATTATACAGTATTTCTACCATACAGACTCAACAGATACTAATAAACTCAGGTGAAGAGAAAATAGTAAAATGTAGTAAAATAATTAGGAAGTGATGAGTTTTAGGTATTTATTGCTTTTGCTTTTAATTTAATGTATTGAATGTAAGTTGATATTTAATTTTAATAATGGTTGTTTTTATAAACGGACTCACAAAATTTCTAAAATTCGAATAGTAGTTAGCTCTCTGTTAGGCTGGCATGTGATGGCAAGAGCTGGGTCCAGCCTGCTACTGCCAGATCCTAATCTCTCCTCAAGGATACATACTGTCTCTCTCTCTCCTCTGTTTACCAAGAAAACTTTGGGAAAATTGAATAAGACACCCCATACAGGTACAGTGAGTAATAACAACCAACATGTATTGAGTCCTGCAGAGTTCTAGGCACTGTGAAAAGTGTCCTGATTTTATTTAATCTTTGCATTCACTTTGAAAAGCTTCAAATATTGGTGCCCATCACAAAATGCAGAGAGTGAGGCTCGAAGTTCTTAGAAAAGGGGCACACCCAGAATTGCAACCAAAGCCATACACTTGCCTTTTCCTGAATGCTCAAAGACTATTGCTTCAAAATGGCTTTAAGAGATGATTTACATTAAGTTAGATAAATGAGAGGTAGTCCTAGGGGATCACAATTGGAAGAAGAACCAAAAATGTCTTTAGATTGTATAACAGATGGCTCTGCCTCCCACCCTCCCCAGTAAACACATTTTTTCCTATTTCTAGAAGAGGCATTTTGCCTGAGATTTTCCATTAAAATATAGTCTGGATTTTTGCTCAGAAATATTTCTTTCAGACATTGTCTTAGTCTGTTTGTGTTGCTATAGAGAAATACCTGAGGCTGGGCAATTTATAAAGAGTTTTATTTAGCTTGTGATCCTGTAGGCTATACAAGAAGCAGGGCGCTGCCACTTGGTTGGCTTCTGGTGAAGGCCTCAGGCTGCTTCCACTCAGGGTGGAAGGCAAAGGGGAGCTGGAGTGTGCAGAGGTCCCATGGTGACAGAGGGAGCAAGAGAGAGACTTAGGAGGTGCCAGGTTTTTCTTAACAACCAGCTCTCATGGGATCTAATAGAGCTGACATTCACTCATTACCTGGAGGATGGCACCAAGACATTCATGAGGAACCTTCCCCTATGACCCAAATGCTTCCCATTAGGCCTCACTTCCAGTGTTTGGGATCAGATTTCAACATCAGATTTGGAGGAGACAAACACCCAAACTATAGCAGTTATACTCTTGTGTGCCAGCAGTGCTGGCCAATTGTTCAAGATCCAAAACCTGTCCTTGCCTGCCTTGTCTTCTTTCCCCATTCATGGCCACCACTCTGCCTTTTTTGGGCTTCATTTCAGAATCCATAGTCAGTCCTCTCTCTTTTCCAAACAAGTTCTTCTGGAAAGGATCTCCAGTTAGTGAAATGATTCACTTGCTATTAAGTCCACTGTATTTTAAATATCCAAAGGAATGATGCTTCTTACAATGATAGGTTAGGGGGGAATTTATTCTTTTACCTGTTTATTTGCTTTTGTTATTTTGCTTGGTTATTTTTTCCTTTTGTACATGGAAGAGTCAGATAGGTAAAAGCATAATTTTATAGGTGACCATTATCCAAATTTTGCTATATACTGGAATTATCTGGGGATCTTTAAAAACTACTGATATCTGGCACACACCCTGACTCGGACTTTCTGATTTAATTGATAAGGCATTGGACCTGGGCGTTAGGATTTTTTTTGGAAGCACCATGGCATTTTTTATGTGCCCCGAAGTTTAGCAAACATTCTTCTAGCTATCAAGAATTCACTCTCTGGGGGCTGTGCTGAGAAAGGTCACTGTGCCAGGGGCTTTCTCATGGATCTGGCATAGGATGGGTTCATTAATTAACACTTCAATTAATTGAATTTTCATTGAGCCCTCCCTTCCTAGTTTAGGCCTCCAGGGCTCTGTAGGATTCAGATTGCATTCTGATTTAGTTTCCCAAGGTCTCCCTGCTTCAAAACAGAAGAAAACAAGCATCCCACCTCCCAAAAAAGAGCTGTTTACTAAATAGAGTGTAACTCAACTGGCAAACAAGAATGTTTTTTCAATGGCTTATTAAGTTACTCTAACATCGGCATTTACATGCAAATAATTAATGGACCAATTACAAATTATTTGGTTGTATTCATTAAAGCAGAACCACGATTTATTAAAGCGGGAACCAAAACAAATGATCTTATTGTGCAAATGCTACATAGTTGTTACAGAAAAACTAGAATATGGAAACTCAGCTTGTCTGCAAGAAAAGAAAAGAAAAAAAAAAAAAAAACTCTAGGCTTTTCTGTATCCATTCAGTGGAAAATATGACTAATTCAAGGTCAGCATTAATTTATGAATTTAAAAACTCTTGGGAGGAATTTACATCTGCTGCCTATACTCTTGGGCAAGCCAAGGTCAGGAAAAGGCTTTGTTTTTCACTTGCTTCTCTGCAGTGCATAGCAGCCTTGATGCCGTATTACCCCCTTCTCCCATAGCAAGTTATCTTGTTTCCGGGCTCCTGAGAAGTATGAATATGAAGACCTGAATTATTCAACAGAAGGTGACTCCACTGGGTAAGTTCAGCCAGAGACTTCCTGAAACTAGCACAACTGTTTTCCTTACTGTTTCCTTAGTAATCCCCATCCTAGGGCCATGGTCAGGTGTCTGTAACAAAAGTCTCTGAGGGATGGATAGATGGATGGCTATACAATGAAGAAAATCTAGCAAAATGTTAGGCATAGAATGCAGATGGTGAGTCTAGGAGCACTGACTCTACCATTCGTTCAAATTTTCCGTATATCTGAAAACTTTTATGATGAAATATGAGAGGATAGGGGAGTGTCCTCATCTTACCCTGTTTTCTGAATTTAGACTCCTTGCATATGAATTAAAAGCAATGGACACTTTTAGTACGGTTTTAATAAATTTGGGCTGAGTTAATAATGATAACTAATTAGTAATAACTGATAAATAATGAACCAGGTACTACACTAAGTGATTAATTTACTGTATTTAATCCTCACATCAAACCTGAGAAGTAAGTGCTATTATTAGGAAGAAATTGAGGCTCAGAGAAGGAAATTGACTTGCCTGAGTGTCTGATTTTCAAAAGGTTAAGTTTGTTGACCTCATTATTCTTTTAATTGTGCCTCTAGAAAGATACACACATTTTAATTGTATAGCAGCTTGTGAATTATTACAAAGTGAGCACACCCATATAATCAGCATCCAGATCAGGAAACTGAATCTTTCCAGACCCTGAAAATTCCCTTCTTTCTCCCAATCACTACCCTCCTTGCCCCAAGTCATCTCCTTGGCTGACTTCTACCTCCATATATTCAATTTTCTAGACCTCATTCTTCTTGTGTTCACATTCTTGAGGCAAAGCTCTCTTTCTGTAAAGTAATAGCATTCTCATCCCAAAGACTTTCTGGTTAAAGAACAAGTTGAATAAGCCACTACTATATTGTGCAAGGTTGCTTTCTCCTTTGCCTACAGAGGGCTTTCAGGTAGCAGAATAAAATCACTGTAATGAGACAGAAATGGTGCCTGTGAGCAAAGGTATCATGTCTCCTTCGCTAGTGGGGCAAGCACCAGACTCTTGGAATTGTTCCGATCAAGGATGAGTTAAACCCTACATTTTAATTCTTCTTTTCGTTTATTCATTCATTAAATACTTAACTCTACATTTTAATTCTTCCTTTTGTTTATTCATTCATTAAATACTTAACATAGTACAGAGTACACAGAACGTCAGGCAATTCGCATGTGTACTCAGTATGTCAACAGTCAGGTTAGAGATAAAAAGAGGAAAATAAAGATCTGATATCATTTTGATCAATGCTACTGGAATGTTTTGACAAGTTTCAGAAGTGGAAGCAAATATACATTTTCTACTTGCTCTGTAGCAGGAATAAGACTGAGCAATTTTTTTACATGACTCTGTTAATCCTCAATCCATCAACTGACTCACTCACTCACCCATCCAATAAATATCACTGCATTTCTTATGTGCCATGTGCTAAGGATACTGTTCAAACAAGACACGTATTTCCTGTTGACATATAACTTGCAGTATTAAGCATGCATTTTTTAACAAGGAGTGATAATGCCCCTAAGGGGGCAAAAATTGATTTTACAGGGGCAAAAATTTTTATAATTTACAATGCTTTATGCCCTTTCAAGGAATCACATTGCAGAAATTGATATACAAATTGATATCTGTGGTATTTAAATCATAATGGGAGGGGAGAACAATTAGAGAAAAAAGTGTCAAAAATACTCCTTAGGGGCAGTATTGAAAAAAGAAATACTTAGGAGGAAAGAAACAACATAAAAATGTCATGATTATTAGACTCAAAGAGGTACAGTAACCAATGAAAACAGGTAACTGTGAGTCCTGTATAAGTTGAGACTTGGGAGTGATCTTAGCTTGCCACCTGAAGGAATTCTTGGAGTAACAGCAACTTCGATTTACAGATGGGAAATAGGGCTTAGCCAGGTTCGGAACTACCCAGGATCTTCTATCCAGTAAGTCAGAGGCAAATCTGACTTCAAATCCAGGGCCCTGGAGGTTGGGTGCTACTCCACCTCCTCCTAATTTATAATCCCAGTGCTTCACGAGGCTGAGGAGGGAGGATCACTTGAAGCCAGGAGTTTGAGACAAGATAACATAGTGAGACCTCATCTCTCAAGAAATTTAAAAATTAGCCAGGCATGGTGGTGCACACTGTAGTTCCAGTTACTCAAGAGGCTAAGGCAGGAGGTTCGCTTGAGTCCTGGAGTTCGAGTTTGCAGTGAGCTACCTGCCACAGCATTCCACTTGGGTGACAGAGTGAGACCCTGTCTCTTAAAAAAAAAAAAAAAAAAAAAGTAAAACTAAAATAAACCCAGGGCTCTTATCACATGATTTATGCCTAAGTGTGAGTGTGCTCTTTCTTCTTAGAAGCAATAGTACTAGGATCCTATCTCATTTGTCCTCTCTGGGCACCAAACAATGAACTAGGTCCCTCCTGGCTTTAAATCAATCAAGAGCTTTATGTCTAGATTTCCTGACATAATTGTGGAATTTATACAACTGCCTTGTAATAGTGAAAAGCTCTGATTAAGGAAAATCTATTTTTCTTGCCCAGGGAGTATGCTCAGACTCAGCTTTTATTGGGTCAGTATAAGCCCCGGGATGAAACTGTGCCTCTCATTTAAAGGTAACTCAAGTGCAGCACGAGACTTGTACTTTTGTCTTCTGTCCCTTGAGGCAAGCGCTCACCATGGCTACAGGTTTTCATGTTGATTTATCACTTTGGAAAGGTGTATCTATAGAATTCTCTCCTCCTATTAAATTCTGGCAAAATCTTCCTTCACAATCTCTTGCTAAGTTTTACTCCATAAAATCAGAAGTGTGGATCTTTCGCAGTTCATGGACTGCTGTCTTTTCACTTCAAGGATGTGAACTATTATCTGAAAGGGGTGGGTTTCCAGGCCTGCAGTCTGGTGGCAGAATTGCTGCCAAAGCAATTAGCTGAATGCGTGGCTGGAAAGTGAAAACGTGGCCTCAGGATGATGCTGTCCTCCATGTTTTCAGAGCAGGTATGGAAGCTGCATAAGACAGGATTGGTCCTTTGGGAACTTCCTGGCCAGCCCATCTTATATCTTTGCTTTTGGATACATTCCCAAATTTTCCTCTCATTGTCACCTCCACCACCACTCATGCCCTGGCTACTTCACCTTCTCCTAATTTACTGAGCCAAATTGGTACTGTGATGAACCCTGTTTTATAGACAATATAATCAAGACTTAGAAGAGTCAAGTACCTTGCAGTAGGCACACAGTAAGTGGTGGAATTTAAAGTTCTGTCTCCTACTAACGTCTCTGCTCTGAACCATTTATGTAAAACTGACTCCCTAACAGGGATGTAGATTTCAGATAGGACACACCATAATGGCTTCTGGCTTATTCATTTATTCATTCATTCGTCCATTCAAATAAAAGCTTATTGTGACAAGCACTGTGTGACAAGTACTGTGCTGCAATTGTGAACCAAAGAATCAGGAGACCAGCCCTTCATAGAGTTTATGTTTGGGGGTATGGCCACGGTGGGAGGATGGGGAGTAGAAAACAGTCAAGTGAATAATGAAATATTTACAAACAAATTTATAATTTATTTATAAATAAAAATTGTTATGCATGGACTGGGCGCAGTGGCTCATGCCTGTAATCCCAGCGTTTTGGGAGGCCAAGGTAGGCAGATCACGAGGTCAGAAGATAGAGACCATCCTGGCCAACATGGTGAAACCCCGTCTCTACTAAAAATACAAAAAATTAGCCTGGCATGGTGGCACACACCTGTAGTCCCAGCTACTTGGGAGGCTGAGGCAGGAGAATCACTTGAATCTGGGAGGTAGAGGTTGCAATGAGCCAAGATTGCGTGACTGCACTCCAGCCTGGTGACAGAGTGAGACTCTGTCTAAAAATAAATAAATACATACATACATACATATATACATACATAAATGAAAAAAAAATTTTTTAAATGCTAGGCATGAAACTCAGGGAATTAAAAAGAAAAAGAATGAAAAAGTAGAATAACAGCATGCTTAAGAGAGGGTGGAATAGAAAACACATCTAAGAGGAGGTGCTATCTTAAATTAAGACCTAAAGACAGAGAAGGAGCAGGCTGTAGGAAGGCCTTGGGAGTGCATTATTCCAGGCTGAGAGCAGCAGGTTCAAAGACCATGTGGTAAAAACTAACAAGGCTGCTCCAGAAACTGAAAGAAGATCAGCATAATGGTGTAGCGGGGGAGAAAAACACTGAATCATAGACAGCTGAGAAGGTCTTGAGAGGTATTTGTTATGGGTTGAATTGTGTCCTTTGAAAAGACATGTTGAAGTACTAACTCCCAGTACTTCAGAATGTGACTTTATTTGGAAATAGGGTATTTGCAGGAGTAATGCAGTTACAATGAGGTCATACTTGATTAGGGTAGGTTCTAATGCAATGTGACTAGTGTCCTCATGAAAAGAGAAAATAGAGACAAAGAGATGGACACAGGGAGAACGCCGTAAGATGCTGGAGACAGAGGGTGCCAGGATGCAGCTGTGAGCCAAAGAATGCCAAGAATTTTCAGCCACCCCAAAAGCAAGGAAGAGGCAAGGAAAGTTTCTACCCCTGAGTTTCAGATAGAGTATGGCCATGCTCTTGATTTGGGACTTCTAGCCTTACGGACTGTGAAATAATACATGTATATGCTGTAAGCCCTTCCAGTTTGTGAAACTGTGTTACAGCAGCTCCAGGAAATTATTACAGTCTTGAAGACACCAGTAAGAAATGCAGATTTCATTCTAAGTGATTGAAGGCAAGCCAAGGCAGCTAAGGGAACACTGGAGATTTGTAGTAGCTGAGAGAAAAAAAGATGGTCGATTGGATTTAGGTTGTCACAGTACAAATGGAGCGAAAGGGCTAGTTAGGTTTTTTATATTGGAGTCAGTTTTCTACAGAAGACAGTGGAAAATACATGTAAACTACCACTAACCCACTCACAGTCACTTTGGGTAAGTTATTAAAACTGAACCTTAGATTTTCTCTGTAAACTATGAATCGTACAGAGTTGTTGTAAAAATTTACATCGTGCCTGGTACATAATTCACATCTAATAAAAATGAGCCATTCTTGCAAATATTACTACTATTTTAATCTCACTCCCACCAAAATCTAACAAGGCATGTTATAAAATATGGCCCCAAAAGCATGCCCCGAGTTGAATTTAGTGTCTGTTTGGCTCCAAATCTCTATTCTTCTTACTTTAAAAAAAGTTTGAATAATATGTAATTTCTGGTATTTGACTATTTTGACTAAGAAAAATAGCATTTTTACATGGTTTCACCTAATGCTATATTACATCTGCATGCAAAAAAAAGTACACTATGAAATGAAGTATGATAAATGTTGATCTCTGGCATATTTACACTTAATTTAAGAACCTGAATTTTGCCAAACTCCTGACTTTTTCCTGGACCCCATATCACTGTAATCACTAATCCTTGGTTTTATTTTAAATATACATATTTTTTTTACACACAAACATATCTGTGAATTTGTTTTCAATCTTTATTAACATATTGAATGATCTATATGTACTTCTTCAACTTGCTTTTTCTTCTACTGAATATTATGTTTTGAAGATTCATCTATGCCCTTGCCTATATCTGTAATTCTTTCCTTTTACTGCTGTGTATTATTCCAGCGTCTGAATATACTGCAAATTTTAAATAATCCATTCTTCTGCCAATGGATATCGTTTGCTGGATGAATTAAATAATTCCTCAAGGATTCTATTTTGTCTTTTTTACATATCTTTTTGTAATTGATATATAAATCACATACATCAAATTTGCCATTTTAAAATCTGTAAGTCAGTGGCTTTTAGTATTTCCAAAGTTATGCACCATCACTACTATCTAATTTTAGAACAATGCATCGCTGCAAAGAAAACCCCAGATTCATTAGCAGTCACTTCCCATTTTCATTTCACCTTAGTCCTGCCAACCACTAATCTACTGTCTTTATGGACTTGCCTATTTGGACATTTTATGTGAATTTTTTTTTAGTATCTAGCTACTTTCACTTAGCAAAATGTTTTCAAGTATAATTCCTACTGTAGCATGCATCATTACATCATTCCTTTCTTACCATCAAGTATTTCATTGTATGAATATATTACATTTTACTTGTTCACTCATTAGTTGATGAATAATTGGGTAATTTTCACTCTTTGGCTATTATAAATAATGGTGCTGTGAACACTTATGAACAAGTCTTGTGTGGACATATGCTTTTGATTCTCTTGGGTAGATACCTAAGAATAGATTTGCTGGGTCATCTGGTTATCCCATTTTTAACCTTTTGAAAAAATATAAAACTGTTTTCTAAAGCAACCGTTCCATGTGGCATTCCCACAGTGACATATGTGAATTATGATTTCTCCACATTCTTGTCAATACTTGTTATTATCTGTCTTTTGATTATAAACATGATCTTATTTTTATAATGGAATTATAATAAAATCTATTTTGCAAAGTTATTAAAAGAAGCATTTAAGATAATAGAAATAAAAGTACTTTCTAAATTACTGGTTAGCCTTGTTATACTGATGAAATCAAGGAAAGTCCATACAGACAGTATTTCTTTAGTGTGCCACAGACATACACAAAATATTTTAATGATTCAGTAAGACAAGCCCCTTTGAAATTCAATTCAGTGCCAATATCATTTACAATTCCCATGAACTCTTGAAGTTAAAAGAACCCTAGTGTTTAAAGACTTTAACTCCTCCTTCTGCATTTCAGTGGTCTGCTTTTACCAGGTTCTCTGTGATGGGTGAGACTTTTTTTTTTTTTTTTTTAAAGACAGAATCTTGTTCTGTTGCCCAGGCTGGAGTGCAGTGGCATGATCTCAACTCACTGCAACCTCCGCCTCCCAGGTTCAAGCAATTCTCTGCCTCAGTCTACCGAGTAGCTGGGATTACAGGCACCCGCCACCATGCCTGGCTAATTTTTCTATTTTTAGTAGAGATGGGGTTTCACCATGTTGGCCAGGCTGGTCTTGAACTCCTGACCTCGTGATCCAGTCGTCTTGGCCTCCCAAAGTCCTGGGATTACAGGCGTGAGCCACCACACCCGGCCAAGAGACTGGTTTTAAAGAAAGCACGGAGAACTTCATCAAGACGTTTAGAAGAACTTCCTGATCATAAGGTGAAAAGCACATCTTTTTCATGGAATTATGCACACTGTTCTAGTGACATTTTTCAGAAACTCACATAAAGCCTTGCCAGAGGCTGGGGAATAAATGCTAGGATGAGGGTTTACTGGAGAGTGGTATAGTCTACCCAGCTATTGTAGTCTCACTGTTCTCTGCTGTTCTGGGTACAATAAATCACCTCAACAGACATAGTCTATGGCCTTTGAGTATTTAGAATCCCAGATCTCATCTATAAGAATCAACCATCTGAAAGTTAATTTTAGAGGTCCATGAAGAGGAACCAAATTTTGCATCATTTGGCAAAGGGACAGTTAATTTTGGGGTGGGGGCAGCTGAGAGTTCCTCTCAGAAACATGAACGCACAGTGCAGTAAGAATTTGGATTTTCTCTTACTAGTTGCAGTCAAGCACAAAAATCACATCCTCTCTACCAAGTCTCTATTCTGATAACCTGCTTAACAATGTGAGTTTATGTGGCATTTGTTCACTTGATTTTGTTACAAAAAGAACAAAAACAGAAATAACAAGATCCATGATAGGTAGCACCTCCGAACAGCCAGTATGTCTTCTGAATCTTCAAAAACCGATTACACTGTGTTTTGTTGTACATGCTTTTATCTTTTTTTTTTTTTTTTTTTTTTTTCTGTGGCACAGCATATTGCTACAGCACTCAGACAACCTGTAGGCACTCAATGATGTTTACTGATTTGAATACAATTTTACCAATATTTTAAAACTGCCAACATGTCTATAAGCTTTTTCCAAATAAGACTTCTGGTTAAATTAAACTTTGGTATTTTTTATCCTTGTGAAAAGGGAGAGTTTTGCTGATGCAGATTCCCTAGCCTGGTATGGTTGCTTGTAGCCCAGGAGCAGGAACAGCTAAAGCAAGATATAGACAAAGTCCTGTGTATCAAAATACAGTATGGGCTGGACATGGTGGCTCATGCCGGTAATCCCAGCACTTTGGGAGGATGAGGCGCACAGATCACCTGAGGTCAGGAGTTTGAGACCAGCCTGGCCAACATGGTGAAACCCCATCTCTAATAAAAAAATACAAAAATTAGCTGGGCGTGGTTGCGCACCCTTGTAATCTCAGCTTCTCAGGAGGCTGAGGCAGGAGAATCACTTGAACCCAGGAGGCAGAGTCTGCAGTGAGCTGAGATCGTGCCACTGCACTCCAGCCTGGGCAACAAGAGTGAAACTTCGTCTCAAAAAATAAAAATAAAATAAAATAAAATGGAGTAATGACCTAGGCAGAAACTCTTGTTTAATCATGGAATCAGCATAAACAAGTAGATGATAAGCTCCAACCAGTTAAATTTTGGATACTGCTGCTGGGAACATTCCTTCCAAATACTATTTTCATCTTGCCCAGACTATTCTGGTGTGGGGAGGGGGGGAAAAGCAAAACATAACTCTGCTGAAGCTCAAATTTTTGCCATGTTGATTCAAACTGCAGACCATATTGGCCTACATCAGTAGTTCTTGCAATTTGGGGGGGCCTATTAGTCAAAAGCAATAGACTTTCTCTTCTAAAGATATACATCTGCATGCCTAGTTGAATAATCTACACTAAAACACTCAGTTCCTGGGCTACCTTCCCTGCCAACCTGAGTTCCAAAGGAGAGTAAGCTTGTGCATTCCATCTCGGTAGAACAGGACCTCCTACTGCACAGATTCTAAGTATTTTATGGAACTGACCTAAAGTCTAATCCATGCAGCAATTGTTCTGGTAAACACAACATGAAAAACAAGTGCTTGCGGACCTTTACATTGAGACTGGTTTAGTAGTTAAACCTAGTCATTTGCCTTATTGATTGACTAATGGATAGATTTATTTTTGGAAGAGTTTCTGCCAAGTTCCTTGAATCTGTTATGGTAGACACCCCCTTCTGTCTCAAACTGCGCAATCAGACACACTGAGGTTCTAAAACAGCTTCCTAGTAGAACCAAAGATTCATTGTCACTTTGCTAAAGTAGCCCTTTTGGGTTAGCCTGAACTGAGAGTTTAGAACCCTAGTTTTAGTTAAGAGGGTAGCTGCCTTCAAAAGTCAATCCATCAATAAATAAATAAAAGGGAGGAAAGAAGAAGAGATTAAAATCAGGAAGTGAAGAAGAATGGGCCAAAAGAGGAGAGAACTCAAGTTGAGAGGTATGAATAATCATGCTTAAGATTACACAGCTGGCCTGGTGCCCTGTCCTCACATACTCCTCCAGACATTACCTGCAGCTCTGAAGAGCCATTCTGGTGTGTGCTGTAAATTTCTTTCCTCAAGCATCTGTGCCCCTTTCCTGATGATTTTCTCTGGCCACAGGAGCTTGTCTTGCCCATGGAAGCAACATTTCAGAAATGTTGGAAAGTTAACACCATGTATGAATTATCTATTATTCCATAAAAATTACCCCAATCATAGTAACTTAACAAATATTTATTATCTCACACTATTTATGAGGGTGGGAAATCTGGGAGAAACATAGTCAAATGATTCTATCTCAAATTCTCTCATGAGACTGCACCTTGAAGGGCTGGTCACAGCTACAGTTATCTGAATGTTGGACTGGGGCTGAAGGATCCACTTCCAAGATCACTGACTCAAGACTGTGGGCAGGAGGCCAATATGAGCCAAATGAGCCTCTGCATTTGGCTTCCTCAATGGCAGCTGGCAGGCCCCCAAGCTAGTGATCCAAGAGAGAAAGAAATGTAGAAGTCATGCTGTCTGTTACAACCTAGCCTCAGCAGTGACATCCTATCACCTCTGCCATATTCTGTTGGTTGCACAGACCAATCCTGATACATTAGGGGAACAGATTACACAAGGGCATAAATACCAAATACTATGAGGCAGAGATTTTTAAGGGTTATCTTGTTGGCTGGCTTCCACATGTCCCCAGAATTAGTCCTTATGTAATGAGAAATAGGAGTCATTGGATAATATCCCAGATTTTGTTCTTTACTGAGACAATTCCAAGTTGTGTCCTACAAAGCCCTTCATGTAGATCCTGGTGAACTGAAGTCCGAGCTACCAATAGTGGTAATAGTTATTGGTTATCTTCTGTTCCCCATTATCTTACCATGCTTCCTGGGATTATCTAACAACTGATAAGTGATCTCAAACTTATTCAGAAACACAAAGTACGATAGCTAAAAAGGAGCAGACTTCAGAAACCAAGTCCCACATTCTGATTCTAAAGCCCATTATCTGAGCCACCACACACTTTTGGTACTAGGAGTGGGTTAAAAAGAGTTAGAAACATATGCCTACCATTCTTGTGCACTGTCTCTCAAGAAGTCCTGTTAGAGGAGCACCAGTTTCTCTCCTTAAACATCCTGAGGAGCAGGGCTCCTATGAACCCACATGTAGATGTTTAAAAGGCACTTTCCACCTTCCACAGTTGTAGACTCCTGGATTTGTGACTTGCAGGTGGATAATGTCCTTGTGGGATGATGCTTTACTCGGGGTGGACACAAGTATCTGCCAAGGTGCATGATTGGACAAGTAAAACATGGGCTGGATTGAAATCCCCTTTGGACTCTGTAGTTTGGGTAACTTACACAGTATCTTCATTGAGTAAAATTCCCCAGGTATGTTTTCTGCACTATTCTATGGTTAGAGCAATATTAATTGTTAGTCCCCCTGTGCATGAAGAGTAAAGAGTCCAGTTCTTCAATGCCTGACAGAGACGCCTACTATGAAAGGAAGGAAATTAGAGCATATGGAAGTTAAGTGTTCTTCCCCTTACTGCAAAGGCAGTAATTGGAAGAGCTGTCAGTTGAATTATGGAGGAAGCCAGGTGAACGGAGGTGCCTCCTGTGTCTATGGTTCTGAGCTTCCCTTGGGCCTACCATGATTTCTAAGCCTTCTGCACGCCCAGTAGTGGTCACTTCCGCCAGTGCCTAGGACTACTTTATAACTATATTATATATATATATATTTTACTAAAGCAATCAATCCTCTTGGTTATCGTCCTAATGTTCATTGTTTCCCCTATCTGTTCCAAATGAAACCCTGTTTTTTTTTCTTTTTTCTTTTTTCCAGGTATCCATTCTCCTGCAGTTGCATCAGCCCTGTCAGGAGGGTTCTCTAAGTCAGTTATGATTGTCTCATTTCCTGAGACACTATTAGTTTGGGGGATTGGTATATACAAGATTCTATCAAAAGACTCCCTTAAACATGCAGAGAATATTTGGGAAAGTTTTCTCACTTTAAAAAGACACATAGGTAGAAATGTCAATGGATCCATCAGTTCATGGTCATTTCTGGATGTAACACCTGATACTCCCACAAATACCCAACAGTAAGAGAAGTTAGCTGAAGGACACATAGCAGTGGAAGAGTGGAAAGAGGGCAATAACCTGCATATGCATTCTCATGACATTGGAATGTGGAATCAACCACCCCCCAGAACACCCTATGATGTTCCCATTACATAAGAAAATGCATTTCCTTAATAGCTGTGTTTTCCTATTGCCAAAGATTTATCAACAGAGTCACCAGCTGTGACACCCCTGGATTTCCACATATTGTATTCTATTTTTACTTACTTGTCATACTGCCAACAACTAGATATATACTCTGTAAAGACAAGGAGTGGGTCTTCAACTATATATTCCCTATAAAATTAAGGGCCCTGTTCATTAGAGCTCCTGAATAAGTGGAATAACCACAACCACTGAATTCTAACTCACACTTTAAAGGGACTTTTTCAGGTGAAATGAAACACTTGAATTCTAGGTGGGACCTTGGAAATGTTGTTTCTGAGTCTCTGTTTCCTCATCTAAGAAATGGGAGACAGTAAACACAGTGGTTAAAAACACAAGATACGGAATTACCCAGACATGGGTTCAAATCTTGATTCTATAATACTGTAACAGGGCAAGTTTCTTCACTTCTCCATGCCACAGTTTTCTCATGTGTAGAATTAGGCAATAGTACATATCTCAAAATGTGGTTGTAAGGCTTCAGTGAGATTGTATATTTAAAGTATTCACACTTTTGGCTGGGCGCCGTGACTCACACCTGTAATCCCACCATTTTGGAAGGCTGAAGAAGGCAGATTACTTGAAATCAGGAGTTCAAGACCAGCCTGGCTAATATGTTGAAACCCTGTCTCTACAAAAAAAAAATATTTAGCCTTTTCTATGTCACATTTTAAATACTCAACTGATAAATCACTGGTTGGTTTGCTGTATGAGCATGGTACAATGTACAACATAACATCTACCATGTGGTAGGAATGTAGTAAATCAGTAAGCAAAAAATTGCAGATATGAGTCTTGGCTATGAGGCTGAGATGGCACAGCTCCTATTACCCTTTGGAATTAGGGAAAGTTGGCAGTTGAACGTAGGCCATGGCAGTATCTCTTACCAGTGGGAATTAAATATTGATTTCATTTTCACTTCATTGAGTCTCCTATTGATTTCAACAAGGAAGATGACAGTCAAACACTAAACAGACACTCAGTAAATAACAGGAAAGTTTGCTTTTCCTTCAGGATTGGGGTTTCCTCTGGATTGCCAGAGCCCTTTTGTGAGGCTACCCAGCATATTGGAGATCCTGGCTTGCTCCTTGGGGCCACAGGCATAGAGATGAATTAGCCATCATAGTTGTCCTGAAGGACCTAAGATTCTCTAAACACTGCTTTAGTTGTGTCCCAGAGATTCTGGTGCATTGTGGTCCCTGTTTTCATTGGTTTCAAAGAACTTATTTATTTCTGCCTTAATTTTGTTATTTACCCAGTAGTCATTCAGGAGCAGGTTGTTCAGTTTCCATGTATTTGTGCGGTTTTGAGTGAGTTTCTTAATTCCGAGTTCTAATTTGATTGCACTGTGGTCTAAGAGAATGTTTGTTATGATTTCTGTTCTTTTGCATTTGCTGAGGAATGTTTCACTTCAGATGATGTGGTCAATTTTAGAATAAGTGCGATGTGGTCCTGAGAAGAATGTATATTCTGCTGATGTGTGATGGAGAGTTCTGTAGATATCTATTAGGTCTGCTGGGACCAGAGTGGAGTTTGAGTCCTGAATATCCTTGTTAATTTTCTGTCCTGTTGATCTGTCTAATACTGACAGTGGGGTGTTAAAGTCTCCCATTATTATTGTGTGGGAATCCAAGTCTCTTTGTACGTCTCTAAGAACGTGCTTTATGAATCTGGGTGCTCCTGTATTGGGTGCATATGTATTTAGGGGAGTCAGCTCTTCTTGTTGCATTGATCCCTTTACCATTATGTAATGCCCTTCTTTGTCTTTTGTTGTTGTTTTTTTTAAATCTTCATTGGTTTAAAGTCTGTTTTATCAGACACTAGGATGGCAACCTCTGTTTTTTTTTTTTTTCCTTTCCATTTGCTTGGTAAATATTCCCCCATGCCCTTATAGCACGAAATGCCCACAGGATAAATCAGGAAAGATCTAAAATTGACACCCTAACATCACAATTAAAAGAACTAGAGAAACAAGAGCAAACAAATTCAAAAGCTAGCGGAAGACAAGAAATAACGAAGAGCAGAACTGAAGGAGATAGAGACACAAAAATCCCTTCAAAAAATCAATGAATCTAGGAGCTGGTTTTTTGAAAAGATTAATAAAATAGATAAACTGCTAGCCAGAATAATAAAGAAGACAAGAGAGAAGAATCAAATAGACACAATAAAAAATGATAAAGGGGATATCCACCACTGATCCCACAGAAATACAAACTACCATCAGATAATACTATAAATATCTCTACGCAAATAAACCAGAAAGTCTAGAAGAAATGGATAAACTCCTGGACACATACACCCTTTGAAACTAAACCAGGAAAAAGTTGAATCCCTGAATAGACCAATAACAAGTTCTAAAATTGAGGCAGTAATTAATAAGCTACCAACCGAAAAAAGCCCATAACCAGAGAGATTCACAGCCAAATTAATTCTACCAGAGGTACAAAGAGGTGCTGGTACCATTCCTTCTGAAACTCTTCCGAACAACAGAAAAAGAAGGACTCCTCCCTAACTCATTTTACGAGGCCAGCATTATCCTGATACCAAAACCTGGAAGAGACATAACAAAAAAGGAAAATTTCAGTCCAACATCCCTGATGAACATCTACACAAAAATCCTCAATAAAATACTGGCAAACCAAATCCAGCAGCACACTCAGTAAACTAGGTATTGATGGAACATGTCTCAAAATAATAAGAGCTATTTATGGCAAACCCACAGATAATAACATACTGAATGGGTAAAAGTTGGAAGCATTCCCTTTGAAAACTAGCACAAGACAAGGACGCCCTCTCTCCCCACTCCTATTCAAGGTAGTATTGGAGGTTCTACCCAGGGCAATCAGGCAAGAGAAAGAAACAAAGGGTATTCAAATAGGAAGAGAGGAAGTCAAATTGTCTCTGTTTGCAGATTACATGATCCTCTATTTAGAAAACCTCATCTTCTCAGCCTAAAATCTCCTTAAGCTGATAAGCAACTTCAGCAAAGTCTCAGGATACAAAATCAATATGCAAAAATCACAAGCATTCCTATATACCTATAATAGACAGAGAGCCAAATCATAGTGAACTCCCATTGACAACTGCTATAAGAGAATTAAATACCTAGGAATACAACTTACAAGGGATGTGAAGGACCCCTTGAAGGAGAACTACAAACCGCTGCTCAAAAAAATAAGAGAGGACACAAACAAATGGAAAAACATCCCATGCTCATGGATAAGAAGAATCAATATTGTGAAAATGACCATACTGCCCAAACTAATGTACAGATTCATTGCTATCCCCATCAAGCTACCAATGACTTCCTTCACAGAATAAGAAAAAATTACTTTAAATTTCACATGGAACCAAAATAGAGCCCTCATAGCCAAGACAATCCTAAGCAAAAAGAACACAGCTGGAGGCATCATGCTACCTGACTTCAAACTATACTACAAGGCTACAGTAACCAAAACAGTATGGTACTGGTGCCAAAACAGAGATATAGACCAATGGAACAGAAAAAAAAGGCCTCAAATATAATGTCACACATCTACAACCATCTGATATTTGACAAACCTGACAAAAACAAGCAACGGGGAAAAGATTCCCTATTTAATAAATGGTGTTGGGAAAACTGGCTAGCCAGTTGCAGAAAACTGAAACTGGACCTCTTCCTTACACCTTATACAAAAATTAACTCAAGATGGATTAAAGACTTAAACATAAGACCTGAAACATAAAAACCCTAGAAGAAAACCTAGTCAATACCATTTAGGACATAGGCATGGGCAAAGGCTTCATGACTAAAACAACAAAAGCAATTGCAACAAAAGCCAAAATTGACAAATCAGATCTAATTAAACTAAAGAGCTTCTGCACAGCAGAAGAAACTATCATCAGAGTGAACAGGCAACCTACAGAATGGGAGAAAATTTTTGTAACCTATCCATCTGACAAAGGGCTAATATCCAGAATCTACAAAGAAACAATTGTACAAGAAAAAAACAAATAGTCCCACCAAAAAGTAGGTGAAAGATAAGAACAGACACTTCTCAAAAGAAGACATTTATGTGGCCAACAAACATGTGAAAAAAAAAAAAAGCCCATCAACACTGATCATTAGAGAAATGCAAATCAAAACCACAATGAGCTACCATCTTACACCAGTTATAATGGTGATCATTAAAAAGTTAGCCAACAACAGATGCTGGAGAGAATGTGGAGAAATAGGAACACTTTTACACTGTTGGTAGGAGTATAAACTAGTTCAACCTTTTTGGAAGACAGTGTGGCAATTCCTCAAGGATCTATAACCAGAAATACCATTTGACCCAGCAACCCCATTGCTAGGTATATACCCAAAGGATTATAAATAATTCTACTATAAAGACACATGCACATATATGTTTATTTCAGCACTGTTCACAATAGCAAAGTCTTGGAACCAACCCAAATGCCCATCAATGATAGACTAGATAGAGAAAATGTGGCACATATACACCATAGGGAACACTATGCAGCCATATAAAGGATGAGTTCATGTCCCTTGCAGGGACATGGATGAAGCTGGAAACCATCATTCTCAGCAAACTAACACAGGAACAGAAAACTAAACACCGCATGTTATCACTTATAATTGGGAGTTGAACAATGAGAACACATGGACACAGGGAGGGGAACATCACACACCGGGGCCTGTTGTGGGGTGGGGAGCTAGAGGAGGGATAGCATTAGGAGAAATACCTAATGTAGATGACGAGTTGATGTGTGCAGCAAACCACCATGGCACATGTATACCTATGTCACAAACCTACACGTTCTGCACGTCCCAAAACTTAAAGTATAAAATTAAATATATAAAATGTTGAACTGACAAAAAAAAAAAGAAAAGAACCTAACAGCCAGTGGTCTTCTGAGTTAAAACAACAACAACAACAACAGCTTATTTGTTCACCAGGTTGAGTCTTTTGAGAATGGCCATAATTTTTCAGTCATGCCAGGAGTGGTCATTCTTTGGACAGGGCTGGTAGGGGTGCCAGGATCAAGGGTTTGATTAGACATTGAGGATCGAGAGTAGAAACAATAAAAACAATATCTTAAGGCAGGTTGATCAACCTTGAGCAAAATGCAAAGGTGTTTATGCATTCAGGGAATCATACAGGCAGTGGGCTAGGAACCAAGTTATGAGAACTAAGGAGAGTCTGTGAAAAAGCTATGGAGCAAGAATATTTGACAATAAGTGTTCATTAAGAGTCTCTATAATGTTAATGACCTTGACCTAATAATTCTACTTGAGACTCTCTCCTAAACAAATAAAGAATTTCTGCCTGTATAACAAACTTCCCTTGCAGTATCTCCTTGCTATGCCAAACCCCAAAACTTGAATGGATGTGTGAATAGACAGTTGGCTTGGTAGGTGAATAGATGGATTCTTTCATTTCAAAGTGCCTCTTAAGAACCAGAAGCTATCATAAAGTTTCCTTCAACAAACATTAACTGAAACCTATCATGTGTCAGTAATTAGGCTACACACTGGAGATGTATTAATTCACTGCAATAATCATTTGATGACTAATAGGAGCTTGGCACCATTCTAGACAATAAGACGCTTATAATACAGGGCTCTCAAACTTTACCACAAAATATTTTTGAAAGATTCTTGTCAAATATTCAGTTTCCAGACTTCCACAGCCCACTGACAACATTAAACAGATCGAGACAGATAACTAACAAAAAAGTTCTTAAGTTTGACACCTGACTAATTAGATATCTACACAACATGCTACCCAACAATTACAGAATGTGGGTTCTTCCCACCCCAATACTCTAAGATTGACCATGTGCAATGTCATTAAGCAAGTCTCAATAAATTAAAAAAAATTAATCATAACAAGCATATTCTCAGATCACAGTGGAATAAAAATAGAAATCAATACTAGAGGAACTCTCAAAACCACACAATTACACGAATTGTCCTGAATAAATTTTGAGTGAACAACAAAATTAGGGCAGAAATAAAAAAAATTATTTGAAAAAAATGAAAATGCAGACACAACATACCAAAACCTCTGATACGTGGCAAAAGCAGTGTTTAGAGGAAAGTTTATAGTGCTAAATGCCTACATCAAAAAGAAAGATCTCAAATTGACAATTTACCCTTGCATCTAAAGAGACTATAAAAACCAGAACAAACTAAACACAAAGCTAGCGGAAGAAAAAAAAATAACTAAAAGCAGAGCAGAAATAAATAAAACTGAGATCCCAAAAATCATACATAGGATCAATGAAGTTTTGAAAAGTTGGTTCTTTGAAAGTGTAAACAATAGACCACTAGTTGGATTAAAAAGGTAAAAAGAAGACTCAAATGAGCAAAATCAGAAATAGTGAAAGGGACATGACAACCAATTCCACAGAAATACAAAAGATCCTCAGAGACTATTATGAACACCTTTATAAACGCAAACAAGAAAATCTAGAGAAAATTAATAAGTTCCTGAAAATACACAACCTTCCAAGATTTAATCAGGAAGAAACTGAAATCCTGAACAGACCAATAATGAGTTCTATAATTGAATTAGTAATAAAAAATCTACCAACCGAAAAAGGCCCTGGACCATATGGATTAACAGCTGAATCCCACCAGATGTACAAAGAAGAGCTGGTACCAATCCTACTGAAACTATACCACAAAACTAAGGAGGAGGGATTTCTCTCTAACTTATTCTGTGAAACCAGTAGTATACTTATACTAAAATCTGGCAAAGATGCAACAAAAAAATAAAACAATGGGTCAGTATCCCTGATTAACATATATGTAGCAATTATCAACAAACTACCAGCAAACTGAAACCAGCAGCACATCAAAAAGTTAATTCAACACAATAAAATGGGCTTTATTTCTGGCATGCAAGTTTAGTTCAACATACACAAGTCAATAAATGTGATTTACCACATAAACAGAACAACAACAACAAAAAAACATGCAATCATCTCAATAGACGCAGGAAACACATTTGATAATATTTAACAACTTTTCATGATAAAAACTCTAAAAAACTAGGCTTCAAAGGAACACTCCTCAAAATAATGAGTCTTTTATGACAAACCCATAGCCAATATCATACTAAAACAGCAACAGATTGAAGTATTCCCCCTAAGAACTGGAACAAGACAAGGATGTCTACTCTCTCACTCCCATTCAATTTAACACTGGAAGTCCTAGCCAGAGCCATCAGGAAAGACAAAGAAATAAAAGGTATCCAAACAGGAAAAGAGGAAATCAAATCATTTCTCTTCACTGATGATATGATTCTACATGTTGGAAACTGTATAGACTCCATAAAAAAGACTCCTAGATCGAACAAACAACTTCAGTAAAGTTTTAGGATACAAAATCAATGTAAAAAAATCAGTAGCATTTCTATACACCAATAACATTCAAGCTGAAAGCAAAATCAAGAATATAATCCCATTTACAATAGCCACAAAAGAATAAAATACCTACGAATACTTGTAACCAAGGAGGTGAAAGATCTCTAGAAAGAGAATTATAAAAAATTGCTGAAATAAATCATAGAAAACAAAAACAAATGAAAAAATGTCCAATTTTTATGGATTGGAAGAATGGATATTGTTAAAATGTTCATACTGCTCAAAGCAATGTATGGATTCAATGCTATTCCTATCAAATTACCAATATCATTTTTCACAGAATTAGAAAAAACAATTCTAAAATTTTTATAGAACTAAAAAGAGTCACAACAGACAAAGAAATCTGAAGTAAAAAGAACAAAGCCAGATGCATCACATCACCTGACTTCAAACTATAAGGCCACAGTAACCAAAACAACATGGTACTGTTAAGAAAAAAAAAAAAGGCACATAAACCAATAAAATATAAGAAACTCAGAGGAAAAGCCACACACCTACAATCAACTTATCTTTGACAATGTTGATAAAAATAAACAATAGGGAAAGGACTTCCTATTTAATAAATGGTGCTGAGAAAATTAGCTAACCATATGCAGAAGCGTAAAACTAGACCTCTACCTCTCACCACATACAAAAGTTAACTCAAGATAAATTAAAAACCGAAATGTTAAAACCAACTATAAAAATCTCAGAAGAAAATCTAGGAAATACTCTCCTGGACATCAGCTTAGGCAATGAATTTATGACTAAGTCCTCAAAAGCAAACAAAAACAAAAACTGTCAGTTAAGAACTAATTAAACTAAAGAGCTTTTGCCCAGCAAAAGAAACTACCAATGGATTAAACAGACAACTTACAAAATTGGAGAAAGTATTTGTAAACTAAGCATTCAACAATGGACTGATATCCATAATCTAGAAGAAACTTAAATCAACAAGAAAAAAAAATATTAAAGAGTGGGCAAAGAACATGAACAGACACTTCTTAAAATAAGGCATGCAAGCAGCCAATAAGTACAGGAAAAAAAGCTTTATATCACCAGTTAGTGGGGAGACACTAATCAAAACCACTATGTGATACCTTCTCACACCAGTCAGATGGCTGTTATTAAAAGGTCAAAAAATAACAGATGTTGGCAAGATTGCAGAGAAAAAGGGACACTTATACACTGTTGGCATGATTAGTTCAGACATTGTGGAAAGTAGTTTGGAGATTTCTCAAAGAACTAAAGATAGAACTACCATTCAACCCAGTAATCCCATTACATATGCAAACATGTATGCATATGTTTATCACAGTATTATTCACAGTAGCACAGACTTAAATTAATTCTGGTGCCCATCAGTGGTGGATTGGATTAAAAAATACAGTACATATATGCCATGGAATACTATGCAGCCATAAAAAAGAACAAAATCATTTCTTTTGTAGAAACATGGATGCATCTGGAGGCTATTATCCTAAGTGAATTAATACAGAAATAAAAAACCAAATATCACATGTTCTCACTTATAAGTGGGAGCTAATCATGGATACACATGGACATAACGATGAAAACAATAGTCACTGAGGAATCAAAAAGTGGGGAGGACGAGAGGAGGAAAAGGACTGAAAAACTTCCCACAGGGTACTATGTTCCTTATTTGGGTGATGGAGTCAGTAGAAACCCCAACCTCAGCATCATTCAATATACCCCTGTAACAAACCTGCACATGTACCCACTAAATAATTCATTCATACATGCATACATATGAACATAAAAATGTAAAAATTCCATTCCCAGCTAGGCTCTGTGATGGATGTCTATAATCCCAGCTACTTGAGAACAGGAGCTACCTGAAGCAGGAGGATCACTTGAGTCTAGGAGTTTGAAACCAGCCTGAGTAATACAGGGAGACCCCATGCCCCGCAAAACAAATCAGTATCCTATACTCCATTCCTAAAGATTTGGATTCAGTTCACCTGGACTGGAACCCAATACACTGTATTTTTAACACCAGAGAATTCTGACACCTGTGTCCCATAGACTTTCTTTGAGGATCAGTGAATAGTGATTGAGAGTATCATCTGAATTCACTTAGGGCTCATGCTGAATTCTCAGATCCAGCACCCTCCTAGTCTCCATGATCTCTCTAGGAGCAAGATAGAAGAAGAGGGGCTTTTTGTGGCACCCACTGGAACTTATTACCTTGAAAAAGCATTAACCACAAAACCCAGAAACCTATGTTGAGAGATTAAACCATAGTTATCCTCAAAGTCTTGAAATTGCATAACGTCCTCAATTTTTCTCAAAGTCCTATTTCCTGGAATCCTTATTCTCCCCATCCCTGCATTTCCATATCTGTCCTTAATCCCTACTATATCCCGACCCACCTATATGCTAATACAACAGTGACCATGCCAGTCACAAAGGTAAAATTTGATGACTAGTTTTTCTAAAACAGTCTCTTGTTGAGATCTTGAAGATTTCCTCTCGTTTCTTAATGTCTTTTTTTGATGATATCATTGTCAGGAAAGTACATCCCTTGTAGTCTTCCCAGGTTTGCTCATTTCCCTAAAATTTAAATGATGCATACTTTAAAAAAGTGCATTTATTATTTAAGTGCTATTAGCCCTGGCCTTTGAGCCACATGATGGAATACAGCAGGAGTGTACACTTCTACCAGCTCAGAGATGCCTGCTTACCAGTCTGCATTAAAGTCCAGCCTAGCAAATCAGAGTGCACATTGCTAGCAAAACTTACTTCCATATTTCTTGTAGGTTCCGTTTGTTACAAGCAACCAGGAAGCCTGGTTTCAAGGATTAATTAGGGACCTGGGGAGAGGAAATAGGCAATTTCACTAAGGAAAAAATTTTTCTGTATATCAATTGACCCTTCTCCTTTTCTGATCTTTTTGTTGAAAGGCACAATGGGAGACAACTGATGATAGTACGTTATCATGGAGTCATGGGAGACTATAAGAAGGAAATGCAGTAAGTTGGAGAAAAAAGAAAAGAAACATGAATGTCTTCATTAGCTCAGCCTGCTGTAATAAAATACCATAGACTAAATACAACAGAAATTGCTTGAACAACAGAAATTTCTTTTTCCTAGTTCTGAAGGCTGAGAAGTCTAAGATCAAGGTGCTGGCCTATCCATACAAGAGTCTTTCTGTCTGGAGGACAGCTGCCTTCTTGCTGCATCCTTACATGCAGAGAGAAAGAAAAGGAGAGAGGAGAAGAGAGAGCACTAGCTCTCGATTGTTTCCCTTCTTTTAAGAATACTAATCCCATCATAAGGGGCACAGCTTTATTACCTCATCAAACCCTAAGTACCTCCCAAAGACCTCATCTCAAAAACAGTATACATTGGGGGTTAGGGCTTTGACGTACAAATTTCAGAGACACAGCTCAGTTCATAGCCATGAATTTCACAGGCCATTCTGCCACCTACCAGTCTGTGACCTTGACATGTTACTTAATTCTTTCAGTCTTCTACAAATCTGGAGAAATGAACTTGAGACGAAGTGAAAGTGTTCTGGAAGTCTTGGGATGTAGACACAGATGTAACTACATCATAAATTTGTGGAAAGAAATTTTCTGGCAACCAAATATAAGTGTGGATGTGGGGAGAATGTCAGCGGGTAGAGGCATAAACTGACCTCTGGAGGTGGGGGGGAGGGCAGGTGTCATAGCCCTACAAGGCAGTAGCAATGGGTCTGTAAATGGAAACGTAAGCATAGAGAAGATGGTACATGTGGAAGTACAAAGAAACATCTTAAGTTCCTGGGAGAATTGTTGAAACAGAAAAAGAAGAGCAGGAACCTTTGACTGCTGTTCATTGCCTGTTTTTAGTTTATTCAAACTGTAGACTTTCTCCCTCTACCCTGAGTTGACTGCATTTGTACTTAGAGAAAAGATGATATAGAATGACACAGGATTCAAATTACTAGATTTAAAAAGGCAAGGTCCAGTCATATTGCAATGATTTTGATCAGAAAGAGCCAGCCTATTCCACATTTTCCCCTTCTTTCCGGGTTAGACAAAGATTTCAGAGGCTACGGTCTAACACAAACCTGAACAGGCCTATGAACCTTCAAAATGAGCTGGGAGAAAGGGCAGCTGGAACCATATATCAGTCACTTTCCAGGGTAAAGCCCAAGGGAGAGTGAGATTCTGAGTTCCACACTCCAACACAGAGAAGGAACAACAGAATAGAACTGTCCATGTGGCATGTGGAGACAGGGCTCAAGGGACTTCATCTGCCTCCCTTCCCTCCATTCAGAATTGGGGAGCTATAAACGATTTTGCCTGCAGAAACTGGTGAAATAATTTGTCCCCACTGAGTTTCTATGTGTCTACTTGGGAAAGCTACTCAGTATTCTTTTTGTTATCTAAAGAGCATAGCAATACCTGAGAGGCAGACCTCAGAATATCGTTTGGTGAGGTTCATCAGACATGAATTCATGTCTAGAAAGAGGTATTATACATCTCCAGTATTTCATGTGGAGGGAAAATGATTGACTTAGTCCATTAGAGCTGCCATCACACAATACTATTAACTCAGTGGTAATGTAGTTCTCATAATTCCGAAGGTTGGGAAGTCCCAAATCAAGTTGCTGGCAGATTCAGTGTCTGGTGAGAGTCTGCTTTCTGATTCCTAGATGTTGCCTTTTCACTGTGACCTCACATGGTGGAAGGGGCAAGGGATCTTCCTTGCATCTCTTTTCTAAGGGCATTAATCACATTCACAAGGGCTTTCCTTCAGACCTAACCATCTCCCCGAAGGCCTCACCTTCTACTACCATCACCTTGGGGATTAGGATTTCAACATGTGAATTTTAAGGGGACACAAACATTTAGACCACAGCAATGACCAAGAACTGTGGCTTTACCTGGCCGTGTACCAAGGTCAGGGGAACATCTACGGCACCAGGAACCTGGGAAAAGATGGTAAGCCAGGAGACTGGCCTGCTCAACATCAGGTTCCACCACCCAGTGAAACAGGAAGCTCAAACTACAAATATACATTTATTCATTCAAAATAATTATTTGCACACCTGAGTTTTTGGACTGATACTTCTACGTACTACAACTGAACAATTATTATCAGTTTGACCCATAAGGAACAATAAAACCTGGGTCAGAATGCATCTACAGCTCAGAATTTGAGTTGGGGGTCAGGGAAGGCATAGTAGGCATCAAAGGAAAATGGAAAGAATCTGGGATACGTTAGAAAGGGAGATCCTCAAGCTTTAAATGTATTGCAGGGTGTGCAGCAAGGATGTGAAAACTAGAGTTGCCTTCACAATGAAGTGTCATTGTGACACTTCAGAGCTGACAGAAGCATTTCTGATGCCCCACTCAGGAAAATACACGAGTTGGATTATTTCCCTCAGGGAAATGGGATCTATTTTAAATGGGAATCTGAATGCTACAATTACAGCTCAGTTGTCTGTGTAACAACATTATGAGTCTTAAACAAGGGCATGATGTGAATCAGGCCCCAGGGAACCTGTCTTCTACACCCTGATCCACCTTACAAAATAAAAGGGTTCGGTATTCTTTTTGCTATCTAAAGAGCATAGCACGCCTGGCTAGCTAAGTAGCTAAGCAACTAACTAGTAGAATGTGAACTTGTATTAGAGTTAGTTCTGAGTTTTAGGTATTTTATCATGATGAACAAGATTAAAAAAGATTAAAAGTCCCATGGTGGTCGTTTTTTTTTTTTCAGGTCTAGAGAGTCATTTGAATTTAGAACATAAAGAAGCCAAAATACAGGAGAATTAAATGATGCAAGAAAGACCAGAAGTTAGGAGAATTAGTAAGGGCAAGATAGGACTTTTATATGCCTAAGCTGGCTGACCACAAAAGTGGCTCTTAAACCTATTAATTCAACAAGAACTTGCCTGCCTCTTTCTTGTCTTCCTGCCTTTCCTTTAGGACTCCAGCAACCAAGGATAATGAGATTACCAAGCTCTTCTGGGAAGACAATGTGTTCCAACGATGGCCCATTCCACATGCGTTCTTTATATGAGTGACACTCCTGTCTATCCACAAGTGAGATCTATGTACCTCTCCTTTGATCTGGGTGGGGGATTAAGATTATTTCATCCAACAGACTACGGTAGAAATGATGCCATATTGTTTTCCAAGGCTGAATCCTTGGGCTATATCTTCCACCTGTCTCTCTTGATTGCATTCTTAGAAATGTCGTCCCTAAGCAACCAGCAACCATGCTGTGAAGAAGCATAAAGCAGCCTAGACAGACAGATGACATGCATAGGCTCACATGGGGTGGAATTGAGGTCCTCAGCCAGCAGCCAGCCTCAACCACCAGCCCAGTGAGTGAACGAAGCGTCAAATGATTCTACCGCTCAGCCTTTCATCCACTTCAGCTGTTGCAATGTAGAGCTAAGACAGGTTATCCCCACTAAATCCTGCCCAAATTACAGATTAATGAGCAAAACCAATTTGTCTTGTTGGAAGTTACTAAGCATCAGAACAATTTTTTTATACTAAAGGTAACTGTTACTGAGAAACAGGTCTCAGGTGCCTGACATTACTCACACAAAATGATACAAATTTATTTTGAGATCATCAAAAAGTGACTCTAATTTTGCTTCATTGTTAACTTGGAATTATCTATGACCTCTTTAACTCCATGCCTTCTGCCCCAGTAAATTGCAAATAAATGAATGGTATTATGTGAATTGAATATTAAGGTTAACTGAGAAGTCCCATGTAGCAGCAAAAGTTCTAGACCCAGCCTGTGTCCCAGATCAACAGACAGAGCTCTAGCAGGAAAGAAAATATAATGGCTAAATATGTTTGGTTCTTTCTTTCTTTTTTTTTTTTTTTAGACAGGGTCTCTCTGTCAACCAGCCTGGAGTGCAATTGTGCTATCTCAGCTCACTGCAGCCTCTACCTCCTGAGTTTAAGCAATTCTCCTGCCTCAGTCTCCCAAATAGTTGGGATTACAGGCATGCCTGGCTAGCTAAGTATATTTTATAGTGAAAGTAAAAGCTGTTCAGTTCTACCAAGAAATGGTTTACTTGAGTGAAAAGAACAGTAAATGTATAGTGAAAAAAACTGGATTGATATTTTCACACTGTCATTTTCTAGCTGAGCAAGTCACTTAATTTATCCAGGCCTCAGTTTCCTCAAATGCAAAACTGAGTGGAGAATAATGCCAGATTGTCACAGTTCTTGTGAAGATTTAATTCAATGGATTAACAGATGGAAAAGTGCTCTAGATTGTTACATGAAAGAAAATAATGAATGAGAATTATTTAAATATTTTTAAAAAGGACCAGCTAAATCTTAAATGATAAAACTGCCAGCTAAATCTTAACATTAATCAGAGGTCTAGTTTTCACTTAGGAAAATTGAGGACTTATTTCATTAACCGATATTTAGAGGTATTACATGAAAGTTATTTTCCATTTACTGATAACCATCTTATTAATTTCTATTTGGGCAGCTATGGTTTTAAATTTGTCTGGCTTCTTAGAGTTTGATCAGCCGATGTTTGGCTGTTAGCCAAAACATAAGCTACAGGGAACAAGAGCTGGCAGCTCTGGTATTATGTTTTTGATGTTTGAAAAACCCAGTCAGTTTAGAAGGTTTTTTAAAAAAGCATTTTAATATCAGTGAATTAACAGCTTAATGTCAGTAACAAGGTAGAATCAGAGAGAGAAACCTTGATATGAAACCTTTTCCTAGGAAGAGAGGAAAGATCACAGTAACTGAAACCTTTTTATACTCTTGTTTAAAACCTATCATACCTGAATTAAATAAGGTGTCATGGCGGACAGAATGAGGAAGCTTATTCTGTGATGCTTTCTAATGCACTTTACGCAAGAACCATCAAATGGCATTAACTTGCAGCTGCCTTCACCCTGGCCTTAATTTTGCAGAACTTCCATTGTCATAGTTACAATTCCCTGACCCCTTGGAAATGCTGCCAAGGCCTTCCTGGTTGAAGACACTGAAGCCTGTTGCTGAAAAAGGAATCACACCACAGTTCTCTTGGGGCTTGTGCTCTCGTGGGAACTAAAGCCCCACAGTTCTTACAAGGGAGGTCCAGAAGCCATGCCTATGAGCTTTACAAGACTGTCTGAGAAATCAATTATCCTCACCATAGTGCATAGAAGCAGGAGTGGGATCTCAGCAGACTGCAGCCACCCCAACCAAGTCCTCTTTTATGACAAAATGAGTGAAACATCACACGTTGGCATTTTAGAGGCTACCTCTGGGTTTTACCAATTAGATGTAAGGGTCCTGAGCCATAGTAAATATGCACTTTGGGCAGCAGTTCAAATCCCACCTCTGTCACATGTCAGTTGGATGAGCTTGGGAAAACTACTTAAGTTAAAATCTGGTGATAAAAGAAGGTCAAAATGGATTGAACCATTATGAAGATGAACTAGGATAATCCCTAAACAGTGTTAATACCTGGCCCGTATAAGCCCTAAAAGGCAATCAGCAGCTGGTATCAGAAAAATAATAACCAGCCAGGCATGGGGGCTCATGCCTGTAATCCCAGCACTTTGGGAGGCCAAGACAGGTGATTGCTTGAGGTCAGGAGTTCAAGACCAACCCGACCAACATTGTGAAACCTTGTCTCTACAAAAAATACAAAAATTAGCTAGGTATGGTAGCAGGTGCCTGTAATCCCAACTACTCGAGAGGCGGAGGCACGGGAATCGCTTGAACCTGGGAGGTAGAGGTTGCAGTAAGCCAAGATCATGCAACTGCACTCCAGCTTGGGCGACAGAGCGAGACTCTGTCTCAAACAATAATAATAATAATAATAATAATAATAATAATAATAACTTATTACAATAACACACATTTGTTTATTCATACAAACATTTGCTGTTTGACAAATGTTTATTAAATGCTAATTATGTATAAAGCGAGGACAAAGCAATTTCTAAGAAATTAATACAAAATAAATGACCAAAAACTTCTCTGCATCTACCTCAATTTTACCAGGAGGAAAGGAAACAAGATATTTGGGGTCTCAGTGTGATTTGTGTAGCCTTGACTTGTCCACTTTCTTACCTCGTGAACATGATTCCAAGAGAGATGCAGAGTGTGAAAGAAAGCATGCCATAGCCCTGCTTGTGAAAAGAATAGTTGAAAGATCAAGTGTGCTGAGGGGAGGCTGGCAGCAGAGAGACTGACAGTCTAGTGGATAGGTGGGGTCTACAGGAAGGTGCATCTCAGGAACCTAGATTTATGGTACCTCTATAAAAACACCACCAGTTAGATTCCTATAATAATTCACAAAGCCTTCCCAAGGCAAAGATCAAAGCTCTAATGGGACCTGATTAAACTTAAATGAAAAAATACTAAAATGCTTGGTCATCAACAGAAGCAAAGAGTCAGGTTGCAGAGGCAAATGTTGTCAATACCCTTCAAAGAACTAGCCAGTGTGTCTCACTGGTCTACATCCCTATTTGGAAAGACACAGCAGGCTCTGACAGCTTGATGCCATTCAGTGCTCCAGCTCATGCCTCTAGTTCTCACTGAATGCTCACCAAGGATCTTCAGTGATCTGGCTTCCCCTGCAGTTGTTTTAAGAATCTCAAGTGCTGGTTATACCAATTTGAATGGAAATACCCCTGACGTTCCATTTCTCTTTAAGAATTAATGAACTAACCATTTCTTTCTTTCTTCCTTTCCTTTCTTCCTTTTTTCTTTCTTTCTTGATCTTTCTTTCCTTCCTTCCTTCCTTCCTTCTTTCTTTCTTTTTCTTTCTTTCTTTCTTTTTTTTTTTTTTTTGAGATATGGTGTCAACTCTGTTGCCCAGACTGGAGTGCAGTGGTGTGACACACGCTCACTGCGGGCTCTGCTTTCCAGTCTCAAGGTCCTCCCACCTCAGCATCCCAAGTAGGTGAGACCACAGGCATGTACCACCATGTCAAGTTAATTTTTTTATTTGTTACTTTATTTATTTATTTATTTATTGAGACAGGGTCTCCCTATTTTGCCCAGGCTGGCCTTGAACAACTGGACTCAAAGGATTCTCCTGTCTCTGTCTCCCAAAGTGCTGGGATTACAGGTGTGAGCCGTCATGCTTGGCCTTACCATTTCATTTTTATATCAGCCTCATGCAAAAGTCATTGTCCTCTAGTTTACACAGCAAGAGTCACTGGCCCTAGTTTAGTAAAATCTGTGACATAAGCCAGCCTGAGGTTACAGCGTTTTAAAGTCTAAGAATCTAACCTTAGTTGTGGCTCATGGATTACTTGTGAGTCCTCAAGGTGACAGGCACCTTCCTTTGCTACACCCTAATAGCACTGTGAGATTTCCCCTTCATAAGGCTGGGGAGCTGTCAAAAGGATAACCATCATAGCTATGTTAGTTTCCTTTTTGATATTGGCTTGGTAAAACTGACAGTTTGATTTCTTAGTTTGATTTTACAACTTATAGGCTTAAAATTCTAGGCCAAGAACCAGGACAGTGCTCCTCAATGGGGTGATTTCTGTCCTCAAGGGAACATGGTCAATGTCTGGTGACATTTTTGATTGTCAGAACTGGGCGGTGCTACTGATATTTAATGGACAGAGGCCAGGGATGCTGCTAAAACTAAACGTGCTACAATGCATGGGGCACCTGTCTCCCTTCCTCCCTCAAAACCAAAAATTATCAGGCTCAAAATGTCAGTAGTCCTTAAGTTGAGAAACTGAGTTAAGAGAAAATATTTGATGTCTTTTTTTTCCTTCTACATTTAACACTGCACTTGTGTTTTAAAGGAATAGGAAACTGGCATCTACTGAGCATTTCACATGTGTAACAGGGGCTCTCAAGTGTATTCCTAATTCTCACAACACTCTTCGAGGTGTTTATCAATATCTCCATTTTACACATGGAAAAACCTAGGGACACAAAGGTTGAATGGCTTGCCTAAGGTCACACAGAACCAAAAGTCAAATCCAGTTCTGTTTGAAGCACTAGATATCTTCTGTGACTCAACAGTCATAACTCGAATTCGGAAAACAAAAACCCAGCTAACTCCCAAACACTATTCGGTTTTAGAGAAATTAAAATCTGAGCAAAGTTTCATCAAAGCAGACTCTGGAGGATAAAATCCTATGCCTGCACTTTATGGAAAGTGTTCTACTGAGCTCCACAGTGGGTGAAGGGTCATGCTGGTGCCTTTAATCATGGCAGACACTTAGATCAAGGTCAGGCTCACAGTGGATTTATATTGCACCATGCAATGATTTATGTTAATTATTCAATTCTGCAAATGAAATAGCCCCATAGTTTTTACAAGGGAGGTCCAAGGAGCCATGCCCATGAACTTTAAGAGACTGTCTGAGAAATCAGTTATCCTCACGGTAGTGGATAGAAACAGGAGTGGGATTGCAGCCACTCCAAGCAAGTCATCTTTCATGACAAAATGAATGAAACATTCCACATGGGCATTTTAGAGCCTACATCTGGGTTTTACCAATTGATACATCCAGAGATGACCACTTTCCTTTGACCAAACTTCTGAAAATGTAGCTTGTAATGGAATAATCTGGCAAGCTTACTGAAGATACGAATAAGAATCCCAGAGATTCTCATTCATCAGGAATTTGCAATATTAATAAGAATTTCATGTACTTTTGTTGCAATGGGTCTTAAGCCAATCTATGCTGAAAGTTACCTAGAGTGAGCATCTATCTCCAACTTTTTCTTTTTGTTCCTGTCTAGGATTTCTCAATAGGAGAATTACATATTTTTGTATAGGATGTGTTTAATTATTTCTTAAGAGACAAAAAGGAAATAAAAATCATATTAACAGTCAATGTCTGAGTTCAAACTACACACCAGAATTTTTTCTGGAAGGTTCATTCTTATTAACTTGATACTCACCACAGAACTATAAATCAGATGTCATCATGGCCCCCAGCTTACAGCTAAGGAAATAGATTAAGTCACTCAAGGCATACACAGTTAGTAGTGAAGTGATGGGTTTAGCTCTGCTAAAGTGAAATACTGCCTTTGAGGAATTTTTATACTAGTTGAAAGATAAGGCAAATATGCAAATAGCTATAGATAGGAAAGATGAAGTGCAATAAAATAAATACTTCCTTTGCACTAGAAGTTCAGAGAAGCAAAAGAGAAGACACGGTAAAGTGATCAGGTAGGAGGTAGTTTTGGTTTGTGGTTGCTGATGTTCTTCTCTCTTTAGTTTTTTAAAATTTTTAATTATTATGGGTATATCAGAGTTATGGATATTTACAGGAAACATTATGTTTTGATACGTGCATACAATGTATAATGATCAAATCAGGGTAATTAGAATATCCATAACCTCAAGCATTTATTATTTATTTGCACTAAGAATATCACAAGTCCACTCTTCTAATTATTTTGAAATATACAATGAATTATTGTTAACTATAGTCATCCTATTGTGCTATCAAACACTAGGTCTTATTCCTTCTGTGTAACCATATTTTTGTACTCATTAGCCGTCCCCTCTTCTTCAATGTGGAGAAGGCAGGAATACCAATTAAGTGAGTTTAGCATAATAGATAGAAAAGAAAAAAACAGAGGAAAAAAAGATTTTATCTTGGTAACACTGTTAAGTACTGTAATGAATATCTATTCCTTTTTCTAAGTTCTGAATAATGAGGACATTCATCAAGGTTCCCCTCTTCTTTGCCAATGATTTTAATCCATGCAATAACAACTATTTTGAGGGTCCATTCCTCCTATGAAAACACCAGGAGAAAGGTGAGAGGTGGAAATTGACGACACTACTAACTGCATAGTCCTAAAGGGAAACATTTTTCAGCCTTTACAGGGAATCTGTTTTCTTTGCAAAAACTTTCTTAGACTGAATTCTCCAATGTCTTTCCTGCAATACTCCTAGGAATTGAAAGCAATTCCCTACTCCCTGGACTCATTTATTTTCTCCAGGTACTGCCTGGCAGCCATCTGTAACTGTAAACAATAGTTCCATTTGGGACAATTAAAATTGATTTTCTATTATGCTAAACTAACTTAGTTGGTATTCCTGCCGTCTCCACATTGATGAATTTTTTAAACATGGCATCGGGTGTCTGGGCAGGGGAAAGATGCCATCAGAGTCCAGACTGGTCACCTCATATGTCTCTCCTCATTCCCCCTCCTCCACTCCCCCAAGAACATCTGTCTTTTCCTTCTCAAAGCACTGGCCGCTAGATCCTTTCCCGTGTCCTCCAGGTTGGATAGAAATGTTTTCCCCAGCATCAACTAAGGGCTTTTTGAGATAAAATGACTTTATTTCATAGCTTGACATAAAGAAAGAACACCCACAAACACTTTCGCACCAATCCCTCAAATTCCCCAAAGTCTCTATTCTGCTCAAAAAAAAAAAAAAAAAAAAAAAAATCAAAAACAAAAAGATAAACAGGATCCCTACATATCCATTTTCTCTGGAACTCAAAAATAAAGAGAAATATTTTATCATTGCACACACCCACACAGACTCACTGCCTTTGCCCACTGTGTATGGGCTCTCCAGGAACTGCCTTTTATGCAGGGGAACTTGGACTCTCACACTGGAAGGTAATTTACCAAGCTCTTATCTATCTATTACACTTCACTTAAAAAATAATAACTGAATTTCATCTTTTTTCAAGCTTGGAAATTATCTCTATCTCCTCATTCTGCTTAGCATGAGCCTCCTGCAGAAGCAAAAGTAAAACAGGCTTGCCACTGAAACTGTTGCTCTTAGACTTTCTCATGGTCACTGAATAGTCATTTCTTTTCTTTTCTTTTTTTATTTTTTATTTCCAGAGACAGGGCCTCTATCACTCAGGCTGGAGTGCAGTGGTGCACTCATATCTCACTGTAGTCTCCAATTCCTTCCTGGGTTCAAGTGATCCTCCCACCTCAGACTTCCAAAGTAGCTGGGACTTCAGGAGTGTGCCACCATGACTGGTTAATATTTTTTATTATTTTTGTGGAGACAGTGTCTCACTATGTGGCCCAGGCTTCTCTCAAAGTCCTGGCCTCAAACAATCCTCCCACCACAGCCTCCCAAAGTGCTGAGATTATGGGCATGAGTCACTGTGCCCAGCCTAGCTTCAAACAATCCTCCCACCACAGCCTCCCAAAGTGCTGAGATTATAGGCATGAGCCACTGTGCCCAGCCCTGAATGGTCATTTTTAATTTTAGGCAATAGCTCCTGAGGATAAAGACTGGATATACGCTGCTGATATGATACCAAGACATCCTGTTATTCATCTTCTTACACCTATTTGGACAAGCACTAATGCCTTTGTAGTCTCATTGAAAAATCTCCAGGATAGCTTTATTAATAGGTAGTTTACCACTTTTGAAACTAGATTGAGAAAATCAAAGTAAATCCTTAAAAAAATCCCTGAGGCTCCCAGGTGTTCAGTCACTTTGGCATGAGATGGCGCACATCTGGGTGTGATCATCTGGGACAAAATGCAGCTGAAGAGATGAGAGGTAACAGTCTGATGAATGCAAACACAGTCTGTAATGAGGGGTCCACTCGGTCTTAATGACAAGCAGTCACAATGTCTGTGGTGCACTCACCACTGTGCAGCAGCCTCTGTATGTGACCAGGTAGCAAATGGCTTCTGTTTATCTTTGAAGGGAGAAGGGGATAAGCTCAGGTGTGATTTTAACTTGGCATCACTGTTCAAGTACTAGAATGAATAACTGTTCCTTTTTCTAAGTTTCTAGATAATGCAGACGTTAATCAAGGTTCCTTCCCCACAACTCCTATAGTCAAGGGCCAGGCATGCAAACTAAGTCAAGCTCCTTAAGCTCACTTTTTCTGGAATTTGGAAACTGAGTTGAATGAAATTAGGATGTGGGTAATCAGATTCACTCTCTGGTGACACCCCAAGTACCTGTCTCTTCCTTTCTGCTACCTGGATTCCAAGCCTTACCCTGCTTTCTTAATTCCCTAAGGAATTATGACCACCCTAAGGTCTTGTTGCCCAGCTGGATTCCATGTGCTAACTTAGGGATTGGCGAAGTTCTGAAAAGGACCCGGGAGTAAATATTTTAGACTTTTCTGGATGTGCATTCTCAGTCACAGCTATTTCCCTCTGCCACTGCAGGGCAAAACAGCCACAGAAAATGTGTAAACAAATGGGCATGGCTGTGTTCCAATAAATCTTATTTATGGACACCGGAATTTGAATTTCATATAATCTTTATGTCATGATATGTTATTCTTGTTCTGATTTTTTCAACTATTTGTAAGTATAAAAACGATTCTTAGTGTGTGGGCTGCACAATGATAGACAGAAGGACAGATTTGATCTGACCTCAGAGCTATATCCTTGAACTGACCCATCTCCTTCCAATAACTTCCTTTATTTTACCTAATCTTACCCAGGCCAATTTTTGTTGCCTGCCACCGAAGACTGACTATAATGTGTCTTAAATTTGTTTGTATCTAAAGGAGATTGGCTACAAGATTCCCCAACACTATTCATTCCTTATTTGTTCATTCATGCATTCAATCCGTGTTGAGCACCTTTTATACTCAGGCGACTGTAATAGGCACTGAGAATACAGCTATAATTTAGGCTAATACAGTTCTGCCTTCCTGAGGGAGCTTTCTCTGTAACAGGCACAGACAATCCTGATGAGAGACAAAGGAAGGTATTTAAAGAATCATCTGTGGCTTTACAGAATGTTCTCTGGGGAGCTTGAATGTTCAAAAGACATATTCTACAGAAAAAGAAAAAGTGACGGAGTCCAAGATGGTTATAATAGGGTGACCACAAACATGTAAAAGAGGACCAGAGAAGTTTGACTCAAAAATAAGCTGAAACTTATTGGGGGAAAGATAGGACTATCAAAGTGGGGGGTTTAAAGCTCTAGTTTGTAGAGAAGGAAGAGGAATAAGCTATTAAAATCTAAAAACCAATGTACACATGATGCACTTGATTTAAGGCAATTTTTGTTGCTTAAAAATAGAAACAAACAAATATTACAGATGACACTGGCTTATGTTCCACATTTTCCAGGTTTAGCTCTTTTTCCAAGATGACAGGTAATTAGAAAGGCAAAATCAGAGTTCTTACTTTTCAAGTCCTCATTGGTGATTCTATATTCTTCCTCTCCTCTGTTATTTATTTAATACCCTGATACTTAGATTTTAGAGGTCTGTCCTAATATTAAAAAAAAAAAAAATCTCCCCAGCTGAAAATATAAGCCTTGGCCCCGCTTGTCATGTACTCGGAGAAAATGAGTTGGGGCTGCCTTCTCTACCATGCCTTTCTAAAGTGCCACTAAAGAAAATTGTTACTAGGTTGACCCTAAGACTGTCATTTTCTAGGCTTGATTCACTTGGGTGAATGCAACTCTTCCTAGAAGAATTAGAGTGAAAGTCCATTATGAAGTGGCTTATCAGATTGAATCTTACTTAGTTCCTCTTTATCTTCAGGGGATACATATATTTGTAGAGGATATATACATACTTACGATACATTATTAGTTCCTCCTTATCTGCAGAGGATACATTCCAAGACCCCAGGAGACACCTGAAACCCCAGATAGTACCCATCCTATGTAGCCCTGTTAGATTCCATGTTAGGGACTGGCAAATGTCTACTATGTTTTTTCAAACTGTATGTGAATACCTAAGATGATGTTTAATTTATAAACTAGGTGCAGAGATTAATAACAACTAATCATAAAATAGAACAATTATGACAAAATGCTGTAACAAAAGTTACATGAATGTGGTCTCTCTTTGGTTCTCTCTTTCTCTCTCCCAAAATATCTTATTAGACTGTACTCACCCTCTTTTCCCTGTGATTTGTTGATCTGATAACTGAGATAGTTACTAAATGATGAATGGGTGGGTAAAATACACAGCGTGGTACATTGCACAAAGGAATGATTCACATCCTGGATGGGATGAAGTAGTACAGCCCAAGATTTGGCATAATATTCAGAATGTGTGCAACCTAAAACTTTTTATTTCTGAAATTTTCCATGGGTCACCGAACCTTTGAAAGGTGAAACCACAGATAAGGAGAAACGACTGTCATATGGAGCAGAGAGTTCCAAACTTCTGTCTCTTCTAGTCTTGGCTTGCCAATGGAGATGAACTTAGGAATGCCTATTTCATCAAATAGAGATGGTGCTGGACTCACAGCAAGAGCTCAAGAAACACATGGTAAATAAAAATATTTTGAGCTGACTCTAATATGACATTGATACCTTCCCAAACTTTTTATGAATGCTGAACCTCTTATTTCATTTTATCTCCCTTAATTATCTTGCAGGAAATGCCATAGAACCATTTTTCCCAAAACAATTTTTCAATGTCCTAAAATGAAAACAAACTAGCTAAAATGATGGCTAAAGACACCCTTGGGAATATATTCCAGACTCACCATGATATTGTTCATTAATGGAACTACACAGCTGTAAGAAAATCATTCATGAGTATTTAGCAGATCATATAACCAATTAACCTCATTTTTTATTATGACATATATATTCACATGTGTGTGCCTATGTATATAATTATGCACTAATATTACTCTATAAATATTGATAAAAATTCTTTGTGTTTTTAAATATAAGGTAAAATATCACTTGAAGTAGCATTAAGAAACTTAACTTTAAGGCACGGTTTGGTGCCTTCTCTCAAAAATCTCAACTATTATTTACCACTCCCTGGTTTAATCTTTATTTTCTATTTTTTCTCACATGGCTAATTATAAATCTGATTTTCACCTCTAATGGTATTTTATCACTAAACCCTAGCCCATATATTCTGGTTTTGATAGGTTCACTACAGCTATTACCTTCATCATCTCTATTCACAGAACCAACCAGCACTAAAAAACTGGCAAGTATCTGAAGAAAACTATCTAGACCAGAGCTTTCAGCACACAGACATTCAAAATGTGACTTTAGTTTTTAATTCTCCAGGTTAAAGAAACAATATTATAGATTATCTTTTTCTGCTCTCAGAAGCCACGCATTTATTCTTGGAGTAAGCATAGGGGAAGAGGATTGATTGCCCAAAGGAAAAACTCAAGGTACGGTTATCAGAACAAGGGAAATAAGTGTTGAGCAAGCAAAAGCTAACCAAAACTTGTGTATATTTTCAGACCACACTAAGGCATAAAAATATGTAAGCATTCTATCCTGTTTGAAACAAAACTGAGCCCCATATTTTACAGTGCAAATTATTTAAGAGAGAAATAAAATACACTGAATTATAAAAATAAGCAGTATTTTTTAAAAGCACAACAACTAGAATAATCTAGTGCTTCCTCAATCATAACTACCAATTAATAATCAACTCAGGTCTATTCACTATGTCTTGAATATCAAAAGTTAGAAGAACTATACCTGTTCTAAAATTGGACTATGCAGTAAGAGAGGACTTGGCCTCGGCTTTTATCTGCTGATAGGTTAATTGGTTTTAATTAGCTTGCATACCTTATCAGAACCAAAATAGTTTCTTTAGTCTGCTAAATCTTTGGAGCATAGTGAATACTTTTTATAAGTAACTTTTTCCATTAGTTACAAAATGCTATAGTTTCTCTCCTTCTCAGGACTCAGTTTGACTCCCATTTGTTCACACTTCTGTATGTGGAAACAATTCTAGAAGTTTCCAAAATATATAGTTGGTATTTACTTGTCCTAGTAGCTGTGACCTCACCAGACACTCTGCTATGAGCCCACTGCTGTGGCTCCTCTTTCCAAGTGGTCTAGACTGGATTTTTCCCTGCCTCTTTCTCAGCCTGGTTCTCTAGGCTCAAAAGGGAAAATTCCATTTAATCCCCTTTTCTGAAATTAACCAGAGTCAATTTCTGCTGCTTAAAATAAAATATCCCTATCTGAAAAGCATTTATCCAACTAATGTTTTCTAAATGCCCACAATCTGTCAGGCATTTGCGTTTCACTGTTGGGTAAACAATAGGTCTCTGCTTGTAGAAGCTCACACAGTAGAAGACATAATTATAAAAATGGTGATATGAAGGCTGTCTGATAAAAGATGGTAGTTGTGGGAGCTATGGTATGTTTCTTTAAATATGTTACGATGGTTTGAATGTTTCCCCCAAAAGCTCATGTACTGGAAACTTAATCCCTCATCTCTCACTAATGGATTAATGTTGGCTCTGCCCTCATGAGTAGATTAGTAGATTAATGAGGGTTCTGCCCTCATTTATGTTATCACAGGAGAGGGTTTATTATCTGGAGAATAGATTTGTTGTAAAAATAAACTGTATCTGACTGTCTTGCTCCTGCCTTTTTGCCAAGAGCCTTATGCCCTCTGACATGTTATAACACAATAAGAAGGCCCTTATGAGGTACAGGTACTATGTTCTTAGACTTCTCAGCCTCCAGAATTGTGAGCTAAATAAACTTTTTTTCTTTATAAATTACCCATTCTTTAATTTCTTATAGCAACAGAAAACAAATTAAGACAGAAAATTCTACCAAGAAGTGGGATTGTTGGTATAACTAATACCTAGAAATGTGGAAATGGCTTTGGAACTGGATAATGGGCAGAAGCTACAAGAATTTGGAGGAGTAGGCTAGAGAAAGTCTTTATTATCATGAATGGAGCATTAAGAGTGATTCGAGTGAAAGCTGGAATAAGAGAAGACTAGGGAAAGTCTGGACCTTAGAGATTACTTAAGTAGCTATGACTAGAATGTTGATAGAAATATGGACAGAAAAGGCTATTCTGATAAGGTCTCAGAAGGAAATGTGAAAGAAGGTGTTGGAAACTGGAATTAAGACCCCCTCCCCCACCTTGTTATTAGGTAACAAAGAACTTGGATGAACTGTGCCTGTGCCTGAGGGTTTTATAGAAGGCAAAATTTAAGAGTGATAAATTAGGATATCTGGTCAAAGAAAATAGCTAAGCTACAAACCATGCAGGCTGCTTAATGGCTATTTTTAACCACTTACAGTAAAATATAGAGGAAGGAGTTGATTTAAAGACAGAATTTATAATTAAAAGGGAAGTAGCGTGCAAAGATTTGGAAAACTAGCAGCCTGGCGATGTGGTAGAGAATGAAAGAACATGGGACCAATTGAGAAGGAAATTAGTATGGATCAAAGAAAGCCAGAGGCTATTCATCAAGACATTTGGGTGATAAACTTGAAAGATATTTTAGAGATCATTGAGGCTGCCTTTCCCAACACAGGCCCAGAGCTCCAAGAAGGCAGAATGGTTAGGGGGATGGGCAGCTGCCAAGGGCTGCCTCAGGTCTCTGCTCTCTGCATTTCAGCACATGTTGAGCTCTCCAGCTGTGGCTCAAATGGCCCCAGTGCTTCCGAAGGTATAAATTGTAGAAGGTGTAAGTCCTAGAAGGCATAGGTCATATGCCTTGGCAGTGTTCATGTGGCTCTAATTCTGCAGGCATGCGGAAAGCAAGAGCTGGGAACACACAGCTTCCTCCACCGAGATTTCAAAGGATATCACAAAAGCCTAGGGGCCTAGACATAGACCATACAGTGGTTGTCACAGAAGTAGAGTTACTGCAGAGAGACCATACTCAGGCCAAGCTGAGCTAAAATTTGAGATTGGAGTCAAGGCTGCCACAAAGAGCTCCCTCTAGAGCAATGCCTAGTAAAGCCACAGGGTCAGGGTCACCCTCAAGACTCAGGAATTGTGCAGCCACCAGTGTGTAACACCAACCCATGATAGCTGCAGGCAAGGGACTCAGTCTGTGAGAACCGCTACATAGGCAGAGCCCTCCAAAGTCATAGGGGTGGGGTTGCCAGAAGCTTTGTGGAGGAAGGGGTCCAAATCCCCACTGTGTCCTAGAGGCAACAGAGAGTGAAAAATCATTCTGAAGCTTCAAGGAATAATATTGTTTCTCCTGTTACATTGTTGACTTACTTGTAACCAGTTACACCTTTTTTCTTGCTTCCTTTCCCTCTTCTGGAATGTAAATGTTTATCTTGTGTCTGTCCCATCATTGTATTTTGAAAGTAGATAACTTGTTTTGATTTCAAAGGTTCACAGCTGGAGGAAATTTGCCATGGCATGAATCACGCCTGAGTCACTCATATCTGATTTAAAGGAGACTCTGGACTTTGGACTTTGAGTTGATATTGGAATGCTTAAGACTGTGGGGCTATTAGGATGGAATTAATGTATTTTGCATGTAAGAAGGACATAAATTTTGGGGGCCAGAGACAGAATGCTATGGCTAAAATGTGTATTCCAAAGTTTATGTGTTGAAAAGGGAATCCCTCTATTCTCATGAATGAATTCATAAATTAATGAATTAATGAGGCTCTGCCCTCATGAATGGATTAATGTTGCTATCATGTGATTGAATTCATTATCATGGGAGTGCCTTTATTATAAAAAGCAACTTCTTTCTGGTTCTTTTGCTCTTGCCTTTTCTCATCATGTGATACTCTCTGCCATGTTATGGCAAGCAAGAAGGCCCTTACCAGATGCAGACACCATGCTATTGAACTTCCCAGTCTCCAGAACTGTGAGCTAAATAAACTTCTTATCTTTATAAACTACTCAGTCTGTGGTATTCTTTTATAGTAAGAGAAAGTAAACTAAGATATATGTTGATAGAGGAATTACTCTAAGGTGGGGGGGTGTAATCTTACAGCTCAGATCTATCTAAAGAGAAGGAGGCAGCTGATTGGAGAGCTGAAGCATGAATACGCTACCCAGAGGGAAGAATAAGTACAAAGAAGCAGGAAAAAGCTTGGCAATTTCAAGGAAAGTGGTTCAGTCATCTGACCTATTAATATGCCCTGGTCTCTCCTTACTCTCATTCTTCTCAGTCACTTGTGGTAATAAAATCCTTATGAGGTAATACTACTCCAAAAATGATATTATCTTTCTCTAAAAGTATTTTACCACAGAATTTTTATTGAGTCTCAACTTTTTTTCATGCATTTGAGGCTTGTTACCTAAGATAATTTTAAATCTTTCCAGAGTTGCAAACATGTCAGATATTTTGTTGATATTCTCATATATTAGGTAAATGGGTAGGTATCCTATAAAAGTGCATCCGTTGATATTCCCAGTGTCCATCCATGGAGAACAGATTTTTGTTAGTTTGGTACCATGTGAGGCAATAATGCTATAACAATGTTGCAGCATTTTGCCCTATGAGTTGCCTTATCTCTCCATTCATTAATTAAAGCAATTAGAATGAAGAATTTTTATATATCTCGTCTGGCCTGAAAAAGCTGACAGTTCAATTGGAGTCATTGGCTAAGTCCCTGAAGTTACAAGCTTTTATAATTAGCAATTGGCCTCAGAGGATTTAACAAACAATGACAAACATGCCAACATTTCCAATCCCTTCTAACACACAGAAGTAATCATCTATAATACACCACATTAGCACCATCTACAGAGAGTGCATGTCCAGAGTGGGAGATCCACTCTGTAGTGAATGATTAAAAGATAATGTTTTCAGCAGAATTGATTTGAAAAGAAGGAATAATCACCAGAGAAGTGCCAAATAGTGGGTATGCAATTTGCCTGGAATAATTCTAGAAGACAAAAGAACTGAAATATGTTGCATTTGATACGATACATAGGGAGGACTCAGGCAAATCCTGAGAAATTGTGTGTGTGTGTGTGTGTGTGTGTGCATGTTTTATTCTCTTGGTGGAAAGGCCACTGTCATCTAGAAAAGAGCCACTCCCTGGATTTGTTCCCACGACACTAAGAATCTGGAAAGGAGAGAGATGACAGAGGAAAATAAAGAAGAAAAACATTATCTGGTCTCTCTTTTATCAGGAATTTTTAATTTCAATAAATTTTGAAATTCTTTAGAACACGTGATTTTGCCAGAAATACTGATATGGGGGATTTGCTTGCTTCTGGGAAAGCAGTCACATCATCCTACATGGTTTTCCTCTGCCAGCTTTCTAGACACTCTTTGTGATTGTAAGTAGACACAGTATAGTGACAGGGACAGTCATATACCATAGAGCAAACTACATGCATAAGTTATTACTAAGTCTATTATACACACAAAGAAGTGGGGCAGAAATTTAAACTGAGAATCCTAAGTCACATTTTAACACTCAATGGAAATCATCTAGGCACTTGGACTCACAGTTTCTTCATCTGTAAAATGGAATTTATCACACTTCAGGGTTGCCTTAGAATTAAAATGACGTTGATGAATATGCAAACAACAGAAACAACATAAACTACAATCTATGACCACTAATATCCTCATCCACTTAGGAAACAGTAGCTATTTATTGACCAGTAGAGAAGTCTTTTAGTGTATGCTGGTTATTTGCCAAATTACCATCCATTTTCTCTGAGCTTCTCAGGACACAGAACACACAGAACATTCTGTGGGACAAAAAAAATAGTGAATGTATTAAGTAGGGCAATCATACATCTGCACGTGCATATGCACACACACACATACACACGTAAGAATTAACATTTGCCCAGATTTTTCATCTTTGAATTATGCTTTTATTTTATTTTTTTCCAGTTTTGCCGGCTGGTTTTGTTCTTAGACTTGGAAGAAATCAAAAGTTTCTGATACCCAAATGTCTCATTTTAATGTTAGGAAACTGAGACCTAAGGAGAGAAAACAGACTTATTTTGTGTCTTGTGTACTTTCAACTGGTATTGAAAGTCAACTAGAAGAAGGTGTTCAATTCTAAGTGTAATATTTTTAGGAGTAATATTTTCAAACAGTAATATATCCAAATGCAAATGAATATAATGTTGAGGGAACTGGACATAATTCCTTATAAGAGTTGTTGTTGTTATATGACTTATTGACTTTATTGTGGCAGTCACTGAGATGAGAGCTTTAATACATTTCACTCTCTACTCTCTGCAAGAGTGCGATGTTAGCTCTACACTTAGGATTTTACAGATAAGGATAGTGAAGCTTAGCAAGGTGACATAGCTAAGTGAAATTTATATGCAGCAGGCAGCAGGGCCAGAATTTCAGTACAGTTTTGATTGACTCCAAAGCCAACTTTTTTTACAAAGTGAAAAAGAACCACTATGTAAGGCTACATTATTCATCAAATGAGGCAGTAAGTTCATTTGATACAGTAAGTGCATAGGATAGAAAGCTCAACTGGAGGTTTTATATGAGGTCCCTTATGCTCTTATGACCGTGGGACAGCAGAACCTGGATTTTCTGATACCCAGTTCTAAACTGTTTCCAATTATTTATTTCCATTGCATTGCACAGTGCCTTGAACATAGTGCCTTGTGTCAATCTGTCCATCTGTAATTGCAAAAGTTGTTCAAATCACTCAACTATGAAATATATGCTTCCTACAAAGAAAATGGTTACAAACGACCTATAGGAATCATGGTAAATTGTGCTGCAAAGAAATAAGTACCATAATAGTTAGCTTAGTGTAATAGATAAGAAGTCAAGTCCTGTGTTAGAATTCTAGATGAATCAGCTGCAATCTTTGTGACCTTAAACACATAGCTTAACCTCTCCAAACATCAGCTGTCCTATAATATAAGCTGATAAAACTAGTGCCAAACTCAGATGGCTATTGTCCACTAAATGACATGATCAAAGCATAGAGTCTGACTTAAGTAGTCAAAAAATGGCAGCCTTAATCATGCCATGCCTACATGACACTGGCAAAATAAATTCTTAAAAAGCAGAAGTTGTAAGTGTTCCTCAAGAATTTCAGAAACATCTGCTTTGCTGATCTTAATAAGAATATCCAAATTCCACTTTTGTGCCATGTTCAAAAGGGTGAGTTTTGATAAATTATTTGAATCATTTTCATCAAAGGCAAAAACTTAAGCCTCTGAAATGAGGATAGTGATATTATCTATTTTATGGGCTTGTTTTAGAATCAAAAGAGGTAATGCATGCAACATGCTTAGAAAGTATCTGGTATTATATTTTAGGTACTTAATAAAAATAAAGTCAACACTCTATATAGTCAATAAAGGTCAGCTGTTACATTAGTTATCTTTTTACTTCATTGATACTGTGAAACAAAGGCCTAAAATCCTCAGTGTCTTGCATAGATGAACATTTCTTCTCACCCTTACAGATCTTCAGCTTGACTGATTTGGTTGAGGCAGGTTGCTCAATGGGACAACTGCTTCATGAAGTGGGATGTCTGGATTCGGAAGTAGGCTACAGGTTGGGCTTGAGTCTGTACCAAGTATTTCTCATCCTCCTTGTATCCCCAGTGCATATCTGTTGCATGGTGAATGTCAGGAGAGTAGGCTTCAGCCAAACTATGCCTCTGCTCTAGTCATGATTGATAAGGGTTCATTGACCAAAATAAGTCATATGGCTCAATCCATGTCAGCAGGAAGTGAAGTACATCTGCCCAAGACGCTGAGGGATGTGAGTGAAGATTTGACAACAACAATCCAATCCATCACAGTTGGATTCCAAATGTTCATGAGCTAGATAAACAAATTTAATCAGTATCATCCAATATCATTTGAAGTTCCCTCCAGGCCTCTGGACAACAAAACCATTAGGAATGGAGATGACTGGATAAGGTCAGGTTCAATTCTCCTTCAAGATCTTTCCCTACAGACCAAGTTGAAGAAACTGGCCCTCTGGCAGAAAAACTGAATTTGGAATTCCAAGTAAAGAAAGCTACAGCTTAGGGCAGTGCATCGTGAAGCAAATACCAACTCTGAATTCTTATCATCACTGAAGGGGATGACACCTCTAATAAATCTCAAACAAAAATAATTTTCTTCCAAATTTGATGGTGGTTGATTCTATATGAATAGAATGCATTTGATGCAATAGACTATTTTATATACAGTGAACCAAAAGGAAGCTAAAAACCAACGAGACAAGAGCGTTTATGAGCTTCATAGTGAATTCAAGAAGATACCTTAACCTGGTATGTCAAAAAAAATTTGTAAAAATAGCTCATAAGTAATAATGTACAGTTAAAGACAAAAGGATGCTATGGTGGAGGATAATTAGAAAGTATGGTGTCCATGCCTGTAATCCCAGCACTTTGGGAGGCTGAGGTGGGTGGATCACGAGGTCAGGAGATCGAGAGCATCCTGGCTAACACGGTGAAACCCTGTCTCTACTAAAAATACAAAAAAATTAGCCAGGCGTGGTGGCGGGTGCCTGTTGTCCCAGCTACTCAGGAGGCTGAGGCAGGAGAATGGCGTGAACCCGGGAGGTGGAGCTTGCAGTGAGCCGAGATTACGCCACTACACTCCAGCCTGGGTGAGAGAGCGAGACTCCATCTCAAAAAAAAAAAAAAAAGAAAGAAAGAAAGAATGGTGTCTAGGCCAGCTCTACAATTAAACTGTGAGGTTTTTGCTGGATCACTGCTTTTTCCACTTCAACAGTTTTATCTTGGGAGTGTTCAAGAGTTGAACTTTAATTGCCAACTCTGCCTTTATACTCTGTGTAATCTGGAAGCATTTTCATCTTCTGTGACCCAGTTTCCTCATCTGAAAATAAGTACCTACTCAGAGAATTTTGTGAGAATAAACATGTAAAGCATTTAAAATAGAGCCTACCAGAAAGTAATCTCCAAGTAAACATTAGCTTTTATTGATGTTGGCAGCATTATCATCATTAAGGATTATAAATTGATTTACTCTATCAGGGATCTCTAGATTACAGCATTTGATGGTTTTGTAAAGGTCTGCAACTTCATTGACCATCAGGAAGCAGTATCTGTGCCATCTCCCTTTAAAACTGGGTGGGCCTTTGAGACTACCCAGAGGAACAGAACACTGTGGAAACTCCATGTGTCTCCCAAGACTAGGTTATGAAAGGCCTGAATCTTCTGCTGGTTTCTGCTGGGACACTTTCTGGGTGCCTGCAAGTGCCATAAAAGAAGCCCAGGGATTTTGAGGCCACCATGCAGAAAGACTAGGTATGGGAAGTTAGAGATATCCAAGGCATCCCAGTTCTTCCCATCCAGACACAGACATGGAGCAAAGAAGCCTTTGAGATCTCCAGTCCCCGCCACCAAGTGATTGCAACTACATGGCAAAATCTGAGCAAGAACTGCCTAGCAGAGCCTAGTCAACTCCCAGATTTAGGGCAAAATCAGCAATTTTTAGTGTTACCATTATTTGTTATATAGCAGTAAATAACCAGATTGCAGCAATTCTGCATAGGTGACTCTGCATCCACCCCAGTGGAAGGAGGCAGCCAAGGACAACAGAAAGTGGAGGGCTCTGGCCTCACCCACTTTAAGTTAATCAGAACAGCTCTCTTTTACAGATTGAAATTTTATATACATTTTTATACGGGGCAAAAAGATTTTTATAGCTAAAAGGAAATGTTTGAAACCACTGAACTAGGCGATGTCTCAGATGCCTTCTAGAGCCACAGTTTCATAAAACAAGTTTATGTTAAAAACACTGAGAATCTACTGCTAGCCACACGCACTGATCAAGTGCTTTATGTACAATGAATCTTTAAATCCTCATCATGTCCCATCAACCTAATATCAACCAAATGTGAAATAGCAGAGTCAGGATTCAACCCTAGGGAGTCTGGCCTCAGAGCTCACACTCCTAAATAGAATACAAGAGCTAAACTAAGCTATTTTGCTTAACAAAAAACAATTTTCATGCTTCTCGAGGACAGTTGTGAATGAGGGTCCAGTCTACTTGTAAGTTGAGTGTCAGCCACATGGCACAATCGGCTTTTAAAACATTGCCCAACACAAATTACTGTCCCCAACTCTAAACCCTGTAGGGTAAATGCATTGCAGGCTATTGCCCCTTGGGAGAGGTCATTAAGTCACTTTCATATATTAACTTCTCTAGTGGACAAACAATTATCTGTGAGGACTTCGATAATAAGTTTAAAAAGGCAGGCAAAGTTTACCTGTGGGAAATGCTAGGGAAATATTTTCTCTGAGCAAGCTATAGAACCCCAAACAGGCTATTTTTGTATATATTTGAAGAGAGGATACTTCTTTTGTGTAGAAGAAACTAGATGATGAGGAAATCTGGGACTAATAGAATTAGAAAAGTTTTTTGAACAAAATTTCCCTATTGATTGTTTTCAAAAGATTGGACTTCCTGGAAGAAGAATCAATAATATAATTATTATTGATTGTTAGTAATATCTGTTGAGTTCCCATCATGTCTTACAATTTTAAATATATGATCTTGAATCTTTACAGTCACCCTATGATATGGGCATTAGTATTTGCATTATGTACAAGAGGAAACTGAGGCTCAGAAAAGTTAAACCTTTGCCCAGGCTACAGAGCTAATAAATGGTGAAGCCAGGACTTAAATTCAAGATTCAATGACTGATTTCAAATGTATGCTCTTTCCTTAGACACCAAGAGTGAGATTATCTCTATTTAATTATACAAATGAGGCTCATGTATATGCCAAAAACACCCAACTCTCCTATCTCCTCTTACTAAAGGGAACAAACGAATTACATGAAAAAGAACATGCAGACATTCTTTGCAAAGTGGAACTGCTAACATATAATCTATAAGAAAACATAAATCTGAGAGAAAGAAAAATAAATCGAGCCAAGCACTGAAACCTCCCATGTTGGTAGAGACCATAGTAAATCTAGAGAATTCTAGGATCAAAACCAGTTGGTTTTGATCATGGAAGAAGGGATTCATGGAATATAATGGGTGGGCTTATACTCCATGAGAGAACTATATGTGGTTTCCAAACCCCATGGGAAATGTTGCCACTTTTAGTTATGGCCTCATGTGACAGCTTGGCTATGATTTGGTCACCTCTAAAGCATCTCACTGCTTATGTATTGAGGTGACATAAATTGTACATTTACACATGACTGAAAGTAGCTTACATCCCTATCCAGGGCTCTCAGACTTTCAAAGCCTGGACCTAATCATGATGACCACTTCATGACCAAGAGAGCCACTTCATGACCACGCTAGACATGGCTACAAGTTCTAAAGAATGTGATGGCTTTCTCTAGTGACTGGTAAATCTGAAATGGACAAAGCAAGGGCCAGAATTTCTATTCCTAGATTTTTCTATAGTATCTATGAGAATAGATGTATTAGTATTGACCATATTTTTAATCTTTAATTTTTATTTTTTAATATTTTAAAACTTACATAAAAGTTGCAAAAATACAGAAAACTTCATATATCCTTTCACCAATTAACATTCTGTCACATTTTTTAACACATTCTCCTTCTCTCTCTGTCTCTTTCCGAGTGTGTGTGGGTATAATCACACACACATACATCTATATCTATATATTTTTATATCTATAATTATATTTTTCTTAATTCAATGCAGTTGCTTCTCTTTATTCCTTTATATTTCAGTGTATTTTTCTTGGAAACAAGGGCATTCTATTACATAACTGCAGTAAAGTTACTAAATCAGAAACTTCAACAGTGACACTCCATGTTAATCTACGTCCATGTTACAAATATTTTATTTGTCCCAATAATGCAATGATGTACTTCTTAGCATTTTTTTTCATTATGAGATCTAATTCAGGACTATGTTTAGCTTTTAGATGTCATGCCTCTTCAGTCTCTTTCACTCAGGAAAAGTTCCTCAGCTTGTCATTTTTAAATATATATATAGGCTCATGTCTAAAAGAATCATTTGTGCCTCATTTTGACTTTGTTTTAGTGTTTTCTGATGATAAGATTACAGTTAAGCATTCCTGACTAGAGTACTATGCAGGTATTCTCAGCATATCATGTCCAGAGGCTCACAGTGTCCAGTTGTCCCCACTGATGATGATAACTGAATCAAGATGTTGTTGGGTTTCTTCACTAGGTAGATGATGTTTTGCTCATGCAATGAATAAATGGATTATGGAGAGATAACTTTAGTAGTGCTCACTTTTGAGTACAAGATTAAAGGTCACATCACCTCCCCACAATATACACATCAGCTGCTTACAGGTCACTGCCCAGAAGCTTCAACATTCTACTACTGATAAGAGGGACGCAAGATGAGTTTCATGGATAAAATATTGGGCATCACTTGATAGAGGAAAAAGGTGGCCATAAAAATATGTTTTATACTTTCTCTCTGGACAAGCAGACATAGACCCATTTTTCTCAGCTCTTCCTCATTAAGCACAGCTATAAACCCTGCGAGAAGTGCAATCAAATAACTTTAAAGGGTGGTAAAAGAAGGTGATCTGTTGTGGGAACCAAGGACTAGAGGAACAGCCAAAGGGAAGTCTACTTGTGTCCCCCTATCCACCAGAAGGTGACCCAGGCTCAGTATTTCTAGACTCACAACCTAGCAACAGAAGACATTCAAGGTAGGTTTATTCTTTCCTCATGCAGGAATCCCTCTGATAACATCAAGTGAGACTAACATCTGTCAAGGAAGACCTACCGGGTTTTACATCAGAAGTAAGCAATCAGGAGAGGGACTTTTCTTCCCCTGCTGGCCCTGAGATTCTCTTTTTCTCTTGAGAGATTCTGAGATGGGCAGGGAAGGCCAAACCAGTAACAGAGACCCAGATGTACAAGAGTTTGATCCAGGAAGCCTCTCTGTCACCACGGGTCTGAGCCTTTTCTCCCCAAACCAGAGACACTGAGAAGGGTGAGTGAGGGGCCCAACAATAGCAAGGAGCCTGGCCCCTTTGTCCCTGAGCCTCTTTTAGCTTCTTTGCCCCTGCAGGCCCATGACTCTTCTACTTCTTTGCTCCATTACCTACAGAAACCAGGGTTTGAGAAGAAATAGGAAGATACCATAACAGTGCTCTTCCACCAAGCAGGCTGACCTGGGAAACTGCTCTTCTTTTGTCTCGGGTAGCACCATCAGGAACCCATGGGAGCCTGAGCAGCAACTTATAAACAAAGCCAGCAAAAATAGCTCTGCAAAGACTCCAGAAATTAAACTGCCATTGGAATGGCAGTCCACAGAAGCAAGCCAACATCCACATGACAAATTTTAACAGTGGCTACCTGCTGCTAAAATAAAACATACATATAAGACACAGTGCCTCCCAACACAATAAATAAAATTTCAAGAATACAAGTGAAAATCACCTGTCATACTAATAACCAAGAAAATCACAACTTGATTGAGAACAGATAACCAACTGATGCCAATACAAAACAAATCAGATGTTGGAATTATTTGACCAAGGTTTTAAAACAGCCATCATAAAAATGATTCAACAATTATGAGTTCTCTTGTACAAATGAACAAATTGCAAACTTTCATCAAGGGATATAATGTTATAAAAAAGAACCCAATGAAAACAATATTGCTTAAAATTACAATGATAACAATAAAAATACTGACTGGATGGGCTCAAGAGTAGAGATGACAGAGATTAGAATCTGTAAACTAGAAGACACATCAGTAGAACTTACCCAGTGTAAAAACAGACAAAAGACTGAAAAAAATGAACACAGCTTCAGTCACCTGTGTAATAACAAAAGATTCAATATTTGTATTATTGGAATCCCAGAAGGAGAAGAGAAAGGGAGTGAAGCTAAAGGGTATTGGAAGAAATAATGGCTGGACACTTTCCAAATTTGACAGACACAAACCTATAGACTAAGAAGCTGAACCAATCTCCAGAAGGATAAATCTAAAGAAACACGTCAAGACATATCACAATTAAACTTCAGAAAACTAATAAAGGAAGTATCTTGAAAGCAAAGAGAAATGATGCAACCTGTAGGGAATATCTATTTTTTTGACAGTATATTTCTCATTGAAACCACACAGGCTAGAAGGACAACACTTTTCAAATTCTGAAAGAAGATAACTGCTCACTGTAAATTCTATATCCAGTGCAACGACCCTCCAAGGATAAAGGAGACATGGAAACCTTTTAAGATAAATAATAATAATAACGTCCTGCTGGTATATCTCTGAAAGAGACCTCTTTAAACAGAAAGGAAATGACAAAAGAAGGAATCTTGGAGCATCAGGAAATAAGTAACAACAAAGTAGAAATATGGGCACATAAAATAGTCTATCGTTTTTCTCATAAGTTTCTAAATCACATTTGATGACTGAGACAAAATTATAACACCATCTGACACCCAAGATAATGATACTTATGAAGTGGAGAAAAGAAAGGGATCTAAATGGAAGGTTTCCAAGTTTCGCAAAAATAATAAAATGTAGACTTTAGTGGACTATGATAGGTCATGTACATATATTTTAATACCCAGAACAACTATTATGAAAAACACAGATACACTCACAAACACTATAAATAAATCAAGAAGGAATCCTAAAAAATGTTCAAGTAACACAAAGGATGACATAAAAGAAACACAAGAGCAAGTACCAGAGAAAACAATATAAATTCATAATAAAATGGCAGAATAAAGCACTAATATATTAATTACCTGAAATTTAAAAGGTCTAAATATGCCAATCAAAAGACAGAGCTTAGTAAAGTGGATAAAAAATATGACCCACTTATATGCTTCTTAAAAAAATGGAAACTCACTTCAAATTCAACTTACTAGTTAGGTTGAAAGTAAACAAGATGCAAAAAGATATACCATGTAAATATTATTTTTTAAAAACAGCAAGAGTGGCTATATTAATATTTGATAAAATAGACTTCAGAGCAAAGACAATTACTAGAGACACAGGAAAATGTTACAATAATGAGGGAAAAAAAGAATCAACCAGGAAACATTATGATCTTAAATGTGTATGCACTAAAACACAGAACCTCAGAATACATGAAACAAACACCAATGGAACTGAAAAGAATAATAGACAAATCCACGATTACAGCTGAAGAGTTCAACATTCCCTGATCAGTATTAAACAACTAGACAGAATTCAGCAAGAATATAAACAATATGAACAATATAGTCAACCAAAAAGATCTAATTGACATCTAATTGACACTTCACCCAATAAGAGAAACATACACATTTTTACCCAAGTGCTCATAGAACATTCACCATGACAGAATATGTTTGTCATAAACATACTTCATCAAATTTAAAAGAAATAACATCATGCAGAGTGCTCTAGAATAGCAACAAAATCAAACAGAAAAATCGATAACAAAAAGGAAACAGGAAAATCAATGTGTAGAAATTAAAAAATACACTTATCAATAATGAATTAAAGAAGATTCTTAAAGAAAAAAATAAAATATCATGGAAGTGACTGAAAACAAATGGCATATCAAAATTTGTGGGATGCAGCTAAAGCCCAGCTGAGAGGGATATTTACATGATTAAATGACTACATTAAAATGAGGAAAGTTGTCAAAATAACACTCTGAGTTGCTACCTCAAGAAATGGGAAAAGGAAGAAGAGAATAAACCTAAAGCAAACATAAGAAATATTAAGAGCAAAAATCAAATCAGCTGACAATAAATATCTATAGGAAAAAAATCAATGAAATAAAAAGTTGACTCTTAAAAAAATAGATAAAATTATCACAAAACTCATATAGAAAAGACACACCAAATCACCAACATCAATAATTTAATATATTGCTATAGACTCTGCAGTCATTAAAAGATAGGTGAATGGAACCAACCAACAACTTTATACTCATAAATACAGCAAATGAAAAGAAACACACCAATTCCCTGAAAGTCATAGACAGCCTAAACTCAATCAAGATTAAGTAGACAAACTGAACAGTTCTATAACTATCAAATAAATTAAATATGCAATTAAAAACCACACAAAAAGTAAACTTTTAGGCACAGATGGCTTCATGGGGAAATTCTACCAAAGATATAAATAAGAATTAATACCAATTTTGTCTGTTTTAGAAAGTGGAAGACAGGGAAGCACTCCCTACCTCATTTTATGAAAGCTAGTTTTACTCTGATACTAAAACCCAGCAAAGAGAGTACACAAAACAATAACCACAGACAAATATCTCTTATTAGTTTACATAAAAAATCCTCAGTACATATTTATAAATGAAATCTAACAATATACAAAAAGAATTCTACACCATGACTATGTGGGATTCCTTCTAGGTATGCAAGGCTGGTTCAGCTTTAAAAAATCAATCAATGCAACCTACCATATCAATAATCCACAGAAGAAAAACCATATGATTTCATTGTCACTTCTTCGTGCCTGGGTCCTTGCCAGGTAAAACAGGGCAACTCAAGAGACTTGCTGGAAAAGGGCATGTTCTCTTATATATGTACCAGAATCTGTGAAATGCTGCTTCTCCTTCAGGCATTTATTATATACTTCCCATGTACTAAGCACCATATCCAGTGTTTCCATGCTTCATCTTATTTAATCCTTCCTACTGTCTTTTCAAGTGAAGAAAACAATTCAAAGAGGAGAAAATGATTTGCCTAAGGACATACAGCTGTTGTGTAGAGGAGCTGGCATCCAACTCCAACTGCCACACGAATCACAAGCTAACACATCATCTGGTAAGTTTAAAAGCTGAAAGGACATGTAGAGTTTAAGAAGCCCACCTCCCTCACGTTGTCTATGAGAGGCTGAAGCAAAGTCCCATGGCTTCCTTCCTGGGAGCCCAGGGCAATGCCATACACACAGAATGAACAAATATTTTATGCAAATTACAAACCAGAGGGACTTACTTTTAAAGGCCAATGTCCTAATAATCTCACTATATATTTCCCATCTAAATCATTTTCTTTAATATTTTATTATGCAAATAGAACCATAAGAACTAGATAAATTGAAAAATATAAAATAATCCATCCGTTGAGAGCTCCAACAAACAGCTAACAAATCATCTCTCTTTTTTATGTTTATTTCCACTCATGATTTACCTAACTGTACCATTATTATAAAAATTTTTGCTCATTTGATACATTTTAATTGAATACCTATTATAAGCAAATAATTTACTGGACTTTGGGAATATAATAAAAAGCAAAACTAGATAACCTCTACCCTCATGAAGCTTAGTGATAAGTAGATTTTTACTATTATATTATAGAAATGTTTTTATTTGTATACATGATTAATTTTGAAGCATCAAAACATATTCCATTCAGGTAAAACAATTTTCTTACTTATTTGTAACATAAAATATTTTAATTATTTTCAGATATTTTCTACTTTAGATCATGCAAGTTTTTGCTTGTTTTTCTTTTGTTTTACATTATTTATTTACCTTAGACTCCAAGGAGTAAGGCTGTGGAATTTCAAGACTAGCAGTATCTTTATGGCATTTACATATATTGCCAAGTTTATTTCTGCAATACTTGTTCATACTTCACACAGCTACCAGGAAGATACATCGAGTCTTATAATATCTGTAGCAACTTTTGGTAGTTTTGAAATTTTTCAAAACTTTTTTAACAGTACTTTTTAAAACATAAACAAAAATAGATCATCTAATAGATCCTCATGTATAAGACATTCAACTTCCACAATGAATAACAGTACTTTTTAAAAAATTTATATATATATACATATTTTTATTTTACTTTAAGTTCTAGGGTACATGTGCACAACGTGCAGGTTTGTTACATATGTATACATGTGCCATGTTGGTGTGCTGCACCTATCAACTCGTCATTTACATCAGTTATAACTCCCAATGCCATCCCTCCCCCCCCGCAAAATAGGCCCCAGTGTGTGATGTTCCCCTTCCCATGTCCAAGTGATCTCATTGTTCAATTCCCACCTATGAGTGAGAACATGCAGTGTTTGGCTTTCTGTTCTTGTGATAGTTTGCTGAGAATGATGGTTTCCAGCTGCACCCATGTCCCTACAAAGGACACAAACTCATCCTTTTTTATGGCTGCATAGTATTCCATGGTATATATGTGCCACATTTTCTTAATCCAGTCTGTCACTGATGGACATTTGGGTTGATTCCAAGTCTTTGCTATTGTGAATAGTGCTGCAATAAACATACGTGTGCATGTGTCTTTATAGCAGCATGATTTATAATCCTTTGGGTATATACCCAGTAATGCGATGACTGGGTCATATGGTATTTCTAGTTCTAGTTCCTTGAGGAATCACCATACTGTTTTCCACAATGGTTGAACTAGTTTACAATCCCACCAACAGTGTAAAAGTGTTCCTATTTCTCCACATCCTCTCCAGCACCTGTTGCTTCCTGACTTTTTAATGATTGCCATTCTAACTGGTGTGAGATGGTATCTCATTGTGGTTTTGATTTGCATTTCTCTGATGGCCAGTGATGATGAGCATTTTTTCATGTGTCTGTTGGCTGTATGAATGTCTTCTTTTGAGAAATGTCTCCTCATATCCTTTGCCCACTTTTTGATGGGGTTGTTTTTTTCTCGTAAATTTGTTTCAGTTCTTTGCAGGTTCTGGATATTAGCCCTTTGTCAGATGAGTAGATTGCAAAAATTTTCTCCCATTCTGTAGGTTGCCTGTTCACTCTGATGGTAGTTTCTTTTGCTGTGCAGAAGCTCTTTAGTTTAATGAGATCCCATTTGTCAATTTTGGCTTTTGCTGCCGTTGCTTTTGGTGTTTTAGACATGAAGTCCTTACCCATGCCTTTGTCCTGAATGGTACTACCTAGGTTTTCTTCTAGGGTTTTTATGGTATTAGGTCTAACATTTAAGTCTCTAGAGTCCACAATGCCAAGACAATCATAAGTCAAAAGAACAAAGCTGGAGGCATCATGCTACCTGACTTCAAACTATACTACAAGGCTACAGTAACCAAAACAGCATGGTACTGGTACCAAAACAGAGATATAGACCAATGGAACAGAACAGGGCCCTCAGAAATAATACCACACATCTACAGCCATCTGATCTTTGACAAACCTGAGGAAAACAAGAAATGGGGAAAGCATTCCCTATTTAATAAACGGTGCTGGGAAAATTGGCTAGCCATAAGCAGAAAGCTGAAACTGGGTCCTTTCCTTACTCCTTATACAATTAATAGCACTTTTTGAACGATTTCTTTTATATTGAGGGGCACTAGGGGGATACCATTTTCCCCACTCGAATCACAATAAATATGCTACCACAAGTGATATATCAACATTATAGTTTCAGGCTAACACAAGTGCAACCATTTACTCAATAAGTCAGTTTCCAGTTACAGAATATCACATGGAGAACATTTGAATTGCATCCCGTTCTGGATGAATCTGAAATGGTGCTTTGCTTATGTATGCCCCGGGGGAGGTTTAAAGGAGAATAATGTGTGCCTCTTCAGTTCATATATTTCAGACTGTTCTTGTGTGTAGCTTGTATTTTGCCCTAAAGCCTATACATTTTGTGCTATAACTTTATTTTTAAGTGAAGTTTAAGTGCAAGATGGCTATGTTACCCCAAAGGTAAAAAAACACTGGAAAATAAAATGGTTCAGAAGAAAGAAACAGAATCAATTTGTATTATATTATATTTTATGTATAACTTTTGTAAACTAAATACCAATTGGCAGTTTATCAGTTATATAAACTTGGTTTTAAAAATTCAGTTGATATCATTTTCTGTTATAATTGTATAAGTGTTTGAGAATTTTTAGTTACGATGGATTTCAGCAATTTTTGTCAGACTTTCATCTGTTAATATTATAGGGTATATACATATTTTAATTAATAATATACAGTATTGAGTGTTATGCTCCATTTACTATTATATGGCATATATAATAAATTAATGAATCTGTTATATGTCATATATTTAGTTTTTATAATATGCTCTTTTGTGCTGCCTGTGTTTTGTCCTGAAGGTTGTATATTCTTTGCTATAACTTTAAGTAAAGCTTAAATTTAAGAAAGCTATGACCTAAATATATTCATACTATATATTATAATATCTAATAAATTAATCCACTTATAATATTGCATTGTAGGCAATATTATGCATACACATGAAATTATGATTCATGCTACTGTGCATCCATATCTTCTACTTAAACAATCTGACTAAATCACAGGAACATTATACAGCAAGCTACATAGTCACCTGAAGCACCACCCTTACAGACAGATGTCATGTCCATCATGGCTTTAAAATGCAGGGTGAAAGAACCAGTGTTTTGAAATTGACAGTTTTGAAACTGGGTCCAAATCCTAACACTGCCTCCTATTAGCTGGTCAGCACTCGAGTGTGATTTAAATTAGTTTTCATAGCTACACTTGTAAAATGGGAATAACAACATGTGTATCCCAAGGATACTGTGGATACTAAATTAGATGATGTAAAGTGGTTTCAACATATGGTGGTATCTGTGGAGGGGGAGGAAACGGAAGGAGAAGAAAGGGATAACATTTTCTAGTTCATAACCAATTTTTTTTTTAATGAAAAAGAACAGAAAATACTTTTCTTCTGATGTGTGTATTTGGGTCGTGTTGTAAAATATATTTCTTATGGTGAACCACAGTCAGATACCTTTTTAAAAATATATATCCATGGAGGCACTTTAATACTCTGAGGATGGTAGATGTATCTCCCTCAAAGAGTGGTTAGTAAATGAATTTAACCAGTTAAAGTATTCAAAGCAACACCTGCAGAGGGCAGACAACCAAAAAGAGTGAAGTAAGTATTACTACTTGTTGTGGACACTGTTGGTATTAGTGACATCTATCACCCTGTCACCATCTATGTAAAAAGTGTCATTTGATACACACTCTATGTAGTAGATGCCTTCTTCCAAAAATAAATAAATAAATAAATACCTTTCTAGATCAGAGGTTTCCAGAATGTGGAACAATAAAAAGTGAGGAAGAGGCTTCGGAGCAAGATGGCCGAATAGGAACAGCTCCAGTCTCCAACTCCCAGCGCGAGCGACACAGAAGACTGGTGATTTCTGCATTTTCAACTGAGGTACTGGGTTCATCTCACTGGGGAGTGCCGGACGATCGGTGCTGGTCAGCTGCTGCAGCCCGACCAGCGAGAGCTGAAGCAGGGCGAGGCATTGCCTCACCTGGGAAGCGCAAGGGGGAAGGGAATCCCTTTTCCTAGCCAGGGGAACTGAGACACACAACACCTGGAAAATCGGGTAACTCCCACCCCAATACTGCGCTTTAAGCACGAGGCACACCAGGGGATCATATCCCACACCTGGCCGGGAGGGTCCCACACCCACGGAGCCTCTCTCATTGCTAGCACAGCAGTCTGTGATCTACCGGCAAGGCAGCAGCAAGGCTGGGGGAGGGGCGCCCGCCATTGCTGAGGCTTAAGTAGGTAAACAAAGCTGCTGGGAAGCTTGAACTGGGTGGAGCTCACAGCAGCTCAAGGAAACCTGCCTGTCTCTGTAGACTCCACCTCTGGGGACAGGGCAATAACAAACACAGCCGAAACCTCTGCAGACTCAAACGACTCTGTCTGACAGCTTTGAAGAGAGCAGTGGATCTCCCAACACGGAGGTTGAGATCTGAGAAGGGACAGACTCCCTGCTCAAGTGGGTCCCTGACCCCTGAGTAGCCTAACTGGGAGACATCCCCCACTAGGGGCAGTCTGACACCCCACACCTCACAGGGTGGAGTACACCCCTGAGAGGAAGCTTCCAAAGCAAGAATCAGACAGGTACACTCGCTGTTCAGAAATATTCTATCTTCTGCAGCCTCTGCTGCTGATACCCAGGCAAACAGGGTCTGGAGTGGACCTCAAGCAATCTCCAACAGACCTACAGCTGAGGGTCCTGACTGTTAGAAGGAAAACTATCAAGCAGGAAGGACACCTACACCAAAACCCCATCAGTACATCACCATCATCAAAGACCAGAGGCAGATAAAACCACAAAGATGGGGAAAAAGCAGGGCAGAAAAGCTGGAAATTCAAAAAATAAGAGCGCATCTCCCCCGGCAAAGGAGCGCAGCTCATCGCCAGCAACGGATCAAAGCTGGACGGAGAATGACTTTGACGAGATGAGAGAAGAAGGCTTCAGTCCATCAAATTTCTCAGAGCTAAAGGAGGAATTACGTACCCAGCACAAAGAAACTAAAAATCTTGAAAAAAAAGTGGAAGAATTGATGGCTAGAGTAATTAATGCAGAGAAGGTCATAAACGAAATGAAAGAGATGAAAACCATGACACGAGAAATACGTGACAAATGCACAAGCTTCAGTAACCGACTCGATCAACTGGAAGAAAGAGTATCTGCGATTGAGGATCAAATGAATGAAATGAAGCGAGAAGAGAAACCAAAAGAAAAAAGAAGAAAAAGAAATGAACAAAGCCTGCAAGAAGTATGGGATTATGTAAAAAGACCAAATCTACGTCTGACTGGGGTGCCTGAAAGTGAGGGGGAAAATGGAACCAAGTTGGAAAACACTCTTCAGGATATCATCCAGGAGAACTTCCCCAACCTAGTAGGGCAGGCCAACATTCAAATCCAGGAAATACAGAGAACGCCACAAAGATACTCCTCGAGAAGAGCAACTCCAAGACACATAATTGCCAGATTCACCAAAGTGGAAATGAAGGAAAAAATCTTAAGGGCAGCCAGAGAGAAAGGGCGGGTTACCCACAAAGGGAAGCCCATCAGACTAACAGCAGATCTCTCGGCAGAAACTCTCCAAGCCAGAAGAGAGTGGGGGCCAATATTCAACATTCTTAAAGAAAAGAATTTTCAACCCAGAATTTCATATCCAGCCAAACTAAGTTTCATAAGTGAAGGAGAAATAAAATCCTTTACAGATAAGCAAATGCTTAGAGATTTTGTAACCACTAGGCCTGCCTTACAAGAGACCCTGAAGGAAGCACTAAACATGGAAAGGAACAACCGGTACCAGCCATTGCAAAAACATGCCAAAATGTAAAGACCATCGAGGCTAGGAAGAAACTGCATCAACTAACGAGCAAAATAACCAGTTAATATCATAATGGCAGGATCAAGTTCACACATAACAATCTTAACCTTAAATGTAAATGGACTAAATGCTCCAATTAAAAGACACAGACTGGCAAACTGGATAAAGAGTCAAGACCCATCAGTCTGCTGTATTGAGGAGACCCATCTCACACGCAGAGACATACATAGGCTCAAAATAAAGGGATGGAGGAAGATTTACCAAGCAAATGGAGAACAAAAAAAAGCGGGGGTTGCAATCCTAGTCTCTGATAAAACAGACTTTAAACCATCAAAGATCAAAAGAGACAAAGAAGGCCATTACATAATGGTAAAGGGATCAATTCAACAGGAAGAGCTAACTATCCTAAATATATATGCACCCAATACAGGAGCACCCAGATTCATCAAGCAAGTCCTTAGAGACTTACAAAGAGACTTAGACTCCCATACAATAATAATGGGAGACTTCAACACTCCACTGTCAACATTAGACAGATCAACGAGACAGAAAGTTAACAAGGATATCCAGGAATTGAACTCATCTCTGCAGCAAGCAGACCTAATAGACATCTATAGAACTCTCCACCCCAAATCAACAGAATATACATTCTTCTCAGCACCACAGCGTACTTACTCCAAAATCGACCACGTAATTGGAAGTAAAGCACTCCTCAGCAAATGTACAAGAACAGAAATTATAACAAACTCTCTCTCAGACCACAGTGCAATCAAACTAGAACTCAGGACTAAGAAACTCAATCAAAACCGCTCAACTACATGGAAACTGAACAACCTGCTCCTGAATGACTACTGGGTACATAACGAAATGAAGGCAGAAATAAAGATGTTCTTTGAAACCAATGAGAACAAAGATACAACATACCAGAATCTCAGGGACACATTTAAAGCAGTGTGTAGAGGGAAATTTATAGCACTAAATGCCCACAAGAGAAAGCAGGAAAGATCTAAAATTGACACTCTAACATCGCAATTAAAAGAACTAGAGAAGCAAGAGCAAACACATTCGAAAGCTAGCAGAAGGCAAGAAATAACTAAGATCAGAGCAGAACTGAAGGAGATAGAGACACAAAAAACTCTCCAAAAAATCAATGAATCCAGGAGTTGGTTTTTTGAAAAGATCAACAAAATTGACAGACCACTAGCAAGACTAATAAAGAAGAAAAGAGAGAAGAATCAAATCGACGCAATTAAAAATGATAAAGGGGATATCACCACCGACCCCACAGAAATATAAACTACCATCAGAGAATACTATAAACACCTCTACGCAAATAAACTGGAAAATCTAGAAGAAATGGATAATTTCCTGGACACTTACACTCTTCCAAGACTAAACCAGGAAGAAGTTGAATCCCTGAATAGACCAATAGCAGGCTCTGAAATTGAGGCAATAATTAATAGCCTACCAACCCAAAAAAGTCCAGGACCAGATGGATTCACAGCTGAATTCTACCAGAGGTACAAGGAGGAGTTGGTACCATTCCTTCTGAAACTATTCCAATCAATAGAAAAAGAGGGAATCCTCCCTAACTCATTTTATGAGGCCAACATCATCCTGATACCAAAGCCTGGCAGAGACACAACAAAAAAAGAGAATTTTAGACCAATATCCCTGATGAACATTGATGCAAAAATCAATAAAATTTTTCAATAAAATACTGGCAAACCGGATTCAGCAACACATCAAAAAGCTTATCCACCATGATCAAGTGGGCTTCATCCCTGGGATGCAAGGCTGGTTCAACATTCGCAAATCAATAAACATAATCCAGCATATAAACAGAACCAAAGACAAGAACCACATGATTATCTCAATAGATGCAGAAAAGGCTTTTGACAAAATTCAACAGCCCTTCATGCTAAAAACGCTCAATAAATTCGGTATTGATGGAACATACCTCAAAATAATAAGAGCTATTTATGACAAACCCACAGCCAATATCATACTGAATGGGCAAAAACTGGAAAAATTCCCTTTGAAAACTGGCACAAGACAGGGATGCCCTCTCTCACCACTCCTATTCAACATAGTGTTGGAAGCTCTGGCTAGGGCAATTAGGCAAGAGAAAGAAATCAAGGGTATTCAGTTAGGAAAAGAAGAAGTCAAATTGTCCCTGTTTGCAGATGACATGATTGTATATTTAGAAAACCCCATTGTCTCAACCCAAAATCTCCTTAAGCTGATAAGCAACTTCAGCAAAGTCTCAGGATACAAAATTAATGTGCAAAAATCACAAGCATTCTTACACACCAGTAACAGACAAACAGAGAGCCAAATCAGGAATGAACTTCCATTCACAATTGCTTCAAAGAGAATAAAATACCTAGGAATCCAACTGACAAGGGATGTAAAGGACCTCTTCAAGGAGAACTACAAACCACTGCTCAGTGAAATCAAAGAGGACACAAACAAATGGAAGAACATACCATGCTCATGGATAGGAAGAATCAATATCGTGAAAATGGCCATACTGCCCAAGGTAATTTATAGATTCAATGCCATCCCCATCAAGCTACCAATGAGTTTCTTCACAGAATTGGAAAAAACTGCTTTAAAGTTCATATGGAACCAAAAAAGAGCCCGCATCTCCAAGACAATCCTAAGTCAAAAGAACAAAGCTGGAGACATCACGCTACCTGACTTCAAACTATACTACAAGGCTACAGTAACCAAAACAGCATGGTACTGGTACCAAAACAGAGATATAGACCAATGGAACAGAACAGAGTCCTCAGAAATAATACGACACATCTACAGCCATCTGATCTTTGACAAACCTGAGAGAAACAAGAAATGGGGAAAGGATTCCCTATTTAATAAATGGTGCTGGGAAAATTGGCTAGCCATAAGTAGAAAGCTGAAACTGGATCCTTTCCTTACTCCTTATACGAAAATTAATTCAAGATGGATTAGAGACTTAAATGTTAGATCTAGTACCATAAAAATCCTAGAGGAAAACCTAGGTAGTACCATTCAGGACATAGGCATGGGCAAAGACTTCATGTCTAAAACACCAAAAGCAACGGCAGCAAAAGCCAAAATTGACAAATGGGATCTCATTAAACTAAAGAGCTTCTGCACAGCAAAAGAAACTACCATCAGAGTGAACAGGCAACCTACAGAATGGGAGAAAATTTTTGCAATCTACTCATCTGACAAAGGGCTAATATCCAGAACCTACAAAGAACTCCAACAAATTTACAAGAAAAAAACAAACCACTCCATCAAAAAGTGGGCAAAGGATATGAACAGACATTTCTCAAAAGAAGACATTCATACAGCCAACAGACACATGAAAAAATGCTCATCATCACTGGCCATCAGAGAAATGCAAATCAAAACCACAATGAGATACCATCTCACACCAGTTAGAATGGCGATCATTAAAAAGTCAGGAAACAACAGGTGCTGGAGAGGATGTGGAGAAATAGGAACACTTTTACACTGTTGGTGGGATTGTAAACTAGTTCAACCATTATGGAAAACAGTATGGCGATTCCTCAAGGATCTAGAACTAGATGTACCATATGACCCAGCCATCCCATTACTGGGTATATACCCAAAGGATTATAAATCATGCTGCTATAAAGACACATGCACACGTATGTTTATTGCAGCACTATTCATAATAGCAAAGACTTGGAATCAACCCAAATGTCCATCAGTGACAGATTGGATTAAGAAAATGTGGCACATATACACCATGGAATACTATGCAGCCATCAAAAATGATGAGTTTGTGTCCTTTGTAGGGACATGGATGCAGCTGGAAACCATCATTCTTAGGAAACTATCACAAGAACAGAAAACCAAACACCGCATGTTCTCACTCATAGGTGAAACTGAACAATGAGATCACTTGGACTCAGGAAGGGGAACATCACACACCGGGGCCTATCATGGGGCGGGGGGAGGGGGGAGGGATTGCATTGGGAGTTATACCTGATGTAAATGACGAGTTGATGGGTGCAGCACACCAACATGGCACAAGTATACATATGTAACAAACCTGCACGTTATGCACATGTACCCTACAACTTAAAGTATAATAATAATAAATAAATTAAAAAAAAAAAAAAAAAAAAACAAAAAGTGAGGAAGAGCATCTGAAATAAGACAACCAACTTTTTATCTGGCCAAGAACACTGTCTTAGTCTGCTTAATGTTGTAATAACAGAATATCTGAGGCTGGGTAATTCATAAAGAAAAGAGATAATTTCTGTCATGATTCTGGAAGTAACACACCAGCACCAGATTGCCTGTTGGCGGGGGCCTCATGCTGCATTACAATATCATGGAGAAGCGGAAGGTGAAGCAGGAATGTGTAAAGAGAGCAAGTATGAGGGCCAGCCTCAATTTTCTCTGCAGAAATGAATTCAGTCCTGTAAAAGTGAGGACTCGCTCACTCCTGTGAGACTGTTAATCCCTTCATGAGAGTAGATCCCTCATGACTCAAACATCTTTTAAAGGCACCACCTCTCAACACTGTCACATTGGGGAGCAAACTTTAGCATGAGTTTTGATGAAGACAAACCATATCCAAACCACTGCATTCTGCCCCTTGCCCTCCACTGTGAGGAAATTCATTCTCCTCATAGTGCAAAATACAGTTATTCCATCTTAATAGTCCTCAAAGTCTTAACATGGTCTAGCATCAACCCAAAGGGTCCAAAGTCCAGGTGTGGGCCTGTGAAATAAAAAATAAAGTATCTAATTCCAAAATATGATAATGAGACTGGCATAGGGTAAATATTCCCATTTCAAAAGGGAAAGATAGGAATAAAGAAAGGAGCAACTAGAACATAGTAAGTTCGAAACCCAGCAGGGCAAACATTAGCTCTTAAAGCTCCAGAATAATCTTTCACTCCATATGCCACCTTCTGGACACATTGCTACAAGTGTGGACCCCCTAGGAATCAGACAGTTCCTCCCCTGTGGCTTTGCTGGGTGCAGCCCACATGGCTGCTCTCAAAGGTTAGGATTGTACACTGGAGCCTGTGGTTTTTCTCAGACTAGTATTACAGGCTGTTAAGAGCTCTACAACTCTGGGGTAGTGAGGGTGCCTCTGGCTCCAGCCTCGCATATGCACTCAGTATTGCTTTAGTGAAGGCTCTCTGGGGTGGCTCTGCCCCAGCCACAAGTCTCTGCCTGGGCCCCCAGTCTTTTGGATACATCCTTTGAAATTTGGATGGAAGTGCTATGCCTCTACTTCTCTTGCATTCTGCACATGTGCAGAGTTAGCACCAGCTGGTAGCTAATGGCAACAAGGCCTACACTTGTGCCCTCTGGAGCAGTGGCCTGAGTCACACCTGTGACCACTTGAGCCAAGACTGAAGTGTCTTGGATGTGAGTTGGATATGAGGAGCAGCAACTAGAGGTAGCCCTGGGTAACAAATTCATGGAGAATATTCCAAACCTGTCCTCTGAAACCATTTTGTTCTCCTAGGACTCTGGGGCTTTTCCCCATTGTACTGATGCACAACACTTGAATCCCTTTTATCCATGTTAATATCTAGCAACTTGTTGGTGGGCCACACCCACCCTCAGCATTCTCTTCAGAACAAGCCTTTTTACTATTTACATGGTAACTCTGCAAATTTTCCAAATTTGCACACTCTGCTTTCCTTTTAATCATAAACTTTGTCTTTAAATTACTCTTTTGCTCCTGAATCTCAGTTTAAGCAGCCAAAAGTAACCACACAGTTCCTTCTATATTTTGCTTAGAAATCTCTTCCAGAAATCCTAATTCATCACTCTTACATTCTGCCTCCCGTAAAGCCCTAGGACAGGGAGACAATGGTGCCAAGTTATTTACAAGTGTATTTTACTTCAAATCCCAATAAAATACTCCTTATTTTTATCTGAGACTTCATCAGAATGGCCTTCTCTGTCTATATTTCTATCTACATTTCAGTCACCACGACTTAACTAATCTCTAAGAAATTCCAAACTTTCCCTAGTATTCTCATCTTCTATGTCCTCACAAGAATCCAGGCTTTTTCTAGTCTGCTCCTTCAAACTCTTTAAATGTCTGCCAGTTACCCAGTTCCAGAGCTACTTCTACATTTTCAGGTATAGCAACAACTCCACTTCCCAGCATCCATTTTCCATCTTAGTGTGTTTGGTGTTGCTGTAGTAGAATACCCGGGGCTGTGTAAGTTATTTTTAAAAACAGCCTTATTTGTCTCATGATCCTGGTGGCTGGGAAGTCCAAGAAGCATGATGCCAACATCTGCTCTGCTTCTGGGGAGGGTCTTGTGCTGTGTCAACATGGCAAAGAAGTGAAAGAAGCAGGCGTGTGCAAAGAGACCAAACTTGTGAGGCAGCCTTGCTGTATAACACCCCACTTTTCTGGCAAATAATCCAGTCCAGCAAAGAAAAAACTCATTCACTCTCCCAGTGACTGCATTAATCCCTTCATAAAGGAGGACCCTTTATAACCCAATTGACTTTCAATGGTATCATCTCCCAACACTGCCACATTGGGGACCAAGCCTCAACACAAGTTTTGCTGAGGACAAGTCATATTCAAATCATAGCAGAGATAGAAACAAATAAAAAAAGTCTCCCTACCCTTTATCACTATCATCACCATTATTATTACCATCATTTCTTGGGAAGCATAGACACTTAAATACAAATAAAACAAGGGCAAATAGAAGGAACCAAAAAAGTATGAAACTCATGATATTTTACTTGTTCTTTTCTATTTTTAGAGCAAAATGAAATATATTCTAAGATCAGAGTCAGTTCAAGAAGCAGTATTTAAAATCCATATTTTATCTCATCCTTTGACTCTTTGCACAACTTTAAAGTTTATCTCAACTTCTATAAGATGTGGTGCCTATTTCTGGAGGATTTTATCACATTTACCATATTTGTTTATATATGTGCCCTTACACATTCATTTATGTCTTAATATGTTAAAGGCACCTTAAGTTATAGCTTCTGTCAGCTATTTTTTAATTGCTGGGGAAAAATTCAGTATTTAAGTACTTCAACTTTTCAGCTTGACTCTTACATGTGAACAGAGTTTGTGAACATGAGTTAATAATCCGTGCCATTAACTGCCATGCAGTGGCATCAGTGATTCTCTTGGTTTGCTCCAAAAGACAAGCAATATAAATGTTTTCTATGATCTCTGTAAAGGCAAAAATTAAGACAGCAGAAAGGCCCTCCGAGAAAACAAGGGCTACTGCCATATCTATTGGAAGAATCAGAAATTCCTGAACTTCCTTAAGTACCTTCTGATATTTTGGGAGGATCTGATGTTTATCTTGCCTTTGAGCTTGAATTTAAATCTTCTGTGTTTAAATTTCTTGAAATTATTTTTTCCAACTTATTTGAAAGGGAAAAGGTATGTATAACATGAATGACAGAGTAAAGCTATTATGAACAGATCTATCTCCGAGAAACTCAGGGACTTGTGGTATTAGAACTGATGAGGTCCCTTAACCTATTTACACCGCATACTTCTCCAACTTGATGACTCTGTTACATATGGCCAGGTGTTTTCAGTACATGAGTCAAGAAACTCCTTAAGGAACATTTCACTGATAAGGTCCAATTCTCCTGAGAGTATATGAATTAAAGACAGTTAACTTAAATGAAGGCATATTAGTTATTGGCTGCTGTGTAACAAATTACCCCAACAACTTAGTGACTCAAACCAACAAGCACTTATCTTCTCTCATTTTCTGTAGATTAAAAATCTGGACACATCTTAGTTGGGTTCTCTGGTTCAGAGTCTCTTTTACAGCTATAGTCAAGGTGTCAGTGAGGTCTAAGTTTCATTTCATGGAACAAATGGGGAAAAATTCACTTGCAGGCTCACCGTGTGGTTGTTGGCAGGATATAGTTTCCCACGTCTATTGGAATAAGTGCCTCAGTTTCTTGCCATGTGGGTCTCTCCATAGGGCAATTCACAATCTGGCAGCTAACTTCTTTCAAAGCAAGCAAGAAACAGTTTAAGAGAAAACACCAAAGACAGACACCACAGTCTTTTTGTAACCTAATTTCAGAAAGGAACATCCTACCACCTTTGTCTATTTCATTTGTTAAGAATGAGTCACTAGCTTTGGCAGACACACAAAAAGAAGGGAATGCACATGGGCATGGATCCCAGCAGGTAAGAGCACTCAACACCATTTTAGAGGCTAAATCAGAAAAGGAGTTTAATGAGGAAATTATACACACATACTAATACCAGGCATATTTTATTTTCTGTTTTATTTACTCTTGCGTTCCAGTTCTAAGAACTGTGCCTGGCACATAACTGAATAAAGGAATGCATGGAGGATGTACCAAGCCATATCCCCTATCTAGCCTCCCTTTCTTTGATTATCTTTATAGTCACGGATTTGAAGTGATGTAATTTCTACTCCATGGTTCTTACAGCTCTGAGCATTGGAAGAAACATACTCTCACACTTTATGGGTATTAACACATATTCTACTCACAGTATTGATATTATCCAGTATAAATTAATCCCCACAGTATGAAGGAATGAATTTTTAGAAGATAGCCACAATGGAACCTTGGAAATAAGAAAATATTACTACTGGCACAAGTGAACAATTAGAAGTGGCAGAGTCTCCACTTCTCTCATTTCTTCTCTAGCCTCATTGAAGAGTATTTTCTGTCTAACAAGACCGGACAAAGTCTATCAGAAAACAAACCCATCTATGTATCAGAAATGGGAAATACAGATTGCTCCACTCTTGTTAAATGCACCTTACCATACGTCTTTATTTAATATTTACAGATTGTTTCCTTAGGAGGTGCTTTCTCAGTTGTGACAACTATTCAAAACTATTCTGGAAATAAACCATTTATAGAATTAGATCTTTGAATCTTTGCATCAAAAAGTGTGAAGCCAAATGTTTTTTTTTTTTTTTTAACAAAAGTATATTCAATTATATTAATCTCACTAAAATATTAATAGCACTTACAATAGTAACACATTAAGCACACTTTTTTCTTTTAATATGATAAATCACATAGAGTGTGTTTTCTCTTTAGTTGACAATTTTTAATGTCCATTTTGCATGTTTTATAATATTCCGAAATAATATAGTATTCCATATATAATATATAATAAGATATATAACATATATACATAGATATAGACACATAAGCATATCTATCTATATCTATCTCTCATCTGGAATAATAAAACTAACTGGCCTAACTTGCAGTTGCTTTTACCCCCACAGCTCAACCTCCATCCTCAAACCACAGATTTAACTGAGATCATATTGCTTCCCTCATTACAATCATTACATGGCTTTCTAGTGTACTTTTAAGAAAACGCAAACTCTTCTCCAGGCCCAAGACAGACCGGCCTTTGTCTATCTCTGAATTTGTGACCTGTCCTTCTACCTCCTATTCACCTTCTACTGTCAATCACATTGGCTTCTTTCACTTCCACTTCCCAGGACATGCCAGGACCCGAGGGCTCTGCTCCTCTGTTGTTTTCTGTTCCTTCCAACAAGTCCATTCTGTCCCCAGATCAATATTGCTTCTTGTTACCCACATGTCAACTCAACTGTCATGTTCATAAAGAAGCCTGGCCTTCCAATCCAAAGTATCCTTTGGTAACACATCACCTTATTTTATTTTCCTCATAGCAGCTATGGCTATCTCTTTATTTATTTGTTAGTTTATCACTGTTTTGTACACTCAAATATTATCCTCCATATGATCAGAAACCTTCTCCCTCATGTCCAAGGTTGCATCATCAGTATTTACAATATGACTTGGCATAGAGTAGTTATTCAATTAATGTCCGTTGGGTGAATGGATGACTCATTGGATATGCTAAAAAGAGACTCATTCTTTACCTCTTGTTGCTTCTTTCCTTATTTGCAAAATGAGAATTCCAGAAAAACATACTGCTTAGAATTGTTAGGAATATTGAACAAGATGATATAAGTAATTTTAAATAGTAGGAAAATAAATGTTAGCACTTTCTTTTCTCTCCCCAAGGAATGTGGAATTTATTTAATGTCACTTATTTTAAAATTCACCAAATGACGCAACACAGCACATGAATCCTCAGAATCAGAAGAACCCCATCCTCGGTCTTTAGAACACTTCTGAAAGATACTTGCTTAACTTCACACTAGTAAAGGCAGCTCATTCTCTCACTTTTCCGAGTTAAAATTTTTCTTAAAAAACCTTTATCTCTAGATCAACTTTCTTCCAGGAAAGAACAGTCAACCACATTTGCTCTAGAGGGTCTTTCACACTTGGGCTCAGAGCTGGCCTATACATAGCATTGCCTCCTTTATATCTTCTAGCCTTTCATACCACTGGCTTTGCCACAATCCGGGGGTGCTTTATAACTCCCTCTCTAAGGACATGCCCCCTGGCATTGTCTCCCTTCAAAAATATCTCTCACATTGACTTGCTATGAACCTCCCCTAGGTCCACCAGAGTTAAATTACTGGTACCTTAATGGGACATGGTTACCTACATATCAATTTTTTCTACTATCTACAGCTACACTGAGGTAGGTACCTTTCTTCAGGTTATGTGAGTTTATTTGGAAGCAATCAAGTGGCAGATTCTTTGTCTAGAGTAGGGTTAGTGTCTATGGGATTGAGATACATGTAATCAAACTTACAGGGTTTATAGAATCTGACTTGCCTATCACGGTGTGAAATATTCATTTCTTGTTGTTTGTTTTTTGTTTTTTTTTTGAGATGGAGTCTTGCTCTATTGCCCAGGCTGGAGTACAGTGGTGCAATCTTGGCTCACTGCAACCTCCGCCTCCCGAGTTCATGCCATTCTCCTGCCTCAGTCTCCCAAGTAGCTGAGATTACAGGTGCCCACCATCATGCCTGGCTGATTTTTTGTATTTTTAATAGAGACGGGGTTTCACTGTGTTAGCCAGGATGGTCTCTATCTCCTGACCTCGTGATCCACCTCCCAAAATGCTGGGATTATAGGCGTGAGTCACTGCGCCTGGCCAGAATAGTCATTTCTAATTAGCAAAATGCTTTGACCTCTGAAGTGCATTCGCACTTTCTATGCTTTCTGCAGCGCACAGCAGGACAGTATGCCTTGTTGAGGATAGATGCCCAGCTACAGTGAGAATATCTCCTCCATGTTCACTAAGAACTTTCCATAGGCATTGTGTACATTTAATATCCACATTAATATGCAAGAGTTCTTTTCCTTTCCTGAGACAGGATTCTTCCCCCAAATTATCATAAAATGTACTGAGGGCTTGGCCACACATAGCAATAAGAGTTATCATTAATCCTTAAAACAATCCTTAAATTAATCCTTAAAACAATCCTGCCAGCTAGGTCTTATTTCTCCTTTCTCAACAGAGGAAACTGAGGCCCAGAGAGGCCACATAATTTGCTCAAGGTCTAATAGTCATTGTTTGACAAATCTGGAATTCAACTCAAGCTTATCTTACTTGCTGCCTACCATTTGCTTCAGATTAAAGGATGCATTGAACTTGCTTTGAGAATTACAGATGCTGATATATAAAGACTTCGTTGGCCAGGTGCAGTGTTTCATGCATATAATCCCAGCCCTTTGGGAGGCTGAGGTAGGACCCCAGGAGTTCAAGAGCCCACTTGAGCACAGGAGTTCAAGACTAGCCTGGGCAACATAGGGAGATACTGTCTCTACAAAAAATTAAAAAATCAGGCATGGTGGCACATGCCTGTAGTCCCAGCTACTTAAGGGGTTGAGGCAGGAGGATCACTTCAGCCTGGGAGATTGAAGCTGCAATGAGCTGTGACTATACCACTGCATTCCAGCCTGGGTAATAGAGCAAGATCCCATCTCAAAAAAGAAACAAACATTAAAGACTTTGTATTTGCAATAAAATCTTGTAGCCCAATGGCCCTGCCCATGTTTGCCTACCCACTTGCATACTTTCATATTACTCTTCTCCAGGTAGTCATGTTGGACTCTAATATACTCCCATTTTTAAATGTCTCCTTTTAAATATATTTTGTTTTTCCATGGACAAACACTTATTTCATGATTATTAGCTGTGTGTAGCTTAATTCTCAAAGCATGGTCCACAACTCATCTGAACAAGGTTTCAACAGAATCAGAATTTTAGTGGTGATGCTAGGCTCTGGTAACTTCCATTTCAACACATATCCCAATGATCTGAATGCACAGCAAAGTTTGAAACCCATAGTTCGAGCCCTACATTAAACACTACCAATACCCACAATTCGAATCTGTAATAGTAATACTCAACAATTTCACTCTGCAATACTCACGATGAATTACTACTCCTAAGTGCATGCAGAGATATAATATGTATAAATATTGTATACCATTTTACTCATTTGCTTTTTATTTAATGTTGCAACACATTGGCGGGATGGATATTATGGGACCGATTCCAGACTTTGACAGTAAATCTCAGAGTGCTTAAGTCAACTTTAACACAGTTCTAAACCCAAAGTCTCAATTTTATTCCAATTGCTTTGAGGCTAGTTTACATATAACTAACTTTCCCTTCTGTAAGTGGGGAGCTTGGTCCCTTCCTTTTTCTATATACCACTCCCCTTAAGACTTCTTTTTCCTAAGATGTTGCTCTAAATCTGCATTTCTACCAGCTAGAACCTGGAAAATACATTGCCGGAGAGAAGGAAGTCCCCAACTCCTCTATCTTGAGGGGCCTAGCTGAGTTGTGTATGCTTATTTCTCATTTTTGCCACCTAGGTAGATAATTGTGAGCATCTTTCTTGTCTGGTTAGACTCTGTGATGGATGGGACTGTCTCCCCCACTTCTGCGTCTCTCAACAGCTCTGAGAACAAAGCAGTGCACACAGGAGATCTTCACTAACTGTTCTTGACTAATGACTGCATCTGTGTCTGACAAGGACGGTATCCATTGTGCACTAAAAATGAATGAGTTGATTTAAATTAAGAAAAGTGTCAGGTTGTTCCTGGGGTCATATAAGTTGCCGCAGTAGCAGGGTAAAAACAAGAGTTAGTTAGTTAACTTTTATGTGAATTTAAAAATATTTCCAGCCTTTTTTTTTTTTTTTTCTGTTACAGATGGAGAGTCAGCATACATATCAGTTACGAATGTGAACTACAGAGCTAGACAACCTGGGTTTATTCACCACTCCACTTATTTATTGCCTATAAACCTTGACCAATAGCATAGTTGGGGGCCTCAGGTTTATCATCTGTAAAATGGGAATAACAACAGCACCTACTAATAAGTGAGCTGTGAGAGTGACCTAATAAGTAAGCTGTGAGATAGCATAGTGACTGGCATATAGTGGGTGATTAAAAAGTTAACTCTTTTCATTTATTGTTCATCAATATATATTTAGAAGGCCCTATAGGTTAGACATTAAGCTAGCTCCTTTGCATAGATTAACACAGAAACTCTGGGAGGGAGGTATCTGTAGCAGGTGCTGTCATCTGGCAGGCATTTTCCGTACAGGTCAACATACTCAGCATACTTGCTACCGTGGCACACTCTTTGCCTCTCTGCTTGAGAGTGGTCTCTGGCTATTGTTAGGTATAAGTGGTGGGAGATAACCTCCAAGGAGTATCCGTCAAACAGTGAGGCATGAGAGTTGTAGATAAGTACCCCAGCTTCCTCACCACCATTTTGAGGTTTTTCTAGCCATTCCCTGTGAGTCACCAGTGAGATGTAGCTTGAGGCGCACAGAGTGATAGCCTCCTCATCCCCACACTCTGTCCTGGCCTTCCTTGCCTGACTTGCCTACTCCCTTACATGTTTGGCAGGACCATCTCCCAAATTCTTGCCTTGGAATCTTCTTTTGGGGAAAAGCAGACTAGGACAGTATAAATGTCCCCACTTTACATATGGGTACACTGAGGTCCAGAGACTTCCAAGCTGGACTTCTGAGGCCACACTCTTTCCATCTCTGTACTATAATTGTCTTCTGGTTCTCAGCTTATACTCTTGAGTACTATAAAGTCATGTTTAGAGTGCTCTGGGGACACTGCATAGAGACCAATTGAGAATTAGGGGAGGTTTTATGGAGTAAAACAAAAGCTAACCTGTCAAAGATGTGCAGGTGACTGCACGCCTGCGGGGAGATGGGCCAAGACAGGAATAGTAACTAGTCATGTACACAAGAACGACCTTTGAGTACTAAAATGCCATCACACTAGTTGATAAGTAGGACTTCTCATCCCTCTCCAGTGTTCCCTACTGTTCTACATTCCCAAAATTTCCCAGGGATGCCCATGGCCTGCCCATGATCCAGTAACTTATGTGTTAATAAGATAGGAGGCTTCAGGACCCTATTTCAGCAAGAGGTGTTGACTATACTCACTGATTGCTCCCCAGATCTGACTGATTATTAAATATTTGAAATGTAATGCTCTTGGCAAAAAGAAAGAGGACTAGCAAAAATATTTGCTGATTAAATTCCATGCTTTTTTCTCCCCCCTTTCTTTGCAAAATGCCCCAGTCATCTCTCAGCTGAAAAATAAATGTCTACTTGATACGTGGGCCAATATAAATTTTTAATGGCATAAGCAATTACCCAGTGAGGACCTTGCCATATCACAAGAAGTGTTAAAACAGAGCCCAGTGCTTAGTGAGAAAGACTTCCACCTAAGACGGCAGAAACATATGGTTTTTCAACAGGTCAGTGGGTCCCCAGATTTCCCTCCAGTTGGCATGAGAAAGCCTAAGCCTGTAAATTCATGGTTCCTGAGATGTGCTGTCAGCGTGAGGTTCAATGAGCAAAAGAAAGAAAAATCCCTATAAGGCAGGCACAGTCACCACAGAGAATCAAGGACAGCCAAGTTCATGTTTCAAGCTGGGAGACAGAAGGGTCATTATTAGAGCTTTCAAAAGCACCTCTGGTAGAAATTTTTAAAAAACCCACTCACATTAATAAAGTTATCTTATTGAACTTGCTCTTCAGGAAGGGCAGGAACATTGGATCATGACAAAGGACAAAGACAGTGCCACTTATAACTGGTCCTTATAACATGCCAATTTCAAAGGGTCTTTGATACCGTGCTTTAGAACAGAAATTGACATGGACCAAGGTATGCTGAATACATTTGTGTGTGATTTTACTTTTTAACTGGAGATGCAGGCTTCGCAAGGAGAGAGGGAAATTAGCAATCCCATGAGAAATGGCTAAAAGAAAGGGTACAAAAACATTCAAATGATATTTCAAAAGACATTTTAAAAAGAAACCTATGGTGATGTTTCTTTGTGTTGATGACAGCAAAGAGAAACAAGGGAATAAAGACGTACATCTCAGAAACAATCAAAGTGAGATGCAGCCCCAAAGTCTGGTACTTGGTGGAGGCCTCACTCTTGAAGGTCACCTCACACAGCTAAATGTGTTACCTCTGGTCACATACTCATGAATGTCTTTTTGAAAACAATTATCTTGGGTAGTAATTGATCTTTACCTATTCATTCTGGAAGCCAGTTTGCATCAGGGTTGAAGAGCTAAGATTTCTTAAGTATACACCAGAGTTGGGAAGGGTGAGAGAGGTGTGGTTAGTGCTTCCTTAGTATCTGTCTAAAGAAGACTTTAGACAAGATTGAGCTTTCGTAAGATATAGTAAGATTTAGTAAGACTTTAGTAAGATTTAGCTGTGAGGTCCTGATGAATGAATGCACCCTAGGCAGCTGAGTATCTTGCTCTTTTGAGTGCATTTGAAAAAAATTTCCACCAGAGACGCTTTTGAAATCTCCAATAATGTCTCTTTCTTTCTAAATTGTAGTTGCAGAGCTCTCTGGAAAAGGAAAGTTAGTACCAAATAAGAGATTCAAGTTTTTACCACTTTACACTTTCATTTTCAAGCATCAGTTTGATGTCTAACACTTTGCTAGGCCCTGGAAGAGACAGTGCTCTGAAGCGCTTCATGGAAGTGGTTAAAAAATAATGTTGACCTAGCAAGATGGAAATTTCCACTAGGGGGGTTAAGGAAGAGGCAATGCTTTATGTGAGTCTTCACAAGGAAGGTGAAATGTGTCCAGTGGCCAGTGTTCAGTTTGGTGGTGGAATATGGCATTTCAGACGGTGTGTACAAGACACAGAAATGTCAGAGAGAATGTGACAGATTCAAGACCGTCAGAGAGGTCTTTGAGACAGAAGTGTGGGTGTGAGTGGCAGAACAAGGGCAGAGAGGTATGAGAAGCAGGAGCTGGGAGTAACCATCTGATCCTGGAAGGAGGGAAAACTGGTGGGAAGTTTTGACATAGAAGAGTGACATGGTCTTATTTGTGTTTCAGAAAAAGTAGCAACAACAATAATAGTAGTCCTGGCAAATATTTATTGTACCAGCCACTGTCTTAGCCACTTTTCTTTTTTTAAAATTTTTCTTATTTTTTTGAGATAGAGTCTCACTCTGTCACCCAGGCTAGGGTGCAGTGGCGCGATCTCATATCACTGCAACCTCTGCCTCCTGGGTTCAAGTGATTCTCCTGCCTCAGCTTCCCAAGTAGCTGGGACTACAGGTGTGTGCCACCACACCGGCTAATTTTTTGTATTTTGAGTAGAGATGGGGTTTCATTGTGTTAGCCAGGATGGTGTCGATCTCCTGACCTTGTGATCCTCCCGCTTCAGCCTCCCAAAATGCTGGGATTACAGGTGTGAGCCATGGTGCTCAGCCCCCAGTCACTTTTCATGTCATTAACTCTCACAACAATCCTGTGGGTTAGTTCCCAATATTAGTCCCATTTTGCAGATAGGGGAATGAGGCATGGAGAAGGGAAGCAAGTTAAGTGGTAGAACCAATAGGCAGTGAAACACAGGATTTAAACACAGGCAGCCTGCCTCCACAGCCCATGCTTTGTAATACCCCCATATCACCTCTTCTGAAATAAGTGTCAGTCCACACCTGTGAATACTGATCTACTAATTCCTCTCCATTTCTCAGAAAGTAAAATGTAGGCAAAGAAAGCAGATTTGACTCGGGACATTTTCACAGAGGGATCAATAGTATTGTCTGTTTTAAAATAATCCTGCCAGCCCCATAGTAGCTCCAGATGGTTTAAAAACCAATTTAAACATAGAGCAGAGACCAGTGAAAGAAGGCATTTCAACAGGGTGCCTAAATCTTGAATACTCCATGATAGAAATGCCCACAATACTGGATATGCCTAATAAGATGCTTGACAGTGAAATTCGCAAGGCATTCAGAAAATCTTCAATGGTTTTGCCATAATGTTGTCAGGTAATGACTATAAAGCAAATCAGTTAGTCTTCTGCTCAAGCCTCCTTTCATTATAGACAATCACCTCAAGTGGTGATGACAGTCATTTGTGTAACAATAACAGTGATGAGAAAGTGAAGAGCTATGAATTCCACCCCTTCTTCCCAGACTCCTGACATTGTAATCTGCCATCCTTGATTGAATCCTGTAAACTGGCACTAACAGCCAAGGTGATCTATACTGTTAATGAAAAAAAAATTAACTATCAAGAAATATGCACACGAATCATGTAACCGACTCTTTACCAACATCAGTGATAACTTCTTACTGAAGCATAAATGATTTCAGGGCAATTTCCAAAAGCCACTTACCTTTCCAATGCATATCCATCAATGTGTTGAAGCTCGCTTTCAGAGTGTGATTTCAAATGGCAGGCATCAAGCTCCCTGCTAAGATAAAGGTGCTGGTCTCCTATTCAGTCATTGTGAAGGCTCCCTTACAGTATCACCACACAATAAATCAAGAACACATTTGTTATTGATGAGAAACGTAGACTTCTTTGTATTTTCCCACCACATCCTTTCTGTCTTCATTGTTCTGAGCTTGTTACTTCTTTCTCATTGTCATCCTCAGGAAGACTTTCAAGTAGAGCAATTGAAAACAGGTCCCTACAACTGAATAGTTGTGTGTTTGTTGAGGAGTTTGTAAGGCATCCACACCTATTGGCCAAAGAGCTGTGTTTAAATGTGGGACTAACTTCAACATACAAGACCAAGTCACCACTTTGCATTTAACAATTTACAAAATCATTCCTAAGTATATGACTGGTTATCAGTTCTATCTCTGCCTGCTTTCCTGCAGGCATATAATTGTCTATACATCTTTTAAGGAGCAGCCCTTATTTCACTTACTCTGTAAAATCTTTCCAGATTCCCAATTGGTCCCTACTCATGTCCCTAGAACACTGTAAATGTGACATCATAGCACTCAAAAGTATATGTGAACCCATTTTCCAAGCAGGACAGATATTACATCTTGGGATCCACAATCAGTTAAATGTAAGAGTTTAAGATTTAGCTTAAAAAAACTCTGATACCACTTTTATGCTTAGCAAAGGGAAGTTAGCTGTACAGCTGTGCAAAGATTAGCTGGAACTTGTTTCCAGGAATGGGAGACTCATTTATGTATGTGCACAACTGAGGGATCAAGGGGGGCTTTTCTCATTTCAGTTGTTTTTGGTCGGGGGTTACTACTCTCAACTGTCGATTTTTTTTTGAGAAGCTATTTGTACACATGATGCTACCCAGGCATCATGGATTTAAACCCAGGCAGCCTGGGTTTCTTTCTACCATAAAATGGTAGAAAGAAAGGTGGGCTGATCAAACATTCCTAAGAATAGGAGGGTCTACTTGAGAGCACAGGGTATAGGGTAGGGGATTCCAGCTACAGTAATCAGAAAAATGAATTCTTTCAGACTAAAGCCCCCACTTAGGATATGAACACTGTAATTTCAACAGAAGAATGCTGATAGCACCAATTATGGAATTGTCTTGCTTAAGTAACAACAGTATATTAGGATGACATGCAGCTCAGTGGCCATACTATTTTGGTTCTAAAAGTTATAGTACAAAAGATAGATAAATTTGACTTTTTATCATGGCCATAAGCGATGACACCAAACAGCCCCTCGTTAGATGTCAGAGAACTCTGTAGAAGCTGACCCTGCACAGAGCTGATATCATAGATTAAAAGATTCTAACTTGGTCCTTATCCTCAGAACAAATCCCCTGCAATCACCCAGCTAACTAGGATCAAGGAAACTAAAACTGTCTGCACTAATAGGATTTTACTATTGCAAGAAATTCTTACCCAGGAAGATAAAGTTACAAATAGTTGTATGGTTTGTTGTTGGAACTTCCTGAAAATCCATCTATTTGAATAATCAGCCAGGAAAATAAGTTACCATAGGGATAAATAGTCTCTTTTCTGAAATACAGACCACACAACTGGGCCAAGCCCTCTAATCAAACAATGGTTTACTCAAAACGACTTGTTTCAAAATCCTCTTTACTGTATTCACCAATACAAAACTATAAGATCACATGCTTTGCACAATTCTGATCAAGATTCCCTCACTGAAAGAAGTGCCTTAATTTAAATCCCCAAATCTTAAAAAATATCTGTCCTTGATCTCCCTTTTCTGAGATGTTACAAAAACTCTGTCAAGGTGGTTTTCTCTCTCTCTCTCTCTTTTGTTTTTAAGAGACAGGGTCTTGCTCTGTTACGTAGGTTGGAGTGCAGCAGTGCAGTCATAGCTCATTGCTTTCTTGAACTCCTGGGCTCAAATAATCCTCCTGCCTCAGCCTCCGGAGTAGCTAAGACTACAAACATGTGCCATCACACCCGTCTATATTTTTAGTTTTTAAAATTTTTGTATAGATGGGGTCTTGCTTTGTTGTTCAGGCTGGTCTCGTACTCCTGGCCTCAAGTGATCTTCCTGTCTTGGCCTCCCAAAGTCCTAGGATTACAGGTGTGAGCCACTTCCCTGGGCCTAGTGGTCTCTTTTATTGAAGTAAGCAATAAATGTGACTTTGTTTTATCAATAGGATATTTTGGTAGCTTTCTCAGGGAGTCAGTAATTGAAACTCCACATCCCAAGCTATTAACTACTGTGTGTTACTGCTTCATTGCCTTTGCAGCCAGAGAATATGAGAGCTGGGTATATACTTAGAAGTGGAACTGCTAACTCATATGGTCACTTTATGTTTACCTTTTTGAGAAAACGGTCTGCATGTATGCTTTGTCATTGAAAGAGATCTAATGCAACAAAAATAAAATATTGAGAAATCTAGGGACTAAAACAGAAATAAAAGATCTTAACTGGGGGCAGGGCGATTGAAAAACATTAGTTGGCATGACTAAGTTATTATTCTACTTTAAATGGAAGAAGGAAATGAGTTAACATTAAGGTGGGATCAGGAAGAGAGATGAGTGAGTAGTGTTACACTGTCTTCCTGATTTTGACCAGGTTTCTGGAAGTGGTGACTTTGTTGCCTCATGTCTCACTCCCCTGTTGGGAGTTCTACTCTGTTTCAGTGGATGGGGCTATGCCATCTGCAGGGACCCTGAAAAACAGCTAGAGTCAACAGTCCTCTCTCCTTGAGCTCATCTAACTCGCCTATGATGTTGGCATCACTTACCCTTCCTATTAATCTTTAATCTTGCCCTGCTACTTAAGGGGGTTCTATATGTTTATCATTAAATCTAGGGTTCTTTCCAAGCTTCCCAGAAATGTGAGTGACACATTTATCAAACAGACTAGCTCAATTACAGATCAAAAGTGTTTAAGTATAAAAGCTTCATAACATTTCTATTTACACAATTATGTGAACTCTCTTAGTCCGTTTTATGTTTCTATACAGGAATACCTGAGACTGAGTAATTTATAAAGAAGAAAGATTTGGCTCATGATTCTGATATATGGAAAAAGTCAAGATTGGGCATGTGGCAAGAGCCTCAGGCTGCTTCCACTAATGGCAGAAGGTGAAGAGAAGACAGTGTGTGCGGAGATCACACAGTGAGAGAGGAAGCAAGAGAGAGGGAGAGGGGAGGGAGGTGTTAGGCTTTTTAACACCCAGCTCTTTTGGGAACTAACAGAGTAAAAACTCACTCACCTCCGAGGTAGGGCATGAATCTATTCATGAGGGGTTTGCACCCATGACTCGAAGACCTCACCTTTAGGTCCCTCTCCCAACACCACCACACAGGGAATTAAATAGCAACATGAGGTTTAGAGGGGGCAAGCATTCAAACTACAGCACTCTCCATTTAAGAATAATGGGAATTTAATATGGATGTTACAGACTTCCCAGAAAAACAAAGTTATTAAGTACAGTAAAGAACTATGGTAGGCAAAATAATCCATTCCTCTCAACTCCCCACAAAGATGTCTATGTTCTAATTTTTGGAACCTGTAAATATGTTACATTACATGGCAAAAAGGACTTTGCAGTTGGAATATGGTTACCTACCTTAAAGTAGAGAGATTATCTTGAATTATCTAGGTGGACCCAATACAATCAAATGGGCCTTTCAAAGTGGAAGAGGAAGACAGGAGAATCAATGAAAGAAATGCATTGACAGAAAAAGAGGCAGAAGAGACTGGATGCTCAGAGAAACTTGACCTGCCATTGCCAGCTTTGAGGATAGAGGAAAGGGGTCACAAGTCAAGGTGCCAGAAGCTGGGGTCCACCCACCACTGCCAGCAGAGAAACAGGGACCTCAGTCCTGAAACCAAAAGGGACTAAATTTTTCCAACAACCTGAATGAGCAGAAATAGATTCTTCCTAAGAAAAGGGAAACAAAGAAAGAAGCATAGCCCTGGTTCTGCCTTGATATTAGTCCTGTGAGACCTATGTTGGACTTCTTTACTATGAGATAATAAACGTGTACCATTTTAAGCCACAAAATTGGTGGTAATTTTTTGTACAGCAGCAATAAAAAACTAATACAAGAAACACGACCACAAATCTCATATGCATTCTTGCATCAGGGAAGTTTTCACTATTCATTTTCAAAGTGTTCTTATGAGGTGCGTATTTTGCTTGATTTGACTTTATTTTATTTTACTTTCTTTAAATACAAAAGAGAATTGTTCAGGAATGTTAAATGATTTCCTCAAGCAACAAGCAGAAAAGGCAGGACTCAAACGGGGGCCTTCTGATGATGCCTCATTTTATGAGAGTTTCTCCCAGTTGGAGGGAAGCACTTTAAATCTACTTCCTGTATATTCATTTGAACATAACCAGGTCGTTCTAGAATTTTTTGGCTTCCCAAAGCAAAAAAGTGAGGCAGACCATACATTTGTTGACTTTCTTTCCTTTCATAATTTTGGGTTGGTGATAACGAGTTGAGTCCCTGTTATAAGAGTCTAGCTCTCTAAACTCATTCATCTTGTTGTATTTCTTTTTTCATATATATTTTGCCTGAGCCCAAAACGCAGATAGTAATGGCATTCAACAATTTCCACAGAGAATCTGGAGTCTATTAATAAACATAAAGTGATTTGCTTGAATGCCTAGAATGCAAACAAGAATTTATGGGGGTTTAGGCTCTCTAATGTACATGTTTGTGGAACCATATTGAAAATTATAAATATTATTAATCTTCCAGACATTCATAGAAAGAACACAGTTATACACCATTGATTCCTAGGAGAGATGCTGACAAAAGAAGGAGTATCTGTTTCTTTCATTTCCAATATGTTTCTGAATACACACAAATACATGTTTCCAAACAAAAGCATTTTCTTTACTAAGGCAGTCCTCTCTTTCAGACTGCATTTGTCAACCCTTTTAAGAAAGTACTATTACATATTATGGAATGTTTTTGGATATTAACAGTATTGATATATTATTGATTTTTAGAAACCAATTTCCAGAGACTATCAATAAAAAGTTAAGCATACATTCAAACTAATTTCTGAATTAGTGAAAATAAGTTAGAATCTACTCTAAGTCTAGATTAGGTGAATGAAATAAAATGCTAGTGGAAGTTAGGGGGATTATGTAAGAGAGTGGAGTGGTAGGAGGCCGGGGGTCTGTTGTAATGTAGAGAGCACACACCTTGTATCAAGTGGAAAGCTGTTCCTTTGATTTAGCCAGCTTTTGTTGCATGAGAAGTAAGGGCACATCACTCCCAGATCCGATCTTTTAAAGAGAAGTCAAAAACATTCTTATGTCATTTCCTGACACTTAAAATATTGGCAAGTAATTAATTTTTGAACCACACCTGCTGTCTGTAATCAATTTGGGGTCTCTCATCTAAAGTTAACTGACAAATGGGAAGCAGTACTTAATTTTGACTTATAAATCAAAATAACAGTACTATTTTTGATTTATAAATATATTTTATAAAATATCACAGATTCAGAGATGCTGACAAATAAAAATAATTCTTGTTACTGTGGTGTCAGGTTAAATGCTATCTTTTCAGACAGACCTTCCTTGTCCTGGTTCACAGATATGATCAGTATCAGGCAGAGCATGATTAAGAGACCAGATCCTAAATACTTTCCTGTTTTGATGCTTCCTGTAATGTAGCATTAAAGTGTAGAGAAGCAAGTGGCAGATGCAACCAGCTTCAATGGTTTGATGATTAGTTAACTTTAACAAAACAAATGGCCAATGTCTCCTCAACTTGATTCCTCAAGAGCAGCAATTTCACCTCATGCCCTCAAATAGCCCCTGATAGGTGTCTAAAAACAAACAAACAAAAATCAATTGTTACAAAACAAAAACCAATTCTTCTATCTCTTTCCCTCCTTTTCTTCTGAATGGCTTTAAAATGTAAAACCAAAATTGTTCATCTTTGCACTTGGAACAAGCTTACAGAGCACTTAGGGAACCCTTGAGGAACCTATTTGGTAAACCAAGTTCTCAAATGAATCCCTGAATCATGTAGAATTGCTGACTCGGGTAGAAGTCTGGTTGAATCCTCTGATCCATTCATCCAATAGGCACTGCGATGCTAAGTCAACAATGACCTAGTCCTTGTCATTAAGTAATTTGTATAATTCAACTGTTTGTCTGTTTATCTAGTTATCCATTTAATATTTAACAAGCCGTTTCTATATGCTCAGCACTATGCTTGGTGCTGGGGGATACAGAAAAATAACCCAGCTAAATGCTAGTAATTGATGTTTTGAGCAATTATGGATCATGTGTATTAGCCTGTTTTCACACTGCTATAAAGAAATACCTGACACTGGGTAATTTATAAGGGAAAGAGGCTTAATGGACTCACAGTTCCACATGGCTAGAGATGCCTCAGAAAATTTACAGTCATGAAAGGGTAGCAAGGACCTTCTTTGCATGGTGGCAGGAGAGAGAAGTGAAAGCAGCGGAAATGCCAGACACGTATAAAACCATCAGATCTCATGAAAACTGACTGCCATGAGAACAGCATGTGGGAAACCACCCCAATGACCCAGTCACCTCCCTCCCTCAACATGTGGGTATTACAGGTCCCTCCCTCATGAGATTTGAGTGGGGACACAGGCAAACCATATCATCATGTGACAAACTAAGGACGTGGAATTATTGTTATTTTTGTTGCTATTGTGGCTAACATTTGTTGAACATTTACCACGTGCCAGGCACTGTTTTTAGCATGTTACATATATTTTTTATTACATGTAATGCTGACCATAACTCAGTGAAATAGGTACTACCATAAGCCTGCTTTACAGCCAGTAATGGTGGAACTGAGACTCAGATCCATTTAATCAGTTCAGCTTTAAAGCCTATTGTCCTAATTACTAACAATAGAACTATAAATTACAAGAAAAGAGCTGTTAATTATGATGGGCAAAAAGGTGGTTCCATAAAAGAAGACTTCAAATTGAAGCTGAGGAAGTGCTAGATTTTGACACCTTACATATTTTTCTCTTTGTCAACATTGCCTTGATTACTGCTATTACATACCTCATGTAATACATTGTAAATTATGAGTACAGTAAGATTTTTACTGTTGCAATTATGAAACAATAGAGCAATTAGCAGTTTTATAGGCAGGTGCAGGTATAAGTCCATATTGATTTGGAAATATTTAATTGTATTAAACAGATTTCGGCAATCAACTATTTGTCTTATGTCCTAAGTGTCTGTGACAGCCAAAATTCTAGCGAGCGTGAAAAATTCAATATGGAACGAACATTACAACTTTTGAAATTAATTTTAATCACCTCAGTTTAATAAAAACTGAAACATTTCTGCTTAATAAGGGGTGGCAGATAGTTTTTTTTTTTTTTTTTTTTCCCATCCCAGGCACACTAAAACAAAAAACAATTCTATTTTATTTTTTCCATTTTTCATTACTATGGTGAATCAGATTGTAAACAAAGAGTATCTCACATAAATTGTCTTAATTTATTGATAACTAAACAATCCAGAGAACATTATGAATGGCTTCTGGTAAGGATTTCCTAGGGCACAAACAATACGACCTAAATCTAGTTTTTGTTTTCAAGTTTTGACTTCTCTTCCCTGAAGTTCCTACATGGTGGTCTCAAAATGGCTCCTCAGGAGCCATTTTGCCTCCAAGAAGAGCATGTTGGTGTCTCAGATTGGCCAGCAGACATCCAGTGATGTCTTGATTAGAGAGACGTAGTATGGGTGCCCATCCCCATCACTATGGCCACAGTGATTGGCTTAGACTGAATTAGTTGATTCCCCTGGACTTGGGAAACACCCAGGGCAAACCACATGGCTGAAAAGAGAAACTTGGGGCCAGGCGCAGTGGCTCACGCCTGTAATCACAGCACTTTGGGAGGCCAAGGAGGACTGATCACGAGGTCAGGAGATCAAGACCATCCTGCCTAACACACTGAAACCCCATCTCTACTAAAAATACAAAAATTTAGCTGGGTGTAGCGGCACACGCCTGTAGTCCCAGATAATCAGGAGGCTGAGGCAGGAGGGAGGCGGAGGTTGCAGTGAGCCAATATCGCACCACTGCACTCCAGCCCAGGTGACAGAGAGAAACTTGGGTGCTCTTCTCAGAAGGAGGAAGAGTGGCTGCAGATAATGTCCATCATTTTAAAAAGTACATGTTCATTATATGTGATTTTATATATTTCTGTTAATATATAAACAAAAAATATATTAACAAAAACTAACAAATGCCTACTGTGTGCTAGGTACTGTGTTTACAGGCACCCAAGCATCACTAAAACATGAATTCTACCTTCAAGGAGCTTTTAGTCTCTAGGTATGAAGTGTAAGTTTGACAGAGAAAACAAAATCACCAGAAAAAGTTAAGAAACCCCATATACCTCAGAAGATCAGAAGGTTGGTCTATCTTAACAAATGGCAGAAAATTGAGGTTTGTAGAACTTCAGTTATCCAGAAAAGAGGAAGTAGCATTCATTCAGTCTTCTATTTAAGAGAATATGCAGTTCACTGCAGGAAGCTACTATTAAGAATAGTTCCTTTCTAAAAATGTTTTAACATTTTGGTATATTAGACAATTTTAGTTATTTGGAAAATTAAGATTTTTAACATATCTGAACTTCCTATTTTCAGATAAATAAAAGACAACAAAGTAACCATCATGGTTTCTATCACACATAATATATTTTACTTACAACATAAATTTAGAATTCTTTTAAGCATCCACATTCCATTTCTTGCCTTTTTTCAGAAATATTTCCCTACCCTAATTTTTAAATATTACTGCATTAATTATTATAAAGCAATTTTTTTTTCTACTTCATCTGAGGAACTACTACTTAACCTTCAAAAGATCCAGTTCAAACATAACTTTGTGGTGGGTGTCTCTAAACCAGTGCCTGTCTGTGGCCCTAAAATGCCATATATCTACTACAGAGTCCTTACCCTAGACTGTGAACTTGGAGTGCATGGATCTGCCCCTTATTTATTCTAACATCTCCATGAGCTATCATCTCTCCTGACACACTGCAGATAAGCAATCACGTTTGTTGCATTGTCCCTTCTTCTTTCCCCCACGAAGAGTATATATAATCTCTAGAGAGTAGAATACAAACTTAAGAAATTAAATTAGGGTTGTTTCTACAGAGGTTACAATCAGAAGAGTGAATGGTTTTGTTGGTTATGATTCCCTTCCACAGAATTCTTGTTCAGCAGAAATATCCTGGTGGCTAACCATGCATTCATCTCTTGGGCCACATAGGAGACAGAGTATAGTGAGGGTACATGAGACATTTTACAGCAGACAGCACACTGCTAAGCACTTAAATTCCAGAAATTGCATACGGAACAGCAGAGCAGTCTGATCTACAGAGCTGAGATTCTAAGAACCTAAAACTCTGATTTCTTGGCTCAGAAATTCATTTGCAATTACTGACCACAGAGAAAGCCGCCCTTGAAAATTTCATTTGCTTGGGATGATGAAACTGAGAATTGAAAAAGTACCCATGAATCTTTGTGAGGAGACATACACTTTTTACTTGAAATACTTTATTTTGTTCTGTTGACTAGAGGAAAGCAAACCTACAAAACTGTTTGCCCAAATTCCACTCTCACAGAATGTTTAATAGAATAATTACAGAAAAAGGAACATCAAGGGCAGGATGATGTCGGAGAGGAACCAACCATTGGATACAACAACTGGGCTGTGATTCTGGGTCCCCAGGTGAGAGGGGTAGGGCGCCCTCTGGGTACTCTACTTAACTTTTATTTTCTTATCCCCCTGAACACAATTTAAATTAAATTTCACAATAAAAGGTATCAACAGGGTAACATCCTACCAAGTCCAGTTATCTTAGTAGCCACATTAGTTGAATTAAACCCAGCCTCTTATCCCCCTAAAAGTGACCCCCTTCATGGTTGTCATTCACTCCTTTAGGTCCCATGCAATACCAAGTATAAACTACTGCATCCACCTGAGGGTGCCTGTTTTTCCTAACACAACACTCTTAGCATGACAAAGTAGAATAAAGAATGCTCTCACTTAGTTCCAAGCCAAGAACGAACCCCTGTTTTAGCTAGCATAAACCCCAACAAAAATCGAAAATATATGGTTAGTCCAAATCTCTGGGCCAATTAAACAGAATATTTTAAACTGAGTATTTAGAGCAGTTGGAATGGAATTGTGTCATTTTCTTTTCTTTTCTTTCTTCCTTTTTTTTTGAGATGGAGTCTCACACTCTTGCCAGGGCTGGAGTGCAGTGGCATGACCTCGGCTCACTGCAACCTCTGCTTCCTGGGTTCAAGCGATTCTCCTGCCTCAGTCTCCCAAGTAGCTGGGATTACAGGCGTGCACCACCACGCTCAGTTAATTTTTTTTTTTGTATTTTTAGTAGAGACGGGATTTCATTATGTTGACCAGGCTGGTCTCAAACTCCTGACCTCATGATCTGCCCACCTCAGCCTCCCAAAGTGTTGGCATTACAGGCATGAGCCACTGTGCCCGGCTGGAATTGTGTCATTTTCTATGAGGTTTTCAAGGGCTTGGGGTCTCTGCTTTTTTCTTACTCTCTTCGTAATGGATTTAAAGACCATTTATAGGTTAACAGTTTACATTGTTTTATAATTATGACTCACAACTGTTGTCTGAGCTTCAGACCTATATCAATTTCATTTTGGCTGTAGTATATTTAAGAAGTCTCATATATATAAGATTCCCAATTGGGATGCTTGATTTTCTCCCTTCTACTCCCAGCAGCCTCCCTCATCTCATGTGTTGCCTTCATCCACACAGTGCCTCATGTTACATACGTATCCCGTTCATTTGGCTTCATCTTCACTATCACACATGTCCCTGAGCCAGGGGTCCTCAAAGGGACATCAACATTGCCCAATGACTTCTGATAAAAAGCAAATATTGAGGTTTCCCACACCTCTAGTTCTTCTGAATCAAGTTACCTGAGAGCAGGGCTGGGTAATATGTGCTGGTACAAGCCTTCCAGATGGCTCTGATGCACACTCAAGTTTGAGAACCACCTCACTTAGCCACCCTATTCTAGCTAGACACCTGCAATACACTCATAATTGGTCTTTCTGCTGCTACTTTTGCCCCCTCCATTATCTTCCCAGCAGCCAAAGTAATTTTATTCCTAAATTTGATGCAGCCACTCCCTCACTTCCTTGCTTAGTACTTCTTAGTGGCTTTTAAATACACTCAGAATAAAATGTGTAAAATGTATCATGACACACAAGGGGTTGCATGAATATGGCTCTTACCTATTGCTCTATCATCTCCTCTTCCCCTTCCTCTCATTTCCCTTGCTGATTAAATCATCACCACATCAGCCATCTGACCTGCTGGTCACTCTAGTTTTCACATTGCTGGCTTCTCTTGTAGTGGGTCCTTCCTTTTCTACCTCCATTATCCTATCTACCACCTTTTCCATTATCATACTTCAGTATTTCCATGTACATATCTGCTTGCTGTGTACCATGTAACTCCATCCTAGATGCTGAATTGTGCAAGAACAGGGACCACATTTGTTTCATCTTCACTGTGTACCTACGCATATGACTCGTGCAGTGCTTCTAACTTGATAGCTATTTAAAACCAAAACCAAAGAAGCAACAAAAACTTGCTGAATAGCTAATCAAATGCAATTCTTATAAAGGATAAAATACAAACCAAACAAATAAAAATAAACCAGTGTTAATGTTTGTTCTTAAAATAGTGTGCTTAAGAACCCCCATGTAAGATCCCATCTGAAGTTGGTGAATGCTACTTGGGAACTCTTACGGATACTGGACAAATTATATGTGCCAGAAATTTAACAAGAGTGCAGGGTTTATGCTGGCAAAGATTAATGAACCTATTTAATCCACTGGGTCTTATAATAAGCCCTGAGCACTTCACCTATGCACCAAAAATCTTGATTCTCTACCTTTAGTTTTGGCAGAACCATCTTCATATCACATGGCAGCACCCAAAAAAACACACTTTGAGTGTGTCATCCAGGTTATACTGTTTTAATTCTACTTTTGATAACTACCCCTTGAGTTTGCCTTTTAGGTTTTTGTTTGTGTTGTTTTTATTTTCTCCTTTTACTTGCAAATTTAGTGTGCCTTGGATTCAGAATAACCTTAGCTTCTCTTTTGATCTTGGCCATTTGCATTTATGTAAGCCATGGATGGTACCTGTTGATTCCAACCATTCCTGGATGGCAGAGCATAATCCTTTGGACCCAATTGTAGTGCCAGTTCATGTGTATGGTGCACCTCACGATAGGGAGAACCGGACAGGTGCAAAAGCAGGTCTAGGCTAAGGCTATGTGTAAATGAGGTCATTGACCTGTAGTGGCTTCAGCCCTCCCTATGTGAACAACCCTTTCTTCTTAGAAACCACGACATAACCTTCCACTTCCCAAGAAATGGGTTTGCTTTCCACACCCAAGAAGCCTTGTTCTCAATAATTCAAAAAGTACTTCCTGAGTTATAGACTAATAAAGGCTAATGGCATAATTTATTGCTTTACAAAAGACATTAAAGGAATTTTCTAGGATAGAGACTGTGATGGTTAATCTTATGTTCTACTTTGCCATGGAGTGCCCTGATAGTTGGTCAAACATTCTAAGTGTGTCTGTGAGGTTTCTGGATTAGATGAAGATTTGAATCAGGAGGTGAGTAAAGCAAATTACCCTCCCCAATGTGGATAAGTCTTATCCAATTATTTCAAGGTCTGAATAGAACAAAAAGGCTAAGAGAGAATTTTTTTATTGTTTTGGAGCTGGGGCATTGGCTGATGGATTTGATATAATCTCGTGAAAGGAAGTGGCTGCTTACTTAAGGTCACGTTTTAAAGAAAGTGGGAGAGGTTACAGAAAAGGGAAGCACTGCAATTACTCAGATAATCCCATTATAAATCTCACATAAAGTGATACACTCAAATGACTCAAAATACTATTTAAAAAATCAGTACCACCAAACAAAGAAGAAAAAGCAAGCAAGGAATTGGGGGAGGCAGAAGAAATAAAAAGTTTAACCAAGAGAAAGATCTTGTGAAATTGTTAAGTAGTAACCTGTTTGCTAAATAACTCCATCTCAGATTAAATGAGATAATTCGCACAAGTGATGAATATAATACACAAAACTCAGTGCACATTTCCCATCATCATCATCACCATCATTATTATTGGATATCAGTTCCTCTTGATGCCCACAACAAATTGCATGCCCACTTGTATATGCACACAACCATTAAACAAGAATCATTTGTATAACTGAGCAAATTAAAAGTCTGTTCATTCATCTCAACAAGGGAAGAAGGGAAGCAGGCAGAACTCACATTGAGCTGAAGTTCGTCTGTCCACTGCCCGATCAGACGGTAACCCGGGTTGCTGGTGTTTGTGGTCTGGTACTGAAAGATGTCATAACGGCCAGGTGCATCCCCGTTCTTGTTAAACATCACTGGAGTGCCAGCACTACCTAAGGAAGACAGAAAAAATGAAAGATTCTAAAGTTAAACAAGGTTCCTTATATCTCTTGTACTATGGGTGACAGGCTAGAGACTTGCTGAGGAGCAAGGTAGTTAGTAGATATCCCCTTTAATAGGTCCCCCAAAACGGCGCCTGGAATTCATAGGCAATTTATCACTATGGCCTATGAATTTTAATTATAGAAGGTGAAAGACTACTTCCCCTTTTGAATAGTTTCACTGTTTCTCAATATTTCTTAAAATTTTATTCTAGTATTTTCCCCTTTCTGAGGAATAAAAACTATATGCATTATTTTTAAGAGACAGCCTTAAGTTTACTATGCTTCTGATGATGATGATTTTGACTATTATTTTAGTTTCCATCTAACACTAAATTGTGGTCAAACAATTTCAAAAATAACAAATTAATATTAAAAGAGAAATGCTATTTAGAAAACAAGAAGTAAATCAGAAAAATATATTTAAATGTATTTTTCTACACATTCTATTTTAAATATTTTTGCTGGTTATTTCTAATTTATATAATTAACAGGGTAAAACGTCTAGCAGTGTGTTTGGCAGGCCATGTTTATTTATTTAAAATAAATATTGGTTTCTTTCTCAATTTCTCATTTGGATCTTCTTAAAATGTCTAAAAGACACAATCAATTATTTTGGCAGAATTAGACTTTGGAGTTAATTTTAAAGAACCAATATATTTATTAAGCATATATACCTATATCTACATCTGTATCTATCCATCCATACTCAATATATAAGTGTATATGGTTGGATGAGTAAAGATTACTTAATATTAACCACATAGAACAACTGGAAAACAGTATACAAATAATGCAAGACATGAGTTTTGGTTAGTTTCAGCAATAGTTACAAAAGAATCACAAAACATTCAGTAACTGAGTTCTGCTTCTTTCCTGATCCTCTGGAACTGGGAAAAAATACCACTGGCCACATGATAACATGATATATGACTGCTATCTGTCTATAGGCTAATACTGGACCAATATTCCCAGCAGAAAACAATGCTCTATTTCCTGCCATGTACAAACTGAAACGGTTCTTTGGCCACACACAGTTTCAGCCATTGACCCAAATTTGGCGGCACCAAAGCAATGCTGCTCCGAGAATATCAGTGTCCTCTCCCAATGTGAGACCCAGCTTGCTGTTTGGGGAAAAAAAAAAAAAAAAAATTATAGTGACAGAGAAATTAAAATTAGACACCAGTTAGAAGAGGGCAACTTTGGTGCAATGAAAAATACATTTGTCTGGGGAGCTGAAAGTATTGTTATGTCTGGTTTTGAGGCATAAGCAAATGAAACAATTATAAAAACTATTAAAAATCATTACCATCTATTGAACACATATTTTAGTGTCATTCTTGTGTTGAGTTAGTTGTTTGTGTGGGGATATTCTCAACATCATGGCTGCTTCCTCAAGGTTTGGCTTTTTTTTTTTTTTTTTTTTTTTACTATTTTAAGCGTATTTTTCCCTATCTGGTTAAGATGCTGTCATAACTCTCATTTGAATATGAATATTCAAATTGCCTCGGTATCTATCTCATCCTGTCTCTGTCTTGTCACCCTTGCTCCACATATTTGAAGATAGTCTTCACTCATTTCCTGTTTTTGTGTTCTAGACAAACAAGGCTCTATAACCTGAACAACTTGAGTGGCTTACTCTGCTCCTGGAACTACCAAGAATGAGCTTGCAGAGTTCCCTTGCTTATACTCACACACTCTTCAAGTTAACAAATCCAACTCTGTCACAGGAAACATACCTAGGTAATTCCCTGATATGGTTTGGCTGTGTCCCCACTCAAATCTCATCTTGACAAGTAGCTCCCATAATTCTCATGTGTTGTGGGAGGGACTCAGTGGGACATAATTGAATCATGCGGGCAGTTTCGCCCGTACTGTTCTTGTGGTGGTGAATGAGTCTCATCAGATCTGATGACTCTAAGAGGGGTTCCCCTTTTGCTTGGCTCTCATTCTCTCTTGCCTGCCACCATGTAAAGACATGCCTTTCGTCTTCCACCATAATTGTGAGGCTTCCCCAGCTTCATGGGACTGTGAGTACATTAAACTTCTTTTTCTTTATAAATTACACAGTATTGGGCATGTCTTGGATTAATACAAGCCCTGAACCCCAACAAAGACTTTGGCACACTAGCTCCTTCCTCCCTCGCTGCTCCCCACCTGCTGGCTAAGTGCTCATACCTAACTGGCATCTAATTTAAATTTCTCCATCACTATAAACATTTTTTATTTTCCAAACAGCAAGCTGGAGCTCTGGGAGTGGACACTGATCTCCTATGAGCAACACTGCTTTGGTCCAGCCAATTTGAGTCAACAGCTGAATCTGTGTGTGGCCAAATCACCATTTCAATTTTTTTTCTGTCTTTTACCTAGACACTACCCCCATAGACCACAACGGCACCCACTTTATCATAATAGGGATCCCTTAAACCTACTGTGTGTAAGAACCTACACAAGTCTTTCCAATATAGGGAGAAAATAATGACAACAAAAACATCAATAACAACAAAAGATTTTTAATAATGGATTTCTGATTTCAACAAGCCTTGTGAGTATCTAAGAAAAAGAAATAAAATCTGGATTTCACATGTTATTAGCAAAGAAATGAGAATCCTGTCAGTTTGCACGAAGACATTATTATTCAGATACTCACCTTTTTCTTTCACATTGGATAGTAGGATTCATGTTGTGCTTTGCTGTAATTCTACAGCTTCTATTCATTAAACAGTACGATTTGAGTTTTTCATAGTCTTTGAGAAGAGAAGGAAGAATATTGCAGGTGTGGGGCTCCAGAGGAACTCAAGTGCACCAGCTACATATTCATCAGAATGGGCCCCATCACCGAATCTTTCTCCCTTCTTGCAATCTTTTGTTAGAAGAAATGGTCTTGTCATGCCCTTTCCATTCTCATTAAAGTTCCAGTTTAAAAAAAATAAGGCAGAAGAGCTGAATACTTTATCTAAGTGATGACTTGTAATAGCACATTGTGTGGCTTTGACCTTTTTGATGGATTCCCTAATGCAGCTGTCTTATTATTTCCAGTTTTTTAATCCCCACATCTCCTTTTTAACAGCATCCATGAACTTCTCAAAAGAGAATAAGAAGCATTGTGTTCAATGAACTCTATATTTTAAAAAGGTCCAGAGGAGATAAAGAATTCACCAATGGGGAAATGATTCCCCACAGAGATGCCCACAAGGCATTAGAGCCAAGATGCAGGTACACCAGGGCAAAAGAAATAGAGTCACCTGACAAGATGGGTAACAGACAGTAAAGGACAGATGATAATGGATTGTACTGAAGTCTGAAATCTCCCCTACTGGATGAGAGTCTCTGAATTTCTTTCTTCTTGGACAGAGAAGGAATAGAGACTCAGATAGCCCAGATAATAAAACAGTCTTCTGCATCAACGTATTTACCTGACACATTTTCTGTTCTCATTTTACCAAACCATGCACAGATTCCAGGAACGTGACATTCGTTCGGAGTTCCTGTTATCTCTTTCTGCCCAAGAAACCACTCTGAATATTAGTACTCAAAACAGTGACAACACTTATTTCGTAATTTGGTCAGAGCTCTGTGGGGACAGCAGCTCTCTGGTCCACTCATGTCAGCTGGGGCAACTTGAGGCTCTCATGTCTGACAGTTGATATTAGCTAACAGGTGGGACCCTCAGCTGGGGTTGTAGCTAGAACATGTGGCTACACGTGGCCTGTCAGTGGGGCATCTAGGCTTCCTCCCAGCATGGTACCCATGCTCATAGTCCAAATGTTCCAAAAAAACTAGACAAAACTATTTTGCCTTAGAAGTCGCAGTGCTACTTCCAAATTAATCACAGGCTCACTCAAAGGGAGGAAAAATAGATCTCACCTCTTGATGAAGGAAAGCTAACATCATATTGCAAAAAGAGCATGTGAGATCTGCCATGTCTACAAAATATAACCTACTCCAATTTGTTTTCTAGAAACTAGTAAATTGAAGTACAGACATGCTTCAGATGAAATCCTTCATTCTATAGCTATTATTTGAGATTTTATAATCAAGACATCAAATTTGTTAAGTTTATATTTGTAAGTATTGCCATATGGTTGGATGGGCCAACATAAAGGTAACTAAAATGAATTTAGGCTTGGGACTTTGCATGGATTTGGGTTGCAGGAAAAATATCTAGGCATGATAAATTACCCATTTCTTTCCTCATTGCGTAAGAGGAGGCTAAATACTTGATGAAACTGTATCAAACACCTTTAGGGTACGATATTATCATTTTTTAAATTGCTACTTTGGCAAATACGAAGATCAGAACTGTTAAATTATACTCTGCTGTTAACAAAACTCGTATCTATACAGCAAACTTTGTACTAAAGTAACCGTGAAACATAATCTCAAGCTTCCTGAGACAAAGAAAAATCAAAATCCTCCTAAAATATTCAAAATAAAGTTTAAATTTTTCACAATGGATTGGAAAAAGACTTGAGTTCTAGATCTGTCTCTGTCCTTTGCTAGCTATGGAGTCTTGGACAAATATTTTTTCTCTAAGATTTGATTTTTTAACCAAAAGTCAGAAAATTGAATGAGTAAAACATGTCAAGTTCTTTTCCCCTCTAATCTTTGCTCACTTAAAGTGACACAGGACCCACTGATTAAATTTAGCTCAGTTTCTTTGCTTTACAAAACTTTTGAGCCTTGTCATCCATGAGTATTGCAGTGTCTTAGGAGCCAGAAGTCTCTTAGCTATCATATGGAAGAAAAAGATATCCTCAGAGAAAGAAGATTTTGTTGACCATAGAGTATGATTACAATGATGACCAAAAAAAAAAAGAGAAAAAATTAGCCCTTCCTGAAATTCCCATGCGACCTCAGATCTAAGAGGAGGCAGCAGGAATGATGCAGGAAGCCCTTGCTCTCAGCAAATTGAATAACATTCAAGGAAGCAGATTGTGGACTTAGTCGTCCTGTGTCTCAAGTATAACATCATCGCTACCTAGCTGTATGGATTTGAACATCGTAATTCTTAAGTTCCCCATGAATCAGTTTCCTTATCTGTAAAAAAAAAAAAAAAAAAAAAAAAAAAAAAAAGAAAAAGAAAAAAATAGCATCCTAAACCATTATGATGTTTGAAAGATAAAATAAGCCAATGCATAAAACGTTTAGCAGTTTCGGGCACACAATAACCACTTAATACACATAAGCCCTATGAATAGCTCAGCTATTTTGGCTTGTCAATAGACAATCCCCTCTTGACAAAATGGGTCTATAATCATTCTCTAAAAGAAGAATCAGGGAAGAACCATCAAGAAAACTTACCAAACAAATTTTATTTTTGTCGCTAGTGTAAGAATGGTCACACATATCCATGAACCAGAATAAAAAATCCAGAAATTGACCTCAGCATATAAAATACGATGATTGAAAAAAATAAAATTTATATTTGTTTGACTCTGGGAAAATTGGTTATACAAATATTAGGAGATTCTGTAACATCAAGAAAAAAATACAGAAATAACATAACTTGTAGTTGATCTTCTTTCTCTCCATCTAAACTAGGAAACTATTGATCCCCATATTGAATGTGGCTCCTCTTCATTCAGATACTAGGTAACTCCTGAAAGATTGATACCATGTTGTGGTTTTAAATGAGTTGTTATTAAGAGAAAAAAAGTAAAGAGTTTTTTAAAACCATACTATATCCAAACCAGGAAATTAACACTGATAGAATACTATTAAAACTAATCCGCAAATGTTATTAAAATTCCTCCACCTTCCCATTAGTGTTTTTTTCTAGCATAGGATTAATCAATATTTCCACATTACATTTGATAGTACTACTTCCTTGGTCTCTTTGAGTCAGAAACAGTTCCTTTATCTATTATTCTCCTGGGCACTTTAGAAAAGTACTTGCCAGTGATTTCATAAAACATCTTTTAATTTGGATTTGTTTGATGTTTCCTTAAAATTAGGTTTAAGGTATACTTTTCGACAGTAAAACCTCAGAAGTGATGCTGTAATCGTGCCACTGTATCGTATCAAAAGACACACAATGTTCATAAGTCTCATTAGTGATGATGTCCACCTTGATCACCTGTTTTACGTGCTATCTCCCAGTTTTCTTCACTACAGAGCTACTATTTTCTTTTTGGTTATTCATATATATCTTGATGGAAGGTACTTTTGACGCTATGCAAATATCTTGTTTCTCATCATACCGTAACCCCATACTTTTAGCATCCCATGATTCTTGCCTAAAAAAATTACTACTTAGGTCTTTACTAAAAGGCCACTCTGTATTTCCATCTTAACTTTATTCCATCATGCTGCCTATTCTCTTGCATTTGTTTAATTAGTTCAAGTTTATTGATATCAGTATGGACTCATGGTTACTTATGTTATTTTATGAGTTATAATCCACTGGGATCCCAGAGTTGGCCAATGGGATCTCTTCCAATTTGGTTTCTGTGCCCTTTCAACATGACCCCTTCAGTTTTTGAGAATTTTCTTGTATTCTGGCACAGCATGCTTCAAGCTTATTTTGGGCTTTCCCTGCCCCAGGATCTTAAAGAATGGTCCCAACCATTCTTTAAGGGTTCTTCTACCTTTTTAATTTAACAATGGTATTTATAAATAATATCTGTGTGCTAGATGTGTTCATTTTTACCTGTGTATCATTGCTCTCAGGCCCTCTCAGGGAACAGAGCCAGGCAGAATTGGTATATATAATACACATATAAAATTTACTTCTATATTCACCCATTGCATGTTTATTAAAAACCATACATATTATAATCCAACACAACAGGGTTCATTCTAGATTTCCCTCAATCCTTATTGGTGGTTTCTATCTTAGATAATGAGAAAACTGGCTCTCATTATTCACAATATATATAATTATTTTCTCAGTCTTATTATATACATATATTAGCTTCAGAATTGTGGAAAAAACACAGATTTACTAGATATTGTCCAATGAACGTGTACAGCTATTTTTGTCTTCAGCCTTATATAGTCAAATACTATTTTCCAAAATTACTTGCATTCATGATTTATTCCTCACCCTCCTTCACTTTAGTTATGTAATTTATAAGATAATTTGTTACTGTCTGTGTTGAATGTTGCATTGCTCATACATTCAAGTATACTTATTTAATTCTTGGCATGTGAAACATTAAGATGTAAGAGTCGAGACTATTCAAATAGATATTATCGGAGTGTGCTTCCTCCTATTCCTTTTATCCTATTGGCGCATTTTTTCACCTATCTCTACCCACATATTTTAGGTAACCTATTAATTTATAAAAGAGTTTTGTACTTTGAGAAATAAGTTTAAAACTTGAAATATGGTTGATGTGGCAAATTACAAACATTACTTCTATTAACTTGAGTATTCTGATGTTACTTTATAAGTGTGTGTGTGTGTGCGTAGCTTTTCATTTATGGTTCTCGGCTCATAATTACCATAACCTTTGTTATAATGTTGGTGCACTTTAGGCCTCAGAAAACAATTTCTCTTTCCGAATTTCTCCTGCCCTCCTTCTACCAACCTAAGGTAGGATACTAACCTTCCTCCACCTTTCTGTTAACAGGCCATCAGACCCTCATTTTAGAACGGTCCTGTCCCATATCCTGGAGGAAAAAATGCTGCACAGATAGACCAAGAAAGATGTGGACAGACAGGCCTTGCTGGGTATCACTGCTTAGCCTATTAGTATTAGAGTATATCCTTTGTGTCCAATCACATTTCTTCACGGTTGTCGATCATGCCTATTCAATGAAATCTTCATAAAAGGCCCAAGAGGACAAAGTTCAGAGAGCTGAACACAGGGAGCCTGACAGGAAGGTAAGCAATAACTCATCCGCGTGCAGGGGAGGCCAGCACACCCCAACTCCATGGGGACAGAAGCTCCCACTCTCAGGACCCCTTCAGACCTTGTCCTATGGATCTCTTCATCTGGAGGTTTATTTGTATCCTTTAAAATACCCTTTGTCATAGATTTAAGTAAGTGTTTTACTGAGTTCTGTGAGTTGCTCTAGGAAATTAATCAAACCTGATGAGAGGATTGTCAAAACTCCAGTTTATAGCCAGCCCATTGGAAGCACAGACAAAGCAACCTAGGGTTTGCCACTGTCATTGGAAGTGGCAAGGGGAGGAGTCTTGGGAACCAAGCCTCCAACTTGTGGGGCTTGACAGCATGCCAGATACATCATGTAGGAATTGAAGTAGAGGACACACAGCTTATGTCCATTGCAGAATTTATTGCTAGCTTGGTGTGTGGGGGAAACCTCTCCCCTGACATTTGGTCATGGAAGTCTTCTATGTGAATTCTTGTTGTGGTATGTGAGCAGAGGAAAAATGGCTTCAGTTTTTCCATATTCAGAGGTACCTACAGCAACTGCTCCTTTCCCTTCCTCTTCTATCCCATACCCACCTGAATTCACCAAAGAAGAATTTGGCTGTGTGCAAAAAAAAAAAAAAAATCTCTATTTCAAGAAAACGAGACCAAACCATAACCCCCCAAATATATTGTAATTCATTCTTCCATTCATTTGCTCATTCATGCATTGATTCAGTCATTTAAAGTTTTATAATCAAGCAAGTTTTGACACATATTTTAAAGCAAATCATAATAAAAATTTAAAACTTATGAAACAGAATGCCAACACTTAGGATTCCAAAAAGGATGGATTTTTGGAGACTCACCATTGAAGTTAACATTGCGGATATACTTCAGCAACTTCTTGCCTCCAGCTTGCTCCATCTCTGGACAGACACCCCGGTAGTCAGCACAGAGATCCTTGTTCATGTGGTGAAGGGCATGAGCCATAGCATAGACCGCGTCAATCACAAACTGGACTTTACCCTCCTGCTCATAGTTGGAATCTTTTCCAATTCTCTCCTGTCCTGCACATTAAAACAAGAAACACACACACACAAATTGGCATTGAGTAGAATGTCTAAATTTAAAAGTAAATTTTCAATTATGCTTAAAGAAAACACTGCTTCGACAACTACAGTAATTCAAGCCACATTTGCCTACCATGTGATAGCCAGCTGGTATCCATATCCAGCTACCACGTTAGATTTCTCTAATAGTTTGTAGTATTTTACTTTGTGACACCTTACCTGCTATTCAAAATATAGTGGTCCCTTAGAATAAAAGGATCTTTGAGATTAGAAGCTGGGTTGCCACACTCAAGTCTGAAAAGCTTGCTTATTCTAGAAAGACCAAATGGATAATGACAGAAAACAAACTAAATTCCACACCTGAACTCATTACTTTCTACATACCTATTGTACCGTCTCAACTGTCGCCTGTCTCAATTGTTAATATTACTGGAGATTTAGATGCTCAGGCTAGAAACACTGATGTCAGTTTTCTTTCTCTTCTCTTTCACAATCCCTGCTCTCACATATGTAAGTCTAATAAATTCTAGCAGTTCTACCTGTGAAATACTGAAGAGTTTCAAACACTCCACCAATGGCCTATTTATGCCTCCTACCATTTTCCATCAGGTGCAAAGCTCATGTCTCCTTTCATCCATTCATTCCTCCATATTCACCTTTACAAACGATCAAGTTAGTCCCACCATTCCCACACTAATAATCTTTCAATGGCTCTCTACTGCCTACAGATTAAATCCAGATCCCTTTTACTGGTAACAGCGGATATTTATCATTTTGCTCCCATCTGCCTAATAATGGTAACAACTGATATTGACTAAGTCCCCACACTGTGTTGAAAGCTGTGGATGTGGGATTTTTATGTCATCATCACTTTGTGAGGTAATTTTTTTTATCCTTATGATACTGATGGGAAAACTGAGCCTTATAGAGATTAAATCACCTTCCAAAGGTCATTTACAAGTAGAGCAATGATGATGGCCCAGGCTTGTCAGACCCCAAAGCCCACATTCTTCTCATTACCTGGGCCCTGCCTACCCTCTCACATTTATTTTCCTTTTCTTTTTTTTTTTTTATTTTTTTTGAGACGGAGTCTCGCTCTGTCGCCCAGGCTGGAGTGCAGTGGCCAGATCTCAGCTCACTGCAAGCTCTGCCTCCCGGGTATTTTCCTTTACTCTTCCACATAGGTGTGACTATTGTTGCTGTTAAACTATCTTTCCTCATGCTGTTTACTTTGCCAGGGAGATCCTTCCTCTTTGCTTCCACCATCATACTTAATTCCCAACTGTTTGTCACACTGAGGCACTCAATTGCAATTCAACATTCCCATAAAACATTTCAAAACTTGCTTATAGCATTGTCAATAGAATCATATTTTAATGCTCTACCAGGTGTCCAAGACATTTTTCTTGTTTTTACCCTTGGATCCCCACCATTGAACATAGCATTTAGCATCTAGCAGATATTAAATAACACTTGTTGCATTAAATCATGCATTCATTAAGTACATGACACCAGCAGCTCTCTCCAGACCTCTGTCCCTCTATGAAGAATAATTATCCACAAATTGCATTTCACTTTCACATCAGTATTTTCCAAATTGTTTTCTATGGCACATTTGTGTAGTGAAGAAACAATAAGAGCTCTACAACCTCAACCCCTTTTCCTGCAAAACACACGAAGGTTTCCCAACAGCCACTGTGCTAAAAAGTTTTAGGTTTCTTCACGGAGAGACTTTTCCAGAACATTTAACATTATACATAAAATGTAGTCTCCAAGAGGGAAATTTAGAATTTCCCAAATTTACTTGAATTTGTATTTTTCCATTTCAGAGCACCATTAATATCTCATATGCCAGAGAGCTGTGTTTTATATGTATCTCATTTAAATACCAAATCAACTTTATGCTCACTGCCTGTCACGGGATCTAGGGTTTTTCAGTGTATATAGTATAGGATTTTTTTTAAAAAAGATAAAATTTATCATGAATTTATGCAGCTACTTCCCATTCATATTCAGGACTACAGAGTTTTTGCTTAACCTTGACACTCTTAAATCTCTACTTCCTTTCTCTCATAAGGAAAATCTTGGTTCTCAATGATATCGCTACGATTATTCATTTGCTTTATCCCATAATATACAGATAACACTCTTAGAATAACAATCATGTCTAATAGTCTGAAAAGTATAGAACAGCCTTCTGCATATACCTGTATGTGTTTTTCAGTTTTTGCCTGAGTATTTTGGGGAAGAATTTTGAGAAGTAGAGGAGCTTTGTCAAAGGGTAAATTCATGTGTATTTTTTTTATATATATATTGGCAAATTGCACTCTAAAAGGATTGCATCATTTTGCCGTCCCACCAGCAATGGATGAAAATGTTTGTTTCTCTGCAACCTCAGCAACAGAGTATGCTGTTGAACTTTAATTTGCGTCAATCAGGTACGTGAGAAATGCTACCCCATTGTGTTTTTATTTGCATTTTTCTTGTTATAAAGGAAATTGAGTTTCTTTCATAAGGAAAGATGCAACTTGTTTCTTGTTTTTGTAAACTGTTCATAAACAAGTCAATTCTGATAAAAAATTACTGGCCATTTTCTTCTGTATTTAAAATTAATTAGATATATTAACTCTTTGAGATTAAGTTGCAAATATTTTTCCCAGTTTGTCATTATTCTTTTACCTCTATTAGGTATCTTTTTTCAAATAAAAATTTATTCTTTTTTTCTAATAAAATGTATTGATTTAGTTTTCTCTTAATACATCTGGATTTTGAATCATGGTTAGAAAAAATGAGCCCACTTCCAGAGTACAGAAGTTTTCATCCACGTTTTCTCTTAGTACTCATATAATTTTTTAAGTTAAATATTTGACACACTTGGAATGTATTTTGTTATGCAATGTGAGAAACTAATCAAAATTTTATCTTTTACCATATAGCTATGCAGTTATTGCAATATATGACAGTTCACCTTCTCTTGCTGATTTGAGGTTCTGCCTTTACTATATGTTAAATTTCCACGTGACTGGGTCCCTTTACGGATTTTTAAAATCTGTTTCATGGTTTACTTTCTCTATCCATGCACCAAACCAGAGTTTCACTTATAAAGGCTTTATAACATATTTTAATAACTGATACAGCAAGCCCCTCTGTGCCAGATTTGTTGATTTTTAAAGATTTTTCTGAATAATTTATTTCCTCCAATAAAATTTATTAACCATTATCTTCAGAAAGAAAATCTAGCAACGTGGTGGTCCATTTATCGGGTTTTCGTTGTATTTAAAAATAAACTCGCCTAGAACAGAAGCCTTGCTGAGGTTGAATCTTCCTATCTGTACCTTCATTTGCTCAAGTCTAGTTTTGCTTCTCCCAATAGTGTTTAAAGTTTTCTCATACAGGTTTTGAATGTTTCTTGCAAAGTTAGCCACGATGTTTTATTCATTTTTGCTATTATAAGTGTGGTGTTATTTTTCATGAATCGTTTTATTGGTATTTCATCGTATATATAAAAGCTACTCTTTGCTACGTTGTGGCTGTTTTACTGTTTTCCAACCTTCTGTTATGAAAAATTTCAAACATAGAGCAAGGTTAAAAGAACTTTAGAGTGAACCCACTAACTAAATTCTAATATTACCATTTTACTATATTTATTTTATAAGGCTATTCATTTTTAGTATTAATTTTATAACCTGCTACTTTATAAATTTCTCTTATTTTTTATAGAACTTAGAAAAGGCAATCTTGGAGGCATTTTGACCATTATAAAATATACACTATGAAATAGGTTCAGACTAATAATTGAGGGGAGCCATTTCCAAACTATACTAATAAAGACAATCATCCTGGAAAGAATGCCTTGAAAAATAATTGCATTATTTTACATAATAAAATATTTTATTATCTGTGAAACATTGCAGGCTTTATCCCTTTCTCAGAGAGTCTCCAGGTATGTTAACGTATTAAAGGCTCTGAGAAGACTTATGCATTAAATTTGTCTTTGGAGCTAATAGGACTTGAAAATGTAGCCTTATATCAACAAAATCAGAAGTGACAAGTTTATGTTTCATAAACAGGATTTAAGCTTTATTTTCCTTAGTATGGCAGTCACAATTATTTGCCAATCTCAGAGTCTTTGACTGCTCATATACCATCCCTACTCCTTGTCTCCCAACGGAAATCTGATTCTGTTCAGATATCGGAGGCCACCAATGGGAGTGAGATTTCTGGACTTTTCACTGAGTTAATCCTGATTTGTCGAAGCCAATCCAATCTCCTCTGCAAGGACTGCTGTAGGAACATGGGATAGGATACAATTCTAGCCAATGAGATATAAAGAAAGAGTTTGCTGGAGAACTTCTGAGAAAGTTTATTTATTCTTATGAAGAGATTAGTCAATTGTATCAAAAATCTCCCACACCGCACCCTGTCCACACACCCTGCAACTACTCTAGTTATTTTGTAGTCCTGAAGAAATGATAGCAAACCACGACAACAGGGTAAATACTTGATAGGGAAGTGAAAATGCAACTGAACTGTGAGTTAGCCAAGCTTGAAATCACCCTCCACTAGGTCTTCCAAGTAATACATGAAATGGTTCAGCCACTTACTAAAGCTTGATCGTCAATATTTTCCAGGTTTATTTAACTACAACACTTCTTATTCATATACCCATTTACAAAATTCTAAGGGACTAGCATTAAACACACCCACACACACACTGAAATACAGTGTTAAGAAATATTTTCAAAAACATAGCTTGAAGTGGACCAAAGAAAAAGCAGCTTTTTTTCAATTAATGCTCATTAACAGGACATTGTTTTGATCTCTGTGATTTAATGAGACATTATTATATTCTTTATTTGGAGGAAGTTCGTCCTTTTCATAACGTTTTCTAGGAAAGAGTCTGCAGTTTAGATAAAATGAGAACTCTGAAGCATTATCTTTTTCCTCTCTGGTATGCAAAGCTTACCTTTTCAAGTCTCCTGATTTTCTCCTCTGTTATTACTTTTGCCCAAAGAGTCCAGTATTTATCTTTAAAAGGCACACTCTTTTAACCTTCTGTTGAATTAATTGTCAGTTGCATTACATAAGAATAACCCATAAATTCTTTCACTTTCAGAATTTCTAACGGTCATGCCATGGGGAAGATCTTTTCTTTGAAATACCTGTTTAATTTGCCCATTTCAGCTTACTGCTTCCTCAGAACATATGCCTTAGATAAAATGTATCAGCAAATTATTAAGATAAAAAAGATATGGAAAATGAAAGATATAATGGATTTGAAATTGTTAATTAAAAAAAAAAAAATCCTGGCCAGGCACGGTAGCCAGTAATCCCAGCACTTTGGGAGGCCGAAGTGGGCGGATCACCTGAGGTCAGGAGTTCGAGACCAGCCTGGCCAACATGGCAAAACCCCATCTGTGCCAAAAATACAAAAATTAGCCGGGCTGGTGGCGCGTGCCTGAAATCACAGTTACTCAAGAGGCTGAAACAGGAGAATTGCCTTGAACCCAGGAGGCAGAGGCTGCAGTGAGCTGAGATTGTGCCACTGCACTTCAGCCTGGGCTACAGAATGAGAATCTGTCTCAAAAAAAAAAAAAAAAAAAAAACCAAAAAAATCTCATGTTTCAAAAGGAAAACCAAAAGAAAGAGAGATGGAGTTATGGTTAGGTGAGAAAACAAATCAAAGATGTTTACTAATGTACACTGAGACACACAGATGCTAGAAAGATTCAGCAGATTTGAACAACTGGCATAAGGCTCCTCGTGTGTTTTTAAGGCAATGAATAACTGAAATTTTTATTTCAAATATTAATTGAAGTGATTTCTTTGGAAACTCTGATCTGAAGCTGTGTACCCTTGTGCTGGCAGTGCTTTTAGACTTTGCATTACATAATTTTATTGAATGTAAAGCCTCAAACTTAAATATTTCTTGAGGATGAAGTCCTGAGTAGTAACAGCATATAATTAACTTAAATATTACCGTTTGGATTTATTGTAAATGATAAATGCCTTAATAAATAGTAATTGAATATATTACAAGAGCTTTGAAAAGAGAGTCAGGACATATTTCTATTTTTTTTTTAAATTTATTTATTATTATTATACTTTAAGTTGTAGGGTACATGTGCATAACGTGCAGGTTTGTTACATATGTATACTTGTGCCATGTTGGTGTGCTGCACCCATCAACTCGTCATTTACATCAGGTATAACTCCCAATGCAATCCCTCCCCCCTCCACCCTCCCCATGATAGGCCCCGGTGTGTGATGTTCCCCTTCCTGAGTCCAAGTGATCTCATTGTTCAGTCCCCACCTATGAGTGAGAACATGCGGTGTTTGGTTTTCTGTTCTTGTGATAGTTTGCTAAGAATGATGGTTTCCAGCTGCATCCATGTCCCTACAAAGGACACAAACTCATCCTTTTTGATGGCTGCATAGTATTCCATGGTGTGTATGTGCCACATTTTCTTAATCCACTCTGTCACTGATGGACATTTGGGTTGATTCCAAGTCTTTGCTATTGTGAATAGTGCTGCAATAAACATACGTGTGCATGTGTCTTTATAGCAGCATAATTTATAATCCTTTGGGTATATACCCAGTAATGGGATGGCTGGGTCATATGGTACATCTAGTTCTAGATCCTTGAGGAATCGCCATACTGTTTTCCATAATGGTTGAACTAGTTTACGATCCCACCAACAGTGTAAAAGTGTTCCTATTTCTCCACATCCTCTCCAGCACCTGTTGTTTCCTGACTTTTTAATGATCGCCATTCTAACTGGTGTGAGATGGTATCTCATTGTGGTTTTGATTTGCATTTCTCTGATGGCCAGTGATGATGAGCATTTTTTCATGTGTCTGTTGGCTGTATGAATGTCTTCTTTTGAGAAATGTCTGTTCATATCCTTTGCCCACTTTTTGATGGGGTGGTTTGTTTTTTTCTTGTAAATTTGTTGGAGTTCTTTGTAGGTTCTGGATATTAGCCCTTTGTCAGATGAGTAGATTGCAAAAATTTTCTCCCATTCTGTAGGTTGCCTGTTCACTCTGATGGTAGTTTCTTTTGCTGTGCAGAAGCTCTTTAGTTTAATGAGATCCCATTTGTCAATTTTGGCTTTTGCTGCCATTGCTTTTGGTGTTTTAGACATGAAGTCTTTGCCCATGCCTATGTCCTGAATGGTACTACCTAGGTTTTCCTCTAGGATTTTTATGGTACTAGGTCTAACATTTAAGTCTCTAATCCATCTTGAATTAATTTTCGTGTAAGGAGTAAGGAAAGGATCCAGTTTCAGCTTTCTACTTATGGCTAGCCAATTTTCCCAGCACCATTTATTAAATAGGGAATCATTCCCCCATTTCTTGTTTCTCTCAGGTTTGTCAAAGATCAGATGGCTGTAGATGTGTGGTATTGTTTCTGAGGACTCTGTTCTGTTCCATTGGTCTATATCTCTGTTTAGGTACCAGTACCATGCTGTTTTGGTTACTGTAGCCTTGTAGTATAGTTTGAAGTCAGGTAGCGTGATGCCTCCAGCTTTGTTCTTTTGACTTAGGATTGTCTTGGAGATGCGGGCTCTTTTTTGGTTCCATATGAACTTTAAAGCAGTTTTTTCCAATTCTGTGAAGAAACTCATTGGTAGCTTGATGGGGATGGCATTGAATCTATAAATTACCTTGGGCAGTATGGCCATTTTCACGATATTGATTCTTCCTATCCATGAGCATGGTATGTTCTTCCATTTGTTTGTGTCCTCTTTGATTTCACTGAGCAGTGGTTTGTAGTTCTCCTTGAAGAGGTCCTTTACATCCCTTGTCAGTTGGATTCCTAGGTATTTTATTCTCTTTGAAGCAATTGTGAATGGAAGTTCATTGCTGATTTGGCTCTCTGTTTGTCTGTTACTGGTGTGTAAGAATGCTTGTGATTTTTGCACATTAATTTTGTATCCTGAGACTTTGCTGAAGTTGCTTATCAGCTTAAGGAGAGATTTTGGGCTGAGACAATGGGGTTTTCTAAATATACAATCATGTCATCTGCAAACAGGGACAATTTGACTTCTTCTTTTCCTAACTGAATACCCTTGATTTCTTTCTCTTGCCTAATTGCCCTAGCCAGAACTTCCAACACTATGTTGAATAGGAGTGGTGAGAGAGGGCATCCCTGTCTTGTGCCAGTTTTCAAAGGGAATTTTTCCAGTTTTTGCCCATTCAGTATGATATTGGCTGTGGGTTTGTCATAAATAGCTCTTATTATTTTGAGGTACGTTCCATCAATACCGAATTTATTGAGCGTTTTTAGCATGAAGGGCTGTTGAATTTTGTCAAAAGCCTTTTCTGCATCTATTGAGATAATCATGTGGTTCTTGTCTTTGGTTCTGTTTATATGCTGGATTATGTTTATTGATTTGCGAATGTTGAACCAGCCTTGCATCCCAGGGATGAAGCCCACTTGATCATGGTGGATAAGCTTTTTGATGTGCTGCTGAAATCCGGTTTGCCAGTATTTTATTGAGGATTTTTGCATCGATGTTCATCAGGGATATTGGTCTAAAATTCTCTTTTTTTGTTGTGTCTCTGCCAGGCTTTGGTATCAGGATGATGTTGGCCTCATAAAATGAGTTAGGGAGGATTCCCTCTTTTTCTATTGATTGGAATAGTTTCAGAAGGAATGGTACCAACTCCTCCTTGTACCTCTGGTAGAATTCAGCTGTGAATCCATCTGGTCCTGGACTTTTTTTGGTTGGTAGGCTATTAATTATTGCCTCAATTTCAGAGCCTGCTATTGGTCTATTCAGGGATTCAACTTCTTCCTGGTTTAGTCTTGGAAGAGTGTAAGTGTCCAGGAAATTATCCATTTCTTCTAGATTTTCCAGTTTATTTGCGTAGAGGTGTTTATAGTATTCTCTGATGGTAGTTTGTATTTCTGTGGGGTCGGTGGTGATATCACCTTTATCATTTTTAATTGCATCGATTTGATTCTTCTCTCTTTTCTTCTTTATTAGTCTTGCTAGTGGTCTGTCAATTTTGTTGATCTTTTCAAAAAACCAACTCCTGGATTCATTGATTTTTTGGAGAGTTTTTGTGTCTCTATCTCCTTCAGTTCTGCTCTGATCTTAGTTATTTCTTGCCTTCTGCTAGCTTTCGAATGTGTTTGCTCTTGCTTCTCTAGTTCTTTTAATTGCGATGTTAGAGTGTCAATTTTAGATCTTTCCTGCTTTCTCTTGTGGGCATTTAGTGCTATAAATTTCCCTCTACACACTGCTTTAAATGTGTCCCAGAGATTCTGGTATGTTGTATCTTTGTTCTCATTGGTTTCAAAGAACATCTTTATTTCTGCCTTCATTTTGTTATGTACCCAGTAGTCATTCAGGAGCAGGTTGTTCAGTTTCCATGTAGTTGAGCGGTTTTGATTGAGTTTCTTAGTCCTGAGTTCTAGTTTGATTGCACTGTGGTCTGAGAGACAGTTTGTTATAATTTCTGTTCTTGTACATTTGCTGAGGAGTGCTTTACTTCCAATTACGTGGTCGATTTTGGAGTAAGTACGCTGTGGTGCTGAGAAGAATGTATATTCTGTTGATTTGGGGTGGAGAGTTCTATAGATGTCTATTAGGTCTGCTTGCTGCAGAGATGAGTTCAATTCCTGGATATCCTTGTTAACTTTCTGTCTCGTTGATCTGTCTAATGTTGACAGTGGAGTGTTGAAGTCTCCCATTATTATTGTATGGGAGTCTAAGTCTCTTTGTAAGTCTCTAAGGACTTGCTTGATGAATCTGGGTGCTCCTGTATTGGGTGCATATATATTTAGGATAGTTAGCTCTTCCTGTTGAATTGATCCCTTTACCATTATGTAATGGCCTTCTTTGTCTCTTTTGATCTTTGATGATTTAAAGTCTGTTTTATCAGAGACTAGGATTGCAACCCCCGCTTTTTTTTGTTCTCCATTTGCTTGGTAAATCTTCCTCCATCCCTTTATTTTGAGCCTATGTATGTCTCTGCGTGTGAGATGGGTCTCCTGAATACAGCAGACTGATGGGTCTTGACTCTTTATCCAGTTTGCCAGTCTGTGTCTTTTAATTGGAGCATTTAGTCCATTTACATTGAAGGTTAAGATTGTTATGTGTGAACTTGATCCTGCCATTATGATATTAACTGGTTATTTTGCTTGTTAGTTGATGCAGTTTCTTCCTAGCCTCGATGGTCTTTACATTTTGGCATGTTTTTGCAATGGCTGGTACCGGTTGTTCCTTTCCATGTTTAGTGCTTCCTTCAGGGTCTCTTGTAAGGCAGGCCTGGTGGTGACAAAATCTCTAAGCATTTGCTTATCTGTAAAGGATTTTATTTCTCCTTCACTTATGAAACTTAGTTTGGCTGGATATGAAATTCTGGGTTGAAAATTCTTTTCTTTAAGAATGTTGAATATTGGCCCCCACTCTCTTCTGGCTTGGAGAGTTTCTGCCGAGAGATCTGCTGTTAGTCTGATGGGCTTCCCTTTGTGGGTAACCCGACCTTTCTCTCTGACTGCCCTTAAGATTTTTTCCTTCATTTCCACTTTGGTGAATCTGGCAATTATGTGTCTTGGAGTTTCTCTTCTCAAGGGGTATCTTTGTGGCGTTCTCTGTATTTCCTGGATTTGAATGTTGGCCTGCCCTACTAGGTTGGGGAAGTTCTCCTGGATGATATCCTGAAGAGTGTTTTCCAACTTGGTTCCATTTTCCCCCTCACTTTCAGGCACCCCAATCAGACGTAGATTTGGTCTTTTTACATAATCCCATACTTCTTGCAGGCTTTGTTCATTTCTTTTTCTTCTTTTTTCTTTTGGTTTCTCTTCTCGCTTCATTTCATTCATTTGATCCTCAATCGCAGATACTCTTTCTTCCAGTTGATCGAGTCGGTTACTGAAGCTTGTGCATTTGTCACGTATTTCTCGTGTCATGGTTTTCATCTCTTTCATTTCGTTTAGGACCTTCTCTGCATTAATTACTCTAGCCATCAATTCTTCCACTTTTTTTTCAAGATTTTTAGTTTCTTTGTGCTGGGTACGTAATTCCTCCTTTAGCTCTGAGAAATTTGATGGACTGAAGCCTTCTTCTCTCATCTCGTCAAAGTCATTCTCCGTCCAGCTTTGATCCGTTGCTGGCGATGAGCTGCGCTCCTTTGCCGGGGGAGATGCGCTCTTATTTTTTGAATTTCCAGCTTTTCTGCCCTGCTTTTTCCCCATCTTTGTGGTTTTATCTGCCTCTGGTCTTTGATGATGGTGATGTACTGATGGGGTTTTAGTGTAGGTGTCCTTCCTGCTTGATAGTTTTCCTTCTAACAGTCAGGACCCTCAGCTGTAGGTCTGTTGGAAATTGCTTGAGGTCCACTCCAGACCCTGTTTGCCTGGGTATCAGCAGCAGAGGCTGCAGAAGATAGAATATTTCTGAACAGCGAGTGTACCTGTCTGATTCTTGCTTTGGAAGCTTCCTCTCAGGAGTGTACTCCACCCTGTGAGGTGTGGGGTGTCAGACTGCCCCTAGTGGGGGATGTCTCCCACTTAGGCTACTCAGGGGTCAGGGACCCACTTGAGCAGGGAGTCTGTCCCTTCTCAGATCTCAACCTCCGTGTTGGGAGATCCACTGCTCTCTTCAAAGCTGTCAGACAGAGTCGTTTGAGTCTGCAGAGGTTTTGGCTGCGTTTGTTATTGCCCTGTCCCCAGAGGTGGAGTCTACAGAGACAGGCAGGTTTCCTTGAGCTGCTGTGAGCTCCACCCAGTTCGAGCTTCCCAGCAGCTTTGTTTACCTACTTAAGCCTCAGCAATGGCGGGCGCCCCCCCCCCCAGCCTCGCTGCTGCTGCCTTGCCGGTAGATCACAGACTGCTGTGCTAGCAATGAGGGAGGCTCCGTGGGTGTGGGACCCTCCCGGCCAGGTGTGGGATATGATCTCCTGGTGTGCCTCGTGCTTAAAGCGCAGTATTGGGGTGGGAGTTACCCGATTTTCCAGGTGTTGTGTGTCTCAGTTCCCCTGGCTAGGAAAAGGGATTCCCTTCCCCTTTGCGCTTCCCAGGTGAGGCAATGCCTAGCCCTGCTTCAGCTCTAGCTGGTCGGGCTGCAGCAGCTGACCAGCACCGATCGTCCGGCACTCCCCAGTGAGATGAACCCAGTACCTCAGTTGAAAATGCAGAAATCACCGGTATTCTGTGTCGCTCGCGCTGGGAGTTGGAGACTGGAGCTGTTCCTATTCAGCCATCTTGCTCCGCCCCCCATCCAGGGCATATTTCATTTGTGACAAACTGCTATATTCTGGATGAAGGGGACAGAGGGACAGCAGGGTGGATATCCTGGAGTGTTACAGAATGTTGCTGGGTTCTAAAAGTGCTACAGTAACCTAGCAAGTCTCATTACAAAGCTGCTGCAGCTTTGTAATATTTAAAAATAAATTTAAAGATAAATAGATAAATAACTCTGTCGACTGGGTACTATTCCTCCTCAAGGGTAGGCATTTCTCTTTATAAAATGAATATTAATGGAAAACCAAGATTCTGTGTTATATTGAAGTTTACTTTAGTGCTATCTTTCATAGTATCCACATTTAGAGAATCCCAGAGTAAAATCCTATGGCCTTGTGAGAATTATCAATAGAAGCAAAGTCAAAAGGTCTGGAATGAGACAAAATGTCTGCAGTATTGCTGTGCCTCTATTTGCAGGTGAAGATGAGTGAGAATTGAATGTGATGAACGACTCCTGAAAAGAATGCTGGGGTTCACAGTGGGTCATAGCACCACCGGCAGCACGTGTTCATTGCGAACTTTCGGTGCACCAGGCTCTGTGGAAGCACTGTTCATGGTTTGACTTTTTAACCCTCACAGCACCCTTCTGAGACAAGTACTATTAATAATATTTTCTCCATTTGCCTTCCATTTCTTGCCTCTGTGTTACTTCATTGCACATTATAAAAAAAGAGCCAAATGGTTTCTTCCCTATCCACACAGGAAAAAGCGACACACTTGTCCTCCCACCCCCACCCCCCTTTAATTCTTTTCATTTTCGATATTAGTTTAGGGTCATAAAATCTAAAAGTTCATGCTGGCCACTATTTTTATTTACATCCTCTTATACCTACTGAATGTTTCAGCAGAATTTCCTGCAAGGAGGATGGTTTCGACAACCACCACTGTATTCTTGCTTGACTTCTCTTTGGGTGGAAAAGTTAATGCCCAGAACAACTGACAAAATGCTGGCAAAGAAATGAAGAAAACAGCGCAAAAAGGCCAGATGACTTACTCATTGATCTTCCAGCTTAAATGACCAAAATTCGATTGCAATTGAACCATTAACATCCTAATGTTCTGCAGTAGAAGTACTGAGTGCTCTGCTAAAGATTCAAAAAGAATTACAGCAAAGGAAAAAAAAAAGTCTAGCTAAAACCTATTATTTCTAAGCATTTTTCAACTAGGATGCTTCCTTGAGAGCTATTCATTTTCACTTAAAACTGTGTTTTCTTCTGCAATTCCGTTTTCAATTTCCAGGTAAGTACAAGAAAAGATACATGCAGTGAATAAACGTGTGTTGGGAGTAGGGGGTGGATAATGAGGATGTGTTTAGGTACAATGCACACAGAGACTGAGGTTGAATGGAGGAATGTTTCCATCTCATGTTTACATACTCCAAACATGTGAAAGATGTCCTGAGAGACTCCACCAAGGACTTTATGGCCAAGAGCAATTTGTTGTGGGTAATGCTAATCAGTTCAGTAAAGGTAAAAACACTGTTTGCTACTAAAACTAACATAAGAAAACTTAATATACATTGTTACCAGACAAACAAACAAAACGATATGGTTTCCTAAAGAAGCATATAGATTCAGTTTCAATGTCTTACATAGATTTCCTTCTCCTAAGCTTTCTTAAGCCAATTTTCTACTTCAACAATTTTGATTGGTCCTCTTCTACAAGCCATAGAATCATTGAAAAAGTATTCTTTCTAGAATTGACTTAAAGAAACGTCTCTATAGATGCCTGTCCTCTTAACTCATTCCTCAACCAAACCTCCTTCAATAAGGAGGTTGTATCACTCTGAAACTCTGTTTATGCCATCCCAGGAGTTGTATTCAGGTTGAACTTTTAGGACATTCATGTATCTGTTTATTCACAAAAGCATTAAGAAGCCAGATGAAATAGTGGATCTGTTCAATTATCACCAATAGTTGCTAAAAGCATGAGATAAAAGGATGATGGGAACTTTGCAGTGAATAGATCAGGTTGACAACCCTGGAATCCTAGCTTAATCTTTTTTCCTCCTCCTGTTTTGTTCTTGACATTAGCCAGTTTTTTGTTTGTTAGTTTGGAAAACGGCATTATATACATATGTAGCCATGTAAACCAACAACAACAAAAAACCTTCACAAAAACATAAATTTTCAGAGTAGAAAGGAAAATGTCACCTTGTCGTCTTGTGCCTAGGATATTCCCTTTTCTAAATATAACTACTCTCATTCCTTATGTTAATAACACACAAAATTAAGAAACAGATTTTATGTGTTTTCTAATGTGATGCAATACTAAATGTATACCACCACCTTGTAGAAATTCTGTCAAATACATAACCATATAAACACAGAAAGAAAGAAAGCAAGAGACATAAACCTGATTAAGCTCTGGATCTATGCATTAATTTACAGGAAATGCAGAAAATAAAGAAAATATACATCAAAAGTAAAATTCAATTCTCACAGGACTATTCTGACAAATGGCAAGAAGTAAAAAGAAAAGAAGGAAACATATTTAGATTACAGAAAAAATTGAGAAATGTATCAAATAAATGTGAGATGTACAATGTATTTAGATCCTAATGTGAAAAAAACAATTTTATAAAGACATTTATGAGAGAAGGGAGAGACTAGCTATTCAATGATGATAATGAACTATTGTCTTTTGTGTGTATTATACATTTTTTGAGAGCAATTATCTCTTAAAGTTGCATGCTGTAGTATTTAAAATAAAATCATATGTAAAGGTTTACTTTGAACTGGCCAATGGTGAGGGAAAAAATATGTATAGGGTATATGTAAAAATAAATTGGCCAGATATTGACAGCTGTTGGGGTTCAGTGATGGATACATGGTGATTCATTACACTACTCTTTCTGCTTTTGTGTTGGTCTGAAGGATCAGATGATGCTCATGAAAATAAAAATAAAAGACGGAGAAGACCAGAAAAAGAGGAGGAGGAAGTAGAATAAAAAGAAGAGGAGGAGGAGGAGGAGGAGGAGGAGGATAGAAACGAAAAGGAGGAAGAAAAAAAAAGAAGATCAAGATGACATAAGGGGGAAATAGGGAGGGTGTGCGGAGGAGGCAAGAGAGGAGATGAAGTTAGTTGCATCTAAGGATATCTACCATGTACCAGACACTCTCCTAAAGATGAGGGATACAGATATAAATAATAATACAACATGTTGTCAGCTTTCACAGTTCTACTCAAATACTTCTGCTGAAAACCAGGGTTTCCACTCTCATGTCAGGTCTTACAGATGCTCTTGGATTAATGTGCTTCCCATGTATCTAATTAAGGGGCACACATATTGCAGAAGCTATGGCATATGGGAAGGTTCATCTAACTCCCACGGGACTTTAGCCCCTTCCTGGATGAAACCTAGGCATGTTGTGGGGATAGAATGATTGCATCTCACTGGTAGCATGCCCCTTCACCTCCTTAAGCACACAGATAAAACACAAGGGAATTCATCTCACTTCAGAATTTGAAAGGATATTTCAGAATCATCAGTTTCATCAAAGTTTATTTTTAGAAAAGTCATACTTGAAAGTCCTAGTTAGAGCAACCAGGCAAGAGAAAGATACAAAAGGCATTTAAAGGAAACGAAGTCAAACTATCTTTGTTTGAAGATGCTGTGAATTCATTCCTACAAGACTCTATAGTCTCAGCCCAAAAGCTTCTAGAACAATTTCAGCAATGTTTCTGGATACAAAATCAATATACAAAAATTAGTAGCATTTCTATATGCCAATAGCATCCAAGCTCAGTACCAAATGAAGAATGTAATCTCATTCACAATAGTCACAAAAAGTACTGAGGAATATAGCTAACCAGGTGAAAGATCTCTAAAACAACAATTACAAAACACTGCTGAAAGAAATGAGAGATGACACAAACAAATAGAAAAACATTCTATGTTCATGAATAGGAATAATCAATATTCTTCACAGAATTAGAAAAAAAAAAAAACTAATCTAAAAATCATATGGAACCAAAAAGAGCCCAAATAGCCAAGGCAATCCCAAGCAAAAAGAACAAAACTGAACACATTACATTACACAACTTCAAGCTATACTATAAGGCTACAGTAAACCAAACAGCATGGTACTGGCACAAAACAGACACATAGACCAATGGAATAGCATAGAGAGCCCAAAAATAAAGCTGCACACTTACAGACAACTGATCTTTGACAAAGGTGACAAAAATGACCAATGGGGAAAGGATTCATTCAATAAATGGTGCTGGGATAACTGCAGAAGATTGCAGAAGATTGAAATTGTACCACCTCCTTATACCATATACAAAAATTAACCCAAGATATATAAAAACTTAAATGTAAAACTTAAAACTATAAAAGCTCTTTAAGAAAATTTGGAAATGCCATTCTAGATATAGGCCCTGTCAAAAATTTTATGAAGATAACAAACGTAATTGCAACAAAAATTGACAAATGTGACCTATTTAAACTAAAGAGCTTCTGCACAGCAAAAGAAACCATCAATGGAGTAAACAGACAACCCAAAAAATTGGAGAAAATATTTTCAATGTACACATCCAATAAAGATCTAATATCCAGAATCTATAATGAACTTAAACAAATTAACAAGCAAAAACCAAATAATCTTATTAAAAAGTGGGCAAAGGACATGAACAGACACTTTTCGAAAGAAGACATATTCGTGGTCAAAACACATGAAAAAATGCTCAACATCACTAATCATTAGAGAAATGTAAATCAAAACCACAATTAGATACCATCTCATACCAGTCAGAATGGCTATTATTAAATGGTCAGATGCTGGTGAGGTTGCAGAAAAAAAGGTAATGTTTACACACTTCTGGTGTGAATGTAAATTAGTTCAGCCACTGTGGAAAGCAGTTTGGTCATTTCTCAAAGAACTTAAAACAGAATTACCATTTGACCAAATAATCCCATTACCGGGTATATACCCAAAGGGACATAAATTGTTCTAACATAAAGATACATGCACATACATGTTCATGGCAGCACTATTCCCAATAGTAAAGACATGGCATTGACCTGGATTCTCATCAATGGTAGACTGGATAAAGAAAATGTGGTACATATACACCATGGAATACTGTACATCCATAAAAACAAGAATGAGATAACGTCCTTTAGCAGCAACATGGATGGAACCAAAGGCCACTATTCTAAGCACACTAATGCAGGAACAGAAAGCCAAACATTAAACTTTCTCACTTACAATGGGGAGCTACACATTGAGCACACATAGACACAAAGAAGGGGACAGTACAGGTTGGGGCCTATTTGAGGCTAGAAGATAAGAACTGAAAAACTATCTATTGGACACTATGCTTATTACTTGCATGACAACATAATATGTACACCAAACCCCCACGACACTCAGTTTATCTATAGAACCAAGCTGCATATGTACACTTGAAACTAAGCTAAAATTAAAATTAAAAAGCCATGATTTCACCCATTTAATCTCTAGTTGTAAGTCTTATGGGTATATTGGATTACCTCTAGTGATTGCAACTGTAAATAGGAAAGAAAAATATACATGCACATACACTGAACACCCTAAAGGCAAGTCTAGGTCTTCAAAATTTCTACATGCCCAGAATCTAAAACCAGGTCTGGCATACAGTGGACATCCAGTAAAGGTATGTTTAATAGAGGATAAAGGAATAAGTGAATGCACTGAAAAGGGAAATAAAATAATGAGAAAGTAACATCTGTAAAAATGTGAAAAAGGAAAGTTACAATGCTTCACCTTAGATAGCTGATAGTTTGGATGAAGAATATAATTCCAGAGACCAGGGAATTTCCGACAAAGATGAAGAAAAAAATAGCAGTACATTAAGCCTTGATATTTGAGCTCTTTATCATGAATTGGCTTCTCAAATGGCTAAAGACCCTACTTCTCTACCTGTCACTGCTTTCACTTTTTTCAATTAATTTATTCAAGTAAAGATGATATAAATACCCTGTGAGCTTTTTTTAATGATTAATTTTATATTAAGACAATTATATATATACATTTACCTCTTCACATATACTTTTGACCATGTAGTCATGATCATTCAAGAATGAAATAGATGGGTTTCTTCATCATGAGTCCTAACGATATTCATAACTGAGGAAAAAGAGTCTGTATATTTCCCAACACAGAGGTTCTGAGGGCTCTGAGCTAATTATGCATGTCATATTTCACTTGTCCCAAGAAAAACAGAACAGCTGACCTGACAAGGAAATATTTGTAACCATCTGCTAACCAGAAGGTTGAAATGGACCGTTCACCATTAGAACAAACTTGACGATTTGCTTGACGAGCAACTAACCACTCCCTGCTACCCACAGAAGGAAAGTCATTTAATAGCAATGTAAAGGCCATGCTCAGTAGAGCAGTATTGAGAACACTGTCTTAAAATCCAGGCTCAGTTTAAAACACTTTCATGTCACTACTATGGTTTAATGGGGAAGGAGTCCTTCAAAAATCTTAACATTTTGAAACTAGTGTGATGGTACTTCCATCTTTCTTATAATCAATACAACCATTGTAAAAGAGTTAGGAGCTTGCAGGCTGGTAGAGAGAAACCTGGGTTGAAACTCTACCTCTGCATGTATTATATTTGTGACTAAAATCAAGTTATATAGCATCCCCAAGCTCATCATTTCTTCATGTATAAAAGGTAGTCATCCCCAAAGAGAAACATTATATTCTTTGTGTGGCTAGATGCTGTAAGGAACATTGTGTTACTTCCAATGTCTCCAAGCCCACAGTCAGCAATAAATTACCAAAATAAGGGCCAGAATGTATCTCAGTATTGTTACCGTTGATAGCTTTACACTTAAATTTCATTTCCAAAGTTCACCTGCATTTTCCTAGGCTCAAGTGACTGCCCTCCTCTAGAACATTCTCAGAAACAAATCGTTCATGCCTCCCTTTGAAGCTTTACTGCCCACTGGACATGCCTCTCTGATCATACGTCTGCTAAGCTCTCATCCCTGTATGCCAATTCTCTATTGTTTAACAACCAGCTCCCTCCATCTTTCCAAATATTTTGTGCTCTCTGGAACTCCAAATCCACACTGAGCACTCCTCAATGCAACCTTATCCTAGTTTTCAAATAGTTCCTTAACTAAAACCTGGAGGTTTGCTGAGAACACTGCTTCCCCTAGGGCTCTATTAAGTAGAAGTATTTTTCTCCCTTGCATAGCCCCATGTATCTCAATGTCCTTCTTATTTCCCAATGCCACTTGCATTCTCAAATTTGTTTCTCCCTGTGTACGACAGAAAAAAACTCCTGTTCCTTTTTTTCCTAACCCCTGTGCGTCTTGACTTGTTTGTCACAAACTGTGAAGGGTCTGGGATTTCACCATATCTGCAAGCCTACAAGTTAGCCTGCCACAGTTTTGGGTGCTGGCGGAAGACATAAGAATCAAAGGGCAGGGATGAAAGGTGTTATTTTTCACAGAAACAGTAGTAGCCAGAGTATCAGCCTTTTCTGGCTCTGGTTCCTCGAGCCCCAATTCACATAGGCTGACAGAAAAAGAGCCAGGTGACACCATGGACTACATTACAGGAGAGGACTCTGAGCTTAGAGAGCCTGGTCTTTGATCCCAGACAGTAAATATTGCTGACCTTTGCTCTGAAAAGAAACACTATCTCCAACTTCCAAAGTTGTTTGCTATACAAGTGCTGTTGGAAAAGTAGTCTGGAACAAAAGTGGTCGCTGTCCCTGCCCACAAGATGTGCAGAAACATGAGAGACCCATGGACAATTTTCTTCCAACAGTGTTCATGTCCCTCCTTATAATATGAGTCTCAGGGTTTGGGATCCATCTTTTCCTTCTCCTCACACTCACTCCTTCCTGGACAATTTTATTCATTTTAATGACATTAACTATGAACCACTGATGAAGTTATACTTTGTATCTGTGGTGTAGACTCCTGAGTTCTACACCTATACATTGAGTTGTCTTCATAACCCTTCTAGTTGTATGTCTTATGGGTGTCTTGGATTCAACATGTCTACAATTAAACTCTTGCCCCTTCTACCCGCCAGCTCTTGGTCACGTACATACATGACAGCTTCTGTGCTGTATATATTCTGTGTGTTCCCCAGATGAACCTGGTACCATTCTCTACACCTTGAGAAACTTTCTTTGATGAACAAATACAGAGCTCTCTTACCTTTTGACATCTGGTTAATTTGGTCAATGGGAGCCGCAGGCAGAAGACTAAAGGGCAGGAGGGTGGTTTGATGTTGCTGTTTATTGGTCTGGCTACCTCCCTGTCAGTTAGCCTGTCCTTACATTTGTTCTCCCAGGCTTCTGGTAACCACTCTGTCTGCTTGCCCTTTCTGGTTTGGAGTGGTGTTTCTCTATGTTATTCGCCCAGAGGTACTGCATTGTCCTTCGCTGCCTTCTTAAGAAACTCTTCTGGCACTTTTGGACATTATGCCTTTGTGAGACTCTGTTTAAGTAATTCCCTTTGAATGACTCATCATTTCTACTTGGATTCTCACTGATACATTCAGCTGAGTATGCCAGAAATGGGGGTGTCATGATTGCTCTCATTTCCCCATATCTCATCCATGACCAAATTACAGAGATTTGGATTCCCAAATACTTAGCACAATTGTCTCCTTCCCTCCATCTCCACAACCACTGCCCTTCTCCAAGTCATCATCCTATCTCACCTGGACTGCTGTATGGCCTCCTCACTGGTCTCACAATGTCTATCCTGGCACCTCTTTAACACAATTTTCATACAGTAGTCAACTTACCATTAAATTGCAAACTAGGCCATGCCACTCCCAATTGAAACCCCTCACCTGTTCCCCACTTCATTTACTTGGAAATCAGAACCTCAACATAGTCTACGAGGCTCAGTGTGATCTGACTCCCTCCAGTCACATCTTAGAGCCACATTCCTTCTCATTATATTTCACGTTCTGTTACCTTTTTTTTTTTTTTAAACAAATTTCAAGCATATTCTAATTTCCTCTTTCTTCTATTTGAAAAATTCTCATTCTGGATAACTACTACTCTCAGATTCTAGTTTAAATGTTATATTTAAGAGACTTCTACTAATTCTCAAAGTTTGGTCTCTCTGTACAGTTTCCCTACGTGCCCCTAGCCTAGCATTAGGCTATGCAAAGACACAAAAATTATAGTTATATTATGGATGTTGAGAGAGGTGGGCAGGGTGTAGGGTGGGGAATACAGGAAAAGAAAGAAAAGGAAAGAAAAAGTAAAAGAAGGAAACCAGGCAGACATGAATCAGTTATAAATAAGAACATAAAGCCAGGCAAGATGCAATTTTAGAAAAAATAATAGAGACAATAAACATTATGAATTAAGAGAGGAAGAATACCATAAATTTACATAGTCAATTAATTTAGGGTCTAGGACTGGAGGCAATGACTCCAGTTAGGACTATTTACAAAACTGAGGCACGTGGTAAGGATGTCTTGGACTGCAGTGGTAGCAGTGAGGATTATCTGTTCCCCACAGAGTCTGGCACAATAAATAATTGATTTATGAGTTAGTTTATTTTGTAGAAAGCTGAGTAGGACTTAGTGACTGAGTGGATAAGGGAGAGAAGTGGATAGAGAAAGGATGGGAAAAAAGGAAGGTGCAAAAACATTTTTAAAACTCTACTAAGAGAAGTCACCAAATTTGGAACTTTAAAACTGAACTCACTTAACTCATACAACAGCACTATGAAATAGACTGCATTACTTCACTCTTTTAAAAATAGAAGATAAAAGCTTAAAGCAGAAGAGATAGGCTTTGCAGTTAGTCTCAAATCTTGGTTCTGCCACTTACCAGCTGTGTGACTAGTTATGCTAGGAAACAAAAATGAATAATAAAAGTCATGCTACAGGGTTGGTGTGAAAGGAAATAACAGTTGTAAGGAGTATACATTGGACTTGATCTCTATTGTATCCAATGAAACCATTAAGTGATCTCCAAAAACTAAAGCAAATGACACATATAAAGAGTGAAATGATGATGATGATAAAAGACCTGAGGCCAGAATATAGATTCCAAAGTCAATAGAGAAACTAGAAATAAGGGGTATTTCTGCAAGCAAGGAAACAACACAGAAGGTGAGTCCCACGTGTGCCCAAATACTTGACTGACTGCAAAGTTCATAGGCACAGGGGAGGCCCAGAGAAGTCCAGGCTGAAAAAAGCAGAAGTGCAAAATGGCAAGAGTTGGAGAGAGATATAAGTAGCTGTAGACTGCAGGAGAGGCAAGTTTGCAGTTTGACTGTAGGTAACCATCTTTTAGAAAACAGCACAATCTTCAGAGGAGCATGACAGAACTCAGAGTTGCTTTAGCCACATCCCATATCTTTTGGTAATGAAAACAGGAAAATTTGTAGCATTAGTTGTTACATAATGAAAAAATGAAGGCTGTAAATCAATGAGCTAAGCCAGGGGTAGACAAAGTATGACCCATGACATGTTTTTCTATGTCCCACAAACTAATAATGGCTTTTAAATTTTAAACAATATGGTTAAAAAAATAGAAGAAAAAGAAAATAATGTAAGATACAGACTCTATGTGACCCTAATCTTAAAATATTTATTATCTACTTCAGAAAAAGGTTGCTGAACCCTAATCTAAGCCTCTTCTTAACAACCTAGAAAAGAAGAAAGAAAAGGAGGAGAAAAAACTAAACAAAAAGTTACCAGAAAGAGGGATATAAAGACAACAGTAGAAATAGATGAAATAGAAAACAACAGAGACAATAAAGAAAACAAAAGTTATTTTTATAAGGTTAATAAAATTGATAAGGCCAGACTCAGTGGCTCACGCCTGTAATCCCAGCACTTTGGGAGGCCAAGGCAGGTGGATCACCTGAGGTCAGGAGTTCGAGACCAGCCTGGCAAACATGGTGAAACTTTGTCTCTACTAAAAATAAAAAAATTAGCCAGGCGTGGCTGGGCGCGGTGGCTCACGCCTGTAATCCCAGCACTTTAGGATGCTGAGGCGGGTGGATCACAATGTCAGGAGATCGAGACCATCCTGGCTAACACGGCAAAACCCCGTCTCTACTAAAAATACAAAAAAAAAAAAAAAAAATCTCCGCAGCTGTGATCATATTCACTGATGCCAGGCTGATTTACCCTGAGATTGGGAACAAGGTAAGGTACTCCCATTATTACTTCTACTCAATATTGTATTAGGAAGTCCTGATCAGTGCAATAAAGCAAGACAAAATGCATTGAAATAAGAAAGCATTGTGTCACAGATGATGTGATCATCTATATAAAAAATCCTAAAAATCTACAAATGAGCTACTATAATAAACAATGAAAATGTATAATATTCAACGTCTACATACAGAGTTAATTCTATTTCAGTAATGGTAGCATTAACACTTGAAAAGGAATTACAAAGATACTATTTTTTAATGGCATGACAATATGAAAAACTGAGGGTTGAATTTAACAAAAATATATACAAAATCTATATAATGAAAATAACAAAACAAGAGAGAAATCAAAGATTTAAATAAACAGAGTGGTATACGATGTTGACGAATTTAAAGGCTCAATATTGAGATGTCCATTTTCTCCATATTGGTATACAGATTGGATGCAATTGAAATAAAACTGCTGCTTCTCTCATTTGGGTGTGTACTAAAGAATTCACAGATGAGACATGATGAGAGCATTTTTATCATGATAAAGACAAAATTCTATTTTCAATCCCATTTTTCATAAGCCTTCTACAAATATTCAACATTCCTTAGGGAATATATTTTAGTTATGTCAATGAATTTGGCATGAGTATCTTTTATCTAGAATAGTCCTGGAAGAAAACTGCTCATCAGAAGAGATTTGAAAATATACTTGGACCATGACCTGTAGAATTACTTATGCCTCATTCACTTCCATGGCATCACTCACATTATTTTTCACCACATAACCCTTCATACTGAAACACAGTAAGGCAATATGACAGGATTCACTGGTCTGTCTTACCACATACCCTTCTACTTGGCCTAACAAAAATGACAGAATAGCTTACTGAAGACTCAGTTATTGTGCCAGCTAGTAGACAACACATTGCAAGGTGGGGACAACATCCCACAAGACTTGGTATATGCTTTTAACAGGAACCAATATATAGTGCTGTTTCTCCATCAGAACACTGAGCTCTAGGAAGGAATGGAAGTGTAAACACGTGCATCACTATTATGCCAAATAACTCATGTGCAAACACAACGTTTTCCATGGGTGCACATTTGATCTCTGTTTATGTAGAGATAAGAATGTTTGCACCAGGGTACATGAAAATGATTCCAGTGAACTGGAAGCTGAGACTGCCACCTGGCCATCATAAAATATTCTCTTTGTCTTCGAAATCATGCATTTTCACCATTATTGTATCCATGGAAGGTTTCTTCCTTCCTTGATCTCTTCTTTTACTCTCTACTTTCCTTCTTTATTTTTTTATTCTGGTTGGCATAGTCTAGATTTCCTTGATCTACAGATTATTGTTTTTCTTCAGCTGTGACAATTCTTCAGTCATTATCTGTTTATAAATTCCCTCTTTTCCATTCTCATTATTCACTTCTGGGACCCAGGGCTGATTAGTGTTCCTCCATACACTTCCATATTTGCTATCCTTCATTGTCCTGTGCTGCATTTTCTTTCAGATGTATGTTCTAGCTCAAGCATTCTCTCTTTGACTGTGTCTAATCTTTTTTAACCGATCCATTCAGTGTTTTATCATTTTTGATAGCCTTTGGTTGATAGTACACATTGGCAGGATTCCACATTTATTCATCTATTTTATGCATGGTTTTATTCTAAATCTATTATTTCTAATTAGAAAAAAAAAAAAAAAAAAAAAAAAAAAAAACTAGATGCCGGTCTGGGTGTGGTGTCTCACGCCTGTAGTCCCAGCACTTTGGGAGGCAGAGGCGAGCAGATTGCCTGAGGTCAGGAGTTTGAGACCAGCCTGGCTAACATGGTAAAACCTCATCTCTACTAAAAATACAAAAAGTTAGCAGAGTGTGGTGGCCCATGCCTGTAGTCCCAGCTACTTGGAAGGCTGAGGCAGGCGAATCGCTTGAACCCAGGAGGCAGAGGTTGCAGTGAGCCGAGATTGTGCCACTGCACTCCAGTCTGGGCAACAGAGCAAGACTCCATTCCAAAGGGGGGAAAAAAAATAAAAACTAGATGCCTTGGTTTACTTACATATATATATTATCTTTGTTTATGTTGGCTTTCACTACTAGTGTTTTCTTTGTGATTTATCAGCTTTAATTATCAGATAATAATGGTTAATTAATTTTAATTTAAAATTTTGACTCAGGCCTAAAGAAGACATACTTTTCTTGAAAATAATTCCTGCTGGAATCCAAGGCAAAACCTACCTGCTACTACTTTATTCCTCCCAAAGCAGTTCCAGCTTCATGCTTGAGTCTCAGATTTAGCAGCTCTACCTTGTAGTTTGTTTGGGGCCCTTTGGAGTACCTGGGAAGCCGCACTGCTCAAAGTCAAGTCAGTCCCTAACCTAACTTTATGGCCCATCAGGCTTCTTCTCAGGACTAAAGAATAAAAAACATTGTGCCAGGTATTTAAACCTTAATAATTAGCATTTGGATGCATATTTATTTCTCTATAATGGAGTCTATATATTGCTCCACATACATCTGTTGTTACTCCCATAACTACCAAATTCAGGTTGTCCAATATTCATAGAGTGTACTGCGGTGAACAACAGTTAACATTCATGCAATGTTTTCTACACTCCCAAAACTGTCCTCAGCACTTTACATTCATTATCTCACTTAATGAAATAACCATCCAATGAGGTGTTTGCTATTATTATTATTGACACTTTATGGGCAAGAAAACTGAGACTTAACTTAAATAACTTACCCAAAGTTATACAGATAACAAGTGGCTAGTCAAGTTACCGAACTCCAGCTGTTTGGCTCTCAGTCCAATGTGTGAATATTTTTAATAGAAATACATTCTGCATACAGTTGTAAGTGAACTGTTTAATCAGTTTTGATAAATACATATCAATATGAAGAATATTTCATCCCCCAGAAATCTCCCCCGACTAAGAAGGAACTATTGCTTTGTAATCTAGCACCATAAATTAGTTTTGTCTATTCAAGGCTTTCAAATAAATAGGATCATACAATATGTAGTTTGGGGGTCTGGGTTCTTTCACTCAGACACAAAATTTTGAGATTCATTTTGCTGCATATATCACAATCCATTCTATTTTCAAATGATAGACATTATTTGACTGATTGTATAGACCAGAGTTTGATAATTCACTTTTAGATGCACATCTGGGTGATTTCCAGTTTGGGGTACGTGTGTCAAGTTAGTCCGACATAGTTTCATGAGTGCTGGCTGAAGATGTGGAACCCCTGGTTCAGAGCCAAGGCATGGCAACAAGCACAATCATTATGTTTGCACTGGGCCCCTCCCCACAACCCCCTGAAATCCAGTGGGGGTAATGCAGAGTGGTCTATGTGGATGCAGAAGGCACAATGGGTTTGTGTTACATCAGTCAAACTCTGAGCTTTAGGAACTCAAATCTTTTATAAAGGACTTTAAGCAAGCCGATCTGACCTTCACTCCAGAGAGAGATATTATCTATATTATATTTGCCAGTAAGCAAAGTTCCCTATACTCCAAGGGGATACCGTATCTGTATCATCTGGGACTATTTGCTATGGAAACATCTTGAAAAGGTAATCAGTGCTTCTATTTGCAAAATAAGCAGAAACAAGAGAGGCCAATGGAGGACTGCCCCCCAACTGGGCTATCATGAATAAGTCGATGTGAATATTTCTGCACCAGAGTTTTGTAGACATATGTTTTCATTTCTCTTGGATAAATGCTTAGGAGTAGAGTTGTACAGGACAGGCTGGTATGTGCTTAACTTTTAAAGAAGTGTTCTAAAGTAGTTGTAGCATTTGCATTCTAACAGCAACACAGAAAGTGCCGGCTCCTCCATATCTTCTCTGATGTTAGATCTTATCAATCTTTTTCATTTTATTTGTGTAGTAGAATTTCATTATGGTTTAATTTGCATTTCTCTGGTGAATTATGACAAAGAGAATTTTTCTTGTATGCTTACTGGCCCACTGTATGAAATCTAACAACTTTCCTTGCCAAACATCTTAGAAGCTAAACATCCCAGATTACCTAAATTTTCTACTGGAAGAACACAGTAGTTCAGAAGGCCACAGGAATAGGGCCAAAATTTAATTATTTATTAAGAAAAGATTATATAGGCTGCAACCATTAAACTATACTTTATAAGATCACAACTACTTCCAAGTAGTTTTTCATTTTTAATTTTATATTTACTTATTTATTTGAGATGAGGTCTCTCTATAGCATCCAGGCTGGCCTTGAATTTCTGGGCTCAAAGTAATCCTGCCTCAGCCTTTGAGTAGCTGCAACTACAGACATGCATCATCATGCCCATCTCACTACTTCCAAGTGGTAAACTGCAGCTAATTCTGTGCCATTTAATACATACTTTAAGGAGCCAGTCAGAGCACAATTTTTCTTTTGTGGTTTCCAAATGAGCTAAAGGAAACAGCTTGTAAGATGTTTAAATTATATTTCCCTAAGGGTTTAAACTTTTTACATGGAAAAATTAGGAATTGCTTATGTTTTATTTTTAAATTGTGTTAACTCTTTAATGCCAGGGAGATACCACTTCTTTGTATCATTGTTTATGGTTTACAAGAGTAGAGCAAAATACTTTGGTTCAAATTCCAGCGCTGCCAGATGCTAGCCAAGTGACTTTTCAGCAAGCCACTTAACAAACCTCTGAGAACTTTGCTTTTATCTTTCTCTGTAGTAGATTGTAAATATTACCAGCTCTGTCAACTCTACTGAGTTGTAGGGAGGATCAAATGACACAGGAGTATTAAAACAATTTAAAGTCTCTAAAGTGCATCTCATAAAAAAGACAAATCTGTACCCAAACATATGGAAAAATATTCAACCTTGCAAGTTTTCCAAGAAATACAAATCAAAATAGAGATAACGTTTTAGTAGTTTTGCCAATGGCTGAATAAATTAGTAGAGTGCTTTCAGAAAACGGCTTAGCAATATATTTCAATTGTCCAAAAACGTTTGTACTCTGAATCAGTAATGATAAAAATAGGTAATGTGCATTTTATTGTCATTTACCACAGGCTTCCTATGTCAGGCATTGGACCAAGCACTTCACATGTATTAACTCATTTAGTGCTTCTATTTAAAACACAAAACAAAACAAAATAAAACCCTATCAGATAATTATTATCATCAACGTTTTAGAAATTAGAAAACAGGCACAGAGATGCAAAGTCACTTGTGTTAGGCTTCATAGCTAATGAGGCAGGAACTGAAATTGATTTAAGGCAATTTAGCTTCCAAGTCTTTGTTCTTTACTACTCCATTTAACAACTTCTAGAAATGGGCCGGGCGCGGTGGCTCACGTCTGTAATCCCAGCACTTTGGGAGGCGGAGGTGGGTGGATCACGAGGTCAGGAGATCGAGACCATCCTGGCAAACACGGTGAAACCCCGTCTCTACTAAAAATACAAAAAAAATTAGCCGGGCGTGGTGGCGGGCACCTGTAGTCCCAGCTTCTCGGGAGGCTGAGGCAGAAGAATGGCATGAACCTCGGAGACAGCGGAGCTTACAGTGAGTCGAGATCGCGCCACTGCACTCCAGCCTGGGTGACACAGCGAGACTCCATCTCAAAAAAAAAAAAAAAACACTTCTAGAAATGCATCCCAAGAAAGCAATCTCCCTCAAAAAGAAGAAGCAAGAGTTGAGTTATATCCTGATGTGTTTTAAACATACCTGCAAACTTCGTAAATAATTTTAGTGCAATTTCTGCAAACGATAGTATATGAAGTCACTGGGTTATTATATAACACTTTAATCAAGAAAATTAACAACAGATATAATATGTATGTTTTATAAAATTAAAAATACATTTTAAAGGTACCCAAATTTCTTATTATTATTCTGGGGTCACAGAATTACCAGAGTTGGGGGTTTTGCCTGTGCTAGCATTGTAAGTTTCCCCCTTTTGTGCTGAGGTGTATAGAAATCATTAGGACAAGTAGTTACTAGACACCTAATGTCTGACTGTGTGGCTGTTAGGGACCACACAGGACCATAAGTGGTAGGCAAACATCTTCCCATGAGTGACAAGACCAGCCACAAACTCGAGTGTTATCATGAGCAGTTCTGTCTTTTCATGAGCAAGCACTCATGAATGCACACTTTTCATGAGTAAGTACTCGTTAATAGTACAGAGCGAATGAGATATCATTCACCATTTTAATGAAAGAACACACACTATTGTGTTAAAATCACAAGAACATGAAAAACAGGTAACAATCACACAGGCTGTCCCAGGAGAAAAAAAGTTGAGCCAGAGTTAGGCACTCTCCCAGACTTATGACCTCTGTAGATTTTCTCCATCAGAGAATTGACAGCTCTTTTTCAAGGACAGTCTTTTCTTTACCCATATTCTTTCCCTACTCTTGGATAACAAAACAACTAGCCATTGAATGGCAGAGACGCACTCCTTGGTGGACCAACTCAAAAGAGCACAAAGCCTAGAGTAATGAGCTCCTTTTAGAAATGATGGTATGAGCTCCTTTCAGAAACCCGTGTTTTCTGTCCCAAAACACAGAAGCCTGTAGACATATATGTCACTCCGTATCTTTTCTTTGCTGCTGTAGTGGCTGAAGCTGGGTACTAAATGTTTTGCACATCATTTTCCCTATGAGAGATCTCAACCCAGGTGGACAGCTTGGAACAAAAGAAACAAAAAGAAACGGCCAGGAGCGGGTCTGTAATCCCAGCACTTTGGGAGGCCAAGGCAGGTGGATCATGAGGTCAGGAGATCAAGACCATCCTGGCTAACACGGTGAAACACTGTCTCTACTAAAAATACAAAAATTAGCCAGGCATGGTGGCGGCTGTAGTCCCAGCTACCTGGGAGGCTGAGGCAGGAGAATGACATGAACCCGGGAGGCAGAGCTTGCAGTGAGCCGAGATTGCCCCACTGCACTCCAACCTGTGCGACAGAGGGAGACTCTTGTCTCAAAACAAAAACAAAGAAAAAAAAACATAAGGCTTTGAAGCCTGCCAGACCTTGTTTTGGATTCTGGCTCTGCCACTTTCTAACCGGCGACTGATCATGAGCATGTCATGTCATTAACCTCGCTGAGCCTGAGCTGCCATTTTCTGCTGTGTGACCTTGTGCAGATTGCTGTCTTCCTGCGCTTCCATTTACTCATTTATAAAATAGCAAAAATGATCTCAGAGGGGAGTAAAACAGATCAACCCTTCTCAACTAAAAACTGTGGATAAAAATGGGACTTTTGAAGATCACTATCATCTGTGCAAAGTGCTTAAGTGAGTGACCAACGCATAGCAAAGTGTTCAATATTGCTTACTGTACTTATTTTTCAAAAGACGCACAAAATTAAAATCTTCAGGGTAAAACTTCCAAAAATATAATATTTTTTTCATTTGTCGATTTGAATTCACCTACAGGAATAGGTGTTTGCAGGAAGAGACATCATCATTTAAGAAAGTACCCAGTCAGCATGGGTTATTTTATTTGTTTTACTATTAGGGTTTTAACTATTTATGTAATTTCTTCTTCATAACACATGAAATGCAATAATTCTTCATAACATAAGAGCATAAGAGCATCATAGAAGAGAATTGAACGTAACAATGATCAATGCAGAAAAGACGTGGTCAAAGCTGAGAGGCTGATAACATTTCTTAGTCCTCTATTCCTGTAAATTCATTTTAAAGGAACAAATGGCTAATATATTACAGTTTATTGAATTTTGTGATTTTCACATTTTTCCTTAAAGTGAGAGCACTTGTCAACTCAAATATATGCAGATGTTGCTAATTTCTTTTTGTGTCTTGTGGAAAACAACATAATGGGCTTCTGAAACATTTATCACATGCAGCCCAAAAGATCCTACACAGCCTCCGATTCAATCTATTTGTGCGGAATAGTCTTGCAACAAAAGACGCTGCTTCAGTGTTGTAAGTGTAGCAAGCTGAGCACCTTTAGGAAAACACAAGCACAAATCGTCTCCTCCTCCTCCTCCAGTCTGATCAATTGCATTGAAATGTTTTATGCAAAGCAGATTTTTGTTTTTAAGCCTGGAAAGTAAAATTAGTGGTTTCTCAACAACCACTTGTAGTTCCAAAACAAGTAGTTCCTCAACAACTACTTGTTAAACTCCTACTCTAAGCCTGATACTGGCCTAGGGCTGGGAATGTGAAGATGGGGATCAACAGATATGTGAGCAGCTTGCTTGATGGAGCTTGAAGCCGAGTATGAGAGAGACGTTCACCTCATATGCACCCTGAGGAGCACAGTGTCACAAACAGGCGTGTGTTTCTCAGGACAGGAAGGTGGCAGAGCAGATGGCAAGGAACCTGCCCTAGATCGTGGTGGGAACTTCATTGGAGACTTCCTTAAAGAGTTGACACTGAGATTTGAAGGATGAGTGACTGTCAAAAGTTGTATTGGGAAGAAAAAAATATAGGCAGAGAAATAGCATATACGAAGGCCCTGTAGCAAGAAAAATGCAGACACCTCTAGAGAACTAGAACATCAGAGTCCCAGGAGTATGAGATAGGGCCTTGCTACCAGGTGCCCCACAGACCATGCTGAGGTTTTAGTCTTGTAGAAACCTGACCAACATGGAGAAACCCTGTCTCTACTAAAAATACAAAATTAACCGGGCATGGTGGCACATGCCTGTAATCCCAGCTACTCGGGAGGCTGAGGCAGGAGATTTGCTTGAACCCAGGAGATGTAGGTTGTGATGAGCCGTGATCGCACCATTGCACTCCAGCCTGGGCAACAAGAGCAAAACTCCATCTCAATTAAAAAGAAAAGAAAAGAAAAGAAAGAAACAACGTATGGTATAGCCAAAGAAATGTCTTAAATATTGAGGAATTAGTTTTACATGTTAAAAATAGCACCAATCTAGACATTTTGTGCTTCTTAAAACTCACTAACACTTATTTGGCAATCTCAAAACTCATCCAAGGAAAGAAAGAATCTATTGATATAAAGTGTGTGCTGGAAGCATGATTTATAGTCACGTTAACAGCCACACAGGCAGACATTAGAAGTCCAATAACTGCTTGTCGTAGTGATTTCTGTACACTTCAGCACAAAAAGAGAACTGTTTCAGCTTGGTTCTTGGCATCTTTTTCTTTGTATTCTTTTTTTTTTTAATTTAATTTTAAAACATAACTATTTATTATAAACTTGACCAGAACCTGTGTGTAATAGTTCCATTTTTTCTCTAATATAAAAGCAATCACATCTTGTAATCCAACATTTTCCTTCCATAGTAAATTGCCCACTTCTGTCAGTGCATTGGACCACTTTGGTAGCTCAATTTACAACTGCTGCTCCAAAAGTCCTTTGAGTTTCTTAAAGGTATTATTTTGTACCACCTTGGTTTCACACAATTTCAGTCTCCACCATCTGCTTTAACAAGACTGCCGGCTTGTGTCTGCCCTACCCTAAATGGACAGAAGGTCCCAAGCAAATGAGATATATTCAGAGAGAATTTTATAGTCAGGGCTACAGTTCCCTCTTGTATAACCATGCTGCCTTTGAGACAACGGGTTTTAGCTCTCTTTTCTCTTTGTACAAACGGCTAGCTTTTTATCATTATAACAAAGTTTGAACATAAACTGGAAAATACTGCCCTATTTTAATTTCAAGAAAGGAGAAAAGAAACAAGGTCAGCTCACTTCTCCACTATAGCTGTTTATCAGTGCGGACCAAAAGGGATCAATCCAGGATCATTATCAAACATGTTCTACTACGAGCCCTTGTGTGCCTGGGTGTCACAGACTGAGGAAATTGCTATAGAAGCAAAACTACGAAGTTATCAAAAAATGACAAAGTATCTATTTGTGTTCAGTTTTCCAAGGGTCTTGGGAGACAACTAGGCATGAGAGGAGAAACAGCATAGGGATAAATAAGCTCTATGTACCATTGGGTTGATCCATCTGAAGCACAATTTCATCATGTGTATAATGGAAATAATAACCTCTCATGGACAGTCAGGGCTGCTGTGATCATCTCTGCTGACTATATATTCCTGGAAAAATTGTCTACTGTTATGTTCTAGCTCAGCCTCTTGTTTCTTTCACAGCACTAATCACAACTTGTGATTATTTTCCATATCTGCTTTTGGTTTTTCTTTCTGCCTCCTGTACTGGAATAAAAGCTCCCTGAAAGCAAAGACCTTGCCTGTGTTCTCTGGCTCAGCACAGACACTGGCCCAGTGCAGCTCACTTGTCATTCACTTGTTGAGTAAATAAATGAGTGACAGAGTACATGAGTACATGAGTGCATGCACTTAGTTGTTGGCATTATTAAATTTTTCTCGTTGGTAGCTACACTCTTAGAGAAGTCACAAAGTATCTCCAAGGTTGTTGTCTTTTTTATTAACCTGTAAAAAGAGGGCATTACTTACCCTGACTATCTCACAAGGCTGATATGGGGATCAAGTAGAATAACATAAACATATACAAGTGTTTTGTTATGTGCCTAGCATGATATAAGGCAATAGGTATTTAAGGTAAAGGAAGAATAATGCTTTATATGAAAATAAAGGAAAGATGGACTATTTAAATCATGGAGGAGCCTGACTTTTCTTTCTTTTTTCTTTTTTTTTAAACGAAGGCCAAAAGTAGGATCAGTCACCACTATCAACAAAGACAACCACAACAATGGCATCTAAACGCATTGGGCGCTCTCTATCCCTACCAGGTATTGCTCTATTTAATTCTTGTGAATGAGCCCATATAGTAGGGACCCTGCTTTACAGATGAGGGGATGGGAAAGACCATTGGGAATGTCTGAGTAACTTGCCCATGGTGACACAGTAACAGAAACAGCTGGGATTCAAACCCAGGGAATCTGACTCAAGTCTTAACTTCTTTCATGAACAAACTAGTGAGACTGAAGCAGGCAGCTTGAATACTGTGTTTCTACACCAGTGAGGCTGTATTTAAAGCCAGCACCCAGCTTTCAGTGCCCAGGATGGTAAACAATAAATACTATTTGAGGACGAGAATGCAAAAATTAGCAGCCTCCATATGTGTTCGCCCACATACCTGGATCTCCTCCTCACAGAATCAGGGAGACAAAGTTAGAATAGCTCTAGAAAGTTTTATCTGTATGTATATATATATATTTGATATTTATTTTGTGATAACATTTTATTCTGTAGAAAAATAAATATGATGCTGCATATACCATAAAAACCTAAAATGCTTTTAGTATCCATATTTCTCTTTGGTGGGTGGTGGTGGTGGGGAGAAAGCCTCCATTGCTAGAAACTCTTCTAAGGAAGGCTATATTCTACTCTAACTTGCTTGATGATACTTGATAAGTCATTCCACAACCCTTTCTTATATCTAATAAAATGACTCTAAGCATCCAATTTATAATACTTCTATTGCTTATAAGAGGCACTTTGTTTACAAGAACTGTTGCTGAGAAGACGCATATGCATTAATTTCCCTAGTTCAGGAATTCCTTCTCATTAACAGCCAAGCCTGACAGACTTTCTGAATATGGAAAGGCCATAACTCCCAATTTTAAAGATGTTGACTGTTGGAGTTACTGAGAAAGAAATGACACACAGCTCAAATAATTATGGCTTCTAGCATTTATGGAAAGAGCTTTGCCTGAATACTCCCGGGCTTTCTAGTTGGTGTTCCACTGCTTGGCTTGCTTCGGCACAGAATTAAACACAGTTGCCGTGGGTGACGTAAAGAGCTGTGTGGCAAGAAACAAACTGAGGGAATGCGCTCTGAATTAAAATGGCATTCAGTAGAGACCCCTTTTTATGCTTTGAAGAGTTGGTGGCTGAAGGAAAAATTTATTTACTGCAGGGTCCATCTACAAACCTCTATTTCATAAGGCTGAAGATATCCAGTCTCCATTTGGGCATCTGGTCAAGATTTGGGAAAATGAGGTTTGTGAGTAAAATCAACGATCTGGCTTGCCATCCATCTACTTTGCTTGTACTTCGGTTAGTGTCATATGGTAATATTCTAACATATTAATATATCAACAAATGTGCCTTTTATTTCTCCCCCACCATTTATTTTCTAACCATGGTAGTTTCAGAACTCTTCTTCATTGCTTTTGGGAAGGATGGTTACAATAAAACACAGAAGAACAATGGAAGCAAAAAGAAAATAATAATAATAAATAAACGACTGACATTTGTGCTCTAAAAGCCATTGTTACATGGTCAGTACTTGGCTCTCTGCTTCAAAAATACTGAAGTATTCAGGACATGAAGTGTATGCCATATACAAAAAAAAAAAAAAAAAAAAAAAAAAGGAAGGATTTGAATGGATCTAAATTAGTCTCCTCTCCCAGCCTATTAACAAGACATTCAGGAGCGACAGATGAGAAGGGAGAAACTAACAGGGTATGTAAAAGTTAAATGCTGGTATAAGCTCCTGAAGAGCTCCTAGGCTCTGCAGAGCCAGTCAGTACAGTTGCCACTAGGCACATGTGGCTGTTTACATTTTAAATAATTTAAAAAGTCTGTTCCTTAATTGCATTAGTCATGTTTCAAATGCTCAGTAGTTGGATAATAAAATATTTCTGTCATTGTAAAAGGTTCTGTTGGGCAAGGCTGGTCTAAAGCAAGGGACCATTTGTTTACTGTCCATTTGTTTATATATTGTGGTTGCCTTGTGTTATGGGAACAGAGTAGTTGTGTCAGAAATAGCCTGACCCATAATGCCTCAAATATTTACTACCTGCCCTTGAGAGGGAAAGTTCACTGACCTGATCTAAAGGGATAGATACTGAGCAAAAGTTGTACTGCTATGGCCCTATTTTGGGGGGGAGGTTGAGACAAGGTCTCACTCTGTCACCCAGGCTAGAGTGCAGGCAGTGGCGTGATCACAGCTCACTGCAGCCTCAACTACGTAGGCTCAAGTGATCCTTCCATCTCAGCCTCCCAATGTAAGTAGCTGGGACCACAGATATGTGTCACCACTTCTGGCTATTTTTTTTACTGTCTGTAGAGACAGAGTCTTGCTATGTTGCCCAGGATTTGGCCTTATTTTTTAAAAATACAGTATTAAAAAATGTATTTTACTCCTTTAAAACAAAAACAAAAAACTGAAGAGCTCCTAGGCTCTAGAACCTCCAGTAACCATTGTCACAGGAACGACCTGGAGGTCATCGAAACCATGGTTGTACCTGGAGAAGCCCTGAGGTCAGGACCAAGAATCCATGTGGCAGTAGCCCTCACATCTTCACTCCTAAGGGCAGGAGTGGACAAGGTGCATTCCCAGAGATGGATTCATGGCTAGTGAAAAATCATGCATGCCAAAGGCTCAGAGCAAAGCCTCACAAATAATTTTCAAGTCCTGGACTTTAAAAGAATCTCTTTGTAACTAAGGTCTAGGCCTGTGGACCATGTGGAATAAGGGGTTTTAAAAAGATTAAATTTCTACAAAACACTGGGATGGAGATTCAAAAAACAACGTGAAGTTATAGAAAATAACCAAAAGTTCAATTTTTTGCACTAGTAATTTTATGATTTGAGATTTGTACCTATTACAATACAAAGCCATACAGAAGGCTCTGCTAATTACTGCCCTCAGAATCAAGCATTGTCTAATCATCTTGCTTATCTTCGCTCAGAATTATCCAGTGGAATAATTGGCAATTAACATAGGTGGCGATATGCTTCCCTTGAAAAGAGGTTACATTTTTGTTCTTAAATGCCTTTAAAAAATTTATTGATTTTTAAATAATACAAGAAGATAAACTTTCATATTTTAGTGACTTAAAAGCAAACCCAGAGAGTTAGCATGACACTTACTATGACTTAATGTTACACTAAAGTCTATTTTTAACAATTACACATGAAAAATTAAAGTCTAGAAATATAATTACCTTTTATGGGCATGGAATTTTTATTCAATACCTTACATTACAAAAAGGATTTAAAGAGGTTTCCCAAAAACAATGAGGATTGTAGATGTGACATTCAGACCATTTTAACTTGAAGAATCCTATGTTAATTGGTATTCCATGTATCTAAATGTTATTAACAAACTTACCCAATCAGTTGCTGTAGAATGCCTTACTAAATCCTCAAAGCTATAGACCTTAGCCTTTCTGTGAGGATTTATTATTTAACACTCATTTTTAAATAAATTAATTAACAAGCAAAAATTCTTAATAATTTGACACATTTCCAGTTCCCACAATTAGAAAGAAGCCATTTATGGAGGTAGGTAGGGGAAGATTTAAGGGTGATGGTAGCAAGAGAGATGTCAACCAAGACTCCGATATTTGGAGATGAGTCAGAGAACCAAAAATTTAACAAAGAACCACATTAACACCATAAAAAAGGATGAATTCGTGTCCTTTGCAGGGACATGGATGCAGCTGGAAACCATCATTCTCAGCAAACTATCGCAAGAACAGAAAACCAAACACCGCATGTTCTCACTCATAGGTGGGAACTGAACAATGAGTCACTTGGACTCGGGAAGGGGGACATCACACATCGGGGCTTATTATGGGGAGGGGGGAGGGGGGAGGGACTGCATTGGGAGTTATACCTGATGTAAAGGACAAGTTGATGGGTGCTAATGAGTTGATGGGTGCTGACGAGTTGATGGGTGCAGCACACCAACATGGCACAAGTATACATATGTAACAAACCTGCATGTTATATACATGTACCCTAGAACTTAAAGGATAATAATAATAAAAAATTTAAAAAAAACACATCATCCTATGCATGCTCACAGAGATTAAATCATAATTAATCTGTGGCAAGCCTCTATTTAAGAAAGCACAAAGGTGTAAAAATACATTTGACATTGCTTCTCATCAAAAATGTTTCAAAAAAGTCTTTGAGTACCAAAGGGTTAGACATTAGTTATCTATAACATTGTGTTGTGGATTCCTCAATCATGTTAAGTAAATTAGGTGCTGCAATAAAACATCTTTGTGACAATTAAAGGTCAACTCAGAATAGAATAATAAAATGACAGTGAGCATAAAAATGAATCACATAATCATCAATTATTTCTGCACATATATTCTGAGCACTTGACTTTAAGTGTAATTCCTTTGTCTTGATAGTCTTGTTAACGAATTATATAGGCTCTAATGAGCCTGGGTCCTGGTGAAAATGAAAGACTTAAGAAATACGTGGTTTATTCATTAACAGCATTTATCAACAGGCTTTTTGTTAGCTCCACTGAAAAGAGGACTTAAACTATTAGCTCTGAGAAGTGAAGTGTAAAGAAAAACACAGCTTAAGAATTCTGACCTTCCGAAATGTAGACATTTATCAGAGTATGCTCTTTAGCCCTTGATATCTTTCCACAGTAAGCAGGGGTTGATTAGGGACACAAATCAAAACTGAATTTGCTTATTGTGTGACGTGAAAGCAGTAGCAATGAAATATGAAGGCTTGTTACAAAAAATGTATGTCACCAATTTATTCATCTTCTGTCATCTCAAAAGAAAAACAAATCTCTGAACGTTAAATTGTCCCATCATCAGATGATGGATTTGTAAATGCTGAGATCCTGCTTTTCAGCAAGGAGGTAACTCTAATGAATCACTATTCACCAAGTGGCATTTCATAGAACGGTGATATTAGTTAGACAAATATTCTGGGTAAGTCATGAGTTATGACTGATAAGTCATAAGATGTTGCTCAGTCATAGGCAAACATATTCAGGTTCTCAGAACCTCCTTCTGAGTTTAAAACATGAATTTGGGAGCTAAAATATTCGATCCTATTAGACATGTAAGGATACAGCTTCCCAGAAGATGAGCAAACTTTGGGATATGAGATGTTGAGTGTTACAATCTTGGGGGTGCCATTAGCTATATAAGGATACAGCTCTTCAGAAGAAAATGAGCAAACTTTGGGATATGATGCTCTCTATAATGCAGCGTGTGTCCAAGTGTCACTGTGCCTTGGACACACACTCTGTGTTAAAGCACCGAAATTCCTTAAGCCTTGAGTTTCATGTTTCACTCATAGCATAACATGGTATGATGCCTGTCTGCAAACTCTTTGATACTCAATACTCCACTCTATAGTGTGCACCCCAGTAAAAATTCTTGTCTATATTTATGTACTTGTTTTCTTATTGGAGTTGATATATATCCTGATCTCTAAGGAGTGACACAGACAAAAAGATCTTCATGTATTCCTCACAGGCCACTGAATTCAACCCAGAACAGCAGAAAATTTCCATTGTTAGCTACTACTATGTGCTAGTAAAATTTCAGACCCTTCATTTAAATTATCTCATTTAATCCACTCAACAATTTTGAATGTAAAGTTGTACTAGTCTCACTTCAAAAATAAGAAATGACTTTGAGAGGTTAGAAACACGTTATCTAAGCTATCACAGGCATGTGTGGTTAGGGATGTCCTTAGAAAAGAAGCTTAGACCTTTTTGATTCCAAAACCAATGGTTCCTTAACCACTGTGGTATAATGTTCCTGACCCCGAGATGGCCTCAATCTCTTTTTGCAGCGATATCACTTCATTTGTGTAATGTTCCTTATTTCGTTGACCCTTAGTATTTCCACTGAAACTTATTATTCACAAAGAGGTCATACTCTAAACTGGTATTCGTGCCAGCAGCATCCTGGCAAGTCTCAAGGGTGAACACAGTCAGCTGGTGGGCTGTGGGTACGAGAACATAAATACAACCCAGAAAAAAAATCACATCTGATCCTTCTGCCTGCAAATGATAAATGGTACATGGCAAACTCTCCAGCAGAGATGACTGTGTGTATAGCTAGCACTGTCTCCATGAGAAAACGTAGCTCTTCTATGAAGTAGTATGAACAGCATTAATGCCTGTCAAATGGAAGTTGTGTTTTCTGTGATAGCTTGGACAACCACATACTTACTGAACTGCTTTTGCACTGAGTGGTGACAGCCAACATATCCCATGAGCAGGATGGCTCACTGTGAATACTTGATCTATATCAATGGTTATTAGGCTACTCTGAAGGAAGGTAAGAGGAAGAATGTCTAGCTCTCAGATTGTCACATCCTGGGATTTGGTATCAAGGAAAGTGGGGATGTTCTTGAAATACTAAAGAATGTGATAAAATCCCTTGCTTGGAGGAGACTTTAAGTGAACATGGATAATTTACAGAAATAAAGATTACATAGTTGTTCAGGTCATTTTCTGTAAGAATTCATGCACATCCAGCCCCAAGTAAAATTATGAAGTATGAACAGCCTATCTCATGTTTCTTAATGAATATTTTTCAATAATTATTATTCCTCTCACGACTTTGCATTTTCTTGTGATTTTAGAACTCATGGTTATACTCTGACCTCAGGAATTTGCTCTCTCCAAATAGTATGGGTCTCATTCCTCATCTTTAAAATTTGTCAAAAGGCTGATTCGGTGTTGGTGTACTTGCAGCTAATATATAACAAATATAGTTTAGTATGGCTAAGGAGGCTACTCAGTCCAAAAGAAAAAAAAAGGTTTACATTTTAATTTGTGCTCACATTTTTTTTTTTTTTTTTCATGGCGGAAAACCGAGTATTTTTTTTTTTCTTGTTCCTCCTTTTTTTTTTAAATTTATTTATTATTATTATACTTTAAGTTGTAGGGTACATGTGCATAACGTGCAGGTTTGTTACATATGTATACTTGTGCCATGTTGGTGTGCTGCACCCATCAACTCGTCATTTACATCAGGTATAACTCCCAGTGCAATCCCTCCCCCCTCCCCCCTCCCCATGAAAGGCCCCGGTGTGTGATGTTCCCCTTTCTGAGTCCAAATGATCTCATTGTTCAGTTCCCACCTATGAGTGAGAACAAGCGATGTTTGGTTTTCTGTTCTTGTGATAGTTTGCTAAGAATGATGGTTTCCAGCTGCATCCATGTCCCTACAAAGGACACAAACTCATCCTTTTTGATGGCTGCATAGTATTCCATGGTGTATATGTGCCACATTTTCTTAATCCACTCTGTCACTGATGGACATTTGGGTTGATTCCAAGTCTTTGCTATTGTGAATACTGCTGCAATAAACATACATGTGCATGTGTCTTTATAGCAGCATAATTTATAATCCTTTGGGTATATACCCAGTAATGGGATGGCTGGGTCATATGGTACATCTAGTTCTAGATCCTTGAGGAATCGCCATACTGTTTTCCATAATGGTTGAACTAGTTTACAATCCCACCAACAGTGTAAAAATGTTCCTATTTCTCCACATCCTCTCCAGAACCTGTTGTTTCCTGACTTTTTAATGATCGCCATTCTAACTGGTGTGAGATGGTATCTCATTGTGGTTTTGATTTGCATTTCTCTGATGGCCAGTGATGATGAGCATTTTTTCATGTGTCTGTTGGCTGTATGAATGTCTTCTTTTGAGAAATGTCTGTTCATATCCTTTGCCCACTTTTTGATGGGGTGGTTTGTTTTTTTCTTGTAAATTTGTTGGAGTTCTTTGTAGGTTCTGGATATTAGCCCTTTGTCAGATGAGTAGATTGCAAAAATGTTCTCCCATTCTGTAGGTTGCCTGTTCACTCTGACAATAGTTGCTTTTGCTGTGCAGAAGCTCTTTAGTTTAATGAGATCCCATTTGTCAATTTTAGCTTTTGCTGCCGTTGCTTTTGGTGTTTTAGACATGAAGTCTTTGCCCATGCCTATGTCCTGAATGGTACTACCTAGGTTTTCCTCTAGGATTTTTATGGTACTAGGTCTAACATTTAAGTCTCTAATCCATCTTGAATTAATTTTCGTATAAGGAGTAAGGAAAGGATCCAGTTTCAGCTTTCTACTTATGGCTAGCCAATTTTCCCAGCACCATTTATTAAATAGGGAATCCTTTCCCCATTTCTTGTTTCTCTCAGGTTTGTCAAAAACCAGATGGCTGTAGATGTGTGGTATTATTTCTGAGGACTCTGTTCTGTTCCATTGGTCTATATCTCTGTTTTGGTACCAGTACCATGCTGTTTTGGTTACTGTAGCCTTGTAGTATAGTTTGAAGTCAGGTAGCGTGATGTCTCCAGCTTTGTTCTTTTGACTTAGGATTGTCTTGGAGATGTGGGCTCTTTTTTGGTTCCATATGAACTTTAAAGCAGTTTTTTCCAATTCTGTGAAGAAACTCATTGGTAGCTTGATGGGGATGACAATGAATCTATAAATTACCTTGGGCAGTATGGCCATTTTCACGATATTGATTCTTCCTATCCATGAGCATGGTATGTTCTTCCATTTGTTTGTGTCCTCTTTGATTTCACTGAGCAGTGGTTTGTAGTTCTCCTTGAAGAGGTCCTTTACATCCCTTGTAAGTTGGATTCCTAGGTATTTTATTCTCTTTGAAGCAATTGTGAATGGAAGTTCATTCCTGATTTGGCTCTCTGTTTGTCTGTTACTGCTGTATAAGAATGCTTCTGATTTTTGCACATTAATTTTGTATCCTGAGACTTTGCTGAAGTTGCTTATCAGCTTAAGGAGATTTTGGGCTGAGACAATGGGGTTTTCTAAATATACAATCATGTCATCTGCAAACAGGGACAATTTGACTTCTTCTTTTCCTAACTGAATACCCTTGATTTCTTTCTCTTGCCTAATTGCCCTAGCCAGAACTTCCAACACTATGTTGAATAGGAGTGGTGAGAGAGGGTATCCCTGTCTTGTGCCAGTTTTCAAAGGGAATTTTTCCAGTTTTTGCCCATTCAGTATGATATTGGCTGTGGGTTTGTCATAAATAGCTCTTATTATTTTGAGGTACATTCCATCAATACCGAATTTATTGAGCGTTTTTAGCATGAAGGGCTGTTGAATTTTGTCAAAAGCCTTTTCTGCATCTATTGAGATAATCATGTGGTTCTTGTCTTTGGTTCTGTTTATATGCTGGATTATGTTTATTGATTTGCGAATGTTGAACCAGCCTTGCATCCCAGGGATGAAGCCCACTTGATCATGGTGGATAAGCTTTTTGATGTGCTGCTGTATCCGGTTTGCCAGTATTTTATTGAGGATTTTTGCATCGATGTTCATCAGGGATATTGGTCTAAAATTCTCTTTTTTTGTTGTGTCTCTGCCAGGCTTTGGTATCAGGATGATGTTGGCCTCATAAAATGAGTTAGGGAGGATTCCCTCTTTTTCTATTGATTGGAATAGTTTCAGAAGGAATGGTACCAACTCCTCCTTGTACCTCTGGTAGAATTCAGCTGTGAATCCATCTGATCCTGGACTTTTTTTGGTTGGTAGGCTATTAATTATTGCCTCAATTTCAGAGCCTGCTATTGGTCTATTCAGGGATTCAACTTCTTCCTGGTTTAGTCTTGGAAGAGTGTAAGTGTCCAGGAAATTATCCATTTCTTCTAGATTTTCCAGTTTATTTGCGTAGAGGTGTTTATAGTATTCTCTGATGGTAGTTTGTATTTCTGTGGGGTCGGTGGTGATATCCCCTTTATCATTTTATTGCGTCGATTTGATTCTTCTCTCTTTTCTTCTTTATTAGTCTTGCTAGTGGTCTGTCAATTTTGTTGATCTTTTCAAAAAACCAACTCCTGGATTCATTGATTTTTTGGAGAGTTTTTTGTGTCTCTATCTCCTTCAGTTCTGCTCTGATCTTAGTTATTTCTTGCCTTCTGCTAGCTTTCGAATGTGTTTGCTCTTGCTTCTCTAGTTCTTTTAATTGCGATGTTAGAGTGTCAATTTTAGATCTTTCCTGCTTTCTCTTGTGGGCATTTAGTGCTATAAATTTCCCTCTACACACTGCTTTAAATGTGTCCCAGAGATTCTGGTATGTTGTATCTTTGTTCTCACTGGTTTCAAAGAACATCTTTATTTCTGCCTTCATTTCGTTATGTACCCAGTAGTCATTCAGGAGCAGGTTGTTCAGTTTCCATGTAGTTGAGCGGTTTTGATTGAGTTTCTTAGTCCTGAGTTCTAGTTTGATTGCACTGTGGTCTGAGAGAGAGTTTGTTATAATTTCTGTTCTTGTACATTTGCTGAGGAGTGCTTTACTTCCAATTACGTGGTCGATTTTGGAGTAAGTACGATGTGGTGCTGAGAAGAATGTATATTCTGTTGATTTGGGGTGGAGAGTTCTATAGATGTCTATTAGGTCTGCTTGCTGCAGAGATGAGTTCAATTCCTGGATATCCTTGTTAACTTTCTGTCTCGTTGATCTGTCTAATGTTGACAGTGGAGTGTTGAAGTCTCCCATTATTATTGTATGGGAGTCTAAGTCTCTTTGTAAGTCTCTAAGGACTTGCTTGATGAATCTGGGTGCTCCTGTATTGGGTGCATATATATTTAGGATAGTTAGCTCTTCCTGTTGAATTGATCCCTTTACCATTATGTAATGGCCTTCTTTGTCTCTTTTGATCTTTGATGGTTTAAAGTCTGTTTTATCAGAGACTAGGATTGCAACCCCCGCTTTTTTTTGTTCTCCATTTGCTTGGTAAATCTTCCTCCATCCCTTTATTTTGAGCCTATGTATGTCTCTGCGTGTGAGATGGGTCTCCTGAATACAGCAGACTGATGGGTCTTGACTCTTTATCCAGTTTGCCAGTCTGTGTCTTTTAATTGGAACATTTAGTCCATTTACATTTAAGGTTAAGATTGTTATGTGTGAACTTGATCCTGCCATTATGATATTAACTGGTTATTTTGCTCGTTAGTTGATGCTGTTTCTTCCTAGCATCGATGGTCTTTACATTTTGGCATGTTTTTGCAATGGCTGGTACCGGTTGTTCCTTTCCATGTTTAGTGCTTCCTTCAGGGTCTCTTGTAAGGCAGGCCTAGTGGTGACAAAATCTCTAAGCATTTGCTTATCTGTAAAGGATTTTATTTCTCCTTCACTTATGAAACTTAGTTTGGCTGGATATGAAATTCTGGGTTGAAAATTCTTTTCTTTAAGAATGTTGAATATTGGCCCCCACTCTCTTCTGGCTTGGAGAGTTTCTGCCGAGAGATCTGCTGTTAGTCTGATGGGCTTCCCTTTGTGGGTAACCCGACCTTTCTCTCTGGCTGCCCTTAAGATTTTTTCCTTCATTTCCACTTTGGTGAATCTGGCAATTATGTGTCTTGGAGTTGCTCTTCTCGAGGAGTATCTTTGTGGCGTTCTCTGTATTTCCTGGATTTGAATGTTGGCCTGCCCTACTAGGTTGGGGAAGTTCTCCTGGATGATATCCTGAAGAGTGTTTTCCAACTTGGTTCCATTTTCCCCCTCACTTTCAGGCACCCCAATCAGACATAGATTTGGTCTTTTTACATAATCCCATACTTCTTGCAGGCTTTGTTCATTTCTTTTTCTTCTTTTTTCTTTTGGTTTCTCTTCTCGCTTCATTTCATTCATTTGATCCTCAATCACAGATACTCTTTCTTCCAGTTGATCGAGTCGGTTATTGAAGCTTGTGCATTTGTCACGTATTTCTCGTGTCATGGTTTTCATCTCTTTCATTTCGTTTATGACCTTCTCTGCATTAATTACTCTAGCCATCAATTCTTCCACTTTTTTTTCAAGATTTTTAGTTTCTTTGCGCTGGGTACGTAATTCCTCCTTTAGCTCTGAGAAATTTGATGGACTGAAGCCTTCTTCTCTCATCTCGTCAAAGTCATTCTCCGTCCAGCTTTGATCCGTTGCTGGCGATGAGCTGCGCTCCTTTGCCGGGGGAGATGCGCTCTTATTTTTGGAATTTCCAGCTTTTCTGCCCTGCTTTTTCCCCCATCTTTGTGGTTTTATCTGCCTCTGGTCTTTGATGATGGTGATGTACTGATGGGGTTTTGGTGTAGGTGTCCTTCCTGTTTGATAGTTTTCCTTCTAACAGTCAGGACCCTCAGCTGTAGGTCTGTTGGAGATTGCTTGAGGTCCACTCCAGACCCTGTTTGCCTGGGTATCAGCAGCAGAGGTTGCAGAAGATAGAATATTTCTGAACAGCGAGTGTACCTGTCTGATTCTTGCTTTGGAAGCTTCCTCTCAGGGGTGTACTCCACCCTGTGAGGTGTGGGGTGTCAGACTGCCCCTAGTGGGGGATGTCTCCCAGTTAGGCTACTCAGGGGTCAGGGACCCACTTGAGCAGGGAGTCTGTCCCTTCTCAGATCTCAACCTCCGTGTTGGGAGATCCACTGCTCTCTTCAAAGCTGTCAGACAGAGTCGTTTGAGTCTGCAGAGGTTTTGGCTGTGTTTGTTATTGCCCTGTCCCCAGAGGTGGAGTCTACAGAGACAGGCAGGTTTCCTTGAGCTGCTGTGAGCTCCACCCAGTTCGAGCTTCCCAGCAGCTTTGTTTACCTACTTAAGCCTCAGCAATGGTGGGCGCCCCTCCCCCAGCCTCGCTGCTGCCTTGCTGCGAGATCGCAGACTGCTGTGCTAGCAATGAGGAAGGCTCTGTGGGTGTGGGACCCTCCTGGCCAGGTGTGGGATATGATCTCCTGGTGTGCCTGTTTGCTTAAAGCGCAGTATTGGGGTGGGAGTTACCCGATTTTCCAGGTGTTGTGTGTCTCAGTTCCCCTGGCTAGGAAAAGGGATTCCCTTCCCCCTTGCGCTTCCCAGGTGTGGCAATGCCTCGCCCTGCTTCAGCTCTCGCTGGTCGGGCTGCAGCAGCTGACCAGCACCGATCGTCCGGCACTCCCCAGTGAGATGAACCCAGTACCTCAGTTGAAAATGCAGAAATCACCGGTCTTCTGTGTGGCTTGCGCTGGGAGTTGGAGACTGGAGCTGTTCCTATTCGGCCATCTTGCTCCGCCCCCTGCTCACATCTTAAGAGTGAATGTTATATGAATAAGACTTCCTTTTTCCTTAGCAGAGCCAAGTCACAGAGAGAGCTCTGTGAAGGGGGCTATGTTCTACAGTCCTCAGATAAAAACACTCATTGTATTCACAGCGCAGATCTTCAGTGCCAGACTACTCAGACATTCTGCTCATCTGGGTGCCCTTTCTAACACGCCTGTCCTAGTGTTTTAAAATCTAGTTACCAAAGCATGTAACCAGGTTACCTTTCCCACTGATTCTTCACTTCCAAATTGAAGAATACTTAAATGTAAAGATTTTTTAAATAGTATTTTTTGGAATACTATCAAAGAAAGATGTACGTATGGTTGGATTTGGAAAAAGGAAGGACAAGAAAAACAAACAAAATATGACCACCATATCAATAGGTGGAAGAGTAACAGATACGATAATGGTAACAATATCTACCTGTGTTCCGTATGGTACAGCTCATCACAAAGAAAAGTGACGAGGAAGGAAAAAGGAAGGTGAGAATATACAAATAATTTGGGTACACTGATAATTTAGTGAATGTGATTACAAATATTCACATGGAAGAAGCATGTTAGTTAGGAAGACACAAACACTTCTATTTCCATTTTTGTAAGGTAGAGGCTTGCATAATGACCTTACTAGTTTGTATAAACCCAGATTCTGAATGATCAGCCTGAAGCATGGCTCCAGATAAAACAGCCTGTGTTTAAGCTCATAAAAGTCAGAGGTATGGCCTCAGATTGGGACAATCCTAACGTCCATCAATTGATTCCACCTTCCAGACACTCTACAGAACATCAAACATCAGAAAGAACCCGGGAAAACTTTCATCAATCATCTGCATACTTCTGGTGCACTTGAATGTACCCTGTCATATAGATAAATTACCCAGATGTCAAGCTAATTTTTTCAGTTTCCACTTGAAAGCTTTGTGTTGCCTAGGTCGAGTCAATATTAAATTAATATTTTCCCTTTCCCCCCACTATTCTAGGGACCATATTTCTGGATTATTGTTATACAGCATGATCTGGAGAATATGGTTAATCTGATATTCCAGTTGACTGAATGATGCCTTTAATATATGCATCATACCGATTTTATAGTGTTATTTTTATTCATGTTTCTGGTCATATCTTGTTCATTTCTCCTTTTTCACAGAAAACTCCTTGCGACTACATTTAAGCACCCTCAAAGACTTCATGATGTTCCTGATACTATGTATTACATGATTAATAGATGCTTGTTGAGTGGATTAATCTAGAACATGTGGGTGACCGGTATTCAAACAGCTATGTTATAAAGACAGACTAGAGACAGAACTGTGTCCCACATGAATGTGTCCTTCTTGATCATGCATAAGATATTTTAGCCTTATTACCTTATTATACTTGAAGGTCATCATTACAAATTGTAAAAGCTGCTATTTAAAGAGGTTTAGTTGATAAGACAGTAGATCATGTCATACCCTTGTGTAACACCCTTCCATGGTTACCACTGCTCTAAGGATAAAAGTCAAGTCCCACATACATCCTAAAATGACTTAGTTCTGGACCATCTCTCTATACCTGCAGCCTTGGCTCACACATTCTCTCTGTTCCATGTACTTCAGTCATGTTTTTTTCTGTTTTTCACATCCTCAGAAACACAAAAATTCCTCCTACTGCAAGCCATTTGCCATGTTTAATCAGAATTCTCCAACTTATTTTCCTTCCCTAACCAGCCAATGTCCATTACTTCATTTTATCTTGACTCAAGCATCATTCTCTCAAAAGGGTCTTTTGAGACAGCTTCTACCTTCAACATGAGTAAACTTACTTAGGTACAGGCCCTCAAAACACTCAGAACATGGATTGCAGTTTGTAATTAAGAATTCGTTCGCGAGATCACTGAATAAAGTCAAATTCCTTCCACCAGACTCTGGACGACATAGAAGGAGGATTCTCACTTAGTTTGCTCACCACCGGATCCCCAGTGCCTAGCACAGTGCATAGCAGAAAGGAGTCACTCAGTAAATATTAGTGAGTGAATAAACAAATGAATGTGTGATTTTTCCTCTGACTTATTCACAGATATTTTTCATTTGCAAGGTTATATATAAGGAGCTGTGAATATTTTAAACAGTGGGTAACTCATTAACTTAGACATTAATGAAAATCATTTGGGATTTTCATTATTCTAAACCCAATCACTCTGTTTCCTTAATCAAGTATACTGTCCATGGTAACAGTTAAATCTGGCAATGGTATGGGATTTGTCAGAGATTTTTGTCTATGTGAAAATTACTTCATACCCCTGGCTGAAACTGAACAAGAGAATTCAAAGCAACATGACCCCTTCTGAATTCAAGGAATCACTGAAAATGTCAATTACTGCTAGATAGACAGGCAGAAAAGAATACATTCTTGTCTGTACATCTTTTGTCCTGCAAGACGTATGCTCCTGTTCCATTTTCTGAACAGTCTAGTAAAATTTAATTTACTTTTTCAATTTGTCTCCAGCCAAGCTTCCTTCTGTCAGCTATGCAGACATTTCGGGGCTAGCCACGTAGAGTAATAGGAGAAGGACAATGAGAATTAAATTACCTGTGCATTTGCGATCTGTGTCTTCTTTTTTTGACCCACTAATCGTCAACTTGCAGTTGAAGTTTTCCTCCCAGTATTCAGCAAACCATACATTTCTTCTGTTATTTTCAAGTGTACGGGATGTAAAGTAGGCATCAAACCCTAAACAGAGTTAAATGAAAAGGTCAGTGCTTGCAGGGCACTGCTGGCACATTCAGAAATAAAAATAAAAGTGACTTTTTCTCTTTGTTTTAGTGAACTGGATCCTTTTGTGTGCCAACCAAAAAAAAAAAAAATTAACAGAAGGAGGAAAAATATTCTAATTGCATTAATCTATGACTAAATTCCTAGTTCAATCTGACAGGTAGGTAGTTACTAGCATAATTTCCATTTGTAGGTGAGAAAACAGAGAGTTATAAGAAATAGTAACATGCCTAAAGTCAACCATTATGCCACATTCTGCATCCCTAATCGTGTTAGCTCCTGATCCATGAATATTATTTTAAGAACCTCCTTTCACTTAGCAATATCCCATTATGTAATTGACTTTCTAGTCAAATTAGAAGGAAAAGTTTTTGAAGAGGTTGTAGGTGAACTGACTCCAATATAAATCTCAATCCAATGTATAAAGAGTATCCAGATAAGCAGGAATGAGGAGGCCAGGGAACTCTCTAGCTTCCTCTTTAGGACAGTGTGACTTTAAATAGTCGTATGGGGTCACAAGATCTTGCAAGAGTCATAGTGGAAAAAGAGATTGGATTCAGTGTCCCTAGGCTCAAATCCCAAATCTATGAATCTCACTCAGTCATGGACCCATGAGCGGGTACACACTTAACCTATCTGATTTTCCTTCAATCCACTAGCAGCAATGAAGACTACACCATCTCCTTCCCCCACAGCATCTTGTTTGTGGCCATGGAAAAACTTTGGAAACTTACAAAGCTGAGTTCTATGATCAAGAACCATAGGGAAAAAAATGGACCTACTTTCAGAACACTTAAATTATTCAAAGTTTTCCCTTACCTGTAAGGCCATAAAAAAGGAATAATTACAATTACAAAAATAAGAAGTATTTTATGTACATTTTCTCATAAAATGTCACATCAGCCAAAGGAAGTGGTAGTCTCAGATCCATACTCTAAAGTTTAAAATGAAGGCTTAGAGAAGAATTTGGACCCACATCTGCCTAATTCCAGACCCTGGTTTCTGACACCCATGCTATGGGGCAGTGAGTCTCACATTTTGGTGGGCATTGCAATCATTTGGAGAGCTGATAAAGAATACAGAGTCCAGCTCATTGAGGTAGGCTGTATCTGAGTCTTGTTATTTTTTTTTTCAAGTTCCCCCGCAAATTCTCTTAGCCTCCAATGGTCAACAACTACTGCTATGAAGCTCTTCCATGGCCCACTTACCAAGCCACTTCCTCTCTTTCTCTACTAGATGCCCCATCACCAACTTACTGTATCAGCTATTGATTCCATAGGGCAACTGGGTGGTTCGACAGGTAGAAGAGCAAAAACAATCATGTGTTCAGCTATTGGAATGGATAAGTCAATCAAAACGGCAAAACCCACTACACAGTCTGACAGTCCTGAGCCAAAGCCACTTTCAAAAAATGAAGCTCCTCTCAGACAATTCAAAGCAGCAGAAGCAGAGGTCAAATGGATATTATTCCATTTAGTTACTTCTTGCTGACTTGCCTCTTCTTAGCTGAGTCAGATTCTTTCAGGATCTAAGTGTCTGTTTATTCTTCTAGCTAGGGAAAAACATAAATTAAGTCTTGAAGTTTGCTTCTATTCAATTTTGCTCACAAAGAATAAAATTGTCCACGAGAGACTTAAGTTTTAAGAGAGATCTTGTTGTAGCCATGTATTTACAATGCCTTGGAATATACTTGGCAGCTCTCTGGGTTAGGCATACACTATAGCTTTTCTTTACTAATGGCTATGGAGCTTCTGATACAGAATGGTTTAAAGTTTTCCCTCTGGCTGAAGTCACCAAGCCATCACTCTTGGTCTGTCATTATAGTTCCTGCAACCTAAAGATTCTACCTATCTTGTTTGAGGAATAGACTGTCCAATACAAGATATACAGTTACCAAGGTGGAGCAGAGGGAATGTCAGGGGTAGAAGCAAAAATTAGAATGACTCTATTAATATTATTATATATGTGTGTGTGTGTGTGTGATAGTGAATTGATATTTTCTTCCAAACTTTCTACTAGAGCCAAGAAGAAAAGTAATCTGAACACATATCCCATTACTATTAAATTGTCAGAATATTTAAATATAAACCAAGGCACCAAGACCAGAGTTTTAGGTCACTGGAAAGAGAATCAGAGTCATGTAAAAGGAGATCATTCTTTTATGCAGGGCAGATGGTATTTTTATTATGAAATTGTTCCTTTTATTAGACAGATAAATTTAATTTCAAAAATTAATCTCCAGGTGCCTCTGAAGCAAATGCCCCATCGGTTACATGTTGAGCAATATTCCTGTAATCTTGAAAGTAAACTTAGAACAACATAGAGAAAATGAAATGGATTTTAGCTGGTGTTAGGACCATACCAGTCTGGTTCTTTCCTCTTTTAACTGGGTTGCTGCCCTCAAACAACCCTTGAAATTGGTGGTTGAGACAAGAGAGTACAAAACAATCGAAACATCATTTATCCCAGGCATCGTGTTTGGTAAGTGACCTTTCCAGGTGAGAGAGAGAAAAAGCTCTTGCAAGTGTGTGGTATGAAGGGAAGCCTATCAGAATGTCAAGAGGGGGTCAGAGGACCCAGTTGCCTGCTCTGCCAGGATAATGGGAGCTGAGAGATACTGATGGCGCTTCCTGTGACATCAGAAAGTGACCAGGAGTCCTGACGGCTGCCTTCTCAACACTATTCATGTGTTGGAGATTAGAACACCCCTGTTAGCGTAGGTGCCAGGGGGTACCCAAGGCTTCATTTTACCAGCCTATAAACAGAAAGTCTGCTTTCTTCTTAGGAAGAATGGCCCAATGATTCAGAAAAATAAAGCTTCTACCACATCATAGGCATATGACACTAATAGAATCAGTGAATGAAGCAATTAATAAAAAGAACAAAAGGAAATGACAACGGGGGAGAGAGAGGGAGAAAAAGAAAAGGAAAAGAGGTGATGTAGGGAAAGGGAGGGAAGGGGAGAGGAGGGGAGAGAAGAGAGAAGAAAGAGGCATTGATTAGGGTGAGAAACAGGGAATTCCCTGTTGCTGAGAGTACAAATAACTATAAAAATTTTGAAAAATAGGTCAGCATTATCTATTAACATTATTAATATGCATTCTTAAAGACCAGCCATTCTACTGCTAGGTACATGCACTAGAAAGTTCACACACATGCACCACAATATACATTCAAGAATGTGTAGCGTGGTAATATCTGTAATAACTAAATCCGAAACAACCCAAATGCCTATGAAATACACAGAAAAAAAGTGCTGTTCACAAAAACACGTATGAATCTCATAACAAATGTACAAACCAGGAACGAAAGAATGCATTCAGTATCATTTATGTCACATAAAGTTCAAAATTGGGCAAAAATAAGCTACATTGTTTAATGAGGCAGTCATATGTGGTTCAACTACAAAGAGAAACATTGAAACTATTACAGTAAAAGTAGGATATTCTAAAAAAAATAGATTATTTCTGGAGGTACAAGAGAGGAGACAGACATATGGTGGACAGAAACAGTGCTGGGGCATCTATCATTCTGCTAGTATTCTTGACTGGGTGGTAACGTTATAACTATTTTTAAACCCTACATAGTTGTTTCATGCCCTTATATATTTCTATAACATAACCTGTGGCAGTGATTTAAATTTGGCTCTTAAAAAAAGTCCATGTCCTAACCCCCCAAACTTGTGAATACGACATTATTTGGAAAATATATTAATATTGTATAGCAATAAGTTACATCACAAATAAAATTAATTTAGGGATTTCTTGATGGGATGATCCTGGATTATTCATGAGGGCTGTAAATCCAATGACAAGAATCCTTATAAGATACATACAGAAGAGAGACACACAGAATGTGAGAAGGAGATGTGAAGATGAACACAGATGGAGTATTGCAGCCACAAGCCCAGGAATGCTTGGAACCAGGAAACGCTACTCCGCCTAGAATCTTCAGAGGGTGGTGGCCCCAGTTGAAACTTTGACTTTGGATTTCTGGCCCCCAGAACCATAAGATAATACATTTCTGTTGTTTTAAAGAACCAAATTTGTAGTCATTTTTCATGTTATCCTTAGGAAAGGAATACACCTTAGTAAATAAAATATCCTGTTGTGGTATACCTTACTAGCTTCTCTTTGGTCCAAATGATAACACTGTTCTCAGAGGTCACAAAGTGGTGGTTTATAGGGCATATTTAACATATAGACTTGTCCTTTCTGTTTTGCCACAAAATGTGTGTGTGTGTGTGTGGTGATTTTATGTGTGTGTATTTGTGTGTGTGTGTGTATATATACTTTTTTTTTTTTTTTTTTTTTTTTTTTGAGGCAGGGTCTTTTTCTGTCCCCAGGCTGGAGTGCAATTGCTCAAACATGGTACACTGCAGCTTCAATCCGCCAGGCTCAAGTGATCCTCCCACCTCAGCCTCCTGGGTAGCCGGGACCACAGGTGGGCACCACCATGCCTGGATAATTTTTGTAATTTTTGTTTTTTTGTAGATATAGGGTCTCACTATGTTTTGCAGGCTAGTTTCACATCCTTGGGCTCAAACGATCCACCTGTTTCAGCCTCCCAAAGTATTGGGATTACAGGTGTGAGCCACCATGTCCAGCCCCAAAATATTTTTAAAACCAACTTTAAAGCCAGAAGATTTTACTTGAAAATCCAGATTCCTAGTTTTGCTTATGAAGTTAGAAGATCTAGTAACACTGTCCCCCAACTCCATGTGTTCAAAAAATAGCTATTCCCTTTAGGTAGGCCTGAGCTCTTCTGCTTACACTATTTCCTCACCATCCGACTGCCTTTAACCTGGGCTACATTTCTCATTTTTGAGATGTACGTAGTTGTCAGGGTAGAGACGAGCTTCCCACCACTGAGAAACGCATCTCTCTAATGTTCCTTTGCTGCAATTTGAGTAATCTAAAAACTTCACTGAAATGAGAAATACTATTTCAGGCCCATAAGAATATATCCTTGAGAAAGCTACTAAAAACAGAGAAGTTGGCCAGGCGCGGTGGCTCATGCCTGTAATCCCAACACTTTGGGAGGCTGAGGTGGGCAGATCACAAGGTCAGGAGATCGAGATCATCCTGTCCAACATGGTGAAACCCTGTCTCTACTAAAAATAGAAAAAATTAGCCAGGCATGGGGGCATGTGCCTGTAATCCCAGCTACTTGGGAGGAAAATTGCTTGAACCCAGGAGGCAGAGGTTGCAGTGAGCCGAGATCCTGCCATTGCACTCTAGCCTGGGCAACAGAGCAAAACTCCATCTTAATAAAAACAAAAAAAAACAGAACAAAACAAACAAACAAACAAAAACAGAGAAGTTAAGAAAGTAGCAGGATATTCTCTCTCTTTTTTGGGGGGAGGTGCGGTTAGCTATTTAATTTTGCGCTTTTTCACTGTGTCTCTAAGTGGTTATTGTTGGTGTATATAAAGACAGACGATCTCTCTGTGTAAATTTTGAGAAACTTAGACTGGTTAGCCCAATATCTATCCAAGAACAAGTGATACCTTTCCATTTATCAGGGCTTTTGTCTTTCAGGAAAAGTTGAAGGTTTCACATATGTCAATTCCCTTCAAGTTAATTTATAGATTTTATGTGATCTCAATAAAAATACAAACTTTTCTTGCCTAGAGATAGACAAGTTGCTTTTAAAGTTCATATGGAAAAATATCAGAACCAAGAGAATGCTGAAAAAGAAAAGCAAGTAGTTTGCGGGAAGGAAGTGAAAAAAAGGAGAGCAAGCTCCAGAAGATTTTAAATTCAGATTTAAATTCACTATTATTGAAAAAGAGTAGTCCTGGCACATAAAGAGATAAATTTATCATTGGAACAGAACAGAAAGTCCAGAACTAGACCCAATTACACATGGGAATTTAATGTAGTGCAGAGTAAAGGTAGTATTTCAAATAATTAGCGAAACAATGAGCTTTTAATAATCGTCTAATAAACAGCAACCAGTTGGATATTTAGAAAATGATCAAGTTGAATCTTAGCTAGGAATTTAACATATAATCCCACAAGAAATATGAGGAAGCATTGCATGGATTCAACCACAGCAAGCGCATTTGGATTTTCTGTCTGCAAAATGGGGAGTTTTGTATGATTGTAGAAATTGGCTGTTCTGCACCCTTGACTCTATGCCATGTGCTGTGTTCTCAGGACATGTTCCACAGGTAGCCCCGCTAGCATTTGTGCAGTGTTACAGGTGTTAGTTTTTTGTCTGCCTCTCTTGAGAATCTTTGAGGTCCTGGAGGCCAGAGACTGTGTGTCACTCAGCTCTCCTTCCCCATTCCAGTTCCTATCAATATTAACTGATGTAAATGGAAGTTAAAGACATGTAAATCAGCTTGGCTAGAAGATCATTACTGATCTAATGAGAGGAGTCTAGGCTCTCAGATGCACTCACAAATTATTTGGTGTGTCTATTGATGAGAGAGGTGGAAACCAGCCATTATTTTTGAGAAAACAAATAAGAATTATTGCAACAAAAATTATTCCACAAAGAACAAAAATCTCACGGGAAGTGTTTATGGATGAGGTACAGGAAATAATGTTTGCAATGTTATTGCACAAAATGTCTCCAAAGGGCTGTTGCATATTATATAATATCAGAGTGCCTGTCATTTTTTATTCCTTTAAACTGCTTGGGAAACAGAAGGATATTTATGTAATCTGAATATACTTATATGGGAATAAATATAGATATAAACAATACCTATTAAATTGATAGTTTAATGGCTAAAAGCAGATTCTGAAACTAGAATTCTAGGGTTCAATTCCAAGCTTCAACACTTGCTAGCTAGACGACCTTGAGCAAATGGGCTAACCAGTCTAAGTTCCTCAACTGATAAAATGGGGATTTTAAAAATCATTAAGTTTACCAGATATGGGAATAGCATGGTGATGTAAAGAATAGGTTCCCATCAGTTAGAGATACATTCTAAAATATTTTAGTTAAGAAGACATAATGTCTCAGATTTGATCTAAAATGCCCCATCACAACAAAAAATCAGGAGAGAAAGTTAAAGCCTGATAGCAAAATATTGATAATGCTTGAAACTGGGTTTTCAATTCACATGAGTTGATTATATGATTCTATTTTTATGTATGTTTAGTAATTTTTATGATATATTCTTTCAAAAGTAGTTATAAGGATAATCATTTGAGCACTTTTTAGAACAATGAAAATGTAAAACCACTGCAAATGTCCCCAAAACACAAGATTTAATACACGTTTTGAGGTAGTATGCAGCCATCAGACTACAGAAAGTTTTCAAAAGTATATGCTAGGAGCCAAAATAATTTATGTTTGTATGTTATATTTTAAAAATTAAAAATACTTTGATAGTATGACTATTATAATATTACATATATAATATTCATTACATTATCTAATACCAAAGTCAATAGTAACAATGAATGTCAATAATGTCAATATGTCAATAGTAATAACCCATTGTTGACATATTAGATGATGTGATAACCTACTGTTGATATTAGATGATGTGATGAATAAATGATGAGTGATATTTTATTTTTAGCTCCTTCATGTTTTTTAATTCCTTATACATCTATAAAGCAAAACACAGATACATGCAACATAAAACAAAAAATATGTATATGAAATATATATCTCTCCAAAATAAATGCCCATTTGATACAATATTCAGTCTTTTGTAAATAGTAAAATTTTGTAGAAGAGCAATTATTCTCCAAGATAAGTTAATTCCTATTTCTAAACAAATCTAATTTTTACAAATGTAATCTATCGGGCGTGTCCTCAGAATGTTACAGGGTATAGCCCATTTGAGCTCCTGTATGGACGCTCCTTTTTATTAGGCCCCAGTCTCATTCCAGACAACAGACCAACTTGGACTGTGCCCCAAAAAACTCGTCATCCCTACTGTCTTCTGTCTAGTCATACTCCTATTCGCCGTTCTCAACTACTCATAAATGCCCTGCTGTTGTTTACACTGCCAGTTTACACTGTTTCTCCAAGCCATCACAGCTGATATCTCCTGGTGCTATCCCCAAACTGCCACTCTTAACTCCCTCTTAGTGTGGATAGATGATCTTTGCTGGCAGGGCACCCTCCAATACTTGCACCCTGATGAAGTTCTATTCTTTACTTTTATACTCACACTTATTCTCATTCCCATTCTTATGCTACCCTCTACCTCTCCCCAGTTATCTCTGCCACACTATCAACCTTACTCACTCTCTCCTAGCCGTTTCTAAGCCCTCCTTAGTGAACAATTGCTGGCTTTGTATTTCCCTTTCTTCCTGTGCCTAAGCAGCTGTCCCTGCCTTACATGCAGACTGGGCAACATCTCCTGTCTCCCTACACCTCCGAACTTCCTCTAACAGCCTTCACCTTTACCCTCCTGAAGACCTTCTTTACGTTCTAGACAGGTCCAGCAAGACCTCCCCAGACATTTCACATCAGCAAGCTGCCGCCCTTCTCCACACTTACTTAAAAAACCTTTCTCCTTATATCAACTCTACTCCCCCCATAGTTGGATCCCTCACAACACAAACTACTATTCCTGTGGCCGCTCCTTTATGTATCTCTTGGCAAAGACCCACTGGAATTCCCCTAGGTAACCTTTCACCTTCTTGATGTTCCTTCACTCTTCATCTCCAAAGCCCGACTATACACATCACTGAAACAATTGGAGACTTCCAGCTCCGTATTACAGATAAACCCTTTATCAATACAGGCAAACTTAAAAACATTAGAATTATTGCTTAGGAAGACACTTACCCTGTATTTCACTCCATCCTTGGCTAGTTTCCCCTTGCTCATCAGACTCTCCTCCCAGGCCCTCTTCTTGTTTACTTATACCCAGCCCTGTAAATAACACTGAAAGGTTGCTTGTACTCACTCAACGTCTCCTCATACACCATGAAAACTGAACCTCCCCCTCTGCGCGGTTACCCCATCAGTCCCCATTACAACCTCTGACGGCTGCCACCCTAGCTGGATCCCTAGGAGTCTAGGTACAGGACACCCCTTTCAGCACTCCTTCTCATCTTTTTACTTTGCATTTCCAGTTTTGTCTCGCACAAGGTCTATTCTTCCTCTGTGGATCCTCTACCTACGTGTGTCTACCTGCTAATTGGACAGGCACAGGCACACTAGTTTTCCTTACTCCCAAAATTCAATTTGCAAATGGGACCGAAGAGCTTCCTGTTCCCCTCATGACACTGATGCAACAAAAAAAGTTATTCCACTAATTCCCTTGCTTGTCAGTTTAGGACTTTCTGCCTCCACTATTGCTCTCCGTACAGGAATAGCAGGCATTTCAACCTCTGTCACGACCTTCCATAGCCTCTCTAATGACTTCTCTGCTAGCATCACAGACATATCACAAACTTTATCTGTCCTCCAGGCCCAAGTTGACTCTTTAGCTGCAGTTGTCCTCCCAAACCGCCAAGGCCTTGAGTTACTCACTGCTGGAAAAGGAGGACTCTGTATATTTTTAAATGAAGAGCGTTATTTTTACCTAAATCAATCTGGCCTGGTGTATGACAACATAAAAAAACTCAAGGATAGAGCCCCAAAACTCACCAACCAAGCAAGTAATTATGCTGAATCCCCTTGGGAACTCTCTAGTTGGATGTCCTGGGTCCTCCCAATTCTTAGTCCTTTAATACCTGTTTTTCTCCTTCTCTTATTTGGACCTTGGGTCTTCCGTTTAGTTTCTCAATTCATCCAAAACCATATCCAGGCCATCACCAATCATTCTATGTGACAAATGCTCCTTCTAACAACCCTACAATATCACCCCTTACCACAAAATCTTCCTTCAGTTTAATCTCTCCCACTCTAGGTTCCCACACCGCCCCTAATCCTGCTCGAAGCAGCCCTGAGAAATATCGTCCATTATCAATCCATGCCACTCCCCAAAAAGTTTCGCTGCCCCAACACTTCAATACTAGTTTATGTTATTTTTCTTATTAATATAAGAAGGCAGGGATGTCAGGCCTCGGAGCCCAAGCTAAACCGTCATATCCCCCATGACCTGCATGTATACATCCAGATGGCCTGAAGCAAGTGAAGAATCACAAAGGAAGTGAAAATGGCTGGTTCCTGGCTTAACTGATGACATTCCACCACTGTGATTTGTTCCTACCCCACCTTACCTGAGCGATTAACCTTGTGAAATTCCTTCTCCTGGCTCAGAAGCTCCCCCACTGAGCACCTTGTGACTCCCCGCCCCTGCCACCTAGAGAACAACCCCCTTTGACTGTAATTTTCCACTCTCCACCCAAATCCTTTAAAACGGCCCCACCCCTATCTCCCTTTGCAGACTCTCTTTTCAGACTCAGCTCGCCTGCACCCAGGTGATTAAAAAGCTTTATTGCTCACACAAAGTCTGTTTGGTGGTCTTTTCACATGGACGTGCATGAAAGGTATAGTAAATATACTCACGTCACCACCCCCTACATCTACAACCATAGCAGACATCAATAATCAATTTTGAATCTTCCCAATACAAAGAAATGATACATGTTTGAGTTGATGAATATGCTAATTACAGATTGATCACTAAATATAATGTGTACCAAAATATCACTATGTACCCCAAAATATGTACAAGTATTATGTGTCAATTATACAAATAAATAATAAAATAACAATCAATCATGATAATCAGTCTTAACAAACCTAGACTTCAGCCTCTTTCTAGCTTAGTGTCTTAAAAAGCTAATATTCTTCTGACTTTTTAAAATATACTACTTATATACTATCCTTGATATAACATATTTTCAAGAAATTATTCCTGAAAATTTACTACATATAAAGTGGTATTTTCAGATCGAAACATTTAAATTAATTAATGGCAACACAATCTCCTACCGTGTAGGTGACTACTATGCCCAGAGCTTCGGTCTAAATGCTTCGCATGGATTTTAGCTATTGAACATAAATGTACCGTTCTCTGGCTCTCGTAGAAGTTCCAGTTCAATATGCTCTCTTGGAAGACACCAAAGAAAAACACATGGTGCTTTAGCTTGATATCATATGTTCAGTATCTTCATAAAAGAAATATGGTAGGTGTTAGAGATTGTCTATCAAGAAAACCAAGACCAACAGCGTGTGTTGCGAACATTTTTTATTGATTATATATAGAGTGTCTTTGGCTTAATCTTGTTCGCATTAATTTTTTGTTTTATGTAGGACTCAAAAGAGTTCAGAACTTTCTATGATCTCCAACTGGGCCAACAAGAGGCTTCCTGGTGGAAGAGATGGACAAGATCTTAAAGGGAGAGTATCTGAAACAAAGAGTTATTTCTCTATGCTAAATTCCACGGAGCACACATCTTGGTATTGTACTCCTGCTGCCAACGATGGTTGAAAACTTACAGTAGGATTGGTAGATTCCAAGGCACTATATTTTTTAAATACTTTTTATAAAAGCCACACCTCAAAGGATCAGTCATCCACTAGAATTTCTTTTCTCTGTTCCCTGAACTCCAATGCCTCATCTTAATTTCTATTTCTTTCTCAACTTCCAGGAAGAAGCCTGATGGTTAGTTCCCAGAAAGGCTGTCAGCCTAATTAACTAGTTGGAGAAAATCATGGGAAATCTAAACCAATCACCAAGAATATACCAGAAAATTCCCAAGTGAGATCTGCCTTTCTTAGAAGACAGCGTTCAGATTACAAGAGGAGTGCTTGCCAAGACCTGATGCCTACCTACAAATGCTCCCCTCCAGGAGAGTGCTATAACAATCCACAACTACTGATTTGTATAGAGCCTCTCTTTCCAGGAACTTATCCCTGACATAGAGGAAGTATACTCTATGTCCACAACAGTTATACACCCTGAATACTTATGTCCACAACAGTTATACACCCTGGTCTACACACTGGAATTAGGTATAGAATTTTTTAAATTACTTTTGCTTGGACTCCAAACCAGACCAGCTAAATCAAAGATTCTACTGCTGGGCCTGAGCATCCATGTTTTTAGCTTCCCAGGTGATTCAGACACGCTGTTAGGGTTAAGAATATCTACTGTATATGATTATGCAATTTCATCACTCATATATCCATTTTACACACAGCCTTGGAAGAGCCATCTGAGGAGTACCAGAAACATGAGAGACAAAGTCCCCTTAATTTGAGTGTATCTATCTATCTATGTATGTATCTATCTACACATACACACATATTCTTATATATATACACATATATTCACATATATACACATATGTATATTCTTATATTTACAAATATATTCACATATATACCCATATATAACACACATATATACACATATAATCTCATCTATGCATTCTTATATGTGTGATATATGTAAAAATGTGTGTGTCTATATATATATCGGAATTACTCAGATAATATCACACGTTCAGATGTCTTTGAAAACATCAAATAATGGACATATATTTGCCACAGTTGGCTGAATCTTGTTGCCATTCTTTGAATATCGCCATTTATTATATGAAAGCTTTCCAAGATTTAATGAGTAATATTCTGCTATATAGAGATTATACATATGATTATTTCAGCTTGATGTCATCCTAATGAATGTAGGGTGAAATTTATGTTTCCATAGATTGTGGATATTGTGTCTATTACAATACATACAATTATACATTTGTAATATATAATTTTTTTAGAAATGTCTAAGGAGGAATATTTTTAGGAATTATAATAAATTATCCTAATCACTTTCATGTGTATATAACTGTCCAAGAATCATAATCTTACAGAATAATGTATTTAATGCATACAAATTATCAATCAATTCAGCAAATGGGACCTACCCATTTTTCCAGGCAATGACAGAAAGAAAGCCAGACAAACTTGTCAGAGAATTATTCTGCATCGTGGAAGCTTCACATTTTATTTTTAATAACTATAGAAGGGCCATGTTGCCTGGTTACCATCTTCATTTTGTACTCTGATCTAAAAATGTCTCAGCAGCCAGAAGTTTTCAGTGAGCTCGACATCTAAACTTATATAATCAAACCTCTATAACAATTCAGAAGGAATTTTATCAAAATGATATTTCATTTTCTTCCTAATCACAGATTCAGCTAGCACCTAATGATTGAGGGGAAAATAAAGCAAGTTTTTGAAGGAAAGACTTTTCCTATGCAGGTCTGAGAGGGGAAAAAGAATCTTAAAGAAAGAAAAAAAAAAAGGAAAATAAAACTCAAAGAAAATGACACCAGTGTCCCAAATGCGTGACCACTTAGTATTTGAATTCCCATGAAAATATAAATCAAAAGAAGAAATGTTTCGGACACCTAGAAAAACTTCATGTTTACAGTATTTTACAATTTCACGTCAAAGGTCACTTTTATTTGCAGGTATTTTCAGGTTTGAGAAGAACTGTCCAACATTCTAAAACATGCTATTTTGGTGTATGTTATTTCTCCATGTCTTTCTGGCATATTGATTAAGACATCATATTTGCAGAAGTGTAAAAATAAGATGAGAATAGATGGCTCATGTAAATATCTTCATGCAGGATCAAGTTCAAGCAGCAAACTCAGATTATATTCATTCTCTCACCACCTGAGTTACTAAGACATTTCTGAGAGGGAGACATTGCATTAGGTGCAATAATAGGAAAGGTGAATTGCCCTCACCTCTGACCTCTTACACTTTTAGACAACTACATCTTGTTTTCTAGGAAATCACTTACACGTTTATAGGCTTGTAATGGGTACCAACTGACTGGGTTGGGAGTGAGCACCTAAGCTTATCTGTGCCAACAGATTCTTTTCCTTGGTAACCTGAAACTAAAAATAGTGAATTCCTATCAACCAGGACTGCCCACTTTAATAGAAGAGTTATTAAACTCAGGAGTTGCTGATAGCAGCCACATAGACTGAGAAGTAGAAAAATTCAGTTTGCATGGAGAGATGAGTCAATTAGAATCCTAGAATGAAAAGACATGGAGGGAAAAAAGAGTCTTACATTTTTAACAATGTTCAAGTACCTGGTTCCAATCTGTTTCTAAGGCCCTGATATATTCCTTGCTTTTGGATTCTATAAGACATCTACTTATTCTTATAATAAATCAACACCCCTCCATTTTTACCTTAGGCAAATTCCAATGTTTGTCTGTCATTGGCAACTGTAAGGGTCATAACTAATACTGATGTGGGGATAAGTCAGATATGGATCCTGCTCTCAGGGAGATGGCCAAGAAGTAGGACATACACATATAATTTTAAGAGAGGCAAGAGATTCAGAAGTTATAGAGATGCAATGATGGAAGTTTCATATTAAGAAGCAAACATTCCTGACTCTGAATAAGGTGAGTTCAGAAAGCTTCTGGAGGCAGTGATATTTAGTATATTTGGAAATGTTTAAAATGATGACTAACACTTTTTCTTTCTTTCAAAGTTTTTTTCTAGGTAATTGGTGTTACAGAACTATAACTTCAATCTGCTGCCAGATTGGTTCAGACACAGAAATCCTTGCTTTTATCTCAATGGGGAGTGTTATTAGTAGGAGTGCTTCATGCTCTGTATTTTAGAGAGAGCAATGGGATGGACTTGGAATTCAAGCCATATGGCAACATCATAAATATGGTCTTGCCGCGGACATGATGTTTCCAATAACAAAAAGCGGTCAACACTGTTTGCACTATAGCCCTACTGACAACTTTCTGTTCCTCTAAGGAGCAGGCAGCGCACTGAGTCCCAGATGAGAGTTTTATGACAGTTACTGGCAGGGCCTGTGCTTGCTACCTGGGTTAGCAACAATATAGAAAGAAAATGCAGTCTCATTTTAGTCACCAGGGATTACTTCTTTGTCATACACAAAAGAAGTAATCAGATTTCATCTGATTGGATGAAATCAGAAAATGGCACAATAGAGCAATTAATTATAGCAGAAATTAATTAAAGCGAAAGGCTCCATGGTAGAGAGATTCTGAAAGTATATAATATACAACTTCTGCTCCAAGACACTTTCAATATTTGAGGTTAGATAAGAAAAACAAAAACAATACCAATGATTCTGGCTAATGCTTACTAAAAAAAAAATTAAATGATTATACTGGGCTAAGAATGATATGTTATTTCAATTCTCACAAACATCCTAGGAGTTGACCATTATTATTATCCACATTTGGTGAATGTGCACACTGAAACTCATATAGAATAAGTAATTTGCCCAAGGGCTCATAGCTAAAAAGCAGAATCTGAACACAGTCTACCTGATTCCAAATGGTAAACCACAATGCAAGAATAAATAACAAAGCCATTTAAAAATTCAAAGGTAGCCTATGAATGTTACAGGATTTCAGGGATGAAGAAAAATACCAGGATAGAATGATATGCATTTATGCCACTGAAGGGCTGTGATTTGAGTTCAACCTAGAAAATGCAGAGTTCATACAGATAGGAAGGATTGGAGAGGGTGGAGCATGATAGCAAGCACAAAGGGTGAGGTGGTTGTATCACTTGTGTTTCCAGGTGATGAACAGACTGATTTGACTACAATGGATGTTTGATTTCTGAACTCACCTTATGTCTGATACAGAACATCTTTATGGAAAGGTATAATGGAACCAGATGTAGAGGGTCTGCAGTATAAAGGGTCAGGATGTTATCTAACAGGCATTGTGAAATAATTGAGGGTTGGTTCTTAGAATGGAAACTGTGATAATAGCTGCATTTGAGGAAGAATATACTAGCAAGACTGGGAGGAAGGTTCCTATTTGTTGAGTGACATTGCTATAGAAGTGTTTATGAATGAAGCTTTTCATAATCCTTACGACACTTGGAAATGTAGAACTACCATGTCCATGCTTAGATGAAGGAGCTAAGGTTCTGTCAGGGAAGATGCCTGTCTCAAGTTCACCAGATGGAAAAGATGGACACAATATTTTGTCCTAGTCTGTTTACTTCAAAGCCCACGCTCTTAACAATTCAATGTGAAAAACAAAAGCAGTAAACAGATGTTGCAAATATTGAGCCTTAACTATTTCTAGGTTCTAAGTAATCTGCATGCAATAACTTATGTAAACCTTCTAATACCCCTGAGATAGGTACTTGTCTTTGTGCGTTTTTGTGTTGCTATAAAGGAACACCTGAGGCTGTGTAAGTTATAAAGAAAAAAGGTGGGCTGGGCACTGTGGCTCACGCCTGTAATCCCAGCACGTTGGGAGGCCGAGGCGGGCAGATCATGAGGTCAGGAGATTGAGACCATCCTGGCTAACATGGTGAAACCCTGTCTCTATTAAAACAAAAACAAAAACAAAAACAAAAAAATTAGCCGGGCATGGTAGCAGGCACCTGTAGTCCCAGCTACTCGGGAGACTGAGGCAGGAGAATGGTGTGAACCCAGGAGGCAGAGCTTGCAGTAAGCAGAGATCGCCATCACTGCACTCCAGCCTGGGCGACAGAGAGAGACTCCATCTCAAAAAATAAATAAATAAATAAACAATAAAAAATAAATAGAAAATAATAAAGGTTTATTTGGCTCATGGTTCTTCAGCCTGTACAAAAAGCATGGCTCACACCATTTACTACTGGTGATGGCTTTGGTCTGCTTCTACTCACAGCAGAAAGGGAGGGGAAGCTGGTATGCAGAGATCGCATGGTGAGAGCAAGTTGAGGGGAGGGGCAGTGGAAGGTGCCTGGCTCTTTTTAACAACCAGCTCTTGTGAGAATTCTGAGGGAACTAATAGAGCAAGAATTCATTCATTACAGTAAGAACGATACTAAGCCACTCACGGGGGACCCGCCCCTGTGACCTAAACACCTCCCATTAGGCCCCATCTCCAACACTGAGGATCAAATTTCAACATGAGACTTGGTGGAGCCAAACAAACCATATCCAAACTATAGCAGTACTATCTTATCCCCATTTCACAGATGAGAAAAATGAGGCAGAAACAGCATGGGTCATTTGCTCATTACCAGAGGAAATGAGATTTCATTCAGATCTTTGGCTCCAGAGCCTGGGCTCATGGTTCTGCTGTGAGGCCCTCAATTATAGCAGCAGTTGACAAAGTAGTAGTAAGTGTGACATCTACAGTCTAGTTGAAAGTTTTACAGAACAGACCAAAAACAAGAACCTTGATAAAGAAAAAAAGTAAGATGGGGTGATTGGATCTAGAGCTTAGAGAACAAGGTAGAGGGTGGATTCTAGAAAAAGTTGAGGACATTTATTATTATTATTTTTATTATTGTTGTTGTTGTTGTTTAAATAGGAAGATGTGTGATTTCCAACTCACTAAGCTTAAGTGGAAGGTGGAGCATGAAGGAAAATGCTCTGAAGGGTAAAGCTGCAGATTCAGAAGTCAAGCAAATGCCTATGATGCTGGGTATTAAAAGGATGAAATCATCAATGGAAAATGTATAAAGAAAGAATGGTGTGTGAAAGGAAGAGCTATTGAGAAATGCCCACATTTGAGGATGTCAAAGACAAACAAAGGAGCTATTAATGGAGACAGAAAGGAATTGTCAGAGAAGTAGAAAGGGTAGAGGATACAGAATTGTAGAATCTCAGAACTTAGTAACAACCAGGGTTGGCTTCATGGTCACGGGACCTGAGCACTCACACAGGGCCCCAAGTTCAGAAAATTTCCTGGATGTAGGTTTAAGGCTTTTATGTCACTCTTGAAACTCTTAATTTTTGAACAAATCAAATACCCTCATGCTTTTCTCTTGCACTGGTCCCCCCGACACAAAAACAAGTGTGTATATATACACACACACACACATATACAAAAGAGTGTGTGTGTGTGTGTGTGTGTGTGTGTGTATAGCCAGTCCTGGCAAGATTTGGGAGTCACCTTTTTTCCAATTGTCTTTAAAATTTTTCCATACATAGCCTACCAAATTTCTCTATATGTGTATCTATTACAAGAAACTTGCCATATCTTAGGGATAGCCCATTGCATTATCAGATCTAAACTTTTCGAAGCTCTTTCTATAGTAAGCTAAGATTTGTTTCTCTGTAATTTCTGTGCATTCATCCTGGTTCCCCTCTTGATGATAAAAAAGAGCTAAGTATAATTGTACTGCTATGTTCTCTACAACTTCCATAAATTATCTGATTTCAAACTTTTCATTCCATGGAACTGATAAAGTCTTCACCGCCAACTGCCAAAAATGTGGTTAGCACATAGTAGGCAGTCAGTAAATACTGATGTGTTGAAGCAATTCTGAACCATATTTCCTAAGTTCTTTCTCACTTTCAGAAAAGACATTTTAAAATTTATTTATAGTCTAAGTCCCTCAACTCAATAATTCTGTCTATGTAGTCATTTTTAAAGTCATTCCCACACGGCAACCATGAAAACTTTTAGAAGTTATGCCTACACTGAACCTTCTTTCTTTTCATCTTTTCCTAAAATTATAAGTTTTCTTTGTGGGGGGGGGAGTTGTTTTTGGTTTATATCACATGGGTCAATTGTAACTCGGGTGCATCCACGTTTTGGCTCCCTTTAAAGCAGTGTTTCTCAACCTCAGCACTATTAACATTGTGGCCAGAAAACTATGTTCTGGGGATGCATTAAGGATGCTTAGTAGCATTGCTGGCCTCCACCCACAAAATTCCCTAACTGTACCACCACCGGCCCCCAAGTTTTGACAATGAAAAAATATCTTCATACACTGCCAAGTGTCTACTTAGAGGAAAATCTCCCTTAAGGGAGAACAACTGATTTAATGTTTTTAAATCTTTAATTATTATGAGTGCATAATAGTTGAATATATTTATGGGGTACATGTGATTGTGATATGGGCATGCAATATGTAGTGATCAAATTAGGGTAATTGGAATGTCCATTATTTTAAGCATTTATCATTTTTGGTGCATATTAAGAACACTAAATTCTACTGTTTTAGTTATTTCAAAATACACAACAAATTATTAACTATGGTCACTCTATTATGCTACTGAAAATCAGGTCTTGTTCGTTTTATTTGTATTTTTATACCCATAATGATCCCCACTTCATCTCCCCTTCCCCACTATCCTTCTCATCCTCTAGTAAAGCAACTCTACATAATGGCTTTAAGTCAAGGGATGATGTTTCCTTTACTGAATTATAGAACTTTCTTCCAATGGTGAAAAATTAATGCAAAAATTCATGTATATTGTACGACACAGTATTAAGATGTCTGGATGACGAGTCACCAAAATTTCAATATGATAAACTTCCTTGGGGGATAAGTTTGTTTCTTCTTTATCTTGTTTTGTTTACTTAGTTACTCATTCACACTTTTCCAACTCTTTCCATTATCAACAATCAGAATAAGTATTTTTATAATCAGAGTAAAATGGTGCTTTCATTCTGAAATCAAACAATGCACATGTGAGTGATAAGGAAATGGAACCCATGGGCATGGACACATTCACGAAAGATTCACAAGAAAGGCTCTTAGGGTACTTTTGTTTTCTTCCTCAAAAACCCATATCTTATAATTTATAGGAAAGGAGAATAATATTAGATGCCATAAAGTTCTTCTATTTTATGATAAAAAACTATTTTAATACACCACATAAGCTAGAGGTAGAACTTTAAAATGAAATGGCTAAAACCAAGCACAGTTATTCCTAAGGAAGAATAATGATGGCACCACTTGCATCAGATAACACGCACAAAGAGGGTTTATGCATTCCTCATGAAACAGACCACCAGACTGAGCTCATTTTATACTCCCAGCTACCCATCCATCCCAAATGCAATTTTTAAATAACTATTATTTCCAGTCTTAATGATACAAAGAAGAGAAAAATTGAATGAAATACTATTCATGCACATCCCAAAGCTTCCTATAGGCATTCATACTAAAATAATAGCAATAAAAATATAAAATATGGGCGAATCACAATGTTTCCAACATATGTTAATTTAAGATGCAGAAAATGAAAACTTACTGAATTTTAGGGTAGGCTAACTGGAGAGGATTTAACAGATGTCTTTTTTAGTTTGTAAAGTATTTCTTAAAAAGGAAGTAAAAATAAAACAGCAAGGGAGTTAAAGGGACACTTTTTTTTTTTTTTTTTTTTTTTTTTTTTTGCTACCTCAGAAATCTCTCTTCAGATTCACCTTTTTAGTGTGTGTAGTTGCACTTTCACTTTATTTATTACAGCTTGAAAATATAGGTCATGTTAAACCCAAGATGTCATTATGAGGATTTTTTAAAGGTTCTTACTGGGAAATTTTTCGTTTTGTCCAAAATTTTCTCCCAGGTGTACTTGGGTCTCATTGATGATTTTGATATAAATTTGACAAAATGAACCTTCTCAGAGATAAAAATAATGAATTAAGAGAAAATATAAAATATTGATTTTATTTTTTTCAATTTAAAAAATCGGCAAATAATAATTATACAGATTCACGGGGCCCATAGTGATGTTTTGATACATGTAATATATAATCATCAGATCAGGGTAATTGGCATATCCATCATCCCAAACATGTATCATTTATCTGTGTGAGAAGATTGAATATCCTCCTCCTAGCTATTTGAAACTGTGAAAATATATTAACGTTAACTACAGTCATCCTACAATGGTATATGTATTATACCATATGTATTATACCATATGTATATCATACATATCAATGATATGTATATCATTTTCGTGCTGCTGATAAAAACATACCTGAGAGTGGGTAATTAATAAAGGAAAGAAGTTTAATTGACTCACAATTCCATATGGCTGGGGAGGCCTCATAATCATGGTGGAAAGCGAATAAGAAGCAAAGTCATATCTTACATGGCAGCAGGCAAGAGAGCTTGTAAAGGGAATTCCCATTTATAAAACCATCAGATCCTGTGAGACTTATTCATTACCATGAGAACAGTATGAAGAAAATTGCCCCTAGGATTCAATTATCTCCACCTGGCCCTACCTTTGACATGTGGGGATTATTACAATTCAAGGTGAGATTTGGGTGGGGACACAGTCAAACTGTATTATTATACAACACTAGAAATTATTCCTCCTCTCTAGTAGAAATGGTGAGATGACATATTATCTGAAGTGGAACTCCATACTAGATTTGGAAAAGCAAACTATTAAAGTAAAACAGTTATGCTAAATTTATTATGAGAAAAAATGCCTATCCAATTTGAATACATGATCATAGATACATGTGAATGTAGATACATATGAATCATCATAGATACATCATCATAGATACATGTGAATACATAGATACATCTACGATGTGTTCACCAAATTGTAACTCAAATGGATGACAGAGTAAATGGAGCTGTTCAAAGTCTATTTTGGCTCCATATTTTGGCTCAATAAACATATTTAAAGTGGAAAAGAAGAAAATAATCATAACATGGGAACTGAATCTCCAGCTATAATTTGTAAGTCATAAGACGCCCTTATAACTTTTTTTTTTTTTTTTTTTTGAGATGGAGTTTCACTCTTGTTGCTCAGGCTGGAGTGCAATGGCACAATTTCAGCTCACTGCAACCTCCACCTCCTGAGTTCAAGCGACTCTCCTGCCTCAGCCTCCTGAGTAGCTGGGATTATGGGTGCCCAACACCATGCCCAGCTAATTTTTGTATTTTTAGTAGAGACAGGGTGGCACAAGATTGGTCAGACTGGTCTTGAACTCCTGACCTCAGGTGATCCGCCCACCTTGGCCTCTCAAAGTGCTGGGATTACAACCATGAGCCACCATGCCTGCTATCCTTATAATTTTTAATGAGTTCAAACTCAGGTACAGACTAATTATACTATGAACAAGACAATAAGACGTTGCTGAAAATCTTAAGAATTTGAGTGAGGCTGCAAGATCCCACGTGGAAGAGTATTTTCCCTAGTTTAAAAAGGGGAGGAATAAAGAAGATGAAATATGGAAAAATCTTTATATCACCCTCAAAAAATTTCTATATATATTTGTGTGACAATTAGTATATGAGCACAAGTAAAGTATGTAATAATCACTCAGAGAGAACTATATGTCTTTAGAAAAACAAGGTGACATCAAGTTTCTCTTTCAGTGGCCAGGCCAGATCATCTCACAAAAGATTTAGAACACTTTACATGTCCCTCTGTATGTTTACTTCTCTGCAAACTTTTACAGTATTTTTGTGAACGAGCAGAAGAAATGTTGTGTGAATCTACCATTTGGAGATATGTGAGTAGGTGGATTTATAGCAGACCTAACTGAAGATTGCTGAATAATGGTTCAAAACAGAGCAAGAAGTTAGGACAAGAGAGAGGAAGGAGAACAGTTTTTGGAATCAGACATATCTGGGTTCACTTTCAGGTTCTAGTCTCTTATAGCTGTGTACTTGGGCATGTTATTCAAATTTTCTAAGCTGAGGTTAATTTCTAAGATGTGAAGAATGATAATCACTTTAAAAGAATTTAACATAATAATGCTATGGTAAAGATTATAAAAGATGACATAGGTAAAATACATACAGAGTGCCTAAGGTGAGAAAATTGTACTACCTAATTGTTATAATTACTACTGGTAACACTACCACTTCAACAAGAATCTGATAGGAAGTCGCTACAAGGACCACAGTGGTGCTAGTCTCTTCAAGATGCTAATCAACAGCTTATTGAATGAAGACTTAGTTGATATACTTACTAGTTTCCTACACAACTCAAAATTTGGGAAGAAAGCTACTAGTGTGATAAGAGACACATAACAGTCTGAAATAAATGAGATGAAATTTATTGGAGCAACTGTGTACATACATAAAACCATTTTTATTGTGAAGTAAAGAGACAATCAAGATGGCCGACTACACGCACGTAGTATGTGCCTCCTCCACAGAAAAGAGCCAGAATGTAAGTAGATACTCATATTTCGAACACGTTATATAGGAGAGAATGCTCAGATTCACCAGAGAAAAGACAGAAAGCACCAGAAATAAGTAACGAGAGGTTCCAGGCAGCTTGTCCAGTCAGAAACTGATCTGAAAGCTGGGAGAGACCCCTAGACATAGGGAAACAGTAAGAGAGAAACATCCAGAGCTCCAACATGGGCTTTTACGATCTTGGCAATGGGAGAAACCCTCGACTCACTAGGGACTCATGCCTGGTATACAGAGCCACCTAAAGCTCATATAGTTTAATGCTAAGTTCCTCTTATCCTTGGCCTGAGTCAGACTGATACAGATGCAGCCACCACTCAACCAAAAAGGAGTGGAGAAACCAGGCTTTTCTAAACATATCTAGGACAATACCTGACATCTTGCTACCAGCTGCTGGGAGACCAAGAGTCAGGCAGAATGTACTCGTCACAGTGACTTGCCCATGTTTCTCACCTGAGAGGGATTCCACCCACCTCTGGTCACAAGCCCACAACTGGCACCATTTTGGGAGTTTAGAGACATTATTTAGAAAACTGGCAGCAGAGGCCACAGCAGGCATTTTAGTCTTAGATCAGACATTGAAGGGCTTGCTCTGGAGCGTGGGAAGGGCCCCCATAGCCAAAACTGAGCAGCAAGTATGGAGAACACCCACAGCAGTAGGTGCTGGAATTAGACTCTTCCCTGTCTCAGGACTAGAGTGGGAGGAGAGTTGCTGAAGCCAAGGTTCCTTCTGTGTGGCCAGACATGCAGCCAGACAGCTTTGGGACCTGGAACTGGTCTGTGAGTGTCATTGCTCAGTGCTGTAGTCTTCTCCCTTGGTCAGTTGAGGGACAGTGCCCACCAGCTCTGAGGGGGAGAAGGCAAACACAGTTCACTCACCTGGAGATCTAATCCTCAGTGCAAACCACCCCAAAGGAGGGGAGAGCACAGTCTACTAAAGGCCCTCCTGGGTCAAAGAAAATGTGAACCTGCCCCAGCTCATGAAGGTGGCACCATCAAAACTCAAGAATAGATGTAGAGAGGGGGTCATCTCTTGCCTATCCCCCTCAGTGCATTGTCACAGACTTAGTAGTGTCTCTTCCCATCAGGGCCTGAGGAGCCTGGGCTAAGATGGTTGAGTTTGCTTTTCCAGCTTCTCCAGAGACTCCACCCCCAATGAAGGTGAGCATGCTCTGGGGGAGGGTGCTTTTCACCTTTCTTCATTACCTCTCCCCTGACCCCTAGCTGCCAGCTCTTACACTTACGTGCCATCTACTGGACTGCAGCCTGAATTATATCACCAAACAAAATTAAATCACAACAAGCAACACCTGAGAAAGCCACTGCCAAACCTATCTGCAAGCAAGGAACCTATACAGAGTCTTGGCACCCTGAAAGCACCCAGAATTGAAGCCAATAGATCATATACAACATACACCACAATCATACCTCCAAGGGAAAAAAAAAGAATAAAAAATCAAGAAGCCCCATCCAAATGATAGCCAATTCAAAACAACAATAACAAAAAGTGTCAGCTCACTCAGATGAAAAGAAACCAGCACAAGAATGCTGGCATTAAAAAAAAAACAGTGTTTTGTCACCTCCAAAGGATCCCAGTAGCTCTCAAGTAATGGATCCTAATCAAAATAAAATGTCTGGAATGACAGATATAGAACTTAGAATTTGGAAGGCAAAAAAAAAATCAACCAGACCCAAGAAAAAGTTGAAATCTAACACAAAGAGGACAGAAAAAGATCCAAGATTTGAGATGACATAGCTATATTAAGAAAGAGCTAAACAGAACTTCTGGAATTAAAAAATTCACTACAGGAATTTAAAAATACAATCGGACGCCTTAACAGACTAAGTGAAGCAGAAGAAAGAATTTTAGAGCGCAAAGACCAGTCATTCAAATGAACCCAATTAGACCGAAAAATAAAAATTAAAAAATTTAAAAAAAGAAAAAGAGAAAAGAATTTTAAAAGATGAGTAAAGCCTTCAAGAAATATGAGATTATATAAGATGACCAAATCTATGATTTACTGGCATTCCTGAGAGAGAAGAGAAACAACTTAGAAGCCATATGTGAGGATATAATTTAAGAAAATTTCTCCAATCTTGCTATAGAAGTCAATATGCAGATATAAAATATCAGAGAACCCCTGTGAGACACAAGACAATCAACACCAAGGCACATAATCATCAAACTATCCAAGGTCAACACAGAAAAATCTTAAAGCAGCTGGAGAAAATGGTCATGTTACCTATAAACATAAACACATCAGAATAACGGTAAACTTCTCAACAGAAACCTTACAATCCAGAAGAGACTGGGGGCCCATTTTCAGCATTCTTAAAGAAAAAAATGTCAGCCAAGAATTTAATATCCCACCAAATAAAGCTTCATAAATGAAGGAGAAATAAAATATTTCCCAGACAAGTAATCACTAGGGGAATTAATCACTACTAGACCCATCCAACAAGAGATGCTTAAGGAACTTATAAACATGAAAATATAAAAACAGTACTAGCTACATGCAAGCACATAGCTCATGGAACCCAATTGCATGAGCGATCAATACTAAAATGTAACTACACAATCAATATTATGAAACAAGTACTAACAACACCATGACAAGAACAAAGGCCTCACATATCAATATTAATCTTAAATGTAAATGGTCAAAACACTCCCCTTAAAAAATAGAGTGGCAAATTGTATAAAAAAACAAGATTCATGCTTCTTCAAGACATCCATCTCACATATAATGACACTCATAGGCTCAAAGCAAAGGGATGAAGATTTATCATGCAAATATAAAACAAAAACAGTAGGGTTGTTATTCTTGTATCATATAAAATAGACTTTAAACCAATAACAGAAAAAGGACAAAGAAGGGCATTATATTATAATAAACTCTAATTCAACAAGAAGAGTTAACTATCCAAAATGTACACACATCCAACATTGGAGCACCTGGATTTATAAAACAATTATGTCTATACCTAAGAAAAGACTTCCATAGCCACAAAATAAGAGTAGGAAACTTCAGCACACCCATGAAAGCATTAGACAAATAATCAAAGCAGAGAACTAACAAATTCTGGACTTAAATTCCTCACTTGACCAATTGAACCTAATAAATACCTACAGAATATTCCACCCAACGACCAGAATATACCTTCTCATCCACACACAAAATATATTCTAATATTGACCATTTTCTCAATCATAAAGCAATTCTCAATAAGTTCAAAAAAATCAAAGTCATATCAAGCATCTTCTCAGACCACAATGCAATAAATATCAAAATCGACGCCAAGAGGAACTCTCAAAAACCACACAAATTAATGGAAACTAAATAGATTGCTACTAAATGACTTATGGGTAAATAAGGAAATTAAGGCAGAGATAAAAATTGTTTGAAACAAATGAAAACAGAGACACAACACACCGAAACCTCTGGTATATGGCAAAAGTTGCATTAAGAGGAAAGTTTACAGCACTAAAAGCCTACATTAAGAATATAGAAAGATCTCAAATTGACAACCTAAATTCACACTTAAAGGAACTAGAAAAATAACAAACTAATCTCAAAGCTAGCAGAAGACAAGAAATAACTACAATCAGAAGAGAACTAAATGGAATTGTGACCATACACAGGATCAAAAAAATGAAAAATTGCTTCTTTAAAAGTATAAACAAGATTGATAGACCGCTGGCTAGATTAACAAAGAAAAAAAGAATACCCAAAGAGCACAGTCAGAAATGACAAAGGTAACAATTACAACGAATCCCAAATATAAAAGGTCATTAGAGACTACTATGAACATCTCTATGTATACAAAGTAGGAAATATAAAGGAAATAGGTAAATATCTGGAAACATACAACTTCCTAAAATTGAACCAGGAATAAACAGAAATCCTGAACAGATCAACAACAAGTAATAAAATTGAAACAGTACTGAAAAATCCATGAACCAAAAAAAGCCCTGAACCAGACAGATCCATAGACAAATTCTATGAGATGTCCATAGAAGAGTTAGTACTACTGAAAATACTCCAAAAAATTGAGGAGGAGAGACTTCTCCCTAACTCATTCTACAAAACTGGTGTCATCCTGATACCAAAATTTGACAAAGAAACAACAAAAAGTTAAACTACAGGCCAATATCACTGATGAACATAAACCCCAAAATCCTTAACAAAATACTAGCAAACTGAACCCAGCAGCACATCTGGAAGTCCTAGCCAGAGCGATCAGGTAAGAGAAAGAAATAAAAGGCATCCAAGTAGGAAAAGAGGGAGTCAAACTCTTTCTGTTGACTGATATGATTCTATGCCTAGAAAACCTTAAAGACTCTGCCAAAAGGCTCTTAGACCTGATAAATGATTTCAGCAATCTCTCAGAATACAACATCAACATACAAAAAGTAGAATCTCTATCCACCAATAACATTCAAGCTGAGAAAGACATCAAGAACACAATTCCATTTATAATGGCCACAAACAATAAGATACCTAGGAATATATCTAAGAAAGGAGATAAAATATCTATATGAGGAAAACTATAAAACACTGCTTAAAGAAATCATAGATGACACAAATGGAAAATCATTCCATGCTCATAGGTTGTAAGCATCAATATTGTTAAAATCTCCTAATTGCCCAAAGCAATCTACAAATTAACCATCATTCCTACCAATATATCAACCTTAATTTTTCACAGAATTAGGAAAAAAACTATCCTAAAATTCATATAAAACCAAAAAAGAGCCTGAATAGCTAAGGCAATGCTAAGCAAAAAGAATAAAGTTGTAGGCATCACCTTAACTGGCTTCAAGCTATACTACAAGGCTACAGTAACCAAAACAGCATGGAACTGGTACAAAACTAAACACATAGACCAATGGAACAGAATACAGACCCCTGAAATAAAGCTACACACCTACAACTAAGTGATCTTTGACAACGTCAGCAAATAAACAATATAGAAAATATATCCTAGTCAATTAATGGTACAAGGGAAAGTAGATAACCATATGTAGCAGAATGAAACTTGATCCCTATCTCTCACCATCACAAAAATTAACTCAAGATGAATTAAAGACTTAAAAGTAAGACCTAAATCTATAAAAATCTTAGAGAGTAACCTAGGGAAAACTCTTCTGGCATTGGCCTAGGCCAAGAATTCATTATGAAAACCCCAAAATGAAATGGAACGAAATTTAAAAATAGACAAATGAGACTTAATTAAACTGAAGAGCTTCTGCCCCACAAAAGAAACTATGAACAGAGTCAACAGGCAACCTACAAAATGGGAGAAATTATTGCAAACTATGCATCCAACAAAAGACTAATATCCAGAATGTATGAGGAACTTAAATCAACAAGAAAAAAACAAATAACCATTAAATGGTGACCATTAAAAAGAAGTCAGAGGACTTCTTTGGAGAAATCTCTATTTCTCCAAAGAAGATATAAACATGGCCAACAAACTAATAAAAAATGCTGAAAATCACTAATCATTAGATAAATGCAAATAAAAACCACAATGAAATACAATCTCACACCCATCAGAATGACTATTGTTGAAAAATCAAAACATAACACATGTTAGCGAGGTTGCAGAGAAAAGGAAACATTTACACACCATTAGTGGGAATGTAAATTAGTTCAGCCACTGTGGAAAGTAGCTTGAAAGTCTCAAAGAACAAGAAATAGTTACCATTTGACCAAACAGTCCCAATTACTGGATGTATGCCCAAAGGAAAATAAATCGTTCTACCCAAAAGACACCTGCACTTGAATGTTTATTACAGCATTATTAACAATAGCAGAGTTATGAAATCAGTATAGGTCCCCATTAATGGTGAATTGGATAATGTGGTACATATACACTACGGAATACTATGTAGCCATAAAGAAGAATGGAATCATGTCCTTTGCAGTAACATGGATGCAGTTGGAGGCTAGTATCCTAAGCAAATTAATACAGGAACAGAAAACCAAATACCACATATTCTCACATATAAGTGGGAGCTAAACATTGGGTAAACATGAACAGAAAGACAAGAACAATGGACACTGGAGATTCCAAAAGCGGGGAGGATGGAAACGGGAAAAGGGTTGAAAATCTAACAACTGTCTACTATGTTTGCTACTTTGGCAATAGGTACATTAGAAGCCCAAACCTAAGCATCACGTAATATACCCATGCAACAAACCTGCACAGGCAGTACTCCTGAATATAAAATTTTAAAAAAATTTAAAAAGAACTTTAAAAATTGAAAATTTCATACAACTTAGTTGCTGGTATAATTAATACATTTTTAAAAGCATCCCTGTAACAAACATCTGATCAAAAAATAGATTTCCACACAAGAGCTATCCCCTTTACCATCAAATTCCTGCCTCAATCATTATTTTGACTTGCATCGTAATCAGCTCCACATTTTGTTTCGTTTTGTTTTTTCGTTTATACTTTAAGCCCATTGTATACATTGCTAAACAGTATAATACATTTTGTTGACTTAGTGTAAATGCAATCAGACTGTATGCACATTTTGCTTTGTATCTTTTGGTCAACATTTTGTTTCACTATGAAGCATCATTCCTATGAATGCATTCCATTAGAATTCATTCATTGTCATTGCTGGTAGTTTGCAAGATATGAATATACCACAATGTCTTTACCCATGCTTTCACTGATAAAATATTAGGTTATTGTTAATGTGTGGCTTCTGCCAACAAGAATGCTTTATTTATGTCTTTATTCATGTCTTGTAATGTATTTGTGTACACATGGAAGAGTATTCTCAAAATATATTAAAGTTACTACTTATTTTTCTATATTTCACTTTGCCAAGAACATATAATTTCATTTATACAAGTTAAATCTATTGCTTTGATACTTCTGTATTTAAAAATCCACATAGAGGGGTCGGGCGCCATGGCTCACGTCTGTAACCCCAGCACTTTGGGAGGCCAAGGTATGCGGATCACAAGGTCAGGAGATGGAGACCATCCTGGCTAACATGGTGAAACCTTGTTTCTACTAAAAATACAAAAAATTAGCTGGGCGTGGTGGCGAGCACCTGTAATCCCAGCTACTCGGGAGGCTGAGGCAGGAGAATGGAGTGAACCCAGGAGGCAGAGTTTGCGGTGAGCCGAGATCACACCACTGCACTCCAGCCTGTGCGACAGAGCGAGACTCCGTCTCAAAAAAAAAAAAAAAAAAAAAAAATATATATATATATATATATATGTCCATATAGAAATAAGATTCCACAAATAAGTGCTTTTTATCAATATGTCTAAAATATTCCTTTTAATAAATATAAATTATATTAAAAGAAATAAGTCACATTCTATATGGTCAAATATAATGATTTAATTTCCTGGAAATGCATTTTCCCTTATCTTGATGAGAAAGGTTTATCAAGGTATTGTTTGCATATTTTAAAAGGAGGCTTTAATTTCCCTCTTTAGCCACAAGGGGAAATGTGAACACTGGATATTATTCGGAGCTTTTTCACATGAAATACATTTCATTTAAAGTCAGTTTACAAAGGAAAGTAAAAATGTTATCTATTTTCCAGTATTACATCTATTGTTTAAAATGTATTTGTAAGATATTTGATCTCCATAGCATATTTCTTAAGTTTCTGTCACTTATTGGAGGAAAGAGAGAAGGGAAGTGTGGCCAAGCAGTTTTTTTGATCAGGCAAAGCTGATAGATTCCTTTGTAAAAGCTCCCCAATCTCTCTGTAGCCAGGTAGAGCTAAACTGTTTTGTGACTCTGTGTACACCTACTGTATTCGACTTGATAGCCACCAGCCCCGTGTGGCTACTGAACAACTGAAATGTGTCTTGATCAACTTAAGGTGCTCTAAATGTCGAAGACATCCAAGATTTTGAAGACTTAGTATGAAAAAAAGAATGCAAAATATCTCATTCATAATTTTATTTGATTATACGTTGAGATGATAATATTTTGGATACATTTGGTTAAATAAAATGTATTATAAACTTAATTTCACCTATTTATTTTTATCTTTTTAAAATATGGCTACTAGAAAATACTAATTTGCATGTATTATTGGATTACATTTCTATTGGACAGCATTGGCACAAACTTTAACAATTAAAATATTCCAAATGTTGGTGGATGTTTTTTCAGTTATCCAAATATTTAATTTATATTACTCCAAAAATTGATATAAATGTATTATATGGCCAGGTGCAATACCTCATGTCTGTAATCCCAGCACTTTGGGAGGTCGAAGTGGGCAGGTCACCAGAGGTCAGAAGTTCGAGACCAGCCTGGCTGACATGGCGAAATCCTGTCTCTACTAAAAATGTAAAAATTAGCCAGGTGCAGTGGCATGTGCCTACTGTTCCAGCTACTTAGAGGCTGAAGCATGAGAATCACTAGAACCCAGGAGGCGGAGGTTGTAGTGAGCCAAAATTGTGCCACTGCACTCCAACCTGGGCAACAGAGTGAGACTCTGTCTCCTAAATAAATAAATAAATAAATGTATTACTTATTTTTGGCCTAAAATATCATTAAAATTTCATATTACCCTTAAAGTAGGGTCCAGATGACTTAGATGGCTTGTTTATACCTAGCGAGAATTTTAAATATACTTAAGTTAAAAAGGTAAACTCCACAAAGGTAAAGAGGGACGAGGGAAATTATAATTCTACTTAAAAAGGTAAACATTAAAGTTAATTAAAATAAACCTTAAGATAGATTTCATATATCCCAGGGTGGTATGGATAATTTTTTATATATTTCATTGGGTTAATATTTGGATGACTTGAATGCAGATGTTTCTGTTTTTATATCTTTGCCTTCCAGTGTAGTAGGGAAAGTCAGGAGATTAGTTTAAGTGGACTGTCAGGGGGAATCTATGACATTTCACATTGAAGGACCACTTAATGGTGTATCTCAATGTTATATACTAAAGTTTGTTAGTCTTTAGAGCATCTTATTTGATAGGTAAATATTACTCTGTAATAATTCAATAGAGAAGTATGTATATAATCAGAACTGATTTTGTGTCATTTTTTGGCATGACTAGGTATACAAGGTATTATTTCCTAATAACATGAAAATGCTCTTCAAGTTCATTTTAAAAAATCTGTTTGGATCACAAAGCTTAATTTCTATCCCACCATAAACCATCTTTATGTCAATCCCCACTTTCATTATCTCCTCTCAGATACCACAGTTCTATAAACCAAAAAGCCAGAATAAAAGATGAAACACATAAAAGATGAAACACAGGTACCTACTCAATAGTCTGAGCACTTCTTAGGTGTAAGGAACTGCAACAGCAATTGTAGGGATCCAGATATTTATTATACCTAAATGAAACATCTTAAATCATTTTCCATGAGAACCTACAAAAAAGAAGAGAATATGATATTTCCTGCAGGATCAGTGTCTTGACACCCAACAGCTTCACTCTGAAATTTGGAGGTGGGGGCTACAGTATGGATCTGGGTTGTACTGATATTCAAGATCACTCAGTAAGTAGCACAAGAAAAATCAATACAAACACATTGCCCACTTGGAATGGTTGGAAAAAATCTCAATTTTCTCTCCTTGAAGTCACAGTCTGTGGATAGCAAGGCTACGGCATCCAGTGTATTAAGGCAAAGTATGTGTGAAGTGAGATGTAAATGATCTTCTCCAAAATCCAGAGCCAACTGAGATTGTGCGTTGTAGTTTCACACGCAGATTCATTAATTTCTGCCATCTCCAAGGTCTGCTTCCTTAATATAACTAAGAGGGTAGTTTGCCCAAGTTTCTTCAAATGTTGTTTTAGGTTACCCATATCTAAACTAATTAAACAAGATATATAAACACACTATCAGACTAATTTATTTTTTTCCTTTCAATCTCTACTCTTCCTTTCTATTTATTCTATTGTTTCCCCTTTTTATTCAACAAGCTTTTATGAAGTGTCTTGAATGTTCCAGTTATTGTTCAGAGTGAACTCAAATATGAGTGAAGAAAACTTGAACATTTATGTCTTGCAGAGTTTACATTTCCATAATGAGCCAGAAATGGGTTTTGTTACTTGCTATAATAAAACTCTGATGGTTTAGGAGCATTCCCAGTAAATTTCAGGAATAAAGCCAAGATACACACCATCACAGCCCTGTTCTGCGCAATGATGAAGAGCTTCTCTATCAAAACAAAAGAAGAAAAGGTAACAAGAGACATGGAATAGAAATGAAGATACAAAATCTTCATGCTTCACATTTAACAAGCCTATATACATAGAAAATCTTTGATAATCTAAAGGCAATCAGAGCTCATAAGATTACTTGATAATTATCATCAACTTGGTGCAGAAATAAACAGCTTTCACTCGTAGTAAGAACACTCTACATCAGCCAAAAGATCCAATAAAAAAGCCATAAGTTAACCAGAATATTTTTTTTTTTAAGAGAGAGAGAAAAGAAGAATCATTATAAAGAATTTCATAAAACATTATTGATGAATGGCTGTTGGTTTTCTTGTCTGGTGCAGCATTTGATAGTGACTTAACTCATTTTGGGTCATGGACTTCAAATAAAATAAACATGATTTTTATGCAACCCATGGGTCATTATCCTAGAAATAAACACACGCATAAAATACTGTGGTGTATGAGTGGTTGCCTAACACACGAAACCCACTTACCCTGAGCTAGATAACCTTAAATGTGCCTTCAACTCTAAAATGATTGATTCTCCCATTATTATCACTTTAAGATCACATTGGTAGGATATAATCAAAACCAAAATAATAAATGTTGAAATTAATGAGATCCTACAATTTTCAAGGCACTCGTTATTTCAAGGCTAAGCACGTTATTTACATTATCACATTTAATTTTCACAACAAACTAATAGTGTAGTCACTATTATTATTCCCACTGTATAGATGAGGAAATGGAGGCTCAAAGAGGTCAAGTAATCCCATACTTCAGTATGGTCAGGCTCTTTGGATATATGTCTTTTCGTACAACCAACTGATGTATCATATTTTGCTTTTTTCTAGAAAACTTATCTCAGTTTGTATTTATATACACCTTAGTATAAGTGTTTAATGCTTGCCTCCCCAAAGATCCATAAACCCCAAGAATAGAGACCTTAATGAGTTTCATTCACCAATGTAACCCCTATTACCTGCACATGATATAGGACTTAGTTTTCACTCAATAAATACTGGCAGAATATATTAATGAGTAAGGGAAAGAATGAATGAATTATGAATAAACTGTGCAAAATTGTGTGGCTTTTGAGTAGAAAAGCCTGGATTTTTATCTAGATTTGCATGCCTTCAGAGCCCCACACACTGTAAATGAAGTTACAAAACAAATAAAAACAACAAAAATATTTTAAAAGTAATAAAGTTGAACATCAAAAAAAAAAAACTAAATAATAGCATGAAGTCAAGGAAGTAGATGATACTCAAATGTACTTGTGAAAGGTAGCATTGACTTCGAGCCCTCTACTGACCAAACTAAGAGAAAAATGATAAATTTCTTCTGCTTCCAAATTTGAGTTCCTCCACCCCATAATGCCTCTCTTATCACAATTCTTTATTTTTGCTCGTCTTATGACTTCAAAGCAGACGGTCTTCCTTTTATAGTCTCCATTTTAATATACATTTTTCAGAGACATGGATGTTACAATGGAAAAACACCAGTTTCCCCAGGATTATATACTGGAAGGAATATGTAAACAGAGGAGGAGAAATTGATTTGGCTAAGCAGTTCTAATGGGGTTTAGGGAATTCTTTTCTCAGTGCTGAATCTTCATGGCCTGGAAGAGTGCAGAGGATATCTTCGTTTAGTTTTAACTTTGCTACCTTCAGGATAGTTAGTATGTTCAAAATTGGGCACGTCTTAAAAGGTTGTATTTTACCACCTGGTAGGTTAGGAGAGGCTGGAACCCTCATCACCTCCTTCTTGCTCACCTTGCTTCAGTCTGTCTTAGCCAAACAGTTAATTCATTGATTTCCAAAGAAGTTGTTTATGCTGCCAATATGTGCTCAATCTCAAGCCAAAGACTAAGGTTGAGAGAGAATAAATATGCACAGAATCAACCAATGATGCACTCATTCATTCTCCACCAGGAAACGCAACATTTCAACTCTAGTTGAAATACTGTGGTGACACAATATATTTGTGTCACAAAATATCTTATGAACAGAAAACAATGCCCTTTGAACTAAATATAATGTGCAGAGGACAACTTCTGTGTTTTCTTATTGTGCCAAATTAATCTCATTGCTTTAATAACACAGATATTCCAAAATGGAATGTTAAAACTTCTTGAGGGCATGGCCAAACTAGGTCACTTAAACCATTTTATGCATTCCTGAAAGACACATTCAAGACTTCTCTGAACAATTCTTTATTTCTCCTGAAATGTCACCAGCATTTTTTTTCTACTAAGTAAATATGGACCTCCCATATTTCAAGTCAAGCCAAGCCATTCTACAACTGCTCCTTGTTCCAGTGGCTTTGAATAGTTTTGAAATATCATTTAGAGATGGAGTAGAACCAACAAAAACACATCCAAGTTGCCTTGGTACAGGGTTATCTGTCAGTGGAAAATAAAGGTAGTAAGAAGGTTTGGAGAATTGGAGACCCAGGGTGATGATGGAGGGAAGGCCGCAGAGTTTGAGGTGATCCTGAGCAAGCAGGTAAGGAAGAAGAATCGGCTTCAGCCTCTGTGGGAATACTGCACCCTGTGCAACTAAAAATACAGATGGCAAGAAGGAGTCAAGCAAAGATGTAGGACAACCTCATATTCCTACATACAGAAGGAACATATGTAAAACATGTTCCCAAAAGTGGTTGGTTTTATATTTAAAATCTCCACTAAGGGTATATTTTTTCCCCTGAAAATTAACATACTTGCATTATTTACATATTTATAAAAACATCTGTCAATTTTACACCAAAAAGATATGAAAAAATATATAAGGAAAACAGAATATTCTGTTTCATAATATTTAAGAAATTAAAGAATAAAGATTTTACTAATAAAGATTTAGGAAGAAATGAGATGTTATTTTTAGCATACTAAGGCTCAGGATATTGAGTTTGGTAAGTCTTAAGCAAGTCATTAAACATCTCTGATCTTTAGAGTTTGTTATGATGTCACTTGTAAAATTCACAGAAGAGGCTGGGCATGGTGGCTCGCACCTGTAATCCTAGCACTTTGGGAGGCCTAGGAGGTCAAATTGTCAGAGTTCAGGAGTTTGAGACCAGCCTGGGCAACATGGTGAAACCCAGTCTCTACTAAAATACAAAAAATTAGTTGGGCGTGGCAGCAGGTGCCTGTAGTTCCAGCTACTTGGGAGGCTGAGGCAGGAGAACTGCTTGAACCTGAGAGGCGGAGGTTGCAGTCAGCCGAGATCGTGCCACTGCACTCCAGCCTGAGCAACAGAGCGAGACTCTGTCTCCAAAAAATGTAAAAAAAAAAAAAAAAAAATAAAATAAAATGCCCAGAAGGTGCCTGGTACATAATATGCATTATTTAAAGCTGATATTATAAAGATATTTTCTAGCCAATCAAGGAAATTTGATAATGGACAGAATAGTGTTTCTGTTGGATGTGATAATGGCATTGCAGTCATGCATTGCATGACCTTGCTAATTCTTGGAGAAGCTGACTGAAACACGTGTGGGAGAAAAAGTAGGATATCTGGGATTCTCCTTCAAATACCTGAAGAAAATTTTAAAAGATAGATGAATCAAATGTGGCAAAATCCTGGTAAGTGTTGAAAGCAGGCATTGTATACATGGGGGTCTTCATAAGTCTTCATAATAAAAATCAGAAGTTTAGATATTAATGTATATTTTAATATTTTCTATTAATATTTAATGTTAATTAATACATTATCCAAACATACAACTGGTTTTTAAAAGTCACTAAAATATAAACTCTCTTGTCACAAAAAGTATTCTAACATAAATGAATTTTCTCATGGCATTTTGTGTAAAGAGAAGTTCAAGAAGAGGCCATCTTAGTAGTTGATCCCTTTGAATGACAGAGGACTCCCTTAACTCCCAAGACTGTTGTAGTGCTTAGGACTTCTTTCTTTCAAGTGGTAGAAAATCTGACCCAGTTTAGCTTATACAAATAGAAAAATATTACTTCGTATTAGTACACATATCTAGATGTCCAATTATTTTCAGGCTTGGTAGATTCCAGACACAAAATATCATAAAAAATCAGTGTTTATTTTTTATCTCTGCCTTTTTCTTTGGAATTTCAGACTCAGACATCATGTGGTACCAAAATCAAGGTAGCCATTCCAGCCCCTACAACTTCTTGTTTGAGGATTAGAAGATAAGAGTATTTTTTTCTAGAAATCTAGGAGTGTATTGTCTCTTCCTGGGTTGTGCAGCCATCCCACACCCGGTCACCAAGAGGCTGTGTGGAATGGCTTAGCTTTGAAGTCATATGATTTTGTCTATAATTGAGATTACAGTCAGCTCCAATAAAACTACATGAATTGGGATGGGGTCGGGGGGACTTCCTAGCAGAAGACAGATGTTGGTGACTAGCTTCTGGGAAATGAAAGGCACAGTAGTTTCATGTGACTGAGAACCACTGTGTCAGCTTCCACAGATACATGGAAAGATCAAGGATCTTTATGCAAAGACCTTTTAGCATTGCTTAGTTAACTAAGTGGCAACCTCCAATAACTTTAAGACTAAATACATGATTTTTATGTTCTATGAACACTAGTATTCAGTATTTTGAACTCATATAATTTCCTGTTTTGTAAATATTTTTATTTGTTCTCTTCAAGTTGCTACTTGAAGAAGTGGTGTCTTTTACTAATAGATCTAGTTCACATCTTGGTGGGAATAGAAGCCCAGCAATCCCTACAGAAGACAGCAAAGATATCAACATCTGAGGTCACCTCAATGTTTTGTCAACCTTAACACATTATTATTTTAATGTTTCTTTCTATCACTCCACAGGGTGCTTATGAATATCAGTTTCTTATTTCTCTCCTCTTTTTTCTTCCTTCCCACCTCCATTACCACCACTCTCATCACTGCTATCCCATAAGCACTCACTATTGATGCCAGACGCTGTCTTAAGTAGTTTAGAAGAACATGCTCTCACTTAATTCTAACATTTTAAAAAAGATTCAGGTTCAAAGACACAAAATAATGTGCCCACATTTATAGAGTAGTAATGTTGACAAGGCTCAGACTTAAGCTTAGTTCAGGCAGGTGTCACACAGGCTGTGCTCAACACCCCTGTGGTCACACTGCCACTATACATATTTGACTTGAATTTATGGTGGGAAAAAAATATTAGGAACCCAGCCAGCAAATCTCAATATGTTCTCCCCTCCTGACCAGACAGATTGAACAGTACTGCATTGAGGTCAGTGAAATGTGTGCAATGAGTTTGCCAAAGGAAAATAAGTAGTTGGTGCATGTGACATCTTCATGCTTCTCAATAATTGTTTTTTTTTTTTTTTTTCTCACTTTCTTCTAACATGTATTTGGGTCTACTGGGTCTACTTTGTCTCGAGTAGTGCTTCTCAACTGAAAGTGATTTTGTCCCCTAGGGGACACTTGGCAATGTCTAGTGACATTTTTGGTTGTCACAAACGGGGAGATGGTACTGCTGTAGATGCAGTAGTGGGCAGAGGCAAGGGATGCTGCCAGATATCCCATATTGTACAGAAAAACCCTCTTTGTCCCCTTACCCAGCAAAGAATTCTCCTGCTCCTAATGGCAACGGTTCTGCCTCAGAACAGAGGTCAGCAATTTTTTTTCTGTAAAGAGCCGCATAGTAAATATTTTAGGTGTTACAAGCCACACAATCTCTTGTACAAGATTGCAGGGCAAAAGCAGCCATAAGCAATACATAAACAAATGAGCATGGTTCAATAAAACTTTACTGACATACACATGCATGCAGGGCAGTGGGTCACATCCATCCTGAGAGCTGTACACTGCAAACTTCTGGTCTAGAGTGCCCCTGAAGTTGCTTAACCTCAACCACAGGTTGTTGAAGGCTCTATATATGTGTTCTCAGGAAGACTTACATTTTGTGGTAAATAACCAGATATGGAGGGCTCCTAGCTTGTTCCTCAACTGCTTTCCTTAAGGAACTCAAAGCTATTTTGCATGGGTGTGGGGTAGGTGCATAGCATTAACTAGGAGAACAGCTCCATGTGAGGATTATAGCATCTATAAGAGTGGACAGTCAGCAGAGTACCTGCAGCCACAGAGCAGAAACTAGCAAGTGAGAATACAGAGAGGAGAGGCAACATCCAGCTTGAAATGAAGATGTCTGGCCCACATGGTGAGAAACATGCAGCAAGAACCAGGGGTGTAAGAACACTGCTTGTCATAAACTTGGTCAGCATGATGCAGACACTAAGTCAGCAGAAAAATTTAATTAAAACATCGTCACCTTGTATCTTGGGAGTACTTTGCCATTTTGAAAATGCTTTCACCTACATGATTTCATGGTATACCTGGGACAATATCATCTACTCAATAAGCCTCTCTGAGCTATAACTCATAGGCGCTTGGGTTATAAAGCAAGTGAAATATATGCTTTCCTCTCAGGGAGATGTTGGTCTAGTGGGGAACACAGATATAAGGAAGCAGAAAAGCCCAACATCAGCATGTGTTCAGTAAAAGAGCTGCACCTGGAAGAGGTTGGAGACTCACCCTGGTTTGGGAATTAGGCTAAAGGAAGTCATAGGCAAGGACATTTTTCTGAGGTTATTTTGCTTGAGTGAGTGTTAAAATAGAGGAGGATGAACGTAGAATTAGGGGCAAGGGTGTAGTTTTGCAGGGAGGGGCATATGAAGAATTAGTCAATCGAGAGATGGGGTTGGATGGAGGTGGAGAGAAAGAGAAAAGTGCAGGCACAGGAACAGCAAAGCCCATGGAGGTGAGAAATAGCAGGGCATGGGCATGTGACAGGGGAATGACATGAAGTCTGGGGAAGCCCAAGAGTAAATTCAGAGAAGGAAACATATGTAAAGAAGAGGCCAGGCACGGTGGCTCACGCCTGTAATCCCAGCACTTTGGGAGGCTGAGGTGGGTGGATCACAAGGTCAGGAGTTCGAGACCAGCCTGGCCAATATGGTAAAACCCTGTCTCTACTAAAAAACACAAAAATTAGTGGGGCATGGAGGGGCATGCCTGTAGTCCCAGTCACTCGGGAGGCTGTGGCAGGAGAATAGCTTGAACCTGGGAGGCAGAGGTTTCAGTGAGCCGAGATCGTACCACTGCAGTTTGGCCTGGGCGACCAGAGTGAGACTTCATCTCAAATAAATAAATAAATAAACGGGGTGGAGGGGATGTTTAAATGAGAGCCAGTTTATGGTTTGGCCTTGGTTATCATTCTGAGCAGTATGAATTTGATTGTTTAGTGATAGAGAATATGGAAGTCAAATTTCAAATTCAAGTCAAGATGCAAAGTTCATATTTGAGAAGAGTGAAGGCAAGGAGATCAGCTAGGAAGCTGATGTATCATCCACGTGAAAGATGAGGCAGTCATTGTGGGTGAAGAAGAGGAAATGAACTCAAGAAACACTTAGGAGGTCATGGTTTCAGAGTTTGGCAACTTTCTAAAATAGGCAGGACAGGAATTATAATCTCCATTTTACAAATGAGGCCAGAAACTCAGAAAGCTGAAATCATTAGTTCACTATCTCACTTAATGAATCTTACGTTTACTCCCAATTCTCTATGTCATGCTCATTAAAATAGCTCACACCGGCCGGGCATGGTGGCTCAAGCCTGTAATCCCAGCACTTCGGGAGGCCAAGGCAGGCAGATCACCTGGGGTTAGGAGTTCGAGACCACCCTGGCCAATATGGTGAAACCCCGTCTCTACTGGGAAAAACAAACAAACAAAAAAGTAATCAGGTATGGTGGTAGGCACCTGTAATCGTAGCTACTTGGGAGACTGAGGCAGGAGAATCGCTTGAACCCCGGAGGCAGAGGTTGCAGTGAGCCGAGATCATGCCATTGTACTCTAGCCTGGGCAACAAGAACAAAATTCCATCTCAAAATAATAATAATGATAATAATAATAACAATAATAATAAAGCTCACATCTGTACTCCCAGCACTCTGGGAGGCTGAGGTGGGACAACTGCCAGAGGCCAGGAGTTCTAGAATAGCCTGGGCATCAAAGCGAGGTACGGTCTCAATAAAAATACTAATATTAGCCAGGGATGGTGCATGGGCCTGTAGATCCAGCTAGAGTAGAGACTGCGGTGGGAGAATCGCTTGAACAGCATAAAACATATTAATTAATAAAATATATATGTACATATATAAGTTTAACTAATATTCATAGAGTATCTGTAAATGCTAGACCTTAACAAAGCCGGTTTCACTCATGTTATATCTTACTAATATTTCATGCAAGTAAGTTTTGTTACTTGGACTTCGTTTTGTGTGGAAACTGAGGCACAGAGACTTATCTAACATACTTAAGGTCCCAGAGATCATAATGGAAGAGGTTGGATTTCCATGACACTATGCTGCCTCTCCTCATGGAACATGAATTTGACATAATCACTATTCAGAACTGTACTTCCCCAACATGGTAGCCACTAGTCACATAGATGGTTATTTAAATCTAATTAAAATTAAGGTTAAATAAAAATGCAGCTCCTCTATCATACAAGCGACATTTCCAAGGTTTGATAGCTACACATGGCTGGTAGCTACCATATTGCGCAGCACAGATATTGACTATTCATCATCACAGAAAGGTCTATTGAACAGTGTGGCTGCTTCAGAATATTAAACCCCAGAGATGCTGGCCACATTCCAAAACTATCAAAGTAGAAACCTGCAGCAGGATTTTCTGTCACAAGCGCAGAGCAATGGAGATCAGCTGTCATTTTATTTTCTTTCTCTTTGTGCCTCAGTGGCATAAGGAACCATTGTGGATACAAAAGTTCCACCTTAAAACAAGGAGAAAGCATGGGAGAAATAAATAAGGGCTTGCTTTTCCTTGTGGAGGACTGGCTTCTTGGTGCTGTGTTTATTAATGTAGTTTAACTGGAGATTAACTGGAGAAGACTGATAAAGAAGCTAGACCTAGCAGGCACCAGAAGGGGGATTAAAACTTAGCCTAAGCATCCACATAATCTGATTTATTTATATGTCCACATGTACAGAAATAAAATTAGCCAAGATTAAAATCATTTGGAATAATATCACAAATAAACTTGGGCTAACTCAATTAGGCAGTTCTAGAAAATTACTGACCCAACTATTGGGTACTGATTATAAAATAAACTTGTGATTCTAAAAGAAAAACTTAGTAAATAGGAATTAGAGAGCAGCGTGTATCAGTGGTAACCAAGATAAGGTACCACAAATAATTAAGGTATTAAGCAGATAGTGGTAGCTTTCCTCTGAACTATGTAACGTCATGCCGAGTGTCCTTGAAAGAGAATAAAACAGTTTGAGTGCCTTCAAAATTTTCAGTAAGTGGATCATAATTCCAAATTTCAAAAAGATTTCAAATATGCTGTTCTAATTATGCTTTCTAAGTGGTAACTTGAACTATGCTGGCTTAGTGGTATATTATATGAGGTTTCTCATTTTTCAAGAAAAAATAAATAAAAGAGAAAGTATATTGCTTTCCACTACCAAAGGTAAGATTCCTGTAAAAAATTTAAATTGAAATTGAAATTGGGAGGCCTGCCTCGACCTACCAAAGTGCTGAGATTACAGGTTTGAGCCACCATGCCCGGCCGGTGTGAGCTATTTTAATGAGCATGACATTCCTGTAAAAAATTTTTAAAAAAAGCTTTCTGCTTTTTTCTTCCCTTACCCCCTCTTTTCTCTCCCTTGACACACCCCTGTCACATACACCACATATAAAATGTGATGTTGTTCAAATTCCTGTGATAAGATATAACATGGCTTAAAATAAAATGATGAATTCTTCATTGTCCTTGACAAAGATGATAAGTTTCAATCTGTCACTTGTTTGGTGCTAAAGTGCAAAATTCTAAAACACCTGCTACTTCTAGGGATCTTTTATTCCGAGTCCTCCTGCAACAGACTATAAAGATGATCAGGTGTTGAAATATCACAGAGTTTAAACTGTGGCCAAAGTGAATGGCGTACGATTAAGGCCTACAAAGTTGTCTGTACATCTGTAGACCCAAGGCTAATTGGGAGAATATTTTATGCATACAGACTGCTCTCTACAATTCTGGTTCTAAAATCCGGCATGTCTTAAGTGTTCTTCCCTTAAGACTTCACACCTGAGTTTTCCAGTGTTTGCTCAGTGTTATAAGATTGTACACAACCTGAGGACACAAAATGGGTACTGCCAGCACCTAGCACTGTTTGCCACAATTAAGGGTTCCAGAAAACACACACAAACTTCTTTACATGATTGTTTTGCTAACATCTAAAACTCAAGAAATCCCAATGTGAACGCCATCTTCTGCCACAAACCATTCCTCCTTCCCTAGCTATTTCTTAACTAGTTGGCAGGAGCTCCTTCCCACAGTGCCCAGACTTCCACCCATCTCTCCTGCCCTACTTCCATAACTTAGAATGTAGCAATAGTTGACGCTGTCATCTGTAGGTACAGAATGTCTGACTGGACCTCTCTTCTATAAGGCCCTGCTGTCTCTGCACACAGCTCCTCCTCCAGCAAACTTAATCCATCTCTCTCCCTTTGAGAATCTTTTACCGCTTTAAGATTATCTCCAACTGTGTCTTTAGGGTCCTCTGTTCCGGAACACTAGTCTACACCCACCAAGCCCACCCACTCACTGACTCACACCTCTGCTCATTCTGTTTGCTGTCCCTGTTAGAAAAGTTTCCTCTTTTTACGATTGGATTCTTCTTTCAAATCATTATAGCAAAGAAAGGGATTAAACTCATGGGCTGGGGCTGTTCAAGTCACAAACCTGGGTGCAAATCCCAGCTCTACTACCTAATTAACACATCCATAGAGAAGGACAAAGCGGGTGTAAGAGAGACAGAAACAGAAAAGAGAGACTGAGCAAAGTGTCTATTCACAGAACGTACATCATTGTGCATTGCTCAGAATTAAATTACTTTACACACATAGAAAGCACTCAGTATTGGCCCTAGCACATTATAAAAAAATCAAGAATTATTAGCTGTAACTATTAATAATATCTAGATTAACCAACCTCCATTTTGTTGCCTTTTTTCATCCTCATGCTTCTTTTATCTTAAGTGTTGTAAACCATCTATTACGATTATTATCTATTTTGGCTATGAATTAATTATGCCTAAGTCTCTCACCAAACTATAATCTATTCGAGAGGTGAAATATTTTACTTTTTACATCTCCTAGGTTAGTGCTTTCTAAGTGTGTCCTGTCTGCAAACTGCCTGCTACAAGTGTCCATGACCAGGTCACTTCAGAATTTGGGTCAGTTTTCAGAAGCTTCCATAGCAATCTGCCATGGCTACAACATTTTTCTTCTATGTCACTTTATTTCGGTCTGCAATCTATTAAACTGTTTTTTTAAAATAGTCCCTTACTACAGAATTTGAGTTACACTATCCTAGAATATATAGCCTGTGCAGTGATCTACAGTAGATGCCCACTGAATATTCAATAGTCTCTGTACAAAGAAAAAATAATGAAAATAGTGTTTTACTGGGAACTTTTGCACTTGTTCAAGTTAGCAACATATATAGATAACCAACAAATCAGGCTCCTAAAATCAAATTCAAGACTTGAGGAAATGTAAGCATAGATTAATTTACTGAATCCTGAATTTCAGAAAATGTTAAGTAGTTTTAAAACATTATCTACCACAGTTCAGACACATTATCACACTGCTGCCTGAGGAATGGAAGAGGAAACGTAAGTTCTGATTTTTAATTTCTCTTGCACCAAACATATTAAAGTACCAACCCTGACACTGATGCACACGATTTCTTCTATGAGAGAGGGTGAGGGTTGAAGGCAGGGAAGGAGGGGAGTCATTTCTAGTCATAGTTTTTAGACATTCTTCTTTTTGTCCTTCAGTTTCTGGACATTTCTAGAGACATCTTTGTCCATTTCCTTTTGTATTAGTCCATTTTCATGCTGCTGATAAAGACATACTTGAACCTTCCTGGGTACTTTATAAAGAAAAAGAGGTTTAATGGACTCATAGTTCCGCATGGCTGTGGAGGCCTCACAATCATGGCAGAAGGTGAAAGGCACGTCTTACATGGCAGCAGACAACACAGAATGACAGCCAAGTCCCTCACACAACATGTGGGAATTACAGGAGCTACAATTCAAGATGAGATTTGGGTGGAGACACAACCAAATCATATCACCTTTTCTCCAACCTGGATCCATATCATCCAAGCCCGTGGGGTACATGGATAAGAGAAAAGGGTCTAAGGAGGAATTCCATCAACACTTGATACTGATAGGCATTGGGAATCTTATGAAAATACTTAATTTACTAGTTTGTATTAACAATATTCTCAGTATCATTTATTTAAGTCTTGGCTTCAGATACCAAAAAAAAAAAAAAAAAAACTTTTAGTATTCTGAGAAAGTTAATTGGAAATTTTAATTTTTAACCCTGGAAAGTAGGTGCTTTTGACAGGATTCATTTCATACATTACACAGTTACCCAATGACCTGGGTGAGGCAAAGTGGCTGGAATTAACACTTGCCTTGCTGTTACTTTTTTCCCAGAGAAATTTCCCATGAGGCATGCTTGCCTCTTCTTAGCTATTTCTGTTATCTGTGGGATCCTTGACTAGATCGGAATCAATAGAAGAAAAAAAAAAGAAAAATATTGTAAACCAGAATACTGTTATGCTATTCAAAAAAATCTTACTTTGCCATGTATTTCCAAGTGATCCACATGGATTCTGGGGTTTTTCATGCATTTAACAATTATTAACTGAAAACCTGCTCTGTGTCAGGGAGTATGATCAGCATTAGTAATAGAATGATGAATGAAACATATTTACTGCCTTCAAAAACTTCAGACTTTAGTTGGAAAAAGAGAACAAAAGAAATTGACAATGACTCTTCTGGGAGAACAGTTTTACAAGGAAAAATTATGAAAACTCATATGACAATAATTGCTAATTGTTCTCTACTACCGATTCCCCTTCTTTCATAATAGAACTCCAAAGTTTTAGCTAGAGACATGTCTAACCTGCTAAAAGTTACAGTTCTCAGCTTCCGTTGGAACTGATTGTGTCCACTTGCCAAAGTTATAGCCAAAGGAACATGAGGAGAAGTGTGACTCATCTTTTTGGGAGAAAAAAAAGCATGTGTGCCCACACCTCCCTGGCCTAGGCCTCTGTTCTCCCTCCTCCTGACTCACCATGAGACCTGCCTAGATATGGAAGACACACGGTGACAACATCAGAGTCATTCTCTTTAGGATCGCTTGAGGCCACGAGTTCAAGAACAGCTTGGGAAACATAATGAGACCCTGTCTGTATGAAAAATTTAAAAAGTAGGTGGCGTAGTAGCATGCACCTGTAGTCCTGGCTACTCCAGAGGCTGCGTCAGTAGGATCACTTGAGCCCAGGAGTTCAAGGTTGTAGTGAACTATGATCATGCCACCATACTCCAGGGTGACAGAGAAAGAGCCTGTCTCTTAAAAAAGAAAAATAAAGATTTATAGGTTGTGATGTGCCATAGGGAGGGAGAACGGTGTGATAGCAACAACAAACTGAAGAATTAAAGGTGACTGGAACTTAATAAAATTTTTGAAAAGTAATGAGATCAAATAGTTGGAGTTAGAGTGTACATGAACAACACTGATTACCATCACTCATTTAAAAAAATTCAACATGTTTGTAATAGGCCACTATTATGTGCTAAGCACTATATTTGATGTTAGAGATACAGTGGGGATCAAGAACAGATGTAGTCCCTGATGATATAGGCTAGGAGATTAAGGGACTACTACACCACTAACAGTTCGGCCCTCTGCACTGTCTGTCTGATCTTCACCACAACCAAACAGTAGTGTTCACTGCAATAACACATTTACATATTAGGAGACCAAGGCTCAGATAATTATAAGTAACTTGATCTAAATCTGGCTTGTCTGTTGTTAAAACTCATGCTCTCTCAACTAAATCATGCAGCTCTCTGAGGAATAACATAAAACAAATAAAACACATACTTCCTATTTTCAACAGTGAATGCTAAAACAATCCCAAGGCATGAATTACATTTTAAGTAGAAAAAAAATGAATTATATAAAGTAAATTATCCATTACCATCAATGAAATTATTATGTGGGTCTCATTTTACCTATTGCCTAAGGCATAATCTCTAAGAATTTTACTACTGAAAAATACTTACAATAAAAAATAAACTTGATATTTAAACGGTGTTTAAAGAAAAAAATGACACATTTTGTGATGTGGTGAGGAAAGATAATAACATATCATTCCAGTTTTTCAAATTATCTTCATTTTTTAATTAGTGGCACAATTATCAGTTCTAGCTTCACGATCTCACCTCTGTAACCCAGGAAACAAGTTCCAGAAATGCCTTCGTAGTCTTTGTAAACCAATCTCCCGGGCAGATAAGAAGCCCACACAGCTTAAATATTTTCTTAAGGTGTGATGGTCTTACACTTTATATGCATCTGTTACACTTCTTCTATGTCATCCAAATAGACATTTCTTGGATTCTTCTCCTAAGACTTCTTTTTTTTTTTGAGACGGAGTCTCGCTCTCATCCAGGCTGGAGTGCAGTGGCGCGATCTCGGCTCACTGCAAGCTCCATCTCCCTGGTTCACGCCATTCTCCTGCCTCAGCCTCCGGAGTAGCTGAGACTACAGGCACCCGCCACCACGCCCGGCTAATTTTTTGTATTTTTAGTAGAGACGGGGTTTCACCGTGTTAGCCAGGATGGTCTCGATTTCCTGACCTCGTGATCCACCCGCCTCAGCCTCCCAAAGTGCTGGGATTACAGGCGTGAGCCACCGCTCCGGGCCAAGACTTCTTATAAGTTTTTCTTAAGGATTTGTATCATTGTATTTTTCATTTCTCTGTTTTTGTTTGTTTGTTTGTTTGTTTGTTTTGGATTAATGTTTCTTTTCCCTTAATAGTCAGAATAGTCAGGTTTGGGGAATACTTATGGCAAAGGGAAGAATGTGGAATGTAAGGTTTCAGATGAATGCTTGGATCAGCAGTCCACAGGACCCCATCTAGATGGTTGACAGCAAGATCACAAGGGAATTTTATTCTCTGGACTCTTTCCAGAACATTTTTCAATGGTGAGTACTAGTTTTTCCTTTTTTTTCTCCTTCTCTCCTAGAACTACCATTCCATACTACATTGTTAAAACATATGAGTTTCTTAATAAGATATTGGAAGAATTATTTTTGGAAGGTCAGATATTATTATTATGCAGGGTCCTCATCCCTCCCACATTTATTCTCATACAGCAGTTCAACTTGGTGTAAAGAAAATAAGAGGAAAAGGGAAATAACAAATAATATTCATATTTTACTAAAAATCCAAAAATTTCCTTTCTAATATCTTGTCAATAATTCTAACTATATTTTGTTTATCAAGGGAGTTGGAATAAAAGAAATATTGCTTCTTGTTGGATTTATTTAGGTTTTAGACCATTACCATTCTTACAAACAAAATACCCTCGACAAAAAGAATTCAATGATTATTAAAATCCATTTCCAACATAAACTAAGGGCAAAAAAATCACTGGAAATACAGCAATGGTGTCATACATACAGAATAAGTAGGTTGAGAAAAAAAGTGTGAAGGAAAAAAAACCACTACATTTTATTCTTGATCCTTCTCTAACACAATTTTAGATGATTTTAGGATTCTCATCTAGAAAGAATATGGAAAACAAGTATCAACATTTTGAAGTAAAGAGATAAATATGATGTAAAAATTGACAAACCAACTCCAAAAAAACCTTAAGGAGCACAACTGCAGAGAAGACCTGTAAGCCATTGAGAACAGAACTTTATTATATTCCAACAAGAATCCTTAGGGTAATTTATAGTAAGAGTAAGAAAAAGCACTTCCAAGATAATTTTAAGATTCATTAAATAATTCATTAAAAAGTATAACATAACCAAGAATTATAATTTATCTTACCAGTTCCTATTAAAATTTATTTTTATTAAATAGAAATTTCAATGACCCGTGCCTTTTCATATTACTTTTATAAGAAAAACTAAATAAGAGTAGAGTGATAATTAACATACAAAAATCCTGGTTTCTGTAATTCAGAATTCATACAGCCATCTCTCACACAGTTTTCTCAATCTCTTCTTTCTTTTAATACAGTGAGATATTGCAAATGGTGTATATGAGACACTGTAAGAACTTTCAATATCAGAGAAAGAGTCATGTTATTAAATGGTATGCACTTAGAGAAAAACAAAGAGAATCATTTAAATAATTTCCAACCATATTAAGTAGTAGAAATTAATAGGACAATATCAATTTCCAATTTATTACTTAAATCTTAATTAAAGGTACTAATATACTTCACTCAAAAAGTATAAAGACATTGAAAGGACCTCTGCTTCTATTTGCAGCAACATGGTGGACTGAGGAAATGCAAACTTTCCAATGATTATAATTTTAAAAACTTGGAAAGTGTGGATGACAAAAAATTTAACATTCTTTAAATACATACATAATCTTGAGAGAATAAATGGAAAGTGTCAAGGTGTTAAAAATAAAGAGGAAAATTAAAGAGAGGCTTGTAATTCTGCAGAGGACAGAAAAGAGTTACAGAAGATAGCAGAATCCAGATCTAGGCTATAATAGGTGAGCGTTGGCTGTTAAAATCCTTTTGGGGATGGAAGATATGACTTTAGATCTATAGGAAGTAAGGAGATCTCTGCATAAACCTAGGACTCAGGAAAGCTAGCTCCCTCCATTCCAATGAAACAAAAACAATTTGATCTCACAGTCCACAAAAGTAGGAATGGAAAAATGGACCATACATGGTTTTATAGCCTAAATGCACTCTATTAGTATAGTATGGGAGGGTCTCACTGAAAATTTAACATAAAGCTGACTCCAGAATGGTGAAACTTCCAGTCTCTTAGAAAATCAGATATTAATCTGCTCTGTAGCCACAATTCCAATTCCATAAGAAGGGCATCCAGATCCTTTACAGAAAGAGCTACCTCCTCCAAAGAGAAGTTTGCAAGCCAGATTATAAACCGTGAGTGTGAAAGAAGCTATAAAATATTGTGAAAGAGGCTATAAATTATTGAACTAAAATGATTAAAGAGATAAAGTATAAATTATACACACACACACACATTATCTATATATACACAAATACACACATATTAAATCAGACTACTGTACGGACCATGAAATACAGATTTTTTTGATTATCTGAAATGAAAAATATAGGAAATAAAGTTTATTTGAATGAAAGAATCTATTAAAGAGAATTAAAAATCAGATTGGATATACATAAAGAGACAATCAGTGAACTAGAAGACCATTTGAGAACACTTCGTAGAATTTAGCACAAGGTGGCAAACAGAAGAGAAAATGAAAGTTATGTAACTAGGCATGGAGATGGAGAGCCTGTGAGGACTTCCTGAAGAACAGATGAAAGAGAAGAGTGTGAATTAACATTCAAAGAGAACATAGTTGAGCCTTACTGTTAAATTTACACAACATGCCAATTTCAATTTCAACTATATGTGTCTTTCTTATAGAGAAATCACAAAGAACAAAAGGGGAAGAGGGAGTGCCTTCAAAAATCAGAAAGAAGAGCAAGTTACTCTAAAATAAATCTTAAAAAAAATTGTTTGACAGCAAATCAATTATTGGCAACAGAAGAACCAGAAAACTGTGGAAAAGTATCTTGAAAGGTATTGAGAGGCAAATGCTGTCATCTGTTAATACTAATTTATATGTCTAACTTAACTGACAATCAAGAGTAAGGGCAAAACAAGAGCAATTTTAAACAAAAGTTGCCACCTATGTACCCTTATTTAAATTGATGCTAAAAGTTTTACTTCAGGAGAAAAGAGAGTAAACCATGTGAGTGAATAGGATGCAAAAAGGTATCATCAGCAAGGAAATTTATTATCATGTGGGTTAATTTAAATTAACACGGCTATAAACGCTAACCACAATAAGGACAAATAGTAAGGGATTTATAAGCACTTGCATTAAAAATAAGTAGATAAAACTGTGGAATTTGGAATTTAGTGAGCAGGGTTACAGCGTTCCACAAAATCTGGTATTCTCTGAAAGGAGAATAACACCAAACAACTTTTAATTTTTAAGTCAAACACGGATATTAAAATTTCATAATTATCAGTAAAAAAGAGGAAATAAAACGTATAGCTTCCAGGTACAGAGAAGAAAAGGAATAAAAACAAAAAGTCAGTGTGATAGGAGGAGGAAGGAGTAACAAGCTAAATCAAAATATTAAAATATAGAAAAAACAAAAGCAAATCATATAAATAAATAAGAATATCTCAAGTTTTGTAACAAAGAGAACATGATTAAACTCACTACTAAAAGAACGGAGATTCTCAAATACATTTCTAGACATCCAGATAGGCATTGCTTATAAGACACTCATCATAAACTTAAAAAAAAACAAACATATTTGTAAATGCCTCAGACCAAAACTGTGAGAGTCTGTATATAAAACAAAATGAAATTTAAAACAAAAGTTGTTAATGGGGTAAAGGAGTCATTGAAACGTTAAGAAAGGGAAAACTCAGGAAGAAAGATATCAGTTCTGAATGTGATACATACATCTAACAAGGAAATTCTTTTTATCAAAACTTGATAAAATTACATAGAGAAACAAAACACAAAACAAACAGAATCAAGTTAGAACATTTTAATACACCTTTCTTAAAAACATGCAGATTAAATAGAGTTATATCTATTAAGGGTAAAAAAGTGGCACAGTTTACAGGATTTATCCATAATATACACAGCACCCAACTTTTAACAGTTGGAGAATAAACTTTCTTTTAAATCAGGAATAGCTGATCCATCAACAGAAAAATTGACAAAGAATGTAAACAGTAAGTTTGCAGAAGAGAAAACTAGAATAACAAATGAAGATGGAAACTGATCAAGCAATACAAACTAAAATAGTAATAATTTTACCCATCAGAATGGTAAAAATGTAAAAATCTAACGATATCAAGTGTTGAAGATGTAGAATTCGAGGAGCTCTTGTTAACTGCCAGTGGAGTGAATCATCTGACAGGGTCAATTAAGTTGAAGATGCTCATATTGGTGAAAACGCTCGTATTGGATGAGACCCAGTAATTCCCCTTTTATGAGACTTACCCTAGAGAAACTGTCACATGTATATACACCGATGTTCATCATCTTTATAAGTGTTAAAATGAAATATTGGGGAATACATTAAATATTCTTCCATTAAGGATATAAACTTGTATATAATCATGAGCAATAATTAAAATGAGTAAAATAAAATAAATGGTCAGGTTTCCTAAGGTCTACCATGATTTTGGTTATTAAATAGTGTTCGTTATACTGCATGGCCTGCTCTTTTGGTGGTGCTGAGTCAAATGGTAAATAACATAGATTTTTCTCTAACTTTGTTTTGTCTTGATCTCTAGATTGACTATTGTCAGGTGACTTCTTGTGAGCTCATGATCTTTTCAACGGTTAATGCAGAACAAATCATCTTAAAACATAGCAACCATGGCTTTTGTGATTCACTTAGACTGTTAGTAAATACCACAAAATTCTGAATGATACATTTTATCACTATACTTAATTTTTATATTTATATTTATATACTTTATTTTAAAATTATGTATTATTTATTATATTTTATTTATTTTAGAGACAGAATCTTACTCTATAGCCCAGGTTGAAGTGCAGTGGCATAATCATATAGTTCACTGCCTCAAATGCCTGGGCTCAAGAGATCATCCCTGCCTCAGCCTTCTGAATAGCTGGGACTATAGGCATGTACCACCATGCCTGGGTAATTTTTCATTTTTATTTTTTTGCAGACATGAGGTCTTGCTATGTTGCCCAGACTCTGGCTTCAAACAATCCTTCCACCCTGCCCTCCCAAATTGCTGTGATTAGAGCTGTGAGCCATCATGCCCAACTGTTATCCCTACTTTTAAGTACAGGAACTAAAACTTGGAATGAAGTGGCATAATATTACTCAAGTATCAAGCAGTAGGACTGATATCTGAACTAACACTTCTTTGCACTACACCACACATAAACTTGAAAGTATAAGTCTAAGTTGTTATGCTTATTACACACAGTTTCAAAAGAAACACACATAAGCTATGTTTTTAATGAACTGTACAGCCAAAGAGCAGTTGTGACAGATCAGTAGCTGTGGATCTCACCAACACCTATCAAGTAGACCAGATGCATAAGCTACACATGAAAGGCAGTGCATGTAGGAATCATACTTAATTTAAAATAATTGGCTGTGGGAAAAAAAAGAAAAGATTTTTCTAATGTATCTTTAAAAATTTACATCTCATATTAATATTACTTTTGAATTCTGCTGAGATATTGACCAAATAATAATTATTTTCAAGCATGATCATTTTGTCTCATTTTGAATTTTGACAAAAGTATGTGTGTGTGTGTGTGTATTCTTTAAAACATGAATACAGTTTTAATGATGGAAATCTGCTATGCTGTGCTTTAAAATGTTCACACTATCATTACTTTGTTTCTCCTCTCTTACTGGAGTGCTGATGATGTAGTTCAACTTTCACTCATCCATGTTCCCATGTACATTAATTATGCTGTTACAAATGACTCAAAAAATGACTATTATAAAGCAGCATTTCAATCACAATGACATGATATAACTCTTCATTTCTGGTTTCCACTTTTCATTTCCCAGGTCACTATGAGGCACAAAAGTGTTGAACACAATAGTACTGACAAGGCTGAGACTTAAGACTTGAATAATCCAGTTATTAAACATTGGTCTAAGATGTGCCTGATGAATCGACATTGATCAAAGCTTTCTTATCCTTTAGAATCAGCAGAAATTATCCCTAGAGAGCCTCCAGTTCTGTGGTTCCCAATCTTGAATTAATTGTACACTTCTAAGACTGCACCTAAGTAAGAGCTATCTAACTCTTTTCTACTTCCTTAGACAAAAGGTTTTGAGGAGCACCTTGGGGCCAGGAATGTGTCAGCAGCCAGGAGAAAATATCCATTAGTTCCTAAATTCAAGAGCTGCTTCGCTTTCTGTGTTTGTGGAGTTTTTCTCTCACTTCTGTGAGCCATATATTTTCTATATAATTCATTTCCTTAAATTAGCATGTACTTGTTTCTTTTGCTTTCAACCAAAGAATCCTGAATGATATAGTATTCCTGAAGTGGCTCCAACTTCCAGAAACAGGACAAGGTAACCTACAGGGGGTCTTCTGAACCACAGGAAAACACAAGTAACAAAACAGAAATGTGAGTCTTAGCAAGAACCGTTCAGGAAACTGGAAAAGCAAATACTATGCCATGTAAAAAGAACAGGAATGAAACTATGTGCAGAAAATAGGCAGTAGGCTCATGAGGACACTAGTTTGCAACAAAATATGGTTAGGATGTAAAGCAAAGATGATCCTGAGTGACCTTGTGTCTAGACTTGCTTTGTTCTTTTTTGCAGGCTGGTGTTCAGAATTCAGGATAATGTAAATGCATAGGGTAGAGGTGACTACAGATAAAATTCTGAGAAGCTAGTTTCAACGTTAATCTAGTTTAAAAAAAAAAAAACACTTATTGTTTAAAAATCTAATGTGGCTTTTTGGAATGTCAACTCTCTTCTTGGATCCAGAAGACAGATAATAAATAAATGAATAAGAAAAGAAACACAAACATAAATAATCATTAACACTGGTTAGATAATGGCACTTAGAAGTCCTAATTAATCACTACAATAATTCAAAGGGATTTTCTTTTCAGGAGATAATTTTTGGAATTAGGCATCAGGACAAGAGCCTCAGATTAGGCAGAGAATTTCAGAACCCCTGAAAAAGCATGTCCAAGATGGGACTGTCATTAAACATGAATGCAGGAAAACCTGATCTTTCAAAACACAAGATTTCGTGGGACTGGAGAAAAAGAGAATAAAGGAAGAAAGGAAGAAAAGAAAATCAAACTTGTGGGGACTAATGATTTAGTTCAACTCAGTATACTATGCTTGAACATTCTTTATCACATTTTGATGATTATTTGCCCATAATCAGGCTACATCATCTAGCCATGACATGTTTCCCAACAGGAAACCTCACAAATTGATAAAATCAGCCTGAGATACAGTCCAAATCTTGCTCATTTCTGTGGAGAAATGGTTAAACAAACTTCACTTATTTGGCTAGAATATTATTGGTCACAGCTGGACTGGAATTCCTGAAGTTGAGAAATAAATAATAAAGACATTGATGAGAACAATACTAGAAAAATATTTTCCATCTATAACCAAAAAATACTGTGTTATAGAACCTTGCGGATAATCCACATAATCTTAATTGTTATGGTAACCCCAATTATTTTTTACCTGATGCATTATAGTTCAAAAGGCAATTATTTGTCAAATTTCATTTCCTTAGAGTATATGTTTTTATGACTTTTTGCTAATTTGAATTGTCTTTCTTCTTTAAAAGTCCAAATAAAAAAGACCTTTTATATATTTCAGACTTTATTTTCTGAATATTTGCTGATACTCTATTTCCTAAAAATGACTTGCAAATAAACAAATTTAGGTTTATCCAAAGACATATTTAGTCATTAATCTATTCTCTCTACACACATTCTCTCTTACACACACACACACACTGAGAGAGATTAAAAAAAAAAAAAAAAAAGAGAGAGAAAAGAGATAACCTCATGCTTGCCAAATTACAAATTTGAGATTTCAGTATAAAAATGAGTTTTCCCTAAAATCAGAGTGAAACAATAATGGTAAAGCATTTCTCTATCAATAGCAAACTTTTGCTGGTAACTTATGTCTGCTAAAATCTTAGTAACTAATAGTCTTTACTTATCCTGCTGACTAATTTGCTTCTCAGTAATTAGAAACCTCAAGAACAATCTGTTTGAGACCCAATTCCTAAAATGAAATGACCAATAATGAGAAAATAAGAATTGTTGGGGTAAGTACTTTGCTTAACATTAAGTTTATACTTTGCTCAATACAATTCCACAAACGTTTTCTGCACACCTATCATGTGCCATGTGCTATACTCATTTACAATAACACAGAGTAAACTTTTAATAATTGGATTACAAAAATGAAAGAGAACAGAAATCTCTGTTCCCTAGATAGAGACATTTAAAGGGAATAGAATTGACCTGGCATGGTGGCTCAGCACTTTGGGTAATCCCAGCACTTTGGGAGTCCAAGCAGGTGGATCACTTGAGGTCAGGAGTTCGAGACCAGCCTGGCCAACATGGTGAAACCCCATCTCTACTAAAAATACAAAATTTATCCGGACATTCTGGCGCACACCTGTAATCCCAGATATTCAGGAGACTGAGGCAGGAGAATCGCTTGAACCCAGGAGGCAGAGGCTGCAGTGAGCCAAAATTGTGCCACTGCACTCCAGCCATGGGCAACAGAGCAAAACTGTCTCAAAAAAAAAAAAAAAAAAAAAAAAGGGCGGGGGTAATAGAATTCAGTTATTTTTTGTGAGGTGCCTAATGAAAGGGAAAACCTGAGTATAAAACCACAACACCACACACACATACACACACACACACACACACACACACACACACACACACCCCTACCAAATGGTAAAGGCAAAGAAGTTATTTTAAAATAAAATACATAGACCTAAGGCAATTTTTTTTTTTTTTTTTTTTTTTTTTTTTTGGAGATGGAATCTCACTGTACCGCTCAGTGAGATTCACTCAGGCTGGAGTGCAGTGGCATGATCTCAGTTCACCACAACTTCCTGGTTCAAGCGATTTTCCTGTCTCAGCTTTCATAGTAGCTGGGATTACAGGCCTGTGCCACCTTGCCAGGTAATTTTTGGTATTTTTTAGTAGAGACGGGGTTTCACCATGTTGCCCAGGCTGGTCTCAAACCCCTGACCTCAATTTATCTGCCTGCCTCAGCTTCCCAAAGTGCTGGGATTACAGGCGTGAGCCACTATAACCCATCCAGGAAATTCTCTAAGTTTATAAAATACTTATACACTATAGTGAGGCACAGGATCCTAAAAAATAAATTATAAAAAGGGGCAGTCACCTATAAAAAATAATATGTATTCAATAGAGAAGCTTATCCCAAAAGGCATTCAGTGGAATATTAATTCCACAGGAAGTTAAACAGTTTTATTTGTAACTGACAGTAAAATAAAGTTTGGAAGCACTGGATTAAAGTTAAATTAGTTTGTATGTTCTCACTCATAGGTGGAAATTGAACAATAAAAACACTTGGACACAGGAAGGAGAACATCACACACCAGGGCCTGTTGTGGGGTCAGGGGAGTGGGGAAGGATAGCATTAGGAGATATATATAATGTAAATGACGAGTTAATGGGTGCAGCACACCAACATGGCACATGTATACATATGTAACAAACCTGCATATTGTGCACATGTACCCTAGAACATCAAGTATAATAAAATATATATATATATATAAATAATAAAAATAAAGTTAAATTGGTTTACTTATTTCAGGACTTCTCAGAACCTTTATAATATTAAAATATATTGTGAATTTTTCAGAAAAAATGATAGAATACAGTTCCCAAATATATTTGGCCATGCGATACTTTTAACGCAAGCATTTTAACATTAGTGTTCCATGAAACATTCTTAGGAAATTCTGTTTCACATGACCATTGAATTTTTTCAACTTTTATGAATATTGTTATTTGTCAAATGACTATGGTTGATGATCTCCCAGTACTCAGTCCACGCCTTGACGTTTGCTGGACCTAATTAACTGGATTTTTGTATTAATCTAAAGTCTGCCTTTTCTTGCCTTCTCCACATAACTTGGACTCTACAATTATAATTTCCCACATATTAAAGGTCTCCCATTCTTACGTCTGGGATCTCTATAGACTTGCTTCCTTCCTCCAGCCTCCACATAGCATCCCTACATTGCTAACCTAATTTTCAACTTCCAACCCCTCAGGAAAGTTGTCATGTGTATTCTTAGAATGGGTTGGATGAAGAATGGAACAATGGAGGAAAAGAGGGGATGACAGGATAGTAGCAAAATGTTATGTTGCTCTATATTCAGGGTCATAATGTCACATGCCTGCAGAGACCAGGCAGGTAACTGACATGAGTTAAGCTCATGAGGTCTGAGTTTTGGGCTATCGGATTGGAAGTGTTTTTTTTTTTTTTTTTATAGCTACAAATAATTGCTTATTTATTACAGGCAATCTTCTTGGCCAGTCTTTCCATTTCCCACTTTTGATAAAGACATGAACACAGAGAAAGCTTTTTTTTTTTTTTTTAAAGAAAATTACAGTGGAAATAGAGAATGCAAAAGCTATGACACAGGGTGACCTGTCAGCCTGAGCATCAGGGAGGCCATAAAGGACAGGGACTGTGATGAGCTGCAAGGGACATGCCCTGGCTAAGCAGGGTAATCCCTGATGAAGGAAGCTATTCAGGTGTGTCACCAGCTAGGAAGGTGGCAGTGTAGTAAGACATTCTGATTTTGTTTTAAAATAGCCCAGCTATTTAGATTATACAGGGTATCTCTTACTTTTAAATATTGTCTCAATATTTTTATAACAACCTGGGGAAAAATATGTCTATAGGAACTGCAAGCTTGAGACACCAGGCATGACAACTGAAGGGGGTAAGAGGAGAAATGAGTTTTATGGTGTTGGGTAGGCAGGACATTCCTGGAAAAGTGATTGTAATTAAGAGGTTCTGAATTATTGGGCAGAAACAAAATTGGCAAGAAGGGAGAGAGAGTGGTGTCATGGAGCCTTACAAGCTGCTTTTCCTTGTATATCCTTTAAGGTCAGAGCAAAAAACAAATTTTTTTGTTATTTATTTTTGCTTCCTTGGACAGTGTATAAGTCAGGGTTCTCTAGAGGGATAGAAACAATATTATACATATGAAAATGAACATGTATATCATATAACTTATATTATATCAAACATATATTTATATAATATATAAAATGTTACATTTGAAGTATATTACATATAATTGTGTGAGTGTGTGTGTGTGAGATCAAAAAGACAAAGTTCCATGATAGGCTGTCTGCAAGCTGGAGGATGAGAGAAGCCAGGAGGGCAGTTTTGGGAAAGTCAGTGGCATAGCTAAATGTAAGTTCTAAAGCCTTAAAACCAGGAAAGCTGACAATACAGCCTCTAGTGTGAGGCCAAAGACCTCAAAGCCCCCAAAAAGCTGCTGGCACAAATTCCAGATTCTGAAGGCCAAAGAACAATGTCAAAGACTCTGATAACACGGGTGGCTGGGGAAAGAAGCTGAGTGGCATCTAAAAAAGGGTCAGCCTATCTACTTGATTATTAAAATCTTCCTCTGCTGGCTGGGAGTGGTGGCTCATGCATGTAATCCTAGCACTTTGGGAGGCTGAAGTGGGCAGATGGTTTTGAGCTCAGGAGTTTGAGACCAGCCTGGGCAACATAGTGAAACCTCATCTCTACTAAAAATGCAAAAATTAGCCAGGTGTGGTGGCGCATGCCTGTAATCCCAGATACTCGGAAGGCTGAGGCAGGAGAACCGCTTGAATTTGGGAGGTGGAGGCTGCAGTGAGATGAGATCACACCACTGTACACCAGACTAGGCAACAGAGTAAGACCCTGTCTAAAAAAAAAAAAAAAAAAAAAAAAAAATTCCTCCTCTGCTGATGTCACCTTTTGATGAACATTCATGTGGACACAAATACCTTCACATCTTTTGTCCATTCAGAGAAGTTTATTCATATACTTCTTCCCCCAATTTCCTTGTCACCAATTTGCCCATCGTGCTCCTTGCAAGTCCCTGACCATCCAGCTAAAGCATTAGCTACAGTCCATAAATAAGTACAAAGTCACATGTCTGATCATTTCTCCTGCTAAGAAAAGTGCACAGCCAGGTGCACTGGCTGAAGTTCTGCCTATGGTGAAGATTTCCCTTCACCAACATCCTTAGGGGATGCCACAGAAAGGGGCTATAGTGCTGCAGCATTGACTTCTGGGTGGCACCTGCGTCACATGCAGAACCATCCCGAGTAAACAAGAACTGAGTCTTCTCTTTCCCTGTCAGCCGATCTAGGAATCCCCATGAAGCCACAGGTGCAGATGGGGAGAGAGAAGGCAACATAACAGGAATAGGAACTATGGGCATTTGGGCCACTTCTTCATATAACTTGCTTGTGCCTTCAGAACCTGCTCAGGCCTGATCACAAATACACCACTTCCATTTAATGATGGAGTCCTGCTGTACACACCCAACTTTATGTCTTGGGTGGGTCAGATAACACTCAGCTCATAACAGACAGCTCAGGTGTCATGGTAACTTGTTGGCCCACAGTCATGAGTTCAGTCTATACTAAGACTTAGTAGTGTGCGGAAAGGTGTCTCTCAAAAGGAGAGTAGTTATGTGCAAATGACGGAAGTTGTTTGCTACAAAATTATAACAGCCTCTGCTTTGATTCACCTATAGAAGCCTTCCAAATGCTCCAAGCAGCACGTCTATCTGGCACTGACACTGCAAGCACCATGGGGTCTGGTGAATCATATGGACCAAGGGGCAGAACAGTTTGCACAGGAGCCCGGACCTATTGCAGAGATTTTTCTGTTCTGGGCCCCACTATAAACTAGCAGCTTTTCAGGTCACTCAATAAATAGGCTTAAGTGACACCCTCAAAAAAGCAATGTGTTTCCTCCAAAATCCAAATAGGCCTACTAGGCGTTGTGCCTCTGTCTTGTGTGTAGGAGGGGCCAAATACAACACTTTATTCTTCACTTTATAGGAAATATCTAGGCAGGCTCCACACAACCAGACCCCTAGAAATTTCAGTAAAAAACCCCTGATTTTTAGCCTGATTTATTTACCACCTTCTCATAAGCAAATGTTTTACCAATAAGTCCAGAGTGGCTGCTACTTCTTACTCACTGGGTCCAGTCAGCATGCCATCAATGTAATAGACTGTTGAGATATCTTGTGGAAGGAAAAAGCAATCCCTGAAAACTGGACTACGACAGAGAGCTGAAGAGTTGACATACCCCTATGCAGGACAGCGAAAGCATATTGCTGGTCTTGTCAGTTTAAAGGAAACTTCTCCTGATGGGCCTTATAGGCAGATATGGAGCAAAAGGCATTTGTTAAATCAATAGCTGCATACCAGGTACCAGAAGATGTGTTAACTTTTTCAAGCCATAAAACCACATCTGGTACAGAAGTTGCAATTGGAGTTGCCATGTGGTAAAGCTTTGACAATTCACTGCCATTCTTCAGGATCCATCTGTCTTCTTCACAGGCCAAATAGGAAAATAGAATGGGGATGTGGGAATCACCACCCCTACATCTGTCAAGTCCTTGATGGTGACACTAATCTCTACTATCCCTCCAGGGGTACAATATTGTTTTTGTCTTATGATTTTCCTAAGTAGAAGCAGCTCTAATGACTTTCATTTGGCCTTTCCCATTATAACAGCCCTCACTGTTAGGTGACCAATGTGGGGATGCTGCCAGCAGCTAAGAACGCCTATTCCAATTATGCATCTGGACCCGGGAGAATAAACATAGGGTGGATTTAGGGACCCATGGGCCCATTGTAAGTCAGATATGAGGTAACACTTCATTAATCACCTGAACCCCATAAGCTCTACACTAATTAGATTGCCATACTGACTTTTCAGGTCTCCTGAAATCAATGTCAGTTCAGATCCAGTGTCTGGTAGTCCCCAAATGTCTGATTATTTCCTTTCCCCAGTACAGCTATCCTGGTAAAAGGCAAGGGGGTCCTTTGAGGAACGATGACAGGAGGATTAACAGTACAACTTTTTAATATTATACAAAGGACTTTTCTCAAGGGAAACCAGCTTCTCTTTTGTTCCAGGGATTCTGGGTCTGTAAGCTGACTCAAGACTAAAAATTGATTGAGGGGCCATCATTCTCTGTTTTTATGATTTCAATTAGACGTTTGTTCACTTGACCTGGAAGTTTTCTGCATATATAGATCAAGAAATAACATAATAGGCTTCCTATCTTTTTCACTTAGAGAAACACCATGATTAATTAGCCAATGCCATAGGTCTACACAAGTCACACTATTCTGATTGTTGCTTTGTCTCTGCTGTCCATTATAATAACTATGTACACCTTGCTTTTGGTGGTGGAGTGCCACCACTTGGTGCCTGTCACCCCAGGATCCAATTATTCTTATCGCATTTATGTTTTCCAATTGAGTGACTGTGGTTCCCAGCATAAGGTCTGGAATGCAGACAAGAGCAATCACAGAGCTCTTCGAGAATGTTTATGCTCCCTATTCAAATCTATTTCTCAATGGATTGGTGAAAGGTATGTTTTCTGGAGCCTCCTAGTATGTGTGGTTTTATGTTACATATCAACACTGTAATTCCAATCTTCGTAAGCCTGTGAATCCCTTTTTCTACAGTAAACCAAGGGAGATCAGGCATCCCCAGCTCATTCATGGTGGGACATCTTTTGATCCATGTTTCAGCCAACCCATTAAATAAACTAAGTTTTCTTTAACTTCCCCAGCTGTAACACTGATCCAGAATCTCTGTTTAGTGAGCCCATACCAATAAATTTTGCCTGATACAACTTTTGTTCCTTCCACTATTATCCCACACCCTTAATATTCATTCCTACCATTCCCACACAGGTTACATGTTTCCTGGATTTCTACCTGTATAAATTAGAAAAATCAAGTAGTTCTATTACAGTATAGTACATTTCCTCATGAGTCACTCTTGGTGTCTTACCTTTAGGGACCCACTGCATCTTGAGTCTAGTTACAGGTCTGGAAGGAAAAAAGGCTGGTGGAGGTGGCTGCAGGGAAGAATCAGCAGTGTCTTGCCTAGTGACTGCCTCAGAGGCAACCACTACTGCACATACACAACCTAAAAGCTGCTAAGTATGTGCTGAAGATGACCTTCTCTCCTGTAGCCATATGATGGAAATTTCTGAAAATCAAACACAAGTCTTTATCATGCCATTGGCTGGCTTACAACAAAAGGTGAACTCTCAGCCCTGCAGGGTGTCTACTGTTAAAGTGAGGATATTGAGAAAGGATGGGATCCTATAAGTTAGGATAGGGACATGTGGGAGGACCCTGATGAAGCCAGGAATATTAGGTTCAGGCAACACAAAGTTAATCCCCTCAGACAGAGGTGAAAAGACTGATATCATGTGGGTGGAGGTGCTGCTGCTATTAGGGGTGGGGAAGTCACTTCCCCAGGCAAAAACGACTTATCAGAATTTAAGAGCTCAGTATTCATGGCTTCATCAAGGTCCTCACATACATCTCTATTCTCTTAGAAGAGTTCATTCTTTCCCAATCAATGTCCTCTCTTTAACAGTAGACACCCTTTGGGGCAAAGAGTTCACCTTTCCTTGTAATCAGCCAATTGCATGATAAGGCTTATGTCTGATTTTCAGTAATTTCAACCATATAGTTACAGGAGCAAAGTCTCTCCTTCAGAGCATACGTAGAAACATTTAGGCTATGTATGTGCATCTGGAGCCTGGAGTTCAAATCCCAGAGCTTACCGTTTTATTTTATTACTTTGTCCAGTGATGTTAGAAGCAACCAACTAATTTCGTTATATTCCTTGGTTTTCTACAAATGTTTAAAAATACCGTGTATAGAGTCACTGAACTCCTTACTAAGTGATGATTAGGAATATCAACTGCATTTGTTTTGTGTATTTCTATAAAGAGTTCATAACAAGGACTATCAGTGCTCTCAGTACTATAAAAAGTAGAACGTTTTGCATGTTAGGTCTAATCAGATTATAAAACCAATTCCAGAAACCCCAAATATTAGTCAGGGTTCTTCAGACAGACAAAATCAATTGTGTGTGTGTGTGTGTGTGTATGTGTGTGTGTGAGAGAGAGAGAGAGAGAGAGAGAGAGAGGAGACAGAGAGAGAGAATGAGAATGAATACATTTATTGGGGGAATTGACTCACATAATCGCAAAAGCAAAGTCTCATGGTAGGCCATTCACAAGCTACAGAATGAGAAGCCAGTAATGTGTCTCCCTGGAAAGCTGTTAATACAACTCAATCCAAGTTTGAAAGCCTCAAAACCAAGGAACCCAGCCCTCAGTCTGAGGCCAAAGACCTGAGAGTCCCTGGGAGTCTGCTGGTGCAAGTCTCAGAGTCCAAACACCAAAAAGCAACATGAAAGAGTCTGATGACTAAGAAGGAGAAAAAAAAAAGGTATTCTGCTCCTGAAGAGAGAATAGTAGTGCAAAATAGAAAGCCAAGAAAGCTGAATGCCCCACTTCTTCTGCCTGCTTTGTTCTAGCCATACCCACAGCCCATAGGATGGTATCCACTCATATTGAGGTCATGTCTTCCTTTCTTGGTCCACTGATTCATAAGTCAATCTCCTCTGGAGACACCCTCACAGACATACCCAAAAGCAATGCTCCATGCAACCTTCAATCCAGTCAAGTTGATACCTGAAATTAACCATCACAGACAATGCGACTTACAGCTTTTATAAGGCTGCAAGGATATGAAGATGATAGTTTTACAATGATGGAGGAGGGTTGGGTCGGTTTATAAATCAGTATTTTTGCCTGTGGGAGTAAGACAACTGAATAAACATTGGGAGAAAACAGCCTGAAAGTGGAGAGAGGGCAGCATGTAGCCCCTGCTATGTCTGTGTTCTCTGGGACACAAGATGCATGTCTTCTATCTACTCTGATATCCATTGGCAATTGGAGGGCACATCACTTTTGTCTGATGGAAACAAAGAACCTGTTTGCATGAAGATCTCCTTTCTATGAGAAAAGACAAATATAACTGGCTTTAGAGTGAGACCTGACTGTATCCTTTACTGGCAAAGCACTCTGGGAAACTCACTAATGTTTTAGGGTTTTAGCATCCTCAACAAATGCCCTTCTCACAGAAGTTTTGATCTAAGAATAAACAAGTTTCAATGATGAAAGGACATTTACTCTGATCTTCTATAGACCTGAGATCACCCCTCCAGTTGTAACATTTGGTCAAATTGTGTTGCTCTTTTATGCCTCATAATAGAGAAAGCTTGTTATGATTTAATCCTCATGAAACTGTCCATGTGACAGGACATTCTCTGGTTTACTTTGTTTGGAATATCAGAGCACCATCGGAGAAGACTGTAACCCAAAACAACCTCAATACTGGTTTGGGGTATTATCAAGTTTCATTAAAAGAAGGAGAAAAAAAGAGCCAAAGAAATATATAGTTAGGGATTATCCTTGGTGGTATGACCTAAATTTTATAAGTATTAGTGCATTAGTCTATTTTCACACTGCTATAAAGAAATAACTAAGAATGGGTACATTATAAAGAAAAGAGGTTTAATTGGCTCACAGTTTTGCAGGCTGTACAAGAAGTATAGTGGCTTCTGCTTCTGGGGAGGACTCAGGAAACTTACAATCATGGCAGAAGGCAAAGGGGAAGCAGGCACGTTTTACATGGCCAGACCAGGAGGAAGAGAAGTGAGAGGTACCACACATTATTAAACAACCAAATCTCACAAGAACTCACTATCACTATGATAGCACCAAGAAGGATGGTGTTAAATCATGAGAAACCACCATCATGATCCAATCACCTCCTACCAGGCCCCACCTCCAATATTAGGAATTACAATTGATCATGAAATTTGGGTGGGGACACAGATCCAAACCATATCAATTAACAAGCTCAAAAACTTTTTCTCAGTAATTTTAGAAAACAATGCAGTAAATGGTCATATTGTGGAGAAGCACCCTAAATACTTAAAGGATGAAGTAAAACTTTAAACAATACAAAACAACATTGTCCTTATGTTTTGTACACAAGTGTCAATAACCCCAGCAATGACCTCCTACACAGATCAAGTGAGACCTGTATTTCCAACAACACAGGTGAAAATAAAGAAAATATGCTCTGGAAAACTACAAGATGATTCAAAACTGGTGCTAGAGAAAAACAAAGGAATTGGGCTTAAAGATGCTTATGAAGCATTTGCATATAATTACTTCATGAAAAGAAAAAAGAGGAGGAATCTAACCAAATATACGATTCCATATATGAGTAAATACATATATGGAATAAACAGTAGTTTAAACTTCATCAATAGATATTTAATCATTTCATCTATACCCTTGACAATTACATAAGAAATTGCTCAAATATAAACTTATTTGAATCTTGTTATCAGTAAAAGGGAAGATTGCTTTATATCATGTAATAAATAATATACATGGTTCCAGAATGATTTGGCCATGCCTTGTACTATCTGAAGTTCCCCAGGGGCTGGGCCCAGTCATGGTAATGAACTTAACTTTACAATTTTACAGGACTAGGACACCCAGGGATGTTGTACTTTATCTACTTCAACACCACAAGTTAAAATATATTCTCTTCCAATGCAAATCAAAACCACAAGGAGATACCATCTCACACCAGTTAGAATGGCGATCATTAAAAAGTCAGGAAACAACAGGTGCTGGAGAGGATGTGGAGAAACAGGAACACTTTTACACTGTTGGTGGGATTATAAACTAGTTCAACCATTATGGAAAACAGTATGGCGATTCCTCAAGGATCTAGAACTAGATGTACCATATGACCCAGCCATCCCATTACTGGGTATATACCCAAAGGATTATAAATCATGCTGCAATAAAGACACATGCACACATATGTTTATTGCGGCACTATTCACAATAGCAAAGAGTTGGAATCAACCCAAATGTCCATCAGTGACAGATTGGATTAAGAAAATGTGGCACATATACAGCATGTAATACTATGCGGCCATAAAAAAGGATGAGTTTGTGTCCTTTGTAGGGACATGGATGTAGCTGGAAACCATCATTCTTAGCAAACTATCACAAGAACAGAAAACCAAACACCGCATGTTCTCACTCATAGGTGGGAACTGAACAATGAGATCACTTGGACTCGGGAAGGGGAACATCACACACCGGGGCCTATCACGGGGAGGGTGGAGGGGGGAGGGATTGCATTGGGAGTTATACCTGATGTAAATGACCAGTTGATGGGTGCTGACGAGTTGATGGGTGCAGCACAGCAACATGGCACAAGTATACATATGTAACAAACCACGTTATGCACATGTACCCTAGAACTTAAAGTATAATAATAATAATAAATAAATAAATAAATAAATATATATATATATATTCTCTTCCATCTATGAGTACCTTCGAGATTGAGTACCAGTGAATATCAGGGAAAAATACATGTGGAGAAGACAAATTCCAAATTAGAAATACTCATACTGTGCTTGAGGAACAGCTAGCCATCATATCTTGAGTTCTGCATGACAAGCCCATCAGCTGGGCCGCTTCCTGCTAATAGAAAATAAGCTGACATGTTACAGCAACCTGAAATGGAAAGTTTGCAGTGGCCAGCCTCTTAATCAACAGAGAAAGAAATATATGTCAAGCTGCAAATAAGTTAAAAGGATGAGGAAAATCAAACTACAACGAGGAGGGAAAAGGAATAAAAATGTTCATTGTGAAGAACTAAGCTGACAGAAACACAGAAATAGACTGTAAGAGCCTGTCAGACTGCACTCTAAAGAACTTTACGAAAACTAGGGATGGAAGACAGTTTAAGAGGACAATGCTCACATTTGTGTATCTATATATTATTGAAAGGAGGACCACAGGGACTGTGTTTTACAACCCCTCCCTTGCATGAAGTCATGGCCCATCTAATTAGTATGCATCAATAAATTATGAATGAAAATTATGTACATCCCTCTTGATCAATGCTTAAAGAATTACATGTATGTTGTTCATGTTCTTTTTGAATTTCTATAGGTTGGATATAGGGGACTAGGAGGCAACAGAATAGCAACTCTTAAACTTTAGTGTGCATCAGAATCACTTGGAGGGCTTGTGCAAACACAGACTGCCAGGCCCTATTATTATAGTTTCTGATTCAGTAGATCTGAGATGTAGCCTCAAAATTTGCATCTCTTGATCTGATAAGTTCCCAGGTGATCCTGATGTTGCTGATATGAGACTGAACCACTCTTTGAGGGATGGAGGAGCCATGTGATCAGAGGAGTCTGGGTCCTTGAATCATTTGCGTGGACAAATACCACCTGCTAATCATGGATGTACACTTCTACTATACTGCAACTTTATGCATTTTGGGGTCTACTTGGTAAAGCATCTATCATTGCCCCAAATAAGAGAGAAAGTGAATAAAGAATATTCTGGGATAATATGAGCATTTAACTGGTACTTGAGAGAAAAATAAAAGAAATTTTCCTGGTGATGTAGAGGAACAAATATAAGCAGGGAATCAGTAGGAAGCGGGAAAAGGAGTAAATGAGATGTGACAATGGAAATGAGGATGCTGGAGCTGTTGGGGCATGCCAACACAGAAACAGACTTAGTGCGAGAAAAAAAATTGTATTAGCAAATAAGGGAGATCAAAGTGTCAAGATATAAAGTGAAGTCCATAGATATATGGCCTGGAATGCCCGATTGAGTAGAAAATTTAACCAAAAAGGCAGTTTCTAAGCAACAGATGACCCAGGCTGATAAAAGTCACTGCTTATGTTTGAGGGCTAAGGATATGGAAGAAGTCCATTACCATAACTCAGAAGCACACAGATTTTACCACTAGGCTGGCCTTGGGACAAGTCATCTGATCAGAGCCTCAGTTTCCCCTTCTATAAATAATGGCCTTTCAGAGTTAGTGTAATAATTAAACACAAGGGTGCATTCAGCACAATGATTTGCTGTAAACTCATAGTAACTATTAGCTAAAAGATCAGAATTGAGGTGGAGGGAATCCAGAGAACCGACTAAAGTCCAAGGGACAATGTCAAAAAGCACTTTGAAGAACAATTACATGTGCTAGAGAAGAAACATGGAACTAAAATTATATTTCTAACCTAGGATGCCTAAAAAGATTGGAATAGGAGAGAGAAATGGTGAACATGGAAAGAATAATGAAGACAATAAAGTTTTTCTTTTTAATTTATGTGTGCCTTACATTTGGTCAAAGGCAGACTTGGGAAAGCCTTAGAACAAAATGGAGTATTGAGATACTGATTACTGCAGATCTCCAAACAATTATGGCAAAAATATGCTATGGTCGGCATACTTATTTGAAAAACCTCACAGCCTGACAATCTGCACGGGTCCTATGATAGAAACATTTTACCCTAAATTTAATTTGCAGCACTGAAAATACAATTTTCTAGTTAAAATGGCTCACTCTCAGGAAAATCTTATTGGTGTATCTGCAAATACCACAGGTGAACTAAGAAGCATTCAGAAAGTTGATCTTGTTGGATTTATCTATGGCTGGAGAGTAAGTTCCAAATACCCTTTTGCTCAAGAACATAAAACATATAACCGAGGTTTAAGCACGTTTTCTCAAACTCTAAGGCATTATAAGGAGTAGCCTTGAAATTGTTTTAAGCATGTTGTGTAAGCACTGTAGTAACAACACTCTAAAAAATTTCAGAGCCATCTTTCTCTCTAAACATGCTTGAGGGCCTCTTTGGAACTGTGATGATATTTTATCGATTTCACTAAGTGACCTGGATTGATTGAAAACTTGGAGAAGCTTAAAACACTAAAAGTTCCTCAAGGGCATTTTTTTCTTGGTGGACGTTCTGTTTATTTTTAATACAGCATTTTCACTCCATAAGCAATATTCCTTACCATTTTACCTGTCTGACTTCTTTTAGAAAGTGTAGGTATAGCACATGATCTCACTTGATCTGAAGTTAAGTCAGAAGTCCCAAAGTAAGTATTAGAAGCTGTCTTATAGATACATAATCTCGTGTTATAGACTTATGGTATTTCTTGGCTCACTTAGAATTCTCATCTTATCATAAAGGATCAGAGTAGATCTAATGGGTGCACTTCAAATGATGAGATCACAAAGAATTGGTAAAATATTTTTTAAAAACATGTATATTCTGTGACCTGAGTTCACTGGTAGTACATTTTCCAGTGGGTGCTTTAATTTTTCACTTAATTGTACAACAACAGAACAAAGAAAACATGAATCTTATAATTAGTCATTTCCAGAGGAAACACACATGAAAACATGGTTCTCTCATTTCTCCCACACCATTGCAGTTATAGCTAGCCATCCCTGGGAGTAATTGTTCTCTTTGCATCTCCCTGGAATATGATTCTTCTCAAAAGGGAAATGAGTCACTGGAAAAATCACAGAAGTGATTGATCCCAATTAAATTCATTGGGTTTTCCTCTGTATTTCAATAGCTAGGTTAACTCTGAAGCAGAAGAAGAAATTCATGCCATCAGCTTTGTAAGCAGACTGAAAACATGAAGACCTTCGAATGACTTTTGAAAATCACAAATTCCAGCATTTGGAAAACTGAGGTGGGTTATTAAAATCGATATAAGTCCTAATGGAACACATCAAATTGATGTGCTGGTAACCACTTGGCTAATGTTGTTAAAATCTGAGATCAGTACTTTTACAGTATTAAAATTACCTAGGTACACAGTAGACAAGTGCCCATGAATAATGAAACCATATAAGAAGCATTTTCCTTCTCAACTATGGTTGCCATTGCCTAATTCAAATAAAACACAATGACAGTATTTAGCACAGGTCTCCTAGATATATAAATAGCTTAATTAGAGGCTCATTCTTAATTTGTATCATTTACAATTTGAAGTCAATATACTTGGGGGAAAGAAATATAGTTTGATTCATAGTTTATAATTACTTTTCTGTATTGATATTGTTAATCATAATGTCCTTATACTCTGCTTGAAAGCTGCAACCATACCTAACTTATGTTACTACATCCACATTTTTAAAGCTTAAAAACATCTTCCAAATTGATTTTGATTTTTTTTTTTTTTTTGGCTCTTTGAGCATGAACACATTTTAACCTCAGCTCCCTACAGGTCTCAAGTTTACTCGAAGACTACAGGAATGAAAAATGGGGAGCATCTGAAAACAGGGTTAATCTCCACCCGTTCTAGTGACTGGCCAAGCACACGATAATCAGACAGTTGACATTTATTCAAATATGTATTTATTATAGGTGACTAAAACAGGCAGCAAACAATTTCTGCCAGGCATCAGAAAGTCAGAATAATTGTTAAGAGGGCTGGGCACAGTGTCTCATGCCTGTCATCCCAGCACTTTGGGAGGCCGAGGTTGGCATATCACTTGAGGTCAGGAGTTTGAGACCAGCCTGGCCAACATGGTGAAACCCTGTCTCTACTAAAAACAAACAAACAAACAAACAAATAAATAAATAAGTCAGGCATGGTGATGGGTGCCTGTAATCTCAGCTACTATTTGGGAGGTTAAGACAGGAGAATTACTTAAACACCCAGGAGGTGGAGGTTGCAGTGAGCCGAGATCCCACCATTGCACTCCAGCCTGGGTGACAGAGTGAGACTCTGTCTCAAAAAAAAAAAAAAAAAAAAAAAAAGAATAATTGTTAAAGATGTGAGACAGAGTTAAAATCATTAACAGTATTTATAAACAAACCCATATAATGTGAGTTCAGATCAAGTTCAGACCAGGATATTTATAATGTAAAATTCAAATGTCATTTCTGTAACAGGTCAACTTCTTTCTACAAAAATCACACGTTTTAGATTTTTCATCTTACCTTTAAAAAAAAAACATTTAAAAATTAGTTTTAATTGATACATAACTGCACATATTTATGGGGTACACTATACTTTAATACATGTATATAATGTGTAATGATCAAATCAGAATAATTAGCATACCCATCACCTCAAACATTTATCATTTGTATTGGGAACATTCAAAATCCTCTCGTCTAGTTGTTTTTGAAAATATACAATGAATTCTTAACTATAATAACCCTACAGTGCAACAGAACAACAGAACTTGTTCCTCCTCTCTAGCTTTAATTTTGAATCCATTAACCATCCTCTTCCCTATTCTATCCTCCCCTAAACTTCTCAGCCTCAAGTAACCACTATTCTACTCCCTTCAGTCAAATCAACATGTTTAGGTTTCACATATGAGTGAGAACATGTGATATTTATCTTTCTGTGTCTGGCTCATTTCACTTAACATAATGCACTCCAGGCTCTTTCATGTTGCACGAATAACAGGCTTTTATATATTTTTTACAACTAAATGGGCAAATTATCTGAATAGACATTTCTGAAAAGCAGACATTACTCTTTTCATGAATTTTTATTATTTTTTAAAAAATTAAATACCCATCAATAATAGACTAGACAAAGAAAATGTGGTACATACACACCATGGAATACTCTGCAACCATAAAAAATGAGATCATGTCCTTTGCTGAGACATGGATGTAGCTGGAGACCATTATCTTTAGCAAACTAACACGGGAACAGAAAACCAAATACCACATATTCTCGCTTATATGTGGGAACTAAACAATGAGAACGCATGGACACATAGAGGGTAACAACATACACTGCGTCCTGTCAGAGGGTGGAGGGTGGGAAGAGGGAGAACATCAGAAAAAATAACTAATGGATACTAGGTGATGGAATAATCTATATAACAAACCCCCATGTCACAAGTTTACCTATGTAATAAACCTGTACTGGTACCCCTGAACTTATAAGTTAAAAAAAAAAAAAAAAAAAAACATGATTTGATAAATATACAATTAAAGGTATGTATATCTTTTTATATCAATAATTTTACAAGTCAGATAAAAGAAGTTTTTGCTGATTTGAGAGTTCTGATTTTAAGTTCAGACAAATAGTCAACCTTTTAGCTCTAGCCGCTACATCCAGGCACCAAATTCCTGGGACTCATTCCCTGCTTGCTGCAAGGAGTTGCTAGCTGAAGGGCTCAGAAGAAATGTGAAGGAATATCGTGGCAACTGCATGACTGTGGACACGTGAAAGAACAATAAAAAGAGCAAAGTAATTCAAATGACAGATTTCAATCATCATCAGGAGAAACACCAGTCATAAAACCAAGCCACTATCTGGTGACAACACAATTAATTCAAAGCTTTCTCAGTATTTCTAAAAGGAACCATTTTATTGCAAAGTTAAAAAAACCTTGCTGAAGGAGATTCAGCTGTTTAGTCTTTCTTCTCTATGACAAGTGTTGGCTTTTCTCAGCATCAATAACTGTGTAACAGTCGACCTCTGTTTGTGCATTAATTTGATAATAAAAAATCAAGCAAATTGTACCATAGTATGCAAATAAATATTTTTATAGGCCAGGTGCAGTGGCTTATGCCAGTAATCCCAGCACTTTGGGATGCCAAGGTGTGAGGATTGCTTGAGCTCAGGAGTTTGAGACCAGCCTGGGCACACAAAAATAAAAATACATCCCTGTAGTCCCAGCTACTCAGGAGATTGAGGCAGGAGGATTGCTTAAGCCCAGGAGGTTAAGGCTGCAGTGAGCCATGACTGTGCTACCGCACTCCAGTCTGGGCAACAGAGTGAGACACTGTCTCAGAAAGAAAGGGGAAAAAAAGCCTCTTAAAAGGGCTGTAAACTGCTATAACCTCTTTAATCTTATCCTCTTCTGCTGCTAAAGGGGGCCACATGTCAGACATGTTATTCTAATGTTGAATTCCAATACTGCAAGTTGAATTCCAATACACTGAGCATTTGGGTAGCTGCCATGTACATAGCTCTAAACTGAGTCAATAAGTAATATTAGTTAAATAAGTAATATTAGTAAACATTTTTGGGTGAACCTTCTAAGTTCTAGGTCCTTTTTACAGTATTTAACATCTATGAAGTCATTTGGTCCTCACAAGGATCTCCTGAGAGAGGTTAACTATACCACAGTTTACAGATGAGGGATTGCAGTCACCCAAAATTTCAATAACTTGTCCAAAGCCACAGACCTCATGGGTGGTAGAGCTGGTATGTCAGCAGGCTGCCTGGATCCTGATTCTATTATCTCAACCACAATAGTACTAATCAAACAGCAGTGGTTCTCAAAGTGTGGTACCTGGTCCAGTCAAATCAGCATCACCTAGAAACACTTTAGAAACAAAAATTCCATGGCTCCAGCCCAGATATGTTGAGTCAGATTCTCTGGGACGGAACCTAGCAATCTGCTTTAACTTAACATTCTGTGGGTGATTTTGAAGTATGCTAAAGTTTGGAAATGATCGTAGACAGATTTGAATAGGATAGGTTCTTCCCTCGGTGTGCTCTGGAGATAAAAAATAAGTTTCATTTTTTATGCTGATGGTAAAAATTGTGTTGAGAGGAATCCTGAGGCCAAATCTAGATGCAGCAGGAAACAGCACAGTAATCGATTGGTCATGTCTAGCATGGGCTTGGAAGAATGAATGGGTAGTGTGCCAACTGCATGCTTTCCACCCTGTAGAGACATCACAGAATCTAAAACCTAGACCTATTTGATGTTTCTTGGCAAGTTTTGAGGTCTGGATTGAGATGAGGGTACAGCTAGGAAAGGCAGTTGAAGCCAGACTGAGTAAAACTCATAGTTTTGTCTTGAAAATCACCATGCAGTGGAGTCAGGGAAAATATTATCTCTGGGTCCTTGAGTCACTGGGACATAAAACAATTAATTCCAGTGTCCCTCAAGAAAGTAAGGCACAGACTTAGCAGGGAATTCACTTGGGAGCTATGAATTATGGAGAATGGGGTACATGAATGGAATGCTGTGTCTGTTACATCATATACTCATGAATACTTATTTTTTAGGAGAACTTGTCTGGTATCATTTACCTTTCCTAAAATTATCCTATTATATGATCTATAATTGGTATAGCCTTGTCTTATGAACGACAGCAGCAATACATTAATGGTTCAGACCAGTGGTTCTGAACTCATACTGAGTTCAGGTTCCAGCTCGTTTTTCAACTTAGCATGCAAACTTGAGCAAGTTATTAAACTTCTTCTAAGTTTTAGTTTCCTTAATGTGGGGTCCTATCCAAATAGTTTTGTCTAGAATTAAACACATATAAAACACATAGTAAATATCCAATAATAGTTCATTACTGGGACAAACTGTAAGTATCTTCTGTAACTTGCTAAGTGCTATTGGAAAAGAACAGTTTATAAAAGACAAAAAGACTTTTGGTAAAGGCAGTTTTTGCTTATCTAATCAACATGCAGAGTGCACCGCTTACAAAGTTTACCTCTATCTACCAGATTGCAAGATCTTGTAAGAGAAGGACAATTTTCTCAGTGGTACTGAGTCAGGCCATGTGCTGGGATTGCAAACGCTCATAATATAGCAGTACTCAATCTAGCAGTACATGATTTCTTCTTTATTTAACAAGCATTTATTCAACAAACATTGAACAAGTGTTTGTTAAACAAGAAAACATGAGTTGAGTTTTACCGTTATTTGTAATATTATCTTCTCAACCTCTGCGCGCACACACACACACACACACACACACACACACACAATCTCCTTGAAATAATAGTCGCCTGTCATTGCTTAAAGTTACATTTGTTGAATTTTCATCCTCACACAATCTCTAGAAAGTACTCTGAAATCTGAGAATTATTCTTTTCCACCGCATCAGTTGACTGTGGCCTTTGACTTTCACTCAGAAGTATTTCATATCTTTTGGGTAAGTGATTCTTCTCTAAGCTCTCTTCTCTTCTCTGAGCCAAAAGTTGTGCGAAAATTAACAATGCTAAAGAACAAAGAGAAGCACCGTCTGGATGGCCTTTCTTCACTTACAGCCTTAAGATGTGTTTGATCATGTTTCCTCTTAGCTACAGGATGCTGTGAGAGGCAGAGCCTGTCTTTCTGCAGGTCCCAGATACAAGCAGGGGAAGCAATAAATACCAGCCCTCACTACCAGTTCTAGACTTGATGCAGACACATAACTCCTACCCTTGCACTGCCAGAACACATTGCAAAGATAATTCAGACTGGCTTTTGTGACAGAACATTGATTTTACTTAAGGCTCCTGGTCAGAGATTTACAATTTCTAATTCTTTTGCTTCTCATGGATATTTGTTCCTTTCTCTAGAATAAAGTGGCATGAGTGATTAATGCAAAGCCGAGATAATGGTTGAAGGCAAGGGCACTTTCTTCTGGGGATGCCCTCTGTCTAAGCAAGACTGGATATCATGGAAACCCAGTAATAGTTGTGATATGGTTAGGCTTCGTGTCTTCACCCAAATCTCATCTTGAATTGTAATCCCCAGGTGTTGAAGGAGACACGTGTTGGGAGGTGATTACATCACAAAGGCTGTTTCTCCCATGCTGTTCTCATGGTAGGGCGTGTGTTCTCACAAGATCTGATGGTTTTATAATGTGCTCTCCTCTCTTGCTTCCCATACACCCTCTCTCACCTGCTGCCATGTAAGATGTATCTGCTTCCCATTCTGCCATGATTGTAAGTTTCCTGAGGCCTTACTGGCCTTGTGGAACTGTGAATCAATTAAACCTCTTTTCTTTATAAATTACCCAGTCTCAAGCAGTTCTTTATAGCAGTGTGAGAATGAACTAATACACAATGTTTATGGAAAATATACTATATTCATGGACACACTGACCCTGGACACCATAAGACATTCAAAGAAGATAAATATGACACAATTCTTGTTCAAAAGAACCTTATTATTTCACAGAAATATTAAATAAACTATCCTAGCGACTGTGATATGAGATCAAATATTCAACATACAAGATCACTTGAACTTTTGAGTGTTAGAAGAAATATAATAATATTACCATACCCTGAATATTTAAAATGATTTTTAGGAAAGTTATTTCTCGGCTCTGCAAGGATTCAGACTCCTAGATAATTATATTTAAAGCCAAGAATTTATTGTTACCTGGAATAGTTGTGTTTTTCTTCTTCTGCTCTCTAAATGGACAGTCAGCAGTCACTAGAATCCTTTTATACTTGGTCGAATGTGTTTTTTGCAGTAGTTGAAACAATTTGACCATCCATTTAGGAAAAAATCACAAAGTTCATTCCTCCAAACACACAGAGAGCATTCAGCAAAGCTCTTCAATTCACCTCTTCCATACTTAGATATGATTAACTTTGTTCCTTGCCATGAAGAAACGGGATTTGCCTTGGATCAATTCCTTTGAAACAGGGAACCTACACACCAGGCATGCTGATCTTTCTAGTAACTTCTGCTTAACTATTGCTCTAAGCCAATTTTAATGGAGGGTGGAGCTCAGAGGTCCTAGGAGGCTACCCCAAAATTGTGTCAATGCCCTGTGCAAAGGAACACTGTCCATACTCCACAGGGAGTGTTATAGATTCTATCAGAGAGCAGAAACTCAACTGCTGAATTAACATAGGATGCCCATTACAAGTGAAAGTTTGAACCCTGTGGCCAATTGCTTTATTAGTCAACAAGATGTATTTGCCCATGTCTCCAGCTTGCTTGAGAAAGAAAAAGGGGTGCAAACCAGCAATGAAACAAAAGAGCTGGCACCTGCTAACTTTTTTATTTATTTATTTATTTTTCTTTTTGCTTTCCAGTCTCTTGCAGGTATATATTTCATCCAAGCGGACTTTGAATGGCCACTGCTACTTCAGCAATTTATAGAGGATAAAATGGATTTCTCTAGAGATTTTCTTCAAAGAGATTCTAAGTATGCAATCATATCCCTCCCTGGAACATATTTGAGACATGACCCTTTAATCCAATTTGAATTATCAAACTATTGCTAAATATAATACTTTGTGACTTGATGATTCCTGGTTTTAAAAGTCTGACATTTTTATGAAAGACAGATATGAAAAGGTGATCTTGTCAGGTGCTGATGCCAGGTAGGAGTTTTTTTTTTTTTTTTTCCCAGCCTAAAAAGTAGTCTCTGTTTATCAAATTACAGCTATCCCAGAATTTACATGACGAAAGGCCAAGTTTATAGGCCTCAACTTATTTCTATTATCATGAAACCAAAGGGAGATAATTGGCTGGTTTCAATACTAGTAAACCCCAAATTTATATGCTTGTTTAGGAGACAATAAGCCACCTTCATTTCTACAATCATGACATCAAATGAAGAGAATTTTCCAGTTTCAATACCAGTGGGCCAATGATCTCAATACAGACATTTTCACAGAGCATCCATGGTAGTGAAATTCAAAGGGCAAATGTCCCCCATGTGATCATGAAATGCTGTTTGGACTTCCTGAGAACCAGGTACAGTTGCTTACTGTACTTAAAGATTCATGTAAGAGGAACTTTTTTTAAGGTTAATATATTTTTATTTTTGTTTATTTCAATAGTTTTGGGGGAACAGGTGGTGTTCAGCTACATGGATAAGTTCTTTAGTGGTAATTTCTGAGATTTTGATGCACCTATCACTCCAACAGTGTACACTGCACCCAATGTGTAGTCTTTACCCCTCACTACCCTCTCACACTTCCCTCCAAGTCCAGAGTCCGTTATATCATTCTTAGGCCTTTGTGTCCTCATAACTTAGTTCCCTCTTATAGGTGAGAACATATAATGTTTGGTTTTCCATTTCTGAGTTACTTCACGTAGAATAATGGTCTCCGACTCCATTTGTTGCAAATGCCATTATTCATCTTAATGGCTGAATAATATTCCATGGTGTGTGTGTGTGTGTGTGTATACATGTATGACCTATAATATATAAATTTATATAAATTTATGTTTTAAGGGGGATATATATTTATATATATCCCACATTTTCTTTATTTTCTCATTGGTTGATGGACATTTAAACTGGTTTCATATTTTTGCAATTGCAAATTGTGCTACTATAAACATGCATGTGCAACTGTCTTTTTCATATAATGACTTCTTTCTTCTGAGTAGATACCCAGAAGTGGGATTGCTGGATCAAATGATAGTTCTACTTTTAGTCCTTTAAGAAATCTCCATACAGTTTTCTATACTGGTTGTACTAATTTACATTCCCACCAGCAGTGTAAATGTGTTCCCTTTTCACCACATCCATGTCAGTATCTTTTTTTTTTTTTTAATTATGGTCATTTTCGTAGGAGTAAGGTGGTATGGCATTGTGGTTTTGATTTGCATTTCCCTGATAATTAATGATGTTTAGCATTTTTTTCATGTTTATTGGCCATTTGTGTATCTTCTTTTGAGAATTATTTGTTCATGTCCTTAGCCCACTTTTTAATGGGATTTTTTTTTCTTGTTGATTTGAGTTCCTTATAGATTTTTGGATATTACTCCTTTGTTGGATGCATAGTTTGCAAGTATTTTCTCCCACTCTGTGAGGTGTCTGTTTACTCTGTTGATTATTTCTTTTGCTGTGCAGAAGCTTTTTAGCTAAATTAAGTCCCATCTATTTATCTTTGTCTTTGTTGCATTTGGTTTTGGGTTCTTGATCATGAACTATTTGCCTAAGTTAATATCTAGAAGAGTTTTTCTTATGTTATCTTCTATAATTTTACTGTTAGAAGTCTTAGATTTAAGTCTTTGATTCATCTTGATTTTTGTATAAGGCAAGAGAGAAGGATCCAGCTTTATTCTTCTACATGTGGCTTGCCAATTATCCCAGCACCATTTGTTGAATAGGGTGTCCTTTCCCCATTTCATATGTTTGTTTGCTTTGTCAAATATCAGTCAGCTGTAAGTAAGTGGGTTTATTTCTTAATTCTCTATTCTGTTCCATTGGTCTATGTGCCTATTTTTATACCAGTATCATGCTATTGTTTTTTCTAGTTCTGTGAAAAATGATGATGGCATTTTGATGGGAATTGCATTGAATTTATAGATTGCTTTTGGCAGTTTGGTCATTTTCACAATATTGATTCTACCCATTCATTATCATGGAATATGTTTCCATTTATGTGTGTTGTCTATGATTTTTTTCAGCACTGTTTTGTAGTTTTTCTTGCAGAGATTTTTCGCCTCCTTGGTTAGGCATATTCCTAAATATTATATACATATATATTTATAAATAAATAAATATATATATATATGTGTGTGTGTGTGTGTATTTGCAGCTGTTGTGAAAGGGGTTCAGTTCTTGATTTCATTCTCAGCTTGGTCGCTGTTGTTATATAGCAGTGCTACTGATTTGTGTACATTGATTTTGTATCCCGAAACTTTACTGAATTCATTTATCAGATCTAGGAGATTTTTGGATGAGTCTTTAGGGTTTTCTAGGTATACAATCATATCATCAGTGAACAGAGACAGTTTGACTTCCTCTTTACTGACTTGGATGCCCTTTATTTCCTTCTCTTGTCTGATTGCTCTGGTGAGGACTTCCAGTATTAAGTTGAATAGAAGTGGTGAAAGTGGACATCCTTGTCTTGTTTCAGTTCTCAGGGGAAATGGTTTCAACTTTTCCCCATTCCATATACTGCTGGCTGTGGGTTCATCACAGATGGCTTTTATTACCTTAAGGGATGTCCCTTCTATGCCAATTTTGCTGAGGGTTTTAGTTATAAAGAAATACTGGATTTTGCCAAATGCTTCTTCTGCAATTGAGATGACCTTATAAATTTTGTTTTTAATTCTGTTTATGTGGTATATCAAATTTATTGACTTGTGTATGTTAAACCAACCCTGCATCCCAGGTATAAAACCCATTTGATCATGGGGTATTATCTTTTTGAGATGCTGTTGGATTCAGTTCGCAAGTATTTTGTTGATAATTTTTGCATCTACCTTCATCAGGGATATTGGTCTGTATTTTTTTTTGTTATGTTCTTTCCTGGTTTTGGTTTTATGGTGATACTGGTTTCATAGAATGATTTAGGAGAATTTCCTCTTTATCGTTTGGAATAGTTTCAATAGGATTGGTACCAATTCATCTTTGAATGTCAGATAGAATTCAGCAGTGAATCCATGTGGTCCTAGGCTTTTTTTGGAGGCAATTTTTAAATTACCATTTCAATCTCGCTGCTTGTTATTGGTCTGCTCAGTTTCTTTTTCCTTCTGATTTAATCTTGGAGGGTTGTATATTTCCAGGAATGTATCGAATGCCCTCTAGGTTTTCTAGTTTGTGTGCATAAAGGTGTTCATAGTAGCCTTGAATGATCTTTAGTATTTCTGCAGTATTTGTTGTAATATCTCCCATTTCATTTCTAATTGAGCTTCTTTGGATCCTCCCTCTTTTTGTGGTTGATTTCACTAATGGTCTATTGATTTTGCTTATCTTTTCAAATAAATAGGTTTTTGTTTCATTTATCTTTTGTATTTTTTTGTTTCAATTTCATTTAGTTCTGCTCTGATCTTTGTTATTTCTTTTCTTCTGCTGGGTTGGGTTTTGGTTTTTTCTTGTTTCTCTAGTTCCTTGAGGTATGAACTTAGATTGTCTATTTGTACTCTTTCAATGTAAGTATTTAATGCTATAAACTTTCTTGTTAGCACTGCTTTTACTATATCCCAGAGGTTTTGATAGGTTGTATCATTATTGTCACTCAGTTCAAATAATTTTTAAATTTCCATCTTAATTTCACTGTTTACTCAAAGATCATTCAGGAGCAGATTATTTAATTTTCATAATTTGCACAGTTTTAAGGGTTCCTCTTGGAGTTAATTTCCAATTTTATTTCACTGTGGTCTGAGAGAGTACTCGATAAAATTTAGATTATCTTACACTTATTGAGACTTGTTTTGTGGCCTATGAGATGGTCTATCTTGGAGAATGTTTCATGTGCTGATGAAAAGAATGTATATTCTGTAGTTGTCAGGTAGAATGTTCTGTAAACATCTGTTAAGTCCATTCATTCTAGTATATAGTTTAAGCCCATTGTTTCTTTGTTGACTTTCTATCTTGATGACCTGTCTAGTGCTGTCAATGATGTATTGAAGTCCTCCAGTATTACTGTGTTGCTGTCTATCTCATTTCTTAGGTCTAGTAGTAATATTTTGAAAAATTTGGGAGCTCTAGTGTTAGGTGCATATATATTTATTATTGTGATATTTTCCTGTTAGACTAGTCCCTTTGTCATTAAATAATGTTGCTCTTTAACTCTTGTTGCTTTAAAGTCTGTTTTGTCTGATATAAGAATAGCTACTTTTGCTTGCTTTTGGTTTCCATTTGCATGGAATATCTTTTTTAAACCCATTTATCTTAAGTTTATGTGAGTCCTTATGTGCTCAGTAAGTCTCTTGAAGACAGCAGATACTTGGTTGGTAGATTATTACCTGTTCTGCCATTCTGTATCTCTTTTAAGTGGAGCATTTAGGCCATTTACATTCAATGTTAGTATTGAGATATGAGGTACTGTTCTGTTCATCATGCTAGTTGTTGCTTATGTACCTTGTGTTTTTCTTTTCTTTTTTTTTTTCATTTTTCTATTGTTTTATAGGCCCTGTGAGTTTTATGCTTTATGGGGGTTCTACTTTGGTGCATTTCAAGGTTTTGTTTTAAGATTTAGAACTCTTTTTAGTAAATCTTGTAGTGCTGGCTTGGTAGTGGGTAAAATCTTTCAGTATTTGTTTGTCTGAGCTGACAGGCTGATAATTACTTTGTTTAAGGAGGCTAAAGATAGGACCCCAATCCCTTCTTACCTGGAGAGTTTCTGCCTAGAAATCTTCTGTTAATCTGATAGGTTTTGTTTTTTAGGTGACACTTTTTTATAACAGTCCTTAAGATGCTTTCTTTTACCTTGAATTTAGATAATCCTGTGACTATTGACTATGTGCCTAGGTAATTATCTTTTTGCAGTGAATTTCCTGGGTGTTCTTTGAGCTACTTGTATTTGGATGTCCAGATCTCTAGCAAGACCAAGGAAGTTTTCCTTGATTAATCCCTTAAATAAATTTTCCAAACTTGCAGATTTCTCTTCTTCTTAAGGAACACAATTATTCTTATGTTTGGTCATTTAACATAATCCCAAACTTCTTAGGGGCTTTGTTCACTTTTTAAATGCTTTTTTCTTTGTCTTTGTCTGATTGGCTTAATTTGAAAGCCTTGTCTTTGAGCTCTGAAGTTCTTTCTTCTGGCTGTTCAATTCTATGGTTGAAATGTATTTTGCATTTCTCTAAGTTTGTCTTTATTTTCCAGAAGTTTTGATTGTTTTTTCTTTATAATATCTATTTCTCTGGAGACTTTTTCATCCATATCCTGTATTTTTAAAAATTTCTTTATGTTGGTTTTCAACTTGCTCTGGTATATCCTTGAGTAGCTTAATAATCAACCTTCTGAATTCTTTATCTGACATTTCTTCTTGGTTTGGATCCACTGCTAGAGAGCTAGTGTGATCTTTTGGGGGTGTTACAGAACCTTATTTTGTCATATTAACAGAATTACTTTTCTGGTTCCTTTGTTTTGGTGGAAAGTTCTGTAACTCAAGGACTGCTGTTCAGATTCTTTAGCCCCATGGGGCGATCCATTGATGTGGTGCTCCTTCCCCTAGGAATGGTGCTTCTTAAGAGGCAGACTGCGGTGATTGTTATTGCCCTTCTGGGGGCTAGCCCTACAATGGGACTACTGGGCTCTGGGCTGGTGCTGGCGAATGTCTGCAAAGAGACTTGTAACGTGATCCATCTTCAGGTCTTCCTGCTGTGGATACCAGCACCTGCTCAGGTGGAGGTAGCAGGGGAATGAAGTGGACTCTGTGGGAGTCTTTGGGTGTAGTTTTGCTTAGTGTACTGGTTGTCTCAAATGCTGGTTATGATAGCAGCGAAGTTGTCATGTGGGCAGACTCAGGAACTCTGGTTAGCCAGGGTGTTGCAGGCAGTGGAATTAGCTGTTTTTTTTTTTGTTTTGTTTTGTTTTTTTTTTTTTCATTCTTTGGAGCAGGGCTGTTTTGTTATGAGTTGCTATAATGGCTTGACTTGATTGGCCTCCAACCAGGAGGTGGCACTTTCAAGAAAGCACCAGCTATGGTAGTAGAAGGGGGTTATAAGCTTGCCCTGCATTGGCTAGGATAAGCACCTGTGTTTCTCAAGTGATGGGAAGAGCCAGAGAGCTTCCAAGAGTTTATATCTGTTGTCTTTGGCTACCAGGGCTGGTAGAATAAACCATCCGGTGGGGGCAGGGTTAGGCAGTTCTGAGCTCAGACTCTCATTGGGTAGGGCTTGCTGAGGTCAAGTTTTTCAACTGTCTCATAGTCTGCAGCAGTAAGCCGCTTCTTTCAAAAGGTCTGTGAATTCTTTCAGTTTTCCTGGTATGTTCCTGTGGTGGTTCTTGGAGTAAAAGTTCACAATGTGAGTCTCCACACGCTGTTTCTATTCATCCAAGTGGGAGCTGCATGTTAGCCCTATCTCTTATCCACCATTTTCCCCCTTAGAGGAACATGACTTTAATGGAAGGAAAAGATCTTTCAAGACTTGTTATTGATTCTGATTTTTTTTTTTTTTTTTTTTTGAGACAGAGTCTCGCTCTGTCATCCAGGCTGGAGTGCAGTGGCATGATCTGGGCTCACTGCAAGCTCCGCCTCCTGGGTTCATGCCATTCTCCTGCCTCAGCCTCCCGAGTAGCTGGGACTACAGGTGCCCGTCACCATGCCTGGCTAATTTTTTTTTATTATTATTTTTAGTAGAGGCAGGGTTTCACCGTGTTAGCCAAGATGTTCTCGATCTCCTGACCTTGTGATCCGCCCGCCTCAGCCTCCCAAAGTGCTGGGATTACAGGCATTAGCTACCACGCCTGGCCATTGATTCTGATACTGATTCATATATATAAACCAGAGGAGAATTAGGCAAAGACATACTCCATGATTTCAAAGCTTATGTATGTATGCTACTTGGAAAGACAATTTGATACAGTGAATATAGTTCATTGCCTTGCGCAACACAAATTTTCTTTGACCATAGCTGTATGGAAACAGAAGGCTGCAGCCAAAGTCCAACCCTCATTATTAACCAGGTATGTAATCTTAGTTCTATTTCTTTCCCTAAGATAGACCGTCTATTCTCCTCCTCTTCCCACACAAAGTTGTTGGGAGAATCATATTAGATAATGAGGGGGAATTAGTTACGTAAGTTCCAAACATTTGTGCAAACTCAGAAAAGCAGTAACCCATGGGATGCTAGGCTGATGTTTACTTTCCTCACTGAATATCCTGCTCAGGTGTGGTGGCACTGTTATTTTACTTAGTGCTACAAGGATGTCAAGTCTACTCTAGACAAAAGGAAAATTCCTCTTGTATACACCTGTAAAATATACCTACAACGTGACCATTTCCTACTATTACTTCTTCTCCCACCATAGTATGAGTCACAATCCTCTCTCACCTCCTTCAAGTTTCAACATCCTTTTCCAGACACACTCAATAGAATTGCTTCATGTTTTTCTACTTCTCAGTGTCAAATTGCATGGGAATCTTTAAAAAGTATCATTGACATTGAATCCCTTGATTCTTCTCTAATTATGTAATAATGGTAGAGCCCTTAGAGAGCTACCTCTGTGCTGTTTACCTATGGGGAAACTGAGGCTCAGAAAGAAAAGAGACTCCTTTTATGCCATACAACAATTATGAAGCAGAAGACAGGGCCCCAACACATGGGTTGCTGTGCTATGGTACAGGTTTTCCCAAAAGCTCCTGGAAAGATGTGGAATAATGAGGACTGCATGTCCATGACTCAAACTTCAGGTGTTCAGGTGCTTTTGGCTATAGGATCCATGTTGCTATCTCACAGAGATTAGCTAGATGACTAGAGAAGAAAAATTGAATTATGCTTTCAGAGAGGAATATTTTGTGTCTTACACAATAATTTGAGCTGTGGTATGTCCGGTTGGAGTCTCTGCTTCTGTTGCATTTTAAAAATATCTCTCAAATTGTCAGATTATTTTATCTAAGCTTTTGATCATTTAACTCTACTCTTCAAGGAAATTATCCCATCTTCCAGCTCTGTCTGTCAGGATTCCACCAAGTTCCTTCTCTATCATGACACTCTTTTGATTGCCCCTTCAGACACACTCACTGTACTCTATACTGTTTTTGAGATTTGGCCATAAACCTTCATGCCTCCTCTTTATTCATTCATTTAAACATATTTATTTAGTATCTAACGTATGCCAGGCTTTATCTGATAAACTTTAGTATAGAGGGAATATAGTATTAACTAAAAGAGACATGGATCCCCGATCTTGTGGAGGTTTTGTTCTCCTGGGGAACACAGGTAATATATAAGGTTATTTTCAGATATTCATAAGTATTGTAAATAAAAATCAACAAAATAAATAAGACAGCAAGCTTTTACAGGGGCTCAGGGTGAGAGGATGTGGTGTTCATGAGATGCCTCTCAGAAGGGTGACAATTCAGGTAAGATAAGGATAATTGGAAGAAATCAGCCCTATGAAAATAAAGAGAAAGAAGATTCCAGATAGAAAGACCATCTTGTCTCTAGGTCTGAAAGTAGGAACAAACATGGTACCCTGAAAGAAGGGGTATTAGTCTGTTTTCACACTGCTGGTAAAGACATACCCAAGACTGGGTAATTTATAAAGAAAAAGAGGTTTAATGAACTCACAGTTCCACGTGGCTGGGGAGGCCTCACAATCATGGTGGAAGGTGAAATGCACATCTTGCATGGCAGTGGACAGGAGATAATGACAGCCAAGTGAAAGGGGAAAGCCCTTCAGATCTTGTGAGACTTATTCACTACCACCAGAACAGTATGGGGGAACTGGCCCCATGATTCAATTATCTCCCACCAGGCCCCTCACCCAACATGTGGGAAATATGGGAGCTACAATTCAAGATGAGATTTGAGTGGGGACACAGCCAAACCATATTAGAAGGGAAAAGAAAGGAAGAAAGCCTGTGTGCTTGGTGCAAGAGGGACAGATAGAAGAGGGCTAAGGCTTGAGGATGGAGGTCAGCTTGCATCCCCTGTAAATCAACACAGAAACAGATTTTCTTCTAGGTGGGACAGAAAGTCACCGGAGCGTTTTGTGAGAGGTTCTTCCTTATATCATCACAGAATCACTGAAAACATCAAGTGTATCTTGAACATGTCTGTGCCCCTAACATATCAAGATGATGCCTTAAAAACAGTAGGAATTCAATATATACTTGACAAACTGACTGAAGTGTGCTTTTATGAGATCTTTTGGGTTCATTTAGGGAGAATTTCTTTTATCTTTTGAAGTGGATACCCCATGCTTCAACCTCAGTGATTAGGTAACATGAATATTACCTTCTGTGTTGTTTAATTACCTTCCTTCTTCTCAGTGGCATTCTTAAGAGTTGAGCAAATGATACTATTGAGTGACTCCCAAACACTAGTCATTCATGTAACATCCTCAAAATGTTTGTTCAATCCATATGCCATCTATATGACTGGATAATGTATTTCTCTATAATAAAACACTGTTTACTCAAATAAGTATATTTTAAAAGGAAATAGATGCTTACATATTATGCATAAGTATACATACATCCATGCATATATACCCCTACTCACAGATATATAAGTTAAAAGGAAATATAAACACACACACGTATGCACACACAATGCTACTGAACACCCATGAAATCATAGATGTGACATACTAGGTATATTTTTAAGTTACACACAAAAATATAAGACTATTAAAAATTTTTAAATATTCATATATGTATACCTAAAAATCAGCTCATTTATAGTACACGTATCACTCTTTCAGAAACTCCAGTCGAATCCATTCACCTGGCTTTGCTCTGAAAAGGGTGAGTCTCCACTCCTCAAAGCAGGGCAAGGAGAAGTGCAGCCCATTACTGGGCAGCTCCACGCACCCATTCACAAAGAATAAACCAGGCTGCAACTTCTCAATAACTGGCAATGCAGTCTTGCTCATTGTGGACTAAGTAGCTTATCCAAGGACCCATGTAAGTAGGTGGAAGAGTGAAGTAATTTATGGTGAGGCATGATTGAAAGGACCCTGCTTGTTAAATGATGGATAGAACAGTTTTCAGTCTAGCTGTCCTACTAGAATGAGCAACTTGGGAACCTGTCTCTCTCCTCCTGGAAGCAGTAGAGAAGTAACAAGGTTTAGGAGCAAATTTGTCATCACAATGTTCCTCTAGTGATTTTGTGGCCTTGGTTCAAATACTTTGATGATGTCTTTCATGGCAGAAGGCAGGTTATGATTAATACTAACGTCACAGAACTAACATCCTTAACACAGGCCAGGTTTTAAATATAAGAGGCGGTGGGGGTGGGGGTGGGGGCTGAGATTTGCTTTTACTTACGGCTCTTTATCAAAGCTAACTCTCAGAAAACTTTAAGTTATGTTGGAAAGGAAGAGCACCTGCAAAGAGACTAACAAGTCTCATAGAGCAGAAGGCAGGTTATGATTAATACTAACGTCAGAGAACGAATATCCTTAACACAGTCCAGGTTTTAAACATAAGGGCCGGTGGGGGTGGGGGCTGAGATTTGCTTTCACTTACGGTTCTTTATAAAAGCTAACTCTTAGAAAACTTTAAGTTATGTTGGAAAGGAAGAGCACCTGCAAAGAGACTAATAAGTCTCATAGAGCAAAAGGTAGACATACTGAAATCCATCAAGATCCATCCCACATATACTCATCACCATACAAACTTCCCAGGCTTTCTACTGTCTGCAAAACTCGGTCCTAGGTACCACAGAAATAAAGGAAAAAAATCACCTGTGAGGGGTTTATAGCGCAGTTTGCTATATCTAGCAAAGTTCATGTCAGAGAGGAATGCATTTTGCTACAAGAAATAGAATTAGTGAGTCATAGACCTTAAACTTAAAGAGGTACATCTGTCTTGCCCAACAAGTATTCTGAAAACACAAAGTCTAGGGCTGGCACCAAGGTTCAGCAGTTACCGGAGACACAGGCGCATTCTGAGTTTCTGCTCTATCGTCCTTGCCAGGTTGACTTAGTGACTCACAGGCAAAGCAGCTCCAGGCGTCATATTTACCAGTAAGGTACAGAGAAGGGTTCGAGGTTCAAAGGACTGTGCTATTGCTAGCATCCTATGGGCCAGAACTCAGTGACCTGGCCATCTCAAAGCAGCAGGAAAGTTAAAATACTAATTGTTAGGTACCCAGCAGTGACGAATTGGTCAGAAATGGTTTGGGGGCACACAAATCAATAGTTTCTCTTACATCAAACCTTTCTTCAAAGATTCTAAACCAGACTACATTATCAGGGTATCCACAGTGTCAAAAACTTTTTAATCAAATGGTATAGGACACAAAAGCCATGACGATGAGTTAGAAAATTTTTCCTAATCTGTTACCTTGGTAAATCAGCCTTTTACAATATGTCTTGTCATGGGAAAAATCTTTGCTAATTCTAAAGTTGAGATAAGCTGCAGTCACTGAATTTTAGTGCCACAGTTGGTTTTGCAGTGGAATGATAAAAGCAGGAATTTCAGCATTAGAGGGCCCTGTGTTCAATTCCTGGCTTTGGACTTGGAAGCTAGTAGCCCTGACCAAAATCACCAACTCTCGAAGTGTTGTTTTCCTCATCTACACAAAGAATAAATATCACTTATATTTTCGTAAGTTTTTTGTAGGACTTATAATGTTCGTACACATTATTTAGAATAGCATCCTGCTCAACACAGATGTTCAATAAATGGTTGCTTTTGAAATTAGGTGAGTTTAAGGTCAGCTTTGATTATACATCAGGATCACCTGAAGGATTTGTTAATAACGCAAATATTATGCTATCTCTTCCCACCTGGTCCACCTCACATACTAGGGCTCAGGAATGCTTATTTCTTAACAAGCTTCATTAGAGATTAAAGAGCAAAACCTGGTGTGAAAATCAAGAGGCCCAACTGCCTTCCAATTTTAGGAATACTTTATAGTAGGGAGTAGCAATGGAATTTTTGAAGGCAAATGTGGAAAGATAATTTTGCACTTAGATAACACTATAAAGGTCAAAATGTTAAATATATGAATAAATACAAATACATAAATATGAATATGTTAACTGGAGTTTAGAACCAGTATTTCCTCGTTGACCCCAACTGGATTACATAATAGAATTTAAATTGAGGAAAAAAATAGCAATAGTTATTTTCTTTCTTATGCTTTATTTCTTCTCTCCTCCTTTCCTTTTCCTTCCTTCTGATAGGAGGCAGAGGGGAGTCGCAATATTTTAGATTCGTAGAATAATAACTTGGAAAGGTACACCCTGAGATCTGGCAATGAAGAAGGAAATTCATGAATATTCAGTTGGAGTCCATGTTTAAAATACTCAATATAAGAATAGTTTTTCCTCAATGAGTTATAATTGTTTGATAAAATGCAATTTGAGCAATAAACAATAACTTTGCAGACATGCTCAGGATGAGTTTTAGCTCCAGAGATATTGGGCAATGCAGAGAAGCACTTTAATTAATTAACCAATTAATGTCTTCAATAGTTTCTTCAAGCACCTGTTATGTGCCAGGCACCATGCTAGTGATGAACAAGAGAGATGCCATCTGTGTTCTCATAAAGCTTATATTCTAGGAACACAGATGTTAAACAAATATTTATGTATTTAAATATAATTTTGATAAGTGTAGTGAGGAGAAAATACAAGTATCTTTAAGGAATTATAGTGGTGAGGGTGGACTGTGGGCAAAATAACTGGGAGAAACTTTTTTTTTTTGAGATGGAGTTTCACTGTGTTGCTCAGGCTGGAGTGCAATGGGTGATTCTCCTGCCTCAGCCTTCTGAGTAGCTGGAATTACAGGCATGTGCCACCACACCTGGCTAATTTTATATTTTTAGTAGAGATGGGGTTTTGCCATGTTGGTCAGGCTGGTCTCAAACTCCTGACCTCAGATGATCCACCTGCCTCGGCCCCCCAAAGTGCTGGGATTACAGGTGTGAGCTACTGGGCCCAGCCCCCAATCTCCTTTTCTAAATGTCCTTTGCTTCTGCTCCATGTCTTTTCCTTTCTCTTGATACACAGGGTGCTTAATTAAACCCCATTAACTAATGATATGGCCATTAGCAACAAATACCACCTGGGAACACTTTTAACTTACAGTTCTTTAAAGAAAAAATGCTATAATCACTTACTATGATGTGTCACCATCTGCAGTTTAAAAGAACATAATAGTAACTCACCTGCCGTCCCACCTAAGATGTTCTCAAGACAAAATTAGCCCAACACTGACAGAAGTGAGACACCTATTCAATAATTATAATTTGAACTTTAAAGAGGCCTCCTTGGATAACCACAATTAGGCTGTTGTTTTTCTCTCAAAATAAGGTGTTTTTTTTTTTCTTTTATTGCCTACTGTTGTTCAACAGATGTTGATACCTTTAATTACTGTGGTTGTCACTTAAATCTAATTTCAAAGCTCTTTTCACTTTGCCAAGAATCAAGTAGTGTTCATGCTTTGGGGCCGGAGGTGGGGGGCGGGCATGTAGAAGGGGTAGTTTATTTTCTTAGACAAGTTAGATTTATTTTTACTATAGATGTTTCTTTAAGCAGTTACTCATTACAATGAAACACACATTCAGGTCTGGCTTTGGTGCTGTTTCTCGCTCATGATGTGATGTAGGCATGTATTTCTTCATTGTCAAGAGACAGAAAACAAAACTGTAAACTAATGAATTTGGGAGGAAGCTCATAAATACCCAATGTTTCAACTGGTACATCAATTGGAAGAATACAATTATTCATATTAATTTTGTTAACATTACAAATATTTGAAAGACTCAATAGATAGAGATGCATATAAACATGCTGTTCTGAAATGAATTACATTTGATCAGAATGGTTATGTCAACACCATTTAGATTTATGTGGCACTGATTGTGCTGGAGAGTTTGGTACTCCACTGTTCTCCTTTCCCAACTGGGATATCTATCCCTCAGTTGCTGAGTATGTTGGCTGCTAAATGGCTCAGGGCTGCCCCTTTCTCCAGAGCAGAGGTTCTCAAAGTGTGGTCCCTGAGCCAGCTGCATCAGCATCACCTGGGAACTTGAATGCAAGAGTTTCATCCCACTCCAGACATACCAAATCAGAAACTCTGGATTGAGGCCTAGCAATCTGTGTTTTAGTAAACTCACCCAGCAAGTGATTCGATAAACGCAAACATTTGAGAAACTTTGCTCTAGAGAATCTTTGGTCCTTTGCTCAAAATGTCTTTGTATTTTTGTTCACAAAAGAATTCCCTTTAGGTAAAACAAGACCTAACAAAGGAAGTAACCATTTCCCCTCACCTCACTTAGCATGGTGACAGCTTGGTAAATATATTTGAGAACTTTCAATACCCAGATTCCCCTGAAACCTCTGGCCCACTGTCCATGTTAAAAGACAGTTCGGGGGCTCTTGCTTGAAGATACTGGAACAGCTCAGAAGGAAGCCGGTGGTCTACAAGGCAGTGAGGCTCTGCCTCTTCTCCCATCCTGGCAACTGAAAAAATCCACTGGGTTTAAATCTCTTTGTGGCCCAACTGAGAAAGTGCTGGCCTGCCAAGTGAGGAGATAAATTATACATTGGAAAAGCTGCAGGACCTGGCTGACATATACTAGGAGAGTGTGTTTAAAAATAGATTCTATAGGCCAGGTGCGATGGCTCACGCCTGTAATCCCAGCACTTTGGGAGGGTGAGGTGCATGGATCACGAGGTCAGGAGATCAAGACCATCCTGGATAACACAGTGAAACCCCATCTCTACTAAAAATACAAAAAATTAGCAGGGCGTGGTGGCGGGCGCCTGTAGTTCCAGCTACTTGGGAGGCTGAGGCAGGAGAATGGTGTGAACCCAAGAGGTGGAGCTTGCAGTGAGCCGAGATGGCACGACTGCACTCCAGCCTGGGTGAAAGAGCAAAACTCCGTCTAATAAATAAATAAATAAATAAATAAAAATAAAATAAAAATAAAATAGATTCTACAGGGCTGGGCCAAGGTTAGGAGAGGCCAGACTATAAAGCTGGATACAAGAGAATTTGCTGATATTGGAGATTCGTCTATGACTCAACACTTTGACAAGGATTCTGAGGGCCCCTCTATGAAGGGTTGAGATGCTTCCTCGGGACTTGAAAAAAAGCAATGGCTTTAAATGAAGTAGAGATGCCAAAATTGCCTAGCAGAAAGTGAAGGAAGAAATAAAAGTGCTCAAGAGTTAAAAAGAAAAAAAAATTGATGGTATGTGACTATTATGTGAGAAAGGAAAACAGAGGCAAACTAGATCACTTGAGGGGACCTGTAGGCACACCTTTTACTCTGGCATAAGGGGAATCCATACTCACTGAAAAGGCCAGGGGAGGCTGTTCTTTGTAAGTTGTGACTAACAGAAGATACTATTATAGAACTGGGCTGAGGTCAGCAGTTCCAGGGAAAAGTTACAATTCTCTGTCCAGTTTCCAGATTCAGAACGCATTGACTGAAGTTCCCCATGAGGTAGGATCTTGCAACATTATAAGTAAATAGAGAAGTGATTCCTTCATTTCTTCCTTAAATGTACCTATGACATTAATTTTGAAAACTATACACTAAGGAAAGGAGAGTAACTAGATTTTTCAAGGACTCTCATACACCTGAGTTGAAGCTCACACACAGGGATGAAAATCATGATGCTGACCACCATTGCCTGAAAACATGCATGAGAATGGAAGCTCTGGATCAGAAAATAAATGGAGTCCTGGTCCAGGTTTGTTTCACAGGTGGTTCATGGATTCACACACTACTGGTTTCCTTGGGCCCTGGCATATAATTAGAATGAACTATATTACACCTTTGAGGGAAGGCATGATGAATTGGTGTCACCCATAAAGATGTAAAGGAAGCAAGGGTGGTGACACCCATCATATCCACGATCTTACTAGCTTTATCCTTACAAAAAAAAAAAAAAGCTTAATTTTGGTAGATTATAGTGGACTGCTGCAAACTAAACCAAGTAGTAGATCAAATTATAGCTATAAAGTAGTTCTTACTTTCAAGATTATATTTCATAACACCAGGCATAGTATAAGTGCCCACTAGAAGTTCACTACTGTTACTGTTGTTATAATCATTAACATTGTTACAGAAATATTTCCATAACAATGTGATTACATTTTATAGAGAATATTAACAAAACCATTACATGTTATGTGAACATTGACTTGGCAAATTAGTTTTTTTGATTTTTCTAATATCTAAAGGAAAAGGGTTTAAGAAGCAGCTTGCTTTCATATGAGAGGAACAACAGTATATGTAAGCTACAGTATATTTTAACATTGTGGCAATTCGGCAGAAAATCAGATGAAACCACTATATTGATGATATCATATTAATCAGACATGTTGAACGATAAACAGCAAGTTCTCCAGATGTCTTTGTAAGACAGATGTGCACCAGAAGGTGAGAAATACACATTACAAAGATTTAGGATCCTGCTATGTCAGTCACAGTTTGTTTTTAGTTTTTGGTGGAGTTATGGGGTGGAGAGGGACTGCTAGCCTGGGACATGTCAAGACTAACTTTTCAAAGTAAAAGTAGTTATTGTGCCTTTCCCCTCTTACTCCTAAAAAAGATGCACTATGTGTGATAGGCTGCTAATGATTCATAACTATCTCCCTCTCCTTTGGCCAAACAGGAGCTGACTCCAGAATTATTTATATCTCATTCCTAGAGACAGCCTGTGGCTAATGAATGATTGACTCTGGAATACACATATCCATCCCTCTTGCCTTTCGGTGACCAATTCTCTTGTGCAGTTCATGCTCCAGAGATCACGATGTGTTCAGGGGGAAGTGAGACTCCAGTGGCAAACATGTTCTTGCTTACTTGTTTCCTTTGTCCCATAAGCAATGCCTCAATAAGGTATGGCCCAGAATCCCTGAGTTCAACTCTGCTTCTAAGGAAGTCAATCAGAGACATTGATGCCATTACAAAAGGTACATTTCTAATGACCATATACCACTTCCAGTACTTTCTCTAGCTCATTTTCAAAAGAGGATAACGAATTTTGCGCTTCTACTCGTAAATCTCCCACTCTCTAAATAGAGCACAAAGTAGTAGTTAAGAATGTAGTGGTAGGTGGCATACAATTCAGCCATAAAAAGGAATGAAATAATATCATTGGCAGCAACCTGAATGGAGTTGAAGACCATTATTCTAAGTGAAGCAACTCAGGAATGGAAAAGCAAACATCATATGTTCTCACTTGTGAGAGCTAAGCTATGAGGACACAAAGACATAGGAATGATTTAATGGACTTTGGGGACTGGGGTGGGGGAAGAGGGGTGAGGGCTAAGGGATAAAAGAATACACATTGGGTACAGTGTACACTGTTGGTGTGATGGGTACACCAAAATCTCAGAAATTACCACTAAAGGATGTATCCATGTAACAACAACAAAAACACCTGTTCCCCAAAAACTACTGAAATAAGATAAATACACACATAAACGTTTTTAAAAATAAAAAAGTGGTAGAGATCAGATAGCTCTTATAATGAAATCCAAATTTCAGCAAATATATTCTTATGTAACTTTGGGCAAATTGTTTAACCCAAGTATTCATTTTTTAATCTAAAGAATATCAATAAAGTAGTTTTTACTTTAAAGATGGTATTTATTATATCTGGCATATCATAAGTATCCACTAGAAGTTCACTACTAATATCATTGCTATTGTCATCATTAACATTTTATGGAAATGTCTCCATGTAGATATCCAACAACTCTACTCATGGAGGAAAAATAATTAAAAACTTCATATGTTCCATTTTTATTTTTTCACAACTAATTTCAAGGGAATCCTGTTTTTATTTTACCATTGACTATGTTCATGATATTCTGGGGTTTTTCTTGGAATCACACACTAATTTGCCAGAGGCCATTCACATTGATGTTGACATATGGAGGCCAGATATAACCCAACCATAGCATCATAGCATAAGTCACAAGCATCTGCATGAATGATGTTGATAGCTGAAATAATCAATTTGAGACAAGAACATTTTTTAGAATTTCATGGTACTTAAAAGTGCCAATATGCTATGCTTCACTTGGCCTATGTAGAATAAATTCTGTTAAACTTTTTTAAAATCATCAGACAGAAATGTTTAATGCTCAATTTATTCCTAAAAAGCAAATTCCCTGAGGTTAGAATGAATTAGTGCTCCAAATGTCAGTGTCAGAGTGACTGACTTTAGGAAAACTGGTATTTGACTAGGAGAAAAAAAAAAAACACAACTGCCACAAACCCAAGAGTGTTAAACTATGAGCTAAAATAGAAAAAGAGAAATTTTGTTCCACTGTGATTTGTTGTATAAGAACAGGGAAAAAACACGTAGCAGAGAGATCAGAAATAGCTAAGACACTATTTCCTTAAGAGGAAATTTATATGATTAATTACACTACTTTTTGGGACTGATCAGAGGTTAGTTTCTATATTCATTAAATTCATCAAATAATTGAACTCTTTGCTTACACATAATGCCATGTCTACACATAGGTCGTAAGGCATTTAAGTTTATAGGTAGAAGTACAAATAAGATTCTCATCTAAATTTAAAACTTGCTAGTATCATTATTAGTATCAGAACCTTATGAACTCTGTATTTGTGTGACAACTCAGAACAAAAATAATTCATTTCTAACACTGGCTGCATTATATAGCTATATCTTTCTGCATTATCTAACTTTTCCACTGCCTTTTATCCATATATATTATTTTTCTTTGTTACTTTTCTGTATGTCTGTATCAAAAGCTCATCTAGGGGACTCAACAGCAGTGAGGCTTAAAGAAGATGGAAAAAAGCACTAGGGTACTTTGCCACAATTGTACATTAGCTGAAAAATATGTGCAAAAATGTGAATTTACTCAGTAAGACATCAGATAGGAGTATTTGTGTCTTAATACAATCTTTCAGTTTAAAATAGAAAGTATCAGAAATTACATCTAGAGAGCTCTCATAAAACAAATGTTTATGATGTATCAATGGATAAATGCATCGTGGTATATTTGTACAATGGAATATTACACAGCAATAAAAAGAACTACTATTATATGCAACAGTAAGGATCCATTTCCAAAACATTATGTTGGGTGAAAGAAGTTGCATGCACACACACACACATGCACTGATCATGCACTGATGAGGTTCAGGACATGCTACCCCAAAATATGGCACCTTGTCATTTGAGGAAACAGAAGAAGCAGGAAGGTTACTCTCTGGCCTTTTCCTGTTCTTCTGCTCTGAAACATGTCACACAACTCTCACTCAAGAAGGATCCTCCCTATATCTGGAGGACACAACTGCCCTTATCTCCAAAGACAGGGATAGAGAGAAGAATCTGAACAAACAGACCTTGCTATGTTTTCCCAGTTTATTACTGTTAGATCATACCCCCTTTGTCCAGTCATACTTCTCCACAACTGTCCACCTCTTCATCATACTGAGCATAAAATATACAGGTTTCCCTTTTTCTTTTGGTTTTTATTGCTAAAGGCTTGTGTGTCACATAAAACTTGTATTAAATATATGTGTATGCTTTTCTCTTGTTAATTTGTCTGTTGTTATTGGAGTTTCAGCCATGAGTCCAGCAATAGATGAGAAAAAAGTCTTTACTCCCCTACTATGCACATAGATACACACATACACACACACACACACACACACACACACACACACACACACACAGAGAGAGAGAGAGAGAGAGAGATACTGTACAATTCCATGCATACATAATTATTTGAAGTGCAATAGAAAAAAATGTATTTACTGTACGATATATAAATAATTATATTTATATAAAGTGAAAGATAAGTCAACAGTAACCTCTATCAGTGACAGGAAATGGAACCCTGAGAATCTATCTGGTGTGATAGAAATACTTTATGTCTTGCTTTGTGTAGTGGTTACCTTGGCAAATACGTACATCAAATGTCATCGAGTGGTACACTTAAGACTTGCTTATCTTAGTCTATGCTAATTACACTCCAAGAAAAAGTTTAACAATAACAATAATCAAAGGCAACAACATACAAAAATAAGTGTCTTTAATAAAGAAATGTGTCTAAGAACAGTTAAGAAAAACAAATGGTATCTTTTGTCAGTTTTTTTCTTTAGTCCTAATAAGTTAAGGAACTTGTTGGCTTTTGTGTAAAGTTTACTAATGGCATCAGGCAGGCTGAACCTAAGTAGATACATTCAAACGGTAAATAAGTCCTAGACTCTTTTGCCATACTGTAGACATTCTGGTTTCTAGGCAGTCTAGGATAAATTCTCAACTCCACTAGATATCTCAGAAAGACTAGTCTCAGCTCTAGGTTGATATCAAATGCTAGAACCCATATCCCAAAGACTCAGAGTGGTCCATTTTGCTATAGGTCTCAAGAGGGCATGAATACAGACCATGATGTGGTTTCTGTCAATATCTCCATCACATATCTGAAGTCTTTCATGTTCTCCAGCTTATCCTAACAAACATGTTGACACACTGATACTTTTGGCTCTTTGTAAATTCTGTCCCCCTTAAATGAACCCTTCCGCCCTTATTTCTTAGTTCAACTAGTATGTGTTCTTTAAGGCGTCACTCTGATGTTGCCTACTTTTTTCAGCTAATACCCCCTCTATCTACTGGTGTACACACAACCCCCTAAGCTTATCTCTATTATCACAATCCATCCCTTGACATTATAATAGTTTGATTATTTTTGTTTGACTTCCCAAATTAATCATGGGTTCCTTTAAAATAGGGACAGTATCTTATTTCTTTATTGCTAGGACCTACTGGTATGTCTAGGTTGAACTCAATTAAAGTTTATTGAAGACACGTTCAATGAAACAACCTCAAAAACTCACAAGTTGGACCACCCTATGTCTCTTGCCAAAACCTCCTAAAATCCAACAAGACAATTTGGCACTTTTGTCTGAAATGTGAATTCAAAGAAAAAAGCAGTCAGCTCTTTTTGCAATATGAAAGAGGATGGAGTATTAAGAGGTTAGCAAAGTAATTTTCTCAGACAAATTACAAATAGTACAGTAAATTTAGTCTTTGGAAACAGTCTGCAAAACATCCCCCTTTTACAATTGACTAAGTAAAAAACAGTTTCTACTTAAAGTTAGAAGAAGGTCATTTTAACTTTAAAATTTCAATTAACCTATAGCACACACCTAATATCGGGAACATACTGAGCCTAAAAGACACTCACCTTATTTAGATGTTTTTTTTCTTCCCTTTTCCAAATGAGAAGAGATTAACCAGCATCTAATTTTTGTTAAAGAACATTAAAAAACCCCTTCAACCTCCCGAATTTATAAATGACTTTTCTTCCAGCTGTCCATTTGGCTAACTTAATGGCCCTTTCAATTCCCTCTACTGATTTGCTTTCATATTAAGCCCTGGATTTAATAGTTTCAAGCACTTCTTTCTTATTGTTGTCACTCAATCCAAACTAATTATACTTTCTTGCTGCACTAGGTACAGTTCTTCACAGCCCATAGGTAAGTTTGTGAGCTCATGGCATGACCATGCAAGGAAGAGAAGTCTTAGCCCCAGTCTTTATTTAATTCCTTCTCCTCAGTGACGGACCAAGTTCCTGCTTTCCTAAATGGTAAAAACAGATAAAAACTGTTTTCTTGTCCTTGTGATTAAAAAAAATCACAGCCCATAGGTTCTTCACAACCCATAGGTAAGTTTGTGAGCTCATGGCATGACCATGCAAGGAAGAGAAGTCTTAGCCCCAGTCTTTATTTAATTCCTTCTCCTCAGTGACGGACCAAGTTCCTGCTTTCCTAAATGGTAAAAACAGATAAAAACTGTTTTCTTGTCCTTGTGATTAAAAAAACAAACAAACAAACAAATTGCTGATGTCCTTAAAAGGGAAAAAAGGTACATCGTGGACAAGTTTCACAACAATTCGTTTTAGCAGCAGCTGATTCCAAAGATAGGACGTTTCAAAATGTTAAGATGCCTGTGATATTTTTCCCCTTTTTCTTACTTGGTTTGTAGATTTCTTCTTTTCAGATTTAGATTTTAGACTTTACCTTTAGTTGGCTCCCTTTCTTGTTCTTCTTCAACCTCTCCTCTAATAATGCCATTGTTGTTTATCCTCTACATGAATAAAATCAAGAGAGGTATTTTAAGATCTTAAATTTGTTGTTTAATCATTTTAACTTTTGTACCCATAACTTCAAGAAGCCGTAATCCCTTCTCTTTATTCCCTCACCTCTTCTTGACAGCAGTCTTTCAAGTTCTTTTTATCTACCTTGCACAGTTGTTTTTTTCTGTAGAAAATCAGAGAATTCTAGGGCTAAAAAACATTCTCAATAACCTCTTAATCCTGTCCACTCGTTTTCTATTTGACAGCACTAGAATAGACTGTCCAAAACATCTATCCATGCCTACTTAGCACTCTAGCTACTTTTTGTCACAACCAACACTGGAACTGATGTGGGTTAACTCCAGAACCAATCTGTTTTCTCTGTTCTTAGCAATACAGAGTAATTGGTGGTGATTATAGGACTACAAGTAAACTGAATCATGCTGTTAAGATAGCAAAATACCTGCCTCATTTAAGTTTCTCTTAAGTTTTTGCTCAATCTGTATGTCTCAACATGACCTCATATGCAAAATTAACTTGGTATTCTAGAGGGCAGTATTATTATTTATTCTATGTAATTATGACTTTTGTCATTGACAATGGCCTATTCTTCAGAGATACTCAAAAGTTCTATATGACTGTAGTTCTCCTTCCTTAAGGTCTGTGGTGTGCTCATATAAAAATTGGGATGAGGTTGGTGGGAGTTCTAGAGGATGATATTCACTATAGACACATCACCCCATTCGTTTTTATATCCACTTCACCAGACTTTTTCCAATCACTAAGATGTAATAAGCCTACATTAAAAATCACCAATGATGTAGAGACATTGTCAAGTTGAATGGTCATTTCTCACTACTTCTACCTGACTTCACAGCAGTACATGACGAAGTTGATGAAATCGCTCCAGTCTAAAAAGAGTTACGTCACCTGGTTTCCAATAAATTATACTCATGTTATTTTTGTTTTCCCTTACTGGCCAGTTTGGCTTCTCTTTTTCTTCTCCTCGTGATGACAGAATATTCTAGCAAGTGTCCTTTGGTCCCCTATTTTCTATATTACTTAAATACCATCTACATTTCAATGACTCCATAAAATTGAATTTTGTTTCCAGATGTCTCCCATAAATTCCAGACTTATGTACTCAGTTGCTTACTTATTTGCCTACCTTCAGATATTGAGATACTTGGATAGATACTTGGATGTCTAATAAGTATCTCAAACTCAACATATTCAAAATTGGCATTGCTGTTTGTTCCCTTAAAACCTGCTCTAATGATAGTATTCTCCATCTCAGTTGATCATAATTCCATCTCTCTAGTTATGCAAGTAAAAAACCTTGCAATCATTCTTATATGTTTTTTCCTGCTCTAAACTTCTGCTGACTTTAGCTTCAAACTATATTTTAAATCCATACATATCTCTTTATCTTCAGCATTACCACCCTGGTTCACCCTACGATCATCTCTCATTTGTTTTTTGTTGTGGTTGTTGTTGTTTCTTTGTTTTGGGGGCAATAACCTCATACCAGTCTCCTAGATATTATCCTTCTTACCCTATGTTGTATATTCAGCCTAACTGCCAATATGATCCTTTAAGTACATAAGACAGATCAGGTTATTCCTGTGCTCAAACCCTACAATGGTCTCCTAATGGAATAGCAAAGTACATGCAATTGCCTGCATGGTCCATGAGATCTGACCCTCCTATTATATCCTGACTTCGTCTCCCTCTTCCTCACTCTGCTCCAGCTCATCAGTTTCTGTTCTGTTTCTCACCCATGCCTAGTATACTCCTTCATTAGGACCCTTGCACTATTTTCTATGCCCAATACACTCTTTCCCTGATAGATACTTGGATAATTCCTTTATTTATTCAAATCACTTATCAAAAGACATCTTGATGAGAGTATCTTGATCACTGCATTTAAAATTGCAGCACCCCTGACCACTGATGATTTCCCTTTTCCTGCTCTATTTTTTCTTACTTTATAGCACTTGTCAGGTGTAATGTTAGCAAAATGGCAGAGTAGGCAGCTCTAAGCTCCTGTCCTGCCACAGAAATATTGAAAAACAAGTAGAAAGTGTCAAAACCAATTTTGTCAGAATGCTGAAAAGTCAAAGGTTTACAGCAACCAAGTGAACATTAAATCAAGAAAAAGACAAATAGGATGGGAAAGCTTTGTGACATTTTTACTTGTCTTTATCCCACCTCCTACCAAGGCTTAGCAGTAGCCCTGAGAACAGAGGTCAATGTGTCCATTGTGGGATCCTCATATAGGGTTCCAGAGGGAATAAAGATGAATTTATTCACAAATTATTCTATTTGTCTGTTCTAATTTGTCTGGGGGATACCTGAAGGATGGACAAAGTTTATTTGTTTCTTTTTCACCTAACTCAGAACTTCCCAGGTTGGAGAATAGGGAGGCATTGCTTGAAAACACTGTGAGGTGAATGAAAAACCCATAGCCACCTGGGGCAAAGGATTAGAGTTGACGCATGCAACGTACAGCATTAAGCCTAGGAGAAAAAGCTGGAAAGAGTTCTTTTGAAAAATGAGGGCATTGAAAATTACCTACATATAATAGAGAATTTAGAAACCCATGTGCATGTCCAGGGCAGGATGTGCACTCAGAAAAGACCTGAGAAGACCTTAAGCTTGACCTAGGTCAGTGCAAGCAGGAAGTGAAAGATAAGGCAGAGTTATGAGGGGCCTAACTAAGGGTTGACGGGGTGTCCCAGCACAAGGCCAATCAGCAAAAACTGGGAATGATTTGTTTTGTTTTGTTGTTGTTGTTTTGTTTTCTTTCTAATAGTCCTGACATTTAGAGAAATCTCTGACGAGACACTGGTTGAGTATAAGGTAAAAAAAACAGATTTCAGTAATCACACATGACAAAGAATAAAATCTTTGCAGAAATAATTTGGAAAAGTCACTAAACAAACATGAATGTAGCCTTCAACAATCAAGAACATTACACTAAAGGGAAGGTGGAAAATCCTATTTCTAGAGCTACACATCGTAAGATTCCAATGCCAAGGATTTCACAACAGAAAAATTTAAAAACACAAATAAATAGGAAGATACAACTTATTAAAAGGGAGGAAAAATGGATAGAAACTGTCCATTAAGAAGCCCAGACACTGGACTTACTAAACAAAGAATTTCAATCAATTATCTTAAATATCTCAAAGGGCAACAGGAAACCATGGACAAAGAACTAAGGGAAAACAGGAAAAAAAGATATGACCAAAATAAAAAATATCAATAAAGAATAGAAATTACAGCTTTTACCACCTCCTATTATTGTACATAATTTACTTATTTATTGTACCTATTGATTATCATCTGTCTACTTCTGCTAGAGTGTAAATTTATAAGTTAGCAAAGATCTCTGTTTTATGGTCACCAGTAATTGACCATAGTCAGGTCTGACAGTTAACATTTGAAAGCTGGATGAATGTTATCTTCCCTATCCGACAGCCCATTACTTATAACTTTGCAATATATAGAGATGCTAATGATGATGTGATGACAGTGAAATCAATTTTTAGGGGGAGGGAGAAAGACGAGGGATACAATATTACAATGTGGATATGATAACTTAGGGAGAAAGTTGCTGCTGACATAGTTGAACTCTTGAGCACACATTATCCACACAATCAGTTCTCAATTGGGCAAGGGTCACATGAAACTCATGGTTTTAAGCTGCGAGGTATTAAATGATTTTATGGGAAAAATCTACTCAGTGTCAGATGTGCTTATTCAATGAAATCCTCCAATAATATTATTGGTGTCAAATTTCCTAGACCTGAGAAATGTTTTATCAAGACACTGGCATTCTGCTTTTCTTCTTTAGAATTAAAATTTAGGATATCAATATTTATACATTTCTAATTTCAATACAAAGGGTATTTGTTTAAAATATTAAATCTCTCTGCCTCTCTCTCTCCATTTTACAACTTTGTTGCCACTCATGAACTACAAGCTATACTGACTTCATGATTTTAAGAGCATTCATTAGTTTATATTTTCCCTTAGGGACAACTCTTGCATGGATATTTTCACATAGTTCATAATTTCTATAAAAAAGGCATGTGAAATAGCTTCACTTTATAATAGAAATTTACCAAAATAATATTTCCTGTGGTGATAAACATAGGGATATATATTAATAGTAAAGGTAACAATCTATCTTGAAGCTATCTGAACTTTCACTCTATAGTAATAAGACTTATAGTTCATATTTTTAAAAAATCATTATTTTGTAAAGCCCATTTATTCAACAGCTATTTTGTGAGAGTTCATTAATTTACAGGTATTATTCAAGTGCTGGGTATACAGAGGTGAATAAGACGGGTATTTTATTAAGAATACCTTAGGTTACATATAACAAAATAGCTTAAAAGTGCCTTAAAGATAACAGTGATTTTTCTAACATAAGAACAAATACTAATGTAGAGAATTCCAGGATTGGTTCAATAGCTTAAGTAAGCCATCATGGGCCTAGGCTTTTTGCTTTTTCCGTCTGTCTTTTCTGCCTTCCTCCGGTATTAATATTTCCTTTCTGTGAAGATGGCTACAGAAGCTCCAAGTGTCCTGTCCTCACGTGATAACATTAAAAATAGGAGGACAGGCGGGGTGCGGTGGCTCACACCTGTAATCCCAGCACTTTGGGGGGCTCACACCTGTAATCCCAGCACTTTGGGGGGCTGAGGAGGGTGGATTGCCTGAGGTCAGGAGTTCGAGACCAGCCTGACCAACATGGTGAAACCCCATTTCTACTAAAAATACAAAAACTAGCTGGGCGTGGTGGCAGGCGCCTACAATCCCAGTTACTTGGGGAGGCTGAGGGAGAAGAATTGTTTGAACCCGGGAGATGGAGGTTGCAGTGAGCCGAGATCACATCACTGCATTCCAGCCTGGGTGACAGAGACTCAGAAAATAAAATAATAATAATAATAATAAATAAAAAATAAAGCAAAACAAAAACAAAAACAAAAAAACAGGAGGAGAAGGCAGGAGTTTCCCATGTGAGAAGGGTTACTGCATGCCCTGGTTTGGCTGGGACAATCACAGTTTATGGCCCTTTTACTTCTAAGGTGTTCTGGTTTGTATAAAATGTTATATAGTTGTCCTATTAACATGACTTTTTTTTTTTTTCTAAGGGAGGGAAATATCTCTATGAAGTTCCCTCAGATAATGTCATCATGTATCCCAATAGTCAGGATTAAGTCACCTGTTCATCCTCTAACTGCAGGGAAGGCTGGGTAAGTCAGCGTTTGACATTTTAAACCAACATATTGGGAGAAGTTTTCTGCTTATCAAAAAGGCCAAGAGAATGTCAAGAACATCAGTCACAAATGACAAATCCACAGCCTCCTTGAGGTAACTGGAATTTCACCAAGCCACACTCTGCAGGAATAATCTAATAATATCACTATACCCTACCAAGCCCCAGGGACACTTTCCCACATGGCTCTTGCAGTATGTCCCCAAAGGGTGTCCACATACTTCTCTCGAATGAGTCCACTGGTTATCTACCTTCCTTTTGAGGAACTGCTTTCTTCCCCTGGGATCTTCTGGCCACAGTAGCACTGCCAAGACATTGCCAAGTAGCATGTTTTCTACTGAACCTGGAAGCCCCTCCTTTGCACTGCTGCCAAGACACCACATATGGTGTCAAAGCTGTTCAGACATCTGTGGCAAGGTAGGGGACAGGGCATCTCTCATCATTGATTGCCCTCTGTTAGAAAGTTCCAAAGCACTGCTACTAGTGTCCTAAATGCTACCAAAGATTTCCATTACACAGAGCTGGAGGGAGATAGGACTTGAGATTTATCAATATTCAGCTCTCCTTTATTTTCATAAACAAACTCCTTGAAAAGAAAATTTGCTATGACTTTGTTATTGGTTAATGATAGAGGAGGAGAAATCATGGACATTTCTTATAGGTAAAGGCATTTGTGAGTAGTGTATGTGAATCTACTACTCTCTTTCCAAAGCTGTACAGTGGTGAAAGAAGAATGTGTTGAAGCTGGGTGCAGTGGCACATGCCTGTAATCCTAACAATTTGGGAAGCTGAGGTGGGTGGATGACTTGAGGTCAGGAGTTCAAGCATAGCCTGGCCAACATGGTAAAATCCTGTCTCTTCTAAAAATACAAAAATTAGCCAAGTGTCGTGACATGCCTGCAGTTCCAGCTACTCAGGGAGGCTGAGGCAGGAGAATCACTTAAACTCGAGAGGCGGAAGTTGCAATGAGCCAAGACTGCACCACTGCATTCCAGCTTGGGTGACAGAGCGAGACTCCATCTCAAAAAAAAAAAACAAAAAAAATATTGAAACACAAGTGCCATAAGATTGAGATGGCCTAGATTTTGGAACAAATACAGGGAGGATAAATGCCCTGGGAAGTCTCCTAGAACCACAGAAGACTTTACCTGGGTGAGAAATATTCACGCATTCTGTTAGTCCATTGGGAGCCTATCTGTTGCCACTATGTAGCTTAGCCTATCAGACTGAGATCCTTTCTTATGTATGGTCTGTCTGCCTGTTCCCTGTGGGATTTCACCTGTGAGTCCAATGGATGCTGGCCTTGCAAGAGGGAAGTTTGTCTTTTCCTTTTGACAGTGAAAACTTACTTATTGGGTCTGGCTCATTTTATCATTCTTCCTGTAGAAGAAGTTCTCTCTCAAAGCTCTTCTCAATTCTCAATTAGATTTCTGGAGAATGACCACATAGTTCATCAACATTTCCCAGGTATATTTGAATCTATCTTTTTTAAAAAGCTTTTTCTCTTTACTATTTTATTCTTGACCCCTAGGACTTGTTCATAAAGGTTAAATATATCATTTAGATCCTACTTAATAACCTTGATGTATACAAAGAGTTACTAATTATATGTGACAGATGCTTCAAAGTGGAATAGACACAGCATGCCTGAAGGGATGAGATGTGGAACAAGGCTGACATGATGAGGGAAGGAAAGCAGGGAAGGGTAGATGAGATGTATAATGAGGCTCGGAGAATGCAGAGATCTCATGAGAGAGGGATAAGGGAAGGGAGAAAAAAGAGTGGCAATGATGCAGAATCAATGGCACTTGGATAGGATATAACTCAGAAACCATAAAAAGTTGAACAAAAGGCCCTGAAGAAGTCTTCAGCCATGTTTTCAAGTAGTTTGGGTTCAACCATATTTTTTCAAGTAGTTGCACGAGACAGAAATTCACTCTGCCACAAATAGCAGGAGTGTAGGTTTATCATGTAGTATCTCACCGCTCTCTTATCAAACAAGGTGATAGGGCCAAAAGGCATATGCATTGTTTAGAAGCCGCACTGTGGTTCAAGGCAATATTTTCTTTTTTTTTTTCTCATTCACCCAGAAAAACCCTGTGACACAGGTGGACCATTGCAGGTAATCAAGGGAAGCTAAAGTAGGGCATATCTAAATTGGAGCCAGAAATATTTTAGTTCAGATCTTCACAGCTTTGATCTTTCCAGTTTTAGGAAAAATAAAAAATTCATTCAATCATAAAGTAAAAATCATTACTATTTTTTAAAAAGCTAGCTCTTTAATGCTGGGTCCAGGGTATTTTTTGTCTACTCCTATATACATTGCAGATTTAACTCATGAACCAAGCTGTTCTACAGTCCCATTTGAAAATCATCACCAATTGTAAGAGTCATTATAGTTAGCTTTGAAAATCTACCCTTCATTATACTAGCTTCCTAGTGTTAATGAGTATGGAAGAAATGAAAAGATGCTGGTCCATGACCCTTGTTGGCCATAATTAGAGGATGCCTAGGACAGCCTACTCTCAGAGAAGCAGAGCACTTTGGAGGATGAAGAGTTGAAGGCGATGTGGGCCATTAGTACTCTGCAGATTCCTTGGAGGCTGGAGAGGATTATTAAGAGTCTAGTTAATGGGGCAACACATGAGTGAGGAAATGCCAGGGATTCCTTGGCTCATCAGACAATGCAGACAAACTAAAAATTACAGAAGTGTTTTGGCTCAGGAGCTGGAGGAGTGCTGCCAAGTTCTAGAGACATTCCCCAGATTTCCCATAAACACTGGGCAGCCAGCGGGACCGCAGCCACCCCTCCAGGAAACTGGATCCTTTCATCATTAAATCGAAAGGGGGAAAATTACACCTTTGTTTAAGAAACATTGAAGTTCCCTTTTTCCATAAATGGAGAATAAGTACAGATAGAAGAGAAAGGCCACTTTCAAAGACGCAATAAATCTGCCAACATTTTGGTCTCACACAATTTCTGGTTATTTTGATGCATACTCAGAAAAATGCCAGCCAAAAATCCAGATGTTTGCTGAACATAGTCATGACATGGATCTAAAGGGGAAAAAAAAAGGTAGATTGCTGATCAGCTTTTCCCTTACATCTGAGGGTATAGCATTATACAATACAGTCAAAGATATAGGAATGTAGCAGTGTCATGAATATTTGAAAAATAAGCCCAGCATAATTCCATGTAAACATCTGCAAAACAGGAAAAAGATAAAAAGAAACAGACAAGAAAACAAGCAAATGACTGTAGGGAAGGATAGGAAAACTTACTTGCCCACACAGGCTATACTCCATTTATAGTTTTATTTTAGATATTTCACAGTTTTGTCCAGAAGCTTTAGCACAACTGAATGCATTTCTTCTTCTTTTTATTTTTTTATTTTTACTTTCATAGAAGTGACACTGTAAATGCATAGCCACTATCTTAATGTTCTGTCTGCTATGAAAGTGAACAAAACTTGGTTGCTCTTTGTAAGAAATGCACCTAGGCAATATGGCTAGATGGAAGCCACACCATTTTTGTACATGGCCACAAAAAAATCTTCACTCTTCTCTGGGTGAGATTAGAAAATTTCATATGAACTGTTGCGATTCCATCACATTCTAATATTGTTTTTCTTAACATTGCTCTCTAATTTCATTGTTTGGAATCTTAATTTTTATTTTGCTAGTTCATGATGCTGTTCCTTGATTTTGTAAAGTTGTTTATTTCTATATCTACATGAAAATAGTATTTTCTCTCAATAATTTATAAAACCTTTGAGATAACCCAGTAAGTTCCCCAAAATGTCAGGCATCAGGGGTTAATGGTCATGGAATATGTGCATTGTGTCTACATGGCATCTACAGCCTAGGAAGAGAGGACTTCAGTTGAAGCCCTGAAAGTTCTTCCTTTGCCTTGAATCTCACCCAACGCTTGCCCTTCACCCCTCCTTACAGTCACCTGAGTGAGCTTGTAATCCTTCCAACGCCCCCACAATCACATCTGACACACTCAGATGCTCTTCAGATTTTCAGCATAAAGTACAAACTCCTTAGTATAGTTTTCAAGACCCTTTGCAATGCAACTTCTGGCCCACTTTCAAATAGATTTTGTGCCAGGTCCTTATAAGATCTGGGATTCCTCCATCCCTCCAGATACATAATCACTTAAGAATGTGTTTGAGCACCTACAACTTTCAGCAAAGAGCCACGTGCTGGGGTAAGATGGTGCATAATAGAGACATTTCTAGACAGAGACAAGTCAACAGTAGGAGTTCCAACAGTAGGAGATTTGTGGGATGCCATAGAAGGAATGGAAGGGGCTTCTAACCCAGGCTTGGTTGGGGTGAGATGGTCACAGATCACTCCCATGACAAATTAACATCTAAGATGAGATCCCCAAAATAAATAGAAGTCAATCAGCCCAACAGTGTAGCAACGATTAGTACTCTAAAAGAGGAAAAGGTCTCCCCAGTGTCTTGTAAATAGGAACATTCTTAAAGAACTGGAAGGATTTCAAGAAGGCAGGAGTGCAGGACAGTGCTGCAGAATGAATTATTTGTATATTCCCCAATGTGTTCTGTTCCTTCATTTCTCTGCATCTCCCACGGAACTTTTGTCCCAGTTATCACTTCTTGCATCCAAGGATATCTTCCCCAACTACATCACCACCCTAGGAAAGCCTCCATGGTAACTCTCTCTTTGTGCCCTCCATACTGTACTCACAATGGTTCCCATGTAGTCTCTGCTTGTTCTGACACCTGCACTCAGGTCTGTGTGCTTTGAGGGTGAGAATTTTGAGTCCTCATCTTTTGTTTTCCTGACTCCTAGCACTGAGCAAGGCACAGAGAAGATACACAGCTTTTCCACAGCAAGGAGTGGAGGTTAAAATATTGTCCTTTATTCTTGCAACTCATCTGCAAATGCATTGCTCTGGGTTGTAAGATAGGCAACCTTTTCTGGATATGTATTGGGGAATGAAATTAATTCAAAGCCTCCCAGTGAAAACATGGGTGACTCATGGGATCTTTATCTTCTCCAGATAACAGAAAGGAAACAGTGACAACCACAACCTGATTTGTCTAAAAAGCCTACACAGAACATGCAGCCTTCTGAGAAGAATAATTAATTAGATTTCAGTGGAGAGAGAATAGAAAATGCAAATATTTGATCCCTTTTTGGGTGAGAGGATAGAGTTCTTTTTAATGTGCAAAGCATGTTTTGGAGAATCTTTGGAGACATGGCGCATCAGAAAAGCAACACAAAGCAGGCTATCAGCAGAGGAGTCCCTTTTTCTTTACACAGTGTCTACTTTTAGAAATAACTTTTCTTTCCAAATTAAAGAACAACATAATCAGCAAATTTTGTTAGATTACAGGGTGGCAACAGACACCCTTTCCTACTTCTGTCTCTCTAAGTATCTTTGCAGTAGCAAGGAAGGCATAGAAAGAGGCATAAATTTAGAAAGGCAAGAAGACAGAATGAAAACAAAAGCGACCTAGGAAGGTGAGGGGAGGCTGGTGCCTGAGAGAGGTGGTGTACTGCATTACAGCCTCCCTGAGCTGGAAGGGACCCTGACAGTTAAGGGGGGAAAAGGATTCTGTTGTTCTTCTGCTAAGGAAATAATGGATGCATTGCAAAGAGAAAGTGTCCTCTTGGAAAACGTAGCTCACTTATACACACTTGGATGTGTTATTATTTTACTTATTAACGATAACGCTCTCCTCTCAGAAAGCTCCCGTGGCATGAATGGAAAAGAAAGAATGTTTGCTAATCATGATATTATGAAAATAATATGATCTCCTCAAAAGAGGAATTTCAACTAAAAGAACAAACCAGGTGTGTGGCCTCATTTGTATTTCATGGCTATAAGTTTGAAACAACCCCACATGAGTTTGGTAAAAAACCTCTCTCAGCAAACCTACTGCTGATTAAACCCATACCTTCCACCGTGGCTCGCTTGGGCTGAATGGTGATGGCCCCTTCTGCGATATCTTCATGCTGGTGCAGTGGGTTTATTTTGGATCCCCAGCTGTCTGATCCCACCCAAAGAAAATGGCCAACTTGGTCAGCTCTTTTGGCTGCTGCAAGAATCTGCCTGTGGAAAGAAATATGGAAGGTTATATTAATGATAAAGAACATCAGCTGAATGCATGTATATTAACAGTCAGCAAAAAGAAAAGTACTATTATTTCTCAAAAAGTAAATAATTGCAAAAAACATGATAAAGAATTTATATCCCTAATATATAAAGATATTTTGTAAACCAATAATAAAAAAGATAAAGCATCTTGAGAAACATGATTAAGTAATAGTAAACGTTAAAAGATAAAAAGAGAACTACAAATGTCCAGTAAGGTAAAGACACATATTTACATATGTTAGAAATGATGGAAATGCAAGTTAGACCAAGGTACCAAATTCATTTCTCATATTGGCCAAAATGTTTGCTTTAAGAGTTTTGGCTTGGGACTGGAGAAATGAGCACTCTCATTTACTGCTGATGGTATATATTATCTCTGAAAAGCAATATGATTATGAATTAAACATGTTATTTATTTAAATAAACAGAACTCCATGTTAAACATGAAAAATGTATAACTTGTGTGTGATTGAAAATATTATATATACATATCAGGACAATGAGGGCAAATAAAAGAAAAAAGGGAAATAGTTATTAATGAAAAAGTTATTGCAATAGTATTTTTGGAATAGGGGATTGACGATTAATGAGATGTAATTCCATTTTTAGAACAGAAAAAGCTACAACTGAAGCCCCTTTGGTGGGTAAGACCGCAGGGTAAGGGGTTTGTCTGTCTCTCGGGACTTGGGAGTATCAGGCACTACAGAGCTACAGGGCAAAATGCAGTGAAAGATTGTAAATAAGGTGACAAAGGCCAGTTCTATTTCTTTTTCTTCCAGGCAGGAAATGACAGTTTTCTTAAAAAAATAAAATAAATAAAAAATAAAAAAATAAAATAAAAAGGCAGCATAGGAATTGGTTCTGATATTGTAAACACCAAAATGGTAAAAGGTGGATAAGAGATGGCGTGTTAAACCTGGAGATGGGGCTGGGAGGGAATGACTAAGTCAGTATAATAGAAATTGAAATATTAAGACACTCTAGGAATCTTAAACTTCTGCTCACAAAATGCTGGGAACTAGGGGTATGTTACTCCAAATAGAAAACAATTTTTCTGTAAAAATCTGATGCGTATCAGAAAGTAGACTCTCGATATTGTTATAAAGAAGTTCTCTAATGGAATGGTCAGTCTGACTCCCTGGCAACCCCATCAGTTGTCATGCACTGCCCATGGGCACAGAGCTTTTTACTGCCTTACTCATATGTGAATTGCCAGAAGACACTCATTATTGAGGAAAATCTCCATGGTCAAATAGAAAAATTAACAAGGAAAAGGAAATGTGTGGGGTGGAGCAGAGATAACATACGGAAAAAAACCAAAGTAATAAACACATTTAAATGAGAATGATCATATCTGTAATCAAGAACAAGATAATAAGAAAAATAAAAAAACAAGAAACAGCTCTTATTAAAAATATGAAATGAAAATTACATTAGCATAAAGTGCAGAAAATTCTCTAGAAAGCAAAACAACAAAAAGTTGGAAAATAAATAAGAAGAAATAAAATTATTTTCCTCTTATCAATAATCAACCCAGGAAGACCTATATCCAGCTAACATTTAGAGAAAAAAAATGTACAGAGAAAATAGAGTAAATCTTTAAATATTATTTTTAATAAATAAAAATCCAAAAAATTGAAAATACAAGTTTTCAAATTTAAAAAACCAGCTGCATAATGGGAGGAAAATCAAGCATGTCACGAAATATAAGATCCCTGGAAATAATGAGAATGTTTTAAAAGCTCTTCAAGAGAAAATGAGAAGACATGAAAAAAAATAAGAAACGATATTATTAACCTCTCAAGAGGCCGAAAAAAAAAAAAAAAAAAAAAAAAAGATGGATGATGGCACAATGGCTTCAAAATTCTGACAAAAAGACTTTAAAATGTTAATATTTAACACACAAAGAATCCCAACACAAATAGAATTTGCATATTTGTTCAGTAGCTCTTTTAGATTTTTCCATCCACAATTAGAACCCTAAATTCCCTATATGTTAAGAGTTCTGCAACTCATTAGTCACCACAGCTATTTGTTGTAAATGACTTCTTTACTAGGTATGATGCATTTATTAATAAAAATAAATATGATGCCACACGTTACCACCCTAACTACTAATTAAGGGTAGAGGCAGAATGAGAACATTTTTAGACATAAAATATATGAACAAGTTTTGCCTTAATTTACTCTTTAAAAAAAAAAAAAAAAAGCTACAGGTTATGCTCCAGCAAAATGAGGAAATAAATCAAGAATAAAATTCAGTTAGGTTCCAGAAAAAAAGGAAATGGTAAAACAAAGAGAATGAGAAGAAGAAACTCTTCAAATGATAATAACTGATCAAGATTAAAACAGAATGATGGAGATTTCAGGAAGGAAATATTCAGGAAAAACAAGGCAACTCAGATAATCTTATATATGAATATATGGAGAAAAGTGAAAGGCCTATAACAACAATAGAAAAAATATTAAAGATAACCATCAAAGTATGAAGATTGTCATATTAACTTCCAAAAACAACAAAATGTTTTCCAGAAAAACAACTACCATAGAAAACATACTTGATGCTGTAGTGCATCATATTTATATCATTACAGTAATGTAAATACTGATTTTTGTTAAATTAAAACCTGATAGAATATTATGACTATAGAAATAGAAGTAAGTCATATTTAACATAAGAATTAGATATTTAAAATTAATAATTCAAAAATTGCAACATGTACACATTATGCAGATAAAACCAGAAGAAACAGTTTAAAGAGTTAAAGTAACTGCTAAAAGAGAACAGAACCAGAAAGTATGGTGAGATGGAACAGGAGACTAATGTTTTGCATCAAAAGTACTTTAGTCGTAGTTTGGTTTTTTAATGTATTATTTTCATAAAAATAGATCAAATATTTATGCTTTTGGCCTAGAGATACCACTTTGATAACGTATCCAAAAATGATCAAAGATGCTGTCAAAATGTTTGTTCATTACTGGGTTAACCTACATACAGAGCAATGGGAAACCGGTTTAAAAAAAAAATGACAATACACCCAAAGGATGAATTCTAGAGCAATTACAAATGTACTTAGTTTGATTTCCACAAGGTATCAAACTAGATACTACACAATAAAAAAGAAAATTAAAATGAAACACATGATAAAATATTTAATTCTCACAAAATAAAAGCAGGCCAAAAATTGCTTGTATGTGTGTATATATGCATAGTTAAAAGCATAGAATCATATCGAGGCACAGAAAATACAGAATGACATACAATTTTTATTAACCCAAGTTTGGGGAGGTGCTGATGAAGTTTGAAGAGGATAAGAAAGGTAGGGATAAGCCAAGTAAAACAGGAAAAGAAAGTCAAAACTGATACAAACACAAAAGTATGTTCAGTTTAATATATTAACATAAAATTTGGAGGTTATAAGAATATAATTAAAGCATTTAAAAGTACTTGTGATATGAAATGATTAATCTATAATATGAATTGCAAAAAATGACAAAATTCTATGTGATCTTTATTCTGTTGGAGAAAATTTGTGTATGTGTAAAAAAACTTATTGCAAAAATTAAACTAGAAATTTATTAGTAATTATCTCTGAGTGTTGGAATTGCAGGTTTTATAGAAGATTATTTAAAATTATTGTTTATGATTATTCTCCTTAACCTTTAATTTTTCTAGCAGATTGGGGGCAAAGTAAAATGTAACAGTTCCTTTTATTAAAAAAAAAAAAAACAATAAAAAAAATCTTTATTTCCCAGTGGATTTACAGTGAGCATGTGTTCCTTTTATAATCAGAATAAATTATTTCAGAAAAAGAATCCACTCTTGTCTAAAATCCAAATTATCAATACCCATGACTGATTTAGCACTTAGCTTTAAAATCTAGATATTAATATCTTCTCACTGCTATCCCTCTGACAAAGTATTTGAAGTTAATGTTCCAAGAAACCTCAAATTTTCCCATCTACAATGTAAATCTTCTGAAGAAAGAAATAATGTAACATTATGGGTTATCAGTACAACTCAGACACTGTGTTTAAGATGACGTTTTAGAAGACATTTTTATATGCTGTTGGCTTTTAGTACTGTGCTCAAGAATAATTATTGTCATCACTATTATGAATGACAATATATAATAATGTTTAACACACAAGTCTAATGCAAAAAGAATGCGCATAATTATTGAATGTCTTATATACAGTTTACATCCAAATATGAAAAACTCACACTACTTGCAAGTCAAGAGTATTATAACCAATTAGTTACCAGAACTATATGCCGTACATCTTTTATGTGCCTTGTGCAATCTATTTAAAAATAAACATAAGGCCATATCTTACCAATGTATTACATATTTAGCAAAAGTGTAAAATAGGTGTTAAAAGGACTTATAAGATGAATAAGAAGGGTATTAGCAGATTTTTTTTTTAAAGTACCAGAACAGAAAGAGTAATATTATGAAAACAAAATCTCATAGATACCTAAAATACAAAGTGAGGGAAAAATGCCATAAGATAATTTTGTAAGGAGAGAAATAATACATTTAAGGGATGATCAGAATCGGGATCAGTTCTCCCAAACTGGAGTATGGAATGCTTGAAATAGACCTTGAAGAAGAGACATAAGTTAGACAGATAAAGAGAGAAAAACATCATGAGCAAAGACCATGATGGAGAAGTAATCAGAACAAATCGGAGGGTCAGAGTTATGCATTTTGGATGGAGAACTGGATGAATGTCGATGAGGCCTAAACTGTGAAAATAAGCTCACATATTAAATCACCACGAAGTTCAGGAAAAAAAGAAGCTTACTGTTAAATTATTAAATATGAAGCATTAGGTTAGGAATTTCACTCACTTGTTCAATGCCATTTATTGAGCTTCTACTATGTCCTGAGCCTCTGAGTTATTGAGAATACAAAAGCAAGTTGAAAGAGGCATCATTTCTGCCCAAATGTTTACAAACTAGTGAAGAATACAGACATTAATTAATCCAACAATAAAAATGACACCATTCACATAACAATGAAACTGAGTTAGTACGAAGAATTTTCCAAAGTGACACTGATCAGATAAATCTTCCCTGAGAGGACAGCACTAGAGATAGCATTGAGGTGATGAAGCAGGGAAGGAAACATGGGCCAGAGAGGGTGAAAGAATGCATGCAGAATTGGGAGGGAGATCATACCACAGCAATGTGCCTTCAGTAGCAAAACGTGAGGGAATTTGGAGTAGAATAAGACTAGAAAGGTGAAATAGCCAGATCACCCGAAAAAGAACTCTAAAGGATGTTCATTTTATTGGTAGGAGACTTGAGGCCCAAATAACCTGGAAGGCAGTGGGAGGAACTTGCCCAAGGTCAGACAGTGCTCATTATCTAAGGAGCAAATAAACCTCATTTAAAACTTCAAAACTCTTTCCATTTAACAGCCCTGCCACCACACCTGTGGTCAGAGCTTTATACTAGGAGATGGATGGATTCAGGGGCAGGGTCCAGAATACACAAAGCAGGGAGAGAGACAGGTTGGAGACACTGGTGGTAAAGACACTGAAAAATCCAAGCAGGAATTTAAGGGTCCAGGCCATTAAACCTTTACCCTGAATAAAAGATATTCACCTCAAAGTCAATGATATATTATTTTGAACTATTAGATAGACAAAGATTTAAAACACACACAAATAACTCTTTCACATCAATGGACATATAAATTGGCATGACTCCTCTGGGAGACAATATTTATATATTTTTAAGAAGGGACATACCTTTGTCTTAGAAATTTTTTAATAGAAATGTATTTTATAAATATTTATGATATCTACATAAAGCATATTTGCATGTTATGTTTTATTGCATTACAAATTTATATATTGCATAATACATTATAGATTAACATATTTTTCTATTTATATTTATACACACAGATTTGTGCAAAAGGAAGTTAATTGCAGCATTTCAATAGTCTGTAATCCAAATTAAATGTCAATCAGGGAGCAGTTAGATAAATTACAGTACCTATGTAAAATGAAATTCTGCCTGGCTATTGAAAAGACTGAATAGATGTATAGGTACTGATATTCAGTGATCTCCATGATAAAATGATAAACAAAATACTGAACAGGAATACACATAATATGCTACCATTTGTGTAAAAACAAGCAGCACATCCCTCTAGCATATATACAGAATGTCTCCACAAGGATATATAAGAAACTTTTAATTAGCTATTGTACCTGGAGAGAACTTGTTAGCTGTGGGACAAGATGGAAATTATACCTTTATTTTAAATTTTCTAATCAGGTTTGTTTACTGTTTATTCTAAAAATAAAGATTATAAAAGCAAATATTCTAAAAATTCTAAAAATGAGGACTGTGGACCAGGTTGGTTCATGATCAGAAAAAAAAGCAAGAGACATTTACATTGTGGAAACAAGTCAAAGCTTGCTTGTACGTGGCTTGGCCAAAAATACAAGGAACCAGGACAAAAGGAAAGTCAAGATTACAAGCAGATTTTTGAGTCCAAGAAGGATCAAGGTCTGAAAAGAAAAAAGAAAAAGTGGATTGGAGAATGTAGAGGTAGGACAAATTTTTGATTTGAACATAGTGAAGTTAAAGCACTAGCAATAAAACCAGAATGTTAAGACATTTTCTTTTACATTAAGAGAACCATTCTTTGGATAAAAGTCTGTTATTAATATATTTGGAAAAAATGTTAAATAAAACACCTTTAAAACATCTAGAGTTTTCTGTTTTTACAAGTAATTGAATACTTATTTTGCTAACAGAGGGAAAATACGTGACCATACCATGCTACTACTATATGTGTCGGGGTAGAGGCAAGCACAGACTTTGCCGCTGTATGATTACAGCTTTGATCTTATGCTATCTTTTCCTGTCACAGCCGGCAGCCTCATCTTTATCCTAAAGTTGCAACATGCATATTAACAAATGTCACCAGTTATTCTTACTTTATATCCTCGTCGTTGGCAAAAATCACGACGGCCCTGGAGTTGGGGGTGTCCAGGAGTTGTTTGATAATTCTATCAAAGTCAATGGTCCTGTCTTTGCGTTCCTGGGGGATTCTCACGGACTGGGCAATGCAGAGTCCACCTGTTTAAGAAAAGAAAACATAGTGTCAAGAATGCTTCCACAGGGATGTCAAAGCAGCCAAGGAAGGTAGATGAGGAGATTCTGAATCCTGGATACACAATACTTCCTTGATGCTGTTGCTAAGCGAGGATGGCATAAGACATCATGCTGAGTCCTGAGATGTTGTTCATACCTAATGCACTTTCCATGGTATTGCATGACATTCTCCTTATAGTACACTTACAAATATCTAATGATTCCCAGCAATACCAATGATATTACTTCAGAGGAGGCAGGTTTAGGTAGGAAGAAAAAGTGGCTAGGTTGAAGAAGGTTTTTGAATTGAATGCAATACCCCTTACTAACACTACAAAAAGGAAACTACAATAAAGAAATTGGAACAGGTAAAGTTCTGTGTATCTGTGACTTTTGTGGTGTTTGCATTCCCAGAATTTTTTTTCCCTTTTCACCCATCTCTATTTTTAAAGATCAATTCCAGTGGAATAAATGGAATAAACTAAAATCAAGAACACCAACTACAGTAAATCATGGTAACAAACACTTATTGACAACATACTATGTGCCCAAGTCATCAAGTGTTTTACAGATGTTATCTCATTTAGTCTTCTCAAAAATCTGATAAAGTATTTAATATTGCTCATTTTATGTTAGGGAAAGGGAGGAATAGAGATGTGTTAACTCCAAACTTGTCAGAGCCAGTATGGTATTCACTGGCATTATGAATTTCACGATGGAGAAATACTCATCAGTTTACTAAGCAATGTGTATACATCTTACTTCCCTGCTTCTTGCTTAGCAGCTGCTCCTCGATCTAGCATTTTATAAAACACACTTAAAAGCCAGTATTGATGAAAAGGATGGAGGAAATATTTATAGAAAAATCCTAACGGCCATGCAAGGGGCACAAGATCCAGGGACAGAGACAGGTAAAAAACCTTACTCTAATGTGTAATGTGTTTAGGAGATATTTGTAATCAATAAGCTCAAACCTAGAACATGGACAACTGGGTGGAAGCTTCTAGACTTCCACAAACATGGACAAATATAAAATCAAATACAAAATTAAGCCTTCATTACACTGGAATCCCAATTAGTGTTACCTCACTCCAAGTGGCTCTCAACTTTCAGCATACATGGAATCACCTGTGGTCCTTCTTTAACATATAAACACCCAACAAAACTATTAATCATCTTGACCTAACTGACAACCCACACAACAGAAACGCACTTATTCTTTTCAAGCACAAATGCAACATTTATTAAGATAGACCATATTTTGAGCCATACAAAAAACATTTTTAAAGCATAGAAATAATACAAAGTATTTTCTCAGAGTATAACAGAATCAAAGTAGAAATCAATAACAGAAAGATAACAGGAATATCTCCAAACACTTGGAAATTAAACAATATACTACAAAATAACCCATGGGTCAAAGAGAAGTGTCAAGGTAAATTTTAAAATATTTTGAGCTAAATATAAATGAAAGTACAATATATCAAAATTTGTAAGTTACAGCTAAAGCAGTGTTTAGATAGAAACATGGCATTATGTTTATATTAGAAAAGAAGAAACATCTAAAATCAGCAACCTAAACTTTCACTTTAAGAGAAAATAACTGAGTAAATACCAAAGGAAAAAAAAAAAAACAGAAAGGACATAATAAAAGGTAAAGCAAAAAAATCAATGAGTTTAAAAACAGAAATATAATAGAGAAAAACAATGAAATCAAAAGCTGCATTTTTAGCAGAGCATGATTGTGAAAACCTACAGATTCGCTACTCAAGACACTGAGGAGGGAGAGTCACTTAAGCCCAGGAGTTGGAGACCAGTCTGGGCAACATAGCAAGATCCCAGCTCTTTTATTATTATATTTAAGTTGCTTTTTTTCAAAATATAAATAAAATTGATAGATATGAAATGCAGACTGAGACAAAAATGGAGAACTAACAAATGACCCTATTTAGGAATGAAAGAAGGGTAACCCTGATGATCTCATGGATATCCAAACACAACATGAGGATATTAGTAATAACTCTACATCAATAAGTTCAGCTATGTAAATGATATGAAAGAATTCCTTGAAAGATACAAAGTACCAAAACTGAATGCATAATAATCTGAATAGTCCTATGTAAATTAAAAATGCCAAATTCGTCATTTAAAAATCTTTCAGAAAATAAAGATTCAGGCTCAGATGGTTTAACTGATGAATTCTATCAGTGAATGAATACATAAAACATAATCTACACAATCTCTTCCAGAGAATGGAAGAAGAGAGAACATAACTCATTTTATGAGATCAGTATTACCTAATACCTAAACCAGGAAAAGACATTACTAAACAAAAATTACCAAAAAAAAAGCAATACAGACAATATTACTTGGAACATATTTGCAAATATTCTTAAAAATATTTTAACTAAACAAATCCAACAACACATTTTTAAAAAGATTAAGACTGAGTGGGTTTTATTCAAAGAACAAAAGGCTAATTAATTATTTGAAAAATCAATCATTATTTACATATTGTCAGACTAAGAAAAAACATGAGCACCTTAATACATGCAGAGAAAGTACTTAACAAAATTATCTCTATATATATTTATAATAACAATAATAAACTCTGTAAACTAGAATTAGAAGATAATTTCTTTAGCCCAAGAATAGGCATCTACAAAAAGCCTACAGCTAGCGTCACATTTAATAGTAAGACACCACAAGGCAAGTTGCCCTATCCTGTTCAATACTGTACTATAAACTCTTGCCAAAATGAGGGGGGAAAAAGAAACAAACTATATACATGTTTCAAAGGAAAGAGTAAAATCAGTTCTATTTACATATGACATAGAAATCCCCCACTCCCCAAAAAAAAACTATCAAAAAATCTCCTGGAATAAGTTCCTTAAACAAGGTTGCAGGATATGAAACTCAATAAGCAACAGTGAATCATGTATCAGCAAGGAACTACTGGAATTTTACATTGAAACACAATGCCATTTAATAGTATCACCAAAAAACCAGTCCTACTTAGGCAACAAAATATGTACAAGGTCCGTGTGCTGAAAACTATAAAACATGGCTAAAATATATTTTTAAACATGTAAGTAAATTCTTCCCAAATCTATCTATGGATTCAATGCTATCTATATCAAACTTTCCGTAAATATTTTTTTTTTATTTTTGTAGATTTCAACATCTAACAACATTTATATGGAAGGGCAAAGGAAATGGAATAGTCAAAACAATTCTGAAAAATAAAAAAATTGGAGACTCACACCACCTAAGTTTAAGACTTACTTTGAAGCTACAGGAATCAAGCAGTGTATAATGTTGGTAAAAAGTATTGATAGTTGAACAAAGGGAAGAAAATACAGCCTCAGAAGTACGCCAACACAAATATAGTCAACTGATTGTTGGCTAACATGCAAAGGCAATCAAAGGAAAAAGAATAGTCTTTTCAACAAATGATGCCAAAATAATTGGATTTTCTTATGCAGAAATAATAAACCTTGCCTTATATCTTATACAGAAATTAACTCTAAATGGATAATAGACTCAAGTGTAAAATATAAAGCTAGAAAACTTTTAGAATAAAACAAAGGGAAAATCAATATGACCTTGGATTTTGCCAATGAGTTTTTGAACATAACATCCAAAGCACAATCTACAAAGAAAAACATGATAAATTGGATTTTATGAAAATTTAAATCTTTTGTTCCGTGAAAGACAGCATTGAGAAAACGAAAGCACAAGTCAGAGACTTGGTTAAAAGTGTATGTTTGATAAAAGAATGTATCCAGAATATATAAATAACTCTTACACTCAGCAATAAAAACACAAATAATCAAACAAAATACCAGAATTCACACTTACAGAAGAGCTTGTGAAGCACATTTCTGATCCCCACTTCTAGAGATTCTTAGTCAGTTTGAGTAAAGCCTGTGAATTTGTAGTTGGAACAGCTTCCCAGGTGATGCTGATGCCGCTAGCTTTGGGCCCACACTGCTCTACGTGAAACTGCTGCAGGTGGTCAGATTTTGAGACATGTTCACCTGGGTGTCTCCATACTGGTTGTAGCCTACTTGGGTAGAAGTAAAATTTGTTCAATGATATTTTTGCCAAACATTTTTTGAGGAGCTCTTAGGAAGGTGGCATAGTGAAAAGGAAGGAAAGGGTAAATCATTGTGCTTTGTTATAAAGCTTACAATGGTACAGAGAGCCAGCAACAGATATATCCCTGGGCAATGGCGACTACAGTCTCAATACCATGATTCCTCCAAGTCTGGAAAGCATTATGGAGAATGGTGGGATGAAACCATCTGCAAACTGTCCTGGGACTCCTGGGGAGAAGAAATGGTTACTTTACCACCTTCTCAGCAAGAGAAGGGGTATAATTTTGTACGGAAACCCAGCTTCCCATCAGGATTCAATTACAGCTGAATGATTAAGCAAACTGGAGCAAACTCCATTTGGCAACATGTCTAGTAGAGGAGCAGTCTGCACACATAGATTGAGGGCTCACCCGGTGTACACTGGGGGAACTGATGTGCAGAGTTTCATGATTGCAGAATTGAGATGCTCATCCCCTCTTACAGGGAATTGCCCGCAGGTGAGCAAAATTAAACACCTCAACAGAAGAGATTGGCTATTAACATGGTAATGGGAATAAACCTGTTCGCAAAGCTAAAATGTAAAAACGAAAGAAAACTGGAAAACAGAGAGAAATAAACATGCTGTTTTGAAAATCAGTTCTTGGAAGGCTTGAATTGTACCTGCTGGAAGGACAATCCACCCCTTATTTGCCTCAGATCCATAAGAGAATGTGGTAGGTTTAAAAATACACTTATATTGTGAGTAGATGACATCAACACAAACATTGAAGCCATACCAAGAATGTCACTGTGAGACAACAATGATGGTCCCATGTACCTACCAGCAAAAAATGGAATCGTGCATTGCGCGCGCGCGCACACACACACACACACACACACACACACATATATCTGGTATCTGAATATCACTTAGCTTATTTCTCAGTAATGGTGATAAGTCAGCACACTACATTCTCCTCGGACACACAAAAAATATAATCAGAGTTTGATGCTGCCAGTTGGTATTGCAATTGTCAAATTAATTCACACTTCTGTGGGGAGCCAACAAGTAGGGAGAACTGGAAAGTTTCATCGTAAATGTTGCAATTGAAGAGCCATGAGAGAGAGGACAACTCCATTCATAGTACCTCAGCTTTCACTGAGAAAGTCCACTGTCAAAACCTTAAGAGAGTGATACATACAAGAGAGATACATACAAGCCACTGAAGTAATGAAAAGAATTTCAGAGTCCCAGAAATCAATCTGCTTCTTGATTCAGAGCTGAAAACTGGTCAGTTTTCTGTCTACGCTTGGTAGCTAGCAATCTTTAACAGCAAGAAGAATCTCAGGAATCACACCACAGATGCTTTCCAATAAAATACTTTTCTCTCCCAAATGATTATGAATTATTTTTGATCCAATAAGCAGAAATAACAGAAAACAATTTAAAGCCTGCAACTCAATCCTGAGAGAGCTGATATACAATACAGTTCTATTGATGATCTATTATTTAGATATCCCAATTTAATTTAGTAAATATTTATTGAGACTATTATAAGAAAAGCTCAATTTTTTTTTTTTTTTTTTTTTTTTTGAGACCAAGTCTCGCCCTTGTCCCCCAGGCTGGAGTGCAATGGCGCGATCTCAGCTCACTGCAAACTCCGCCTCCTGGGTTCAAGCAATTCTCCTGCCTCCGTCCCCTGAGTAGCTGGGATTACAGGTGCACACCACCATGCCCGGCTAATTCTTGCATTTTTAGTAGAGATGGGGTTTCACTATGTTGGCCAGACTGGTCTAGGACCCCTGACCTCAGGTGATCCGCCCACCTTGGCCTCCCAAAAGTGCTGGGATTACAGGCGTGAGCCACCATGCCCAGCCTCAATGGTGTTTGTTTGTTTTTAAAGAAGTAATACATGGAAGCAGAAGAAGCCTTAGAATACCCACATCCAAATCTCCATTACACATGGAGAAACTAAGATCCAAAGAGTTTAACAGAGATAATATTAATCATAGTTGAAGGACTGGGTCCCATGAGTTCTGTCTGTGTGCTGATGCTATTCTAAGTACTTCTTATCTATTAACACATTCAATGATTATACCACCTTATGAGTGGGGAGAAAAAAAGAGGCATTCTGAAATAAAATAACTCACCTCAAATCACAACTGAATGGCAGAGTAGTACTGAGGTTTTAATCTTTCAATACTTTAAGCTAAATGACAAGACAGTGATCTGTCCTCACATACTCCACAGATTAAGAGGAGAAGAGAATACATATTATAAAAGGAGATAAACATACATAGAACACATCTTGTTAGAGGAATCACCAAAGGTTTTATAAAAGAAATTCAATTTCAAATGAGATGTTACATGTCTGTGAAAGGAAGGATACTTAATGGAGGGAAGAGAGGGGTTAACTTTGAAAGGTCAAGGTCATTGTGAATAAGACAGTCCAACCCTCCCGCATTAGTGTGTTTTCATGCTGCTGATAAAAACATACCCAAGACTGGGTAATTTATAAAGAAAAAGAGCTTTAATGAACTCACAGTTCCACATGGCTGGGGAGACCTCACGATCATGGCAGAAGGCAGAAAGCACATATTACATGGCAGCACACAAGAGAAAACATGAGAACCAAGCGAAATGGGTTTCCCTTTAAAAAACCATCAGATCTCCTGAGACTTATTCACCACCACCAGAACAGTATGGGGGAACTGCCCTCATGATTCAGTTATCCCCCACTGGGGCCCTCCCACAGCATGTGGGAATTATGGGAGCTACAATTCAAGAGGAGATTTGGGTGGGAACACAGTCAAATCATATCACCTCCATTTCCCCTCCCATCTTTGCTGAGAGATTCCTGGTTTTAGGGTGGTGAGGCATCCAGTCCCACACAACCGCTCATCACTGATCACAGTCAAAAGGGGTCAAGTATGTTTCCCAATCTCCCAGCCTCTTTTCAACTACAAATAATCACGTGACCCACAAAAGAGGGAGAAATTTCCTAGAGTCAGTTCTGGGAAAAGTTTTACTCCCATGGTAAAAACAGAGGGAGGGGGAAAGAGAGAGAGAGAGAGAGAGAGAGAGAAAGCTGTGACTTTTCCTCTAACCCTCTATATATTATGATGTCTGCACTATTACTGTCCTCTTGGCACCACTAGGACACAGCAAAAGGATGACCAATTCCTTAAAACTGGTAAACCAGAAAAAGAGAGAGAACCAGAGTCCCTGACATCATGCACCATTGAACAGAATAAATACTGTTAGCACCCACCTACTTCCTGATATGAGAGAAAATGAAACACCTTTTCGTGTCAACTCACAGCAGTCAGTTTTCTCTTATTTGCAACTGAACACAGTCCTAAATGATCTTTACCTCAAAACATTCCAAGCTCAGTATAGAAAAGAAAATTCTTGAATATAAAAAAAAAAAGTCAAGAAAATTAAAAGTTAAGAGTCCCAAGGAATCACTGCGGCAGTGAGGATGCTGGGAAGAGGGTGTGGCTGGCACCTGCATGGATTTGTGGACAAGATTGTTAGGTGAGAGAGGGAGACAGTGGAACAGTGTAAATGGCCACAAAGAAACTGGAAAGAGCACCTGGGGGTGGGGAGGGGTGGACAAAGATTTTGGTGATAGAGGCATTGAGAGTTAAGAGTACAGGGTTCTTGATCTTTCTTAGCCTCTAGCTCTCTGTGTGATCTTTGACACGTCCATACCCCTTTCTGGATTGCCAAGGGAGAGAGAGGAAAGAAAGAAGACAGGAAGCAAGGACAGATGAACACCCCCAAAAGCGTTCAGCAGCCAGAATCTAGGGAACATTTTGGGGAACAGATAGATAAGCATGGTTGCAGTAAAGTATAATAAAAAGCAGAGGTTAGGCTGGTGGGGTTGGGGTGGAAGTACACAAGACTTCCTAAGACAAACCACAGGAAACTGAACGCTTAGATAAAAAACTCTCTGTTCCCTGACAGTGAGGACCACACCTCTCATTCTGAGCAGAATGCATGTTTTATCTGCACATGCTAATGAGGAATGAATCCATCATATCTTTCAGCCAAGAAATGTTGAACAGCAAGTCTCTATAAAATGTATTCAGGAATTTTATCATTTTATCCCAGGCAATATTTTGCCTGAGAAACATTTGCATTATACTTGAGGACATGCTGAGGCTTAAAGCAATCTTGGACACAGCTATATGTACACTAGCTGACTTAACCTTAAAATCTAGGAACTAAAACAACACTTAGAACAACGCTTCCATTTTACAGATGGTGAAATTGTTCCAGAAAGGGGAAATGATTGAGAAACTCTGCATCACAGCTGAGGCTGCAATTAAGTTTTACAGATTTCTGATGTCATATTCCTTTCCTTTGTGTTGATACTTTGTGATACTTTCTTTGCCATTTTTAGATTCATGTATTCATTTAAAAATATTTATTAACCAACTTTCATATTTCAGGAATTCTTTTAGTTGCTATGAGGGGAATATAGAAATTAACATAAGATACAAAGATCTTGTTCTCACAGGAATATATACTAATAAGACAACTTTTCTTTTTTTATTATTTTTATTTTTTTATTATACTTTAAGTTCTAGGGTACATGTGCACAATGTGCAGGTTTGTTACATATGTATATATGTGCCATGTTGGTGTACTGCACCCATTAACTCCTCATTTACATTAGGTATATCTCCTAATGCTATCCCTCCCCCCTCCTCCAACCCCACGACAGGCCACCGTGTGTGATGTTCCCCTTCCTGTGTCCAAGTGTTCTCATTGTTCAATTTCCACTTATGAGTGAGAACATGCGATAATTGGGTTTTTGTCCCTGCGACAGTTTGCTGAGAATGATGGTTTCCAGCTTCATCCATGTCCCTACAAAGCACATGAACTCATCTTTTTTATGGCTGCATAGTATTCCATGGTGTATGTGTGCCACATTTTCTTAATCCAATCTACCACTGATGGACATCTGGGTTGTTTCCAAGTCTTTGGGTTGGTTCCAAGTCACTATTGTGAATAGTGCTGCAATAAACATATGTGTGCATGTGTCTTTATAGCAGCATGCTTTATAATCTTTTGGGTATATACCCAGTAATGGGATGGCTGAGTCAAATGGTATTTCTAGTTCTAGATCCTTGAGGAATCACCACACTGTCTTCCACAATGGTTGAACCAGTTTACTTTTCTTTTTAATTCCCTCTCAAGACTAAAATGACCTCTGCAAATGATCTAAGCTTAGATGACAAACAAAATCCCAATAAGGAACATCACATTTTTTTCAACAGCTGGTATCTTGGCAGGTCATGAGCAGGTTAATCAAGTTTGTGCTCCAATTCAAGAAGTCTTTGGAAAGCAAGCTGTTCCTTTCCCTGAACAGAACTAAAAATTGGTTGATTTTTTACAGTCACTGGTTTTCCCTGTGATTTGAACAGGCTTGGCAGTCAGAATCAATTGTCACTGGTCTCCACACAGATTCTCTGTAAGAATGTCCCACTATTCATCCCTGGACAATAAAAAGAAGGTCAATTCATGAGGTTAAAACATGGCAGGTATTTACAAGTGACAGTTCTCATTTCTTCAGTCTCACCTGGATGTATATGGGGAAAAAGAAGCAGGCATTTTTATTATTCATTTTAAGTCACGAAAAGTAGGGGATAATAGAATAACTTGTCCATGTGGGATTCATCTAGAAAACTTCAAATCAATGGGATTTTAGAGCAGGCATATATGTACACTATTTCATTACACTGCTAAGACAGTGGTTCTCAGGATATTATCGGACCTTTGTGAATTTTCTAGTAATCTGTGTGTACATTTCTTACAGTACTATACTATAGTAGTTTTTAAAATTATCTATATACTACTACTTTCCATTAATAATGTAATAAGTACTTGTGTCATTCTTTGTTGCTTCTTTCACTAAAGTCATATCTCTCCCCAATAATAACTGCTTTTATTGGTTCCAAAGCATTTTTAATGCCTCCATTCTTTTTTGAACACTGCCACATAATACCAGAGATGGACAGAAGTGGGGTTATGGGTCCACTTTACAGATGAGATGACTAGAGCTTGGAACATAGATTTGTCCAATGCTATATAGCTAAACGCAGGACCAGGGCAAAAATTGAGAAACATGACCCTTCACTAGAGCTATGTTCCTACCAGTTCTTATACATTCTGATAGGATTTCCTTCACTTCCTACCCCTCACTCTTTCCTGCATCACATTCCTATCAATGAGTCAATAAAACAGAATAAATGGAAAGCTTGTAACTCCAGTGTGGTCTTCTAGGCTATCAAAGTCATCTAAATGGTAAAAAAAAATAAATAAATAACTCTTTTGTAATAGCATCTTTTCATTTGGTGAATTAGTGCCAGATATTTTACCCCAACTCATCCAGACAAACAAATACATCTCCCTTTGTGTATCCTTAAAGGAGAACGATTGAGTCTTTGTCCTGTCAATAGGAATGGGCATAACATATATTCAGATCTCTAGGCTTGTTACATATGGTAAATGTAATGTTTAAATACACAGAATTTAACTTTGTAAAGAAATATAAAGAAAACACTACTGTCATAGATTATACTATCAATTAGGATAACAGCTTGCCACATTAGATATTAAAATTAGAGTTATAAAACATGATTAGTCTTCATTGATTTGGTGACCTCTGAATGCTAAATAATAAATTGAGCTTTAAGAATTGTGCTATTTTTCAGCATCTTTATCTGCAGCTCTTGTTCCCCTTACCTTTAGTGTCTCTGCTAAGATATATTAGTCCTGCAGCAAACTATCACCTCTCTTAAGACTTGAAAGAGTACACATATCAATTAGAGCACTTTTTTAATGTGAGATTTATCATTGTAAGGAAACCTTGCTATTTATCAGGATGTATGTCCCAAAGCAAATAAGTGGAAACAAATAAATCCAGCTTTTAGTGGCTTAAAAAAATGTGTCACTCTTATCATTTTTCAGAAAGCCCAGAGAAAATTATTCCCCTTCTTACTTAGGAGTGAAATATTTAAGACTTTTATCAGTTATGCTTCTTAAGTACAATAGGTAAACAAAGATGCTAGTTAACATCACATTCTTCATCTTTGTGATCAAAGCAGATGACTTTGGGTAAAAGCTTCCCAAGTCCCAGAAGATCGATTGACTTGTTAACAAGAGAAGGCAAAGAGTTCATTGAGTTTTCTCAGTGTATGAAATAAAACAAGACATTTGAAGCCGATTTTCCATTTTCCAATTTACTGGCCTTCTCTTGAAGTCTTGCTCACCCTCTTTATTTTCTTTAGAGAATTCCAACAGAAGTCAAGTCACAAAAGGGGCTACCCAAGCTTAAGAATTCAATACTTAGGTTCTTAGGTCACACCTAAGAGTTTGAAAGATTTTTCTGCAGTAAATGTCTCCAGATGATGTCAGTATACTTATTTGCAAAATAGATGTGAGCTTACTGGCAGAATTATTCTGAAAATAGCTTTATTTATCTCTATCTATGGGATCAACCATGCCAGTTTTAGGGGGTAGAAGGGGAGCAATTTTTCTGTCCAGGAATCAGGAAACAGATTCAGCTACAGCCATTGCCCAAGTAATTTACCCAAAACTGTGCCCGACAAAGCCAAAGTCCTATCTAAGATGATGCTAACTGTTCATTTTAAGCCAATGTAACATTATTTTTGCCACAGGATTTGCAAATATATTTGTCTTTTGTGGCATATTCAATGATATTATGTTTTGATAATAGAAATGAAAGATTTTTCATTCTGAAAAACAGAGTGTACTCAAAAGAGGAATAAATAAAATCCTACCTTTAATGACCTCAATATAAATTTGATCAACCATTTGCGACAGTCTTAAAAAAAGAGAGGAAGAGACATGCATGCAGATATCCTTAAATTCTAGAAAGAGACACAAGTGATCGAATAAAACACGACCAGTTTTTAAGGCCTTATGTTTGGGGTCACAAAAAAATTCAAAAAGAAAGAATAAGAGAGGATAAGAGATTATTTTCACCTCTGTCATTACATATTCAAAGGGTTATTGAAATTTAGTAAATGAAATAAAAAATTAATGAGAAGGCTATGTTCTATGCATAAAAATGAAATCAAAGCTTTGGAAGCAGCTGAATCTGCAAATCATTTTGATAAACAGCATTTCACATTAGCATCAGAGCAACACCCACAAGAAAAGAATGTGAGAGGTGAATATTTGTGGATATCATATAATTTATCTCCAGAGTATAACAAGTCAGAAATTGCATGAACCTCAGGTTTACCAATTGGCCTGACAAATACCAAATTACATTTTGAAATGTAATTACTCAAAACCGTATGTTAAATGTTTAATGCAAAATATTAAGAAAAACATGTAATCTTGTAACAATGAATATGGGTTTTAATTTAGGTTACACTAAGCAATCACCTTTATAATTATGAGTTTTGAACATTAAGCGAGCTCTGGCAAATTTCCTTCCCATGAATGAAAGTACAGGTTTCTTCTCATTCAAATATCTTAATTAGAGACTAGGATCACAGCTGGGTTACTACCTGTTTGACAATGCTGTGAGTTAAAGAAATCAAAGGAATGTACATAATCATCCAGATTTAAAGTGATTTGCTATATTCATATGTGGTGTGTGGACTCAACCCACATTGTCTGCTAATGATGCCCCATGAACTTCAGCTCCAAAAACTCTATCCATCCACACTAAAATCACGTTGGGCTTCAGAAATTAAGAGATAAATTAGAAGGGAAAAAACCATAAATAAATACGATAAGTAAAACAGTGGAAAGGCATAAAGAACCAAGAACCTTCTTTTCCTCTCAAACTAAGGTTAGAGGTGACTTACCAATAGACAATTGGCATCACAGTGCAACAAAGAGGACAAAAAACTATTTCGTAGGTGGAGGCATCCTAGAAAGCATACAGTCTGGCCTGGCCCTCAAGGAACAGAGGAGTTTACATGGATGTTGAGAGTATATGCACACTGTAACATACAATATTTTATCCCCAGTCTGGAGTTCCTCTATTACTTGTATTTTTTTGGACAACAACCCCTTATAATTTACCGTTTTGTGCTCTTGAAAGAGAAGGCACACTAATAATAACTATGGGATGTTTACTATGTATTAGGCCCTATTTGATTGTCATGTATGATCTTCATTCAATAAAACACACAATAACACCACAGGTTTGATGGGAGACACACTAGGATGGGGGTGGTTAGAATGACCAGGCAATATGAAGTGCACTCTCCATAGGGGGTTTTAAAAAGTAACAACTAAAAGCCACCTGCCTTTTATCTTAATCATATAATAATAATTCTAAACAAAGTAAGGGAAAAATACTATTCTTCTAAAAATCTTTTGTTGGTCTAAGTTAGGAGTCAGCAAACTTTTTCTGTAAAGTGCCAGATACTGAATATTTGAGACTTTGCAGGTTATATGGTCTCTTTCACAGCTACTGAACTCTGTTGTAGCCCAAATCAGCCAACTGCTCTTGACAACACAGAAGCAAATGGTCATTTCAAAAAAATAAAATTTACAATGATAAGTAGCTGGACACATGTAACTTGCTGGTCAAAGTCTGCTCATCTCTAATACAAGTTCTAAATAACTGCTGCCATAACTATTACGTCTTAGTAATATATGCATAAGCTTCAAATTACCATCATTTTTATTGGGTATCCTTTAATAAGCATTATATTTTATAAGGAAGTGAACTCAGAGAACTCAAAACTGTTCCATTTCATGATTATTATTGAAAATACTTTTGTAATACAGAGGAGGAAGCTGATATAAAATGATTTTAGTTCATAGTATGCCCCTAAGTAAACAACAGTTTTGTTTTATAAATGAACATAGTAAAGTGAAAAATGATTTGCCAAGACCAACCAGTAGATAAATTAAGCCCAATTTCAAAACTAGTTTCAATAATGAAACAAAAATATTTAACTCCCTCATGATAAACAAGATGTCACAACAGCCATGGCTTGGAGTAAACCCGAGTCAGAGAATGAAAATTTAGCCTTCGGTTTCTTACCCAGTGCTCTATTGAACGTTGATTAAATCTACATTGTGATAAAGAGGCAAGATAAATCTATAATTCATCCCATCTAAATTTCCCAAACTATTAATAGATCTCTCCATTCAAAGCAGATTACATATTTCATCCTATTAATTATGTGATATTCTGTTGACATTTTGAATTGATCTATTTATCTTGATTGTTAGTATTGATTGTACTAGTGTGCAGATCCAAGAGAGCTCATGTATATACACACACACACACATACACGGGTGAGCATGCACACCCCACACACCCCTAACTCCTGAAGCCAAACACTCTGGTACTTTGGTAATCAGCATTTGTAACTATGCATGTATCTGTGATTATGAGTATTGTAATTTCTACTTAGCTAATTAAATCTGAAAAATTAGTGTGTTTCTCTCAATTTCCTTCAAAGCTTATTTTTCTATCACAATTTAATTGAGTTATTAGGCTGCAATCGAGACAAATTAAGATTCTTGATGATGTTTTCCTCTCTCAGTAAAGATATTGACACTGCTGTTCCAGTTATATTTGAACAGTCACTTTGCAAAGTTATAGACAGCACTTTTAATTAAAACACCTAATCTTCTGAATTGGTTTGATTTATATGTTGCTTGAATCAGCTTTCAAATGAAATTGGATTTATTAGAATTTTAAAATAAAATATCGGGCCAGAAACTCCATTTATTTTCTTTTTCAAAGCCTGCTTAAGTGTTTTATGTATGTCAATAATTCTTCCTTGTGAATTTTTTAACTGCCCGTAAAGTCCATGTGTAGAACTTTAAAGAATTTTTCAATGATTTGGCTCAAGTAGATAATAATTGTATAGTGATTCCTCTGAAATGATATTCTTGATGAAAGCAGTTTTGTGCTATATAATGCCTCCAAAGTCTTTAAATTCAGCTCTTCTTTATCCAACCAAATCCCTCTCCAAATCTTTCTCCTTGGTTTACATTGAACAGAAAATCTTAACTTATAATTAATTGTTTAGAGTCTATTTCAAAAGCAGTCTTTCATATCCATTAAATCAACATTCCCATGAGAGGTCCTATCTTTTTATACTACTTATTTGTTTGAACAGAGCTTTGGTGCTTGCAGTTATTTTTAATAATAATAATAATAATAATAACAGCAACCTCCATCAAAACCTTTAATGAGCATTTAGGGTGTGCCAGGCTTTGCATCAGCTACTTTATAAGCATTATTTAACTTAAACTCACAAAAATATTTACAAGGTTGAAACTACTCTTGCCTTCATTTTAAGAATGAGAAAACCCACGCACAAGGAGGTTAAATACCTTTCTCTCTGAGCCACACAGCTAGGAAGTTTCCAGCACCAGCATTCTAACCTAGACTGTCTGACTCTAGACCCATGGTCTTCACCATTCCCTACAACTCAGAACTTCGAAAGTAATGTTAGAGAGATTAAAATCAAGGTCATGTAACTAGCAGTAGACTCAAGATGTGAAAGTAGGTTTCCCACTAAACCAAGCAGAACTGAAACAGAAGAGTAATCTGATCTGCCTAAATTAAAGTTACTTAGTATTAGGTCCAATGATAAAAACTTAGTCATAAATCTCAAAGCCCGGGTCTACATTGTTGGTTAATCCTTGGATAGAATGGAAAGGATAAATGTAAATTCCTCTGGTCCACATTTTTCAAATGAGTTTCCCTCTTCTGGGAGATCTTAATAGAAAGGTACTGTGATCAAACACATCTGGGGAACATCCCACAATATATATCACTGTTGACGTTTCACAAAACAGCTTTAATATATTAAACATTTTGAGAAGCACTGCAAAAAAGACACAATCTTAATTAGGTCTAATCAACAATACCTACATTTATTAAGTCACAGATCCTATTTGTGGTAGGCAGAATAATGGCACCCTAATGATGCCCGCCCCTTACTCCTCAGAATCTATAAGTGTGTTACCTTACATGACAAAGGGGAAATAAGGTTGCAAATGCAATTAAGGTTGCTAATCAGCCTACTTTGACACAGGAGAGTATTCTGGATGATCTAGTGATGATGAGAGTCATTACAAGTGAAAGACAGAAGCAAGAGAGTCACAATCGGAGAGACAGATTTGAAGATGCTGCACTGCCAACTTTGTGGATAGACGAGAGCCATGAGCCAAGGCATAGCAGCAGCTTCTACAATCTGGAAAAGGCAAAAAATCATAATTCTCAAGAGTTTCCAGGAGGAATGTATCTCCACCAACATGTTGATTTTAGACCACTGAGGCATATTTTAGACTTTTGACCTCCAGTACAGTAAGATAATGGATCTGTATTATTTTAATCCATTGACCATAAATTAATCTGTTATTTCAAGATACATCTTGACAGTTTGAAGAACATGGAATTCTAATGTTTTAACATAGCATTTCTGAGATTGTAATGTGCATAGGAATTATGTAAGTACCTTTTTTTTTTTTTTTTGTAGAGTTGGAGTCTCACTCTGTTGCCTAGGCTGGAGAGCAGTGGCGCAATCTCTGCTCACTGCAACCTCCATCTCCCAAGTTCAAGCAATTATCCTGTCTCAGCCTCCCAAGTAGCTGGGACTACAGGCATACGCTGCCATGCCCGGCTAATTTCTTTTGTATTTTAGTAGAGACAGTAGAGACGGGGTTTCACCCTGTTGCCCAGGCTTCTCTCGAACTCCTGAGCTCAGGCAATCCGCCTGATTCGGCCTCCCAGAGTGCTAAGATTACAGGTGTGAGCCACCACACCCCACTGTTTTTAAAGTACAGACTCTGATTCAGTAGGTCTGGGGTGGGGGCTGAAATTTACATTTCTAACAACCTCCTAGAAGATGCTGATGCTGCTGGTCTGATGTTTATATTTAGTATGACAAAATTTAAAGGGAATATATTTTTTTTAAATCTGCTTTCTTAGGAAAACTTTGGTAAAAGGAATCCCATGAAGTTACAAAAGGAAAATAATTAGCTGCAGATAAATGATCATTGAAATAGATTAGCAAGTATCGTCCCATCTGTCAACGTGACACAGATAAATTTCTAGGGAAACGAGAATAGAAGGAAAATTCACAATTTATTGAGATCTTCCATCTCTAACATTTTAGGCACAATCTCCCTCACTAATAAGACAGAAGACATATGAAACACAAATGGAGATTTTATGAAATATTTTCAATATAATCACGAAGTCATGTAAAATACCTGTTTTAGCACTGCAAAATAAATTAGATTTACGTAGATTAAAATACAAGATTTAAAAAAAGAATCTGGAAATTTCTGCCTTGTTCTCTCTTTCAAATGATATTTTAAAATATACTTTATTTCCTATGTTTCATACTTATTTTAGAAATACCTGAGTGCATGGAATCAGAAAGCCTCATCAATTATCTTATTTCTTACCTGCTTGGAGAAGGAGAAAAAGCTTAAGAAAACTTGAGAATGCCAAAGAGAACCATTCCTAATTACCTCTGCCAGCACAAAAAGAACAGACACTTTTTATTTTTTTTTCTTTTCAGAGTAAATTTAGTGTCCGTGGAAGGTGTCAAGTTAAAATCCCTAGAAATACATGCATTTCTCCTGACCAGAAAGTCTGGGGATGATGATAAAAGCTTTTTCATATACCTGTTCAGTGCCACAGGAGAGCATTTTTCTCCACCATTTCTACTTATCTGGTCTTTATAGAAGGAGATACAAATTACAGACTAAGCCATTAGCAAGTTATCATTTGTAAGCACTTTGAGGATTAACTTGAAACATATCATTTTGTGCCTCAAGAAACTTTTGTTTAAACAGGATCATGCGTGTATAGTGCTACAGAATTTTACAAAGCACTTTATGATTGCAAACACTTATTGCAAACACTTTTCTGAGCTTGTACTACATGCCAGCACTACTGGGCTTTGTATCCAGTGCTTTATATGTTTAATGATATTTACTTCCCGTGACAGCCTATGAAATAGGTAGTACTGTGATTTCAGTCTTGCAGATGCATGAGCTAAAGTGCAAAGTCGTCACATACACTGCACATGTTGCCTAGGGTCACACGGCTAATAAGTAGAGGAGCTGGGATTTGAATCACAACCCTGGTTCCAGAACTCGCTCTAAAAATTGTGTGACACATTTCTCATCATAATTTTAAGAAGTTGAAAACTGCATTTACCAAATGAGAAAACTGTTACCAGGGAACGTGATATGCCAAATGTCACACAAAAAGTATGACAAGAAGTCATATTGTAACTCAGCTGTACTGTTTTCAGAGACCAAGGACTTTCCAACTGGTCCTAGTATTCCAGCTCAGCATGCTACCTTTTACTGAGTTTTGCTAATGTAGATAAATTAAACTTTGCCCCCAAATATAAAGAAGGGGTAAGGCCTTTTTATGATGAATGAGGGTATGAAATGCTAAATATCCCTGGCTTTTCAATTAAGCAGTAATGTCACTTTAATTATAACAAGGCAAATATGCCTGTTTCTGATAGTAATGAATCTAGACATTGGAAATCACACTGGCTAGAAAGACTCTCCTGTGGTCACCAGTCTCCCTTCCTGACACCCAGCACACATGGCAAAGTTTTGTAAGGAAGGGCATAGGCTACTGTTTTCAAAACCAGGCAATAGCTGAATATGACCACAGCAGAAAAAATCTTAACCATAACTGGACTGGCATTTCAGAATAGCAGTTCTTTTGGTTTCAATGACTATAAGTATCTCTTTCTCACACACACAGACTTAAACACGACCATGTCCACAAGCACACACACAAAATAGATATGAGTCCTTGAAGAGCATGCAATGAATGGAAACAGAGTTCAGCTGTGTCTTATGGAAGTAGAGCTGAGAAGGCATGAAAGTATCAGGTAGCTCCTCACCGACTCTTTTATTGTAGGGCTCTTTGGTCTCTTGCCTCTGCTTACTTGCACACATCTATTGAATTCTACTATCCACAGATAACTTCCTCTGGTTACTCATGGATTCTGCTCCCTCATAACCTTAGCTTGCCCACATCTACTGGTGGATGCGGTGCCAACTCTCAGAGCTGACTCCATGGCTAACTGGCTCAGGTTCTCATCTTCTCCATATGGTTTGGTCAAATGTCCAGTCTTCATGCAATCAGTTGTACAGAGATCATTTCCTCTCTGTACACATTATTTTCAATAGATATTGGTATCTTGACTTTCTATAGTTGGAATTACGGATGAAGCGAGAGGAGATGTGAGGAGTACAGTCATGCCGAAATTACCCCCACCACGCTGAAATGCATCCACGCATGTTCACACCTTTATTATGTAAAATAAATGGAGGTTTGCTTAGATTTTAAGGCTTTCAGAGAATAAGATTTTGATACCTCTACTTAACAAATCACTCCAGTATTTGCTGAACATCAACACATCCCTTATGTCAACTGTGAGTAAATCTGTAATATACCGTTTTCTTATCTATGTTGAAAAATTAAAGCATTATCTTATATTTTGCATTATCTTATATTTTATTTAATATTCATCCCAAAGTGGATATTAGAGTCATAAATTCTCAAGGTTGAAAAGGAATTACAGAAATCATCTATATTGGACCTGTCACTGTTTTCCCCTGAGAACAAAGCAATAAGATTTCAATAACATTTAAATTTATAATCTCCAACCTACCAAAAAGCTAAATGATGATTGAGTTTGATGTTTCTTCTCTGCTTTCAAATGACTTACTTTGTATTTAACCATTCAGTGAAGATCTGAGAAGTCTCTGTATTCCAAGCACAATGTTAGAACTCAGGTCTTCAATGTTGTTGCAGATTCACTCCTATACTTGATCATGGTTCTTATCATAATTTCTGAACTTGCTCATATGCTTGCTTCTTGACATTGAGTACCTGATTCTAAGAATCACATCTTATGCATGATTATTGCCTTAACACAAGGTAAATACCAAGCATAAACAGATACTCAACATATGTTTTTTAGATCAATGGATCAATTTCAACATCTATTAATTAAATAATGAATGAATAAATTAAAAAGAAGAAAATGTATAAGAAAGGAAACAAGATGGTCTTTGCTCTTAAGGATAACAACATGAATTAATAAAACAATGACATCTTTTAAAAAACATGGGTATGCTGCACAGTTATTAATTTGATAACATGTTTTCTTTCATTTGTCTGAGCAGTGATTTGCTCAAATAAAACAGATTCTAGGCCGGGCCCGGTGGCTCAAGCATGTAATCCCAGCACTTTGGGAGGCCGAGACGGGCGGATCACAAGGTCAGGAGATCTAGACCATCCTGGGTAACACGGTGAAACCCCGTCTCTACTAAAAAAAAAAAATACGGGGGGCAGAGCAAGATGGCCGAATAGGAACAGCTCCAGTCTCCAACTCCCAGCGCGAGCGACACAGAAGACCGGTGATTTCTGCATTTTCAACTGAGGTACTGGGTTCATCTCACTAGGGAGTGCCGGACAATTGGTGCTGGTCAGCTGCTGCAGCCCGACCAGCGAGAGCTGAAGCAGGGTGAGGCATCGCCTCACCTGGGAAGCGCAAGGGGGAAGGGAATCCCTTTTCCTAGCCAGGGGAACTGAGACACACAACACCTGGAAAATCGGGTAACTCCCACCCCAATACTGCGTTTTAAGCAAACGGGCACACCAGGAGATTGTATCCCACACCTGGCCGGGAGGGTCCCACGCCCACGGAGCCTCCCTCATTGCTAGCACAGCAGTCTGCCATCTAACCGCAAGGCAGCAGTGAGGCTGGGGGAGGGGCACCCGCCATTGCTGAGGCTTCAGTAGGTAAACAAAGCTGCTGGGATGCTCGAACTGGGTGGAGCTCACAGCAGCTCAAGGAAACCTGCCTGTCTCTGTAGACTCCACCTCTGGGGACAGGGCACAACTAAACAACAAAAAAAGCAGCAGAAACCTCTGCAGATGCAAACGACTCTGTCTGACAGCTTTGAAGAGAGCAGTGGATCTCCCAATACGGAAGTTGAGATCTGAGAAGGGACAGACTGCCTGTTCAAGTGGGTCCCTGACCCCTGAGTAGCCTAAATGGGAGACATCCCCCACTAGGGGCAGTCTGACACCCCACACCTCACAGGGTGGAGTACACCCCTGAGAGGAAGCTTCCAAAGCAAGAATCAGACAGGTACACTCGCTGTTCAGAAATATGCTATCTCCTGCAGCCTCTGCTGCTGATACCCAGGCAAACAGGGTCTGGAGTGGACCTCAAGCAATCTCCAACAGACCTACAGCTGAGGGTCCTGACTGTTAGAAGGAAAACTATCAAACAGGAAGGACACCTACACAAAACCCCATCACTACGTCACCATCATCAAAGACCAGAGGCAGATAAAATCACAAAGATGGGGAGAAAGCAGGGCAGAAAAGCTGGAAATTCAAAAAGTAAGAGCGCATCTCCCCCGGCAAAGGAGCACAGCTCATCGCCAGCAACGGATCAAAGCTGGATGGAGAATGACTTTGATGAGATGAGAGAAGAAGGCTTCAGTCCATCAAACTTCTCAGAGCTAAAGGAGGAATTACGTACCCAGCGCAAAGAAACTAAAAATCTTGAAAAAAAAAGTGGAAGAATTGATAGCTAGAGTAATTAACGCAGAGAAGGTCATAAACGAAATGAAAGAGATGAAAACCATGACATGAGAAATACGTGACAAATGCACAAGCTTCAGTAACTGACTCGATCAACTGGAAGAAAGAGTATCAGTGATTGAGGATTAAATGAATGAAATGAAGCGAGAAGAGAAACCAAAAGAAAAAAGAAGAAAAATAAATTAACAAAGTCTGCAAGAAGTATGAGATTATGTAAAAAGACCAAATCTATGTCTGATTGGGGTGCCTGAAAGTGAGGGGGAAAATGGAACCAAGTTGGAAAACACTCTTCAGGATATCATCCAGGAGAACTTCCCCAACCTAGTAGGGCAGGCCAACATTCAAATCCAGGAAATACAGAGAATGCCACAAAGATACTCCTCGAGAAGAGCAACTCCAAGACACATAATTGCCAGATTCACCAAAGTTGAAATGAAGGAAAAAATCTTAAGGGCAGCCAGAGAGAAAGGTCGGGTTACCCACAAAGGCAAGCCCATCAGACTAACAGCAGATCTCTCGGCAGAAACTCTACAAGCCAGAAAGAATGGGGGCCAATATTCAACATTCTTAAAGAAAAGAATTTTAAACCCAGAATTTCATATCCAGCCAAACTGTTTCATAAGTGAAGGAGAAATAAAATCCTTTACAGATAAGCAAATGCTTAGAGATTTTGTCACCACTAGGCCTGCCTTACAAGAGACCCTAACAGAAGCACTAAACCTGGAAAGGAACAACCGGTACCAGCCATTACAAAAACATGCCAAAATGTAAAGACCATCGAGGATAGGAAGAAACTGCATCAACTAACGAGCAAAATAACCAGTTAATATCATAATGGCAGGATCAAGTTCACACATAACAATCTTAACCTTAAATGTAAATGGACTAAATGCTCCAATTAAAAGACACAGACTGGCAAACTGGATAAAGAGTCAAGACCCATCAGTCTGCTGTATTCAGGAGACCCATCTCACATGCAGAGACATACATAGGCTCAAAATAAAGGGATGGAGGAAGATTTACCAAGCAAATGGAGAACAAAAAAAAGCGGGGGTTACAATACTAGTCTCTGATAAAATAGACTTTAAACCATCAAAGATCAAAAGAGACAAAGAAGGCCATTACATAATGGTAAAGGTATCAATTCAACAGGAAGAGATAACTATCCTAAATATATATGCACCCAATACAGGAGCACCCAGATTCATAAAGCAAGTCCTCAGAGACTTACAAAGAGACTTAGAATCCAATACAATAATCATGGGAGACTTCAACACTCCACTGTCAACATTAGACAGATCAACGAGACAGAAAGTTAACAAGGATATCCAGGAATTGAACTCATCTCTGCAGCAAGCAGACCTAATAGACATCTATAGAACTCTCCACCCCAAATCAACAGAATATACATTCTTCTCAGCACCACATCGCACTTATTCCAAAATAGACCATATAATTGGAAGTAAAGCACTCCTCAGCAAATGTACAAGAACAGAAATTATAACAAACTGTCTCTCAGACCACAGTGCAATCAAACTAGAACTCAGGACTAAGAAACTCAATCAAAACCGCTCAACTACATGGAAACTGAACAACCTGCTCCTGAATGACTACTGGGTACATAACGAAATGAAGGCAGAAATAAAGATGTTCTTTGAAACCAATGAGAACAAAGATACAACATACCAGAATCTCTGGAACACATTTAAAGCAGTGTGTAGAGGGAAATTTATAGCACTAAATGCCCACAAGAGAAAGCAGGAAAGATCTAAAATTGACACTCTAACATCGCAATTAAAAGAACTAGAGAAGCAAGAGCAAACACATTCGAAAGCTAGCAGAAGGCAAGAAATAACTAAGATCAGAGCAGAACTGAAGGAGATAGAGACACAAAAAACTCTCCAAAAAATCAATGAATCCAGGAGTTGGTTTTTTGAAAAGATCAACAAAATTGACAGACCACTAGCAGACTAATAAAGAGGAAAAGAGGGAAGAATCAAATAGACGCAATAAAAAATGATAAAGGTGATATCACCACCAACCCCACAGAAATACAAACTACCATCAGAGAATACTATAAACACCTCTACGCAAATAAACTAGAAAATCTAGAAGAAATGGATAATTTCCTGGACACTTACACTCTTCCAAGACTAAACCAGGAAGAAGTTGAATCCCGGAATAGACCAATAGCAGGCTCTGAAATTGAGGCAATAATTAATAGCCTACCAATGAAAAAAAGTCCAGGACCAGATGGATTCACAGCTGAATTCTACCAGAGGTACAAGGAGGAGCTGGTACCATTCCTTCTGAAACTATTCCAATCAATAGAAAAAGAGGGAATCCTCCCTAACTCATTTTATGAGGCCAACATCACCCTGATACCAAAGCCTGGCAGAGACACAACAAAAAAAGAGAATTTTAGACCAATATCCCTGATGAACATCGATGCAAAAATCCTCAATAAAATACTGGTAAACCGGATTCAGCAGCACATCAAAAAGCTTATCCACCATGATCAAGTGGGCTTCAGCCCTGGGATGCAAGGCTGGTTCAACATTCACAAATCAATAAACATAATCCAGCATATAAACAGAACCAAAGACAAGAACCACATGATTATCTCAACAGATGCAGAAAAGGCTTTTGACAAAATTCAACAGCCCTTCATGCTAAAAACGCTCAATAAATTTGGTATTGATGGAACATACCTCAAAATAGTAAGAGCTATTTATGACAAACCCACAGCCAATATCATACTGAATGGGCAAAAAATGGAAAAATTCCCTTTGAAAACTGGCACAAGACAGGGATGCCCTCTCTCACCACTCCTATTCAACATAGTGTTGGAAGTTCTGGCTAGGGCAATCAGGCAAGAGAAAGAAATCAAGGGTATTCAGTTAGGAAAAGAAGAAGTCAAATTGTCCCTGTTTGCAGATGACATGATTGTATATTTAGAAAACCCCATTGTCTCAGCCCAAAATCTCCTTAAGCTGATAAGAAACTTCAGCAAAGTCTCAGGATACAAAATTAATGTGCAAAAATCACAAGCATTCTTATACACCAGTAACAGACAAACAGAGAGCCAAATCATGAATGAACTTCCATTCACAATCGCTTCAAAGAGAATAAAATACCTAGGAATCCAACTTACAAGGGATGTAAAGGACCTCTTCAAGGAGAACTACAAATCACTGCTCAGTGAAATCAAAGAGGACACAAACAAATGGAAGAACATACCATGCTCATGGATAGGAAGAATCAATATCGTGAAAATGGCCATACTGCCCAAGGTAATTTATAGATTCAATGCCATCCCCATCAAGCTACCAATGAGTTTCTTCACAGAATTGGAAAAAACTGCTTTAAAGTTCATATGGAACCAAAAAAGAGCCCGCATCTCCAAGACAATCCTAACTCAAAAGAACAAAGCTGGAGGCATCACGCTACCTGACTTCAAACTATACTACAAGGCTACAGTAACCAAAACAGCATGGTACTGGTACCAAAACAGAGATATAGACCAATGGAACAGAACAGAGTCCTCAGAAATAATACCACACATCTACAGCCATCTGATCTTTGACAAACCTGAGAGAAACAAGAAATGGGGGAAGGATTCCCTATTTAATAAATGGTGCTGGGAAAATTGGCTAGCCATAAGTAGAAAGCTGAAACTGGATCCTTTCCTTACTCCTTATACGAAAATTAATTCAAGATGGATTAGAGACTTAAATGTTAGACCTAATACCATAAAAACCCTAGAGGAAAACCTAGGTAGTACCATTCAGGACATAGGCATGGGCAAAGACTTCATGTCTAAAACACCAAAAGCAACGGCAGCAAAAGCCAAAATTGACAAATGGGATCTCATTAAACTAAAGAGCTTCTGCACAGCAAAAGCAACTATTGTCAGAGTGAACAGGCAACCTACAGAATGGGAGAACATTTTTGCAATCTATTCATCTGACAAAGGGCTAATATCCAGAACCTACAAAGAACTCCAACAAATTTACAAGAAAAAAACAAACAACCCCATCAAAAAGTGGGCAAAGCATATGAACAGACATTTCTCAAAAGAAGACATTCATACAGCCAACAGACACATGAAGAAATGCTCATCATCACTGGCCATCAGAGAAATGCAAACCAAAACCACAATGAGATACCATCTCACACCAGTTAGAATGGCGATCATTAAAAAGTCAGGAAACAACAGGTGCTGGAGAGGATGTGGAGAAATAGGAATACTTTTACACTGTTGGTGGGATTGTAAACTAGTTCAACCATTATGGAAAACAGTATGGCGATTCCTCAAGGATCTAGAACTAGAAGTACCATATGACCCAGCCATCCCATTACTGGGTATATACCCAAAGGATTATAAATCATGCTGCTATAAAGACACATGCACACGTATGTTTATTGCAGCACTATTCACAATAGCAAAGACTTGGAATCAACCCAAATGTCCATCAGTGACAGATTGGATTAAGAAAATGTGGCACATATACACCATGGAATACTATGCAGCCATAAAAAAGGATGAGTTTGAGTCCTTTGTAGGGACTTGGATGCAGCTGGAATCCATCATTCTTAGCAAACTATCACAAGAACAGAAAACCAAACACCGCATGTTCTCACTCATAGGTGGGAACTGAACAATGAGATCACTCGGACTCAGGAAGGGGAACATCACACACCGGGGCCTATCATGGGGAGGGGGGGAGGGGGGAGGGATTGCACTGGGAGTTATACCTGATGTAAATGACGAGTTGATGGGTGCAGCACAGCAACATGGCACAAGTATACATATGTAACAAATCTGCACGTTATGCACATGTACCCTACAAATTAAAGTATAATAATAATAAATAAATTTAAAAAAATAAATAAATAAAAATGGGGTAGGGGTGGGGGGCTGGAGATTAATAGCGCCCTCTGGGACCTCTGGACCGTAAAATAGAAGAAATGCTACTGTAGACTTAAAATAAGAATTAATATAATATTCAACAGCAATTGGAAAGCCAATATTGAAAAGAGAGCATATCAATTCAGTAAGTATTTGTCCTCGGCAATAATGTATGACTTTAGAATTCTTAACATCTTAGAAAATTATCAACTATTACTTAGTCTCATAGTGGCCTAAGGAAGAAATATATTCAAAATATAAATAGGTACAATAAACATCTTTCTTAGCTAATACCTATAAAAAAAAGTTAAACGTGCCATAGTACACTTTCCTGTTTGTTTTTCCTTGTCTTCACTTTATTCTCTATCTTCTGTTTCCATTTTAACATACCATAATCCAAAAGCAACCTGTACAAACACAGATAATGCAATAAAATATTCAAAATGTACAGGAACAACTGTTTCTTCTTAATGTATAGTGTGGTAGCTCCAAACAACCAGATTTACATCATCTGAAGCTGTACCCCATGCCACTACTGATTGGTTCAAAATAGACCTCTTGATAAAGTTTAGTCATTAAGAGACAGTCCCCTTTTATGAAATAATGAGGATAAAATTGGTTTTTTTCAAAAACTGTCTTACTTGGTAAAAAAAAAAAAAAAAAAAGCATTATTAATCTTATGTTAGTCCATATATTTTCATTTTCTTAGAAGATTTTTTGGTCCATGAAATTCAACAGTCTAGAAATAACTTACCCAGTTTAGTGTGAAAGGATAAAGTCTTTGTGAGAAAGCAATCTGAAGTTAAAACTGGACTCCAGGGTAAAGTAGATCAGAGATGAGTTCCTAAGTACCTCCAAATTCTTCCATGCTGAAACCATTTAAATGGTGGCTATGTGCAATAGTTTGATCATGTGATGAATAGAATACTTGCTTTGACTGAACTAACTACCAATTATAACACTGCTTTTAATTGGTTGAAAACAACCAACCCTCAATGCTGTATCTGACTATAAGGTGGAAAACACTTGGACTTTCACAACAAATCAACTTTTGTTAAGCAAAATGATAGTAATAACAACTAATATGTCTTCTTGGCATGTGGTTGTAATAAGACTAATATGTCTTACTGTACAACAAGCAATGCCACCACCAGAAAGAAAGAAAGAAAGAAAGAAAGAAAGAAAGAAAGAAAGAAAGAAAGAAAGAAGGAAGGAAGGAAGGAAGGAAGGAAGGAAGGAAGGAAGGAAGGAAGGAAGGAAGGAAGGAAGGAAGGAAGGAAGAAAGCAGGCAGGCAGGCAGGCAGGCAGGCAGGCAAGAAAGCAAGAAAGGAAGAAAGCAAGAGAGAAAGAGAGAAAGAAAGAAAGAAACAGAGAAAGAAACAGGAGTTGCTGATCCCTAAATGCTAAGGCTATATTTCACTTAGGTAAAAACATGAGTTAGTAATCATTTGACATCACTCTTGGTTTGGGATGGTCTGAGAAATAACCCACAAAGAATCTCACAATTAGTATTTTGAAAGTATATCCCTTATTTTTTTTATTAGCCATTGACACCACAGCCATTTTCATCTAAGATCATGAAAAATGCTATAGTACTAAATCCTAGGCTAGAAATGAAAGTAACCTAAAGAATAATTCCTAATTTGTACCGTATAGAGTTCCTAGGGTAGTGGGGACTGCCATGCAATGCCTCTTCAAATTTTGGCAGGGTATCAAGGGATAAAGAAAACAAATTAGCCTTTTGCAATTAACTAGATTGGGGATGGAACTCATGATTTTGGAATACTAAAATCAAAACATTGATTTTCTCTTAGATCAAAGCAATGTGTCTACATTGAAAGAACAATTATATATATATATAAAATAGTGATTAAGATTTCTGATTTCTTCTCCGGCATTCATTCTACCCTAATAACAAGTTTAAAAAAAAAAAAAAAGAAAAGAAATACCACTGACTGTTTTTAGATCCATAGAGAAGTAAGGTCATGGGACAAACCACTGCCCCTAACATGGGGACATGGGGGGACCAACAGGTGAATACAGAGAATCACAGCTTACCAGAGTGAAAACTCATGAGCTAAACCTTCTGAGGGAATCGATGCTGGGGTAGGAAAACCTAAAGTGTAGTTACTGAACTGCTGGAGGGTCAGTGTGGATAAATCTAGAGACAGACACTCAGGGGGGCCTTGCTATCTACCCACACAGCCCCTACCTTTGTGGGTTTTACCTTCTGGAGCTGTTTGGTTCTTCCAGTGAATATCTGTCAGAAAAATCCCCTCATGTCTCCATCCAGGAGTGGGGGAAAGGAACCATTTGGAAATACCCACAGAGCATTCTGTTACTCTTAAATCTATTCTCAAAAGAAACTAGCTAAACAGAACCTAACTCTGTTTTATTAGAACCTCTGTTTTATTAGAAGTTAGGTTTTATTAGAACCTAACTCACCTAGTTGGGGAAGGAAAATCCCCAACTACCACCAGCTCTAGTCTTGGGAAATACCCAACTGTAGCTCATGCTAGTCTTCTTCTACTTAATGAGGAAGGGCAGGAGATGATGGAGATGCACGTGTGAAGTTCACAGTGCAGAAGCACAGGCTTCCTGAAAAATTGAGACATAATCATAGGATTATAAAATTCTTTCCCTCCCCTCACACCTTACCAACATAATAGTAAAGGCCTATTTACAGCTGTTTCTCTTACCAGGTACATCATGCCTGGCGATCAGGAGAAAGAATTATAATACATACTGAAAAACAAAAAGCACAGTCTGGAGACACAGAGTAACTATCAGAACAAGACTCAGGTATTTCACTGACATTGGAATTATTGAAGCACATATTTAAAACAACTATAATTAACTAAAGGTACTAATGGATAATTTAAACAGCATATATAACAGATGGGTAATGTAAATAGATGGGAATTTTAAGAACTTTTATGCTAGAGATCAAAAACACTATATAGGATATGAAGAATACCTTTGATGGGCTCACTAGTAGACTGGAAGTGGCTGAGGAAAGAATCTTTGAGTGTGAGCATATCTCAACAGAGACTTCCAAAATGGAAAAGCAAACAAAAAAAATAGACTGAAAAGAACAAAATAGAATATCCAGGAATCACAGGAAAACTACATGAGATATGATATATACACAATGCAAATACCAAAAGAAGAAAGAGAAACAGGAACACAAGAAATATTTAAAACAATATATAATGATTGAGAATTTCCTCAATTTAATATCAGACACAAAACCACAGATTCAGGAAGCTTAAACACCAACCAGAAAAAATGACAATAGAAACAACAACAACAACAACAAAACTACAACTAAACATACTATTTTCAAACCACAAAAAATTAAAAATAAATAACAAATTATGAAAGAATCCATCGGTGAAAACACTTTACCTGTAGAGAAATAATGATAAGGATTACAGTCTCTCCTCAGAAACCATATAAGCAAGAAGAACAGAGTTAAATACTTAATTTGTTGAGATAAAAACAAAAATAAAACATCAACCATCAACCTAGAACTCTATAACCTGTGAAATTACTCTTCAAAAGTGAGGGGCAAATGAAGACTTTCTCAGATAAAAACAAAGGGAATTTACTGCCAGTAGGCCTGCCTTGTAAAAAATGTTAAAAAGTTTTTTTTAGAGAGAATAAAGGTGATATAGGTCAGAAACTCAGATCTACATGGAGGAAAAAAGAGCACTGGAGAAGGACTAATTGAAGTTAAAATAAAAACTTTTATTTTTCTTATTCTTTATTGATCTAACAGATGACAGTTCAAAATAATAGCAACAATGTATTCAAATATTTATTTATGGTTTTGTATAAGTAAAATGAATGACAAAAATGATACAAGGGACTACAAGAAGGAATTAGAATTATTTTGATACTATGAGGTACTTGCACTACCTATGAAGAAATATTGATAGTAATAGTGTTATTTGAAAATCAACTTGGATTAGTTGAAAATGTATTTTGAAAATTCTAGGGCAATGACTAAAACCAAGTAAAAGTCAAAAATAATATAATCAATATACTAAGAAAGAAAATGGAATAATATAAAACATTCAATTAACGCCACAAAAGACAAAAAAAAAAAAAGAAGACAAAAATAGGAATAAAAAACAAGGGCAACAAATAAAAAACAGGGGCAAATATGGTAGCTATTACTCCAATTATATCAATATTCACTTTAAACATCAATGGTCTAAGTGTACCAACTAAAAGCCAGAGGTTGTCAGAATAGATCAAAAGCAAGATTCAACTATATGTTGTCCACACACATACACACACACACACACACCCCCACTTTAAAGACTCATATAGATTAAAAAGTCCATGAAGAAAGATACACCATACTAACACTAATCAAAAAAAAGAAGTAGTTATATTAATTTCAGACAGAAAAGACTTCAGAGCAAGGAAAGTTATCAAGGATAAAAAGGATATTTCATGATAAAGGAATCAGCTCTCCATAAAGACATAACAATCCTTAATGTGTATGTACCTAATAACAGAGTATCAATTCATGTGAGGCAAAAATTGATAAAACTACAAGTATGGATAGGTAAATTCACAATTATAGTTGAAGATCTCAAGAACTGTCTATTAGAAATGGACATATCTAGCAGGCAGAAAATTAGTAAGGACATAGTTGAACTCAACAATGCCATCAGTCAACTAAATAGAATAGGCATCTTTGGGCTACTTTATCCATTACGAGCAAAATATACATTCTTCTCAAGCTCACAAAGGACTTTTACTAAAATAGATCATATTCTTGGCTATAAAACACATCTCAACATGTTATTTTAAAATAGAAATCATACGATGTCTGCTTTTAGACCACAATAGAATCAAACTTGAAATCAATAACAGAAAAATAGCTGGAAAATACCAACATGCATGCCTATCATATAACACACTCCAAATAACACGTGGGTCAAAGGAGAAATCTCAGGAGAAACTTAAACATATTTTGACATAAATGAAAATGAAAACACAACTTATCAAAACTTGTGGGATGAAGCTAACACAGTATATAGAGGAACATTAACAGCATTTAATGCATGTATTAAAAAATAAAAATCTAAAAGCAATTATCTAAAATCGTATCCTAGGAAACTGGAAAAAAGTGGCAATTAATTCCAAAGTACATAGAAGAAGGAAAATAATAAAAATTAGAGCAGAAATCAATGACATTGAAAACGTATCATAGCTAGAGAAAAATCAACAAAACCAAAACGTGGTTCTTTGAAAAGACAAACAAAATTAATTAACCTCTAATTGGCTAAGAAAAAAAAAAGACAAAGAACAGAAATTGCTAGCATCCGAAATAAAAAAGAGCACATTACTACGAATCACAAGAACATTAAAATAGTAATAGAGAAATTCTATGAACAAGTTTGTTTCTACAAATTTAATAATATAAGGGGAATCTACCAATTCCTTGGAAGACACAATCTGCCAAAACTCCCACAAGAGGAAATAGACAATTTGAATATGTATACATTAAGGAAATTGAAACAATAATTAATAGCCTTACAAAACAGAAAGCACCAAGCCTAGATGGGTTTACCAATGATGTGTAATTTTCTGCAATCACCTAAAACACGTATTCCTGTTTCCCATGTGTTCCATGTACTAACTCATGACACATCCTCAGCACTGACTCATAGGGAGGTTAGATAAACTCTTTATTTATAGAGAAAAGATCACTAAATTGAGCGTTAGAAGCCTCAGTTACTCTTGTGGAAAATGAGCATGCATATTCTTTTACCTGCATTGCATGGCAGGTGAGATCCCAAAGGAGATAGTGTGTATTACAAAATAAGGCTGTAAAAATGTCGAAGAATATGACATAAAGGAATGGAGATACGGAGGGGAGAGAGGAAAAACATATAATAGATGGACCCAAAAAATAGCAACTGAGAAATAAGATGAAGTTGAAAAGTAAAAATATAATTGTATCTTAACCACACAGAAATGGATTTTTTTCAATAAAATATGGGTATGATTTAAAGCTCCCTGATAGGTCTTTTCCTCCAAGAATCTGTCACAATGTTTCAGATTTCTGTTTCCTTAATTCTTTCAGATTGGTCTTAGAAAGACCCTGTTAAAACAGAAACACGGATCTTGGAGAAAGGGCGCACTAAGCAGTTATCAGCTGTCAAGTGTGCAACACAAATGTGTTGATAGATTCAATAGTCACTCAGCTGAGAAGACCTTGCTTGAGGAAACAGGAAGTAGCTTTCTCAAGTGGCTTTTGTTTGTATTTTGTCTTTTCTTCCTACAATTGTTTTTAAAATCCAAAGATATCAGCCTGAGGACCCACTTAGGCTGATGAAGAGAAGAGTTTTTATTGAACTTTAAAATGCACAGGAATCAGCTAGGGACCGTGTTAAAATCTAAGTTCTGATCCAGTGAGTCTGGAGTAGGACCTGAGATTCTGCATTTCTTTTTTTTGTTTTTTGTGATGGAGTCACTCTGTCACTGAGGCTGGAGTGCAGTGGCACGATCTCAGTACACTGCAAGCTCTGCCTCCTGGGTTCACACCATTATCCTGCCTCAGCCTCCAAGTAGCTGGGACTACAGGTGCCCGCCACCACGCCTGGCTAATTTTTTTTTTAATGTATTTTTAGTATGAAACTAGGCCTCATAAAACTTAGAAACTAGGCCTCATATAGAAAAAATTAACACCAGGTGGCTCTGGATAGGGTCCCACCCTGCCTCGATAGGGTCCCACCCTGATAGGGTCCCACCCTGCCAATTCCGGGAAACAACCTCATGGGGTCCCACCCTGCCAATTCCGGGGGTCCCACCCTGCCTCGAAGTTCCCGGAATCAGCAACTCCAAGAAAAAACCTCATAAGGTCCTGCTCTAACCAATTAGAACAAGACACCTTGCTCAGGCCATAGCTAGACCCAATTACCACGCGCCTAAAGCTTTGTTTGAATTTCGCGCCTTAAGCTGTGTTTGAACTTGTGTTTGCCTCTATAAACAACCTGTAACAAGCACTCGGGGTCCCAGGGCCAACTTAGAGCTTGGGACCCTAGCGCGCTAGTAATAAATAACTCTCTGCTGTGAATCTCGTGTCGGTGATCCTTCGCGGCGACCCCTGCCCAGGAAGGAATCGACAGTTCGGTTCCTTCGGAATCAGCAACTCCAAGAAAAAACCTCATAAGGTCCTGCTCTAACCAATTAGAACAAGACACCTTGCTCAGGCCATAGCTAGACCCAATTACCACGCGCCTAAAGCTTTGTTTGAATTTCGCACCTTAAGCTGTGTTTGAACTTGTGTTTGCCTATATAAACAACCTGTAACAAGCATTCGGGGTCCCAGGGCCAACTTAGAGCTTGGGACCCTAGCGCGCTAGTAATAAATAACTCTCTGCTGTGAATCTCGTGTCGGTGATCCTTCGCGGCGACCCCTGCCCAGGAAGGAATCGACAGTTCGGTTCCTTCGGAATCAGCAACTCCAAGAAAAAACCTCATAAGGTCCTGCTCTAACCAATTAGAACAAGACACCTTGCTCAGGCCATAGCTAGACCCAATTACCACGTGCCTAAAGCTTTGTTTGAATTTCGCGCCTTAAGCTGTGTTTGAACTTGTGTTTGCCTATATAAACAACCTGTAACAAGCACTCGGGGTCCCAGGGCCAACTTAGAGCTTGGGACCCTAGCGCGCTAGTAATAAATAACTCTCTGCTGTGAATCTCGTGTCGGTGATCCTTCGCGGCGACCCCTGCCCAGGAAGGAATCGACAGTTTGGTTCCAACATTTGGTGCATTGGCCGGGAACTGGGGTCGTCCGAGGACCCCCGACCCATCCGGCGGAGACCTATCTGGCCCGGGCCATGGACTGCTGACTGAACGGACCCACCAGGTACTTTCGTTTTGTTCTGTCTGTCTTGCCGGCTAACTCTGAACTCTGGGGAGTACTCCTTCTGAATTAAGTGGGGAAGGGGGACAGACGTGTCCCGCACCTTCCCACTTGCGCCCTGGGGGACGCCCTGGCGGTAGTCTGGAAGAAGGCTGACAACTCAGTCAGCTTCTTCAAATCTGTAGGCAGGCCGCCCCTGCCGTCTGAATATTTTGTGATCTTGTGGCGCCACTCTCTGGCCGCGCGGCTTCTCCTTATTTGTCTGGTCTTTGTTTTTGTTTCTTTTGTTTTGTCCTTGTTATACGTGGACGAAATGGGACAGACGTTGACGACTCCTTTGTCTCTAACCCTGACTCACTTCCCTGACGTCCGGGCTGGAGCCCACCACCTCTCTGTAGAAGTCCGTAAGGGACGATGGAAAACATTCTGCTCGTCCGAATGGCCAACCCTCCATGGGGAATGGCCCCGGGACGGAACATTTAACCTCTCAATTATCTTGCAGGTTAAAGCAAAAGTGATGGATCCTGGGCCACTCGGACACCAGGACCAGGTGGCCTACATAATTATTTGGGAGGATCTGGTCCGAAATCCTCCCTCTTGGGTGAAACCCTTCCTCCATCCCCCTTCCCCATCCCAATCTATCCTCCTTGCCTTAGAAGCCCCAAAGAATCGGAATCCGGACCCGCCTAAGCCAGTCCTCACAGATGAATCCCAGAGGGATCTCCTCCTTCTTGACCCCCTGCCTCCTCCACCTCAGAACCCCCTTCTGGGACCTCCACCTTACGCTTCACCCTTGCCCCCTGTCTTGTCCCCAGCTCTTTCCTCTATCGCCTCGGCCCCTACCCTTTCTCCAACTTCTCCCTCGGCCCCTCCCTCCACCCCGTCTCTTTCTCCAGCCCCGCCCAAGCTCACCCCTCGGACGCCGCCGCCGACACCTCCTCGTCTCCACTTGCGGCGGACTGAGGACCCAGAGGGCCCTTCTACTTGGCAATCCTCCCTTTTTCCCCTCTGTACTGTCAATCGTACGGTCCAGTACTGGCCCTTCTCTGCCTCTGACCTCTACAACTGGAAAACCCATAACCCTTCCTTTTCCCAAGACCCCCAGGCCCTAACCTCGTTAATAGAATCCATTCTCCTCACTCACCAGCCCACTTGGGATGATTGCCAGCAACTTTTGCAGGTCCTCCTAACCACTGAAGAAAGGCAGCGAGTCCTCCTGGAGGCCCGGAAAAATGTGCCAGGACCAGGAGGCCTCCCAACCCAACTTCCCAATGAAATAGACGAGGGATTTCCCCTCACCCGCCCAGACTGGGACTATGAAACGGCACCAGGTAGGGAGAGTCTCCGAATCTATCGCCAGGCTCTGTTGGCGGGTCTCAAAGGGGCAGGAAAGCGCCCCACAAATTTGGCCAAGGTAAGGACCATAACTCAGGAAAGGGATGAAAGCCCGGCAGCCTTCATGGAAAGGCTTCTAGAAGGATTCCGAATGTATACCCCATTCGATCCAGAGGCCCTAGAACATAAGGCTACCGTAGCTATGGCATTCATAGACCAAGCTGCATTAGATATAAGAGGAAAACTCCAAAGGCTAGATGGAATCCAAACCTATGGATTACAGGAATTGGTTAGGGAGGCAGAAAAAGTGTATAATAAGAGAGAAACCCCTGAGGAAAGGGAAGCCAGGTTAGCGAAGGAACAGATGGAGCGAGAGGATCGTAGGGACCGAGTGAGGGATAAGCATTTAACAAAAATCCTGGCGGCAGTTGTGAGAGAGAAAGGACCAGGGAGAGAGGGAGAGAAGCGGAGGCGGCCAAAAGTGGAAAAAGACCAGTGTGCCTACTGCAAAGAACGGGGACATTGGATTAAAGATTGCCCCAAGCGTCCTAAAGACCAAAAGAAACCTGCCGCTGTCCTCACCCTAGGTGAAGATAGCGAATAGGGGTGTCAAGGCTCTGGAGCACCCCCCGAGCCCCGGCTAACTCTCTCTGTAGGGGGGCAACCCACCACCTTCTTGGTGGACACAGGCGCCCAACATTCAGTTTTGACAAAGGCAGACGGGCCCCTGTCTTCCCGCACATCCTGGGTCCAGGGGGCAACAGGGGGAAAATTGCACAAGTGGACTAACCACCGGACAGTTAACCTTGGACAAGGAATAGTGACACATTCCTTCTTGGTGGTACCTGAATGCCCCTACCCCCTCCTAGGGCGAGATCTTCTGACCAAGCTCGGAGCCCAAATCCATTTCTCCGAGACAGGGGCCCAGGTATTAAATCGGGACGGTCAGCCCATCCAAATCTTAACTGTGTCTCTGCAAGATGAGCATCGGCTTTTCGACGCTCCGGTTATCACTAGCCTCCCTGATATTTGGTTGCAAGATTTTCCCCAAGCTTGGGCGGAAACGGGAGGACTCGGGCTAGCTAAGTATCAAGCCCCGATCATAATTGATCTAAAGCCCACGGCGGTGCCCGTGTCTATCAAGCAATATCCCATGAGCCGAGAGGCTCATATAGGAATTCGGCAGCACATTAACAAATTTCTAGAACTCGGAGTGTTGCGACCTTGTCGCTTGCCCTGGAACACTCCTCTTCTGCCAGTAAAAAAGCCTGGTACTCAGGATTACAGGCCTGTCCAAGACTTGAGAGAAATCAACAAAAGAACCATGGACATCCATCCCACGGTCCCCAATCCTTACAACTTACTCAGCACCTTAAAACCAGGCTATGACTGGTATACAGTATTAGATTTAAAAGATGCTTTCTTCTGTTTACCTCTGGCCCCCCAAAGCCAAGAACTCTTTGCCTTTGAGTGGAAGGATCCTGAGAAAGGAATTTCGGGCCAATTGACCTGGACCCGGCTTCCCCAAGGATTCAAGAACTCTCCCACTCTCTTCGATGAGGCTCTTCATCGAGACCTGACCGACTTCCGGACCCAAAATCCAGAAGTGACTCTACTCCAGTATGTGGATGACCTCCTCTTGGCTGCTCCTACAAAGGAAATCTGTATACAAGGTACCAGGCATCTACTCCAGACACTGGGTGAAAAAGGATACCGGGCATCCACCAAGAAGGCACAGCTCTGTCAGACCAAGGTAACATATCTGGGGTATATCCTGAGTGAAGGGAAAAGGTGGCTCACCCCTGGGCGCATAGAGACAGTGGCTCGCCTTCCACCACCACGAAATCCCAGGGAGGTAGGTGAATTCTTGGGAACTGCTGGGTTCTGTCGCTTGTGGATACCCGGTTTTGCTGAACTGGCCGCCCCCCTTTATGCACTCACCAAGGAGAGCACCCCTTTCACCTGGCAGACAGAGCATCAATTGGCTTTTGAGGCACTAAAACAAGCACTCTTGTCTGCCCCGGCCCTTGGGTTACCGGACACCTCAAAGCCCTTTACCCTCTTCCTGGACGAAAGGCAAGGAATTGCCAAAGGGGTCTTGACCCAAAAATTAGGGCCTTGGAAAAGACCGGTAGCATACCTGTCTAAGAAGCTAGACCCTGTAGCGGCCGGCTGGCCCCCGTGTCTCCGTATCATGGCAGCCACCGCTATGCTGGTCAAGGACTCTGCTAAGTTAACCCTTGGGCAGCGACTGACTATTATTACCCCACATGCTCTAGAGGCCATAGTGCGGCAGCCCCCGGACCGGTGGATAACCAACGCACGCCTAACCCACTACCAGGCCCTCCTACTGGACACGGACCGCGTCCAGTTTGGCCCTCCGGTCACCCTAAACCCTGCTACGCTGCTGCCGGTACCGGAAGACCAACCAAGCCCACACGATTGTCGGCAAGTACTGGCTGAGACCCATGGAACACGGGAAGACCTTAAAGACCAAGAACTCCCAGACGCGGATCACACCTGGTACACGGACGGCAGCAGTTACCTTGACTCAGGTACCCGGAGGGCGGGAGCGGCGGTAGTAGATGGCCACAACACCATTTGGGCACAATCACTACCTCCTGGCACGTCTGCACAGGAGGCTGAGTTAATAGCACTAACCAAGGCCCTAGAGCTGTCAAAGGGAAAAAAAGCTAACATTTATACTGATAGCCGGTATGCCTTTGCAACGGCTCATACTCATGGAAGTATCTATGAAAGAAGAGGTCTCCTAACCTCAGAAGGAAAGGAAATCAAGAACAAAGCTGAAATAATTGCCTTATTGAAAGCCCTTTTTCTTCCTCAAGAAGTGGCTATAATTCACTGCCCCGGGCATCAGAAAGGACAGGATCCAGTCGCAGTAGGAAACAGAAAGGCTGACCAAGTAGCCAGGCAAGCCGCCATGGTGGAAGTACTGACCCTAGCCACAGAACCTGACGAAACCAGCCACATAACTATTGAACATACTTATACCCCAGAAGACCAGGAAGAAGCAAAGGCCATAGGGGCTATAGAAAACAAAGACACTAAAAACTGGGAAAAAGGAGGGAAAATAGTCCTTCCCCAAAAGGAGGCCCCGGCAATGATCCAGCAGATGCATGCCTGGACACACTTGAGTAATCGAAAGCTAAAATTACTGATTGAAAAAACTGACTTTCTAATCCCAAAGGCAAGTACCCTCGTAGAACAAGTGACATCTGCCTGTAAGGTCTGTCAGCAGGTAAACGCTGGGGCTACCCGAGTGCCAGAAGGGAAACGAACTCGTGGTAACCGCCCAGGAGTCTATTGGGAAATAGACTTCACTGAAGTAAAACCTCACTATGCTGGATATAAGTACTTACTGATGTTTGTAGATACCTTTTCAGGATGGGTAGAAGCCTACCCCACCCGGCAAGAAACGGCACACATAGTAGCCAAGAAAATTTTGGAAGAAATCTTTCCTAGATTCGGACTTCCCAAGGTAATTGGGTTAGATAACGGGCCGGCCTTCGTTTCTCAGGTAAGTCAGGGGCTCGCCAGGATATTGGGGATTAATTGGAAATTACATTGTGCCTATAGACCCCAGAGCTCAGGACAGGTAGAAAGAATGAATAGAACAATAAAAGAGACCCTTACTAAATTGACCTTAGAGACTGGTTTAAAAGATTGGAGACGCCTCCTATCCTTAGCTCTGTTAAGGGCCCGGAATACACCTAACCGTTTTGGGCTCACTCCATATGAAATCCTCTACGGAGGACCTCCCCCTTTGTCAACCTTGCTTAATTCCTTCTCCCCCTCCAATCCTAAGACTGACCTACAGGCCCGGCTAAAAGGACTCCAAGTAGTACAGGCCCAAATCTGGGCCCCCTTGGCAGAACTGTACCAACCAGGACATCCACAGACCAGTCACCCCTTCCAGGTGGGAGACTCTGTCTACGTTAGACGGCATCGCACTCAAGGACTAGAGCCTCGGTGGAAAGGACCCTACATTGTTCTCCTGACCACACCCACAGCCATAAAGGTTGACGGAATCTCCACTTGGATCCACGCATCCCACGCCCAGGCTGCTCCAGGGACGCCCGGACCAACACCACCTGAGACATGGAGACTCCGACGCTCCGAGGACCCGCTCAAGATAAGACTCTCTCGTATCTAACCCCTTGCTTGTTACTAGCCCTCCTTCCCTGCGTCGCTGGCAGTAATAACCCCCACCGGCCATATAACCTGACCTGGCAGGTGATTGATTTTAGTACTCATGAGGTCTTAGATAAAACCTCAAAAATTGCTCCTATGGGGACTTGGTTCCCTGACCTCTATTTCAACCTAGACAAAATAGCAAAAATAGATGACATGGAAGGGGGAGAATGGAGAAAACAGGCTAGAAGGGTGTCCGTAAGCCGGAACGGGTTCTATGCCTGTCCCGGATTCAGGACAGGAGAAATGAAAAAAACTTGTGGAGAAATAGATGCCCTGTTTTGCGCTAGTTGGTCCTGTATAACTACTAATGATGGAGAATGGAAATGGGCCACGAAACCCTGGTACATAACCATGTCCTTTGTCCAGCGCTGCACCAGAACCCGATATTCAAAAACTTGCAATCTGGTCCGCATCAAGTTTGAAGATGCAGCAAAATCTGATAACCGTTGGATATCCGGGTTAATATGGGGCCTATATTTATACCAAAAGCCACTGTATGGAATCCCTATCCAAATCAAATTAATAGTCAACCCTATCACAGCCCCTGTCGCAGTAGGACCAAACCAAGTTTTATCAGAAACAAGGAAGCCCCTGGTTCCTGCACCAAGAGAGCCCCAACCAAGAGCTCCTAAAAGCACTTCCCTGCCTCTAATCTCCACCTCCTCTAAATACACACCTTCAGCCCAAAACGTCACCCGCGGGCCCCTTGACCTGGGAATAGGTGACAGGCTCCTAAATCTCATAAAGGGCTCCTACTTCGCTTTAAACCAGACAAAGCCAGAATTTACATCCTCTTGCTGGCTATGTCTGGCAACAGGCCCCCCTTACTATGAAGGCATTGCCTCCACTAATAATTTCACTAACTCCGCCAATCCTACTGGATGCGCATGGGAACAACAAAGAAAACTAACCCTGGCTGAAGTTTCTGGGTCAGGAACCTGCATAGGCCAGGTGCCCCCTAGTCATCAGCATCTTCGTAATGTAACCTTGACAGTACCCAGCTCCAATCACTATTTAGTCCCCTCCGAGACAGACTGGTGGGCTTGCAACACTGGGCTCACCCCCTGTATATCCACAGCCGTTTTTAGCAGTGGCACCCACTATTGCGTGTTGGTACAAGTTGTTCCCCGAGTATACTATCACTCTGGAGACTCCTTTGATCTCCGGTATGAGCAAAAAACTCATACTAGACCAAAGAGAGAACCTATCTCCCTCACCCTCGCCATAATGTTAGGAATTGGGGTAGCGGCTGGAGTTGGGACGGGGACAGCAGCCCTAGTGCATGGTAACCATCATCTGCAACAACTTAGAGTAGCCATAGATGAAGACCTTAGAGCCATAGAACAATCCATCACAAAACTTGAAGAGTCCTTGACTTCTCTGTCTGAAGTTGTATTACAAAACCGACGAGGACTAGAAATTGTCTTTCTGAAAGAGGGCGGGCTCTGTGCAGCCCTGAAAGAGCAATGTTGTTTTTATGCAGATCATTCAGGAGTAGTTAAAGATTCTATGGCAAAACTAAGAGAAAGATTAGACAAGAGAAAAAAAGAGAGATAATCTCAGCAAAATTGGTTTGAAAATTGGTACAACCAATCCCCTTGGCTTAGCACCCTAATCTCCACCATCTTAGGACCCCTCATCCTGCTCACGCTCATCCTGACTTTCGGGCCATGCATACTCAACCGCTTACTCACCCTTATTAAAAATAGATTAAACATAGTACATGCTATGGTTCTGACCCAACAATACCAGACCCTCAGGACTGAAAAAGAGGCTCAAGATTGAGCCTCTGACACAAAAAGAGGAGGGAATGAAACTAGGCCTCATAAAACTTAGAAACTAGGCCTCATATAGAAAAAATTAACACCAGGTGGCTCTGGATAGGGTCCCACCCTGCCTCGATAGGGTCCCACCCTGATAGGGTCCCACCCTGCCAATTCCGGGAAACAACCTCATGGGGTCCCACCCTGCCAATTCCGGGGGTCCCACCCTGCCTCGAAGTTCCCGGAATCAGCAACTCCAAGAAAAAAACCTCATAAGGTCCTGCTCTAACCAATTAGAACAAGACACCTTGCTCAGGCCATAGCTAGACCCAATTACCACGCGCCTAAAGCTTTGTTTGAATTTCGCGCCTTAAGCTGTGTTTGAACTTGTGTTTGCCTCTATAAACAACCTGTAACAAGCACTCGGGGTCCCAGGGCCAACTTAGAGCTTGGGACCCTAGCGCGCTAGTAATAAATAACTCTCTGCTGTGAATCTCGTGTCGGTGATCCTTCGCGGCGACCCCTGCCCAGGAAGGAATCGACAGTTCGGTTCCAACAAGTAGGGACGGGGTTTCACCATGTTAGCCAGGATAGTCTCGATCTCCTGACCTCGTGGTCTGCCCGCCTCCACCTCTCAAAGTGCTGGGATTACAGGTGTGAGCCACCGCGCCCGGCTGACATTCTGCATTTCTTAACAAGTTCCAGGTTATGTAACCAAGCAGCTTAACTTCAAAATGCATTTTAAAACCTTTTTTTTCCTCGTCCTATTGGGTTTCAACACATAACCTTGAGGCAAACTGCAGAAGCCTCTATTGTTAGCCTAAAAGAGACTTCATGTCCCTCCCTTTCTCACCGTACATACTGCCTTCACATTTCTTTAACTGTATACTAGTATCTAATTATGTGTCCTCTTAGAAGTTTCAGGGGCTAATCTTGAGACAGACAGCCAAGTCTAGAGACCTAGCTGCAAAATTCCAGAGATTACTTCAAGGCAGCTAGTTAACAAGTAGGCCATTGTTGAGATGACACCAGCCCAAGATCCAGGTGGACTGGAACCAAAATAGCTATCAGAACACACATTGTATTCAGCCTGATTGTCGTATGCCTTTCTCATCAACTTTTCCCTTTTTAAACCACTGCCTTCCCCCTCCAAAACTGAAGCCCTTACTTTGGATACAAATTGACCATTTCCTCTTCACTTCTTTTGATTAATAAAGTCATTTTCTTTCTGCTAAATCTCACTCTTGTTAATGGGTTCTGCAAGTAGTGAGCATCTGTACCTTTGTTTGTTTACAGTTATGCTAAAGCTGCTGGTCTTCAAACTACACTTTGAGGATGAGAATATGTAACTGGGACAGGAAGCCATTTTTAAAGCCAATCGAAGGTATCATGGAGAAGATCCCTGGATAGTAAGAAGCAAAAGAATACATTGAATATTGAGGAAAAAAATTAGTAATTCAAAGAAAAGGGGGAAAGGCTAAAAAATTATACATTTTAATATGAATGCTTAACAAGAAAAAGTTTATTGATGATTCAATACTTATGGCCCATCATCAATACCATATACTAAAGATACTACGGTATACAAAAGACAGAAAATGTTTGTCGTCAATGAAGTTACAGTCTAGCTAGACGCTAGTGTAGCACTAGTCAGTTATCAAAACCATCAAACATGTAAGTGGTAGCATAATTATAAGTGCACAGATCAAAGGTCCCTGGTGCGATAAAAAACTGTAAAGAGAACACAGACATGCTTCAAAAAAGAAATGACAACATGCTGAGATTTAAAGCATTGATTCTCAAAGTGTGGCTTTCTCAGATCAGCAACATCAGCATCCCATGAGAACATCTTAGAAATGTAAGTGCTATGGCCTTTCTGCAACATCTACTGAGTCAGAAACTCTGGGCGTGGGACCTAGCAATGGGTGTGTTAACAAGCCTTACATATGATTCTGATGCATGCTAAAGTTTGAGAAATATTAATTTAAAGGAAGTGTTGGAGTTAAAACACAAAAGATTAGGGGACAGGGAGGGTTAGAATGACAGAGGTGAAAAAGTGTTTCTAGTTAAGAAAACAGCAGGAGTAAAAACGCCAGTAGGGAAAGAGGGAGTTGCAGAAACCCTCAGAGTCAAAGGGTGAGACAAATATAAAAGAAGAAAGTAACACCAGATAGCCTTCAAAATGACAGTTGCCAAATGAAAGTCCAAAGACTGGATTTGCTCATAGTCCCATCTTCCTTAGCCAGCAGAAAAATAAACTTTAATTTGAATGAGTAGAAGGAGCAGAATCTTCATGCATTTACATCACCAGCCCGGCACCCTAAGTCCTTTGGTTTTGCATCCTTTGCTAAATCATCAGAGGAGACGTAGCTGGGAGGTAGTACACAGCTCTTTACAGCAATAGTTCTCACCCTTGGCTGCATATTAGAATCATCTGGAGAGCTCTGAAAACTTAAGATGCAGGAAGCCAACCCAGAGCAATTAAACATGCTCTCTGGTGTGGGGTTCGGGCATCAAAATTTTTTAAACCTCTCCAGGCGATTCTAATGTGTAGCAAGGGTTGCTTGAGCACCACTCAGTTTGGAAAATAAGGTATAGTGAGGTCATAGTTCAGGTGGAATTTCTCTGATGATGTTTCAGGCAGGAAAGAACAAGAGAGTGATTATTTTGGCTTTCTTGTTTAAATTTCTTCTGTTCACCCTGGAAAGGGTATCTGTTAAATTACATATGTGTTTTCATGGGTAGAACGAATTATGGATTCCCACCACATAATGATGGGCAAAGCAATGTGCTTTGATGGAAAAGATGCCTTGCTTTGAGCACAGCCTTCCAGGTCATGTGGTTCTGATTCTGTGGGTCTCTTTTTTTTTTTTATTGCCTTTGAGCTATTTTATAACTCTCTAATTGTAGATCATGGACAGCAAAGGGAAATTATTCTTGTCTAAAGACATGTAAACACATTCTTTCTGATGAAGGGTCGACTGACTACTCTCTCCCTCCCCAAAACAATTCTACATCTGTTAAATGAAACTTGATCCTCTGTCTTAAAACTTGAAACTTAGATTTGTCACATCTGAGTTCCTCCTCAGGAAACCAACCCTCAGGCAAAGAGCCAAAACTCACCATGTTGTTGCATCCAGACAATGAGACACCAGCCCCTCATCCCTCATGATTGCTTTCTTATTCCTCCCTAGTGCCTGTTTTCCCTCTTTCCCCACTATATGAAATCCCCAATTTCAGTCAGTGGGAAAGACGAATTCGAGACTTTATCTCCTATCCTCCTTAGCATCACCCTTCTTCCCTGGTTATGCTCATCTCAGTGACTGGCACTCCGAGCTGCAAGGAGCAGGACCTAGACCCAACCCCTGGTGTTTCAGTAAAACCTCTATTCTATTCTCTATTCTTTCCCTGAATCTCCAAAACTAAGACCTCACAAAGGTACAATTCTAATCCCTGCTTCCCAACTCCTGATTAGAATACCAATCGCTACAACTTTCTCATTAATCCATTCCAATAAAACAACAGTTCAAGAGGGTCTTGGGGTAAAAATTATGTGATATCACTAGGAAAAATACTGTTTTCCTTATGAGCTTTTTTGTTATTGGAGATCCTCATTCACATATCTTCAGCTTTCTGTTCTTGCAAACCAAAGACAGGAAGTTGGGCCTAATCAATAGTTGCCAAAATATATAACACTTTCTATTTGGAGCTTTTGATTTCCTGTAATCAGTATCAATCAGTGAACTTCAGTTTCCTACAGAGAAGCAATTTCCACATTCTTTTGTTTTTTTGACTCAAAAAAACAGTTAACTACAAATTCCAAATATACAGTAATAGTTATGGCAAGTTTCTTCAAAGCAACATACAAAAGCACCAGATAGGAAGATCAGCAATTATCTTTACTCTGTAAGGAAACTGCCACCCACTGTTGCAAATTAAGATAAAGGGCACTTTAAGACAGTAAAGGGGTCTCCTTCCAACCCTGAAGTCAAAGGGCAAGTTCAGTGGATGTAAAATAAGTTAAAGTTACATTTAAATATAGAGTAAAACTTATTTTAGAATACTTGGGAGAAAACCAGAAACCTGTTGAAAAATATTAATTATCCAAATTTAAAAAGCAAATGTGATTTTGTAAGTTTAGGTTCAAGTACATTCAGCAACTCAAAATTTGATACAATGCCCAGTTTCTGTTTGGATTGCCATAAAATAAATGTTTTCCTGGGTTATGTTAAATTTATATCAAAAATTGTGAGCTGAATGCTTTGCTGAGTTGAAAAATAAAAGAGAAAACATTTTGTTTGGTTAAAAAATGGCATTTTGTTTTCCCTATATAAGGTTTTCAAGGGTGAGTAATAACAGTATTCAAGCACTGCTAATTCACAGAGATTTGTTTGTTGCACGTAATTTCTGGGTACAACTCTAGTCACACACAAACAATTCTTTCAGATGTCACTTGGGTGGCCTTGCAAAAAGTAATTTCTAGCAACCTCTACCTACACTGAGTAACTCCACATACCATGATGTTGATTTTACTTTTCAGGACCAGCTCTTGTAATTTCATGCAGTAATTTAGGTGATTGTCAAGCATGGTATATTCAAACTAAATGCTTTCTTTTGAACAGTAACACTTTACTAGACTGAATCCTTCAATTTCTAGCAATAAAAAGTGGGTTTTAATAGCACTGACTTGAACCTGTACTTGGGATATTTTTTCTCTTGAACAATGAACTAGTATTTTTTCCCCTACTGTATTATTGTACCTTCATTTGTTCATTTCATCACGGTGAGAAAATATCAGAGGTTTTCTCTCTCACTCTCTTTTGTTCCTTTAAATCACTTTCCTCCTTCATTGTTGTAGAGATGCACCGGCGACTTACAGGCTCATACATCTCCCCTGAAATCAGGATTAAGACACTGCCTGTGCCCAGCACTAACCACAGTCTTGCTGAGCTCCCAAAGAAGTATTAGATGGCTGGATACCCTTCCATGTAACCCCACCAGGCCTCCCAGGACATTTAGGAGGATTAAGAGGATAATGCCATCAAAAGACTTGAATCTTCTCAGCAAGGCCATTTGTGGAAACTGAAAAAGAAGAGGGTTGAGGCTACTTAGAAAGGAACAAAGAGAGGTGGCCTGTCATGTTTTGCACTGCAATAGGAGAGCAAAGTGCAGCCCTAACAGGACAGGAAACAGATTAGAGCACAGGCTCCCCTCGTACTCTTTCATCTCTGTCCACCCTCCCCACATTCATTCTGCACAGCACCAGACTTGGTAGAATCTTCAGCTCAAACTATTCTCTCTCCATTTCCTTTACTTGCATTTTTGTGGATGAAATTTTAAGTTACGGATTGCTGCTTTCTCTTGGGACTAAATACCTCTGGATGACAGAATTGTGACATCACTTATAGCCCTCTCTCAAGGTCATGAGACAGAATTGCTTTCTCTACGACAGAAAACAAAGTTATTTAACATTTGTCACCACCACTCGGGGCAAGATGTGGATAATAATATTATCCAACTTATAGAATTATTATGAATTATAATGAATAAAGCTCTTAGAAATGAACCTGACATATGGTAGGCAATATATGCATTTTCAAGTAAGTAAATTACATAAAGACGTTCTTCAGATTTCTACAATTACTTTAAAGTCAAGTCAGATCAAAAGTCTGAACTGAAAGTTTTCCATTCCAAATATGTCCAGAGATAGCTAGAACATTAGATGGAATTAGGGAGGTTGCGGGGCTGTATAATTTCTGAAACCCTGCTAACATACTATGTATTTGAATGTGTCCCTAGTCCTTCGGGAAGAATTCACAAAAATCTAGCTGCCCTCTTTGAACAGAAAATGTGCCAGCTAAGGGGTATATGAGTGATTTGAAATTTAACTTTGAATATCTGTTCTTCCACCAACCAGTAAATACAACCTTTATTGAGAAAGATGCATATAGATCCAATGAAAATAGACTTATTCAAAGCAAACTAGTAATGCAACAATCATTGACTCTCAAATCTGTAGCAGGAAGGTGTAATGCAAGCTGCTTTAAACATATTTGCTCTCTCTAGCAGACCCGAGGTAACTCTGCTGTAGTCTTTGTGGCCCTGTACTGGAAGTACCGCAGGTACTGGAATATCCATAGGGAGATGCCAGGACACGCTGGAAGCTAGGAAATGAAAGCAGATGTGGAGAGGTAGGCAAGATGGCCAACTAGACACAACCAGGAGGAACATCTGGCACCAAGGGACTGGGACGTATGGAAGACTGGTGCACTCCTAGCAGATATTCAGAGGGAAGACACTGAGAGTAGATGGAGGGAAGATACAGATGCTGGGCTGAAGGGGAAGAAGCTGGGAACTCTGCATGGGGCTACCATGTATGGGGTCTTGTTCCTGGCCCCGAATGACTGTTGGGGAAAGGGTGAGTTGAACAGGCAAGAAGCAACCTGCTGTTACTACAGGCCTCTGGAATCCTGGCAGGAGGAGACCCCATGACTACCACAGACACTTGAGTTGGCAGGGAGAACTGCTTAGAGAAGTGGTAGGGGCAGAACTTCAGGCTGGTATGGAGCCCAGAGGATTTGGCATAGGAGTGTCTGTAGTGGAGCACAGCCAGGAAATCACATCCCCTTGGTTCCACTTGCTCCCATAGGAGACTTTAGCCCTAGGGAAGGTGTTGGATCTGAATTCTGCAGGGCGGTCTTGCCCATGAGACGGGACTGGTCTGGCCTGAACACCCCTCGGTATGTTGGCCTTTTCCAGGACCCCAGCCTGGCTGCACCTGCTTGCAGTGCAGCCTGGGGTACTCAGAGGGGTCAACTCCTGAGGGCCTGCATCATAGCTCCTGCGCTGGTGAATTATGGCTGAACTGTGGACAGCTCCAGTAGAGCAGCCCCCCAGACACACCAGCCTGCCTGTGACCTCCCCATAATGCAGCCTTTCTCATGCCATTTTGCCTGCATGCACTCGCCCAGGGCCACCCCCTACATCACTTTGCTGGCACATGTGTATGCAGGCAGACCTTGCCTTACCTTCCCCACCAAAATGCCTGTAGCATGCATCCTGCTGTGCCACTGCTGCCAGCACGAGTGAACCCCCCAACCCACCCTACCGCCATTGCTGTGGGACTATTGGTGGGCATGGAGAGCACCAGCCCTGTCCCTGGCAGTGCCCCACCCCTGCCATCACACTACTACCAGCATGAAACTAGGCATGGAGAACAGCAGACCCTACCCTGCTCTGAGCAGCCACTACCACCCACATGAAGGCACACAGAGGGTGCACAGCAGAGGTCACACACAGGCCTGTGCCCCCCAGCGCCCCACCCTCATGCTAACATGACCATGCACAGTAGCTGGTGAGGAGGAGGTGGCACCACCCCTGACCCATATTGCCACCAGCGCTGCTGCAAATGCCCACATAAAGGCTGGTACCACATCACCTGCTAGCACCCTGTCACAGCCAATGAGGGTGCACCCTGCCATGCTGCTGCTGCCACTGCTGCTGGCACGTGTGAAAAATGACATATCCCACTGCTACTGCCCTATGAAGTGCTTTGTCTGGCACCACCCATCTGAGTGTTGTGACTAGTGGTCCTGTTGCACCTCTCCCTCTCCAGTGCAGTAGGTTACCAACCTTGAGGAATCAAAAAACAAAGCCAGGGCCCAATTCCAGTCCGATAGAGTTAGAACAGGCAGTCCAGGAGCTCTGAGCTGAGGCTCGGTCTCCTAAAATCTTCCAGAAACAGAGCCAGTTGACTGAACCCACCTTATACAACTAACCTCCAAGGACATAAAATAGAATAAAATAAAATAGCCCATCTAAGAGACAGCAACTTCAAACATTGATGGAAAATCATCCCACAAAAACGAGAAATAACTAGAACAAGAACTCTGACAACTCAAAAAGCCCAGGCCAGGTGCAGTGGCTCAGGCCTGTAATTCCAGCACTTTGAGAGGCCAAGGCGGGTGGATCACCTGAGGCCAGGAGTTCAAGACCAGTCTGGCCAACATGGTGAAACCCCATCTCTACTAAAAATACAAAAATTAGCTGGGTGCAGTGGCACAAACCTGTAGTCCCAGCTACTCAGGAGGCTGAGGCAGGACAGTTGCTTGAACCCAGGAGGTGGAGGCTGCAGTGAGCCAAGGCCATGCCACTGCACTCCAGCCTGGGCGACAAAGCAAGACTCCATCTCAAAAAAAAACAAACGAACAAACCAAAAAGCCAGAATGCCATCTTTCCTTCAAACAACTACACCAGTTCGTTAGTAAGCATTCTTAACCAGGCTCAGATGGCTGACATGACAGAAATAGAATTCAGAATGTGATTATGTACAAAGATCACTGAGATTCAGGAGAACACTGAAACTCAATCCAGGGGAGCTAAGAATTGCAATAAAATGATACAGAAACTGACAGACAAAAAAGCCAGTACAGAAAGGAATGTAACTGACCTGATAGAGCTGAAAAACACACTACAAGAATTTCATAATGCAATCACAAGTATTAACAATAGAATAGACCAAGCTGAGGAAATAATCTCAAAGCTTGAAGACTGGGTTTCTGAAATAAGACAGTCAGACAAGAATTAAAAAAAAAAAAAAAAAAAAAAAAAAAAAAAAAAAAAAAAAAAAGAATGAAAAGGAACAAAGAAAACTTCTGAGAAATGTGGGATTATGTAATTATGTCACTGAAAGAAATGGGGAGAATGAATCAACTTGGAAAATATCTTTCATGATATCATTCATGAGAACTTTCCCAACATTATTTTACAAGAAGATGATCCCTAAGACACATAACCATCAGATTCTCTAAGATCAAAATGAGAAAAAAAAAAAAGTCAAAGGCAATAAGAGAGAAAGGTCAAGTAAACTACAAAGGGAAGCCCATCAGACTAACAGTGGACCTCTCAACAGAAATCCTACAAGCCACAAGGGATTGGGGGCCTATATTCAGAGAAAAAAAAAAGAGGGAAGGAAGGAATGGAGGGAGGGAGGGAAGGAAGGAAAGAAGGAAGGAAGGAAGGAAGGGAAGGAAGGAAAGAAGGAAGGAAGGGAGGAAAAAGAAAAGAAAGAGAAAGAAAGGAAAGAAAGAAAGAAAGAAAGAAAGAAAGAAAGAAAGAAAGAAAGAAAGAAAGAAAGAAAGAAAGAAAGAAAGAAAGAAAGAAAGAAATTAATTCTGACAGATAACTTTGTATCTGGTCAAACTAACCTTCATAAATGAAGGAGAAATAAGATCCTTTTCTGACAAGCAAATGCTGAGGGAATTTGTTACCAAAGACTTGCCTTGAAAGAGATCCTGAAAGAACTACTAAGTATGGAAAGGAAAGACCATTACCAACAACTGCAAGACACACTTAGGTACACAGACCAGTGACACTATAAAGCAACTACACAAACAAGTCTGTATACTAACCAGCTAACATAATGACAGGATCAAATCCAAAGATATCAATAATAACCTTGAATGTAAATAGCCTAAATGCCCCAATTCAAAGACACACAGTGGCAAGCTGAGTAAGGAAGCAAAACTCCATAGTATGCTGTCCTCAAGAGACCCATCTCACATGCAATGACACCCATAGGTTGAGAGTAAAGGGATGGAGAAAAATCTACCAAGCATTATAGCATTAAACACCCACATTAAAAAGTTAGAAAGATCTCAAATTAGCAACCTACCATCACAACAAAAAGAACTAGAGAAGCAAGAGCAAACCAACCGCAAAGCTAGCAGAAGACAAGAAATAACAAAAATCAGAGCTGAACTGAATGAGACTGAGACACACACACACACACACACACACACACACTCAAAAGATCAACAAATCCAGGAGTTTGTTTTTTGAAAAATTTATAAAATAGACCACTAGCTAGACTAATACAGAAGAAAACAGAAAAGATCTAAATAAACACAATTAGAAATAAGAAAGGGGATGTTACTACTGACCCCAGAAATACAAATAGTCATCAGAGACTACTGTGAACACCTTTATGCACACAAACTAGAAAACCTGGAAAAAATGGGTAAATTCCTGTACACGCACATCCTCCCAAGACTGAACCTGTAAGAAATCGAATCCCTGGAAGGCAACCTAGGTAATACCGTTCTGGACATAGGAATTGACGAAGATTTCATGACAAAGACCCCAAAAACAATTGCAACAAAAGCAAAAATTGACAAATTGAATCTAATTAAATGAAAGAGCTTACACAGCAAAATGAACTATCAACAGAGTGAACAGACCTACAGAATGGGAGAAAATATGTGCAAACTATGCACTTGACAAAGGTCTAATATCCAGCATCTATAAGGAACGTACATAATTTTACAAGGAAAAAAACATTAAAAAGTGGGCAGAGGACATGAACAGACACTTTTCAAAAGAAGACATACATGTGGCCAACAAGCACATGGAAAAAAGCTCAATATCACTGATCACTGGAGAAATGCAAATAAAAACCACAATGAGATACCATCTCACACCGGTCCAGATGGCTATTATTAAAATGTCAAAAAAAAACAACAGATGCTGGTAAAGTTGCAGAGAAAAGGGAATGCTTATACACTGTTGGTGGGCATGTAAGTTAGTTCAACCATTGTGGAAAGCACTGTGGTGATTCCTCCAAGAGCTAAAACAGAACTACCATTCAATCCAAAAATCCCATTACTGGGTATATATCCAAAAAATACATAAATCATTCTATCATAAAGGCACAAGCATGCTGCATATGTTCACTGCAGCACTATTCACAATAGCAAAGACATGGAATCAACTTATATGCCCATTGATGGTATACTGAATAAAGAAACTGTTGTACATATACACCATCTAATATTGTGCAGCCATAAAAAGAATGGGATCATGTCCTTTGCAGGAACATGGATGGAGCTGGAGGTCATTATTCTTAGCAAACTAACATAGAAATAGAAAACCAAATACCACATATTCTTACTTATAAGTGGGAGCTAAATGACAGAAACACATGGACACAAAGAGGGGAACAACAGACACTGGGACCTACCTCCACTGGGTTGAAGTTGGGAGGAGGAAAATAATCAGAAAAAAATAACTATTATGTACTAGGCTTAGTACCTGGATGATGAAATAATCTTTACAATAAACTCCCAGGACATGAGTTTACCTATATAACAAACTTGCACATGTATCCCAAAATCTAAAATAAAAGTATTTTTAAAATAAATAAATAAATATATTTGCTCATTTGATCACCATCACTTTACAGATGGGAAAACTGGGCCCAAAGGAGTGGATTTATCAAGCAGCCAATGTGAGCTTTGGAATGCCAATTTACCAGTGTTTGGCATGCTGGCCAAATGGTCTATCAAAATGGATAGAAAAGAGATTCCAAATGAGTCTATGAAAGGCTGTGATTACAAAAGGATCATTTATACCAGCCTTTACGTGCTCTGCCTGGCTCCAGTCTAGCAGTAGGGCAATGCCAGTGTATTAATTTGGAACATACTGCAGAACGCACACCTTGATTATCACATGCATCTTAAGTTAGTCTTGTAAAGTAGTTTACAAAACCCTTGCTGTTTTCCAAGCTCATCTTGGATTGCCACATTTACCTGTCCTTTCCTTGAAGATTTGTATGCCTGCTCAAGGTCCCCACCTTTGCTATCTTCCTTTCCTTCTGATTCCTCACAAGTTATTAGGGTGGCATCAGTGTCCTCAGAGTTCACAACACAGCTTTCCTTGAACCAAATCAGAAGGAGATGATGGATTGTGGAAAATATTCCTAGGCCTACTATTTAAACCAAAGGCATAAACTTGTGGCCCATGGTCCAAACTCAGCCTTCAGGAATCTTTTTTATACTTTGTTTAAAAAGATTTAAATTAGTATCTACTGTTTTAAAATTGGAAATACCTCATAAGAATCAAGATTTCTGGCTTACCTCGGAGGATCAAATATGACCCCAATGAAACCATATGTCTGCGGCTACCACTTTTAGAAGGCTGTATATCTCTTTAACAAAGATGTGTGCTCTCTGGTACCCTTATTCCTACCACTCCCTTCCCGTCTTATAGCCTATATGTTTTCTTCAGTAATGTTACCTCTTTACATCCCAAGCCTTAGGATTTTCAAATGTTGGCATAAAGCCTACTTTCTCAACCTGATCACCCATTCCATAGACCCCTACACTCTAGGTTTAAGAATGCTTCTGTCTAGTCTCCAATCACTCTAGAAGACATGATACAAACGAAGTAAGAAAAAAGGAACTAGCCAAGAAATGGGGCAGTGATAGAACACTGAAAGATCAAGAGAGAAAATAAGGTTTAAACTTAAAGAAAAAAAGCTGTAAGGAAACACTATAGTGTGACAGTTAAATCACAGACTTTGAAATCAGGCTGTGTCACTGGGTGCTATTGTACTTCCCTGGGCCTGAGTAGCCTGAACTGAAAAAAATATGACGCAAATACTACCTCACTTTTGGAGCTGGGGTATAAGGATGAGAATAAGTGCTTAGCATTGTGGCCCATGCATGGATGGCTCAATCAATCAAAACTCATACATATAAGTAACATGAAAGTGACTGGGAAATACTCCCTGGAATTTCTTGAGGCTAATCACCCTTGTTCCTATAAAACAAGGAATAAAAATTTTACAAACATTATTTGCTCAGTGTGGGAATATCTCAGAAGGACCAAGGAATAAAAGTTAAGATTCACAAGATAATGTGTAAACTGGAAGATGCTACAGGTGGAAAAGTAAGATGCTCAACGTCTGATCCATACTGTTAGGAAAGGCTTAGCAAAAGCAATAATTATTTTGTTCATTATGAGGTGGAAATAAAATTTACTTGCTACTGCTGGGTTTCTATCCAAGGTTAGTTGGATATGAATAAATTGCATCCTGTGATAGATTTGAAGAGTTTATATTCATATTCATGGTTTTGCCCTTACAATACACTTGTGGGGAGAAAGAGAAGGGAACAGAAGCCAAATCAGAGCAAAATCAGCTTCCATCTCTGAATACTGCCATCTGGTGAGAAATTGAGCTTCTTAAGGAATTTAGTATGGGGTGAGCAGATTGTAATGGCTATTCAGAAAGATTTGGCCTGCTTCTTAAAACTCTAAATTGCTTTTTATTAAAATAACTCTTTTGATCTTGAATGATCACGATATCCTCCAAGAATACTTTTCTGGGTGATGTTGGAGGATATAATGGACAACATGTAGACAATGATGTCATAAAAAGGATACTTCCTTCTAGAAACACACACCTATGAGCAGAGAAGTCTTCCATAGAAAACACCCTTCCTATAAGGTCCCTCACCTAACTTACCTTTACTTGAAAAGCCTCCTAGGATTAGTGCTCCCTAAAAAGGGAGACTCTGAGGATTAACTAAAGGTTGACCTACTTTAGTCAGTGGACTGAACCTTAAAATTGGAGGCAGGAAATGGGAGACAGAATCCCATATATAACCCCCACTTTCATTTCTAAGCCTTTACTTAAGCAGATACCTCTGTCTGAAATGAAATTCTCATCTTTTCTACCTAGCAAATTCTAGTAATCTTTTGAGACCTGGCTACTTAGCCAAGGCTTCTCAAATACCTCTGAAAAATTGAATCACTTTATCTTAGGTTCGCTCAGCAATTTTTAACAGTCTCTATTGGAAAGTGGATTAAATTACAGCTTCTTTATTAAACTATCTCTGTTTCCCTACTAGATGATAAAATTCCTACAGGATATACACCATACTTATTCATCTTTGCATTTCCAAGGCCTAGAATATAGCAGATGTTCAATAAATAGTGCCTTGAGCATTTCCCTTTAGGGACTTGGTCTCATTATGTGTGTGTGTGTATGTGTGTGTGTGTGCATATGCAGTTACGAAGTCTACAGTTTCACAGATAAAACAGACATACTACTACTTCGAAGTGGTTCCTTCACTATATCAACTCCCTGAATGTCTTACTGGAGCATAACAGACAGCTACACAGATATTCCAGTCAGCATCCATACAAAATTATTCTAATACATAAGTGATAAAATTGTGGGCTGCCATGCTATGCTGCTTGTTTAAATATGTTCCTTCAAACAAACTACAAACCAAAAATTAATTTCATTCATTCACTTATTTATTCAATCAATGTTTACTTATTGAACACCTAACAGACGTTAGACAATGTTCTAGATGTCAGAATGAAAAAGACAATCCTCTATAGTGATTTCCTTCAAGTAGGGGAAACTATGAACTTATAAATAAAATAGAGAATTTCCTAGAGTAGTAAGTGCTATGTGATAGTTGAGCAGAGCCCTGAAGAAGAAGGAGACAAGTAAGCAAAGCTCTGGGGAAAGTTCATTGCATTCCCAGAGGAAACGCCAGACAAGGGCTCTGGAAGAGGGTAAGTGTGGTGTGTGGACCAAAAGGCCAGCATTATAAATAAGGGGCAGAGGGGTAAGAGGTCCTACGAGAGTCAGGCAGGGACATCTGCATCAGGACTGTGGGCTGGTGAAAGGCATGTATTTTATCTAAGTGTTAATGGAGCAATTTAAGCAGAGAGTGGCATGGTTTGATGAATAGTTGTATAAGCTGTGCTGCTTCATGGAGAAAGACTGTATTGGATATTCAAGAGTAGATGCACAGAAACCCCTGAGGAGGCTATTACAGTAATCCATTTGGGTATGACATGTTATTGCTGGTTAGTGTGCTTTGTGGAATCCAGATAGAACTCGTGTCAATTATAAGGAAATTACACAGTTCTCATCAACATTATCTTCAAAAGCAGAAAGCAAGCTGTTGCCACTAGAAATTTCACCCAACTCACTTCTCTCCTCCATCCCTTCTATAAATAGGAACATGGTTTAAACACCTTGAATGAGCAGAATGATTGTTTTTAGGTCATTTTGGATTTTGTTCTTATCTGAAAATTTGGAAGCAAATAAATGTTGTTGCCAAAGCATATGATTAAAATGGGAATATTTCTGAGCAGTCTTTTGTAACACATCAGCTTTAATTCAAAGTCATGTTTGGATTGTCAAAGCAATGTGCTCATTCCTTATTTTATGCATGAAGGATCCAACAACTGAAATGGAAGTGGAGAGTCCATTTACTTTAAAATGTAGAAAGACAACAACCTTTGTGAGATCCACTGAGCGTCACAAAGCTATTGACTACTCGAGATGAGATTTAAAACCAAATGCAGTTCCAGAGTCTAACAGCACAACATTTACACTATATGTGGCCTTTCCAATTTGTAAAAGGACTTGATCATTATTCTAGTACAACCTCTTTATTTTATAGATGGGAAACTGAGGTCAAAGATGATAGATTCCTTGAAGAGAATCTACTGGATCTTTTGACTCCTTGTTGATTAATTTCAGTGAATATAGATCCTGTATACAGAAAAAAAACCAGTACTTCCTTACCATGAAATATTTGCAAAGGAAAATAAAAAAGTCATTTGGGATACTTAACAAAATCTTTGCTCATCCCTCAAAACCTGTCTAGCAAAAGAGCTGATGAAATTGTCTTGTATATGTTTATTATCTGCAGACCTCTGAAAGTCAAGCCGTTCTTAGTGATTATAGAAGTAGTACCAACGGCAGTTGAAAGGGTTATAATGTGTTCAGCTGTTCTAGATGTCTTTTATGTATTATCTCATTTAATCGCCACCATTGCCCTATTAGGAAAGCACTTCTATTATCCCAGTTTTCCAGAAAAATAAACTGAAGCTCAGAGAAGTTAAGCAACTTGCCTGAAGTCAAAGAAAATGGTAGAGCCAGGGTTGAATCTCAGCAGTATGACTCTACAGCAGAGGTGAGCAAACTTCAGCATGTTGGCCAGATCCAGACCACTACCTATGTATATCAATAAAGTTTTATCAGAACAAAGTGACACTCATTCCTTTCTCTACAGTTATTGCTGTCTTTGAGCTTCAATGATAGAGTCGGGTAATTACAACAGACACCTACCAGCCAAGAGGAAATATTTGCTACATGGCCCTGTACGGGAAACTTTGCTGACCTACAGCTTGTATGCTGAACATTCTTTAACAAATGTTTACTGAATGCTTACAATGTGGGAGCCACAGTTATGAGCGTTCAGTAAACAGAAGAGGTAAAGTTCTCTGCCTTTCTGAAACAATACACTAAGACATGCTGCTTCCTGATTAGGACTGGTTACAAAATTGGTGGGACCCAGTGCAAAGTGAAAATGGGGGCTGTTTGTTTGAAAAAAATATTGATACTTTCAAGGTGGTAAGAGCAGAGCCTAAACTAAGCACAGGGCCTTTTTAAAACACAGGGCCTGTTTAACTGGACAGGCTGCAAACCCATGAAACTTGCTCTGCTTCTGATATGACCTTGCTGAAGTTGGCTGTGAAACAATAGTGTCCAAGAAAGCCTGAAATGGTAATCCTGATGTATAAAGAAGACACCCTACCTCTCCTTGTACTTCTAGTCCTGGGTGACCTCCAGGGTTGGAGGGGGAAGGCTGTGAAGCCATCCACCTGGAATACATCCCACAGGGACTCACAATACTCAATACTCAAAGCTGTGCTCCTTACACTTGGCAGCACTAACTCTCCTGTCAAGGCTTCAGGAAAGGGGATGTCTCATCAATTGACTCTGAAATGATGGGCAAAATCCATGCATATATGCATAAGAGATCATTCAGAACAGTTTAAAAGCCCCACCTCTGCATTCTACATGCTTGCATCAGAAGACTTCCTACGCCATACTCTAGCACTGTGAGCTTGGGAAAGCTCTTAAATTTCTCTGTGCCTCAGTTTCCTGAGCTGTAAAGTGGGAAAAGAAATAGTACCTACCTCATAAGGATGCTGTGAGAATTTAGTGATTTTTATTTTTATTTATTTATTTTTTTTGAGACGGAGTTTCACTCTTGTTGCCCAGGCTGGAGTGCAATGGCATGATCTTGGCTCACTACAACCTCCGCCTCCTGGGTTCAAGCAATTCTCCTGCCTCAGCCGCCCCAGTAGCTGGGATTACAGGAGCCCACCACCACGCCCAGCTAATTTTTTTCGTATTTTTAGTAGAGACGGGGTTTCACCATATTGGCCAGGCTGGTCTCAAACTCCTGACCTCAGATGATCTGCCCACCTCGGCCTCCCAAAGTACTGGGATTACAGGCGAGAATTAAGTGAATTTAAATGTGTAAAATGCTTAGAATAATGTCTGGAAAATGTTAAAGGCATACATTGGAATATTATCATTGTTAGTATTTTTATTATGTGGAGAGGGTATAAGGAAGAGATGGTAAACTACTGAAAACAATGTAAGTTGACAAGGGGTTGATGTAAATGAACTAAGTTGGTATTTTAAAATAGAGAGTGCTGGGGAGCATGTGAACTGAGGAGTGCATGGTGTATCCATACAGCTATCTACCCCTCAACTTTAGCTCCTTGCTGCCATGTCCACCATTATTCCTGTGAAATCAACTCTCTTCCGTTTTTTGTTTGTTTGTTTGTTTAATTAGAGCCAGAAATTGGCCGGGGGCAGTGGCTCATGTCTGTACTCCCAGCACTTTGGGAGGCTGAGGCAGGTGAATCACAAGGTCAAGAGATTAAGACCATACTGGACTACATGGTGAAAACCCATCTCTACTAAAAATACAAAAAAAAATTGCTGGGCATGGTGGCGGTCACCTATAGTCGCAGCTACTCCGGAGGCTGAGGCAGGAGAAACAGTTGAATCTGGGAGACAGAGGTTGCTGTGAGCCAAGATCGTGCCACTGCATTCCAGCCAGAATGAAACTCCATCTCACGAAAAGAAAAGAAAAGAAAAGAAAAGAAAAGAAAAGAAAAAAGAAGAAAAAAAAAGAAAAGAAAAAAGAAAAGAAAAGAAAAGGGAGGGGAAGGGAGGGGAGGGGAGGGAAGGAGAGGGAAAGAGAAAAGGAAAGCCAGAAATCTAGATTTTGGTAGGAAATCTCCCAAGTTTTCTATGTCGACAACTAATTCAAACTTTCTTTAAATATTCTGTCTGGAAAACCAAACACCACATGTTCTCACTCATAGGTGGGAAATGAACAATGAGAACACTTGGACACAGGGTGGGGAACAACACACGAGGGCCTGTTATGGGTGGGGTGAGGGGTGAGGGGGGAGGGGTGGCATTAGGAGATATACCTAATGTAAATGACGAGTTAATGGATGCAGCAAAACAACATGGCACACATATACGTATGTAATATACCTGCACGTTGTGTATATATACCCTAGAACTTAAAGTATTGGGGAAAAAAAAAAAAAGTCCTGGCCTAGTGGCTCACGCCTGTAATCCCCACACTTTGGGAGGTCGAGGTGGGTGGATCACAAGGTCAGGAGATCGAGACCATCCTGGTTGAAACACCGTCTCTACTGAAAATACAAAATTAGCCCAGAGTGGTGGTGGGCACCTGTAGTCCCAGCTACTCGGGAGGCTGAGGCGGGAGAATGGCGTGAACTTGGGAGGTGGAGCTTGCAGTGAGCTGAGATAGTGCCACTGCACTCTAGCCCAGGTGACAGAGTGTGACTCTGTCTCAAAAATACAATAAAATAAAATAAAATTAAAATAAAATAAAATAAAATGAAAAACAAATACATAAAAATATAAAATGCAAAAACAACATAAAAAAATAAATATTCTGTCTGGTCAAACAATCCCTAACTAAATCCTCCAATCAAGCATATTATAAGCTTTGCTCTGTGGCACCCATCAGATTCTCAAAGGACCATGAGCATCAGAAAAGGGTGGAAACTTCCACTTCAGAGAATCAATAGGCCATCAACATCCCCAGACCATGTGCAGACCATTCTATTTTGGATGGTTTTCTAAGAAGTTTTGGGGCTCTGCATCTGGAAGGGCTTGAGGGCTATGGGAGGAACAGGCAGACAGGGAAATAAAACTTGTCCTCCTCAAGGCAGCCTCTTAATTCCCCATATCAGAGCCTTTTCCGACCACCTTACAGCGCAATGAGCTTAGAATTAAAGCACTTGCCTCTCAGTAACAAATTCTATTCTCTCTGTCTGCCTTTCTATTGGGATCTTCTCCTCCTTCTTGCACTATCAAAAACTACCCCAGGGAAGAGTTATAATTTAATGTGAATGGAAGTTGGATAAATTCTACTTCACGAGGATTTTTTGTTTAGTGGGGGAAGGTGGGTGAGGGAGACAGAGAATGGATTCCCTATGTCCCAATCCCCACTTTAAATATTACTTCTAATAATTGGAAAAAAGGCTTTGTTTTCTGGCTAATGGAGTTGACTTACCCATTTCTGGCCTCATTTCCAGTAACAAAAATGGAATAGTAATAACTATCTTTGATAGTTTGCTCTCAACATCAGATTATACTTATGATTTTTAATTCATACAAGAGATTTACATACCTTAAATCCCAGTTGCCAGAGAACATTTTGGGGGAGTCACTGTGTCTGCAGGATCTGTCACAGGGTTGGGCACACAGACTGACTTCACAGAGCGGACTGAATGTCTTGGAACTGAACCGACTGGTAGCTAATGTGCTTTGGGTGTTTTTGCACTGCCACCATCTGAACCAAATAGTCAGTGGTCTATGACAGATCTGTCTCACAAGCATCGCAGTAAAAATACAAGGATCATAATAGCCCAACATAGTACTTTAATGTAATGGTCTACTATCTATTCTATTATAGTGATATCATAGAACTAATTCAAATGATTCATGCATATGAAATTTGAATGGCATTTTGTATTTTTATGCATATTTTCATTATATTCCAATACTACTTTTTGTGAAAAAAAGAACAATACCTTCACAGTCATACTGAAACTATGAAACCTAAAATAATTTAAGGTTAGTCACTTAGGAGAATAACTTAATCATCTTCACTCTTAGCCCATTACTTTTTTTTTTTTTTTTTTTTTTTTTTTAAGTAACCGAACCACTTCCCGTTGCCCTGCATTGAAAGCATTAAAATTCTTTCTGGTTATTCACACTTTTAAGAGCCTTTTGTTGAACTGCATCAACCCTGGCTACATCCCCTTTGGTGCTCATTAGTGAATACCTAACCATGTAATATTCATTCATATTGTATCTCCCAATTGCCCACAGAATAATAGTCCAATGCCTTACTAAGTCTTAGAAGACACTTCACAATCTAACCAAGTCAACCCCTCCACTGTTAGAATCTTCCACCTTTCACTCTGTACCTCCATTCTAGTCATATTGATCTTTTCTCCATCCTTCCTTTCCTTAAGCTTTCCTACTTGGTTTCTCTAGCTAATAATCAAGTACCTTATCCAATGCACTCAGGTGAACAAGCTCTACTCTCAACTTTTCAAGTACCTACCATGCAAAGGCTTTAAAAATTCTCACCAGTTGGCCATTAAAAAATATATATATAATCTAATTAAACTAAAGAGCTTCTGCACAGCAAAAGAAACTACCATCAGAGTAAACGGGCAACCTACAGAATGGGAGAAAAGTTTTGCAATCTACTCATCTGACAAAGGGCTAATATCCAGAACCTACAAAGAACTCAAACAAATTTACAAGAAAAAAACAACCCCATCAAAAAGTGGGCAAAGGATATGAACAGACATTTCTCAAAAGAAGACATTTATGTAGCCAACAGACACATGAAAAAATGCTCATCATCACTGGCCATCAGAAAAATGCAAATCAAAACCACAATGAGATACCATCTCATACCAGTTAGAATGGCGATCATTAAAAAGTCAGGAAACAACAGGTGCTGGAGAGGATGTGGAGAAATAGGAATACTTTTACACTGTTGGTGGCACTGTAAACTAGTTCAACCATTGTGGAAGACAGTGTGGTGATTCCTCAAGGATCTAGAATTAGAAATACCATTTGACCCAGCCATCCCATTACTGGGTATATACCCAAAGGATTATAAATCATGCTGCTATAAAGACACATGCACACGTATGTTTATTGTGGCACTATTCACAATAGCAAAGACTTGGAACCAACCCAAATGTCCATCAATGACAGACTGAATTAAGAAAATGTGGCACATATACACCATGGAACACTATACAGCCATAAAAAAGGATGAGTTCATGTCCTTTGTAGGGACATGGATGCAGCTGGAAACCATCATTCTCAGCAAACTATCGCAAGAACAGAAAACCAAACACCACATGTTCTCACTCATAAGTGCGAATTGAACAACGAGATCACTTGGACACAGGGTGGGGAACAACACACCAGGGCCTGTTATGGGTGGGGTGAGGGGGGAGGGGGGAGGAGTGGCATTAGGAGATATACCTAATGTAAATGGCGAGTTAATGGGTGCAGCACACCAACATGGCACATGTATACATATGCAACAAACCTGCACGTTGTGCACATGTACCCTAGAACACAAAATATTATAAAAAAGAAAAATATATATATAATTTGGCTGGATGCAGTGGCTCATGCCTGTAATCCCAGCACTTTGAGAGGCTGAGGTGGGTGGATCACTTGAGGTTAGGAGTTTGAGACCAGCCTGGCCAACATGGCAAAGTCCACTTTACTCTACTTTAAACTACTTTCACATACTTCCAGCCAAAATTGAAGAGAACAATTATAACCTCTGGCTTCCAATAATGATTATTACTAATTATAAGGAATGATGTAATCCTTTCAAGGAAATTGCATACAGGACAAGAAATCTTCTGAGGCATTTTGGTTTTTTATTTTTTATTTCTGGATTTTTGCAGCTCTGATTATTTAGGGATATATGGTTTCAAATATGTTGTTCTGCCAATATCCACTCTTCTCTTTCTCAGCAGAATATTTAGATAAGCACCTGGCCAAAATAATAAAGCCTACATTTCCTAGCCTCACATGAGGGGTGGGGACCATGTGACTAACTTCTAGCCAAGAGATGGAGAATAAGGATGCCCATGTCCTCTGACCATGTCCTTGAAAGGAAAGTATATTCTCCTCCCTTCTCATTTTGTCTTTTCTTGTTTGAATGCAGGCCTGATAACACCTGGTACCAATCTCCAGGGAACACCCTTGAGATTGCAGAGAAGATAGTGTTAATGCAGGCCCCTAATGATTTGCAGGCAGAGCCACTCAGACAAGACAGATAAGCCAGTTTATCAAGCTATTTATGGTCTCTCTCACATGCAGCTATATCTATATTGTAACAAATACAGATGGCTAATTTCTTGTTAATTTCCACAGGTTTTTTTCATGTGGTAAATTCAGGAAGCAACTTCATTCTGATGTGATGATTTGTCTGCTTCAATACATTTCATTTTGCTGATTCAGTCATTTGTTTAGTCATGCTCTTTTTACTTCTACATCCAATTTTGTTTCCCTTATCAGAGACAGTTTCTGTCATTAAACTATATGAATTTTCAAAAAATCATATACCACTATAGCTTTTAATATAAGCATTCAAAATATTTCCTACCCACATTTCCATGTTGTCTCTAAGTTTGTGGCTGATAACACAAAGAATTACTCTGTCCAAAGTAACACTGAGAAATCTTCAACTCTTCCTTCTTATTTACTTTCAACAAGAAATGGTGAAGAAATTATAAAGGCCAAAGAAAGCACAATAAAAAATGCAAAGAAATTTGCAGATGGTACACTAGCATTTATGTATATACTCTAGGGTGCTTTTGGCTTTATTTTCAATATCTAAGTAAACTACTTGGAATATAAGTAAATTGTGAAAGGTAATCCCTGAAGAGGTATAATTAATCTTTTGGGGGAGGTCACAAAACCTCTTTGACATTCTCAAGAAAGCCATGGAAGTTTTATCCCAAACAATTAGCATATAAATATACATATACATTTAACATATAATTCAACAAGGTCACTTCACAGAAACTTCTAGAGGATTATATGTGAATTTCAGGGTAAAAACCTCGAGTTAATGTAAATATCTATATCCATGTTCATATCTATGGCTATCTACTGATCTATATTTTCTCCTGGATTTTAAATATGTTTATTCTTTAACAAACTATTCTGTTCTCTAACTGATCTCAGTATGAGTGATGATAAAAGTGATAATAAGAACAATCACAGGAGCAGCTACCTGTACTGATGACCTACTATTGCCCCGGTACCACATGCTTATTGTCTCAGTTAGTCTTCTAAATAAGTCTCTTATATAGGTGATTTGCAAGTGGCATATCTGAAGCATAGAGAGTTTGCATCCCCACAGAAAGTAACAGGGCCATTATGTGGCAATAATATTTTAAAATATGGAGCCAGAACTCAAAGCCACATTATTATGCTGGAAAGAAATGAATCCTTACAATCTAATTTCAATCCCAACACTCTTTTCTTTCAAATAAAAGAAAAATTTGCGTGTCATAAAATGCACACATTTTAAGTAAAATGTTCAATAAGCTTTGACAAATGTGAAATCACCAACATAATCAAGACAAAAAGCATTTCTGTCATCCTAAAAGTTCCTTTCTTAGTTAACCCACCCCTTCCAAAGGCAAGTATTATTCTGATACTCATCATACATATTAGCTTTAGCTGCTCAAGAATGTCATAGAAATGAAATTATTAACTATGTTCTCTTTTGCATTTGGCTTCCTATATCCGACATATGTTTAAGATTCATCTATACAGTTGTGTGCATTAGTAGTTCATTCCTTTCTACTGTTGGGTAGTATTCCCTTGTATGAACACAGCACAATCGTATTAGCCTTCCTCCTCTTAATAAACATTTGAGGCTCTTCTTAGTTTGCGCTATAATAAATAGAGCTGCTATAAGCGTTGAGTACAAGTCTGTAAGTGGACATGCTTTCATTATTTTAAAATAAATACTAGCAGTATAATTTGCTGGGTTACCAACCAGATATATGATTAACTTTATAAAAACTATCAAACATATTTCTAAAATGGCTGCACAATTTACACTCTTACCAGTAAAGTGTAAGAGTTCTGATCTGTGAACAACAATACTATTCTTGGTTTCTCGTTATTGTTGCTTCTGTAGCTGTTGTCTGTAGTTGTAGTTTTAGCCATTCTAGTGAGTATAATGTGGTATCTCATTATCATTTTATTTGGCACTTTATCACTTTTTGAAATGCTTATTTACTTTTTGTATCTTTCCTTGTGTGAAGTGTTCACAAGGTCTTTGACCTTTCCTTACTGATTTGTGTTTGTATTTTTTATTTGTAGGTATTTTAATATATAAAACATTATGGAGATGGGAATACATATTTTTTCCTCCTAATGTGTGGCTTGCCTTTCTGAAAAGCAGAACTTTTAGTTTTGGCAAAGTGTTTTCTTGTTTGTTTTTTTTTTTTTTTTTTTTAACTATTATTTTTCTTCTTTTTAAGAAAAAAAAAAAAAAAAACTACAGGTGAGCCACCTGTAGTCCTAATTGTTTTAAATATTTTGCCCAACAAATTGTTTTAAATATTTTGTAGAGATGGAGGTCTCACACTTTTGCCCAAGCTGGTCTCAAACTCCTGAGCTCAAGCAATCTTTGTGCCTCGGCCTCTCAAGGTGCTGGGATCACAGGCGTGAGCTATGGTGTCTAGCCTACGAATTTTTTCATTTGTACTTTGTGCTATTTGTGTCTTGAAAATTTTTTGCTTATCCAAAGTCATGAATATATACTCTTATGTGTTTTTTTCCTAAAACTTCATAGGTTGAACTCAAATTTAAATTATGACTCTGGTTAATATGTACAGAGGTAAGGTTTAAGATTAATTTTTTTAAATATGTAGTATGCCATTGTTCAAGCAATATAGATTGAAAAGATTTTTCTAACCCTATTGGATTATCTTGGTGCCTTTGCAGCAAATCAGTTGATATATATTGGTCTATTTCTGAATTCTACCGTGGTGCATTGATCTTTTTTTCATCCTTACGCCAATGTAATACTCTTTTGATTACTATAGATTTATGTTAAGTTTTGAAATCTATTACTGTAAATCCTACAATAGTGTTTGTCCTTTTCAATACTCTTTTGGCTGGTGGCTGTTATAGCTCATTTCCATTTCCATATACATTTCAGAATCAGCTTTACAATCTTTACAAAGAAAATTCGGATGGAAGTTTGGAGATTTCATTAAATCTACAGATTAATTGGGAGAGAACTGGCATAGCAATGCCTACTAGAGAGACTTCTCAGGTCTATTCATGTCTCACTCAGACACACAAGGCCCATATGGATGACACCCAGTGCCAGTCTATTTAGAAGGATTTAGATCCAGGCAAGAACTTGGCAACAGGGTAGAATCAGGTGTTTCTGCTCAAAGTAGTACTTACATACATCTGAGAACCATCCAGGAATTTTCATCTTTGATCTACCAAGTGATGACAACTGAGGTGAAAAAGGACAAGATCCCCACTGTGAATATGAGGTCTACCCTCTTTAGAAGCCCTATGCACACAGGAGCCAATCTCTCTTGTAAAAACTTCACAGACAAAGTTTCCAGGGCTCCTGTAAAAGATGTGCCAATGTACAGAACTCATTCACTAAGGAAAGTCTAAATTTAAGGCTCCCCACCAGGCACTTATAGTACTTCCTAAGTAGATGCAATAGGCTAATGTGGATCCACATTTGCCATATAGCTGATGTTTTATCTGTCTTTACATTTCCAGGGGAAAAGACTTAGAAAAGGATTATAAAAATTTAGTAATTGTGACTTCTACCAAAGTTCCATTGTAATAAGATACCATACTCTGTGTTTAGATGAAGTTCAGCTTCTCATGTCAAAGAAAAAAAATTTCGTTAAAGATGCAAAGAAAAATTAGTAATATTATGCTTTTCAAACTATGAATGTATTCTATTTCTTCAGTTATTTACATTATTTTAAATTCCTCTAATTAATGTTTTGAAATGTTTAGGGTAATAATCAAGTTCATATTTTGCTCATTTATTACTAAATGATTTACTAATTTGATGCTATTTCAAATGGGATATAAAAAATCCTACAAATGAACAATTTCTTCATATAAGCCCCAAAATGCATTACTATTATTTATGCAGTCAGTTGTAATTTAAATAATATACGAATAGAAAAAAATAGACAAGGATTTCTATTTGACCGTATACTTACATTTCTAAACTCCATTCCTTTTCATGGATCCAAGTCATCATTAGGCACCATTCCCCTTATGTTTATCAAATTCCATTTGTCATGTTTTAGTGTAGGTTTGTTGAGATTAATTCTTCCAACTTTCATATTTGACAGTGTCTTCATTTCAACTTTATTTTTGAAGGATATTCTCTGTGGATATAGAACTCTAGATCGATGATTTTACTTTTACTTTCTGTTTCCTTCCCTTTTTTCTCCATAATTTTCCATTTTAAGGATGTATCTTTATCTTATGGCTTTGTTTCTCATGTGAAGTCCAGCATTGCTTGTTGTCGTCAACTCTTTTTCATTTTTCTGTCTCTTTTCTTGCCTACCTTCAATAAGTCTCATTTTCATAGCTTTCCCCTAGTTTGACCATGATGTCCCTAGATATGATTTTATTTTTATTATCCTGCCTGAGATTCGTTCAGCTTCTTTGATCTACAAGTTCTTGTTTTTTGTCATTTTAAAACATTTTGTCATTATTTATTTTAATAGATTTTCTGTCCCTTTTATCTTTCCTACCCTTTAGGGAGTCTAGGTATGTCATGCTACTTGATATTATCTCACAGGTTATTTGTTTTTTTAAAATTTTTCAATCAATTTGGGTTTCAGTTGAGATTTCTGTTTACCCTTCCTCAAACTTACTGATCAAAAGACGTTATATCCAGTATGCCATTAATGGAATCCAATAAATTTATGATATTAAATACTACATGTTTTAGGTCTACATTTACATTTAGTCATTTTAAGTTGCTTTTTACATACCTACTGAAATTTGTACCTCTTAATTCATTGTATACTTTCTTCCCCTGTAAGTTCTTAAACATAGTTATTATGATTATGTTTAAGTCATTTAAAGCTCATTCTAACATGTGCAGTATGTCTCGGTTTGCTTCTATTGACTGTTCCTTCATTTGTTTTCGAGTCGAATTTTTCTCACTTCTAATGATGGATATTTTTTGATTATCTACTGGAAATTATGAATAATATGTTGTCAAAGCCGGCAAATCATTTGTATTTTTTTGAAGACTATTGTTTTGTTCCAGCAGTGGTGAAATAATTAACAGATCATCTTAATCTTGTGGGAGCTTGGTTCAGAGTTCATTTTACCCTTATTTCTGGGCATATTAGTTCTAAGGCATGATGTTACTTCTGGAGTTTAAGATAAGGTGTTTACCAAATCCTTCTAACTTGGTGGGATTTGAGCTCTAAGCCCTGTCTTCAAAAAAAAGTGGACAGTTTCTGAAATATCTGCTGAGACTTTGAAGTTTTTCAGCTGTTGTTTTCTATTGAACATTTTAGGATCCTGTCTCAAACATTACATTTTAGTGATCAGCATGTAATTTAGAAAGATTTTTGTTGCTCCATGTTCTAATAATAATGTCATGAAGATGAGGTCACCACCAGTTGATTGGGTGAAGTATCAACAGTTTTATGAAGTAATTTGAGAAATGTTGACAGAGTTGTACATAGCTGTACAGTATGTCTGTGTTTTAAGATAAAGTGTTATTACCCAGAAATCAAAAAGTTAAAAGTTTATAAAATAAGAAAGTTATTGTAAGCTAAGGTAAACTTATTAGTGAAGAAAACATAATTTTCATAAATTTAGTGTAGCCTAAGTGTACAATATTTATAAAGTCTACAGTGGTGTACAGTAACATCCTAAGCCTTCACATCCACTCACCACTCACTGACTCACCCAGAGCAATTTCCAATCCTGAAACTCCACGTATGGTAAGTGCCCCATACAGGTGTACTGTTATTTTTTATGTTATATTTTCGCTGTACCTTTCCCATGCTTACTTTTGTTTAAATACAAAAATGCTTAACATTGAATTACAATTGCCTACAGTATTCAGTACAATAACATGCAACAGAGGTTTGTAGCCTAGGAGCAGTGGAATGGGCTATACCATATAGCCTATAGTAGGCATGTCATCTAGGGGTATGTAAGCACACAGTATGATGTTCACACAATGATGACATTGTCTAATGATGTGTCTCTTAGAACGAATGTATTCCTGTCACGAAGTGATATATGAGTGTTATTTGGGCTTACACTGACACAAAGGTAGAGCACATGACCTTAATCTAAGGCAATGAACTACATTCTCCTGAGAATAGTGATGGGTTTAGAATGGGTTCATGTCCCATTCAGAATCAATGAGATGTCAGAAGAATTTTTATAGAAACTCTAGGAAAGTTTTATAAAAACTCTCTCATTACTGTAGGATTTTAACCCAGAAGGCTGAACAGTCTGGAACTGCTGAAACCATTTTGCCAGCAGGAGATCGTCATCTTCCTGAGAATGAAGCCAACATATGTGAGAGATGAGAACCAATTTGAGCTAGGAAATAAAGTTCAAGGTGAAGTTTGATCCACTGAATGAAGCCTCAACCCTACCTATATCGTATAAGGCAATAAATACTGTTTTACCTTAAGCCAGTAGAGACTGGGCTACTGGTAGCTCTGCCACCAGTTGAATTTAGGTCAGAGCTTCGCAAATGGCATATTATAGAATGTACTATAAATGAGTTAAAATGTGTGCTTAAATCTTAATTTTTTTTAGCGTGTAGAAGGGCTAGGAAAAGGTCTACAGCTACTGGAGCCCTTGGGCTGTTCAGCTGTAGCCACTAACAACCTCAAAATGTTAGCCCAGTGTGTCTTAGAATGATCATCACCTTCTATCTTTGCCATGACATGAAAACATTTGGAAAGCATTGCCTTCAGCACACCACTTAATATTTCTGGACTTCGTTTTTATCATTTGAAAAATGAGAAAGCTATAATAGGTTACCCTTAAGGGATTTTTAATCTACACTATTTTATGGCTCCACATTGTCAATTTTGGCTTCAGAATTACAATAACAAAGTTCAAAACCATACTGTTCAGCCAGGAGGGGAAACGGGCTGTGTCAATGCTGAAAGAAACAAATGGAAAGGCATAATTAACAAATGGAGAGACACTTAACACACAGCCCTGGAATAGATCAGAGGCAAATAATCTGAAAATTGACTATGTCTCTTCATCTGAAATCTGTGTGGTCTGTGGAAGCACAAAACTTTAAGAAAATCTTACACTCAAAACTCCACACATGCCACAATTGATAGAGAGATTGAGCCTAAACGCCCTAACAAGATTAAAATCTCCATCACTTGACTGATACCCACCAATTTCAACAATTATATTCATATGTACAACATAATTGTCCAAAGTTAAAAAGACAATGCTGTTCAGTCTATTGCATAAGACAAAGCATAGTTGAATGTGGGCAGGCCATATTTTTCAAAGCAAGATGCGCTACACTGCAAGAGATCTTGCACAACCTCTAGTCCAACTCTGCCAATTTAAAGATGAGAAAGACCATTCCAAATATGATCATTTTCTGATGAACCAAATGGGCTATTTTGCTACATTACACTCAACCACAATCATCTAATTTAAGGTACATACCCTGTAAAAGATCTCATATTATGAATCCATCGGCTCCCTGGGAAGTAAACAGCATGTGCTATTTCTCTGGACCATTTAACTCTAGCCAGTCACAGAATCATTATTTAAGTTGACATCTTTGTTTAATCTTGTCCTGATGCCTAGATCTATCCTGCAGAGAATCAGATAAAAAGATCTGGCACAAAAAGGGGTTATAAGTTAACGCCTCAGTTGGTGGTAACAGTGACTGTTCAGTTTCCTCAGAGATAAAGATGTTGTTTCCATCCCATTTCATTGAAGCTATAAAAGAAGTTCTATAGGTAAAAACCAAGAATTTCAGCAGGGGATATTTAAAAACACAGCTGTAGCTGTGGTCCCTCTGTGCCAGCTCTGCTGAGAAACTTGCTCCTGGGGCATGATAACAGAACTGGGACCCTTGAAAGCTGGCAGATCTCTGAAATGTTTGATCAACCAACACACACATCTGTGCATAAATAAAAACCTGGAGATGTGCCCTGGAAAGTTGGTTGCAGAAATCACGGGACTTTCCTGGCAAACCTGAAGTATGCACCAGCTTCCAAATTCTCCTATTTTTTATGCTGATAGAATATTGGAACGGCTTTGGAAATCAATGGTCAGCCTCTCTTCTGTTCACTTCTGTACTCATTAGCCCACCCAAGCAGGTAGCCTAGCATTTAGCAGAGTATCTAGCATAGGGTCATATCTGATATTTCTTGATTTAATTTATTTAATACAGAAGTAAATCATCTTTGTTTAAATTAGACTTTTCCTGGTGTGACCTCAGATTGATGAGATGGTCTTAATTATGTTATATATTTTCAATTCCTAATTTAAACTTTAAAAAAGTAAGTTCTAAGGATAAAAAATAATGCTAATGATGACTATTATATTAATATGTATAAAACATTCAAAGCAGTGTATGGCATGTACATAGCATTAACTATGATGATGATGGTGAAGATGACGCAGATAGTGACTACCACCACTACTACTATACAGACGTTTGTAGTCCATATAGACACCCTTACTAACATTCCATATAGAAATTTACATCAAATACTTTCGATCAAAGGAAGTTATGTTTGATCCATTGAATAAGGCTGCCTCAAATTGGAGGTCAAGCAAAGAGAGGTTAATTTTAAAATAAACTTTGGCTTAGTCATATTTTAATTAATTCAGCAACCACACACAGTCAACGCATGCCTTAACAATGGAGTTATGTTCTGAGTGCCGCACCATGAGGTGATTTTGTCAAACATCACAGAGTACAGTTACACAACCCTAGATGGCACAGTCTATTATAGACATAGGCTACATAGTATAGCCTATTACTCCAAGGCTACAAACCCATACAGCATGCTACTGTCCTGAATACTGTAGGCAATTAAAACCCAGCGGTAGGTATTTGTGTATCTAAACATAGAAAATGTACGGTAAAAATACAATATTATAATTTTATGGGACCACCATTGTATTTGAGGTCTGCAGATGACTGAAACATTGTTATGCTACACGTGACTACATTTGTGCTTATTTATGTGCCAGGCACTATGCTAAAAACCATGCTACCTTCATGTGGAAGAGGGGGAGGGAAGGGATTGACAGTTAGGAGAGAGACTGAAATCTTCCTGAAAAGCAATGGAAAAAAGAAACAGATTTTAAAATCCTACATCTGTATTAAAAGTGGGAGATGAATATTTCAGGTTTGAAGCCTGAGACACATGCCTCTTCCAACAAGTTAGATCTTTGATATATGCCAATATTCAACTGTATCTTAGTAGTTGTATAATTTCCTCATTCATATTTTAAATTACTCTAAACATATTGCAAAAATAAAAACTATCTTAGAGGTCACAAACTGTAAGTCATTTGGCTAAAATTATGCCCAACAGACATATTTATGTCCAATACTACAAGTTTATTTGGTGTATTTTAAAATTAGGAGATTTCTGATTAAAAAAAAGACAACAATTCCATATATCTAGAGGATTTAAAATACTGCAACATGTGGCAATGTGGTGCCCTCATTCTTGCATGACCACAGTCAGCTGGAGGCTGGAGAGAAATAGCAGCTGCTTTCTTTAGGAAAAGTTTGACCTCTCCATGGTTTCAGGATCCCTCCTCTCACCCTATGAATGTGCATGCACTTAGTTCCTTTCACTTCCCAAATCACATGCTTAGCCCCTTGAGGCATTGGAATGCATGACTTCTGCCCTAAATCCATAGAGTTCTAATATATCCCTGCTTGATTAGGATGTGCTGCAGAGATGATGAAGCTTAAGTTCAGGGCCCCTCACTATCACAACTCCATGCAAGCCCTGTACTTAATTTTAAATTTTTATATTCTTATTTTTCAAGAGGCTTCACCACTGCACAGTGTGTTTCAACCCCACACCACCTAGATAGACCTCTGCTTTCTCCATCAGATTGCCAAACCAGAATGAAATTAAGCCACTGGAAAAAAAAAACAAAAAACACCTCACATGCTAAAAGATTACTGGTACTCCTTACTCATGGCACATTTGACGGTATTCCACAGGGGAAAATGGATATCTGCTTTTGTTGGACATTATCTCTAGAAGGGTATAGAGAATTAATTGATAAAATGATAGAGTCCTTTTACTCTTAGGATGCTTTTTAAAATGCAGAGTAATGCTAGCAGCCAAAAGTAATTAAAAATATGATCAAAAGTTACAGCCAGACCACTTGGTACAGTGTGTGATTCTCCGATTTCAGGAGAAGGGCAGAACTAACTTGTGAAGAATCAAAGCCTTCATAGAAAAACTCTGATGTTGAAAGAAGGAGCACAAGGCCTTAACTCTTAATGCTTCTTGTTTGCAGACGTCTGCTTTCAGAAAGCTGGTTAACCAAACAGAATGTTTGAGAGTCTTCAGAAAATTTTCCCAGATCAAAAATGTCCCCCTCTAGGCCTTCAATAGACTGGATGATGCCCACCCACATTGAGGAGAGCCACCTGCTTTACTGAGTCCACCAATCCAAATCCTAATCCCATCCGGAAACATTCACAGACGCACTGAGAAAAAATGTTCAGTCTGGGCACTCCATGGTCAGTCACACAAAACTAAGCCTCACAGCTGGGTACGGTGCTATATACCCATTTTATGTTCATGGTCAGTCCATAAAGTAGGTAGGATTAGTCATATAGATGAGCAAACTATGATCCCAGAGCCTCCAGGATAGTGACTGATAAGGCCAGTTCGGTCTTTCCTCAAAGCCCACGGTGCTTTTACTACATCACATTTGGACTCTGCATTGGAAATGTGGATGTGAGACCGGGCTCAGTGGCTCATGTATATAAACCCAGCACTTTGAGAAGCCAAGATGAGTGAATCTCTGGAACCCAGCAGTTAGAGACCAGCCTGGGCAATATGGTAAAACACCATCTCTACCAAAAAATACAAAATTAAACTGCACATGGTGGCACATGCCTGTAGTCCCAGTTATCCAGGAGGCTGAGGCGGAAAGATCACTTGAGCCCACAGGGGTCAAGGCTGCAGGCTTCAGTGAGCCTGTGTTCTCCAGCCTGCGTTACAGAATGAGACCCTGTGTCAAGAAAAAAAAAAAAAAAAGAAAAGGAAAGGATAATAAAAGAAAAAGAAAGGAAAAGGAAAAGAGAAAAAGAAAAAGTAAAGGAAAAGGAAAAGAAAAAAAGTAAAAGGAAAGGAAAGGAGAAGAGAGGGGAAGAGAAGAGAAAAAGTGAAGGGAAGAGGGGAGGGGAGGGGGAGGAGAGGGGAGGGGGAGGAGAGGGGAGGGGAAAGAGGGGAGGGGAGGGGAAAGAGGGGAAGGGAGGAGAAAGAAGGGGAAGGGAGGGGAGAGAAGGGGAAGGGAGGGGAGAGGAGAGGAGAGGAGAGAAGAGGAGAGAAAAAAAGAAAAGAAAAGAAAAAGCTAGATGTGTGTTGTGAAGGGTCAGGGAGAAGGGGAGTGTGAGCAATGCTGGCCAAAGTCCCACCTTACTTTAGAATATGTTAAATGCCTTTAGACAATTCCTTTAACAAATATTTATTGAGTTTCTTCTGCATGCTAAGCCTGAGGACACAGCCTTGAAAGGAGAAAAGGTCCTCATCCTAAAGGAGTTTACATGTTAGTGGCAGAAGACAAAAAAAAAAAAAGGGCTTATTAGAAAACATGAGAACTAATACAAAGAAAATAAAACAGTGGGGAGTGGTGAAAAATATCTTTGTAGGCTCAATTTTAAAGAGAGAAACCTTCTCTGAAAAGGTGGATTCAGACTGGTCCTGAGTAACTGGAAGCATTAGCTCTGCAAGGATCTGGCATTAGAAAATGACATGCAGAGCAGAAGCAAATGTGATGAACCTAAAACAGAAATATCTGAGGAAAGCAATGAATCAGTGTGGCCTGGGCTTGTTGGACAGGGGAGGAAGAGGTGGAGTTGATGCTGGAGAGGACAACCAAGGAGTTTGGATAAGATATGAGCTGTAGTGCTATTTACAATGGTGGTCACATAATTTGAAAAGTACTGTTGCTGATATAATTTTGATTCAATACTATGGTGCATGCAATATATCCCTTAATGCTATGGGCTTTTGAGAGGTGAAGCAGGCTGGGCCTCTGGGTTGGGTGGGGACTTGGAGAACCTGTCTGTCTAGCTAAAGGATTGAACACACACCAATCAGCACTCTGTGTCTAGCTAAAGGTTTGTAAACGCACCAATCAGCACTGTAAAAATGGACCAATCAGCACTCTGTAAAATGGACCAATCAGTGCTCTGTAAAATGTAACAATCAGCAGGACATGTGCAGGACCAAATAAGGGGATAAAAGCTGGCCACCCAAGCCAGCAGCAGCAACCCACTCAGGTCCCCTTCCATGCTGTGGAAGCTTTCTTCTTTCGCTCTTCACAATAAATCTTGCTGCTACTCACTCTTTGGGTCCACACTACCTTAATGAGCTGTAACACTGACTGCGAGGGTCTGCAGTTTCATTCCTGAAGTCAGCGAGACCACAAACCCACCAGAAGGAAGAAACAACTCTGGACATACCACCTTCGAGAGCTGTAACACTCACTGCGAAGGTCTGCGGCTTCACTCCTGAAGTCAGCAAGACCCTGAACCCACCAGAAGGAAGAAACTTTGGACACATCTGAACATCAGAAGGGACAAACTCCAGACACACCATCTTTAAGAACTGTAACACTCACCGCGAGGGTCTGTGGCTTCATGCTTGAAGTCAGCAAGACCAAGAACCCACTGAAAGGAACCAATTCCAGACACACTTTGATTATAAAGGGAAGACATGGGGTTTAGTGTTCTTTCTACCATCTGGGATAGGTCCAAATGCAAGGGATATAAAACATAATGATTATTCACTAGCTATTCTATAGGATTTCCAAGAACACCTAATAGAAAGACTGCTTAAAGTTGAGGGGCTTCTCAAGGCAACATCAGAAATTCAACATCAGAAAGGGTAGAGGTAAGAGAAATGGAAAAAGGGAAAGAACATAGACTTTTGACTTGTGCTCAAATTCTGGCACTGCCACAATGACTGACTGGCTCGCTGGCAGGCACCTCTTCTGAGCTTCAGTTTTCTTACCTGTGAATGGAGATAAGAAATTCCCCCTGAAATTCACTGAGGACAAAATGGGTTTACATATATACAAGTACTGATGACAGGGCTGTACACACAGAAGTATTTAGTATTAATAATTTATTTCCTTTTTTCAATAACCACATCAGTACGCAGGATGACTGAGAAAGAACGAGTAAATAAAAGGAAGAATTCCTCCTATATCTGAGAGCTATTGCTACATAACAAATGACTCCAAACTCGGTATACATTTATTGTTGCTCAGGAATCCATGGGTGGTTTTGCTGATCTGAACCAGGTTTGGTTGATCTTTTAGGGCTAAAGCGTATGTCTGTGGTCAGCGGGCACAGAGGCTGGGGGCTGGGTGTTCTGGAAAAGATATCACTCACATATCTTGTGATTGGATGGCTCTTGGCTGTGGTGAGGGTATTAACCTGGCCCGGGATCACTTATTATCTACCTGCTAGCCTAAGCTTGTTGCTTTGGGCAGGATTCAAAGACAGAAAATAAAAGAGGGCAAGATCACTGGAGGGCTAGATTGGAAACTGGCCTGTTGTCTACTTCAACCACATTCTATTGGCCTAGTAAGTCACAAGGCCAGCCCACATTCACAATGTGAAGAACTTCAGCTTTTGATGGGAGGGAAACTTCAGCTTTTGATGAAGGGAAAAACTTCAGCTTTTGATGGGAGGAGCTGTCAAGTCACATTGCATAAGGCATGGATATAGGAAGCCATGCAAAATTAGGACCATAACCAATCTGCTACTTCCCTTTTCTAAAAAATAGGAGAAAATAGGAACATTTTTTTCGGGTTTGTGGTAAACATAAAATAAGACAAAGCACTGAAAAGATTTAGAATATTGTTTGGCACACCTTAGGCACCAGGAAAATGTTACCGCCTGCTATGGTTTGAATGTATGTTTCTCTCTAACATTCATGTTGAAACTTAACCCTCAATGCAATAGTATTAATAGATGGGGTTTTGGGGAGATGATCAGGTCATGAGGCCTCTGTTTTATAAATGGTATTAGTGACCTTATAAAAGGACTTGAGGGAACCAATTAGTCCCCTTGCCCCTTCTACCATGTGAGGATGCAGCAAGAAGGCACCATCTTGGAAGCAGATAGCAACTCCCACCAGATGCAGAATCGATAAGCACCTTGATCTTGAACTTCCCAGCCTCCAGAACTGTGAGAAATAAATGCCTGATGTTCATAAATTACCTAGTCTAAGGTATTTAGTTATAGCAGCAGACACAAACCAAGAGAGTACCTTTGCTGTATTGATCTACTGTACATACTATCATTTAACCAAACATTTTCTTCAAAGCTTGTTTTATTTCTCTCACAAGAAAAGTGAAAAACAGATAGACTTAATTCTGGATAAAGAAAAAATTATATGTACGTTATATTCCTCACATCTCGTTTAGAAATGATGAATATTATCCATGTAGGCAGCTCAAAAATAAGATGTGTTTCCGTTGTGAGTTGAATGCATTTGCATTTATTCTGCAATGTGTTAAATAGAGAGGCAAGATATAAATGTATGATGGATGAGGAATGTGCTGCCACTCTCTGTAAAAGCCTTGGTGGCTTAGATCAAATTGTCAGGAGGTGTTGGAGTAACTCAGCTCTATCATAGCTCCTTAAAGTTTCGAGACAATGCCCAATCAATACGTGGGCATAATGGGGAACTCAGGGGTGCTTATCATGTACCATAGAAAATTCCTTATTGGTGGTGGCCAAGTTACTAGGAGAAATAGATCGTTTCTGAGATGCTTAAGAAGTGAAAGACTCTGTACTCACCCATGTATAGAAAATGCTGTACCAAATACAAGGAATGACTCAGCATACATATCAAGAGCTGAAAAATGCTATTTACAGGAGCAGAAAATTGCAGAGGCACAATGCATGAAGGGCTCTGTACAAACACTCAGGACATCCACATGGAAATACAAAGGAAGGAAAGCACTGGCAGATCCTGCACTTTACTGTCTAGTTGATGCACAATAACTAGTAAGATAACATAGGTTTAATGTGAAAAGCTGTAAAACTTGGTTTCTAAGTTCAAGATAGGTAGTTTACCTTTTTATTCTAATGAGGGAGACGCTTAGATAATAATGAGGTATCAAAAGGGATGTACAGAGGGATGACAAACATAAATATTATAAAGAGTTAAGTTCCAGTACAGGCAAGAAAATGATGGATGAACATTATTTTGCAGAAGCCTGTTGTAAAATGGGTCAAAGGAAAAACTTTAATGAGTTGAGTGAAGGACTTTTTGATCTGGCACCTTTCAAGAATATTAAATAGTAAAGCAAAACATAATCTCTAATGGAGAGTATATTCTGGAAAATATCAGAAATCTTTTCCATATCTTGACCATTACATTAACAAATTATCTCTCCATAACAGTGTTTTGCAATTAAGTCTTTTTTTAAACTAATGATCACTCTCTCAAAACATAAAGAAATAATTACCTTTGGGTGTTGCCACAAAAATATGTGAAAAAAATGCAACTTTTTTATTTTCTCAAAACGTTTAACCATGCAGTATGACCTCTAGAACCACTTCTTACGTAAGATAGACGATACATGTGCTATCAATAAATATTTGTTGAATGGAGATTTTATTGAAGGTATTTTATGGACCAGATCCAGGGCTAAGTACTTCATAAACATTGTCTTATTACAATCACACAATTCTATGAGGCAGATACTTTATTACTGGTTAGGAATCAGAAGCCTAGGAGAGGGAACTAACTTGACAGAGTCACAGTGCTAATAGAAATAAATGGAAATCCAAACAACGCAATCAGAATCCACATCTGTGAATTAACCACTATCTTCCTTTACCTAATTGAATCTAATAATTAACACTAAAGAGACAGGTACCTGTTTTCTAATGAACCTCAGAAACTACATTAAAAAGTCAAGTTTGTTTTTTAATTCCAAAAGTCACCTTATTTTTTAAGCATTTTATTAAAACATTGTTTCTAGGTAAATATGAAACATAATTTTGTTTTCTTAAATCCTATTACAATTCCTTGAGCATTCCTTTTTGGGTTATTATAAAGATTTACATTTTATTCATTTAAAGCTATATTAAAAACATTAAAGCCTAGGGCAATAAAATTAGGACCAATGAGTAGCAATTATAGGAAGGAAGTTTTTAATGTTCCAAATGATTTAAAAATGCCATGAACTGCTTTAGGATATAAGAAGTTACTCATTATGGAATGTATTCAAGAAAAGCCTAGGTTGCCACTCTGAAATAGTGCTTTAGATTAGAGGTCTTAAAGCAAAACTTGGGGAGGGGGTGGATCAGATGTCCTCTTTTCCAACCTGGACATTCCATGAGTATCCAAAAATTGGGTTTATTTATTTGCAGTTTGGAGCCATTTTGTAAAAGAAACATTTTTAGCTGTTCAAAAGTCACACTCTGTGCAAACTAAATAGAGCAGTTCTAGTCATCTGACACTTTTCTTCACTCAAACAAGGGGTCTTGCACAGAGCAGGTATTGAATAAATGACTATTTCTATATCATTCATAGATGGTGCAATTACAAAAAAACCTATATAGTCTTTCAAAATAGCTGTTATAGACTTTTATTATATCTCCTCAGATTAAATAAGCTGCAAGGCTTTAAGAAACCTCAAAGTTACAATAGCTGGTACAATCTGATATCATAATCATAACTTTATATGATTCAAACTAATCTCTGCATTCTTATCCCTTTATTTTCAACCAATTATAGCAGTGGTTACTTCTCACTCTGTTAGAGGATTAGTCATTGATATTTAATCAGTGAAAGGATCATAATTAATCAAAATGCCCATTTAGAAAAACTTACCAGTGATCAAGAAGTCTTTTTAGCCTTCTGACAATTCTTATCTTGGAAAGCTGCAATAAGCAGATTACATAAATTGGGCTTCCTCTGTTCAAAATGTGATTCTGTAACTTCAATTACAAAGTTGCCCAGAATTCTAAACTAGGACATATATATTCTATTCTCCATTTCGAGAACATATAATCAGTTTTTGAAGTTTAGAAAAAAAGTATTTGATATAATGGTCCAAATAAAACTTGGTAATAGCTTTAAATGTATTCAACACAAATAACTATTTTAATACCACTCTTCATATGGTCATGCAAATATTAAAAAGTCTGTATTCAGACAAGCTCTCTACTAAGTGTTCCCTTCAGGGTACCCATAAGTCTACATTTCATTAACATCTAACGATTCGAAGAAAGAAGTCACCTGGAAAAAATCCTAAGAAGACTATGTTAGTAGACCTGCAAGCTCATCTTAAGCAACCCTAAATTTAGTGCATTGGATCTGAGTTAGAATCTTAGCTCTGCTACTTACTAGCTGTGTGAATTTCATCTGCAAGATATTGCTAATAAAAGTAACTATTGCAACCAGGCTATTGAATCAATAAGTTAAATCAAAGCTTGTAAAGCACCAGACACAGTGCTTGACACATGATAATGTCCCAAAATGTGAAATAGCCTTTCATTACAAACTGCAGGAGTCCTCTTCTGTCTCTCAGAAGTTCAAAATGATGTTGATTGACTTGCATCCCTATCGCACAAATTGACCTTAAGAAACAGTTTCCTCTCTTTCACATTTCTCCTATCGTCTGATACTTCAGCCCATTTTCTCCCACTTCCATCTAGATTTTTCTAACTTGATCTGATCCAGACGGGAGCCTTTGATGGGCAAAATGGAATATAAATGATTAGGGTCTCTCCAGCTGTTTATGGTATCTCAACTCCCATGACAACAGTCTCATTTCCACTTTGAAACATTGACCTATGTTTTGTCAAAAGTTAATCTCTATTTTGATTCAACATAGAACCAACAGAGTGAATTCAGCTTTTTTGTTTTTACAAGATATGAGTGAGCAAAAAATTTTTGGAAGAGAGTTCACCCGTATACATAGGACAGAACTGTGTCAGGCCCCTAGCATACACGTGTGCTATTTCTCTCACTTGGAATATTTCTTCCCATCATTTGTCAAAACTCCTACTAATGCATCAAAAGTCATCTCAGATATAACTGCATCCAGGAAGTCTTCTACTTCCTGCTTCTCCACCGGGAATTAATCACTTATTTCAATGTTCTTCTCAATGATCTGCGTACTTCGGTTCAGCATACTGCTACAGTTATCTGTTCACATCTCTCTCCCTCAGCAGCTTCCCATGGGTTGAAATTGGATTCTTTTGTATCTCCAGCACCTAGCACAGTGTCCAGCATAGACTGGGTCTGGATAAATGTTGAAATGAAAAACTGACCAGCTGGAGGGCAGTGAGGGGACACCTTTGCAGCTGGACTGCTTACGTTTTAAACCTAGTTCTGCCTCTTCCCAATTTAGAGACCGGACAATCACCTAAACACTAAATGCCTTGGTTTCCTCATCTGTACATTTATGGGCAATCTTATCCATCTCATAGAGATGTTGTGAGAATTAATTAAATCACTGCATGCAACGTCCTTAGATCAATGCCTCAGACATTGTAAGCCAGTAAAGGTCAGCTGTTTTGATAATTGTTGTTACTGTTGAAGTGGTTTTCCTTCACACAACTGTCAAGACATAGTTCAAGGACATTCTAGCAGAGATGCATTTGTTGGCTACCTTCGAGACTTGACCAATATAGATTGTGTTTCTGGAGATTATGTATGTGTATATATATGCTCCAAATTTTAAAAATAATGATTTCAGATAAAAATATTTTAGTATGCCATATGTTCATCTGTTGGAGGTGGCCAGTTTGATTAAATTTCAAAGAAACATATGTAAATGCCAACATCTCACTATCAAAGACACGTTGTGATTGGGTACTGAGTTTATTCAAATCGTTTTTGTAGGGCACATGTTCTTTGGTTGGGTTACATGTGCAACAGGAAAACTGATTGAAGTCCAGGAATCACAATCTCATATGTCAAATGCCTAATTCAGTGTACACAGCTCACTCCCAGAGCCTTCTAAGAGAGGAGTGACACCTAAACTGTTTTTCTGTAGTTTTGCCAGACAGAGCCCTCTTCTCTTTCTCTAGCTAACTCCCTACCACCCAATTCCTTCCCCATAACACGAACACACACAAGCAATAATAGCTCCAAATGTAACCCTATTGGGCAGGTGGTTTTTCAGTGCTCCTGTGAAAAAGTGGCTGGATGGGTGAGTATGAATGCTGTTTCTGGTGGTCCAATTGAGATGGTAATGACCTATAACATTATCTTCCCCCTCAATCCATCAAGATTCATAAATATACTAAAAGGGTTTTATGCAATAGTTGCTTCCCAGAATTACCCGTATCTTCACAACCCTGGTTCGCTCCATTATTTCTTCCCTGAGGCACGCTTAATGCTGTTTGCAAAAATGTCTTACTGCATCAGATTTTAAAGTCTTTCCAGATCATGGTCAATTCACAAATGCTCCTCACAAGAAAATTCATTCTGATACGAACAAAATCTCTTTGAAAGCTGCGTTAAGCCACTGACCCATACCCAACTTCTAATCTATGCCCTAGTTTCTACTTACTTTACACTGTTCTCTTTGACGTCCAAGGAATCTTAGACATTTGCAAGAGAAGAATTAAAGCTATACCCAATGCCACTTTCTTTAAAAAATGAACCTTCACTCAGAGCTGAACACTAAGAAACAGTTATGGGCATATTCCTAATCAGATGACGAGAATTCAAGGCACTTTCTACTCAATAGCAATCTGCAGCTCCTTGAAAGATGAGATGAAAACTCAGTAGTATGTGACCTTGCTTGCTCTTGATATTCACATTCCTACAAAACAATAAGCATCTCCATGATGTCTAGTATATTAGAGTTTTTCACTCCTTCCAAGTGTGGGGTATACAATTTTGTCTGTTTTAATTCTAAAATGGTTGTAAACATAAGATGTGTTTATTTCACTATTAATTGAATCTGTTTGAGGAGGTAATTTCTCTCTGATATAAGAGTTCAATTAGAAGATGGAAGATAGATGACCCATAAAGTCTGGAAACATATGAAAACACTCAACACCTGTCAACCAAACAAAAAAAAAAATTTGTCTATGGTGAGCAGGTTGGGGAAGGAAAACAGCTCATTTGTTTTCTGTCTCTCCTACCATTGTTTTCCTCTCCAGAGAGTATTTCCTAGGGAAATCCATTTACCCTTCAATTATTCTTGCAGAATAGTTAAACTGGCTCAACGTTTGCAAACTCCTGTTGAGCCTTCTAAACAAATAATGGATAAATGACTAATATCTTCATATGCAGATGAGAGGTAATTTAACATAATACTCATAAAGTGCTTGGGTTTGAGGCCCCCTTCTGCTACTTCTAGGTGAGGCATTGGACCTGTTATTTAACTCTCTGTGCCTCATCTTCCTCAGCTATAATGAGGAAATAATAACAGAGCCTCATAGGGTCATTGTGAGGATTAAATTAATTAATATGTGGAAATAACTTGGTGCTTGTTAAATGGTAAATGCTGAAAAAGTCATCGAATGATAAGAATATTTCTATAGCGCAAGTATTTTGTTTTTGTTTCTTCTGTTTTATTGTCATGAATGTTAACACTGGAAATGTTAATTGTAAAGTTACTCCAACAACTACCTCCACCCCTACCCCTCAAATAAATAGCTAACATTAAGAAGATTAAGTGACCCCTTCTAATTTGTCATATAGTTGATCACAATGGACATTAGAAATAAGCACTGAAGTCTACTGATTTCACTTTATGATTCTTTCCACTTTGTGATAATATGAAGTCTTGAAAGAAAAAGCTTGATATTTTTATTTTGTGTAAAAACATACATTCATTACTATGTCAACATTTCTCAGGTTATTTAATAAGACTATTAATGTTTCACCCAATCAACTGGTGGTTGACCACATCTTCATCACATCATTATCAAAGCTATTCTTCTTTCCCACTTGAGATACCTAAAATATAGGAACCAATTTTATCCACATTGAAAAGCACATAAATGGAAATGTTTGGTAATGTGCCTAATATCACACATCTGGTAGTAGAACTATAATTAAAACCCACAACACTTGATTCCAAATCTTGTGAATCTCTACCAAATCTCATAGTAGAGTCTCTTGTGAAGGAGACTTTTATTCTTAGTAGGACTGTCACAGAAGATAACCCCACGATTCTCTTTACCCATATGCAAGGGATATAAACATGATCCAAGCAAGGATAATCATTCACTCTTTTAGGATGTGATTTTTCATTCAAACAATACAAGATCTGGAACAGATTCTCAAAGGTTCTTTAAGCAAGGACCCAGGAGCATCTTCTTGGATTTCAGAAGATGTTGTGTACTGAAATTCCTGAATCCTGTTTCTCCACCTGTTTTATCGGATTTTGTTTCCAATCCTTTATTCTTCTGATAAATTTGATTTTTATTAATGCTATTCAGAATCGATATCTATTTCTTACTACCAATGAACTATAACTAAAAAAATGCATGGCCATTTACCTTAAACATATCAGTACTGAAAATGTGCTATTTTATTTATTGATGCAATGCCTAGCTTTGCCCAGTCCCTATGACATCAGCACTTTCCCTTATCCATTCTCAGTTCATGTGCCTCAATTTGGATTCACCTTACCCACAGGTCTGAATGTTGGGCAATCCTAGCAGGAAACTTCACTCGCCAGATTTATGGGCTCAGTAATGGGTATGTGACATACATTGATAACATTAGAGCTAATCACAGATATTTTATTAGAACTAATTGAAAAGAAATAACATTCTGATTATATTCAGAGAGAAGAGTACTTGAACAAAAACCATTAAAATAGACATATGACAATGGAAGAGACCTAATTCTGACAAGTGTTTGGGCCCAGGGATCCAACTATCCCTAACCTAGGAACTACCCCTGGAATTACAATAATCTAAGCCATTATGTTGCCTTCCTCTCTCTTTTTTATGTTTTATTCCTGTCACTTGCAGCCAGAGAAGTCTTAGTCAATATCATACCCAGTGAAAATTCTCTCACAATTTGGTTCTAGCACTAACCAACATGTGGAGATAATGCTGCCCTTTTATGCTTTAAAAGAATAGCTGTAATATATTTTTTAGAAGAAACCTTTCATTTGTTGATTTCTTATTATGTGATTTTTACGATGACAAGCACTTTATGTTTACCATTTCAACAGTAACAGCCACATGAGGTAGGTAGTGTTTTTATTTCCATTTTGCAGATGAATAAAAAGAAAATGGTCAAGTGTTTGTACAAAGATGTACTGAAAAAAGAAACAGATACAATACTAGGTCTCTGTGAACTCACTGTGGCTACCTTCTATGGAACAATATGGTGAATAAACTGGAATAAAAACATTAAACACAGTGGGGTAGGGTAGACACTCCCAAGGCAACAGTTACTCCACTATCTGCTAGACCTCTAATAAACATACAGTATACAGATGCCAATTTCTTCTAGAATAGATTGTCCTTTATTTTCTAAATGCCTAAACTATGAACGTCTTGCAATTTGCCATTGATTTATATAAATGATGAAATCATAAATGGTCAATGGTAATCCAAAAAGAAATTATATCTACTATAGAAAATGGTTACTATATTACATTCAAGTTAAGACTTCTACAGTTTAACAGGCTGAATATTGCAAGAGAGGTACCTTAATTCATATTAAAATAATTTAAATAAAAATTACAACCAGGTATTCCGGTTGAATTCTCTTTTCTTCTAATCTCTAGATAATTTTTTTAACCTCCAGTAAGTCTTAGCAAAATCAGAATGTCCTTGGAAATGCCCTTTAAATATGCTTAATGATAAGTGACATTTATTTATGGGAGCAAATCAGAGCAATGCCATTCTTAGGCTCTGTATGGTTCGATTCTGAAACAAATGTTTGTAACGAAATAATAAAAACTCCTAAAATAGAGTTTTATTTTTATGCAAATTCACCAGGAGCCGACTATGGAGTGCAACACAGCATGAGTACATTCAAAATAACAAAGTAACTAAATGGGGAAAGCAACTAAACATAAGAAAGAATAGAGAAGGAAGCTTGATTTATACAGTTTCGAAAAGGAAATTTAGACTTTTCTCCTTATCTTTTGTGGTGGACACACCTAAGGTGGCCCAATAAGTCCCACCCTAGTATAATCTCTTCCTGTTGTGCAGGTAGGTGACTTGCTTCTAACCAATAGAATGTGGCAAAGTGAATGTGCTGTCACTCCTATGATTGTGTTATTTTATACAGAACTCTGTCTTTGACTGGAGTTAGACACTCTTCTGCTGGCTTTGAGAAGCAAAAACCAGTGGGAAGACAACATGATAGGGAACTGTCAGGGCCTCTAGGACGTATAGGAACTCCAGTCAACATGCAGTAAAAAGCCAGAGCCCTTAGTCAAACAGTAACAAGGAAATAAATTTTGCCAGCAACCTGGACAAGCCTGAAAGTGAATTCTTCCTCAGTCAAATCTCAGATGAGATCCCAGCTCAGGCTGACACCATGACAGCAAACTTACAGTTTTGCCTAGAATTCTGACCTATAACTGTTAGATAATCCATATGTGTTGTTTTAAGTTGCTAAATGTGCAGTGATTTGTTACACAGCAATAGAAAATGAATAGACTTTCTGCTCTAAAATTCATGTTCTGCTATATACTTGATGAGACTCAGGACCTATCAGAGAATAGGCATATAGTAAATATTAATTAACTAAAATAAGTGAAAATCATTTTTTATAAAGACAGAATTGTGAATACTCCCTTAGCAATGAAAGGGACTAATGTTCTTTATTTCACAGAAGACCATGATGATCTGAGGATATAATATAAAAATATTTAACTGTTCACAACTGGTTTTGCTATTCTCATAAAAATCCAGATCAAAAGTCATTATAAGTAGATTATTAAATGAGGTTGATATTTCAGGTACCATTTGCACACTAGCATTTGAATTTTAAAGATTCAGAATCACCGCTGAAATAGTTTAGGGCACATTATTAACTTGTAATTGAGAGATAAAATATATGTATTGATTTATTAAAACTATTGTTTTACTTAATGTACTTCTACTTAATGTTCAAGCAAACTCACAACACCTGATAAAAATAATCACCTTGGCAACTTGGAGATGCCCATTTCCAATTAATTTAGTTCATTTAAAATATTTTAAAAATTGTATGTTAATTTAGAAAGTACATATTAATTTCTTTAATATTATATATATAAATATATTTATATATCATATGTAATTTATTATATCTAGTTTCTTAAAATGCCAGATAAATTATTTATATTTATTATAATTATATAATTTCTTTCATATATCAAAAATTACAGATATAACTATATTTATATGTATTTATTATACATATATAAATATCTATAATATTTTAAGAAATTATACATATACTAAGAAAGTATATATATAATAAATTATATATTATAACCCAATGCTGCTAAGTTTGAGGTGAAAATGATATAGTCACATATTGCTAAAATATTATAAATTGGTATCAGTCTTTAAAAAAGCAATTTGAAAAGTATGAGTGAAGGATACATCCATAATCTATAATGCATTAATCCTACTCCTTCTAGGAATAGATATGAATTTTTAAAAGTCAGGAGATATTAAAAGTAAGACATATATTTTAATATCCTTTGTAGCATCAAAGAGAGTAAACAATCAAAATGGAGTCAGCAAGGAAGTAGTTTAGTATATTATGCTGCACAAACTAAATATTATATTAAATAGCTATAAAACTAGAGCTGTAAAAACTAAAGAAAAATATTAACAATTCTTACTATCAAAAATATGAAAAGACACAAGGCATGACACAAGGGTACATGCAGCATAAGCAAAACTCTTGGTCATGAGATTCATGAAATGCTTCATATTGGGGGTGGATAGTGACTTAGGTGCAAACATCCAACTTTTTGTATGACCTTGCACCCTTCCCATTACACATGACCCATCAAACACACATCCACCAATCTGTCAGTCTTTACCAACACAATCAAAAGACTATAAAGAGACAGAACTGTTCTCCATAATTTCTTGAAATGAAAGCATATGCCACGATTATCCCCAAAGTTTAAGATATTTTGCTATGCGTAGTGGTTTGGAAGATTAATTTGAAAGAATACAATTTTCTCAGTGAACACCATCCACTAAGTTCCTCATTTCTCTTACATTTCTTAAATAGGACATAAAACATGGGTCAGCAGTTAGCAGTGGCATCTACAAGGGCCATGACTGTGGAACTGTGTTCTATTCTAGAACAACAATAATATGGTTTGGACCTGTGTCGTCACCCAAATCTTACGTTCAATTGTAATCCTCAATGCTGGAAGTGGGGCCTGCAGGAGGTAATTGAATCCTGGGGGCAGTTTCTCATGAATGGGTTAGCACCATCCCTCTTTGATTCTATCCTCATGATAATAAGCAAGTTCTTATGAGATCTGGTTGTTTAAAAGTGTATAGTACCTCCCTCCTCTCTCTTTTCCTGACTCTGGTCATGTGACATATATGCTCCCCTTTCCTTTCTGCCATGACTGTACGTTTCCTGAGGCTTCCCCAGAAGTGAGCAGATGCTCCTGTGCTTCCTGTACAGCTTGCAGAACTGTGAGTCAATAAACCTTTTTTCCTTATAAACTGCCAGGTGTCATGTATTTCTTTATAGGAGTGTGAGAATGGACTAATACGAAGTTGGATATAGCTTCTCTAGGATGATTAATGGCAAGAAAGACATCAGAGAGACTTCCAATAGGTATTTTAGATAATCCCTTAGTCAACAGATAAAAGCAACAAGAAAGAGTCCATAAATAGCAATGCTGCATATTCAGAAACAGAGACCAAGTGGACAAGAAAAGTAAGTGATAGAAGAGCTTCACCAACATTAAGAAACCACAAAGAGATCAAGTTCCTTTGTATAGCAGCCTGCAACTATACCTTCTGCCCCACAGTTTTCCATCTAGAAAATCTCCAGACTGGCCATACCTATTTCTATTATTCAGCTCTCCAGATTAAGATTTGAGATTTTAAGATAATTTTAAGAGTATCCCTGTGAGAAGGATATATAGGAGGTTTTTATTGTCATGTTTGTAGACAAGATCAGGCCAAGGGTAGACTCTCACATATACAGATGAGTATATAGAAAATACCCAAAATAAAACATAAAACATTTCTATAAAAAAGGAAAAATGAGAACACATAATTCAGGAGAGGAAACAGAAGCTTTTTTCATAAATAACTCTTTAGGCAAAGAAAAAAAAAATATTAGAGAAGTTATTTCTGGTGATTTCCATAAAATTAAATATAGGTATAAAATGAGAGATGAACTAGAAGACGAAATCTACTGATGACATTGCAGAACTAAAAGTAGCCTCAGAAACTGAAGAAAAAAATAATATTGGAGTAGTAAGAGATTGAGGCTGAAAACCCGTTTCAGCATTCAGGGGAAAAAAGACAAAGATTAAAAAAAAATCAAAGTTATGAAATTATAGGATGTATAATAAGACAAAACAAAACCAGATAATTTGTAATCCCCAAAGACCAGAATGAAAGGAAACCAAATATTTAAAGTCTAATATAAGAAAATTTCCTGAATGCTCATGCAAAGATCTTACTAAATGATTGGCAAGGTTAATAGGGGAAAAAAGCACCTATATATAAGGGAAAAATATCTTTTCCCTCCAACATTAGTTTAGCAACATGAATCAAATTATGGGAAAGAAAATGTATAATTTCAAAACTCACTATCCAGATATGCTGTCATTTATGTTGATGGCAAGAGATAAATATTCTTATACAGTCAAGTGTTAGGAAAATAAACCGGAATTGCTGAAAACACTGACATTGAAAAAAAACAAACTGGAAATACTGAAAAGACTGGCATTAAAAAAGAAACAATTTAAAGATACAATTATTCCAAACTAACACTTGAAATGTAATGCAAATCTCAAGATTAAACCAACAAATCTAGGATTGTGTATAAGGGAAACTGAGACTGAGCTAATTTCATTGCCTTTTAAATTAATTTCCTGCTGCCACAAACCATCACCAATTTAGAAGCTTAAAAAACCAAACATTTATTATTTCATAGTTCTGTAGGTCAGAAGGCTGTCAGACTCAGCTACTTTCTCTGCTGAGGGACTGCACAAGGCTGAAATCAAGTTGTCAGCAGGGCAGTTTTCCTTTCTGAAGGCTCTGAAAATGAATTTACTTCTAAACTCATTCAGGCCATTGGCTGACTTCAGTTCTCTGTGGTTGTAGGACTCAGGCTCCATTTCCTTGCTGATGTCAACTGGGGGATATTCTCAGTCTCTGGAGCAACCAGCATTCCTTGGTACATGGAACCCTCCTTCCATCCTCAAAGCCAGTTACTAGGGTCAGGTCCTTTTCACCCTTCAAATCTCTCTGATCTCCCTTCTGCCTCATCTCTCCTATGCCTTCTCTTGTCATCCTATCTCTTTGATTAATGCTTCTGCTTTCTTCTTCCACTTACATGAGCTCTTCTGATTGCATAGGGCCTCCTCAGATAATATAGGGATTATTTTAATATCTTCCCATAATCTGAAAATTTTCTTCGCAGCACTACCTCATTCTAGGTAGTGTTTGATTGAATGATCAGTGGATGGAATCTTGGGGTGACATATTGAGAATCCAGCCCACCACACCTGGCAAAGAAAGCATTCAGACATATTGTCATTTTGTTGATGATTCACAAATATATTTTCAAGGAAGAGGTCTGTTATTTTAAGACTTAAAGGTAATTACTTGCTGGGTGCCAGTAATCCTAGCACTTTGGGAGGCTGAGGTAGGCGGATCACTTGAGGTCGGGAGTTCGAAACCAGCTTGGTCAACATGGTGAAACTCTGTCTCTACTAAAAACATAAAAAAAAAAATTAGCCAGGTGTGGTAGCGGGTGCCTGTAATCCCAGCTACTTGGGAGGCTGAGCCAGGAGAATTGCTTGAACCCGGGAGGTGGATGTTGCAGTGAGCCGAGATTGCGCCACTGTACTTCAGGCTGGGAGACAGGGCAAGACTCTGTCTCGAAGAAAAAAAACAGTTAATTATTAAGAAATTTAAATGTGTTTGCTCTTGCTTCTCTAGTTCTTTTAATTGTGATGTTAGGGTATCAATTTTAGATCTTTCCTGCTTTCTCTTGTGGGAATTTAGTGCTATAAATTTCCCTCTACACACTGCTTTAAATGTGTCCCAGAGATTCTGGTATGTTGTATCTTTGTTCTCATTGGTTTCAAAGAACATCTTTATTTCTGCCTTCATTTCATTATGTACCAGTAGTCATTTAGGAGCAGGTTGTTCAGTTTTGATGTAGTTGAGCGGTTTTGAGTGAGTTTCTTAATCCTGAGTTCTAGTTTGATTGCACTGTGGTCTGAGAGACAGTTTGTCATAATTTCTGTTCTTCTACATTTGCTGAGGAGTGCTGTACTTCCAACTATGTGGTCAATTTTGGAATAAGTGTGATGTGGTGCTGAGAAGAATGTATATTCTGTTGATCTGGGGTGGAGAGTTCTGTAGATGTCTATTAGGTCTTCTTGGTGCAGAGTTGAGCTCAATTCCTGGATATCCTTGCTAATTTTCTGTCTTGTTGATCTGTCTAATGTTGCCAGTGGGGTGTTAAAGTCTCCCATGATTATTGTGTGGGAGTCTAAGTCTCTTTGTGTTTCTCTGAGGACTTGCTTTATGAATCTGGGTGCTCCTGTATTGGATGCATACATATTTAGTATAGTTAGCTCTTCTTGTTGAATTGATCCCTTTACCATTATGTAATGGCCTTCTTTGTCTCTTTTGATCTTTGTTGGTTTAAAGTCTGTTTTATCAGAGACTAGGATTGCAACCCCTGCCTTTTTTTTGTTTTCCATTTGCTTGGTAGATCCTCCTCCATCCCTTTATTTTGAGCCTATGTGTGTCTTTGCATGTGAGATGGGTCTCCTGAATACACTAAACTAATGGGTCTTGACTCTTTATCCAATTTGCCAGTCTGTGTCTTTTAATTGGAACATTTAACCCATTTACATTTAAGGTTAATATTGTTCTATGTGAACTTGATCCTGTCATTATGATGTTAGCTGGTTATTTTGCTTGTTAGTTGATACAGTTTCTTCCTAGCATCCATTGGGTCTTTACATTTTGGCATGTTTTTGCAGTGGCTGGTACCAGTTGTTCCTCTCCATGTTTAGTGCTTCCTTCAGGAGCTCTTGTAGGGCAGACCCAGTGGTGACAAAATCTCTCAGCATTTGCTTGTCTGTAAAGGATTTTATTTCTCCTTCACTTATGAAACTTAGCTTGGCTGGATATGAAATTCTGGGTTGAAAATTCTTTTCTTTAAGAATGTTGAATATTAGCCCCCACTCTCTTCTGGCTCGTAGAGTTTCTGCCAAGAGAACCGCTGTTAGTCTGATGGGCTTCCCTTTGTGGGTAACCCGACCTTTCTCTCTGGCTGCCCTTAACATTTTTTCCTTCATTTCAACTTTGGTGAATCTGAAGATTATGTCTCTTGGAGTTTCTCTTCTCCAGGAGTATCTTTGTGGCATTCTCCGTATTTCCAGAATTTGAATGTTGGCCTGCCTTGCTAGGTTGGGGAAGTTCTCCTGGATAACATCCTGCGGAGTGTTTTCCAACTTCGTTCCATTCTCCCCGTCACTTTCAGGTATGCCAATCAGACATAGATTTGGTCTTTTCACATAGTCCCATATTTCTTCGAGGCTTTGTTCATTTCTTTTTTACTCTTTTTTCTCTAAACTTCTCTTCTCGCTTCATTTCATTCATTTGATCTTGAATCACTGATGCCCTTTCTTCTAGTTGATTGAGTCGGTTACTGAAGCTTGTGCATTTGCCACGTAGTTTTCTTGTCATGGTTTTCATCTCTATCAGACCATTTAAGCACTTCTCTACATTGGCTATTCTAGTTAGTCATTCGTCAAATCTTTTTTCAAGGTTTTTAGCTTCTTTGCACTGGGTTCATACTTCCTCCTTTAGCTCAGAGAAGTTTGATCGTCTGAAGCCTTCTTCTCTCAATTCATCAAAGTCATTCTCCATCTAGCTTTATTCTGTTGCTGGTGAGGAGCTGCATTACTTTGGAGGGGCAGAGGCACTCTGATTTTTAGAATTTTCAGCTTTTCTGCACTGCTTTTCCCCATCTTCGTGGTTTTATCTACCTTTGGTCTTTGATGACAGTGACATACAGATGGGGTTTTGGTGTGCATGTCCTTTCTGTTTGTCAGTTTTCTTTCTAACAGTCAGGACCCTCCGCTGCAGGACTTTTGGAGTTTGCTTGAGGTCCACTCCAGACCCTGTTTCCCTGGGTATCAACAGCGGAGGCTGCAGAAGAGTGAATATTGCTGAACGGCAAATGTTGCTGTCTGATCGTTCCTCTGGAAGCTTCATCTCAGAGGTGTACCCTGCCGTGTGAGGTGTGAGGTGTCAGTCTGCCCCTAGTGGGGGATGTCTCCCAGTTAGGCTTCTCGGGGGTCAGGGACCCATTTGAGTAGGCAGTCTGTCCGTTCTCAGATCTCAAACTCCATGTTGGGAGAACCACTACTCTCTTCAAAGCTGTCAGACAGGGACATTTACATCTGCAGAGATTTCTGCTGCCTTTTGTTTGGCTATGCCCTGTCCTTAGAGGAGGAGTCTACAGAGGCAGGAAGGCCTCCTTGAGCTGCAGTGGGCTCCACCCAGTTCAAGCTTGCCAGCCACTTTGCTTACCTACGTAAGCCTCAGCAATGGCGGGTGCCTCTCCCCCAGCGTCACTGCCACCTTGCAGGTCAATCTCAGACTGCTGTGCTAGCAATGAGGGAGGCCCCGTGGGTGTGGGACCCTCCAAGTCAGGCACAGGATATAATCTCCTGGTATGCCATTTGCTAAGACCCTTGGTAAAGTGCAGTATTAGGGTGGGAGTGACCCTATTTTCCAGTTGTTGTGTGTCATGATTTTCCTTGGCTAGGAAAGGGAATTCCCTTCCCCCTTGCGCTTCCCAAGTGAGGCAATGCCTCTCCCTGCTTCATCTCTCACTCGTTGTGCAGCATCCACTGTCCTGCACCCACTGTCCAACGTGCCCCAGTGAGATGAACCCGGTACCTCAGTTGGAAATGCAGAAATCACCCATCTTCTGTGTCACTCATGCTGGGAGCTGGAGGCTGGAGCTGACAAAGGGCTAATATCCAGAACCTACATAGAACTCAAACAGATTTACATGAAAATAACGAACAATCCCATCAAAAAATGGGCAAAGCATATGAACAGACACTTCTCAAAAGAATACATTTACGCAGCCAACAGACACATGAAAAAATGTTCGTCATCACTAGCCACTGGAGAAATGCAAATTAAAACCACAATGAGATACCATCTCACACCAGTCAGAATGGCGATCATTAAAAAGTCAGGAAACAACAGGTGCTGGAGAGGATGTGGAAAAATAGGAATACTTTTACACTGTTGGTGGGACTGTAAGCTAGCTCAGCCAATGTGGAAGACAGTGTGGTGATTCCTCAAGGATCTAGAACTAGAAATACCATTTGACCCAGCCATCCCATTACTGGGTATATACCCAAAGGATTATAAATCATGCTGCTATAAAGACACATGCACACGTATGTTTATTGCAGCACTATTCACAATAGCAAAGACTTGGAACCAACCCAAATGTCCATCAATGACAGACTGGATTAAGCAAATGTGGCACATATACATCATTGACTACTACACAGCCACAAAAAAGGATGAGTTCATGTCCTTTGTAGGGACATGGATGCAGCTGGAAACCATCATTCTCAGCAAACTCTCCCAAGAACAGAAAACCAAACACCGCATGTTCTCACTCATAGGTGGGAACTGAACAATGATATCACTTGGACACAGGAAGGGGAACATCACACACTGGGGCCTGTTGTGGGGTGGGGCAGGGGGGAGGGATAGCATTAGGAGATATACCTAATGTAAATTATGAGTTAATGGGTGCAGCACACCAACATGGCACATGTATACATATGTAACAAACCTGCACATTGTGCACATGTACCCTAGAACATAAAGTATAATAAAAAAGAAAAAAGATATATAATATTGGCTGGATGCAGTGGCTCACGCCTGTAATCCCGGCACTTTGGGAGGCTAAGGTGGGTGGATCACTTGAGGTCAGGAGTTTGAGACCAGCCTGGCCAACATGGCACATGTATAAATATGTAACAAAACTGCACGTTGTGCACATGTACCCTAGAACATAAAGTATAATTAAAAAAAAGAAATTTAAAAATACAATGTGTCATTTCTAAGTACCTCAAAAGAGAAAATAAAACAAACGATGTAGCAAAAGATATACAGAAAAGGAAAATGGAAGGAAACATAAAACAGAAGGAAATAGCTAAATTTAAAATTAATAATTATATCAGTAGAGACAATAAATGAAAAGAAGTATAAAAAAGAAACTATACAATCTTAGATTAAAAAATAAAAGCAGGATAACACCCTTACAATATAAAATTCAGAATCCATAGAAGAGATTGACTAAGTCAACTAAACAAAAAGCAAATATTTTTACATATCAAAAAACAACAAAGTCAGAATATAAATAAAGTAGAAAACTATGTGCTGCATGGCTGCTATAAATGGAAGAAAAACAATCCAATGGAAAAATAGCAAACAATCAGGATTGAGAATTGAAAGAAAAACACACAAATAATTTTTAAAAATATCTGAACAGCTGCTCAACTCATAGCAAGAAAAATAAGAATAAAAATTACACTCAAAATCTTATTTTAACCTATCAGAGTAGCAAAAAACCAAATGTTTAATAAACATTTGGTAAAGAAAACATTTCTTACACTGCAGATGAGAGTAAAGATGCACATAACCTCACTGGAGGGTGATGTAGAAAAGTTTTTTGTTTTTTTTTTTTGACAGAGTCTCACTCTGTCACCCAGGCTGGAGTGCAGTGGTGTGATCTCAGCTCATTGCCACCTCTGTGTCCTGGGCTCCAGCCATCCTTCTCCCACCTTAACCTCCTAAGTAGCTGGGAACACAGGTGTGCGCCACCATTCCCTGCTAATTTTTTTTTGCTTTGGTAGAGACGGGGTTTCACCATGTTACCCAGACTGGTGTCAAACTCCTGAGCTCATGCAATGAGCCTGAGGTGGAAAATGCTGGGATTACAAGTGTGAGCCACTGTGCCCAGCTGCAAAAGTCTCTTTTTTTAAATAAACTATATTTTAGAAGTTTTGGGATTAAAGAAAAATTATGAACACAATTACAGGTACATCACACCAACCAGTCTCCCCTACTATTAACATCTAACATGTATTAATATGCAGCATTTGTCACAATTAATGAACCAATGTTGATGTATCATTAACTAAATTCATACTTGATTGGTATTTCTTTTTTTTTACCTAATACCCTTTTTCTAATCCAAGATCCATCCAGGTAAAAAGGTTACAGTTAGAGATCTTGTCTCCTTAGGCTCCTCTTGGCTATGACAGTTTTCCAACTTTCCTTGTTTTCTATGCCTTTGGTAGCTTTGAGGAATACTGGCCAGGTATTTTGGAGAAGTCCTTCAATTAGGATTTGTCTGATATATTTCTCATGATTTGCCTGGTCTGGCATTTTGAGGAGAAAGGACACAGAATAAAGTGCCATTCTCATTACAACATATCAAGAGAATGTAGTATGAACATAACTTATCATATGGATATTAACCTCATTCACCTCACTGAGATAGTGTCTGTCAGGTTTCTCCACTGTAAAGTTACTTTATCCACTTTTTCCAGGCAGTCTTCTTTGAAAAGAAGTCATCGTGTATAGCCCACAATTAAGGAATTGAGGAATGATGCTATAACTTTGTGAGAGAAGAGTATATATATCAAGCATTTGAAATTCTTCTGTATAAGAGATTTGTCTAGCTTTCATTTATTTATTAAGTCATTTATTTATATCAGCAGGGTCTTATGGATATCCATGTTATAGTTTAAATTATAGTCCAATACTACTTTATTTATTTTTGGTTCATATTAGCTCTGCTTTGGACATTAAGAACCTTTAGTTGGCCCTGCATCCCTTTGACATACTTTTACCATCATGGGTTTTTGTTAAGCACTTTTTAACTTCCTAGCACCATAAGATACTCCAGAATCATCTTGAGTATTTCCTGCGCCAATCCATAAAATCAGCCATTTCTTCAAGGAGATCTTCAAGGAGTTCCACTCATTGGATAATGGTATTAGAAACCAAGACCTGCATGCCAGGTGTGCTTGCTGCTACTGATGTATACCTGCTTTAGGCCTGCTAAGCTGACACGAACGGCAAGGAAACAGGTGAACACTAATCCATGCACACAAAAGTACCTATAAATATTTCTATATGTATCTATCTGTAGGTATATTAAACTGAACTTGAGCTCATATTAATGTCCCTAATTCCAATCCATAACCACATAGATCATGAAGGTGCCTCCCATTACTTACCTGTAAACTCCCACTCCAACAGTGAAGGCAATGTCTTTTAAATAAAGAATACACTCAACACTTTCACCTAACAGACATATTTATACATATACAAGGGTATTCACTGTAGTAACGTGAATGAAAAGTCAAGATACAAAAATAACGTTATCATCAATAGGTGACTAACTAAATAAATTTATTCCAGATGCAGCCATTATATAAGCTCTGTCTATTCTGTTTGGAAAAGATCTCCCAGGTGTAGCATTCAGTAAATGAATGAATAGCTAGACATGTGAACCAAAGACGAATAACAGAAATCAAAGAAAAAATATAGAACATTATATGAAAAATCTAGATTTAGAAAGACCTTTTAACTAAGGTAGGAAATTTAGCAGTTGGGAAAAAAATAAAGCATCTCCTCACACTGTATGCAACAATTAACTTCAGAGGAGTTAGACTAAATGGGAAAAAACCTGCGTGACCTTATACATATGTTTAATGATCAAAATAAAACATAATTCATACCACTAGTGGCAAAACACCATACAATCAATAGCATAAACACCATTAATTTCATTCAGTGGCAAAAATAACCAATATATTATCAATAAATGATGGGTAGTTTTGAAAAATGCGTATTTAAATTTATCCATGTAATCATGAACTACTTGTACCCCAAAAGCTATTGAAAGAAAAATGCTAAAAATAATAATAAATAAAATTAGCGTTAAAAGAAAATATATATATTTGTAATGCACATGACATATCAATATCTATAATATTAAAATAAAGCTAATAAATTGATATGAAAAGATGATGAAATAGAAATGTAGAAATTATGAACAGAATATTAAAGGAAAGGCACATTCAAGTAGCTAATAAACATCGGAAAACATCAACCTTCCCAATTAATCAGAAAAATGCATTAAAATGAATTATCACTTTACACTAAAAGAATGGGCAGAAATTGAAATATTTATACAACTATCTTATTCTGCGAAATTATGGGTAAATTTTACCTTTCCTCTTAAGATTTTATGTGTCATCTGTTCCCACCCCACAATAAACACGTATTATTTACATATCAGACAAGCAGAGTTATTTTTATTTAAAAAATTAGAAATAAAAATAAAACATGGGCACCTGTAATTCAAAAAAGAAAAACACAAATTGAAAATAAATATATAAAACATTTTTAATTTTACCTGAGATAAAGGCACTATAAATTAAGGCAATGCCCTTTATTGCCTAACAGGTTTTCAGTTCTGAAAAATATTGAAAATAGTAAACAGATGTGACCTATACCATTTAGTCAGTAAGTTAGTAGAAGCTTTTTATAGTAACTTTCAAATATGTATGAAATATTTACACATGCATATTTTTTAGTCAACAATGGAAGTTCTAACAACTGAAGCTAAAGAAATAATCTAGGATTTTTGGTTTAACCGTAAGATTGATTGCTACAGTGTTAGTTATATCTCAGTCACTACAGACTCACAATAAAAGATAACCTTGTTATTTAACAGGGTTGGCTAAATATATTTTGACACAGCCATATAATACATGTAACACTCTCATATACCGAAATCATAATATTGAGAGAAATCAACATCTTGACTAATAAGGATATGGGAGGACAACCACAGTGTTACAAGAAAATAACAAAATTGTAAAAGGCAGAATTTATTTTTTAAACACTATATACACACATCTATACATCTATAACTATATCCCTATCCCTATGTAAATATGAACAATGGTTATTTTTCAGCGTAAGATTTTTTAAATGTTTTAAAATAATTTTATATTATGATAATTAGTAAATATAATATTTTATTTTATAAATGCCTTCTTACAGAAATTGGAAATATTTTATAATGCATTTTTACTACTTTTGCAATTAGCACATGGATGTGTGTGGACAGATGAGAAAAACACAATAAAACATGAAAAAAGAATTTTAGGTAACTACTATTTTCACGATTTTAAAAATTATTATTGAAATGCATTCTAAGTGAAATAGAAGGTATAAGAACCTTGGTAATTTTTTTTCCTTCAGACTCCAGATTTGGATAATCACTTCTATTTTAAAAGTCCATAGTAAGAATCTGAACCAGAATGGAAAATCAGTTGTAGGTAATAAAGTTGAAGAAGACATCAACATGCCATAGGGAAACTATAACAACTCTGTACTTGAGTGGGAATTAGGTCAGTCAGTACACACTTTAGTGAACGTGCCACTTGGGGCAAAATTATAATTTGCCTGAATCACATCAGCAGACTCACTGGTGGCCCATTTGTAAATCGTAAAGTTTTGTCACTTCCTCTCTGAATATGGGCATCCTAATCCCTCACTCCTCTTTCACATTAGCTCCTTTTTTTATTAAGAAAGGCATTTTGGGTTTTTTTTTGCTTATTTTCCCCGTCTTTCAATTTCAGCAAAAGGCAAGCAGGCAAACTACCTTCAAGGTATGCCAGCTCACCTAAAGGAAGAAAACCATTTCCTTGGGATGAAAAAAACTAAATGATGTGATTACTTAAATTACTACAAAACTTCCCTTTAGCTGGTTACAGGAATGCCTGCATAACATCACATTAAAGATGGATGTCTGTCATTACACAAATACACGCAAACATGTTGACACAGCAGAATTTAATGTAGGCACATCCAACACCATCCATTAAACAATCATTTGGGTCACTATGTTTCTAATGAGAGCAACATCAACAGGGAGAGCAAAAACAAACAAGCAAAAACAAACCCCAAACAGGCTTCAGATGTATATGAAATATTGTCAATTTGAATAACAGAAACATTTGCTAAATAATACATGTAGGCAATAATAGAGAACAGTTTATTTGGGGAATTTTTAGGGAGAGTGAGGGTGGCAGTACTAGTAACCTACATATTGAAAGATGTGGCCACAAAAGATGTGTTATTTTCCAGTTTTGAATAAATCTCTAAAGCAATCTCAAATTGTTGTGGATCATATAAAATCTCGTATCTTCACTTGATGGCAAATCACCATTAAAATATTCAGTCATCAGTTTGGGAATGTACTACTTTATTTTGAGGAAATGAGAATTACAAAATATGTTTTAAAAAATCTCCCCTCAAAGCCTATCACAGATACATAAACACGAATACATATAGGTACATATACTTGCCTTTCATCAATTATCAGTAGAGTTCTCTCATTGTTTATGTAATTATACTAACATGATGCTGATGATGATGAGGATGTAACAAAGACATGAGATATTTACATATTTTGCTTTCTGCAGCTTCTAAATTCCAAAAATACAGGCATAAAATCACCTGTTCAATTAGGCATACTCCTACTGAAGTGACAGAAATAGCAGACAGACATAACTTTCTGAGGCATTTTCAAAAGCATTTGGAAATAAAAATAGAATCAGAGCTAGAAAATAAACTCACTTTATTATTTTTAAAACATTAGAAAAATTGAAACTTTTACATAAAGATGAGACTACATATTGCTTTTGAAAATAGTGAATATTTTACAATTCTTATTCCTGTCCTCTGACTTGGGATATCTTTGCCAGGAAGGTTTCCCAAATAGAGACGACTGGATGGGAATCCCTCAGGAGATGCCAAGTATTCACTTGGTGGGAAAGTTGAGTTTTGTCCAATTTTCTAAGAGGCAGTGTTGAAGATAGTGACTAAGAGGGAGAATGTAATGTTTAGTTCTTAAAAATTTCATTCACAATACATTTGTCTAGCCTTTAAGACCTATAAGACATTTTTATGCATATTCACTTTTAAAATAAACATTACACCCTTTCAGAGAAGAAAAGAAATTTATTCATTTATTTTTTATTGTATTTATTTTATTTATTTATTTATTTATTTATTTATTTTGAGACAGAGTCTCGCTCTGTCGCTCAGGCTGGAGTGCAGTGGCGTGATCTCAGGTCACTGTAAGCTCCGCCTCCCGGGTTCACGCCATTCTCCTGCCTCACCCTCCCGAGTAGCTGGGACTACAGGCGCCCGCCACCATGCCTGGCAAATTTTTTTGTATTTTTAGTAGAGATGGGGTTTCACCATGTTAGCCAGGATGGTCTCGATCTCCTGACCTCGTGATCTACCCGCCTCAGCCTCCCAAAGTGCTGGGATTGCAGGCTTGAGCCACTGTGCCCAGCCTCTAAGAAATTTGTTTTTAATATCACTTCAAACATGTGAAGAAACAGAGTCACAGATAAGCTATGGAATTTACCCAAGTCACAAAGTAAGGGCCAGCATCAGAACAGAAATTTATCTTTTACCTCCTAAATATCTATTCTTTCCAACATATTAACCAATTTGTAATGATTGGAAATGATACATTACTAGGTCTTGCCCCATATTTTCTAAAGCAGAGTTCCAGGGGATAACTTTTAGGGAAATATATGTTATAGCAAACTCCTTATGTGATGCTTGTACACAACTAAGTATGTCACCACCTTGTCATATCATTCACCCAGTGTTGTAGAGGTCACTTTTTCAAATACGTAACAAGTATATAATTTCATTAAACAGAAATAAAATATATTTCTCACTTTGAAAGAGGTTTAAATAAAGACATGCCATTATTTGCAAATGAGTCTTTTAGGTCTTTCTAAATACTAACCTTGGAAAAACCCTGGAATATATAAAGAATCCAATGTTACAAACTCTACAGCCTTCTTAGGAAACATCTCTAGGTGTCTGAATAACCATGCACAGATAATGAGAACAACAACAAAATATCAAACCCAGTATTATTTCTTCCATTCACTACCCAATTGTATTCTTTTTTCTGTACATATTTTTCAAACCTGCCAGCATTGTCCTTCCCTTATAGTCTACCTCAGGAAGATTTATGACATCTCTGAAATCTAGCTGGAGACAAAACAAACATTTGTTCAGCAATTAAATATTTAGAGGTGTGATGGCTGTAGCTCAAGTTCTTGTCTACATGTGTAAAAGAGTTTATTACGTTTTTCATTCAACAAACATTTATATGCCAGGCATGAAGCAAAGCACTAGAGATATAAAGAAAAATAGAACATAGCTCCATTCTCCAGAAATCCACAATAAGATGCTAAATATGTGAAGAAAACCAACAGAATGAACTCTAAGGGGTCAAGCCTTAGGGACTTTGTCTTGTTAGATTCTGAATCTCGAACACACAGAACATTGTTTGGAACACATGAGAAGCTCAATAAACATTTGGTAAATTAAGAATTTGAGAAAGTAGGTTTTTGTTAATCCAATTAACAGGCTCGTTCTAGAAATGTTGTTTTCTCACTTTCCTGTAGATGCATATTCGCAACTTCTACATTCATTATATTGCATCATAGGTGACCTTCCAAAACGGCAATATAAGATGCTTCATTTATGAGTTCTTATCCCCAAGAATCGTCACTGTGTTGTCTTTTTCTTTTTTTTTTTTTTTTTTTTTGGTTGATTAGTTCAGATGAGCTCTGTGAGCATCCAAAAGTAACATTAAATAAAAATTTTCAGGCAAATGTATCTTTTTCAAGTAACACTTTTTGTTTAGAATAAGAGAATTTTTAAAAATCCAGTAATAAGATACTTAGCAAGAAGTCAAATATAAAGCCCTTTGCTTTTCTTTACTGGGACACGCTTTTTACGAAAGTATCCTCATCTGATATGGTAGATGCTGTGGTGAGCTGCCCAGACCCCCTTCAGCACCAAGGCCCTAACTCTCCCAGCTGCTGGGAGTACTGGCAGCTGGTGTTTCTCCTAGAATTGCCCCTGTCCAAAGCCATGCTCCTTCTCCAGGGGCAGTCCATATCTAGTGACTTGTCCAAGTGCCTCAAGGCAGAGCAGCTCTGGGGAAATGAACCCAATCCAAAATCCACTATGGGTTCATTTGAGGCCTGTGTTGTGACTGCATAGAAGTTCATCGTCTTCCTCTATCCTCCTGTTCCTGCCATTCCCTCACAAATGTTTTCCAGAGTTCTCCCCAGTAAACCTCCTGTATATACATCTGTCTCATAGCCTGTTCTCCAGAGAACCTAACTTCAGACACCCTATATGAATGCCTATGCTGTATTTGCATAACTATGATCAAGTCAATTAACATCCCCGAGCTTCATTTTCATTCAATCTGTAACATTAAGAGATTGAAGTGGGTGATTTCCAAGGGCCTTACTACCTCTTAAGTTGTATGATTTGCTACTCAATAATCTTATTATGAGATAAATAGGTGGTATATTCCTTAGATATTTGAAAGAAAGAAAGGCATGATAATCATCAATCTTGAAGAGAAGGATTTGGATAATACTGTTCAAATCCAATTTTCATATTAAGATGATAAAACAATACCTTCTTTCTTAGACCTCTGGAAAAGAATTGTCTGAGAATTTTGTTTTTGACTGGTTGAGTTGGTATCTAAAGTACAGTCTCTGTTGCCTTGAGCAGGGATTGAAGGAAACAGTAGTATTTAACTTGGAGCTCAGTGATAGCATGGGGGAGGTAAACGCATAAAAATAGAACAGAATCAGGATGGTAAAAATCCAAAAGGGCCTCCAAACAGTTGTGCATTTCGAACCACGTTTTACAAAACCAAAACAACATGCAGTAACAGCTGCAGCTACAATAATGCTATTAACACTCCCCTCCACCCCAACCACTATTCACTGGGCTTTACTGGGGCACACAGGTGTACTTGAGCAATGGAAACTCAGCATGCAGTATCTTCTCAATGCCTGACAGGTGATGAGGATGCGATAAATATTTGTTGAAGGTATTGTTTACCATAAAGTCTCCTTTTTAGTACAGTACCAGGCACAAAGTAATCACTCAAATATTTGCTGATTGGGTAGTGGATGAATGGATGAATGAATAAAAACATAAATAAAACTTTGTTATTTTCTTGCTCCACTCAGCTTTAGCCAGATAAAGTTTTCTTTCTCTTTCAGCTGGAAGCTACATTGTACAAAATCACCTTCCTTCATCTCTTCCTGTATTCCCAAGAGACCAGGTTTTCCGGTTATTTATTCTGCAATATCCTGGACATTTCTTTCTCAGTGCTCATATCAGTTTGCAACTACACATTTTTTTGTGATTATTTCACTAATGTCTCTTCAAAGTTTCCCACAGGCTGGACTCTTGCTATTTTGTTTTAATTACCACTGGACTTTAGTACAATGCCTGACACACAGCTTGCACTTAATATCCATTTATTGGATTGATGAATTGATGGATGAATGAATGGATATTGAATGAATGGATGGATGAATGGAGAAAAAGAGATAAATGAGAGTGAGAGAAGAATTAGGAAAGCCAGGTAGATTTTTTCGTTTCCTTACCATTCAGTGGAAATGAAATACGAGGACTGGATCTAAATCTCAGTCAAAAAAGAAAAAGAAAAAAAAAAAAAAAAGACTCAAAGGAATGACAGAAACCAAAAAGCCTGAAAAACTATGCCTCATTTAGAAGCGGGATTAATACTTTTTTGACATATGAATGTGGTACTTCAACTGGAAATTGTGTAGAATTTTGGTGTCAGCGAAGTAAAGGCTGAGGAGGTGGTTTGGTAAGGGATGTACAGGCCTATGCTAGTTGATCCTATTTAAAGAAAGAGCTAAGCCTGAGGGAATTGCATCAGTTAATTGGGGGAAAAAAAGGTGCCAGCCAGAAATGGCCATGGAGTTAGGGTGACTGAAGAATACTAAGTCAGGGAAGTCAAAACTGAAAAAGTTTAATGAAGGTGGCTGCGATTAGTACTGTCAGCCGCAGCAGAGGGGTCAGGAAAAAGAGCTGGCTCCCTTACATTGCTCATTAATACTTTGAGCTATTAAGTCCGATGTGAAACCTGAAGTGCAAAATGAATTTCTTCTTGTGCTTGCCTTTTATAGCTATTCCTGTTGACATCTACAACAAAGAATTTTTTCTCTTCAGGGTGAACTGTTTTTTTGTTTGTTTGTTTGTTTGGGAGTACAGAAAGCTAATTTTGAAAGTTGGGAACTATTTGGCCCTTTTTAATAGGTTTATATAAAATTCAATCCCCAAAATAGATCTTATCTGCTGATACTCAAAAGATAATGGGTTTACTTTATTTTACCTGGTAAAAACCAGAGCAAGGCTTTACCAATCAGAGTTTCAGGCTACAACACTCCCACTTGGGAACCCTAGATGATCCATCAATAAATCCCATGTTTATCATCATCTGGCTCTTTTCCTGCCTGCATCAGAATCCCAGAGGGTACTATTAAAAGTACACATTTTGGTGTCTTACCTGTAAGAAATCTGATTTGAAGTCCAAGAGGAGTTTCTACAAATTTAATAAGCAGCTCAGGTGTTCTGGATGCACATTGTAGTTTTCAAAATTCTCTTAGAGTTTATGCAGAATTCATCTTTTTGCACTTGGCATTTAGAAGACTTGTTTAAATCATACATATATTTTAATCAAAGGTGGGGTACTTTAGTCAAAGGTGAAGAAGAAAAGTCTACTTTTTAAAGATATGCCAAATATCATACTGTCAAGAGGTCTGAATATGTCAGTAATAAAGACAATAATAAAAACCTGATTGGTTGGTTTTTTATTTATGGACTTGCCTTTTCACCTGGGGATGAAACTGGTGGATAATATTACTTCCCATGACTTAGCACCACCAGGGATAAAGACTTCTTCATTTAATAAGTGATTTTCATTTCTAATATTGGGTAGTCCCCATTTTATGAATTATTCATCATGCCAGCCTTCCACCAGAGTAACATCAGTTTAAAATTTACAAGGCACGAAACACAACATTGCAATTCCTCAAAAAAAAAAAACCCAATACACAGCATGTTCATAATTGTCTTTATTGCTGTATCTTTCTGTCTTCCCTATCACATGCCCAGAGCATGTGAGGAAAGGACAGGGTAGTCACAGAGGCTTTCTTGGTGAACAGGTTAGATGTTGACACAGTCAGATATTTTCTTTTATATATTTCTTGAACATTTCTTTTATTTTTGAAGGGTGCAGGATCTTAAATTATAAAAAAAAAAAAATTCCATTAGAATGCCATCTGTGGTGCTTTTGGCATTTCTGTTCTTCACTTAATTCTTAAAAACACATACCTTCTGTAACACCTGGCCTTATACTTTCACATCCCTCTTCTCCCTAGAGTTTATCAGATTTGTTTGAACTAATATTAAGGGTTTTCTTTAAGGATAAAAAAATCTTTCAAAGATATTCCAAGCCTTATCAGTATGCTGAATGGAAGACTAAGGCTTTATAAGAAAGTGGTAGGAAAGCTTCTTAGGGTATGTTTCTAATGGCTGTGAAGCCACAGTAGCTAATAGGTGAGAACTGAGTAAATCCTCCATTTGTTTAAGCTGATAATATTTTTGCCAGCTTTGTGAAACAAATGCTGTGTGTGAAGTTTCTTAGCTAAGATTTCTTAACTCAGCATCCAAGCCATTACCCATTACCATGAAGAATGTGGCAGTAGTTGAACACAAAGAGATACTTTATGGGATTGAACTGTGAACAGCTGATGAAGATGAGGCTCCTAGATAGACTGAACAGAAACATTTTATTATCATGCCTAAAGGATCCTCTCTGCTAGAATGGTAATGAGTTAGTACATGCTGCCAGATAATCCTGCTTAAATGTTTTACTGCCTGCGTCTTTTCACTTCTTGCCTTTACTTCCATCTCCCATTGTATCTGAGAGGTGACATAGGCCTCTCTCCGGCCAAGACTGTTGATCCTTTATCCTCATGTAAAAAAACAAAATAAATAAAAATTACCCTTTAAGGCCTTCTCCACTTCTACCCACCTCATCTCTCATCCTTTCTTATGGCTCTTGGCTAATCTGGTCCGCTCTACTTTTGTTGAATACCTTGTATCCGGTTTGTATGCCTTCTCTTCAATCTTAAGCCCTTCCTCCATATGCCTTTGAGCTACCTCGTCAACAGACAGCTTTTTAGTTCCACACGTTTTTCTCATACATTCCACATTCTCTATGACTGCCATAGTGCAGTCTCTACCTGGCTCTTAACGTTTTCTGAATTGCATCTTCTTTTAAAGCTTTCAATCAAAGGCCTGATCTTCTGGCAATGATCTCCATTACTCAGAGCACATTGTCTCTGGATGTTTAACTTCTCTATTTTCTCTCTCTGTGGGTCTTCTTCTCTTATGTCCTTATTCACTTATCTATCAAACTTAGATCCTCCACTTCATTCGTTTCTCCACTCAAATATATCTCAAGTTCCTAGGGTTTTTCCAAGCATTGGTTGTCCTTGGAAATACAGCAATAAACAATACAAACAGTATTTGAGTTACAATATTTTGACTTAGGATTTGTCAACTTTATGATGATGTGAAAGCATGACATATTCAGGAGAAACCACACTTTGAGTCACCCTAAAACCATTCTAATTTGTACTTTCAGTACAGCATTCAATAAATTACATGAGATATTCAATACTTCATTTTACAATAGGCTTTGTGTTAGATAATTCTGCTCAACTGTAGGCTAATGCAAGTGTACTGACATGTGTAAAGTAGACTAGGCAAGGCTATGCGATTCAGTAAGTTAGATGTATGCATTTTTAATTCATGATATTTTCAACTTATGATGGTTTTATGAGGACATAATCCCATCGTGAGTCAAGGAGCATCTGCACAGACAATATTACTGAACTTGTGGAAGGTACATTCAACCGTGTGTGCTCTTGCTGAATCCTGAAATCACATGATTGCTTATCTATTATACCCTCTCAGAAAAATTCTATCCAGGATCATATTAGATGTTCACCACCTTTGCTCTTACACTCAGATACTTGCTAGAGAAAGTAAATTGTAGAGCAGTGTGGAGTAATACCACGATTTGGTTAAATGAAAGATTGTGTTTTATGGAACTACAATCAGATGTATTAGTAAGCACCCATGATGGTCTGAACCTCCACAGGACCCAACACAGTCCCGTGATAATACTATGTTATCAGCTAGTGTTTACTATACCTGGTACTGGGAATATATATATGCCCTCTAAGCAAACCTCCCTCCCATCTTGCTTGCTTCTTTACCTCAGCCACTCAGCACAGTACCTGATATGCAGAAGGGACTCAATATAGATTTTTTAAAATAAATCTGTATCCCACAGACGAGAAAACCAAGACTGAGAGAAGCGAGATAACTTGACTAAGGTCACGCACCAGCAAGGAGAACAGCAGCATTACCAAACTGAGAACTGTAGCTCCAGGCTATCTAGCCCCAAGCACACTGCACTGAACTCACTTTTCTGTCTCCTTATGGCCAGTCATTGCTAAAGAAGATATTGAGGTCAGTGAAGGCCAGGGCCATATCTATTCTGCACTCTCTTTTAGTATTATTGCTACTCAAAAAATTGTTTGATTAAATAAATGAGTGAATGAATGAATGAATAAATGAATGAGACTTTTGGAGAGGGATCAAATGGGTGTCTGAAGTGTTTATCCTCTCTGATTTTGAAGAATAACAATGGCTGAATATGCTGCTGTAAAAAGTACTAATGTTTTTTTCAAAGCACTTTTTCAATTTATCTTGCCACATTCAATCTTAAGGCAGCTGTACTAAATATAGAAGGCCTGGTATCTCTAAATGACCTATTTAATAGCATTTCTCCTTTGTGCCTCCAACATTTCTTTTGAAAAGAAACAAGTTTGAATAAATATATTCCACTTTCATGGTTATAATTACAGAGGCATGTGAAAGATAAAATGTGCCATTTTCATTTTGCTTTTGAACAGATGTAGCAAAACTAGTATGATTTGGAAAGAAAGTAAAATGATTCTGAAAGTTGTGCTAATAGTGCTTTAAAAATCTGATATATCTACTATCGTTCTACTATTTCTTATTCCAGAGTCTAACATCCTACACAATTAGTGTCCTAAGCCGAAGCTCAGGAGAGAGAATCCTCCACTTGATATAGAAATCTCAGTTTATGAAGGCACTACTATCAGGAATTTGCTTCTAGCCCTTCACTTCTGTCTCCGCTTGTATCTGAGAGAGGAGATACATGTTAGGGTGAGTATTGGGTGTTAGGGTATTATATCATGCTATTCAGGTTTCTGTTGAGGTTAAGACAGCATATGTGAAGGGGATAAGGTGTTGGGAAGGATAGGAAAAGTCAGCCTATAGATGAAAAGGAAAGTAAGACACAGTGAGAGAAGATGGCATTAAATGAAATTTGCATATTTCACAGAAACAGTTGGCAAGCTCAGTCGTTTTTGAGAGCCACCTGGGCCATTTTGCAAGCTCCTGATGAAGAAGCCCTGCCCTGTCTCCGTCAACTCAGAATCTCCAGGAATGGGATGCAGGCACGAGTATATTTCCAAACTCCTCAGGCATTGCCAACACTCAGTCAAGGAAAAGAGCCACTGTCCCCATGTCTCTAATGCAGAAGGCTGTTAGAAAGCATTACAGAAGCTCACTTGGGCAGTAGTGAATGCATTCCTTCATCTTTTGCATGCTTCCCAGCGAACATTGTTTCCCTTCTGTTTTCTTCTATTTCTCTTTCAGATTACATTCAACTTCTCATGCTAGCTTTCTTTATTGTTACTTATTTCTATCCAAACTGGCTGTATGCAAATCATCTTTAACCATCACTCTGACTTCATTTTACATATATATCTTATCCATATTTTCAACAAAAACTCTGACACTCCATCCACACAAGCATCCCCCAACACCTGGGGGTTCTGAGTCTATCGTAAAGCCAGCTCTTCAGAAGAAAGCATCCATTAGAACCCATCGAATAATGAGGGAAGACTGAAGTGGCTTCTCGTTTCCTTTACATCACCTTGTTCTTAAGACCAATTATAGTCACACGATAATGAGCTGGGCCCTGAATGCTACCAACACCTCTAACTTTTCTCAGGTGCCATCTCTTTTTTTGCTTTCCTTGCAAAGATTTAGCAGATATAAACATAGACTTTCCTGTCTTGCACCTCAGAAACAACAGGGTTATTTTTCCCTGGTCCAAGATGACACAATGTAGCCATTGTAAGCACTGTCAAATGTCCCAGGGAATAAAGGAGGTTGGCTTTGTGAGATCATGGACATTTCTTTATTAAATCTGAGGTTTATCAAACGTACAATACTTGATTTCCTTTCCAGAAATTTTTTAACCATCAGTATCTCCAAAAAAGGAACGTCTGACATAATTTAGTTGTGCAATAAATTGGTTTGCCTAATTATCAATTATTAATGAATTAGCAACAGTTAAATAAATTCCATAGATTATCCCTCAGCTTCATTTTAGTTAGTAGTAATAGCTCCTCCTCCCACTGAACATTTAATAGGAACTGCTAACAAGTTGCAGAATTAGCAGATTTAAGTTTCATTACCTTCTGATTTCCCTATCTGCCTTCTAATGAACGATCTAATAAGCAAGGAAGTAGCCAGGAGCAGGCAGTGAAAAAGAGAAAGAGGAAATGAAAGCAAAAAGACTAACGAACATAGAAGCAAGTGCATTTTCATCCCGTCTTACCACAACACAACAGTAATGGCATGACAGAGGCTCCTCTCCTGAATATAAGACTTTAGTGTATATTTGAGTTACAACCAGAGTATTGATACAATGTCATGAACAAAAAGAATTATGTCTAATACACTGAGGTACTTGAGGGAAATTTTAAGAATGACTTAAAGACACATAGCTCAATTCTATTAATTTCTAATTGTAGCCAGGGTGTTTAAATAAACGTTAACACTTAGATGGTTCAAAGGAGTCTTCCCTCCATGTGGTTACGATTAGCATATTACCAATATACATTTCTCTTTTGAAATCCCCTTTATGGCCAGTTTATCAGTCACACGTGAAAATGAGTTTTATTATGCTGCACTCATGTCTGGGTGTTACCTTCCCTACTTCCCCGCGGTGAATCACCATACCACATAATTACCCAGACACTATACTGAACAGCTCTGTTGTACTTTCAAATGCTAAATTCATCCTCAAATAGAGACTTGCCATCTCAGAGAAACACTGAAATCAGTGATTCTTATTATTGGAAAGCAATATCAAAAGGAAACATTATATAAGAGTATTAAACAAAAATGGCACAGCCTAATAATCACACTTTGTGTATGGTTCTGAATGAATTATGTGCTTCTGAATTAAGGCCAGCCCTTGAAGGCAGACTCTGTTCCCTGGCACCACCAGAAGCCTATGTTACTCGGTTGACTGAGTTGAAGTAAACAATTTCATGGTCCCACCTAAAGATCTTTCCCAAATTAATTCACAGTTATAAATTGCACTAGACAATGTGACATTAAATCCAATGCACCTTCCATGACCAGATCTTCAGCCTTTAGCAGTTAAGATTTTCAGTAAGTTTCTGAAAGCCAAGACCAATTTACCCAGTTCATATGAATGTTGCTGTTAACTTCTGCAGACTGCACATGATGTTTGGAAACACCTATCTTAAATTATGAAAGAACAAAAGAAAACTGACGCTGTCCGAAGCCTAAAATACTAGTCTTCATATGCTCATGCTTCAATCCCAATGTACAGAACAGTCATTCTTTCGCACTGCTACCCTCCTTCTATAGTTATTTTTAGAGACAATATTTAAATAAATCACCCATAAAGCAAGCTAGTTATTAATTATTTACATATCTGGAGCCAACCCTTTTTAGTTTTCATTGAATTACTTACTTACAAATGAAAATCAGCTTGGAAATCCCAAGAGACAGACCTAGAACATAAATTTCACATCTTTTTTCTCTTACAAAGTTATTTTTAATATGAGTAATCAGAAATGCATGGAGGCAAAAAAAAAATTGTTCTACAAATTAATACAGTACTCGATCCAGTATTTTTCCACTTCCGTCAAAAACAAAGGTCTGTCTGGCAGTCCCAATGGGGAAGTCAGAATGTGATGGTACTGCAGAGAACACTTCTAACACTTTACCCAGGTCTTCCTATTTCTGCAGTGGTTATTTGCCCACCCAGCATTCATTTCCGCTATGTTTTCATGTATGTACGCATCCTTCCCCACAAGGTAGCCTGTGTGCTTCAGGGAGAACCAGCCTAACCTCCGGACCTGACTAGGCTAAGGGAATCATTTTCCCTTTGTCCACAATGGATTCAGGAATGCAAGCCTAAGCCAATAGATTTCATGACATTTTCTTGACCAAAGAGACTGGTTAAATAATTGATGGATAACCCAATATTAGCTGATAAAACTCAGTAGATTTTTTGCTCTGGGCATGAAAAAGAGATATTCTTCCTCCTAAAAGAGAATCTCTGGAAGAGATAATCTCAGTTCCTAAGAGAGAACCACTGGAAGAGATCATCTCTCCTCCTCGGAACTTTAAATACTGACACGAGGCCTAGATTTCCCACAACCACTGTCTTTCTGTATGATGATTAAGCTGCCACATGTTCGAGTGGTGACGCAGGTGGACAGGGCCAGAGTCCTTGTCAAAACAGGTCTGACTTCTGTCCACACCTGAGCTTTTTCTTTTAACTGAAGCAATACTATGCCTATATTGCTTGAGTTTGAATTTACTTTTCTAATATTTATAGAAAATGATATTTGAAATGTTTCCAATCACAAATATTATATCTCAGCTATCACAGCTTCCTCTAGACATTAAAAAACCTGTTCCCTTATAACTGACTATTTCTGTGCTCTTAACATAGCTAAATTTTCATATTCTCTAGAGAGTCTTTCCTGGTTAGCCTGGAATCAATTTAACATCAAATATCTAAATTTGTAGTGATAAGAATATGAACACAAAGGAATATTTATTTTCTGTGTCTCTGAGAACAAAATGTTTTACATAGCATAAGATGTTCAATATATTCAGAAGTTTCATAATCTTATTAAAGTCAAGGCAAAACACACATACACACATTTGGTGGGAATATAAATTAGTGCAACCACTATGGAAAACAGTATGCAGATTTCTCAAAAAACTATAAATAGAACTAACATACGATCCAGAAATCCCACTACTGCATATTTATTCCAAGAAAAAAAAAAAAAAAGCTATATATAAAAGTGATGCCCACACTCACATGTTTAGAGCAGCATTATTCACAATAGCCAAGATATGGAATCAACCTAAGAGCTAAATGCCCATCAATGGGTGGGTAAAAGGACAAAGAAAATATGAGATCTCTCTCTCTATGTATATATATCTATATACACACACACACAAACACACACACAATATGGAATACTATTCAGCCATAAAAAAACAATGCATACATGTCATTTGTAGCCACATGGATTAAACTGTAGGTCATTATGTTAAGTGAAATGAGTCAGATACAGAAAGACAAATACTACATATTCTCATGCATATGTGAGAGCTAAACTTTTTCTCATGGACATAGAGAATAGAATGATGGATACCAAAGGCTAGGAAGGATGTGTAAATGGAAGGAGACATGAAGAGAGGCTGGTTAATGGGTACAAACATACAGTCAGATAGAAGAAATAAGTTCCAAGGTCTGACAACAGAATAGCGTGATGATACTTAGCAATGATATTTTGTGTATTTCAAAGTAACTCTAAGAGGGTACTTGAAATGATACCAACACACAGAAATGATAAAAGGCGATGGATAACCCCAGTACCCTGACTTGGCTGTAACACATTCTATGCATCTAACACACGCTCATATGTACGCCATAAATATATAAAATGTTATGTGTCAGTGAAGGAATATATTTTGAAAGAAGACTTCAATAAGAATCATTTTGAAAAATGCCGGTGGGCTTTTAGACAATTGTAGCTCAAAGTCCAGATTGTGAAAGCAGAGGTGAATGTAGAGGCTCAAAGTTTCATAAAGGTAAAAAGACAGTTTTCTAAACCCCTTCTCTGGAGATTTTGGCTCTGAAGATCTAGGATGTGTTTGAGTTAATGATTATATCTTCAATAAAGTTGAAAATAAACGATGAAATTTTTAAATCAGCAAATTTTTGCATGAATGCTATTTGTTTTTGAAGATTTTGTGCTGGCCAGGTGCTCCCACTTTGGGAGGCTGAGGCAGGCAGATCACTTGAGGTCAGGAGTTCCAGACCAGCCCAGCTAAAATGGTGAAACCCCACCTCCACTAAAATTACAAAAATTAGCTGGGTGTGGTGGCAGGCGCCTGTAATCCCAGCCACTTGGATGGCTGAGGCAGGAGAATCACTTGAACCCAGGAGGCAGTTGTTGCAGTAAGCTGAGACTGCACCACTGTACTCCAGTCTGGGCAACAGAGTGAAACTGTCTCAAAAAAAAAAAAAAAAAAAAAGATTTTGTTCTGTGACTTAGGAATAGGAAATTGAGGAATGGCAATAAACAGGCCACTTGAAACTTTACTTAAATGTAGTTTTTAATGACACAAGATAATAGATAATAGGGAAAATGCTTATCTTCTACATATACCATGGAACAGAAAACCAGATAACCCTGAAAATAGTTGACTTGAGACAAGATAACTGTAGACTTTTTTGGCTAGCCAAAAATGCTACTGGAAAATAGATAGCAGCATCAAGAGCACCAGATCCTAATACAAGGATAAAAATAATGCATTAAAGTTCCAGTAAGGTTAAAAAAAAAGTTGGTGATGTAATTAATACTAGACAGATAGCAAAAACGGTCAGTCATGGCCACTTCCTGTCAAGGCAATACATTAAATCTTGTTTCAAAACATTCCCACATTCCCTTTATTCACTATATAAAGAGGGTACTCCATTTGAACTATTGATTTTGCTAAGAATTAGTTTTATAAAGCTTAATTATATACAGATGCCCACATCCTATTTCTGAGGAATCAATTGCTCATCTAATCAGACAGCGTGAAAATTCTGGCTGTGATATTAACTAGCTATATGGTCTTGGTTAAGTATCTTAAATGGAGTATGCCATAATTTCCTCATCTATGTGTTGAGGATAATACTACCTGCTTCTGAAGGGATTACTTAGTGTATTACAGGAGATTGAATTGGGAAAATATTTACATAATACCTGGTACATAGCAAACCTTCAAGACAGTATAGCAATGGTCATTACTATCAATGTTTTGTCTAAATTGGCAACAGACTCCAACTTGTGGCTTCTATAGAGAATGTAATAACACAAACTCAAAAAGAACTGAGTGACTGGCCCAGGAAGAAAACACCACTTTTAAAAACAGTACTTCTGATTCTATTAGATAACCCATCAACACCTTTGATAAGCGTAAAACTCTCTTCCACTATTTTCATGTTATATGATATTTGAAAATAAATTCAGATGACCATTAGAAGCAAATTAAACTGATGAAAAAATTAAATGTGTTTTTTTCTAAATGACAGAAGGTCCTCCCTGAAACTCAATATTCTAAAATGTTTCCTCCAGGATGGTGTTTCCTAAAGTGCAGTCCTGGGCCCCTGATAAAAGAACCACCTCAGGTGAGGCAATTTATCAAAATAAAAACTGCTAGGTTCCCAGACCAGACTAAAGGAAGAAATACGGTGAGGAGGAGGGAGAGGTTTGAGAACCTGCAATTATTGCAATCACTTGAGATGCATTTCTATGTGCATTTAGATGTACAAAATCATAATCTAAGGCAGTGATCCACAAAGTGTGGCCTCTAAACTAGTAGCAGCAGTATCACCTGTGAACTTATTGGAAATATGAATTCTCATGCTCCACCTCAGACCCACAGACTCCAATTCTGAGGGTGAGTGCAGCAATCTGTCCTTTTCAGGTGATACAGATGCATGCTAAAACTTGAGAACTACTGCTCAAGAGCCAAGAATGATCCAAGGAGCAATGCTTTGGCATCATCTGGGAGCTATCAGAAACCAGAAACTTGGGCTTCACCCCAATCTAAGTGAATCACATTCTACAGACTTTATCAAGAGGCCCACATTATTACTATGCACATTAAAATCTGAGAAACCCTGGGTAGGGCGCAGTTTTCCAAACTTTCATGAAAGTAAAAACATAACCTCCCAACCCCCTTCCCTGGATATTCTGATTTCTTTAAAACTGCTATGATTTGAATGTGGTTTGTTCCCACCAAAAGTCATGCTGAAATTTGATGTGGCAGTGTTAGGAGGTAGGACCCAGTGGGAGGTGTTTGCATCATGGGGGAAAATCCCTCAAGAATATATTAATGCCCTCCTGCCAGGGTGAGTGATTTCTTGATTTTCCAAGAGCATGTTGATAAAAAGAATGTGGCTTCCTCAGTTTCTCTGCCACCCCTCTCATCATGTGATCCCTTGGCATATGCCCATTCACTTTTCCATTTTACCATGTTGTGACCCAGCATGTGCCCTCACCAGGAACCAACCAGGTGCAGCACTATGCACTTGAACTTCAGAGCCTGTAGAATTGTGAGCTAAATAAACCTCTTTCCTTTTTATAAATTACTCAGCCTCAAGTATTTTGTTATAGCAATACAAAATGGACCAAGACAGAACGTTTGGCAAGATGTTAAGATTCCATATATATGACATGAATCCTAGGTGACTAATATGATCAGGAAAGTTTAGGAAATATGGCTTTAGCAAAAAATTCTTGGGTACCACCTAAGTTATAAATCATTGCTCTATGTCAGGGTTCCTCAACCTTGGGACTATTAACATTTTAGGCCAGAAATTATTCATGGAGGTACAGTGTAGGATGTTTACTAATATCTCTGGCCTCTTCCAACTAGATGCCAGTGGAAGCCTCTCCAGTAGTGACAATTAAAAATGTCTCCAGACATTAACAAAGACCCTGGGCTGGTGGGAGTCAGCAAAATCTCTTCATCCTCCATAAAATCCACTGTTTTAGAAGACAACTGTTGCAGTGATTGATTGCTGCGTAACAGGGTACTCCAGAGCTTAGCAGTTTAAATAAATAATCTTATGGAATTTTTTTGTGGGTCAGGGATTCAGGGAAAGACTGGCTAAGCAGTTCTTCTGCTTCAAGTAGCATCAGCCCTCAACACTCACTCTGTTTTCTTCCATTAGCAACCGAGCTGGAAGGCCCATGAAGACCTCACTCATATATCTGGTCACCCAGATCTCTCTTCATCCACGTCATGTCTCAGCATTTGGCATCCATCTCAAGATTCTTTATGGCATGGTGAACAGATTCCCAAGAGAGGAAGCAGAGGCTACCAGGCCTCTTAATGGCTAGACCTGGAAATATCAGTGCTATTTCCACAACCTTCTATGAATCAAAGGAAGTCTAAGGTCAGCCTAAATTTAAGGAGCATATCAATGGACACTACCCACTTACAGGAAGGGAGAAATTGATAGCAGTAGCTTTTGAAGACTACTTATAACAATGAGCCTTGCAGATATAGTCCACCTTAATAACAGAAAGGGCCATACCTTGTTTAAGAATCCCATTAAAAAATTTTTAAAGACACATCATGGAAATCATTTTTTCTGTCTTTCTGATTTCATGGCCTCTATTCAACCTCACCACCCTTTTGAGGAGTAAACTTTTTGAGTTAAACATAACAATCTAAATGTACAGGCAGTTCCCAACTTATGATGGCTCAACTTATAATTTTCGACTTTATGATGGTGTGAAAGCCTTATGCAGTCTGTAAAAACTGTACTCCAACTACCCATACGACCATTCTGTTTTTCACTTTGTGTACAGTATTTAATAAATTACAAGGTATTCAACACTTTATTACACAATAGGTTTTGTGTTCCATAATTTTGCCCAACATAGGCTAATGTAAGTGTTCTGTGCATGTTTAAGGTAGGCTAGGCTAAACTATGATGTCCAGTAGGTAAGGTTTATTAAATGTATTTTGACTTAAGATATTTTCAAACTTATAATGGATTTATCATGACATAACCCCATTTTAAGTCAAGGAGCATCTGTGCATGTCTCAATTGTAAAGCTATCTGAGTTTTTACATCCTGAATCAGGATATAGAAGGTTATCAGTATGCTAGAAGCCTCCCAGTCATTAAATCTCTCCAAAAGTAATCACACTGCATTCTATCACTATAAATTAGATTTTCCCAATTTTCAATTTCACATAAATGAAATCGGAATATTACCCCTTTGTGTATGGCTTATTTTGCACACCATCATGTCTGGAAGATTCATATGTGCTGTTTCATATATAGCCAGACCCATTATTTCTCCCTTTAACTGGTGTGCCTGTTTTCCATCTCTCTCTCTCTCTCTTTTTTTTTTTAAACATTTTATCCTTTATTCCTTAACTTCATTAATCTTCTTTAAAAGCTGATTCTACAGCATTTTTGATTAAAACTCATCATCAGCTCTTGGTTCTCCAGCACTTTCAAAACAAAACCTAAATGGATAGCCTCCACAATCTGATACAAATCTATCTTCAAATCTTAAATTATTCTCCATCCAGAGTACCCAACTGGGTCCCACTTAATCTTTAACTTCCACTATATTTTCAATCAACTTTACTGGGGCCCTGGAATGAAGAAATGCGTCTTATTCCAAGGTACTATGTTTTGTTTTTTGTTTTACTTGCTGACATGAGTTGGCTGGACTTTTAATTACGAATTGTTAAGCACAACAGTAACTATATACACCACTAACTGGCCTATAAGATATTCTCTAACACCACAAACTTGAAGTTGTTTCTGGCTAAACTAGAAAAAAAAGAAAAAAGAAACTTGTGGTAAAAAGTATTTTTTTCCATGGGATGTTAATTCACTTAGGAGAAATCTAATTGAACTCTCTAAAACACAAACTGATTAGAAAAAAGTAAGATAAAGGGAGTAGAAAAACAATTGAACAGAGGTGTGTATAAGAATAGACTATATTACCTGGAACAATTAACAATCTTTTAGCATTAGGAATATGTCAGGATAAAGAGTATTGCTTGAATCCAATGATCACAGCTTTGGAGAAACCATCTATTAAGGACCTAAAGGCAGCAGAGAAGGATAAAGGTCTACAAATAAGTAACATTGAGAGAATTGGAATTATTTTGAACACGAAAGAATAGTGAGAATAAAAGATGTCTTTAAATATTGAAAAGAATGTTATTTGCATCTTTACTGCATCTAACTGGTGAGTGTCAAAGGGGCATAAACAACATCAATATACAATGAGCACCCAATGACAATATCACTGGAGTTGGGAATTCGGTCTTAAGCAAAAGTGTGGGCTAATGTAAGTGGTTTCCAGCTATTGGTTGATTAACCAAAAGCATCAGTGTCACCAGAGCACTTGTTATTAATACAAAGCAAAATCATCTTGTCCTACTTCCTAATCTGCTGAATCTTATGGGACATTGTGGCTAAGAATGTACATTTGTAAGAAGTGCCTGGTCAAGCTCTAAGACCTCCTTTAATTCAAGAAAAGTCTACCTTTGGTAGAAAACCATGTATTAAAGTGTTTCAAATTGCCCCTGACTAAAAAGAATGTTTTCAATTATCGTAAGCTTCATTTGTTTATTTGTTGATTTATTCAGTATTCATTGGGTAACTTTCATGTGTACTGACGTAAAGTGAACACAGTGAGTCAGGTCCCTGAACTCATGGAGTATTCACATTAAAAAAGAATGCAGATATTAAACTAATAAAGACAGAAGACAAATTTGAAATTATAAATATGCCAAGCCATATAATTGTGACAAGTATTATGAGAGAAATAATGGTACTTGATGCAAAAATGCTAAGGGGGCCTGATCAAGACTGGAAATCAGGAACATCTTCACTAAAGAAATGCCATCTAAGCTAAGATTGAAGGATGAGAAGAAACTTTCCAGGCCAGCAGTAGGAAAAAGGCCATTTCGGGTAGAGGGAACAGTATCTTTAAAGGTCTAAAAGTAGGAAGCAGAAATTCGTGTTTGTTAGGACTGGAAAGACAGTCCCTGTGTTTGAAGCAGGTAAGTGGTCCAAGATGAAGTTGAGAGTTAGGCAGGGGCCAGACTATGCCCAGTGGCATAGCTCACTTTATGTGTCAAGTTGGCTGGGCCATGATGTCCAGATGAGTGGCCAAACATTACTCTGGATGTTTTTTATGGGGGTGTCTTTGGATGAGATTAACATTTAAATAGGTGGATTTTGAGTAGAGCAAACTCTCCTCCACAATGGGGTGTGGCTTGCCTAATCAGTTAAAGACCTGAATAGCACAAAAAAACGCTTCTCTGGAGCAAAAGGGAATTCTGCTAGAAGATGGCCTTCACCTTTGAACTGCAACATAGCCTTTCTCTGGATCTATAATTGGCTGACCCACTCTACAGGTTTGAACTTGTTAGTCTCCACAATGCATGAGCTAATTCATTAAAATAAATATCTTTTTGTCTGTAGGTGGGTAAGTAGGTAGGTACGTAGGTAGGTAGGTAGATAGTTAACTAGCTAGCTAGATAAGAGATAGCCATAGAGATAGATATACAAGTGTACCTGTATATTTATCTTTATGTCTACACATCCTATCGGTTCTGTTCTCTGGAGAACCCTGACTAATACAACAGACCTTAGAAAGTTTATACATTTTATTTTTCCCAAGGTTAAAATGGGAAGCTACTGCATGTAAGTGCCTTTAGCAAATATTAATTATTATGTATTTAGTTCTTATACTTTTTTAAACCCTTGTATCTCAGTATAGACTTCTAAAATGGACTATCAGATTCACAGCTTCCCCAAAGTCTATCTCTTTAATATTCTGTTATATATTTTAGATCTTTTCCTCCCATTATTTATTCAATTTCAATCTCAAAAGTTCTACAGACTCCTGCTTTAAAGATTTTACTGGAGAAATCACTAAAATAAAACACCTTTGAAGCCAATTTAATTCCATTGCTACCAGCATACCAACTACATATAGTCCAAAATCCCAATTTTCTCTTACTTTAGAACTTGCATGAAGAGTAGAGTTGAATGACAAGAAAAATTCAGTCCAGATTCTGAAGTTAGGAAAATCATTCATTTCTCTTCCTTTCCCTTTTCAGAAATAAATCTGTGTCAACCTTTCTTTGAATTGGGGTGCACGATAAGGAGTTTTGTTGCAATTTGTTTTCATGGCTCCCATCCACGAGAAGCCACCAAACTAAATCAAGTGAGACAGAGGCAGTCTTGCTGGCCTACTGAAGCATGAAGGGAAGTCAGAATCCTTCTCAAGAAATTTACACAATTCAGAGAGCAATTGTAAGTGCTCATTTTTCTCACTATGCAATGCCTGCAAGACTTTTGTTTAAAAATAGCATGAACAATATTGGGGTTTTATCATCATCACATATATTTTGGTAACCTACTATGCATAATGTACTAGGCCAGGTATTAGGGACCGAATGACTGATTGCATACATCAATCACTTATTTAACAATAACATGATAAACGTCAAGCCCTGTTCTGGCCTCTGGGATATAGCAGCGAATTAGGAACCAAGAAGGAAGAATCCTTCCCTCTTTCCTCAGATCATCTTCCATTCCGTTGAGGTAAGACAGACTATCATAGTAGCAAGACAATTTCACAAAGGAGTAAGTGCTGTGACTGTAATCATGAAAAAAACAAATGCTTAATATATATTTTGTGCCAGAAACTCTACTAAGTATTTTACTCATATTAACTCATTTTACCCTTACAACAACCCTGTAAGACAGTTACTAACATTACCTCTGTTTAATAGATCAAGACATTGAGTCACCAAGAGGTTAAGTAACTTGGCTGAAAGTCGGTAGAGTCAGGATTGCCTTAAGGCATCCTGACTGCAGTGTCTCTGCTTCTTACTTCCCGTGCTATACTGGTTGCTGTGAGAGGAAGGCGTGAAGGGTCCACTTTAGATGAGACTGTGAGAAAGACCTTTCTAAGTATTAACATTAGATCTGAGACATGACTAATACAGGGGAGACAAGGATTTAAAATATTCCCAAACTCCAAAGACTTAAACTGTAGGTAGGAATAAGATACTTGAAACAAAAACAACAACAATCATGTATCATTTAATGTTTTAGTAATGACTCCTGTATGTCAAACACTGTGTTAACACACTGTTTATGCTTCACCTCATTTAGTTATCACAACATTCCCATGAGATCATGCCATAGATCTCTATTTCAATGAGGGGAAATTAGGAACTTGGAGGTAATAGAGTCCTTGCCTTGGATCAGCAGAAGAAAGGATTGACTCTGCGCACAGATCTCTGGGAAAGTTTGGTGACTGTTTAGGTGAGTAAACTGGAAACCACAAACTGGAGGAGGGAAGGTGAGTCATATAAGAGAAAATGCATTTTATACAATAATTTTTTTTCTATTAATTAATGGAGATAAAATATTTGGCTTACTAGAGGATGTGTAAAGCAGAGAGAACGTGTCTCTTTGAAAAGTAATGAGAAAATAACTGACATTTATTGTCTATTATGTATTAGGCACTGTCATCAGTAATTTTAGAGTCAGTGGATTATAATTTTTAATCTTGAAGTAATCAAGATATCTGTTGGCAGCTCCAGGTCTGGAGGTGGTAGCCACACTAATGGATGTCATCTCACTGACCTCTGGTGCTACAAGGTTTCTTCCAGTTGTTGGTGTTGTCTCTGGTGGTTTATTTGTGTGAAAAATTTTCTATATGTTGTAGCTTGAGCTTATATTTTAAAGTGCTTCTGAAAATACTGTTTTTAATTTAATAAATTACCCTAATATCTGTCCTTATGTGTATGTGAGTGAAAGATGGGAAAAGGGAGGGAGAGAGAAACGGGGGGGGGGGGGGGGAAACAGAGATACGACCATGAATGAGTATATCATGAAACATCTTAGACATTGTAGATGTTTTAAAGGATGTGATACTCATGCATTAATGATTACTATTTATTATCCCATTAATTTTGAGTTTTATTGTTTTGAACTTGCACAATGGAAATCAGATTCTCACAAGAAACAGAGGGAGTGAGAGGTTCATGAAATTCTTAGGCCTCCCACAGAGGTCCAATGGCCAATAAGGTTCCATGTTTCATCCCGGAATTTCTAAGCTAAACACAATTGAGTATTCTGATTACCCCTAAGTGCTTGGTAGAAGATGAAAAAATGAAATCCAATAAGCAACTATATAGATGTCTCTACCTATAAATTAATCCATACAATCAGAAATCAACAATCTATTTCCTTTTGCTGTGGTGTTTTTCTAGTTCACTGCCATTCATTCAGCTATCTACCTATCCACGCACCCACCCATGTATCCTTTAAAGAAACAGCTACTGAGCACCTATGATCTTATTTGAGGCCTATAACCCTAACCAGAGGCACAGGTATAGGAATTATGAGTCTAAAGGTAGTAGTTCAAGTCATAGACATGAAAGAGATTCCCCCCACCAAACCAACAACAACAAAAAAAGTAAAAAGAAATGAAGGCTAAGGATAAACCCATGGAGAATGCAGGCATTGAAGGGGAGGAATGTAACGTAGAAAATGGAAACTTAGAAGAAATGATCAGAAAATTTGGATGGATCCAGGGGATTAGTACCCAACTGGCAAGATTCACCAGTTACATCTCATTGCAGGGTCAGAGGTACAAGCCTCACTACATTGGATTGAAAAGTGAAAAATAGGCACTAGGTACAAGATGTCATCAAAGATTACCTACTTCAGGAATCTGGCTGTGAAGAAAAGCAGAAAAGGTGAGAAATAAAAGAATATTGTAAGTTAAAGGAGAGTTGATAGCATAAGATGGAGGTGGCTGGAACACATTTACAGGATGCATGGAAGGAGCCAAGATAGAGGGAGAAATCAGAAATGAAGGAAAGAATAGAGTATCAACAGCCACTTAGGCGTAGCTTCTTCCTCAGAAGCTGGAAAAAGAGAACAAAACTCAAGGCAATGCCGTATTTTTTAAAGTATAAGAACAGCAAGTTGAAGGTAAGTACATCTAAAAATGCTATTTTTCTAGGTGACAAAGTCGAGGTCAACCAACTTCTAGGGGAGTGCAGTAGAAAATTTGAGGAAGTTGGTTCAGGGATAAAACCGATGTTGGAGAATTGGAGAGGAAGCTAATCCAGGACATGTAGAATTACTGGGTGGATACAAAGAGCAAACTGACTCTGCTCTTTATTTGATGAGGTAGAGTGGCATTTCTCAAAATTTATTCCTTGTACCACCTGAATTAGATGTTCTTCGGGTCCTTGGTAATAATGCCAATTTCTGGACCCCATCCCAGGCCTTACCAGGTCTTCTCAACTGATTCTGGCTCACGCTGAAGTCTGAAACTACTGACCCAGAGCAGTTTCTCAAACTTTCTCTATCCCCCACATCATCTAGCTCGCGTTACAATTTATATTGTTAAACTTCAGCCAATCTATGAAATGAACATCCTCAGTAGAGAGTTCTGAGAATCTGTACTGTGTTCATAAGAGGCCTGGGTGTATCTGGTGATCAGTAAAGTTTAAGAATACTGATGTAAAATTCGGATGTACCTGGTAAGAAATATTAATAGGGGTATATGAGTTCACCAGAGATAGGTTTATAAAATTTATTTTTAAATATATAGTCACACTTATTTGTGCATGTATAGTTGTATGAATTTTAGTACACAGAAAGATTTGTAGAATCACTACCACAATCAGCACAGTTCCTCATCCAGAAAAACTCCTGTGTCCGTTAAAGTCTACTTTACTCCGATCAGTAAATTCTGGCAACATCTGATCTATTTTCCATCATGCCTTGTCCTTTCAAGAATGTCATATAAATGGATTCATGTAGTGTGCAACCTTCTGAGACTGGCTTGTTTCATTCAGCATAATGCATTTGTGATTTATCCAAGTTGTAGCTTTTACCAATATTGTGTTCCTCTTTATTGCCAGCAGTATTCCAAGTTTGCTTGTTCATTTATCCATTGAAAAACACATGGGTTATTTCCAGTTTTTACTATTATAAAAACACTGCAATAAATATGTGCATAGAATTTTGTATAAACATAAGCCTTCATTTCTTTAGCATAAACACCCAAGAGTGGGATTTCTACAAACTATGATTTCTTAATTCATTAACAAATAGTTATTGATCAGCCATTGGATATAAAGGGGAGTTTTGGTTGTCTCGGTATAAAGGAATTGTCACAAAATTGAATAAGATGCATAATGGGTTTCAACATGAAGTACAAGAGATGGACGTATTCACAGTTATTACAAAGGAGTGAAGGATGAGGTAAAAGGCAGAGACTCATGGAGGAAGCACTGATTGCAGCTTGAATATTAACATCTTCAATTTCAATTCTCCTCTCATTGCCATGGCTATTATAGAATCCTGTGGACTCAAAAGCAATGGGCAATCTAAATAAAATTTTTAAAAGCTTATATTGATATTATTGTCCCCTGTTACATTCAAAGAGTAGCATATATTATGTAGTCAATAAATGCTTGGTGAAGAAATAAAGGAAGAATTATCTATATATATTTATGTAAGGTGGGGGCCAAAGGGTTGGTGGTTAGTAGTACCATAGGAAATGGTTTTAGATGATGGAAAACGGATTTCTCATACCTGGGACAGCTTTTATCTGATGCCTACCTTGTCTCTGGCTAGAGAATGCCTGGAGGGGCACCTGCTGTTCTCCATGTCTAACAACTCAACTCAATGGTGTGAATTAATTGAGGGTTCAGCTACACTGGGGGCTCTCTGCTTAAGGACCCCATGATTTTAAGAAATAAAAAGTATTAAACTGCTTGTAGGAAGGACAGTCTGAAAACAGTAATGTGCTTGCAAAATGATGGCCCCTAGAACCTTGTTCCAAGTCAGAAATCAAAAGAATTGGAAAAAGCAAAGTGCCTCATTAGTAGGAGTTGAAGTGTCCATGAACAACTTGACAGAATAAAGCTAAAGAAAGAATAAAAGATCAAGATTTGTCTAATCTTCAAACAGAGGACTTTAGAATCTCCCTTAGCTTTAAAAATAGGTCAGAAAGCCCATGAGTCTAAAACCAACACACATCTGTTTTGAAATCTGCCTCTGAGTCTTATTTTTGACTAAGACAACATCCGTTTGGGCACATTACCAGAAGAAACACTGTATGCTGAGAATAACTAACAGATAAGTTTAAGTTGTTTAAGGAATAACTAGACTTACTAATATAAAACGAATGCCAAATGCCTGCTTTATTCTGATCACCGTGCTTCTGAAACTGTGCATACTAAATAAGACCAGTAAGAAAGTACAGAGAGAGGATATTTGCAGACAGAGTCAACGGATGTGTTACTTGACTAGCGCATAATCACCACCTTCACCATGACTCCTGGTTTAGGACACGAGACAGAATCAACACAGATAGGAGAACTTTATAATTGTTCAACCACCTTGCAGAAAAGAACAATTTGCTTATCATGAAAGTTGTTTGTGGAATATGTACGTGTGTATGTTTCTCTGTGTGGGTCTGTGTGTGTGTGTGCCTACATTGCTTTTATATATGTGTGTATAGTTCTGAGTGTGTAGATCATGCAATAGTCTCAGCAAAAGAGGCAATGTTTAGTCATTCTAATATAGTGCTGGAAGAATCACTATTCCTCATGTTGCAATGTGACATCTCTGTGATGCTCTATGTTTGCAAGATGATCTGTCACCATTAAATTGCCAAGTCTCTGAAAAAAATATAGGTGACAAGAATGATTTTTATTATTGTTGCTCCTTGCTTATAGGTACGTATTTTAAATTTTTCCTGCAAACCAGCTCTTCTCATCTTCCCTGGGTCTATTATCCCATCATGTAAGACAAAAGGTTGAGGTCACCTTGCTTTGGGTCTCTCTTCTTTCTATCTATAATCAGCTGTTGCTAAGCCCCATAAATATCTCTTACAATATTTTAAGAGTATAACAACAGTAATAGTGATAACAGCAGCTGTAGCTGACACTTTTTATTGAGCATTTGCTATATGCCAGGCAATGACCTAAAATATTTACAGCATTAATCTTCATTATAAACCCAAAGCCAGATCATCTTCATTTGATAGATGAGAAAAACAAAAGTACATTCGTTGGAAAGGATAATTATTTGTTCAATATCATAGCTAGAAGATAAGAGACCCAGGAGTTGTACCCAAGCTCTCGGTCCATAAATTATCTTGATTTATTGCTTTCTCATGTGCATTTGTGTGCGCATGGTATAGGCGTTTATGTGTGTATATACACATATGCATATATGTATACATATACAGGATATATTGAGATACATGCATACATGTCCACATGCATACATACATTTATATGTCAATACATAAATACATGGCTTCTCCTGTCTCTGCTATGGGAAGCAATCTGCTACCAGCTGAGTTAATTGCCACAACTACCTCTCACTCTGGCAGCAATGGCTTGCGTAGAACTGGTGGCCATACAGTAAGGCTGCAACAGGTCAGAGACCACTCAGTCAGAAAGTACAGCTCCTAGGCTCTTTGTTCCTAGATGAGGCCACATTCATCCATCCAGCTATTGCCAATAGAAAGTGAACAGAGGATTTGTGCATTTCTTTAAACCATACATGTTAAGAAGCAGGTGTGTCTTTTACTCTGTCTCTCCCTTCACTGCTTGGATGCAATGATGATGAGTCACTACGGAACGTCAAGGCCACAGGAGAGAAGGAGCCTGAATCTCAAAATTGCCACGTGGGAGAAAGCTGTCCACCAACAGAAAACAGATGCCTTGAACAGTACAGGAATGAGAAATAAACTCCTCTGCTAAACTGTTGAAACTGAGAGATCTATGTGTCACCACTGTCTCCTCTACCCTTATACACTCAAGTAGATCCTTTTTTTTTTTTTTTTTTTGAGACGGAGTCTCACGCTGTTGCCCAGGCTGGAGTGCAGTGGCGCAATCTCGGCTCACTGCAAGCTCCGCTTCCTGGGTTCACGCCATTCTCCTGCCTCAGGCTCCTGAGTAGCTAGGACTACAGGCGCCCGCCACCGCGCCCGGCTAATTTTTTGTATTTTTAGTAGAGACGGGGTTTCACTGTGGTCTCGATCTCCTGACCTTGTGATCCGCCCGCCTCGGCCTCCCGAAGTGCTGGGATTACAGGCTTGAGCCACCGCGCCCGGCCTAGGTAGATCCTTTATTCCAATATCTTTTCTCATTATTCCCCACATCTTTCACCTGCAGGGATCAGGCAACTTTTTCTGTAAATTTCTAGATAGTAAATATTTTAGGTTTTGAGGCCTCCAATGTGTATTTTACTTTACTTTTCAAATTACTTTCTTTAAAATGCTTTAAAAATATTTTCACTGGAGCACTGTAGAAAAACAAGATATGAGCTGGATATGCCATGTAGATCATAGTTTGCCAACACCTAGAATCTTATTGTCAGACTAAAGTTTTAATTACAGATTATATTATATCACATACCTACCTACAAAGCTCTTTGGATCCATAATTTCTACTTTATAAGCTGTAAAGTTCTCTGCCTGGAGTTTTGGCTCTTCTGCAGGCTGATAATGCTGATCTTCCCCTTGCTGCCAGTGATTCTCTAAAATAAGAGCATCTCTTCATTCCTCACTTCCCACATGTCCCTTTCTCACGTCATAGCCCTTCTCTATCCTCTTGCCCAAGTATAATGCTAAGTATAAGGCCAGTCAGCCAATACCCACCCCACATCATTCCTCCTCTATTAAACTCACCAGGAAACTCGAATCCTTCTAGGTTTGCCTTTCTTTTGAGCTCCCAAAGGGAATTTTTAAATCACATTATTTGGCTTTTAATGATATCCTTTGACATCAACTCCCAGCTACAGTACTAGGCATTGAGACAACTGAGGTAGGAGGTGGGACTCAGCTCCGAAGCTGGGGCTTTGACACCGGACCACACTGAAGACCAGCTAAAACAGGGCTGGGAAGGAAGATTTCCATAAGACACACCTACCAGTGTGCCATGTCAGTTTACCATTGTCATGACACCACTTGGGAGTTACTGCCCTTTTCCATGTCAATGACTCAATGACCCCAAAATTACTACTCCTTCCCTAGAAAGTTCTGCATAAACTGCCCCTTAATCTGCAGGTAATTAACAGTGGGCTTAAATATGATTGCAATTGACCTGAGTTGCTACTCTCTGTCTATGGGGTAGCCCTGCTCTGCAGGAGCAGTCATGGAGCTGCAGCGCCATCCGAGCTTTAACACTGTTGCTTCAATAAAGATGTTTTCTGCTATTCTACCACTGACTTGCCCTTGAATTCTTTCCCAGGCAAAGCCAAGGACCCTCAAAGGCTAAGCCCTCCTTTGGGGCTCACCTGTCCTGCATCACAACTACAATAAATATGTCCTAGTCCTTACCTAACTTATGGAGGGTGAGAGAGACAAACAAGTGATGATAATATAAGGTTACATGTGCTACTTATGGAAATACGAGACAGGAATGGGAAGTAATAGGGAATATTGTGTCTCATGACATTTTTAATTTTGTTTCAAAGGCACATCTTGTTGCTAACTAGAGAAAAGGACAAGATTTTGTGTGTGTATGTGTGTGTTCTCACCTCCTGCAGCAGTATGAGCATATTTCAGAAAAGCATTTAATTGATGAAGATCTGAAAATTCAGATCAAATCAATTGTTAATTTTTTTAAGAGACAAGGGTCTCACTACATTGCCCAGGCTGTAGCGTAGTGGCTATTCACATTGGCATGATCAAAGAGCTCTGCAACCTCTGGGGTCCTCTGCCTGGGCTCCAGCTATCCTCCTGCCTCAGCCTCCCAAACAGCTGAGACTACAGCCATGTGCCACCACATCAGACTCCAATTATTAACTTTGACATACATATATGAAAGGTATTGTCTTAGATACTTAGAGTTACTAAACAAAAATAAAACCTTATTTGTAATTATACTAGTCCCAAGAGAACTTTGAAATTACTGACAAAAGAAGACTCATTAACATTGGGATCTTTAAGATAAAAATAAAAATTGAAAAGTAATATAGTACAAGGGAGACTATAATTATACCACAAAGACAAGCTAAAGATGGTCATGACAATGACACATTAACTGTGTCTCAGAGCTACATGATAACACAAAATCATACAAGATGGAAAGATTATATTGACAGATAGATAGACAGATAGACATTATTGTCTGATAAAAACAGGGAATCAGTTAACCAGCACAGTTGAATTATCTGGTGAGATAGTTATTTTGACAAATAATTATACCCTGGCCTTACTCGTGCTAATGAACAATCAGGATTAAAGCCAGGGTAATCAGTGCAAACATTTTTTTTTCCCAGCAGTAAACTTTAAACATAATTTATTTCCTGAGTTCTTGTACAGGAAATATAAAATGTTCATTTGTAACACTTTTTAATCCACTCTATGAAAAAACAACTTTAAAGTATAGGTCTATATTTTAACATCTTAAGGGGAGAAGAAAGAAGAACTATGCACTTGTGCTAAGCACTCAAATTTTATTGATTTATGTTGATAAGAGGGTTACAACCAAAAGAAAAAAATACACAAAACTTGAAATATGGGTGATTACTTAGTTCATTGCACTGTTTCCCTTTAATGGCAATGGATATAAGAAGCAGCTGCTAAGTAGCCAGTGTTCAGACAGTCAGCTTACTATAGTAGAGTGTTGGGAGAGTAGGCTTTGTCTGCTGATGATGGAAGACATCCATGCTAAGCAGCCAGACATGCCCATGGTGAATCTGACATTTTGTTATGAAAACTGAAGATCTTGACATGCAATTTTAGTTAAGCAGGAGGCCATATAATTTCCACCTGAAGATGGCTTAGAGAAAGCAGGAGTAAAATGGGCCTTACAAACAAAATCTGCTCAATTTCTGGGTAAAGTATTTGGATCTAACCACAGATATTTAAACCTGGGCATGATTTGGAGACTTTGAAGGGCAAGAGTTCCCAATTAGCTATGCAAAGCATCAGGTATTAGTTCTCACATGTTGACCAGTACCAGAATCTCCTCAACAGTTTGTTGAAACAGACTGCTAGATCCCCTTCCCAGAGTTTCTGAGTTAGTGCACAGGATGGGAGGCTCAAGCATTTGCATCACTTATAGGATCTCAGGTGATGCAGATGCTCTGGGCATCACATCTTAAGAACTACTTCAATAATGGAAGAGGAGGGTGCCTAGACAACACCTAATATTGAACGTCACTACTTTCTAATGGGTTCACCATCACTGGTTGGCAGCAAAATGGCCTTATAAATCTAAGTAATAGGTCCACATAAAGTTACATAGTGGGGTCCATCTGAGAATTGAGAAAACGTGGCCAAAATGGTTATTTAGACTTGGGCATAGATTGTCTCGAGTTGCTCTTTGAGGTTTGTAATAAGTCAATAGGTGCACGTGAACCTCTGGACATAATAATAAATAATAAATAACACAACCAAAGCCAACAAAAACTCATCACTTCTCAACTCCCACTGACAGTGGCACTGGAGCACACAACCAGTTCTTCCAAACTCCCTACGAAGGTGTTGAGGTCTTTTCTGGAAGAGGTGAATGTCGGGGGTCACAAGTATAAGCTGCTTTCTCTGCCCTCATATAACATGACCTAGTAATTAAGGCCATAGTGGTTGCATTTACAGAGATTAGGGTTTAAATATTGGCTTCTGCATTTACTATATATATTACCTGGAGCAAGCCATTTTGACTTTTCAAACCTCTGTTTTCTTACCTATAAAATGCTAGTAATGCCACTTAACTTATATCACTTTTGAGATAGTTACATAATGTGTAAAAATACTCGGCATAGTGGCTAATACACAGTAAATAATAAAATTTGCCACTAATAATGTTAATATTTTCTTTTTCTTCTGATCAGTATTACTATTACTGGCAATTAGGTGAGCATAGAACAACAATCATTATAAACGCAAGAGTGAAATGGAAATATATCAACAATAGTGATATAAAGTCAGCAAACGGATGTCACATGAGTAATGTAAGGAGTATCCGCCACAACATGGTTCATAACAGTAAAACACATTTGAATATATAAATATTTATTATAAGCAGACTGCTTAAATACGTTAAGAGTTCATGTGACAGAATATCGTCTGGTCCTTAAAAATAATAATATAGTTCTAATTCATGTACATGGAAGATACCATGATACACTCGTGGAAAGAGAAAGCAGTTTATAAAATAGAGGAAAAGATACAAGTTGAGGGATAGAGAACAGAGAATTATATCTGAATAGATCTACATACCACAATGTTAATAGTATTTATCATTAAGCAGTGGAATAGTTAATATATTTTATTAATATATTTTGTATATATTTGTCTCATATATATGGAAAAATTTTAACATATTTGTCTTTATTTAGAAATATAAAACTAGTACTACTTTAAAAATTGATAAATAAATTTGATTAATACACTTAATGCAAGGAGCTATATTTAAAAACAGATCACAGTAGGGGCAATTGTCTAGGAAAGGATAAATGGAGACTAATCTCACAAATTTTTTACTTTTTCAGAGAAGGGAATAGCTTATCTTTCATATAAGCTGCATTTTCTGCTATAAAAGTATGCCACGTAGTATATTATGTACCTAATAAAACAGCTCTCTCCAGTCTTCTCATTCTCTCTCTCTTTCTTCCCCCATTTACATTCTCTCTTTCTCCTCTTTAATCATCTTCTCCTTTGTCATAAGACCAAAGAATTCCAAAACATACATTTCATGTCACCTTTCTGAAATGGCATCTTCCACCAGGGCTACTACATATATGAACATGGCATTCAGGATGACTTTGTCTTCAAAGTGTCATTTTTCTATTTGTTCAACTTCTAATGCACCCTAATGTTCCACCTTAAATCTCTCTTCTTCTCTGAAGATTTCCTCAATTTTTTCACATTGATATGTTTTGTTTCTTTGAGTTTTACAACACTGTGTATGCATATATCTGGTATAGTATTTATGATTGTCTGCTTTGCTAATTGCTCCAACAGCAACCACAGTGAAACCAACAGTACAAACATAAATGAATATTTACTGAGCACTTACTTACCAGGCCCATGGAAAGAGCTCTTAATGCATCATTATTTTTTCATTTTATTATTTATTTATTTATTTATTGGAGATGGAGTCTTGCTCTGTCACATAGGCTGGAGTGCAGTGGCATGATCTCAGCCCACTGCAACCTCTACCTCCTAGCTTCAAGCAATTCTCCTGCCTCAGCCTCCCGAGTAGCTGGGACTATAGGCATGTGCCACCACACCCAGCTAATTTTTGTATTTTTAGTAGAGACAGGGTTTCACCATGTTATCCAAGCTAGTCTCAAACTGCTGACCTCCGGCAATCCACCCGCCTCAGTCTCCCAAAGTGCTGGGATTACAGGCGTGAACCACCATGCCCGGCCTCATTATTTTTTCTATCCTTATTAAATATAAGTGACCAAGTGCTAGAGGCATGAGTTATTTTGCTCCCCTGTACACAGTTAGATAATGTAATATCTAGTGTAATAGTTAGGACACAATTGTGGGTTCTTCCTTAACTTCCTAGTCTTTAAAGTTAATGCCCATGATATGGAAATTTATCTTTTGTAATTTGTTATATATGTGAAACTTTGAAAAATATGTATACTTAGGCACAACCTGGAAATAGAAAATCAGAATATCTTGAAACAAGACAAGGGCAAGGATATACTTTATGAAGTGTTCATAATTCATTTTGATGCCCAGCCTGTTTAAAAGCCACCCCACTATGCTGTGATGAGTTGCATTATGAGTATCGTCTGCTCAAAAACTACTAAAAATTCCAGTCTACTGTCTCTTTCATTAAAAAAAAAAAAAAAAAAAATCCTTTTCACGTTACGCCTAAGACCTAGCACATAAGGTCACAAGAAAATCTTCAAGATAAAACTGTATATGAATTCATGAAATAGTCTATTTCCTTTGTGGACTTCAGTAATGGGAGAAATCATCAAAGAAAGACTTCCAACCAACTTCAAGGAGAATTTGTTTACCCTAGACATGGCTTGTTACTATTGGTGAGATTAGGAAAGGTTTTTCTTCAGAAGAAATTCTTGTTATGATTAATTGAACCTTTCCTACTTGAAGACTTGGGAGAAGAAATAAAACACACAAAGCCACTTTGATGGAGTTGTTGTGATTTTTGAACCTAATGTTTAACAAGAACTAAGTGCAGAAACATAAACTGCCAGATTTACTGCGTTGTAACTTCATCTTTTTTTTTTTTTTAACTGAGATCTTTCTTCCTTTATTATTGAGAGAAAGGAACGGTTAAAAAAAGAAACTAAGGAGAATGAAAAGTAATCCTCTCCCAAAGATTTTTATTGAAGCAATAATGTTTTAAAAATATGCAAAAGATATCAGAGGGAGAAAAATTTGCAAACTATTCAAAATAGCTAATTACAGGGCAGCTGATATTACAAAATGCTTGAATACTGGCATATTAGTGAGTGAAATGCTTAAGGCTATCTCAAGGTTAAAAGATATTAGGATACTCTTTTAATAGTAATTTTTTGCATTATCAGTAAATTCTGAGGAAAGATTTTTTTAATAACCTGCACAATTCTCTGAACTTGAATGTTGCAGGTAGTTAAGAACAAGGACAATGAAGTAAGTGAGAAAAGGAGTCAAAAAAGAAACCAGTTATAAGAGGAACAAGATCACACTACTTTTGGTTTGTACTATTCTTTAGCCTTGAACTTGAAAAAGAAAGTAAGAGACTGATATTGTACCAAGGCCATTGTTAATTAGATTTATGTACACTTTTAGGCATTAAACTAAAATTCTACTTCTTTTTCAAGTTCTATGTGATTTCATATTATTTTAGCTGAGAAAGGTGGCTCAAACCTGTAATCCCAGCACTTCAGGAGGCCGGGGAGGGAGGATCACTTGAGCTCAGAAGTTTGAGACCAGCCTGGCCAACACTGTCACCTCATCTCCACAAAAAAAATAAAATAATTGGGTGTGCTGGTGCATGCCTGTGGTTCCAGCTACTGGGGAGGCTGAGACAAGAGGATGACTTGAGCCTGGGAGATCAGGGCTGCAGTGAGCCGATATCACACCACTGCACTCCAGCCTGGGTGTCACAGCAAGACGCTGTCTCAAAAATAAATAAATAAATATTTAAAAACATTATTCAATAATGTTTCTCAAATATTATTTTGAAAGCTGGAGGAAAGGATACTTCTTCTTTAATAAATGGCACAGCTTGTAAAATACGGAGATTTGTTTTCTTTGTTACTTTTAATGCCTTAAAGAAAATGAGAATATGGAATACTAACAATTGACCAACAAGTTAATGTCAAGAGATGGTGCCTGGATTTTTAAACCCTAGGGAAGGTTCCAAAATAGTAGACTACAGAGAGGAAAAGAGAACCCTTATAGACTGGTAAGAATGAATCTGCATTGAAGGGAGACACATCTAACTGAAAGACCTCTAATAGAAACCTCAAAAACAGTATGGGAGATATGGCATTATAAGTGATGGGATGCCATGTGTTCCCTCATTATGAAGGCCATTGGGTATGGAAAGAAGAGAAGGGTAATGGTTTAAGAGCTTAATTGTAACATATAACAGAAGATTGGGAAGAACTGGGAGAAGCATTTGAAATCTTCTCCATCTGTATATCTATGATAAAAACACGGTTAATGAGTGGACACTGAGCCTGTAGCAGAGAGGGAAATAATCTCAGAAGTCACCAAGATTTAGTTGAGTGAAAGTCATTAGGTAAAACATGGGATGTTTTACCTAATTCCAAAGTAAAATGACTTTCTAGAAAGGGAGGTAAATTGGTGTATGCATTAAGGATAAAAAGGACTGGCTTAAAATTTGAAAACTCAAGGATTGCAAACTATGATAGAAGAGCTCACTAGAAATAAAAAGTAGGAACAAAAGGAATACAATGGTAGGTGTTAGCAGCAACTTACCGGTCAGATGGAACATTTCTTTCCTGCATTTAATTTACAGAGGTCTTTATAATCGGCATAGAGACAAGATTTTGGGACTTAAGAGAGAGGAAAGATGTAAGTTTGTCAATCATCTGCTAAAGTGCTTCTTTGCTAAAAAGCGTATCTGGTAAATTCTTCCTTAACTTGGGGTCTATTCAAAAAATAGTATGAATTTTGAGGTTAAAACACACTAGATTCGAACCCAGCTCTTCAAGTTAGAAGCTGTGATATGAGTCAATGACACCCATTAAAGGTGACTGCTGCAGTTGCCAGGGATATTAAAAAGTAGGTCTTTCTGAGCACCACCCTAGTCTGTACTCTTAAGCAGCCAGTCTAATACTGCAGGTCCACAGATTGCTGTTTGGGGGGTGCTAGGCTCTCATGAAAAGTAAAAGATGTAAGAAGTATGAGCCTCTTGCACCAAACAATGCAACGCACAGTGATTCTACCATATTCTTTGCAGACAGCAACACAGTAGCTATTAATATCAATCCCAGCCAAAATTTTAGCACAAATTAACAAGAGGATGATTTGTCAACAGTCCAAAAAGAAAGTGGTGGCCACCAGATTCTAGTGTGGCTTGTTACTTAGCAAGTTGTACCAACTAATTTCTGTGATAATTTGTCTTAAATTGATTGATGTTATTTTCACTGTTTCTATATCATCACTTTTCAAACAATGTTCTGTGAATGTCAGATGCTAATAAAAGAAAGTTAAAAGAAAATTGGAAGGTGGCAGATTCTAAGGTCAATTAAATTTGGAAATTCCTTGTTAACCAGTTTAAAGGGTTTCTAACTCTGGACTTCTTAAGGACATTGATATGCTAATGGAAGTAAATCTCTGGAAAGGGAAAGAAGTCTGGGAGATTTCTCAAACTTTCACTTTTGTGTAAAATTTTACAAGCCAAGGTAAATTGAGTGTTTCCTCTACACTATTTTTCAATTATTCCTATATCAAATGCACTTAATTCCTGGCCAGATTGCTCTCCCTTAAATATGACACAGTGGCATGTACAAAGTTTAAGACAAGCATTGAGCTTCTTACTCAATGCTATATATATTACAACTCCCACATCAACAAGCTGAATGAATCAGGTAGGAGGCAAGTTACTAGGTGTCTACAGGGTAGGAGAGGTCAACTGACTCCTGTTAGTTCAAACAAGTCACTCCAGTATAAACCAGTAGGTGGATCAAATCAACCACCTTTTTTAAGGAACGCATATGTGGCTCCTTCTGCTGCATATGTGACTATTTTGAATCTAAAATATAGAGTAGAAAAGCGAACCAGTGGTTGATGTCTATAATCTAAATGAGAAAACATTGAAAAAAAATCAACACCAAAGCAAGTTGTGACTATCGAGAGAAATCCTGGATGTTGTTTTCCTTTACAAATATGCAGTAGTAGAGTCACTTGCATATATTAAAGGTTTATTTTTGGAAACAAACAGAAATGATTGGGAGGGGAAAAATTAAATATTTTAGATGCTTCCACTTGCTCATGCCCTGTGGTGTTTTGAGTCAGTGCAGTTGGGAATTAAGGAGTCAAGGAGACAGGGACCTGACAATACCTACAGAGATTTTAGATAGCAAGGATCTCTGCTCATAGTGAAGTTTGCACTGTACTATGTTTCTAGAGTAGTAAGATAACATTTTTTTTTTTAACAGAGTCTTGCTCTGTCACTCAGGCTAGAGTGCAGTGGTGCAATATCTGCTCACTGCAACTTCCACCTCCCGGGCTCAAGCAATTCTTCTGCCTCGGCCTCCCAAGTAACTGGGATTACAGGCACAGGCCACCACACCCAGCTTGTATTTTATTTTATTTTAATTTTTTTTGTATTTTTTTTGTATTTTCGTATTTTTAGTAGAGATGGGGTTTCACCATATTGGCCAGACTGGTCTCAAAACTCCTGACCTCAAGTGATCCACCCACCTCGGCCTCCCAACGTGCTGGGATTACAGGCATGAGCCATCGTGTCCAGCCTAACTTTTTTTTTTCATATGATATAATTGACATATAAACTCAACACATTTATCTGGTTTATCACTACTGAATAAGTAGATCTACATCAATATTGGGGAGAAAACCCAACTGTGGTAGGCCCGTTGAGAGGGACATCCATCTGCAACTTTGCCTTTCCTACAATTTTCAAGATTAATTTTGATGCTGTTCAATTTCTGCTTTATGGGTCAATTCATGAACCCAGCCATCACATCCAGCTTATAAACCTATACAAACCAAACAGCCTAGAAGACAGAAATTAGAGCTGAGATGAGGTGTGCAAGAAGCTAAGCAGTGACCTCTGCTAATCACACAGTATTGACAGGGATCTACACGGATGCCAAGTGTTTAATAGAAGAGCAACTCATTGGGTCATTTATAATACAGAGTGGGAAAAAAAATCTGATTATACAATGTAAAATGAATAATGAAATATAAGTCAGGAAGAGAGTGGCAGAAACAAGGCAATGAAGAAGACCTAAAAAAAATTCTAAGTCAATTTTTATCTCATGTCTTATGCCTAATATATTGGAGATGTTGCTTTCAGAGTAATTTAATTAATGTGTATATATTCTTAGATGTTTTGTCTAGACTTTCTCAAGCCATGATAAGACCTTGGCTTTAATAAAACATGGAGAAATGATTCTTTAAGGAGTCTTGCTTTCATATTGGCCAATAGATGTGCTTACCCAACACTTTAAATTCATTAAGGAGTCATCTGCTGATATAAAAGTCTATTAATCAACAAATCTGAGCAAAAGCAAGAAGAAAAATAAGCAAGAAAACAAGCTTTCCAAACATCTAACATAGGACTGGGTATTTTGAACAAAATATAAGAGGAGTTATTTCTGGAAAGCAGAGAACATTACTATTGACATTTTACAAATTTATTATAAAAGTATTTTCACTTGTGATAGGATTTTATCAGACTTGAGGTCTTAATTAAGAAATAGCAAGTTATAAGTAATGATAAGAAAGTGTTACTCTTCTTCCTAAGCACATAAAGAAAGAGGTTTAATCAGTTATAGCATTAAAAACAAATTATATGTCATGATTCTCGGTATTTAAAAACCAAATAAAAATTATGTCCTCCCTCCCTTCCTTGCTTCCTCCCTCCCTCCCTTCCTCCCTGCATTTTGTTCCCTTCTTTCTATATCCTTCTTTTCTCCCTCCCCATCTAACTTCCCTGTCTCCTCCATGTCTCACTCTGTCACCCGTCTTCCTTCCTTTCCTCCCTTCCTCCCTCCTTATTTCCCTCCTTCATTCCTTCCTTTTCTTCTTAAGTTTATTGTGGCTAATAACTACAAGATATCAACTGGTTACCTGGATGAATCAAACACTGCTCTTTCATCATTAAGTGCAGCAGCAAAAGAGATAGAAGATGACTTCAACATAATTACTAATTCCTCGAAGAGCTCATGTTCAGGTAGTAGAAATAACACCAGTGTGTAAAATAAGTATAAAGTGGTGCCTGTCATCCTAGACAAACAGAATAAGTGCCATGGTTGCATGGAGCAAAAAGATGTTATTTTCACTTTGATATTTCAACCTCTAAGAGTCATAAAGGCTCTGAATTTTGGAGCCTTTTTTGATAATTAGAAGACTGAGGCTCCAGAGTTTAAATCACTTGCTTAATACTTTGGTTTAAAACAAAAATGCAGAGTTAGGATCAGAATTCTGTAAAAGTGATAGAGAATGGGAACAAAATGAGCAAAGAGAAGGATTCAGAAAAAATTGGAGTCCATGTGAAAAGAGTGACAAGCTCACTCTGGCTGGAACTTAGCTTGTACCGAATGGCACTGATTATACTACTTGTATCTTGCGGTTCTTCAATTCCCCTTCACATGAAGGTTAACTTACATTCTTTTACAGGTAATGGTGACTCCTAAGACTTTGTGTGACATGAATAAAGCTGATTCATGAAGTCACAGGTATAAAATAGAAGATGGATGAGTTTTCTGGCTATAATAATAGTTCAGGTGTGACCTAAGTCAAGATAGAAACTAAGAGGATGGAAGAATGGAATGTAACCAAGATGTAATTAACTCAAAGCCATGTCCAACAAGACTTCTAAGAGACAAGGAAGAGACATGAATGAAAAAGCCACCACAAAGTTTCCAGTATGGGTGCCTGGAAGGGTAAAATTCATCTACTTAGTTTAACTTTCTAGGCAATATTAAAAATTACTTAATATATGCCAACTCTTTAAAAAAGAGGATCAGATTATTCAGTTTTTGCAGATAAATGTAGCAGGTCAATTGCATATATTTTCTGCTTTGAAAGAATAAAAATGAAAGGATGAGTTTGCAAAATCATAATATAAAGTGTCACATCTTGGGATTTATTTGCTTTTTTTTTTTTCAAGACAGGGTCTTGCTCTGTCACCTAGACCAAAGGGAAGTGGCGCAATCACCACAGGTCACTGCAGCATCGACCTCCTGGCAGGCTCAATCAATCCTCCCACCTTGGCACCACCACACCCAGCTAATTTTTTTTTACTTTTTGTAGAGATGAGGTCTCCTTATGTTGCCCAGACTGGTTCTGAAATTGAGGGCTCAAGGGATCCTCCCACCTCTGCCTTATAGGCACGAGCATGCTTCCTTGGCCTGTTCTACAAATATAAGTGTAGCTCTCTTTACAGTTCTATATCACACAGTATTATTTTGATCTGGACAAAGTAGTCAAAGTTAGAAATCACATGAAACTATTGTATGTCATGATGCGGGTGGTTTGAGCTCTTTAACATTTATATACCCACCCACACGCAGATAGATAAAGATTAGCCAACAATGAAGATATCACCTCAGATTTGGTGGGTTTGTACTGACTCCTCTAGCAGAATTTTTGTCTTACTTTTGATGATGCTTATTGATAAAATGCAAAATTTTGGATGGGTGCCGTGGCTCACACCTATAATCACAGTACTTTGGGAGGCTGAGGCAGGCAGATCAGTTGAGGTCAGGAGTTCCAGATCAGCCTGGCCAACATGGTGAAACCAAGTCTCTACGAAAAATACAAAAATTAGCTGGGGGTAATGGCGCGTGCCTGTAGTCCCAGCTACCTAGGAAGCTGAGGCAGAAGAATCGCTTGAACTCTGGAGGCAGAGGTTGTAGTGAGCTGAGATCACACCACTGCACTCAAGCCTGGGCAGTAGAGTGACACTTTGTCTCAAAAAAGACAAAACAAAAAGCAAATTTTCAAGTTGATTCAGTTGTTATTCATCATTAAATAGTTTTCATACATGCCCTATACTCTGTTTTAGGTACCAGATGAAGAAGTGACACAATAATCTCTTCCACATTCTAAACAAAGTCTGATATTTTTCTTTGTTTCATGGAGACATGACAATGGAGTCAGCCAACCTTAAAACATGAATAAATAACTCAATGTAAAATTGTTAAAGATTATAAAATCAAGGCAAGCTTTGATAACTTGACGGTGCTCAGTTGATGGATGGAGAGTATGGTATTTGCACAGAACAGGACTGCTGGGAGCAGCTGCTGGCTGCATTGCAGAGAGCTGTCTCTAGCTGAATATAGGAAAGTTATCATTTCCATTCAAGTCTTCAAGAGTTTAAATACATGTTCCAAAAGCAAAACTGAAAACATCAATTTAGAACCAAGTATAACACATACTTTTCTTGGTTTTTCTCCATTCATCTCCTTTTCTATTACCCTCAATGGAGTTTGGGCCTGATCTCGCTCCTTAATCCCAAGGAGGGATCTCTTATGTTCTTGACATTGTGCTGGGACATTTAATGTATTACACCATTATTCATCATAATCAGTCCATATATTAGCTGCTATTGTCATTCTCATTTAACTGAAAAATAAATTAAAGCTTAGAGTATGTCACAAAATTGGCTGACTACCTACCAGAAATTCAAACTTCTCTTTCCATTGAGTAAAGTTGCCCTGGAAGTCAGCTACCCAGCCAAAAATTATATCAGCACCCTTTGCCTCTAGGCAAAGCCACATGACTAGTTTTCACCCATAGAAGATGAAATTGGAGTTTTTGTGAAGCAGGTAGCACTTCCCTACCTCCTCTCCTATTTGCCAGTCAAACACAGTGGACTCTGAAGCTTTAGGGTGACTGTAGAACAAGATACAGGGAATAAAGACCAAGGACTACTGACCAAGGCCTCCCATATTGGACAACAACTAGAAATAAACTTTTATTGTAGTGAGCCACTGAAACTTCAGGATTTGTTTGTTATAAAAAGGACTGCCCTAAATAATACAGTGCTTAAATAAAATGTACAAGGACAAACAGCAATTAAAGATGAGAGCTGGGATTGAAACCTAACATGTTGATTCTAAAAAAAAATTCTATTTTAAATGTGTCTCTGTCAAATAATTCTAAATCACTATGATGTCACTCTTATCTTTAATATGTTTTTAGTGGTTTATATTTCTTTATGGAATAAAAATATGACTCCTGGCTCTCCAGTTTTATCTAAGCATAATTATTCAAAATTATCTTCTGAAACTCCCCATCCTCTAATCTGTATTCAAATGAATCCACACTCTTCACCAGCTACAAACATTGTTTTTTTCCATCACTAAGTTTTTTAAGTGATTTCTGCTACCTGGAAAGATGTTGTCCATACTCCCACCCCTAGTCTTATTTAGTAACTAGCCACTCTTCAAAATAGAGATTAAATACCACCTTCTCAAGGTGGCCTCACTTTCTGCTTCAAAAGAAATATTTCTCTTATTCTGGGCATTCAATAGAAATTCAGCAATTTAACCATGCATGATTTTATGTGGGAAAAAAATGAAATAAAATTCCTACTCTAATGAGCTTGCAATTTAGAGGAGATAGATAATCAAAAGCAAAATAAATAATGTCTTAATGGCAATTGGGATAAAGACTACACAGAAAAGTATAAGCTGTTAAAATAAGCTATTAAAGAGGAAACTATCTCACTCTGATGGAGGAGGTTAGGCTTCTATGAAGCAGTGAAATCTGAGCCAAGCTCTGAGATCCAGGAGTTACCTGAATCAATGAATGTAGGGTGGGGCTGGGGACACCTAGGATAATATTTTAGGCAGAAGGAATAGGATGTGTTTGAACCATGAGTCTAGAACATCAGCATGTATTTGAGGAACAGCAAAGAACAGTATGTGTGGGACCCAAAATAGGCAATGTGGAGAGTGGCCTTCTAAGAAGCAATGTTGATCCAAGCAGGGCCAGTTTACTTAAAACCTTGAAGAAATATTCAAGATCTTGTTCCTCATCCAGTGATAAATGACAAACCATTGGACAACTTTAGAAAAATGTAACATATGAAATGCATTTTATAAGACTGTTAGGGCCATCAAAAGGAGGATGAGGTGGAGTCGGAGAGAGGTGGGGAGAGCAGTTGGTGAGCTTTTGCTTTTATCCCTGTAAGACATTACATTGGTCTGGACAAGCAGAGTGGCAGCAGAAATGGAGAGAAGTGGTGAAATTCAGGATTGTAAGTAGTAAAGATGAGAGAACTTAGTGATGAATTTGAATGTAGTTAACTTCATTCTCAAGGAGTTTAGTCATGCCTTAGAGGGGCATTGTGATTAAAACATGAATTATGAAGTCAAATTATCTGCCAGTGTTTAAATACTGGCTCTGTTGCTTTCCAGCTTGGTGACCTTGGACAAGTCCCTATACCTCAATGTCCTTATCTGGACAATGGAGAAATTAATAGTACTTACCCTACAAGATTCTTCTGAAGTTAAATACACATAAACAGTAATATACAGATGTATATCTGTATATACACATACACATACATATAATGAATTATATGTATCTGTTATTATTATAATAGCATAGATATGTATATATGTATCCTCCTCTGGTAAATAATATTCTTAACAGTGGGACTGACATAGAGCATAGTATCTATATCCATTAGAGACTCAATATATGTCTATTAAACATCCATAGTTCACTACTTACATCATTCATCAATTTTTAAAGGTTCAGTTTCATGGTACCACTGGATGTCATCCTTCAAAGAAAGTATCAGTTTTCAAGTAGAACTCCAAAGTTTTTTATCTTGCCAACAAATACTCAAAAATTCTTCTTTTCCGAAATTCAACATCAGAATTTGAGTTTATAGCCATTGACACAATGTACACAGATGTAATTTTTAGGACAAATATGTAATGTTTATATATAATTTTGTGTGTGTGTGTGTGTGTGTGTGTGTGTGTGTGTGTGTGTGTGTGTATGGTGGAAGATTACATATGGTCTTTCATGGATGTCCTGGGGTTGGTGAGCTCTAAAAGATATGAACACTGTCTGGGAAGCTTCTAGCAAAAAGAAATAGACGAGTCTAGCTCTTGAAAATGGGCAATGATTGGGATTGCTAATGTCAGATTTAAGGCCACAGTGTCATAGATACATGGCTAGAAAATCATCCAGTTCACTTCCTTATCTTTAGAACTGTTGCAATCATATAAAACCTAGAGGAATGTGAATCCAGCTATTTTATTTAACAATTTTAAGTGTTCACCAAATCACTTTGCTAATTCCCTGACTCCCAGATTTAGCTCTCAATTTTGTTACTTAAAAAAAAAAAAAAAAATTATCATATAAAACCCCAGAGGGCATCTCATATAGTCTTTTGGCAAATCCTTTGGGTGTTTAACAGCTCATGTCTTACTGACACTGTATTATTTTGAAAATCATGTGCTAAAACAATGTACATGGAAATAGAACACACTGACAATTTCAAATACCAGCATGGAAGTCCTTTTCCCACATAAGCACTGACAGACACACATATTTCTAGTGAGATTATGTTCTAAACCTACTTCTGCAGCCAGAGAATAAATGCACTGGGAAACTGCATGCTGTTTTCATTTCACTGCCGATGTATTATTTTCCTAGGGGAAGCTGTAGAGAAAACGCTTTAAACTGTGAAGCTTTCTTGACTGCACATAACCCTCACCCAACAGCATGTGATGCACTTGGCATTTACTTGGTGCTGATGTTTAGGGAGGAGGTGGTGTTCTCATTTTCTAAATCGGTTTTCTCATCAAGTCATGCCTGTATGTCTCATGGCCCACATGACAAAGACCAAACAACTTAGGCAGGTATGCAGGATGGTTTACCTTTTGTTTGCTTAATACACATACAGTGGCACCTCTAAGATGCTGACCTTGCCTTCTTAGAGAGTGATTTAACAGAGGAAGATATCCTTCCATATTTATTTACGCAGATAGACATCACTGCATAAATAAGAGTAAAGTTATAGCTGTAGTATATTCTGAAAGTCGAAGTGTGTGGTGCTATAAAATCTATAGCTGTGAGTTGAATTGTGACTTCTAAATAAAGATACATTGAAGTCCTAACCCCCAATATCTCCGAATGTGATCTTATTTAGAGATAGCATCTTTGGAGAGGTAAGTTAACATAAGATTATTAGGCTGGGCTCTAATCCGGTATGCATGATATCCTTATAAAAAGGGGCACATTTGGACACAAACACAGACAAGCAGAGGGAAGATAAGTGAAGAAACACAGGGAGATGAAGGCCATCTAGAAGCTAAGAAGAGGCCCAGAGCAGATCCTCCCGTCTTGGTCCTCAGAAGGAACCAATTCTGCAGACACCTTGATCTCAGACTTCCAGACTTCAGGAATGTGAGTCAATAAATTTCTGTTTTCTAAGCCTTGCAGTCTACAGTACTTTGTGATAGCAGTGAGGTAGGTAAGGGAACGTCTGGAGGAGGAGGTAAAAATTGAGCTGAGAATTAACCTAGAAAAAAAGGAGGATAAGAGCTCCAGATGTGGTGAGCAGCATGTATACAAGACATGTGTCTGCACGTATGATGCTTTGAAAGATGGCCTGCACATCCGGAGTTGAAGGACCAGGAGGAAATGAAGGGCAAGATGAGGCTGGAAAGAGATTTTGTAGCGAAGCCAGGTCATATAGAATCATGCAGGTTTCATCGAGTATTTCCTTTGTAACTCAATCTTCTTCTCATATCTTCTCCTAATCGGACAGACCACCCTTACCCTTTTGTTCTGAATGGAAGCATTCAAATATGTGTAAAACCTCCTGCAACAGGCACATCTCCTGCATGCACAGTCCCTTTTGAATAATCTCGCTATGTATAAGGATATGTTAAGTCTTTTAGTATCACTTCCCCAGCTTCCTTCACATCTAATTTATGTGATAGGAATCCACCCACCAAATTTCACCATATGACAATTTGCTTCAAAATTAAACCACTTGAAGTAGAAGGCTCCAGATCGAACCCAAGAGTGGAGAAAAACAATCTGGTATTCAGGGAAGATAGTCATCCTATGAAGTGGCATCAATATTGGCACAATCACAACTGCAGCAAAGTTATGTCCCTGGCAGCTCTGAAACTGTGCTAAGTATGCCTTACTCAAGTCTTGGTGGCCCTTTAGCCATCAGGCCACTTGTACGTGGCTTTCTGCACTGTTTCTGGAAAACAGACCTCCATGATTTCCCCATTCTACCCCACTTAATATATTCCCATTCTACTTAAATGGCTAAGAGCTGCCTTTTGTAATTAAGAGCCCTAACAGTCAATTTACTTCCCCAATTCTACCCTGGATGGAGAGTACACGCTTCTGTCATGACTTCACAGGTTGCTATGTCAGTGGCTCTCAAAGTGTGGTCCCCAGAACATCAGCCTCAGCAACACCCAGGAATGAGTTAGAAAAGCCAATTATTAGGCTCTGCCTCAAACTAACTGAATCAGAAACTCTCGAGATGAGGCCCAGGAATCTTTTGGCAAGTTCTTTAGGTGACTCTGATGCAGATTAAAGTTTGAGAACCATTGATCTATATATACCTCTACTGTTAATATTTTAACAGGTGTTAAAAATGTTTGTCTCCCTACAAGACCTCTCCTGAGGCTTCTTATGGGAACTATTATATCTTATTTAGATCTTCAATGCTCAGCTCAGGCTGGTACAATTGCTTAATTATTGGCAAAAATATTTCTCTATCTCCTATTTATCAAAATAATAATGTCTCCTATTTATCAAAATAAGCAAACCATTGCCCCCAAACCTTGTCTACCATGTTTATGTCATAAGGGGATGAAAACAAAGAAGCTCTCTCCCCAAGGAGTATTCATAAGATGAAGCTAACTTATCATCTTACCTGGGATTCTAGCTTCCTTCATCACTATGTGCTACCCTTTTATCCCATTTCAGATAAAATTATACATTTCATTCAATGATATAATTTTCACAGTGTTTCCCACTATCCCACATCCCTTCTGTGTTTTTACATGGTCTTGACATTTAAAATTTATGTGAGTCCCATGATGGCACCTCTGAATTGAAGATTAGTGTGTTAACTGGCTACCCCAGCTCCTCTTAGCACTACAGGATTAGCTGGGCAAATAGTCAGAGCCATAGTGTTGACTGGAGAGAGTAACCTTTATTAACAGGGGGACAAATGATATTTCTACAAAATAGATACACTGTGGTATAGAATGAAATTAGGGAAACCTTTGATATTCTTTTGTTTCCATCTTCAGAGATGAAAAATTCCAAAAAAAATGCACCCCTATGCATTTGATGACCACAGACAAGATGATTTCAGTCTAGGAAGCTTTGAATGAAAGCAATTCCAGGCAAAAATATTGAAACAGCTGGAATATTAATTAACAGCAAAGGACACATAGATTGTGTCAGGTGAGGGAGGCTAAATACAAGTTTGACTTTATGGTTTATGAACAGTTTATAAAGTTTCTAAATGCATACATACATTTAGACAAAAATCGTATGTGTGCATATTTATGCACATATAAGTATGCAGATACTTTTTCTGGTCTGTTCTCATTCTTTTCTTCCTTTATATGAGTAATGTAGAGGTGATTAAATTGGAGATTTATCCACTATATGATGAATATCAAGACAAGGTGAAATCCTTTCATAGAGAAGCTGGCCATTACCCTGGGACTAGTCTTGCTAGTTACTCAACAACACTTCTGAATGCTGAATGCAGTCTCTGGGTATAACTATGTATTTTCTTCCACTGGAAAATGGCAGCTAAATTGTTAGTGTTGTATGGGATATTTAGATTATATTAACAGAAATATATTTGAATGGGGTCATCTCTGCTTGGGCTGCTATAACAAAACGTCATACCTTGAAGGGCTTAAAGAACTGCTATTTATTTCTCATAGTTCTGGAGGCTGGAGAGTGTCAGATCAAAGTGCTGGCAGATTCAGTGTCCTGTGAGGACTCTTTTCCTGGTTTTCAGGTCCCACCTTCTTGGTGTGGCTTCGCATGGTGGAAAGACAGATCTCTGCTGTTTCTTGTGATCAGGGCATTAATGTCATCAGGAAGTCCCACCTTCATGACCTCATCTAAACTTAATAATTTCCCAAATGCCTCACCTTCAAATACCACCACACTGGGACAAGAATTTCCACATGAAATTGGAGGGGAAAGAATTCAGTCCACAGAAGGCATGAAGAACCTCAAAAATGGGAATTATATTTACAATCACTGAAATAATAGTTGAAACACAATTGCACATTTGCAAAGTACCAGGCACTGTGCTCAGTGTTTTCTACGAAAAGGCAGTGCTTGTAAATGCTGAGAACCTAAAGGGGTGGAATGTGGGAGGCAGCTCTTGGGTTGACTGCTCAGCACACAGTGATCCCCTTTCTCTGAGAACTGCCACTATGAACTCATGAAAGACTGAGTCTCAGACTTTAATTGGGACAGATTTTCTCAGAAATTTGGATTCTTTTTTTTAAAGAGACAAATTGACTTTTGGAGTCATTGGAGTTAAGCCATTTAATGACTGGAACCTAGAAAGAAGATTCCTAAGGACCCATTGCTAAAGGATCTGATGTGTTTTGCATTTTCCGAGGCTTACTTGTTCTAGTCTGCCTTGAACACTGACACAGGCCAACACCTTTTAAATAAATTCAATGTTTCCCTTAAGCTAGGAAGAATTAATCTCTTATTTGGCAACCAAATGACTCTAGCCTAACTACAAAATGGCCCTCTGCAATGGCACATACAGGGATGTGTGGACATGCACGTCAACTGTCAATCTAGAGGAGGGCTGGGAAAGTGAGGCTATTGTCACAACATACTGATGAGGACCCTGTGTCACAGGCTCCATAATAAACCAGCAAGCTTCTAAATTGAATGCTTACAGCGTGTGCCTAATGCAAATTACACTTATTAGAGATGGTGCTTCTTATTTTGGCAATAATAAAAACAAGAGAAGCTGCCATAGTATTTTTGCTTAGAGTGCTGATGAGGAAATATTTGATTGATTGAAAACAAAATCACTTTGTTAAGGCTCCATTACCAATAGAACAGTGAATATTAAAATACAAAAAGCCATGTGGTCTATGTTATTAAAATACTATTCTATCTTCTATCACCTCATTTGAGGTATAATGAGTTTCCATTTCATTCAGCTGGGCAAAGCTTACCCTATTTCATAATAACTGAAATATAATAAAATACAAAGGTTGTCATGATTTACAAGACATTTTATTTAAACACAAATAGTCAAATTTTATTCATTTACTAAAGCCAGATAAATGCTAAGGCAACATGGGAATTTATTATTAATAAAGAAGTAAGCAGGAATCCTGGGACAAGGCTTACAGTGGTGACTTCTGCTCTGCCCAGGGACTGATTCAAGCAGAATCATTTTCTCTGACGGATGTCAGTGCCATCAAGTGACATCTGTTCGTTAATAAGCAGCTGCCCTGGAATTGGCTTAGACAATGCAGGGATTTGATGTACATGGTCTAGTGGTTAGAACAGCAGACTGAGCATCCACATTTCTGGGCTAGAGTCCCAGGTCTGTCACTCCTGTCTTGGAATGAAGTTCAGTCTATATGACACCAAAACAATCTCCCAATTGCGGTAGAGGCAATGGCTGGGGAAGGGTGAGGGAGGGTTCACATGAGTTTGACATCTCAGAGAGAATATCTCCTTTTAACGAGTGGATTATTGATTCATCAGCTTATTGGGACGGAGGGAAACAATTCTATCAGGGATAAAGGTCAACAGCTATTATCCAAAATGTGTATTTAGCCTATTGGCTAAATTTGGTACATAATTTTTCTGTTCTGAAAAATATCACAATGTTACAGGTATAAGATTAGGGAAAAGAATTCATAGATGCCACTATCAGAAATTCAAAAAAACTTTATTTAAACCTGGAAATAGCTCATTTTCCTAAAGAAAGTTCATAATTTAAATACCGGCTCAAATATTTTGCCCTCAGTGCAAAGAGGAGAGACTACTAGTTATAAAATTATACATATCTCTCTGTCCCAGTTTCTTTAATTCTGAGACTGACACTATAACCCTTAGCAAAATCAGTGAACTTTCAGGATAACATATTATGAGTAATAGTAAGATAAAGAAAAGATGACATTCATATTGATGAAAGTCAAGTTTTTCTCTTTAACATTAAATAATAATATATTTTGAAGTAATTGAGAATTTAAAACTATTTTATTTATTTATTTATTTTTTATTTTATTTTTTTTTTTGAGACGGAGTCTCGCTCTGTCGCCCAGGCCAGAGTGCAGTGGCCAGATCTCAGCTCACTGCAAGCTCCGCCTCCCGGGTTCACGCCATTCTCCTGCCTCAGCCTCCCAAGTAGCTGGGACTACAGGTGCCCGCCACCTCGCCCGGCTAGTTTTTTGTACTTTTCAGTAGAGACGGGGTTTCACCGTATTAACCAGGATGGTCTCGATCTCCTGACCTCGTGATTCGCCCGTCTCGGCCTCCCAAAGTGCTGGGATTACAGGCTTGAGCCACTGCGCCCGGCCTAAAACTATTTTAAAAGCAAAATTTAATTTAGAATTGCTGAACTAATTTATTGAGAATAAAAAATGGATTGTCAATGCCAAATAAATAAGCATTGTTATTAGAATGTAAATGATGAAAGCCAGATAGTACAACTGAAATTACAAATATGTAAATAGAGCTTTAAAAAAGTGCATCAGCAATATATGGTTAAAAGGTAAATGTTTTCAAATAAAATCTCCTGAAGAGTCTTGTCCTAGCTAAAATTTTTTCCCTAATGTCATTATAGTAAGTATTTAAGTCCTAATATTTTGATTAGCAGTATAGATATTGAAATGGCTAAGTGTACCCCACTGGGATTATTCCAAATATATGGCAATACCAATGTTACATTTTGTTAGTGGAAATTTTTCTTCTTTTCTAACAGAAAGGAGAAAACCATATAGAAATTTGAACCAAACATTTAAACCAAACCTGACCCAACTACATAAAATATATTTTCAAACAGTAAAGTGAATAGACACCAAGTGATAAAACATTTTATTCTAAATTACTCTGATAGTTTAATTTTTCTTCAATTTTTTTCTTCTTGTATCACACATAGCCCACCAGGGGACCAGAGGCTGGCCTTGTATGAGCAAATCTAGCTTGTGATTGTCCTGTACTGTATACTTTAATTCTGGAATAATTGAAGGTGTCTACACAAGAAATGCAGTCACTGGGATGCACCATGGGGTGGTTAACCAGAAACAGAGTTGTGGGTGGTAAGGAAGTTAAGAGGAGTGAAAATAGACAATCTTGGAAAATGCTCCCACAATATCTCAAGTGAGGAATAATAAAGGTCTAAAATGGGTATCAGTTATGTGTGGCTTTCTGGATTCATTCCATATCTCATAGCATTCTTCTCTCTTCATGGTGAAATCTACAGTGCTGCTGGGCAGTAAACATAGATGTTGATTTTTCCACTATGGAAGCTGTATGAACCCCAAAGACTCCTTTTCAGTTTCTGTTCTCAACGTCTTCATATATCACACCAGTGTCAACCCAGAGATGGGCAAGGGATCTGGTGGACCTAAGCAGATCTTCTTTCCTAGACTCTGCCTTTGAGTCTATCATTACAGGAACTGAAGAAATGCTTGAATTTATTCATCCCAAATGCAAGGTCAGCAGGAAGTGGGTGACTTACGAAATCTTTCAGGAGCTATCTGATTCTTTCAGCTATTTCACTCTTTTAATTTCCAGTTCATTACTTTATATTTAAGTTATTTGGTTTCTGTTACTTACCACCAGAAAATACTCTCTGATTCTTATGGAAGCATCAGAGAAAAGAAGATAGGATAATCCAGCAACTCACTGGACTTGAAAGGGAGAAGTGAATGTGACTCCAAGTTAATGGTGAAGTTAGAGACACAGGGGGGATGTCATGTGGGACAGATGGTTCAAGGTATGAGTGACAACTCTGAAGAAGTGCAACTTTGAGAAGTCTTAGCATTCTTTGTTCCTTCACCAATGCAAGTGTCCACAGCTAGAAATAGGCTAAGTTTGACTCTAGGTTGTGATTTTTATGTTTTTTTTTTAATTTTTTGAGAGGGAGCCTCGCTCTGTCGTCCAGGCTGGAGTGCAGTGATATGATCTTGGCTCACTGCAACATCTGCCTCCCGGGTTCAAGGGATTCTCCTGCCTCAGCCTCCCAAGTAGCTGGGACTACAGACTCATGTCATCACACCTGCCTAATTTTTATATTTTTAGTAGGGACGGGGTTTCACCATGTTGGTCAGCTGGTCTCGAATTCCTGGCCTCAAGTGTTCTGCACACCTCAGCCTTCCAAAGTGCTGGGATTACAGCTGTGAGCCACTGCACGTGGCTATGATTTCAATTTTTGATAAACATAGAAACCATGGATGGAATAATCTGTGAGATGGCCACTTGCATACTTATCACAGGGGCTTTACAAAAGTTCTCTGATAGGGATGATGGCAAGATGACTTGAACACTGAAAATGAGGTTAGATTAGTACCTCAGGAATTAGCATTTTCTTTCAAAGATTCAAAACACATTTTAAAAAGGGATCAAAGAAACTTTTTAAGGAATGGGGCATAAGCATGACTTCAACTAAATCATTCCACACAATGAGATACTTTCTTTGAAAGTAACAAGACATTCTTATATTAAGGTCTTGGAACATTGCTTTTCCTTCTATCTGGAGTAACTTCTCCCAGTTCTTCACATAGTTCAGTTCCTCATTTAATTCATCTCTTTATTTAAATATTCCCTCCTCAAAGAGGTGTTCCCAACCACCCTGTCTAAAATAACATCCAACACACAGCACTTCTACAGTTTCCCCTTAACCTGCTTTATTAATTTACTTGTTTATTGTCTTTGCCTGTTAGTATAAACTCCAAGAGGATACAAACTATTCACTATTGATTACTCAAAACCGCTAGCTGCGATGAAGACAGAGTAGGTACTCACGAAGTACTTGATGAATGAATCAATACAAATTTCTCTCTTTTTAGGGTTGTGCACATGTTTTCTTCAAGAGAAAGGCAGCGCTTCTGGTTACACCCACTGAGCAAGATTCTTTCCCTTTTCCATTGAATTGGTATCAGGAAGCTAGCATTCCTCAGAATTCACTGAGACAAACACCCTGGATGTCATTTGGGGGACCCAGTCTTGCTACCTCTTCTGATATTTCTGTGTTTTCTAAAGCACAATATGTTGTTATACCATTCACATGGTCTGGCTCTAGACAATGAGCTCTGTGCAAGATAGGCCTGAGTCTTTGCATGTTTGTATTCTTAGTCTGATATAGTCCAGAGCAACGGAAGTTTGGAGGAGGAGGAAGATGAAGAATAGGCATGAAAGGAATAGAAAAAACTAGAAGAGTAAGCTGGGCATGGTGGCTCACACCTGTAATCCCAGCACTTTGAGAGGCCAAGGTGGGAGGACCACCAAAGGTCAGGCGTTAAAGATCAGCCTGGCCAACATGGTGAAACCCTGTCTCTACTAAAAATACAAAAATTGGTCCGGTACCGTTGTGCCCTCCTGTAATCTCAGCTACTTGGGAGGCTGAGGTGGGAGAATTGCTTGAACCCAGGAGGTGGAGGTTGCAGTGAGCTGAGATCACACCACTGCACTCCAGCCTGGGCAACAGAGTGAGACTCCATCTCAAAAAAAAAAAAAAAAAAAGAGAAAAAGTTAGAAGAGTGAGAAGATGAAAAATGGGAGTAATGGGAGACTGGAAGTAGATGTAGAAAACAAACAAACATCCTCAAATTGCCTTTTTAAGGCCCTCACATCTCTGACAGTTCCATTTCTCTTATCTCTATTAGTATATTCTCCTATTAAATTGTCTATTCACTATGACCAATTTCTCACCTCCCATTCTTTCTTAAGCCTACTCTATTGAGGTTTTTGGCCTTAACATTCCACCAAAAATTATCTGTCAAAGCCATTGATCATCTCCATGTTGCAAAACTCAATAATTAGTTCTCAGGCCTCACTGGACCTTCATTTCATCTTCCTTGCTTTTTTAAACACTTTTTCACTTGGTCTCTGGAACACCTCAACTCCTGGTTTTCTTTCTACCTCTTCAGGCATGCCTTAGTTCATCTCACTAGATCATCAATTTTAGAGTTTGAAAAACTCTGTTGGTTCAGTTCCCAGGCATCTTCTCCAATGAAGTGATCACATTCCATCTCACAGCATTTTTGACACAGATCTCAAATTTAGGTCTCTATTGTGGACTTCCCCTCTTAACTTTAGATTTATACATCTTACTACCTGCTCAACAGCTTCACTTGGATATACTGTAGGCATTTCAGGCTTCACAAGTCTAAAATAGGGCTCTCAATCCCTACCCCATTCTTCAAATCTGCTCGTAACAGCCATCACCATCCAACATAAATCTATACATCTCCTTCAACCTCTGCAGCCAAGTAATTAGCAAGCTCTGTTGGCATTATGTTGGCAATATCATCAAATGCTTGTTGCCATCTCAGCTCCATTCGCCCTGTTTCTAAGCCATCTGGATCTGCCAATATAATATAAGCAACACAAATAAAAGGACATCATTTTTATTGGGCACAGATATATACCTAACACTATATGGTTATTTGTTTACTCTCGTTTACTCTCCGTTCATCTCACCTAAATTCACAGGCAATGTCTGGGCCTATTTTGTTCACCCCTAGGATCTAGAATTGTGCTTGACACCAGTAGGCACTGAACAGATATTTGTTGAATAAATAATAGAAGTAATGAGCAAGGAAGGACTATTAATATTGTTACTAATATATTCACATAATTAGGGTAATAGTAATCATTATAATAATCATCACAGTAGCTAATGTTTATAGATTTAATCTACGATGGGTACCATGCTGAGCATTTGCATGCATTAGGTATTTTACTTATTTGTCAAAAAAGCCTTCTAAGGAAGGAACTGGTTTTATTTCTGTAGTATAAACACGAAAATGGAAACTAGATTAGAGTAAGTGACTCACACATTTCTAATGTGAGTAGAGCTAGTATTTAAACCTAGGTATATCTGGCTTCAATTATGTTTACCAACCATTAGGAAATAGTCATATTCAGATGTTCGATTGATGTTTGTCGAGATGATGAAAATGGGCTGAAGAATGAAAGAGAGGGAAGGTGGAGAGAATGAATAACAGGTATTGAACATCTATCCACCTCCTGCTAGCAATCTCTGTCTTTCTCCATAAAACAGAATGAAGCTTGAGCTCCCTCCCAGACTCATCTCTTTCACTTTTGAGGAAAATAAGAATAAGGAAGTTAGTCTCACCCTCTTTCCCTATCTGATGAACTTAGTCCTTGAATGCTGCAAAAGCTAAATAAAGCAAATTGATCTTGAGCCAGGTAATATTCTTGCCCTTTAGAATATATATCTCACCTGAATCTTCATGTTTTATTGTACTTCATGTTAACAGATCTTTAAAATTTAGGGGGAAAATACTCATTTTTCATCTCCCAATTCATTAAAATCAACATTTCATTATGTTGTGGTTCAAACTATGTCTCATCTCTCTATTTTAATCTTAATCTTTCTCATACACACATAACTAATCTTAAAAATCTACTTCATGTATTGGACACATAAAAGAAACCCTTTAATATATGGGCAGAATTAGTGTAAGCTTCAATTTTAAAACATAATTACATTAGGTCTTTCTTTAACAAGCTCAACAGCACTGACAACAAGAAAATCACTACTATTGCAATCTGAAACCTAGCATTAACATTATATACATTTATAATCTGTCATAAACTGGTAGCTAAACTACCTTTAAGGAATTGGGAAATACATGTTTCTCTACCAGGTTACTATAGCAGTTTGTCTCTAATATAACACAGGGTAGACTAAAAGACTCCCTAGAGAGGTGAGATTTACAATAAAATTTAAATTAAAAAGGCAAGTAGATTTAGGGACTGGAGATGCCAGAATTTTACTACATCAACAAATGTTTATTTAGTATTTAATATTTCCAGGGGACTGTGTTATAAGCTCTGATCAGCACCTGGACTGGGAGAGATGCCCAATAATGTTTAGTTCATCTTCCCTATTTTTAATACCTGTAGTTACCCTGAAGGAGTGCATAATCTTTAATATTATAACAGTGACAAAATTAAATGCATGGCCATGGATACATGTATTGATGGCAGGAACACTACAAGGAGTAGGGTGGGGAGAAGGGGACACATTGGAGAAACTTCACTAAGGGGAGGGTTTACCAGGCAACTGAGCTTCAGAGGGGATGTTCTAAGCAGAAGACACTGCTTGAGTAAAAGCCTATAGAGATGCAAAGTTTGTTGGGTGGGGATTGGCTTGTCCAGGAAAAATAAAAGACAAAGGAGAATAACTAAATGGCCAAACAGAAGCTGAGAGAGGGGGGAAGAGATTTAAAGCAGAGGTCTTCAATCCTCTTTCTCTGTGTCAGCCTATTTGTGGAAGTGTGTTTTACGACAGAATACTAACCCTTACCTAAGTTTGCATTTCAATTCTATCCTTTGCATTCTTTTACCTATTCACATCTCAGAACAATGAAGATGTGTGTTAAATAACTCCTCTTCCTACAGTTTGCATTTTCCCAACTGAACAACAAATGGTAGGCTCTATAAAGCTATTTTTACTAAAAACTTCTCTTTCTGCAATGCTCTCCCACCCAGTTTTTGAAAAGAGTTTTATTAGACTGCACGGCAAGCACCACCAGGAGATTCTCATCCTTTTCCCGGCATGTGACGAGCCCCTGTCATTTTCTTTCTTAAGGAGTCTTGGTTCTCCTGGGCTTCAGCACAGATTGTTCAGCCACCTTATTAAGTCCATGTCCCTGTAGGGAAGAGTGCAGTAACAAGGCCTGTCTTCTGACTCTTCTACATTTCCAGGAATGTTTGTTTACTGCCATTATCAAAACTCCACAGGTTGCTGGGAGGAATTCAGGGATTGTAAAAAAAAAAAAAAAAAAAAAAAAGAAATAGCATTTGTTTATACAAACTGTCCAGCACAAAGAAGCAAAAGTCATTCTTATCCTGTAAAAAACTCTTAACGGTATCACAGATGTAAACCTTGGAAAATTACATTTTGTATCTTTTTAGAAAGCTAGTAGCTTGAACAATCCTCTACATGCATTTTAAGTTGTGATGGTTTCTTTTGAGGATCTAGTTAGAGGGGAAAAATAAAAGAAGAAGGAAAAAAAATCCCTTCATTTCAAATTTCAAAATTTTAACAGAACAACTTTAAGTAGAAAAATTTATATCACTATTAATTTTTTTCTTTTTTTCCAAATGTGCTCTACAAGAACAGAGAAGAAAATCTATTTTATCACATTTCATCCTTTGCGTTTATCATTTCTCCCTTACTATTTACTCTTTGGGTATCAAGATTCTATGTTTATCCTGAGATATCTAAAATCACCATTCTACGGAATTGTCGTCAGTCAACCACCCCACCTTCCTATAGCCAATGGATGACCACATGATCAACAGCAGACAATGGGGTGCTTTCTTACTTGATGCTGAGTTTGAAGCCCAGAATTGAAGGCCTCTGTGGAGTTGGAGCTGACTCATCCCTCTGGTGATACCTTGAGGACACAGTCTGTCATCTTCTGCTGCTTGCATCACTAGAGTAGTCTCTTTTCCCGTCCATTCCAAGCTTCTTGATTCCTTACATCTTCCTCAGGTTTTTTGCATTGCCTAATACTCTTTCAAAGAATTCTGACTTTTTTTTTTTTTTTTTCTGCTTAAGTATCCCATGTTGGTATATCTCACTTACACTTTTGGGGGAGAGGTTAATTCTCAAAAATGTTTTGAAAAAGTGATTTCAATATCCAATGAAGACTAAATAAACAAGTGAAAACAACAATGGGGGAAAAAAAAACTCACATAGATTAAAAAGAACTTTCCAAATAACTAGAAATTTTATTGTCATGATGCATGGTACCAGTTCTTCCCTTCTGGAGCATAAGACAAGGTCATGATATAAATGGTCAGGTCCTCATTATTTCACTGGGAACTAATCCATGCAGTTTACACTTAGGAGGCTGACTTCAAGGCTGAAGTTGTTTTTTATACACAGTCAACTGTAAACAAGTTTTTATGTTTTCATATAATAGATATGGGGATGTGTTTTCCCTGTGAAGGAAGCGAACACAAGCCAGGGAGCAAATAATAATTATCAGTCAAAAGCCAGTCAAAGTGGGAATCAGACAGCTCAATAGAAGTGTCTTATGCTATTGATCCGGTTGCCACCCAAAGCCATTACTCTATCTGAATGCAATCATCTAAGGCTGAGTGAATTTGTTCAGAGAAAATAAGCTCCATCTAAACTTTACCCACATTGCATGAGGAAATGGAAACTTTTTGTTCAGTAACATTAAGGGAATATTCCAGAAAATATTGAAAACATTGCAATATAAAGAAAACACATAAAGCAACTGATTACCAGGGCCATCCTCTCCTGACTGTACCTTTGTCCCATGGCTTTCCCCCCATACTTAGCATCCTGTGATTGAGACTCTACTCTCATGATCTTTTTGTTTCATGACTAATACTTAGTCTCCTACCAGCATCTTCTGTCTGCTCTTCTGCCTTCTCACAACCTATATACTAGTTCCTCAAAGGTACATCCTAATATCATTGCTTTTAGAGTGTAATGATACTTGAGGATTGCCTATTTAAACAGGAGCTTGTTTGACAACTAATGCCAAATGTAAAAATATTAATGCAATGGAATAATACTGTCCAGTGATTATGGACAATATGGTTTAAGTGTTTGCTTTTAAGTAATCTAGGCAAAAGAGTAACAAGCAATATGAATAACTGGAAATAGACAAACTTGGAGCTACATAAGGTCAAACTATTATTTCAAAGTCAGTCAATGCAGTGTGTTTGGAATGGCTACCATTACTCCCAGAAATGTTTATCATCTGCTCCCCTTCAGCTTGACTGAGAGTGCTAATGCAATTGATGTGGAGCTTTGTAGAATTTTCTATAATCTCTTGAAAGATTTAACAGCAGGAATCCATTTGCCAAATTAAAGGAAAACAGATCCCTTTGTGCAGGTCTCAAACAGGCTGCATTTACACATATCAGGTTGTTCAAAATACAAAACAATTTAGGAAGCAGTTGAAGTCCAATAAATAGATATTTTGCAAGCAACCATTTATTAATTTAATGTTTCTTGGATTGGAGTATTTACTTGTTTTTCAGAACTCTCCATTTGACTAATTCCGGTGCCCACTTTCATGCCTCGGTTTTAATGAATACTTCTTTTTGTGTGTGTGGCCAGTTTAGGGCTACTCCTTTTAACTTGTGTATTCCAGGGGTGGGGGTGGAACAGTGGGGAGCCTTTGGTAAGGGCAACCAAAAAGATAACATTTTTTTTTACACTGTGACTACCCAACTTTTGGTTACAACACTAAAATTACATTGGGAAATATATTTTCCCTATTGTTTATGGCCTTGGAGAGACTCAAAACCAAGGCGTCCTATTTTCCCAAAACTCAAACATAGGCAAGTTCCATGAGTCACTAGTTCACTTTCTCTGATAAGATACTGAAATTTGAGCACCATGATATGAGTCGAGGACATATTGGATATGCTAGACTTCAGTAATGACACTAAGCATTTAAGTAAATTTTACTACTCTGAAATTTTTAGCTACTCTAGATCTGGCTATCCTTGAAACTTTTTCTGGGTACTTTCCTCCAGTTCTATAAACTAATCAATATCCTTCCAATATACATATAAAATTTTCCTACTGAAATTTCTCTTTCTTGCTGACATCTCCCAAAACCTATGAGATACAGAAGTAGCCATCTCTTTCAATGAATATTTTTGTGAAGACTAGGAAGAGAAAGCTTCGCCTTGAAGGCTGAATGCATCTTCCTTAAATAGGGAAGACTCAACATTTTGCCCCTAAAGTTTATTGATTATAATGATATTATTACAAAAGTGTGACTACTTCCCAATGTAAACTGTCATAGAACAATAGTGCTCTTCCCCCTCAGCCAATTAACCAAGAAATTTCATGGCTTAATAAAATTCTCCATATTTGAGTCTCTACCCCTCCATATAAAGATGACCTATGTTACCTTACACTGCATCTTTAACCTCTCTGCCAGAATCCCATCACCTTTTTCTCCTTAGCACATGCATCCTATGGCAGTGCTTAAAATAGGCAAGTAAAGGAAGAGTTCACTTCACCTCCAGATCTTTTCATATCCCCTCAAATTTATCAAGTGCAATGATGGCGGGCAGAGGAGATGAGAAGGAATTGCTGAGATATGAGTTTTCACTGTCTATTTTCTCATCTAGCAAAAATACCCTGTCACTATCTATTTCTAGTCCCATGGCAACAATGACAATCCATAGCTTGGGAGAAACCCATCCTTTCTAATTAGGAAGATAAACATCTGAGAATTGTCTGACCCAAGAAAGACTAGTTTTCTCAATTAATATGTGATGACTTTCCAACCCAGAGAAACAATATGGTAGTTCCCAATGCGTTACTGGAGGCATTAGGGCCACAACCCGATGCTCTTGGTTCAAAAGCCAGAAATTTTTTTGGAATGGCTACATTGCTTGGAAGAGAGTTTTCCATCATATTAATTCAAGATTCACACAATTTTTCAAAGCAATAGTATTTCTTTTACAACATTCAAGTATTTAAATATTATCAAGCAATTTTATTTTGGACTTTTAACACGCTTCTCTCTTCCAAGCATGTCATCCACAAACCTCTTTAGGTCAGCTTTGACTGGTTAACATCTACTTACCTTTGGGATTTAGTTAAGATCTACCTTCTTTCAGAATCTTTCCTTGTAGTATGCCCTAACCAGGCTGTGTTCATTGCTCTAAATATGTAATTCTACTATTTGAAAACAGAGAGGTTTTTGTCCTGTTGTTGTCTCTACTAGAATTATTATTTATCATTATTACCCTGAAATAGTACCTACCATAAAGAAGGTATTCTGATACATATTGCATAAGTACAAGTCATGTCACCAGATTTCTTCTCCCATTTTTCCCTCCTATAAAGTTAATTATAGCAGATCGATGATCACTTCAGAAAATTCAAATTAGAAAAACTTTCAACAGCTTTACTGTACCCACTACAGCCTCAAAGACATCACCACTTATATGACTAACACATTATTTTTAAATTCAACATGCATTTATTGAACCCAGTCTCTGTTGGGCACGCCTCTGGATATCGAGTGCTGAAAATCAAATGCAGCATACCGTCTAGCCTCAAGAATTTTACTCTCTAATGAGAGAGGATAACTAGGCAGATGATTACAGTGAAATACAACAAAGTCCATGATAGAGTTTAAATAGGGTGCTGTGGAACTCACAGACACCCCTGGTTATATTCATGAAGGTTGAAGGCAGACAACAGAAGTCAATAATGTCTAGATTAAGCAGAAAAAATAATTTAAGTTATAAGGGATAATAAACAGAATCCGTTGGAAGGAAAGGGAAACAAAATCAGAAAATAAGCAGAAACAAACGGGGCTCAGTTGTCAGAATCAAAGTCAAAAAAAAAAAAAAAAAAATTCCACAGTACAAAGCTTACTGGGAACTGCGGCAGTTTCTTCTAAAAGAGGGAAGACTTCCAAGTCGCTGGGACCACAGGCTCATGCCATCACACCTGCCTAATTTTTATATTTTTAGTAGGGACGGGGTTTCACCATGTTGGTCAGGCTGGTCTCGAATTCCTGGCCTCAAGTGTTCTGCCCACCTCAGCCTCCCAAAGTGCTGGGATTACAGTTGTGAGCCAGTGCACATGGCTATGATTTTAATTTTTGATAAACCTAGAAACCATGGATGGAATAATCTGTGACATGGCCACTTGCATACTTATCACAGGGGCTTTACAAAAGTTCTCTGATAGGGATGATGGCAAGATGACTTGAACACTGGAAATGAGGTTAGATTAGTACCTCAGGAATTAGCATTTTCTTTCAAAGATTCAAAACATATTTTAAAAAGGGATCAAAGAAACTTTTTAAAGAATGGGGCATAAGCATGACTTCAACTAAATTATTCCACATAATGAGATACTTTCTTTGAAAGAAACGAGACATTCTTACACCAAGGTCTTGGAGGGATTATTCTGGAAGAATGGATAATAATAGCTATAAATCAAGGTGAATTAAGAGGGTCTCAGAGGTCACTGTAATGATGGGGGAAGGGGACATACTCAAGAGGTGCTAACAAATGAAGCACGAGTTAAAAGCTAAAATGTTGTGCTAACCACTGAGGTTCCCAAAACAAATAAAATGCAGTCTTTCTTGAGGAACTTACAGTTTAGTTTTAAATGTACCTAAAGATAAATGACATTAAAAGAATTTTGTGATTTTGTGTCTTAAAATTGAGTTCTCAAATGTTTAATATCTATATTTAAGCTGAATTAACCAAACACCTCATTAGGAAAATAATCTACCTAGTTTTAAAATGTGTCAGTTTTCCATAATCACCCTGACATAGACAGAAAGGAAAAAAAAAAAAACAAAACCAGAATTCAATATAGATGATGGTATTAGGAATTACAGCCTGGTTGCCCCATACTGCTATCAGTTTTATATAGGAATAGTGAGAAGAAATAATGGTGTAAATTCAGATCTAGGATATAATATTTTATGGCCTTCTAGCAAAATTACATATCATAAGCTCTTTCTCTACATGCTTCCTTTTTTCCTAAAGGGCAAAGGGGAAAAATACAATTATTCCTTCCGTTAAGAAATAATAACTGACTGCCTTCTATGTACTAGAAATTATCTTTGATAATGAAACACAGGAAAATGTCCTTGCCCTCATGGAGCTTAAAGTAAATTGGCAAAGACTGACAATGGGCAAATGCACACAACAACATAGAACATTGTATCTGTGAAAGAGAGAGGCATACAGTGCTCTGAAATTCCATAGTAGGAAAATCCATCTAGCTCTATTTTTTTTTTTTTTTTTCCAGAGGTGGAGTCTTGCTCTGTCTCCCAGGCTGAAGTGCAGTGGCGCAATTTCGACTCACTACAACCTCCGCCTCCTGGGTTCAAGCAGTTCCCCTGCCTTGGCTTCCCCAGTAGCTGGGATTACAGGCGCACGCCATCACGTCTGGCGTAAAAATACAAAAAAAAATAATAATAATTTTTGTATTTTTAATAGAGCTTGAGATCTAAAGAACTGAAGACTGAATAATAGTTAATAACAGTTAATCAAATCTTCCTCTAAGTATTTTAGGAAAGAATATGCTAGGCTATGATAAAGTATTAATTAAAAATAAATTCTAGAATTTACCTGAATAATAACCACTTTATAAGAACAATTGAAATACAACTAACTATGTCAAGTGATCACCGTAAAATACCAAAAGGATAGTTCTTTCAGGTTTTGAGAAATCGACATGTATGATGGCAGCATAGCAGTAACAATTGTTACTATTTGTGCTATATTGTCAAGCAGTATTCACGAGATTTTCCTGGAAATAGTCTGATGGACTGTAAGAGTCACATATGTAGTCCTTAGTTTTACAGTGTTTGAATCAGATTTGGTTAAAAGAATCTGGAATTCATTAGTGCCACATGCTATCATAAACATTTACCTTGACCCTCACTTAGATAAAGGAGTTTTTAATGTCTAATTTAGGTCGTTTTTGTTGACTTGAATTTTAAAGCTCATTGAGAGTGGATTTTCCTTCATTCCCTGCAATATTAAGAAATAAATTGCCTTTGTTGCTATTGCATGTGCATTCATTCAAATAAACAGGGCAATTTATGCAAATATAACTGTTTTACAAAACCTCATCATCTGAGAAAATCATGTTACAGTTCTCTTTGAAAGTTCAACAAGGAACAGCATCCATGCATATTTAAATCTGCCGGACTATACTTGAAAGAATAAGTATTGAGGTTTTCTTTCACAGCTTAGTGAAAATGTGCCTAGACTTCCATGTTTTAAACAATTACATGGCCTCTGTTAAAGGATGGCTTATTTTCTCAGACATCATTGTCTTGGTTTGTTCTACCAGTAAATAATGAAGAGGCGCTCATCCGTGCACTGTGACTGTGTGCATGGTGGAGATGCTTTAGGCTCTGGTTTATAAGTAGCCTCTGCCTCAGGATTTAAGTCTAAAGTAAATTTTGAAGCTAAAGCCTTTTAAAAGGGTGAGGCCCTTTATAGAGGAAAAGAATCACAATCTTCAAAGTCAAACTGTTCAGAAACAATGGAAGTAAATGCTTCCAACCTGCCAGCAGTACACAGAAACAACACCACTGAGTCTATGCACCCTCTCTCTCTTTTTGCTCTCTCTCTCTCACACACACACACACACACATATATACACACACATACACATATTCTACATACATAGGACAATGCAAATAGCTCACTTCCTTTTCTTCATATCCATCTTACATCGTGACAGCATGTTAATAAGAATAGAAAGAGCTTTAAAAATAACCCTCTAATTACAACTCAAGGCAGATAACATCTATTACTCAAGTTATTTTCAAAGTTTTCAGACTCAACCAACCAGTCTCCTTATTTATAGGGAGCCAGTGTGATGCACTGTAATCAGATATTGCTGGGTATTAAATGCTTCCCCATGCACCATCTTATATATTCTACCAACCTGGTGAAGCAGAAATCATTAATTTCATTCTTTCTATGAGGAAGTTTAGGCTTGAAAAGTTAAAACCTGTGTCAAAATAGCTAAAATAAGAGAGTGATGGAGTCCATTATTCAAATCCAGGTCTTTCTGATACCATAACAAGTGTGCTTATTTATTTTTGTGCCACATCACCTCACGTACCCATAAACATTGGGTTTGTATCTTTTGTGAGGGTGAGTTTGCAGGTAAAGAAAAAAGTGAACATTCAAAATTACCCTGGAGAATTCCCTAACCATGTATACTGTCCAGAAATTCCAATAGATAAGTTTTTCTTTTATATTGTTATTTTTTTGGAACTGGAATATAGATTATTTCTTCAACTGAACATCAGAGGAAGGAGATGGATTCTTTTTAGAGGTCATGGGATGTGTGTCTTTAAATACCAGAATCACCCTTGCAGCAGCAAGATGCACGCATTACGAGAGGCCCACAGAAATGAAACTCACTGAATGTATTTCATGTTTGCTCTAGGCCATACAAACACTGAGTAGACTTACTCCACATCATTTAAACTAATTTCCTCTCTTTCTTTCCTTTCTTTCTTCCTTTCTTCTAATTGAAAAGGAGGGGTATTTGCTAAGCACATAAGTTCATGTGTCTAAATCACTTGCACATGTGATATAGTTCCAATGCATTTTATTATAAATACATACCAGATATCATAATACATATAAAAGAAGGATACTTATTAAATACTTTTTATAAATACATGCCAAATACTATAATATGTATAAAAGAAGAATACTTATTAAATACTTACTATATATACACAACAAATACCATACTACTTATTATTAATACCTTGAAGAGGTATTAATTTTCAAGACATCACCTAAACATTCACTGTTTCCTTGCATTTCTGTAGCACCAGCTGGCTTTTTAGCTACTCCCATCCTCGAGGGGAAAGGCTCTAGGATGGAAAGATTTCATCCAAAATGGCTGCCACTGATAGAATCTTTATTTTTTAGCTGGGGCTTTTCAACATAGGATTAGCGAAAAAGATGAGCTAGGGAGTTCAGATCATATTATAAGAGCTTCTCCTTTTAGAAGAGTCATTATATATAATAGCAAACTCAGATATTAATGTCTTAAGTTTCCACCAAATGACACCAGGAATAAACAACCATGTGAAAGTCACTGTTGACCTGTCTATAGAATATAGTTTTTTATACAGACCCAGAGCAAACATCTGTCTTGATCCCAAGGCAAGGAATAATCAACATGATTTTGACCTCATGAACACTGTAAATCCTGTAACAGAATGGGCAGTGTTCTTCCTTTGCTTCATCCACTTTAAACTTGAGTGTTAAATTTGAGGCTCACTTTTAACAACGATATAGTGCAAAATGGCATCTGCCCTTTATCTCTAAGCTTTATCTTACTATTTTACCCATATTTTCTTTTCATCTTATTTTGTCTATTTTATTCTATCCTGATATTTTAGATATTTTTCTAAGTCAGCCTCCAGCCTTAGTTTGATCAAGGCAGGATTCAGAAAAACAAAGAAAGAAAGAAAAACATAGGCATCAAAAATGATTAGATACCTCTTTGGGGATTTATGAAGTCAATTGTTAATGAGTCCTATAAATCACAGCATACCACAAGGCCAGAGTTAAGATTTCTTTCCTAATCAGAAAGTTTCTAACTGAATTGTAGCATAAATGTGTCCCTTAGGAATGTAGCACCTGGGGCCATAGTAGAAAATGAGACAGACATGGTCTCCTATAGTCATGAAGATTAGATAGAAAAACAAACAAACTAACAAATAAGAAATTATACTAACCTGTGATAGGTGCTGTGGGAGAAGACACTAGAAATGTAAGACCAACCCAGCAAAGCAAAGGAAGTTTTTGTGAGTGTTGCATCTGAACCCAGAAATGGTGGTTAGAGCGAGACTTGACAATGATTAGAAGCTATCTAGTCAGCTGTGTTAAGTCAGAAGGAAGAGAATAAGAATCTCACAGATCTTCCCAGATCTCCTGTGAAGTTCTGAAATTACAGCTAACAATGCACTGAATTAAAAACATGAGATTTACAAACAAGCCCTAGTTTCTTTATTTTAGCATCATCCATATCCGGAAGCACTATATTTCAGAGTATATCTGTAATCTGACAGTCAAATACTCAAAGCTGTATCTTCACAATTTATGACATCTTTCCTCCTAACATGGAGCTCTCTTCTATTGCTTTGCTTGTTTGTTTGCTTTTATGGTCAGTAAACTGTTCTGGTAAATAACAATTTAAATTGCATGAAATGCTTACAACACTGAGCACCCCCAATTTTAACATAAGAACAGTATGGGAATATCTAAGCATACATATTTGTATGTATTTACCATATCCAATACATCCATATGGGGAAACCCAAATACTTACTGTCAAAATTTTTAAGTGAGAGAATTTTGTCTCATTTTTCAAAATCTGCCCACTGGAAGACAGCTGGCCAAATATTTGAACCCATTACCTCCAATCTGAGCTAAATAAACAAACGTTAAGAGAATCCTCTCCAAGTGCTGCTAAAGAGAACTGTCTCAAAATAATCTCAAGTTTGAAAGACTGTTTGTCTAAATACATTCTACTGCCTGGATAACTTATTTACTTTTGTTTTGGCCAAGTCATTCAGAGGAATTGCAGGTATTCTTCAAATCAAAGTGGCACCGTGATTGCATTCACATAATTCTAAATTATTCTCTCCATTTTGGAGACAGGCAGAGAGGAAGAGTCTTCATGGGGAGGTACATCCAGCCACATTTTCCCATGTTTTCATACACAGGCTAGAATCCACCCTATTACCCATTAGGCAGAAGTAAGATATACACTTTTTTTCTTCATTTATTCTATTAGTACTCAAGGGATCTCAGTTTCACAACTTCGAAAATCTCTCCAAAAACAACAAAGTCTTACAAATGAAGACGTTACAGGTGTAACTCACAGGACTCTGGGAATGTAAGAGTCTGTAGTGTTCATTTAATAAAGTCTGAAGAGAACTCTACAAGCCACAGACATTTGAAGAGAGCCAACTTGATCAGAGCAATCTCATCCTACCTGCCTCTTTGGAAATCTGCGTGAAGGACTCCACACCTTTCTCTCCATAACTTCCTTCAGATGCGAGAGTAGACACATAATTCCAGCCTAGGGCCTTTACAATGTCTACCATGGCCTGGGCTTGGAAGGAATCGGGTGGCACCACGCGAGAGAAGAAGTCGTAGCGCCGGTCATCACTTAGCTCAGGTGCCGTTGATGCATAACTAATCTGGGGGATCTGTAAAGACAAGAAAGCACCACATGAGAGTACGCCATCAGGATATAAGAGACTCACTTATATTTTGACAATTTACTTAAAATACAGGGCTGCAAAGGGGATATATGTATTGCCAAACACCACCATGTAATTTTAGATCACCTAAATGCAATCATCTACTTCTTAGCAGCACGAAAGTATTGATATTGACTTTAGCGTCTTGCCTTTTTATTTCCTTCTCTTAGGAATAAGGGAAGGAGGTTAGCATGGGAATTCCAAGGTCCGGGTCATGGTTGTTGAGAAGAAAAAGATTTATGACCATTGTACCAAACATGGTGAATCATGCTTTACTACTTATACACCAATGGAAATAAAAATACAACAACCTGACTGGAGTGTATATAAAGATTGGTATAGTTGACACAGTTTGTGAATAGTGGGTGGATATCATTAGTCATCTAACATTGATTGATTGCGGTGGTCTCCAAGGAAATATCTAAGTAAGTCACAAGCATTATCTAATTTATTCTTCACAAGAACATTTTAAAGTAGCTCAGTAATACCCTTGGCCCCAGGCAAGGGAAATTCCCCACCCCCGAGGCATTTACTCTAGTGGTCTTTGCACATTGACAGGCTTTCCTCAAAATTTCCCGAATTTTCTATTGGATTCTGGGAGAGAGCTGGCAGTACTGTCTGAGTAGAGTCCACAAGGGCCTCTGATTTCTATCTTTTTCCTTCAGAGGACTCTCTGACCTCTACCCCACATGGCATTCACCAAATGTCCTGAAGAGCTCTAGAACTTTTGCCTATAAGGATCATCTTAGGACTCCACAGACCCCTTGAAAAAAATCAAATTATCTCCCTCAACTGCTGTAGTATTTATTTCTTAGGATCATTGGAAATTGGGCTATGTGAGTAGTCCTAACACATCTACTTTGCTAAATTAAATTATATATATGAAAAGAGCTGCAAAAACATGTCTGCCTGGGGTCTCAGGTAGCCTAAGGCCAGCCCAAAGTAATCACAGATGAGAAATCTGGCTAAGATCCTAACTTCAGAACTCTTATGCTAGTTACCTCTTCAAAGCATGGTAACATTTGTCCCCTTCTTTGTCTTAATTCTATCAAGCAATAGATAATGAGTGGCACAATTAATTTTCACGTAAGAATGATCAACTCTGACAACATTCTGCTTACAAACTCTCCCAGGACTTATCCCTGCATTATCACAAAAGGTTTCTCGGGTGTCCAAAGGCCAGTTGATCCTTTCTCAGACCAAGCCCAAAAGTCCAGTGTAGCTCAAATATGGTAAAGCCACGCTCAAGTTGATTCATCGAGCCCTGAAAATTCTACTATTAACCTATTTATTTCCTTCCTTTGTAGTTTGCCTAAAGTGTACCCATTTGCCATCATTTAAGGCTAGTTATCGCCTCCGTAAAGATCGTTTCTCCACCAACATTTCTAGGTCAGCATTAGAGTTAAGTCCTGTGGCCCTGAAATCAGACGACCCGCCATTTTCCATGCAGCCTGTTCATGATGCAGTTCTGCTCTATGACCATTGGAGGGCAGGCTTTCTGCCCCTGACTTAATTCAAAGCCAGTGTGAGAAAGCCTGCATGTCTCCTGATGGGTCTTTTTACCTGAGCAACTTCTCAATTACAGTGAGGTTTAGTGCAAAGTAAAATAGGATTTGGTATTGACAAGACATGGGATCAGAGTTTGGCATTTCTGTTTGCTAGTGTTTAATTTGATGAAGCTATTTCACTTGAATGAGTTGGTGACATCACTAATAACAAGTTGTTCTGAGAAACAGGGAAAATGAATGTGCATTGCTTTGCATGATGCCTGCAACAGAGTGGGTGCTTAATATATGGGGGTAATAATCATCCAAAATAAAGAATGGTATGTTTTTCCTTACTAAAGTTATCGATTCCCCAATTTGACTTCCAAGTTCTCTGCTGTACATCATCACAAACATTCTTCACATTGCCCATGGCAATAAAATATTTTTACATATTCCTATCATTACTGATTTCAAAATAATATGTACTGTTTATCCAACTCTTTATTTTGTACCAGTCATGTTCTAAAAGTTTTATATGCATTGCTTTATCTAATCGTCAGCAAATTCTGTGACCCATACTATACAATATTACATGAGACTATATTATAGTGTTATAACTTGTTTTACAAGGGAGAAAATTGAGGCTTGGAAGAATATTACCTTGCCTCAGGTCACAAAGCTATAAAACACTCACAACTATGATGCTTTGCTGAATTATTACTAAAATATTTTTTAAATAAGCATTAAATAGGAAGGCCAGTAGATTAATGGAATCCAGGCTGACTTCTGTTCACATCACTGACTACATAGCCACTAAAAGTTATTTTACTGGTCACTCTTAGACTGCTGTTCAAACTCCTTATATAAGTGCCTCAGCAAAGCTTACACAAATATCTTAATAGAATGAGTTACCTATGTGTCGATTGTAGTTTGGAGGTTATAAGTTTTAGGTAACAAAAATATCAACTGAATAAAGGCTTTGGACAGAAATAGAGAAGAGGGAGGAAAAGAGGGAGAAAGAGAGAGACTTTCCCTCACAAGAAATAAAAAGGAAAGAAGCCAGGCATGTCAATACATTTCCATCAATTTCAACTTGTGGGAATGTAAAAGCTTCATGCTGTTGCACAGATGTCTTTCCTGCCAAAATCCCTCTGTACCTTTGAAAGGGTGCTAATAAAGATACATCCAGCCCTCTACTTGAATTTTCATTTATGTAGCTGCTGTAAAACCTCAGAATTGTGAGGTGCCCCAATGCAATGCATTTTCTACACTGTGCCCCAAATTTTACTAACGAAAATCCTGAGGAAACAGATTTCTTTCCTCATTACTGTGCACCTTTGAAAATGATCAGTTTCTGTGGTCTATCCCTTCCAGTGTAAATAAGGAATATCTCCTGGCTTAAGACCCATATTTTTCTTTAGGATCATGCATATACCCTCTATCCAATGGTAGTTATTTTGACACTATGAATATAATGATGCAAGCATAAGGAATGAAATACAAAATGGATTTTATTCTGAGATAAAAATGTAGCTTTATAAGGATATCCCTTGTAGCAATAGAGATGAAGGACTGGAAGAATTTATGTAACCTATGAAATATGATGTTGCCTATTTTCCTAGCTATTATGCTTCATGTTTAGTTACTTGCTTTCAAGTTAACGTTAAAGCCTACATAGTAATTATTTTGAGTGCTACTACTGGTACCTACAACTGATCAAATGATAATTAGGCATCTTTAGCAATTAATTTCTATTTTCACCCAAATATCTAGATATACTTTCTCTTGCTGCTATTGGACATTTTCTCTCTTGCCAGTGTTCTTTGGAAATGGAGACTTGATCTTTTGATAAAGACAATTTAGTGCGATAACATTCCAGCTATATAAAACGAGATATTCCATCTCTTCTTAGGCCTTTTTCCTTGAACTTAGAACACTAAAATACTTTTAATTTTTATCACAGGACCACACTGTCATCTTATTATTATTTTCTCTTCATAAAAATTTGCCTGTTGCACAGGAATGGTTTTGTTATGAGTATCAAATAGGATTTTAAAACACCTATATTCTATTTAAAATAAGTGTATGCTTTTTAATGAAAATTAACAACATATATTAGAGAAATAAACACAAGAAAGCAGGTTAATTTTAATGCCTTGATCCCTGTCAACATTTTGCTGTATCTCTTTACTGTTTTGTGTGTATATTTCGTTATGCACACATACTGATATAGTTAGGCTTTGTGTTCCCACCCAAATTTCATCAAGAATTATAATCTACATAATCCCCGTAATTTCCACATGTCCAGAGACTAGGTGGAGGTAATTGGATCATGAGAGCAGTTTCCCTCATGCTCTTCTCATGATAGTGATTGAGTTCTCACAAGATCTGATGGTTTTATAAGGGGCTCCTCCTCCTTTGCTTGGCACTTCTTCCTGCCGCCTTGTGAAGAAGGTGCCTTGCTTCGCATTCTCCTTCCACCATGATTGTAAGTCTCCTGAGACCTCCCCAACCATGCTGAACTGTGAGTCAATTAAACCTCTTTCCTTTATAAATTACCCAGTCTCAAGCAGTCTTTATAGCAGTGTGAAAAGAGACTACTACACATATATAATTATTGTTATGAGCTTATAAATATTATTTATTATTAAAATATGGACCTTAGTCTCCCCTTCCCTTCCTTCCATCCTCCCTTCTTTTTTTCTCTTTCTTTCTGGTTGCATAATATTCTGCTGTATGAATATTTGACCTAACCTAAACTTAACATTCATTGTTAAATATTTAAACCTTTTCAAGTTTTCACTGTCATTATAAGTCAAAACAAAATCCTCAGAGCTAATGCAAGTCTTTATACATACTCATGAGTATTTCCTCACAATAATGTTTAAGTCACTCTACCTCAACGTGACAGAAATATTTGAGGTTTGCATTTACATCTTTCTCTACATGGAAATTACTTTGGGCTGTTAAATACAGAGGAACAGTAATCTATACTTTTTTCCCTTCCAAATGGTTAACTACTTGATTTAGCACCATTTATGAATTAATCATTCTTTAATGACAGAAAAGCACACCTTTTGTTCTATATTAAATTCTTAAACATTCTTAGGTCTTCAGGGTGTATCTTCTACTATTTCATTTTTTTTTTCAAGTTTTGGGCTTGAAAATAGTGTTTTACTATTTTAGCTGTTATGAACTTAGAGTACTTTGAGGCTATCTTAGTTGCAACATACTCTTCATAGCTGTTCTTTTAAAAATGATCATGGATAATCACGTTTTTAATTTTCTTTATAAGCCTTAGGATAATTATTTTTAGGTTAACAATAAAATTCCATTAAGATTTTGATGAGAATTATACTACAGCTATAAATAAATTTGGGTAGAATTTAAATATTTACAACATTTTATCTCCCCCCAGGGGAAATTATCTATTTTTATCTATTTGGTTGTTCATTCTTGCTCTTCCTAAAATCTTAAAATTGTCTCCATTAAAACTTGCACATTCCTTAACTTTGTTTCTAAATAATTATTTTCATTGCATTATGTATGAGACAAAATATTCATTTTGTTATCTATTTATTGTTGCCATATAGGAATCTATTAATTTCTGTAGATTTTCTTTGTGTCTTCTACCCTTGTTATAATTCTTATTAGTTCTAATAGCTGTCAGTTTATTTTCTTGGGATTTCCATGTAGGCAAGTTATAATGATTCAGTTAGTTGTCTAATTACATCAGTTAGAATTTCCAGAAAAACAAGAGTGATAATGGGAAAAATTCCTTTCCCTTTTGTTATTTCTGAACAGTGAGCAGTTAAAAACCAACTAGAATTATTCTGATGTCTTACCTTGAAAAAATATATACAGTTAAATTAAGAAGTTTATATTTAAATTTTTTATTTTGTCAATATAAAGTCTTAGCTAGAATTTGTCGGACATTTCTTTAGATTTAGAAAGACACTTTTAGAATTGAAAGGGAACTCCTAGATCATATGGCCCAAAGTCTCCCTCTCTCTGTAAGTTTATGACTCGCTTCAAAAATACTGCGGAGACCCTCACACAATCTGTGCCACCATCTACCGCCACATTTCTTGAAAGCATTTTCTTTATATTTGCTATTGATACAAGATGCTCTTATTTTTACTTGGGACACAGAACTGTACTTCATCAGGATACCTAGGTAAAACTATTTATGAACAGTAACAAAATGATAACATTATACATTATCATTTAGTGTCTTCCCATGTGTGACACATCATGCTAAGAGCTGTAATACATTATTTTAATCCTCACAACAGCACATTTACACAATTTCTGTTTTTCTGATTTTACAAATAAAGAACCTATGACACAGAGAGATCAAGAACCACTCTGAAGGTTACATATAAGTAAGTGGCAGATCTGGAATTCATTTTAAGCACATCTCTAAATCCTTTACTCCTAAGCCCTGTGCTACAATTCCCCTTTAAGAGAACATCATTCCGGTTAGAATGGCTTACAATTCATTTTTTTCCCTTCCTTTATAACACGTTCTTCCTCTGGTATTGTGTGATACTAGTTAAGCCTTTCTCTCCCCTTACTTGGAATAGTCAACCACTTCATGTTCTTTCTGACATACTACCTACCTTTAGTCTTATAACTTCTCATTCTCTCTCATGAGAAAGATAATGAGACACCCAAAACCATTTTTCACCTATTCATGAGGAACCTTCTCTCCACTTCCTCACCAAGGCTTGTCATATTTTGTCTTTTTGATAATAGCCATCATAACAGATGTGGGGTGCTATCACGTTGTGGTCTTGATTTGCATTTCCTTGGTGTTATGCACCTTTCCATGTACCTGTTGGCCATTTGTAAATCTCCTTTGAGGAAATGTATATTCAGGTCCTTTCCCCATTTTTAAATTGAGTTATCTTTCTGCTTTTGATTTGAGTGAGTTCTTTATATATTTTGGATATTATCTCCTTATCAGATATTGGTTTCCAAATATTTTCTTTTATTTAGGAGGTGTCTCTTTACATTGATTGTTTTCTTTGCTATACAGAAACTTTTTAGCTTAATGTAGCTTCATTTTTCTTTTGCTTTTGTAGCCTGAGCTTTTGGTGTGATGTCCAAAAAAATCATTGCCAGGGCCAGTATCAAGGAGCTTTTTCTTTTCTAAATCTCTGCTGACTCATCACCTATGAAAGTATCTTTATAATCAGCTATATCGACACATCACTCTAAACTATACATTGATCTAGAATCCTTTTTGGAGAAGAAAATGTATTTATTTCCTTGAAGATACTTTATTATAAGGTATTCCATTCTTTCAGAGTAAAGATCTATGCATGAATTCATGCTCTCATATCTGCAATACATTTCCAAACATCCAAGGTGTCTCCTCTACAAAAATCAAATTTTCCCCTAGGCGTTTTTTAAATCAGTACTTTTGAAAATGCTACAGACCTTTTTTGCTTCTGTAACTAAATAACTTTAAGCAGTAATTAAAACTAAGTTTTTCATTTTTATATTGATGCTTCAGATTAACTTAAAATTCTGAATGCTGCGCATTGCTGTGTTATGCTAGATGTTATGATCATTCTAATATCACTGTGGGACCAACTATTTCTAGCATGCTTGAGGTGTTCAGTACAGTAAAAAGAAAATATGACAAAATGCCCAAATATCTGTGGTATTCTTTATCTCTTCGCCAATTAAGAAAATCAAATATCTTGACAAATGGGATCTCATTAAACTAAAGAGCTTCTGCACAGCAAAAGACACTACCATCAGAGTGAACAGGCAACCTACAGAATGGGAGAAAATTTTTGCAATCTACTCATCTGACAAAGGGCTAATATCCAGAACCTACAAAGAACTCAAACAAATTTACAAGAAAAAAACAAACAACCCCATCAAAAAGTGGGCAAAGGACATGAACAGACATTTCTCAAAAGAAGACATTCATACAGCCAACAGACACATGAAAAAATGCTCATCATCACTGGTCATCAGAGAAATGCAAATCAAAACCACAATGAGATACCATCTCACACCAGTTAGAATGGCAATCATTAAAAAAGTCAGGAAACAACAGGTGCTGGAGAGGATGTGGAGAAATAGGAACACTTTTACACTGTTGGTGGGATTGTAAACTAGTTCAACCATTATGGAAAACAGTATGGCGATTCCTCAAGGATCTAGAACTAGATGTACCATATGACCCAGCCATCCCACTACTGGGTATATACCCAAAGGATTATAAATTATGCTGCTATAAAGACACATGCACACGTATGTTTATTGCAGCACTATTCACAATAGCAAAGACTTGGAATCAACCCAAATGTCCATCAGTGACAGAGTGGATTAAGAAAATGTGGCACATATACACCATGGAATACTATGCAGCCATCAAAAAGGATGAGTTTGAGTCCTTTGTAGGGACTTGGATGCAGCTGGAATCCATCATTCTTAGCAAACTATCACAAGAACAGAAAACCAAACACCGCATGTTCTCACTTATAGGTGGGAACTGAACAATGAGATCACTCGGACTCAGGAAGGGGAACATCACACACCGGGGCCTATCATGGGGAGGGGGGGGGGGGAGGGATTGCATTGGGAGTTATACCTGATGTAAATGACGAGTTGATGGGTGCAGCACAGCAACATGGCACAAGTATACATATGTAACAAACCTGCACGTTATGCACATGTACCCTACAACTTAAAGTATAATAATAATAAATAAATTTAAAAAAAAAAAAAAAAAAAAAAAAAAAAAAACAAAATAAAGACTATGCAGAGGAAAAAAGATCAAAGCAGAGGAAGTAATATATCAAAATGATATCTATGGATGAGTTTAAATGATGGGGCACTTCTGCATTTTCTAAAGTATTTAACAAACATGCATTAATTTTATAATAAAAAAGCAGCTTTTATTTTAAGTAAAAAAAAAAAAAAAAAAAAAAGAAAATCAAATATCTGTAGCCCTTAATCCTTTAAGAGGTTAAAAATAATATATATATTATTTATACATATATATACACATACGTATGTATTTAGGTATATACACACACACCTAAAAAATATAGTAAAGGTGAAATTTTGGTCAAACTTAACAGTAGTAGTTGATTCTCTATAACGTGCCTACACTTGTCATTGCATGCCTTTAATAACTTTTTGGGTCTTAACAAGCAGGCAAGTCTAAATGTGTACGAACTACAGAACACATCTTAGGAATCTATTCTGCACATCCCATGATTTCTTTCACTGAATTTAATAAATGTCTCCATTGCTTTTATAAATGAAGGCTTTCCATATAGATATATGGTAACATATATTTACAGTTTACTACTAATGTAGTGTATATCTAAATTAATTTTCCTTTTACTGATTTAAAGAAATTGTCAAAAAAAACCCATAAATTTTATACCAGTATTTTTCAATCTTCGGTCATCTGCAAATGTGTCTCATGTTTTCTACCCACATGCTATACCACATTCATGAACATGACAATATATTCATACTACTGAATCCATTATTTACTTAACATTTTAACTTCTCACTCTTATTTGCTTAAATAAAGTACAAAGAACCTTCTTTTCATGTCTACCAGTATGCCTATAGAGTGATTCTGTATTTAGTTTAATGTGAAAGAGGAATATGTAACTATTAGTATTATTCGTGGTATCTTTGATATACAAAAACATTTTCTTCTGATCTACTATATCTATATTTTATTTTACAGCTTCTTAGCTCTCAGTGATAAAACTGGACTAATGTCATATTGATTGGACATATTGTCACCTACAGTTTATGATTACATATTTACATAACTGATTTTTAGATTTAAACATTTTAATGCATCCAGGATCTATTTAATATATATTATCTATTATAGACTAGGACTTCAATTTTGTTTTTTGTTTTTGAGTGGATAGCCAAGTGAATAGCCAGTGTTTTAAGAACAAAAAATATTTACTTGCATGTCATTATCACTTTTATGCATTTTTATATAAATTTATATCTATACAAACAGAAATATTTAAAATTAAAGCACTACATAGATGTTATCTCATGCTCTTGGATGTCTTATGAAATTCACTATTAATGTATAAAATATTTACATTTCCATTTCTTTTTAAAAATTTTTTTTATTATACTTTAAGTTCTAGGGTACATGTGCATAACGTGCAGGTTTGTTACATATGTATACTTGTGCCATGTTGGTGTGCTGCACCCATCAACTCGTCAGCACCCATCAACTTGTCATTTACATCAGGTATAACTCCCAATATAATTCCTCCCCCATCCCCCCTCCCCGTGATAGGCCCCGGTGTGTGATGTTCCCCTTCCCGAGTCCAAGTGATCTCATTGTTCAGTTCCCACCTATAAGTGAGAACATGCGGTGTTTGGTTTTCTGTTCTTGTGATAGTTTGCTGAGAATGATGGCTTCCAGCTGCATCCATTTCCCTACAAAGGACACACACTCATTCTTTTTTATGGCTGCATAGTATTCCATGGTGTATATGTGCCACATTTTCTTAATCCAGTCTGTCACTGATGGACATTTGCGTTGATTCCAAGTCGTTGCTACTGTGAATAGTGCCGCAATAAACATATGTGTGCATGTGTCTTTATAGCAGCATGATTTATAATCCTTTGGGTATATACCCAGTAATGGGATGGCTGGGTCATATGGTACTTCTAGTTCTAGATCCTTGAGGAATCGCCATACTGTTTTCCATAATGGTTGAACTAGTTTACAATCCCACCAACAGTGTAAAAGTGTTCCTATTTCTCCACATCCTCTCCAGCACCGGTTGTTTCCTGACTTTTTAATGATCGCCATTCTAACTGGTGTGAGATGGTATCTCATTGTGGTTTTGATTTGCATTTCTCTGATGACCAGTGATGATGAGCATTTTTTCATGTGTCTGTTGGCTGTATGAATGCCTTCTTTTGAGAAATGTCTGTTCATATCCTTTGCCCACTTTTTGATGGGGTGGTTTGTTTTTTTCTTGTAAATTTGTTTAAGTTCTTTGTAGGTTCTGGATACTAGCCCTTTGTCTGATGAGTAGATTGCAAAAATTTTCTCCCATTCTGTAGGTTGCCTGTTCACTCTGATGGTAGTTTCTTTTGCTGGGCAGAAGCTCTTTAGTTTAATTAGATCCCATTTGTCCATTTTGGCTTTTGTTGCCATTGCTTTTGGTGTTTTAGACATGAAGTCCTTGCCCATGCCTATGTCCTGAATGGTATTCCCTAGGTTTTCTTCTAGGGTTTTTATGGTATTAGGTCTAACATTTAAGTCTCTAATCCATCTAGAATTAATTGTCGTATAAGGAGTAAGGAAAGGATCCAGTTTCAGCTTTCTACTTATGGCTAGCCAATTTTCCCAGCACGATTTATTAAATAGGGAATCCTTTCCCCATTTCTTGTTTTTCTCAGGTTTATCAAAGATCAGATGGCTGTAGATGTGTGGTATACCGGATCCAGCAGCACATCAAAAAGCGTATCCACCATGATCAAGTGGGCTTCATCCCTGGGATGCAAGGCTGGTTCAACATACGCAAATCAATAAACGTAATCCAGCATATAAACAAAACCAAAGACAAAAACCACATGATTATCTCAATAGATGCAGAAAAGGCTTTTGACAAAATTCAACAGCCCTTCATGCTAAAAACTCTCAATAAATTTGGTATTCATGGAACATATCTCAAAATCATAAGAGCTATTTATGACAAACCCACAGCCAATATCATACTGAATGGGCAAAAACTGGAAAAATTCCCTTTGGAAACTGGCACAAGACAGGGGTGCCCTCTCTTACCACTCCTATTCAACATAGTGTTGGAAGTTCTGGCTAGGGCAATCAGTCAAGAGAAAGAAATCAAGGGTATTCAGTTAGGAAAAGAAGAAGTCAAATTGTCCCTGTTTGCAGATGACATGATTGTATATTTAGAAAACCCCATTGTCTCAGCCCAAAATCTCCTTAAGCTGATAAGCAACTTCAGCAAAGTCTCAGGATACAAAATTAATGTGCAAAAATCACAAGCATTCTTATACAGCAGTAACAGACAGAGAGCCAAATCATGAATGAACTTCCATTCACAATTGCTTCAAAGAGAATAAAATACCTAGGAATCCAACTTACAAGGGATGTAAAGGACCTCTTCAAGGAGAACTACAAACCAATGCTCAGTGAAATAAAAGAGGACATAAACAAATGGAAGAACATACCATGCTCATGGATAGGAAGAATCAATATCGTGAAAATGGCCATACTGCCCAAGGCAATCTATAGATTCATTGCCATCCCCATCAAGCTACCAATGAGTTTCATCACAGAATTGGAAAAAACTGCTTTAAAGTTCATATGGAACCAAAAAAGAGCCCGCATTGCCAAGACAATCCTAAGTCAAAAGAACAAAGCTGGAGGCATCACGCTACCTGACTTCAAACTATACTACAAGGCTATAGTAACCAAAACAGCATGGTACTGGTACCAAAACAGAGATATAGAGCAATAGAACAGAACAGAGTCCTCAGAAATAATACATTTCCATTTCTTAAAAAAGCTCAGTCTTCTCTGATTTGTCTTCAAGTTACTATGCTATTTCTCAGTTTGAATGAACTGACAATAATTTGTCTTATTAGATAAAATGGCACGTATTTGTTTCTCCAGGAGACTATAGGGCATTCACACTCCCTCTTAATGATGTTCCAATGAAGAGTAGACATTATGTGGATTTTTCTGGTCCCGAATGGCCACCGTTCCAAATATTGGGCCACCAACACCTGCATGCCCATAATCCTCTATGCGTTTTCTGCCTTTCACGGTTATATGCAGGACTAATTTCACTTCTCTATGTGGGTCTCCAACTAGTTGTAAAGAACCTCTCTTCTCCAAGTTTTTTTCTCAACTCAAATCTCAATGTCTCCAATTATTTCTCTCAAGACACTAGTCACGTGACACTGATGACAACACAGAAAAGTCATTTCAAGTAATCAAGGTTTGAGAGCAATTCTCATGCCTCAAAATTATCATATAAATTTTATGTTGAAGTCAACTTTCCTGGCCATTGTTAAAAATAAACAAGCAAACAAGGAATAAAAACAGCAATAAAAATCATAGTCTTTCAAGTCATCAGATGTGATGTTTCCCAAATTCAGATTTTACTCTCAAGATAGAAAAAAAAAATGCCCAATTCTCTGTTTCTAATTTTACCTTTAAAATATTTATGTAAATTTAGGGTTCTAAGAATTCCTGTAAATCTAAGAGAAACAATGCTAGGGGAAAAAACAATTTCAAGAATAGTTGAAATGGACACATAAATAACTTATATCATATACACCCTATATATACTTTTGAGACACAAATAGTCATGTCTCATCAATAAAATGTGTTGTGGTGGTTGAATTATTTTGGTAGACTGAAAGAATGATCAAAAGTTAAGATACATTCAATAAACAGCACACATTAATCTCTAAAAGGTGCTCAAGGCTCTGCCCTAACCTCTACAATGCTTGCCCTAGAAAGTACAGTGAATTTATAGGAAGGTCAATTGATGGGTACTTCCAGAACACGGTAGTTTTCTTTCGTAACAAGCGCCACAGTTCTAATTAAACAATTATCTGAATCATTATCTGTTTCTTGTTCTCCCCATTCCTTAAGATTATTTACCCTTATGGAAGACAAAGACCTTGCTCATCATTGTTTCACCACTGGATACCACTCTATTGGGAACAGAATAGGAACTCATCAGTATTCATTGAAGAAATGGGGATGCCAGGAAATGGATAAAATGGAATAAACTAAGTGAACAGATTTATTTGACCCGCTCCTCATCCACAAAGTTAGTGTGGCCAGAGAGATTCACAGTATTTGGGAGTTTTTCTTGTCTTGGGTAGGTCTGTGATGGGCTGCTTTAAGCACCAGGGTAAATACTTTTTCTCACCTTTTCTTTTCCTTGGCACATTTTTTTGGGGGATTTCCTTCCTCAATACTGGAATGTAGGAGAAAGCAAGCTATCATTTGGATGGAAGATCAAAGGTAAAGGGACCAAGGAAGTCATTTAGGAAGCTGCTGTGTTTTTTTTTTTTTCCTTAGGCCTTAGTTCCTGACAACCTAGGCAACATAAACTATGATGCCCCAGGATTCAAACTTTGCAAGACATAACTAGGATTTGTCATTTTAAAGAGGCAGATTCTGCCCTGCCTTTTCCTTAGCTCCTCTCCCCTCAGGAACCAGTAAACTGCTACTAGGCAGAAGGATCTCCTAGGCTTGGAAACATACTCCCTTAGGCATCATCTTACTGTCAATATTTGTCACTGAAGACTCAAAGTACAGATGTCTTCTAGAAGACATTAATACAAATGTTTAAAAATCCAAATTTCCACCACTGCTCCATTGCAAGCTAACTTCTCATAAAAATAAATTTCTAAATATTTACATAAAGGAAATTATTTTATTTAGAACACAATGAAAGTTCTGAAATTGTTTTCATGCATGTTAATTTTTTTCCTTTTTGTATTATTCCTCTGTATATTATATTTTTTCTCTATATTACATTCTTTCTCAGTGTATTATTCTTTCTTATATTATATTCTTCCTCCCTTTATTGTATTCTGCTTTGCATTATAAGCGCAGTGCCTGTAGCAAGGACAGTCACCTGAGGAGTATCTTACTTTCTGGAAGGCAAATGTGGTTCATTTTTTCCTGGGGGATTTGCATATGTGGGCAGTACAAAACTGCAAATATAGAAAGGCAAAACAAAATTCCTTAATGTTAGTTCTAGAGGGTAGTTTCCACAAAACTTGTAAAAGGCGAATTTTTGAAAGTATCATGTGCAATTAAGATAATGCTTCAGTGTACCTGTTGAGATATTAATGAACTCCCAGTGGGGCATTATTAAGTTCACAGTTAGCAATAATTTCACTCTTAGTTCTTATTAAGCTTTATTGATATGGATCCCCAAAAGGGAAAATCACTGAAGAACCATTTCAGGCTCATTCTTTGAAACATCACTCCCTTCAATTTATACTTATCTCCTCTCTAGATATCATCTCTGTTCACATAGGATGGTTGGGCAGCAATTCTAATTTGGGGGTAATTTAATTTTTATTAATTTATTCCAAACTACTGAGGGATAACTAATAAGCTTGAATTAGCTTAAAATCTGGAGTTTTACACAACTTTAACTTACTCATGATGGAGATTATCATCAATTATTGCAACTTCTTTTTTCCTTCACTTTTCATCTAATTACATAACGCCAAACACCTTCAAACATTCTGTGAGTGGTTTGTAACCATTTTCTTGAAATCCAAAAAAGAATGCTTATTGCTTTACTAAATCTTTATATGTAGTAGGTATTGTTATATGTGGTATTTTATATATACAATATCAAATTTTTGCAACAACCTGTTATAGGTAGAAATATTATTTTCATATTCACTGTTTGTGCCTATCTAGCATACATGTACTTTTCTCTTGGTTACAGTTATTACGTTTGCCTGAGGAGAAATCTTTTCTCATCCCTGAATTCCTGTGGTTTAGGGAGACATGGTTGTACTTCAGAATCCAGATGTTGGTCCATGTGACACAAAGTTGACCAATCAGAACACAGGATTCCTTTAGCCTCAAGAGAAGTTATATGGCCTGATCCAGACCAATATGAACAAGTGAATTGCAATATCAAGGTGTGGTCAGAATTTCTAGATGAAAGAAACTTTTTAAAAAATAAAATGTCTGAGAGAAAACCATATAAGTCTACGGTTGATGACGATGATGATCATGATGATGATTTTGCCGAGGGACAGTGGGGAAACCTAGTTATCTTACACACCTCATAGTTTGAAAATATTAGGCTCAGGATTAGAGAGAGAATATCACTTAGAACTTGTCTCATCCTGTTTTTTTATGGAACATAGAAAATAAGGAAAAAGCTGCAACTTTTGTCTTATGGTTAATAGCTGCTAAAATAGCAATAACATGTGGCTCTCATCAAGCTAGACAAACTCCCCAGGACTGTTTCTTTAACCAGAAAAATGAGGCTAATCTTATGATCCCAAGATACATCACAGGGTTAAGATGAAATACCTACAAAATGAACATTGCACATGCCATACTAATATACACGTTGCATATGCCATACTGATATACATTGCTATTTTGTCTGCTATTTGCTTAAATAGAAATCCTAGTTATAAGTACGGGAGGGGTTGTGTGTGTGTGTGCGGTATGTAACGAGGCTTTCTGAGACCAACTGTAGATTAGAGAAATACTTTCTTCTGTATTCCCACAGCATTCAATGACACAGTACAATGGAGGCCTTTCCATCCCAAGATGGTATCCCAGAAACCATCAGCATACACTTACCTAAAGAAGCAGAGAAAAGCAAAGGAGAAATGTAAATTTTATGACCTCTCAGCCTCCTTCCTAAGCTTAATTGTCTATGACCTCTCACTGGTCAGTAACCTAGGATTAATCCCTATAGATAACCATATATTATGAAACAAAAACCAAACAGACTAAAGATTTCTATTAATATTTTTTATATTGATTAAATACGATCCTAGACTTCCAGGCCTCAAGGGCCAGCATCTCATACATAGAAGTTTGGCTTACCAAACACTAAAGGTTGAATTTTGAGGCATTTTGCTAGCAATATAAATGTCAAATCTCTGTAGAGCAGGATTTCTCAAACTCGGTGATGTTGACCTTTGGGCTAGGTAATGCTTTGTTGTGGGGGCTACAAGAGCCATCCAGGGCAATGTAGGCTCTGAAGCAGTACCCTGGCCTCTGTCTACTAGATGCCAGTAGCATATTCCCCAGTTGTCAAAACCAAATAGTTCTCCCAGCAAGGCAAAATATCACCTCATGTGCGCATGGTATTGGGGGTGGAGGAACATTGTCACAGTTGGGGACTACCAGGCTGGAGGTCTGTCTGTGCAAAAGGGGAATCTCAACCATCACTCTGTAGTCACAAAATGAAAATAAAAGAAAAAGCTATTTTTAACATTTTGTATTCTCTCTATACTTTTCACATTTTACTTTCTACTTGCCAAACTTTCCCCATTATCAGAGCTCCCTGTGTTTCCTAGCCACCTTCAATCATCTGCTGTCTCAGTAGAATGCACAATGACAACACCGCTGCAGTGCTGAGTCCATTACATGGATACAGCCAGGAACTTCTTAAAGTGAAAAGGCACTTTTCCAGGAGAGAATGAAATTAAATCCACCTGATTTTCTGAGAACCTTCACCACTTGTATGTTTAGTAAAAAAAAAAAAAAAAAAAAAATTGATTATTCAGAAAGGTTGAAAATGGAGAGTTATGGTTTATTGAATATTCAAGTAAACTACATGGTATGCTGTATGGCAGTTCCAATTTTCAACAAGTTAGTGAACAATAAAGTGCACTTCACAGAAATGCTACAGAACATGGTGAAATCTTCACTTAATGATTCAGAAGCCACTTTCAGCATCAAGCGAGCCTTGGACACGTTCATTCTCATTGTAAAAGACCACAGATGTAGATGTTCCAGAAGGTGAAATTAAATCTGTGTTGATCCTTTGATTCCCTGAAAGAGGCTTACTTGACAAAACATTTTTATTTAGTTCTTTTATTCGTATAAAAAGGAGGTAAGCTATGCTTTCTTTTTTCAACCTTTGATATGCCTCATAGTCTAAGAAAATGAGCATTTAGCGTTTCTTACTATCAAAGATTTATATGATTTCTGCATGGTAAATAATTCCTTACCATTTAATTCAGATAATACAATACCCCATCAGTAGCATATGATAACCTTTTTTTTCTTTTTAAAATTTATATATTTGAGGCACTGCAGATACAGTAATTAATGAGTTAGGCCAGCTCTACACATGCTTGTGGGTACCCAGGAAATATTTAAATAATGAATCAATAACTTCATGAGTGTATTTATGTTTTGTTACTCACCAAGTAAGGAATACAATATTAGCATGAACAAAGCTTATTTGGCCCATAATCCCTTTCCCCCAGAATATATATTTTAATTTCATATGGTTATTGTTTCTCAGTAACCACATTGTTGGAGGGGCACCAGTCTAAATAAAACACTAAAAGGTCATTGAAGAAAGAACAGCTCTTTAAAACTGGGAAGTTTAGGAAACTTGTGAGCAAGAGGTGTTGTTTAAGCTAATTAGGAGAGAGGAGGCTGATTTCCTTTAGCAAAAGAGCAAATGAAAGCCTTTCCCAATGAAGAGAGATGGTAAAAGCAAATTCATAAAGTAATGAAGTAGGCGTCCTTTGAAGAAATGAGGGACACTTTCTTAGCTTGAGGGTAGAGTCCATTGTCCCACCTGATTTATAGCTGGAGAAAAGGATGTGGCAACATGATAAACAAAATTAATCCCCGTCTAAATTTACTTTGGTTCTTCTCCTATTATAATAATTACTTTTCTGGACTAATAAAATATACAGAATAGGCCAGGCGCAGTGGCTCACACCTGTAATCCCAGCATGTCAGGGGGCTGAGATGGGTGGATCATGAGGTCAAGAGATCAAGACCATCCTGGCCAACATGGTAAAATCCCGTCTTTACTAAAAATACAAAAATTAGCTGGGCATGGTGGCACACACCAGTAGTCCCAGCTACTGGGGAGGCTGAGAATGGCGTAAACCCAGGAGGCAGAGCTTGCAGTGAGCTGAGATCGGGCCACTGCACTCCAGCCTGGGCGACACAGCAAGTCTCCATCTCAAAAAATAAATAAAATATACAGAATATTTATAACATATGTTACTGCACTCTTAGAAGAACAGATAAGAGATGCACAGACACCTCAACAACTACTGAGACCCAAATACCTCTAACGTAATATCTAAGAGGCCCTTCGATGAGGATACTGGCATCATTCCCCAAGGATTCGATTAGACAAAGTGTCGTTGATTGTTCAACAAGGGCCTTTTGACAAAAGGTTTTCATGGTTCCATCTGACATTTGAAGCAGTTCACTCCCTGCTGTTAGAGGGAGTAAGAGCTTTGCTCACTTTGGTAATAAAAATCACTCCTGCCTACAGATCACAGATCTTGGTGGAAGAAGCAAAGCTGAGCATTTGTCTTTCTATATTTTTTTCTCAGTCCTTCTTCCTAGCTCCTGGATGAATATATGAGAATAGAAAATGGAAAATAAATAATAAAGCTTTGGAAGGGAAAGTCTTAGCCTTAGATTCACAATGCTAGTGAAGTTTACTCAGGACTAATAGATCTTGATATAATTCCATGTGCGCGCATGTGTGTGTATGAAGAAATACTTCCTGTAAAATTTCCAAGGTATGTTCAGGCTGGCGTAGCCTGGTAGGTTCCCTTCATTGCACATTGTTGGAAATACTGATTTGTTCTAGAATCTAACATTTTCAATATTCCTTCCCTACATCCAGAAACTGACTTTTGCTATCACATCACCTGCCACCATATCATCTTCCAATTACCATGATTGAATCTTTTTTGCATGTAATTGCATTTTAGGTTGACTGCTTCCTGGGGAGATTGAGGGAGAGAGAGAGAATGTCATCAGTGCCAACACTACTAGCTGTATTTTAACAAGTTTGCTTCAGGGAAGATTTTGAGATAGAGCTACTAATCCTCTCCATTGGCCATTAATCTTTTGAGACAGAGGCTCACACTGTCACCCGGGCTGGAGTGCAATGGCGCAATCTCAGCTCACTGCAACCTCTGCCTCCCAGGTTTACGTGACTCTCCTGCCTCAGCCTCCCAAGTAGCTGGGATTACAGGTGCACACCACCACACCCGGCTAATATTCTGTATTTTTAGTAGAGACGGGGTTTCACTATGTTGGCCAGGCTGGTCTCAAACTCCTGACCTCATGATTCGCCTGCCTCAGCCTCCCAAAGTGCTGGGATTACAGGCGTGAGCCACCATGTCCAGCCCATAAGCCATGAGTTCTTATTAACGGTAAATCTCGACTGGACTTGGGAATTTTGTTCTCTTCCTGATTGTGGCCTTTAGACTCAAGGTTATGAGGGATGTTTTAGTCAGGACAAGGTATCTCAATGGGTCAAAGATGGAATGGTAACGCTAACATAACAGAGTCAGAGCTCTACTTTTATGGAAGAAAACAATGCTCAGAGAGGAAAAGTAATTTACCAAAAGCCACATTGCCATAGAGTTAATGAGAAACAACTCGAATCACATCTCTTTACTAGGTCGTGTGATGTTACCAAAAATCTACACTGCTCTGCCAAAATGTTTTGTCCCTCTGTATATTCGATTTCAAAATTTTAAAATGACTCATTTTGATGATTAAGCTATACCAATTATTTACTGGTTTGATTGCAAAAATAGAAAATAAAAATAACAATTGCTTGAAAATATGTTTTTGTCTTTCTCACATAAAGTAAGTTGACAAATAAAGAATTCAGAGCTGGTATGGAAGTTCCAGCCACCAAGGACCCAGGCTACTTCTGCAGCACTGTCCTAGAATGTCAATTCCATTATCAATGTTGTTCATAGTTTCAGATGTCTGCTGAAGCTCCAGCAATCATGAGCTCACCTCAAGCAGAAAGAAAGGGGATATGGAAAAAGACAAATGGGCAGTTGTTTTTGTTGGGTGAAGTCTTTCCATGTTACCTTCCCAGCTTGGCATACAACACTTCCACCTATATATCATTGTCCAAAATAGTCTCATGAATCACACCTAGTTGCAAGAACAGATTTTTGAAAAATGTAATTTTTTAGCCAGTATATTGTTACCTTGAATCAAGCTTAGTTCTTTGACTAAGAAAGACTAAGGAATAGAAAAGGAATGGACACTATCTGCCACAATCATGAAGGATGGATAAGAGTTGATCATGTGCAGCTCTAGGCTACAGAACTTGTAAACAGATATAGCTGACCATTTGTGTGTGGCTAAATCAATTTTTGAAGTACTTGTGTAGAAGGCAAAGAAGACAAAGTAAGCAGGCAATAATTCTCTAGTAGGATATCAATTTTATGTTGACCACAGGCAGCAAATGATGTCAAAAATACAATTCCGTTAGGGTCACCTAGCAATGACCCCAAAAACTGCTTCTGTTTCCATGAAAGCATCCCAGCTACTAAACTGGTACACTCCTAATGGTACTGTCTTTATAACATACCAACTCTGCTATGAACATCCGTGAACACGTACTAAACATGTTCAACTTTCTCCTACCAAAGACTCACTTGAATTTTTAACATAAGCAAGTTTAAGAATCTTTCAGAAAGCAACATTTTCTCCCAACTTCAGCTTAAAAGCAACTCTATGATAGTTTATTGAGGTTCCTATGCTCTTTTCTGCCATATGTTTCTCCATGGATTGGAAAGATAGATCCCTTAACCTGCTCCAGTTTGAGCAATTAAGAAGTCTGGGTCAGGTGTGGTGGCTCACGCCTGTAATCCCAGCACTTTGGGAGGTGAAGGCAGGCAGATCACCTAAGGTCAGGAGTTCAAGACCAGCCTGGCCAACATGGCAAAACCCCATCTTTACTAAAACATGAAAAAATTAGCTGGGCGTGGTGGTGGGTGCCTATAATCCCAGCTACTTGGGAGGCTGAGGCAAGAGAATCACTGAACATGGGAGGCAGAGGTTGCAGTGAACACAGATCACGCCACTGCAGTCTAGCCTAGGTGACAGAGCAAGATTCCATCTCAGAAAAAAAAAAAAATAGAAAAAGGAAGTCTGATTTTTAAAATTTTTCTGCTACTAAGGGCAGAAAAATACCTAGAGCTGTAAAGCATAATCTCAAATAAGAACCCATGAGATTCTAAATGTCATCATGATCAGACCTTGCATCCTGGAGCAATGAACTAAGTGTGTTAGGTGTCTGGCCTCCAGCAGTCAAACTTGAGTCATGTTTATGTTCATGCATAGAAAATGAATAGGAAGAATAAAAAGATAATTTCCCAGCTAAAATATCAAGCAAAATGATGAGATGCATTTTATTTTTTACATGAATGGCTACATTCTGAAAAACAAGCGTTGCAATCAAATTTTAAATGGACTCTGGAAGATCAATACTTCATATCCACCAGTTTTTTAAAGTAAAGGGACCCACATAAATATTATTATAAGTATTATATATATTATGAGTAATATATATAATACATATATATTTAATTTTGAACTCTTTTAGTCTTTTATTGGCCATCTTTTCCCTTTATCTCTCTAAAATTATAGTGTGTGTTTCCTGCTTGAAATAATTTCCCCAGGCTGGCACTATTATGCCACGGAAAAGGTCTACTTTTCATTCTGATCTTAATCTATTACCAAACAAATCAATAAGCATATTAAAAAGCTTTGACTTCACTTCTCATAGATAATTCACTTAAAATTTTCCAAATTTGAAAATTGATCATTGGGGTTAGGCAAACAGTATTGAAAGTAAAACAAACAAAAAAAGTCAAAAGATCCCAAACTAGTTTCTTTTAGATTTGAAACCAATGCATTTGTACATGTCTCATTTATGGGCGTGCAGTATACACATAAAATTTACAGTTATACTCTGTGTATTACTAATTACAAAAATATTGTATATGTTATGTATAACTTTTAAAACGCACCTTCCCAGTTAGTATTAAGAGAAAAAATAAAACCAAAACGTTTATATATCCTAAGGACTATCCTAACTAGAAGTTTTGCTAAATACTAACAAGGAGTAGAAAGCAGCTACTTTGAATTTAGCAGATATTGCTAAATAGAAAAGTGGATGCTCAGGCCGGGCGCGGTGGCTCAAGCCTGTAATCCCAGCACTTTGGGAGGCCGAGACAGACGGGTGGATCACGAGGTCAGGAGATCGAGACCATCCTGGCTAACACGGTGAAACCCCGTCTCTACTAAAAAATACAAAAAACTAGCCGGGCGCAGTGGCGGGCGCCTGTAGTCTCAGCTACTCGGGAGGCTGAGGCAGGAGAATGGCGTGAACCCGGGAGGCGGAGCTTGCAGTGAGCTGAGATCCGGCCACTGCACTCCAGCCTGGGCGACAGAGCGAGACTCCATCTCAAAAAAAAAAAATTAAAAAAAAATTAAAAAAAAAAAAAAGAAAAGTGGATGCTCAACTATTAACTTAAATTTACATAAGATACAGCTCTGTCATTCGGGTTATTAGGGTTAGATGCTATCAATCATTTTCTTTGTAGTGGTGGGGAATCTATCCACATTCACTCGTCTGATCTTTTCTCTGATCAGTCTGTTTCCTGAACACTTCATTGGAGTCATCTTGCGGAAGATGTTAGAAACTCTAAGAGATGTAATCTCCCTTCTCCAGGTGTTTAGGGGAGAGAAAGGTGTGACCCTGTCAATACAGAGTAAATGAGGTTGCTGTCTAGAACTGTGAATGGAAGACTCTCTCTCCATATATATCCTTCCACCTTTCTGGAAGAAGTGTTAGACATTACTTTTTAGTAGAATGAGCTGTTTTTAAGAAAGACATCATGCCAGTTTGGGGACATTTTCAGCTACTAGTCAAGAGCTCATGATTCTGGCCACTGGCCACCTTTGCAGAATTTCCATAAAGTAGAACATTTAAATAATTGAAATTTACTCAACTTTTAAAAATAGATTTGTGTGTACCTTGTTCTCAATATCTCAGGGACATGGTGTCCAAACGATTTCTTAACAAATGTAGTTCATTGGCTATGAGAATAAATGGAGAAACATCACAGCAGTGAGACAGGGAGATAGAGATATATGATGGGCCATGAAGAGATTAACAAAGTGAAAGAAGTAGAAGCAAAAGAGACTAAAGAGGAGGGAGGAGAAGCAGAGAAGAGGGGGCAACCCAAATGGTTTCTCACAACAACAACACGTTTATCTTGAGATATTTAAATTTTTGTTAATAAGAACACTTAAAATTCCTCATAATATGAGTGGTAGTAGCTAACTCAGTCCTTTCCCTCACCCCACATAGCCCAGGAAATAGTAAAAGCTCATACGTAAAACAACACAATGAGAAGCAAAATGCCCAGGCATTTCCAAGCATTATCATTCATTCAATCACCAGTTCATACTCCCATGGAAGTTGACAAACCTTCGGGGTTTCATACATGAGTAGGGTTTATCGCAGCATGCTTTCTGGAGCATGGCAATTAACACAATAGGGGGGATTTTCAATGTACTGCTCTATGCCTGAGTGCCACACATTTGACCTCTGTTGATCTACTTACAAATCGGTGTTTCTGTGCAGAGTTATGGTAATAGATGGTACTTTCAGAAAGGTAATTTTGAATCTTAACAAAGTACCAGAGCAGCAGCCTATTTTGGGAGAGAAGTCACTGGGCCTATTATTATTCAAGTTCACTTAAGGCCCTAGGCAGTTTGAACCACCTGAGTAACCTTCCCAAATAGCCCATCTTCACAACCCACCAGTACCTCTGAGCTATTTCCAGTGTGATTTTCCTTAGCTCCCGGGCTGTCCTGCTCCTGTTTGCTTTGCAGCAGTAAAAAAGATTCTGATTCTCTATTCTGTTTCCTGACACCGCACAGAACAAATTATAATTAGGAAACCACCTGAGGGGAAGGTGACAATTCAGTTGTCAATTTTCATGGATAAATCCCATTTCTATCAACAGAAGCAAAGCAAGCCTCTCACCCTCAAAATAGACACTCAGGAGATGCTGTAGTTAGCTGGTTCACTGCCCTGAGAAGAAAAGCAATCACAAAGATGACAGCAACTACAACAGAAAATGTGAACAAAAAAGAGAGCCCTCTCACTGTAAATATTTTTACTGCCAACAGGTCTCTAATATGGGTATAGAGTGATGTGAAACAGTCATTTTGCAAAATATCCCTTCTAAAGCTGATGAAAAGCTGTCATGTCACAATATGGAATGCAGCCCAACAGGGTACCCAGAGATAAATGAGTGTAAGTGTTCAAAAGGTAGAAAATAAATAAATGTGCGGCTTGTGGTGAGAACGGATTAACTCAGAATGGATTAAGAAGACATTATAACCTTATCTTTAGTCATTTGGATGCAAGCTCTAAAAATTTGTTATGCAAAAGGATGTTTTTAAATCTCAGATTATTTTTTCCCCAAACAAGCAATCTTGATTTTATGCATACCTCTATAAAAGACATATGAGGGGAGTGGGATGAAATCAAAAATAAGGAAAATGTTCTAAGTTTTGTTTTTGTTTTGTTTTTGAGACTCTTCTTGCTATGTTTCCCAAACTGGCCTCCATCTCTTGGGCTTAGGTGATCCTCCTGCTTCAGCCTACTGAGTGACTGTGTTTAGCCTCCATGTGCAGCTAATCAAAAACTATTAGGCCGGGCGCGATGACTCACGCCTGTAATCCCAGCACTTAGGAGGCCAAGACAGGTGGAACACCTGAGGTCAGGAGTTCAAGACCAGCCTGGCCAACACGGCAAAAGCCCGTATCTACTAAAAATACAAAACTTAGCTGGGCATGGTGGCGGGTGCCTGTAATCCCAGCTACTCAGGAGACTGAGGCAGGAGAATCACTTGAACCCAGGTGGCGGAGGTTGCAGTGAGCTGAGATCTGCGCTACTGCACTCTAGCCTGGGTAACAGAGTGAGACTCTGCCTAAAAAAAAAACCAAAAAACTATTAATCTTAGACTAGCATAGTAATGTTTCAGATGCAAAAGGCAACATTAGATGAGTATGTGGGACTGGAATATGGCTATATTTCATTAATGTTTTAAATCATGAAATATATTATGAATAGAAGACATTATATTTCACGATATCTCTTTCTTGGGTCCATTTTCTTTCTCTCCACAAAAAGTTCTCATTGTGATGGGGAAAAAGCTCTGGATAGAAGTAGGTCTATTAATAAACGACTGAATCACCTCTCTGTTAATTAAAAAAAAAAAAAAAAAAAAAAAAAAAAAAAAAAAAAACAGGATCATTGTTATAATCTGAGAAATTTCTTGAAAAGCTAAATTTTGTATCTATCCTGGCAAAACAATGAATATTTTACCAATTATTAGGAAACTTTATATTCTGGGTTTGCCAGGTTCCACATCTGGTTTTCAATCATTCCCACCACCTAAGTGATATTTTCTATATCACTCTGGATATCACTCCAGGCTGGAGTGCAGTGGGGCAATCTCCGTTCACTGCAACCTCCGCCTCCTGGGTTTAAGCGATTCTCTTGCCTCAGCCTCCTCAGTAGCTGGGATTACAAGTGTGAGCCACCACGCCTATCTAATTTTTGTATTTTTAGTAGCTCTACTCTGTGAGAGAAAAGGACCTGCTCTAACAGTATCTTTAAATCTAAGCATGCTATGCTCCACATTTGAACTTTCCTGAAACTGGGATGTTTCTTCAACTAAAGTATCAGAATCAGGGAGTACCATTATTGGTCAGAATATAGAACTTCTGATTTAATGTCTTTTGCTTTGACTGTATCCTTAAAAAAAAAAAAAACATAAAAATAAACATAGCAGTTACAGTTCCATCAAAGATGATTCTGGATCACACCGAAGTCTGAGCAAGGTAAGGAGTATGAAGAAAGGGAAGAAAGGGACTTAAAATTTCTAGACTAGAACAGGCACTAGATCAAGATAAGGGCAGGCTGGCAAGGGAATATAATTAGGCAAAGAACAAAATTTATTTTGAAAGGGCCAGACATGTATTCAAAATACAACTGAACACAATGGAGACCCCAAACTCAGGAGTGGAGAAGCAGCAGAGCAAATTGATCTGCAGGTCAAGAAAGATTTCACCAATGAGGCAAAGTGAGACTTCAACACAAGCACACTTATATTGTTCTTTTAGAAGTGCAGGCAAATCCAGGAAGTGTTGACCTCCAAGGCTGATGATAGAAATAATTGAGAAGCCCCCACTGGAGCAAGCAGGGAATGAGTTAGGAAGGTAATCTCTGCTGCAGTGCATTCCTGAACAATGCATCCCACATTTTTATTTTTATTTTTTTCTGAGACAGAGCTACGCTCTTGCCCAGGCTGTACTGTAGTGGGGCAATCTCGGTTCACTGCAACCTCTGCCTCCCGGGTTCAAGCGATTCTCCTGCCTCAACTTCCTGAGTAGCTGGGATTACAAGCGCGAGCCACCATGCCCGTCTAATTTTTGTATTTTTAGTAGAGACGGGGTTTCACCACATTGGTGATCCACCCACCTCGGCCTCCCAAAGTGCTGAGATTACAGGCGTGAGCCACCGTGCCCGGCCCCACTTTCTTAAAGAGAGTACACAGAAGCCAGTCAGGATGGGTAGTCAATTGCAAGCCACGATTCCAGTACTCTGACCACCCTGTCATTGGTCATCCTAATCAAGGCAACTTAAAGAACTGCAGAATGCATTTAAACATTCTCAACACACATTACTGTGAAAATAAATAGAGGTGAATTTTAATGGAGAAGGGAAGAAATGAAAGGAGCAGAAGATGGATACATTATTTGCATGAACCATGCATTTACTACTGACATGTTCAAAGATGAAATGTTTCTGATTATAGTGATTCTAATTTACCAATTTCACTGTAAGTAAGGGTGCATAATTTCCATATGTGTCTCAACAGGGAAAAGGAGACCTTTTCAAAAATTCTCAGGAATGCTTATTTTATAGCTGCCAGGTTGTTCCTACCCTGATATTCAAGGTTAAATAGATTCCCCTCCCCATAATAAAGTGCCTGTTAAGAGCTTATTAGTTGCTTTCACCATTTGCTTTTTATTAGACATAAAAGCGAACTATTCTTTTTGAAAAGTTACTTGTGTCTGATGGGAGGTATCTACCCTGACAGATGTTTGTTAAATAATATGTGCTAGAGGCAGAAAATGTTCTTTTCCTATTTTCAACAATTTCAAATGTTAGCACTGAAATATCTTTTGCTAACAAGTATTTTCAAAGTAGAATAAACTTAGGTAATTACTGTGTAGGTAAGTCAGCCAAATTTTTCAGAGCATTTTATCACCATTTTTTGCAAAAGAGAGCCAACCTGGTAAAAGCCACAGTTTTATAAAATTAGTTCATACCATTTGAAGAGCTCACCATATTAAAACACAGATAAAAATATTTTAATTAATTTTAATATTTGTCTTAGCAGTCATTTTATCTTTCAGAATTAGGGTTTCTTAAAAATCTTTTTTTGACAACCTATAACTTTATTACATACAGTTTTCATGGCATTTCTAATCATTAATCTTCAAAATGTATGTAATACATTCATTCTTAGAGCTTTTTACCTCTTTTGTCATGACAAATAAACACAGGTTTTGGGCAAAATGCAGTAAATACATCAGGATGCCTGCCAAGACGTCTGCAAATAGGCTGCTATCAGCCACCTTTCCAGCCAGGCACAGCCACAGCTACAGGTGAACCACTGCTTATCAAGCTTAGGTTTGGTCACTGTCTTAGTCCATCTTCTGCTGCTATTAACAGAACACCACAGACTGAGTAATTTATAAAGAAAATAGATTTATTTGGTCCTCAGTTTTGGAGGCTAGAAAGTAACACAGCATAGTGCCAGCATTTGGTCACGGCAACCCTTGGCAAAACGATGGACGGTGAAAGTGAGCATGTGAGACAGAGAGAGCACGAGGGGTGAACTCTCTTTTGTAATATGTTCTCATGATAACTAGCCCACTCCTTCCATAATGACTTTCCCGCATTCACGAGAGCTCTGCTCTCATGACCTAATCACCTCTTATGAGGCCTCGCCTTGCAATATGTTGCATTGGGGATTAAGTTTCCAACACATGGATTTGGGGTCCACATTCAAACCATAGCCGTCACTATGTATTGGCACTGTTTTCAGCTTTATCCCTAATATCCATCTCTGCTTCCTCATTGATATTTGCACTATAGTAACCCCCAGTGGCTTTACATCTACAGATGTGTAATATATGTTCAGTTCTTCTTTGAGAATGAGTTAATCTTTCAATTAGACCAAGAGGGAGATAGAAAATCTAAATTAGGAGGAAGGGGGGATAATGTTGAAACCTTGGTTGTAAGAATCTATGGTGGAATTTGGTTCATGAATACATTAGAATGGGGCATAAGTTTCACTGAAGCATAGATATCTCATAAGTTCATGAGTTATGAATGTATTTATACATTCATTAACAAATTCATGTGGCAGGTAAAGTACCATAAATACAATGCCTTACAATGAATAAAGGGGTAGATGGATGGATGGATGGATGGATGAATGGATGGATGGATGGATGAATGGATGGATGGAAGGATGGCTGAAAAAACATCTCAGAGAATCTAAAACCACAGCAAAAGTCAATGGTTCTGCTCTCTATCAGTGAATATGGGACTCAGGGTCAATTAGTCACTTTCTTTTAATGGAATCTGTCATAGGAGGATACATTGAGTTATTGGACCAACTTTAAATGAGTGTTCCTGGCAGTCACAGAAAGTTCTCATGATAATACTCTTTCAATTATAGTTCAACAAACAATTATTGAAATCTATATATGTCAAGAATCCTGCTAGGGCCAGTGGCACCATGATGAATAAGGAGATTATTGACTGGATTTGGAGAAAGAAATTAGAAGAAGAAAAAAAACCCACAATAATAAAGTGCGGGGCCGGGCGCGGTGGCTCAAGCCTGTAATCCCAGCACTTTGGGAGGCCGAGACGGGCGGATCACGAGGTCAGGAGATCGAGACCATCCTGGCTAACCCGGTGAAACCCCGTCTCTAGTAAAAAATACAAAAAAATAGCCGGGCGAGGTGGCGGGTGCCTGTAGTCCCAGCTACTCGGGAGGCTGAGGCAGGAGAATGGCGTAAACCCGGGAGGCGGAGCTTGCAGTGAGCCGAGATCCGGCCACTGCACTCCAGTCTCGGCGACAGAGCAAGACTCCGTCTCAAAAAAAAAAAATAATAAATAAAATAAAGTGCGGTAAGTGATGGGATACAGATAAGTGCAGGATGCTAGTGGGGACCTGTGTAAGCTGTGACAGAGCTTGGTGACAACTTAGGATTCCCTTTAACTTGAATTTCATAATTCCAACCCCTCTAACAAATAAAAACTGTTCTCTAGAAAATTATAAAGTAACCTTGCTATGTTCCATGTGTAAAACTGTCTCCAGACAGGCAGAATGTTATGAGATTTTTAAAATTGTTATGGGTCACTTTCAATCCAAGTAATTTAAGGATTTGTGATTTTTATTGGTTTCACCAATGGAAAATGGCCTTTGATCCACATTTGTTATTTAAAATGACTGCATATTTAATGTAGAATATATTTTTGGCAATATATATAACTATATGCAGTAAAATTGGGGTATAATCTTGTATAATTTGTTCATGGAGCTGATTATTACATAGATCTTACCATGTTCACAAGAAAGTATAAATGCCTGATACAAAATGTTTTTGTATCTACCTAAAGGGATTATTTCTATAACAAGTTTATTGTTCAATCCTTTAGAAAACATTAAAATTAACATTGGCTACACTTAGGATAAACAGCGGGTACCCCAAATTTTCCCAGCTTCTCACTCCCCAAAAATATTATGTAAATTAAGGTAGAGTTACACAATTACATCTAATGTGGATTTGGGAGACAAATTTTAGATAGGAAACTTTAGTCTCCTATACATCTCTATTTTTCCATACTTCACTAATACGTTTTTGCTTTTGTTTTAGGCTTTCTGGTACATGAATATTTCAGTCACTGTGTAAACCAGCTTTTTGTAATACTCAGGATTACCTCATTTTTCTAATTTTCCTCCTGAAGACAAATGTCTCAAATGTCTTCAGTTTTCTTAATATTCTGAGACTTTTTGTGCTTGTTTATTTTATCTCTCAATCTCCTAGGATTTATTTGTAGGACTGCGAGAAAAAAAAAGTCATCATCTGCTACATTAATGAAAGATTGTCATCTCTAGAAAACCTTACAAGGAAAAGCCATATTAAATCAAAGCAAGACAAATACCATACAAACACATATTACAATGGGAGGAAATGAGCTATGTAAATCAGAAGCACCCTCAGTTTTGAAATATGAGCTGAAGTCATCTTCTAAGATATTGACCTGATTTTGTTCTATGTTGAATAAACCTAATATGAATTCATCTATAAAATAATCAACAGGGTTTGTATATAGATGCCTAATTTCCAATTCTAACTGGAACAGAGGAAGAGCTCACAGAAACAATTAGGTTAATCCTTTAATATACAGGATTTGGCATAATGTGAGTTACTACAAGGAAATATCCAGTCCTAGATTATGAATGTTAGAGCACATTTCAAACAATTCATTCAAAGTACTCACTTTACAGCTCAAACATCTAATGATGAAAAGTGTCAAGTCATATATTTGAGAGTGTAATTGTGTTAAGTTTGTTTGTTCTGCTAATGTTATCACAAGCACTTTGTGAGGTTTACAAGGTACATGGACTACGAGTCTAGTCATGTATGTGAAATCTCAAGAAGGCATCATGAACTGCAATGACCCAGAAAGAATAGATCATTGATACCCAGCAGGTATGCAATTTCCAGTACAGCATGTTCAGTAAAATCATCATGCAATTTTTTTTCAAGGGATCAGTTTTGAAAACGCCCAGGGAGGTAAAAAGAAATTGCAGACAAAAACCCATCTCATAAAAATACGAATGTATCATATGGGAAAACAATACTGATGAACGTTCAATAAAATCTGGAAGGAAAAGCAAACAGAGTATTGGAATGCCAGAATAATCTGATTGGTCACACACACACACACACATGCACTCATAGTTTCTAAAAAGGGGTAAAAGGAATAAAGGACAGAAAAGAACTGGAAAATTTAACTGATTTTGAAAATGAGAATTCTGTAGGAAATTTGTTGCTACGTTTTAAACCCAAGAAATTAGAATGCTCCTAGTTAATTAAAAGAGAGAAAATAGAGATTAATTACTATTTTAAGGCAAGTCAAGATATGCTTTATAAACGTCACATTTCCAAAATGTAAGTGGAACCACCTAGGTAGGACACAGTGTAAATGTGGAAAGATTTTGGAATGTGAGGATATTGACATTCTTGTGATTGAAAAAACAAAACAAAATAAAACCTCATTCAGTTTTTTGATTCTCAGTGTTTTCAGATCTAAAAAGACAAAAAACATTCTGTAGGAAGTTTCCAAAGGCACCAGTTCATTGTCTTCTAAGATAACATCAAAACCATGTGAAAAGGGGTGAATTTTATCTCACTACTAGAAAGGAGGAAGCAGATCAGTTTTTAATTACTTTCTTTGGGTCTTTTTTTGGCAGAAATTGGAAAGATTGAGCCTCCAATTTTCAAATTAACCACATATAATGCTACTTTCTGCTGTATCAACAGCAAACTATTACTTTCTGTAACTTTTTTTTAGAGGAAAGTACTAAAGGACATACTAAATTTTATTCTTTATCTAAAAAGGACTTTAGATGATGGTGAAGTTTCTTACTTTTTTTAATTTTTCCATTTATACTTATTTATTTCGGGGACAGGGTCTCATGCTGTTGCCCAGGCTGAAGGGTAGTGGTATGACCACAGCTCACTATAGACTCAACCTCCCGGCCAAAAGGATCTTCCTACCTCAGCCTCTGGAGTAACTGGGACTACAGATGCATACCACCATGCCCAGCTAATTTTTATTTCTTATTTTTTGTAGAGACAGGGTCTCACTATGATGCCCAGATTGGTCTCTAACTCCTGGGCTCAAGTGATCCTCCCACTTTGCCCTCCCAAAGTACTCGGATTACAGGCATAGGCCACCATACCCAGCCTTCTTACGGGTTTTTATAAATAATTACGCATATGAAAAATATTTTTCCCTTTGACATAAATTATTATTCTATTTTTGTAATTCCCAATAATAGTTGAGGAGTTTTCTGTACTCCATAAATAATTTTTTACAAGGCCCACGCCCCCCCCACTCCCACCGCTCCCCTGGAACTTGATAAAAGATAAATCAAAATGGTCCTATAGATCTTTAGATGGCAAGAAACTGGGATTTTCATTTTACGAATAAAACAAGGGAAGCATTCATTGCTGAGGAACTTCTATGAGGCTGGAATTTTGAGAAACATCATTTAATCTTTACCACAAACGTGTAAGTAGTTACTGCCACATCTTACAACGATGACACGGAGGCCTCGATTGACTAAGGATTTGCTCAACCTCACATAGCCCATAAGGGTAGCATTCTGGATTTTAAATGAGACTTTTTATCTAAACTGTCATGTTCTTTCTTCTTTGCACTCTGAGATAACTGAAGAACTGACTGGGAGAGCATGAGGATAACTGATAGTAGGCATTGAACTCAAGTGCAAGTCTTCTGATGCCCAGGAGGGCCCCAGAGTCAGGGGATAGCTTAGACCACTTGATGCAGGAATCCAATGTCCCCTTCCAACTGGAGCACTTTGCACAAGGAAAAGATGATCACTTAAGTCATCCACAGCTTCAGAGATACATGTGGGTTAGTCTATGGTTCCAAGGGGAAGAACACAAGGTGAAAGTCTTGGTTTAGAATGTTGCGGAGGCCAAGGGCCTACTTAGGCAAACCAGTATTATTTGTTCTTTTCAGATTCTTTTCAGAAAAGAAACGGAAAGGAGAAAGATTGGGTATCTTGACTTGGACTTTTTTTCTTCAACATCTGACTCATGAGGTGGTGGGAATCTTACTGCCAGGACACAACACAGCACCAGATTAAACAGCCTGGCTCTTTTCCTTGCAAGGCTGCCACTGTGGGGTTTTCCCAGCTCCTCCACTCTTTGAGGACTGGAGTTTATTTCTCTATGTATTCCTGGATGAAGTCAGTGCTTACCCCGAACACTTACCAATCTACTCCTAATTCTTTCATATACTTTCACCTTTAAAACACAAAATCAAACTGCCTAAGTCAAAGTTTTTTTCTCACTATGATGCCCAGGTTGCTCTCTAACTCCTGGGCTCAAGTGATCCTCCCACCTTGCCCTCCCAAAGCCCTCCCACAAAGCCCTCCCAAAGATTACAGGCTTACACCTCTAATCCAAGTTTAAGCTCAAATTTTATACATTAAGTGGTCAAATATTGCCAAGTAGAGCAAAGGATTCATTTCCACAATCTATAGCAACTGAAACTTGAACACTGAGAGAGAACTCATCTAATGCCTGATTCCTTTCTCAAAACACGCCAACAAATATGAGTATTAAGTTATGTGGATGAAGTTATTTTGCAACAAAATAAACCTTGAAGTTTTTTAAAGGAAGAAATAAAATAGAGCATCATCTAAAAAGGGAAGGTTTAGATTTTGAGCAAAATCTTCATAGTACAATAACTGTGGGAGAATTATTTCTTCATGGCACCACTCCAGTCATTTATTTGTTTGGTACAGAACCTGCTGCCTTCTTATAACAGTAACGTAATCATATGGGGTTTTTTTTTTACAACTATAATAACAGTACACTTTTTAATAAGGGCATCAGTAGAGACAGACAGTATGTGACTGTGGTGAGGGGACTGAAGTCCCAGAGGCAAACCACTTGGATGAAAATATGTGACTTACTGATCAACCAGATTTCTCTGGGCATCAGTTTCCTCATCTGTGGGCATAATGACAGATGGTTTTATATATTCAATATGCAAATAGAAGTGTCTACAGTGGTGCTTGGAAGTAATACACTTGGATCCATGTTAGCTGCACCTCAGTTGTTATAATTTATGACTTTCAGCTTATGGTAAAACCAGTAATGCCTGGAGAGAAATGGCATTAGACAATTGTTTCTGTGGTCACCAAGCCAAATTACCAACTCTCAAAGGAAGAAATTATTTTTGCCACCATCATCAGACTCTGTTGGTACAGTCTGAGTATCCCCATCAAACACAACAGGTATGCACCCCTGAAATATGCTGATAATGAATCCAGGAAAACAAACCTCCCAATTTATGGCATCTTCCTTGTAAAGTTTGCAGTTGTATTGCCAGGGTCTTTGCATAACAGCCTTCTGGAAGAATCTAAGTATTGAGAGTGACAGTAATGAGACATCTGAAAGGCAAATGTCTAGAAAAGGTAATTTTCTGGTCCTTGTTTTGTACCCAAATGCAGTACTTCCAGGTTGCTGATTTGTGAAAGCTAGACTGTTCTAGGAGGATGAAACATTCATTTCAACCCTCTGACACATATGTGCTCACTGATTCACGTTCTCTCTTACTAAATCTTCTATTTGTACAGAATAATCAGGAATTAATCTGGAATAATGTATTGCCTTCCCCTCTAGGCCCTCTCCATGATTAGTGAGGGCAGGCATTTAATTAGATGATCTGAGTGACACCATTACAGCTACCTGTCCTGAATGACTTCCCATAGAAGTCTCCAGGGAAGACTAACATTTGTAATAGATTAGCCCTTCCCTTGATTTGGAAAGCAAAGATGGAGTTATCACCCATCAGCCTTTTATAGACCTTAACTTGAGAAAAAGGCTCTTGTCAATATTCTTATAGCATCTATCTGTATATCTATCTCATTGGCAGGAGCAGCAAGGAGATACTGGCACTCACAGCAACACAGGAAAAGGGGAATTTGAAAAAGAAATCAGCATGTTCAGAGCACCTAGGATTTTTTCAGGTGCTGGTTCAGTTGCTTGGCATATGTTATTTTGCGTCTTGCTGAGACACCTTCAGCAAGTCTGTTATCACTGGCAAATAGAAGCTAGGAAAATCGCACACAGAGTGAGAAGCAGAGTGAGTTTAAGCAGATGAAGAACCAACATTGTCCGAAAGTTTGTACTTATTAAAATACAGCATTGTGGTTCAGATCATGTGCTCTGGAATCTAAAATCATTAGATTTAAGGCATCTCCTACCCAAGTATTTAGCCTTCTGACCTTAGATAAGTGGCATAGCTTCTCTGTGACTTAGAATCTATATCTGTGGATTGAAGTGAAAAGATTGAATCACAGAATAGCAAAAATGACGCATGAAAATGATCTTCATTCAGGGATGGGCACACAGCAAGTCTTCATCAAATAGTAGCTTTCACTACCTCATCCGAGCTCCTTCTCATGACAGCCACTTGCAGAGGAGCAAGGGGTGACATCATGCCATGCTGCCACCAGGAGAGGGCAAAACATGGGGTGGGCGTCTGTGATGATCTCCAATTGGTCCTGAGTTCAGCAATGAAAGGAAAACACCACGAAACTGGTCATTAGAAACTGGAAAAACTTGGTCCAAACCTGTTTCTGACTTTTATCCCAGACCTACTCTGTTATAATCCCAATTTACTCTAATTAGCTGTATACTCCAAGCTTTCCAAAAGTGCAGCATTTGGATAGTGCTAAGAAACACAAGTTTTGTGGTGATTTCAACAGAACCAGGTATGTAGGGGGGAAAAGTTTTCTCAATTGGATCTGTGTGTTTATTTCAAAGCAGCAGATTCATTAGCTTTATTGATCCTTTTGTGGCTGTATTAGAGGAAAGAAGAGACTGCATTTTCTAGATGTGCATGTTTAATCCTTAGTAAATTTTATGTATTAAAAAATGTATTCTGTTGTTTTAGAACAAAGCTCCTAAGTTTATCAGGGGGTCACCAGATGTGAATGTATAAACCAGAGTTAAATAGTTGGAGAATAGACTTTACTGAAATGTTGACTCTATTTTATAATGATTATTATTTTTTTAACAAAGTAGGCTTTGAAGTAAGGTATATAAAAGGACTGAGCATCTTCAGAATGGGTTGCATTTGTGTAATAACCTCATTGTTCATTAAACCATTAAAACGTTAAGCAGCCTGACAGCAAGTTCCACTTATAGTAAGTATGTGCTACTGCTCATATCTGTACTAGAGTACCCAAGCATTATAAAAGTCATTGAACTTATACATTTTCCCAAAAATGTTAAGCTTTATTTCCATTAAGTCACACATCTTTACTTGCCAGGACACAGCTGATTTTAAAAATTTCATTATCTATTATCTGAGAGGCAAAATGCGTAGGAGCTATATTTAGGGTATTTGAAACCAGATAAATATGTGTTCAAAAATCTAACTTTGTCACTGAAGTCTTGTGTCATCTTTAAAAACTTAATCTACAAAATGAGATAATTTATAGAGATATTAGCACTAACAATAATACAAGTAAATCACTTATCAGAATACCAGATACACACTAAATACTCAAATGACAATTGCTATTTTCACTTTAGCTATGGCCATAGAAAACCGTACTGTTGAGGGCTTGCACCAGAATTCTGGTGATGGCTCATGAGTTGGGAGTGGAGACAGATACCATATTTCATCACATCTTACACCATCTACTATAAGATGCACCATTATTTAATATGCCATGAAGAACGACAATGACAAAACATAAAAATAAAAAACACTGCAAATATAAATTTGCCCAAAGCCATAGAATAGGGAACACCAAGAGCAAACCCTAAAATAAACTATGAATTCTGGGTGATGGTGATGTGTCATTGTAGGTTCATCAACAGTCACGCCTGTAATCCCAGCTCTTTGGGATGCTAAGGCAGGAGAATTAATTGAGCCTAGGAGTTGGAGACCAGCCTGGGCAATTTGTGCAAACCTTGTTTCTAGAAAAAATAATACATTGGAACAAATATATCACTGAGGTGCAGGATGTAGATAAGGAAGGGGGCTACATATTTGTTGAAGCAGGGGATATATGATAATTCTCTATACTTCCTGCTCAATTTTTCTGTGAACCCAAACCTGCTCTAAAACAAAGTATTAATAAAAATAAAATAAATAAAGTTACTATGACAATGCATGCTTACCACTTAGAATTGTTTTGTACATATTTTTTAATTTTTTCATGTATTTTGAAAGAAACATTTCAGTTACACAATGATTTTTAAGTGTGTTTTATAGTGTTAAAAAAAAAGAAGCAGTAATGGTATTCCTAAAACTTCATCACATTCAGGACCCAACTCTTCTCAATCACTTTTTTTCCCTTAGAATCATCAGTCTATGTTTCATTATTTTTCTACAGAGTTTTCATCTAAGCTCATTTTGAAAGGTTTGATGCTAGTGCCGTCTTACCTGAACCAACTCAGTTTTGTTTCTTTCTCTGTGGAGTCACAGGCTGCTGAGAGGGAAGGAGCTTCCGTTCAAAGTTAACAGGAAGCGGTATTCCTATTGCTTGATGTGTGGTCAATACCTCTGCTGAATCAGTCATACCAGTCACTCATGACTTTGAAATTCCTTTCTTCTATTCTGAGGGATAGGAAAATTTTCTCCTGCCGTTGGGAGCAAGGCTTGGCATGTGGCATCAATGCATTTACCACCATTCATGCACATGGCTTAATTGAAGTGATGACAGTCATGGCCATGATCGAGTGCAAGCCAAGTGAGGACAAAAACGGCTGAGTGAGGGCTGCCACACACCAGGCTGATCGCAACTGCGGATCAGCATCCATCGCAAGATAATTCTCTAAGTCAGATATAAAAATGTGAAGCAAATGCATTTTAAGAATCATAAGGCCGGGTGCAGTGGCTCACGCCTGTAATCCCAGCACTTTGGGAGGCTGAGGCAGGCGGATTACGAGGTCAGGAGATTGAGACCACCCTGACTAACATGGTGAAACCCAGTCTCTACTGAAAAAACAAAAAAAAAAGCCAGGCGTGGTGGTGGGCACCTGTAGTCCCAGCTACTCGGGAGGCTGAGGTAGGAGAATCGCTGGAACCTGGGAGGTGGAGGTTGCAGTGAGCCGAGATCACGCCACTGTACTCCAGCCTGGATGACAGAGTGAGACTCCATCTCAAAAAAAAAAAAAAAAAAAAAAAAAAGAATCATAAAATATGAAATCTCAATTGACTAATTATTAAGGAAAAACATACCCTCTTTCATAAAAATAGCTAACCAGGTCCCTTCTGGTAGGAATTCACGAATTAATGCATAACCCCTGCTTTCTTTGAGAAGCAATGTTTACCACGTGCAGTGTTAACAGCTCCGAAAAATCTCCTGCCTTTTCTACTTCAACCAACTTAAATTCCAACTTCATCAATTATTGCCTTTTGCCAAAATAATGGGCAGCTGAGGAATATAATTTTCATAGTCAATCTCAGGCTTAATTTTAAAAGCCCCTGAAATGGGACTCTCTGGGGGTGAGGGGGGTGCTAATAATATGGCGGGGGGTGTTGGTTATATAGGTATGTTCACTTTGGAGAAAAAAAATGAGGCTATGTACAAATCTTAAGTTTACAGAGAAATGATTTTTTTCCCAAAATGAAAACAACCATGTAGCTAAGCTATGATACATGTACTTTACTGCAAGCATACTATAATTCAATTAATAGTTAAAAATAAAATGTGAAGAAAATGCAGTTGAAAACAAATGGCAATAATCAGATAATGAGTTTATCCAATTATCCCATGTTTTAATCATAGAATCACAGCTCAAGTTATTCAGCTGGACCTCTGCTCCTCAGAAACAGAGGCAAGACGGTCTCTTAACCTCTCATGCTAGAAATGGGTTCCTGATGCTTTCTTCCATTCTCCTGCCTCTCCCTAATTTGAATAAAATACGAAGGCTTACTGATTTTACTTCCTAAATGCCTCTTGACCTGGTCCTCTTACATGTAACATACTCCTAGTAGCAGGCCCTCACAAATCCTTATCTGAACCTCTGCGGTATAATACCATTAAGAACGATGCTGGCCTGTAGCCATGCCTAATTTCAATTCATTTCTTCATCATGTACATCCTCAACTAACCAATTCAAATGCATGTGAGGCCATATATCATCCTGCTTAACATCCTAATTTAGGAATCCATCCTCGTGGCAGGCTCTGCACCTGAGTATGCACATACCAGCACCCTCCATGAGGGGCTATGATCAACCCCTGCAGCCTATCTCTCGTCACTTCCCGCTTCAGGGTTTAAACTCTGACACCTGTGGTTGACCCCACATCAGTCCATTTCTCCATTCTGTGCCTCTGTCCAAGTTGTCATAATGACTTGAAACACAGCTCTTTCCCTTGTGCTATATCTCCTCCACCCATTCCATCTTCCCCTGGCTCACAACTTGTACTTCCACTTGTATCTCAGACATCATCTTCTGAAACAATCTTTCCAGGACTCCCTGCATGCATGTTGTGTTGAACATTCCTCATCTGTGTTCATCTGCTTGGTATACACACCTCCACTGCAGATCTTGTCAAATCTTGATGTTGCTAATTTACACATTCTTCTCCCCTCCCAGACCACTCATCAAATATTTCTCTATGCTTTATCCATTCTGACCCTTTCAACCTAGCATCTGGAACTTAGTAGGTAATCCATTAAAGTTTTATGAATGGAAATGAATGCCAAAGGACTCGGAATGGGAAGGCACCTCTAGCAAAAACCTAATTGTAGTATTTAACCTGAGGCTAAGTAAGCTAATACAGTTAATTTCACTGCATCTGTGTGTGAGATTTTTGGCATATTTTCCTTTTATTTCTATGAATTAGTTATACACACACATATATACATATATATGTATATATATGTGTGTGTGTATATATATATATATATTTTTTTTTTTGAGACAGAGTATCACTCTCTTGTCCAGGCTGGAGTACAGTGGTGCAATCTTGGCTCACTGCAATCTCCACCTCTCAAGTTCAAGTGATTCTCCTGTCTCAGCCTCCTGAGTAGCTGGGATTACTAGCCATCACACGTGGCTAGTTTTTTTTATTTTTAGTAGAAATGGGTTTTCACCACGTTGGCCAGGCTGGTCTCAAACTTCTAACCTCAAGTGATACGCCCACCTTGGCCTCCCAAAGTGCTGGGGTTGCTGGCATGCACCAGTATGCCTGGCCTGAATCCGTATTATATTTTACATTATAGTTTCCTATAAGGAAAGATACATAATCAATGTTTATACAACATGATTGGGTTAGACATGTGGCATTAAAGACTTTAAAAAGTTTTCACAGAAATTAAAACTTCTTGAAGATTTAGGTGGTATATTAAATCACTTGGCTGCTAAATGATTTTCCATAGTAGGCAGATCGAGGTTTTATATCTTCAATTTTTAAAATAAATAATGAAATTGTATTTTGAGGCAAAATTTCATGTTGTGTATATATATATTTTTAAAATTGTTATTTATAGTTAGAAATGTACTGAAGTACATTTGTAGGTTAAAATGATTTGGCTTTGATTTGTGTTCATCTAATTTAAGGGAAGCTAAACATATTTAATTTAAAAATACAAGATTAAAACATATAAAAAGAAAAATCAATTCTAAATGAGAAGATTGGATTTATGACAGAATCATGAACGTACTCTTCACAACAATGGATATAATGGAGAAACTGTAATAATTACTTGCAGTGGTATTGCTGTTCTCTAAATTTATTACCTGCACATAATTTTTTAAAAAGAAATATACAGATGGAAATTTTCTTTTACTGGCAAGTGAGGTGATTCATTTGATACCATCTTTTATTTTTAGCACACAGAACTCAATATGGAGGATTAAATGAAAAGGAGTCCAGCTTCTTCCATGCTGAACTTGAACAATGGAGGAAAATGCTAGAGAATCTCCTAATTAAGCTGTACCATTTTGGGCCATCATTTACCCATTCCTGGACAGTAAGTCTGCTGGCAATGATTACTTTTCCTACAGGTATCGCATGTCTTAGCACAAAACAGCAAAGGGTAAAAATGGTGAGAATTAATTTAAGCCCATACTGAGAACAATGGATTGGTAAAGGGTGGAGGGAGGAGCACAAAACATTTGTCAGAGTTGACACAGAATTTGGTAAAAGCTATAGTCTTATAGCAACATTAAAATAACCTGTAAAAATTAAAACAAAGACTAATCTTTTGGCTTCTGATTCTTTTTATACTTATTTATCTTTGTAGATTTCTTGATGATCAAGTTCACAATACCCTCTTCCTTGAATTCAACCTTTCATCTGAGTTATGGTTCCAATTAGACATAATGATCAACCAAAAAATGAACTGTAGCTCAGCTAAAACAAAAGGAATGAGGGAAAAGAAGGAGTGTATCTTTCTTCTTATTTCGTATCAGCCTCTTTTATGCTCAGCACTCGGCCATGGACACTTCCCTGAGGATTCTGTCTACTCAGATTTTCATTACTTACTCCATCCCGAAAGAATTCTCTAAATTAAGAAAAAATAAAAATAAAAACTTAACGTTACTCTGGGAAAAAATACATTTTGAAACCTCCAATTGCATGCTATCTCTGAGACATATCTGCTTATAAATCCTGCTGTTATGCTGAATCTTATCACACAGGAGAAAACTGGAAACTTTATCTGCATTGAAACCAAGTGCCTCTATGACTGCAACCTCCTTCTGTAAAAACCACTCCTGGTTGTTTCTTTCACATAAGTGGTCTTTTTGTATGTTATGTGATTTATTATTTTGGCTCTCATGGGTTGATCCAGGAGGCTACTTACTTCCCCAAAGTAGCTGTCAGTAACCAGTGGCCTCTAATATGATGTGGTGTTAAGATGTCAAATGAGATGGTCCATAATGAATGGGGACTGACTGAACCATTCTTTCCTCTCACATGGTCTTGAACATGAGACACAGAGAAAAGACTGTACGATGACAGAGCAGCAGAAAACTCAAGACGGCAAGAATCAAAGAGAAAAGCAGCAAATAAAAATGGGTGAGTCCAAGGTACGGTAAAGTCACAGTAGAAACAAGCACCTGCTTTTAAGGAAATACAAGATCACTGGTTCTTCAGAGACATGGTAGCAGACCTGTGTTCAGTAACAAATCAGTACCATTCCAATTCTCCACAAAACCTGTCCATACGTGTGCCCAGACTCTTTCAACATCTGTCTTGCCTAAGGCCATGCAACCATATCACTTCTTCTTGCAATCACACAGAGCCTAACATAGTTCCCTTACATGGATGATGGTGTTCATTTTGACTCTCAAATATGTAATGTAGAAGGCTCTATGGTTTGTTAAATACTTGAACACTCTATCGTGCAGCACTTACGAAGTTAAATGATCTCCAATCATAGCACAGACACCATTTTCACTAAAAATGGCACAACATAGGCAAACAACCCCATTGCTTAGTACAGTGAATTACAGTTAGTACTACTCTGTAAAGGCTCACATACTACCCTTTTCTACTTACACTCAAACTGCTGCTCTCTCTCCCCATCTTGCTTTTACTCTCAAACATTTTATGAATGCTCCAACATCGGCCTGTCTCCTTTTTTGTCTTTTTTTCCAGTTATCTGAAATTGGGTCTTTGGCAATGTCCTACGCCTTAAACCAGGATGGTAAAAGGCCAAGTAACTTCTAATTAACAAATCTAATTTTCCTTTCTTTAGTTTCCATCTTACCTGACCTTTATGTAGCATGGTGAAAATGACTACTCTTTCTTCTCTAAAGCTCTTTAAATAATAGTTAACTTCTTGAAAAACACCTCTTGCCAATCTATTTTTAATCAAATACATTATGAACTAAACTTTACCAGCAACTAATTTTACAGGTGTCTCTTCTTGAAATATAAATCCTCAAAACCACTGGCTCTACTGGAACTTTTATCCCAGCATCTGTTTTGTAATATTTAGTTGTGATCGGTGCTATTTTACTTTGTGTTTTTCCAGGGTTGGATTCTGCTGGGGCTCATGTCCTATCTGGTACACATCTTTGTTATATTACTCATAGAAAAGCACATGGTGATTGTCAACTTTGTGATTCTTAAGAAGATTCCCCCTTAAAGAATGTTCATCCATATAATAGATTTATGGGACAGGACCACTAGAGAAAATCAGTCTAGACTTTACTGTAGAATGTATTACATAAATATCCACTCAGCAAACATTAGGCTACTACTAGGCATCAGGCACCTATTTAACTGGGAAAAAAAAAACTAGACGGTATACTCCAGAGGTGAACAGAAACCATGCATGTCTGTTTTGCTCTCCACTGTTTTCCCAAGGCTTGGCCGAGTATCTCTATCCTAACGAGTGCTCATTTACAGTTTGTTGGATGAAAGAAAATAAAGGCTACATGTTTTGAGTCTTTGCTAGCCTGTTAATCTCAAGTCAGGCTATCCTGTCCCTCATGTATCATAGCCCCATAGGTTTCATGTATGTTTAAAAAGGTATCTTTTTTCTAAGTCAGTATCTTACAATGTTTTGGTCATCATTGTATCACTAGCATATCACCTGGCATGGCACTATGCACTCAATACATTTGTATAGTGAATGGCATGATTTGTTTTTCTCATTTGCTAGATGTTATTTTGGGCAGGCAAAACTGGGCAGGGCTTCCTCACCTGTCAGATGATCTGTCTCCTCATAGCCATTGTAAATAGAAAACACAATATGCATTTGCCTTAGTTCAGATCACTGTTCCAAGTTTATCCCACAAACAGTTTGTCCAGCAACTAAAAGCAGCAGTGACAAATGCAGGTGGAACTAGGTCACTAGCAGAAATAAAATGTGGTCCTAATGCCAGGACTAAAATGGACCTACTGCCAAATTAGTCCAATTGTAGCCTTGGCTTCAGCTGGATCATCCCGTGTTTGTTAGAGCTCAGCTGTTGTCATTATTCATTTGTTGATTGCTGCCCCATTCTTGGAAGTGCATAGGCATCCCATTCATTTGAAGCTGTTTTCTTAAAAATTATCATTCACATTTGATTTTTTTTTTTCCTTTTTGGCTGCCCAAGATAGCAATCCAAGATGTTTAAAAACCCGGCATGTGATTAAAATATAGGGGGGACTGGAACATGAATTGGGTCTATAAGGAAGCAGAATGGTCCCAGAAATGAAGAAGAAGAAAAAAAACAAAATGAATTGCCTTATTGAAGTTGTTCCTGACCTTTTCCAATTTTGCTTCTAATTTAAATTTCTCAGAAATTTTCGTTTTAAAGAAAATATCTAATATTTTTATTTTAGATAGAAATTGACACTATTAGCAATTTAAAAGCTTGCCACTTTGTAAACATTAGTTAAGTGAATGAATAAACAAAGAAGAAAATGGACTGAAGTTGAATGGTTAAATAAAGTCTATGTACATTTTTTAAACAGGGTTTTTGAGAAGTTAATACTTCTCCAGGTGAGATTATATTATACTATTTAATTTGAATTGTGAGGAAGCAAGTATCAATAAATACCAATATAAATTCCAAATGGGGATATTTGAAAGAAAGTTTAAATTATTCAAAATTTAAATTATTTTTCTAAATAGGAAAGAATTTGCATATTATTGTGTATATTCAATAATAGCCCAACTCTTTCATCTTAAAAATCTCAAATACTATATATAGAAAATAATTTTAATTTATCTTTTCCACTTAATTTTAATTTTTGGACATAACTATATATTAATAATTCTACCCATCTCACAAAATACCTGAAAGAACTCAAAACAAAGAAAGGAAATGAAGGGAAAGTGAGTATGGTAACTAACAAAAACAATAAATAAGAATCATTAAAATTTCCAACATCCCACAACAATTGTTAAATAAGTAAGCAAGGGAATAGTTTATACAATATTAATCTTAGAAAGATTTAAGAGTGAAGCTATTGTTCCCCAGCACTGTAGTGTCTGATCAACTTAGTCTACTAAGGTAGGCAGGAAAGAACACCAAAATTCATGAGATCTAACACTGCTAAAACAAAAACTTCTATAGGAAAGACTTAAAGAACTTGCTACCATTGTACTTAACAACAGGCAAAGCTTCTGATGTCTTGCAACTTTGCAGCTGGATCCCTGGATAGATGATTGTAGGCAAAGAACATGAGTTATTTTTCATTCATTTTGGATAAACAACCTCTGGAACACGTTTGCTGGATTGTTCCTGGTCAACATTTTTTGGTCATCTTAAAACAGGAAGAGTCTTCACTTTCTACACTTTATGTTTTTTAAAAAATTTCATTACCACATTATGACAAAGAATATTAGGAATGAAGTCAAGAATGTAATAGGATTTGCCATCTGAATATTTCAGATATGGGCCTAAAATGAAATATGTAAGTATTTATTGGGAATATTTTGTACCCACTAGTAAAGGAGAATAAGATAATGCCTTCAGGCTCAGGGCACTATTCAACCATGTATTACTAAATGAAAATATGTTAAATATTTACAACAGTGTTTAAAACATAATTAATGCCATGTATATATTAATATATATATTTTTTATTGTATTATGTTGATTAACATCCTGGATGCTGGACCAGAGAGACATGACTTTGAATCTTAGATATGCCAATTTTTATCTATGTATTTTTGTAAAAGTTGCTTTATTTTGTAAGCCTGAGAAGTTTTCTCTGTAAAACAGGGATAACACTAGCTCTTACCTCCTGGGGTTGTAGAAGAATTAAATTAATTAATGTTTTTCAGAGCTTGATGACTGATAAAAATGATAATGATGGTAACAGCTAACAATATGAGATGTTTGATGAGTTCCAGGCATAATACAAAACAAACATCAAAAATGTTTAACAAAAAAGACTAGCAATCACTTTTGCTAGAGATAAATTGTACCACCTTATGATGTGAAGTCACGAAGATTTGAGAGTCGTTTCTGTAGTGCAGATAATGGATCCTGATTGATAGAGTAATATTTTATAAAAAGAAAATATTCATAAGCAACCAGATTGTGGAAGTGGAGTGTCTTAGTTCAGTCTAAGACAAAATACCCTAAAATTGGTGACTTACAAATCAAAAATTTATTTTTTCACAGTCTAGAAACTAAAACACTGAGATCATGGTGCCAACATGGTCAGGTTCTGTTAAGGCCTCCGCTTGGTGTGCAGAGGTCAACCTTTTTGGTCTTTACTCACATAAAAGAGAACAGAGGCCGGGTGTGGTGGCTCACACCTGTAATCCCAGCACTTTGGAAGGCCAAGGCGGGCGGATCACAAGGTCAGGAGATTGAGACCATCCTGGCTTACACGGTGAAACCCCGTCTCTACTAAAAATACAAAAAAATTAGCCGGGTGCGGTGGCGGGCGCCTGTAGTCCCAGCTACTGAAGAGACTGAGGCAGGAGAATGGCGTGAACCCGGGAGGCGGAGCTTGCAGTGAGCCGAGATTGCGCCACTCTACTCCAGCCTAGGCGACAGAGCAAGACTCCGTCTCAAAAAAAAAAAAAAAAAAAGAGAGAGAACAGAACGGAACAGAAAAGAGGCACTTTTTGGTGTGTCTTCTTTTCCCAATAAACACTTGGTGTGTCCTCACATGGAAAGTGAGAGAGAGAGAGAGAGAGAGAGAAAGAGAGACAGAGAGAGAGAGAGAAATTTCTCATATACCTTCTTATAAGGGCACTAGGCACTAATCCCATCATAAAAGGACTACCCTCATGACCTCATTCAAACCTAATTATCTCCCAAAGACTCTATCTCCAAATGTCTTCACATTGGGGGTTAGGGCTTCAACATAAAAATCTGGTGGGGACAAATTCACAATGATGCAATGAATGAATGATTAAAAATATTGTCTACAAACATTCTTAATTGCTGGGTTCTGGATTTACAGACCTAAATATAATGATGGTCACTTCTCAGAAAAGGAAGGAAGAAAGAGACAGAAAACAAAACAAAACAAGACTAAGGATCAGTACACAGTAACACTGTAAAGGGTCATGCAATTACATGTTAGTATATAATTAATTATGGAAGAGAGAGGAAAATATAAGAAGCTGTTAGACAAACATAAGACCCAATGTTGAAATTAAAAGCCTACAGCAATCAGAACAGAATGATGCAACGTGTGAGTGCAATGGAAACATTGGCCCAAAACAATTTTATTTTGGCAATCTCAAATCCTGGCTGATTCCTAACCTAAATTTGTGTGGGGGGAACTCCAATGATTCCAGCAGAAAGCAACAGCTCGAAGTCTGAAAAAGCTGAGCAGAGATTTCAGCTTCTGCCCACTACCAGGGAGGCAGAATTTAGAATCTGAATCCTACCAAATTAGAGAGGCTTGGTAGCCACTTTTGGACCAGACTTTAGAAACAAATACTAAGGTCTCACTCTCAAACTAAAATACAGAAACAATGCATGAAATAAAGTCTCCACAATTCTAATCTAATCACCCAGGATTTTTAATAGCATACCAGGACAAAAACCAACATTCTTAAAAGAAAGATAATAGAATCTGGAACCCCTACAGCATATTACTCTTAGTTTTTAGCATAATAAAATATGAGACATATAAGATGAAAACGGTTACATTATCAAGAGGGAAAGAAAATCAATGGAAACAGGCTTCTAAATTACCCAGTCATTGGCATTAGCAAGAAAAGTGTATAGAGCAGGTATTGTAAATATACTGAAGCCTTAAAGGAAAAGATGGTCAAATAAGAGAAGAGATGGAGAATATCAGCAGATGAAACTATGTAAAAGAATAAAAGAATGGAACAAAAATTTTAGAACTGAAAACAAAACAAAACCAAAATAAACAAATTTACTGGACTGGCTTAACAGAACATTACAGATAGCCAAAGAAAGGGCCATTGAAATGAAAGGCAGATAAATAGACTTTATTCAATGTAAAACAAGACCAAAAGAGAGAAGAATGACTGAGCAGAGCCTTAGTGACCCATGGGACAATCTAAAACAGTCAAGTATGTGTTTAATTGAAGTTTCAGATGGAGGAGAAACAGAATGGTATAGAAAAAAAAAAGTGAAGAAAAACTAGATAAATATTATCCAATTCAAGGACAATAGCTCAACTTGCAGATCCAGGGAGCTCAGCAAACTCTAAGCAGGATAAATACAAAGAAAACCACACTTAGGCACATCATACCTTAGGTATGAGGGCACATCATAGCCGAACTCCTGAAAACCAAAGACAAAGAGAAAACCTTGGAAGCAGCCAGAGAAAAACAGCACTGTCTATACCAATTAACAATGATTTGTAGATACACTGACTTCTCTTCAGAAGCGATGGCAGCCAGCATACAATAGAGCAATGTTGTTACTAAATTATTAACCAAAATCCCACATCTAGGGAAAAATACACAAAGGCAAAATAATCACACAAACAACAACACTGAAAATAAAATATCATCAGACAAAAGCTGAGAAGGCTGGCAGCAGAACTGTATGCAAGAAATGCTAAAACCAGTTTTTTAGGCTGAAGACAACGTGAGGACTGAACAGAAGTGGAAATGGTAAAAAAAAAAGTAGGTAAACTGTTCTTTTATCTTAGTTGCTGTAAAACACAACTAAAATTTTGAAAGAAAAAATTTTAACATTATATTATGGGATGTATAATATACATAAATGTAAAATAGTGACAACAATATCACAAAGGACAGGAGTAAATTAAACGAATTTATAATTTTGCAATTCTCTTACATTTAAAGGGAGGTAGTACAATGCCGTTTATGAATGAACTGTGATAAATTAAGGATGCCGACTGTCATCTTTGGAAACACCACTAAAATGTGTACATATACATATACCTTTATATATAAAGCAAATATAAATATGCATTTATATATAAAGCTTTACATATATTTATATATTTTAATTAATTATACATTTACATGTACATATAAAGTTCTCTATAGATATATAAAGCAAAAACTATGAAAACAATTTAGTCAAAAGCCATGAAAACAGTTAAATATCTAATTGATCCAAAAGAAGGGATAAAAGGAGGAAAGTGGAATTTTTAAAAGTCAAATAGAATAAATATACTAATAAGAAAATGGCAGACCTAACCATGATTGTATTACATGTAAATCTACAAGACGTTCAAATGAACTGAGTACAAAAGAAATACATAATTATATCCCATTTACAAGATATGCACTTTAAATATAAAAACAGTAAAAAAAGTGGAAAAAGATATAGCACACAACCAATAAGCGTAAGAAAGCTGGTAGCAATATATTGATATATGACAACCAAGTCTTCAAACAGAGAAATGCAAGTTATAACAAAAATGAGATAAAAAATACACACCCAAATGAAATACAAATATCCATCCACTGAAAAGGCTAAATGTCAAAAAATACTGGCAACATCAAAAGTTGGATAATCTGGTGCAAACGAAACTGTCATGGATTGTTTGCGGGAATACAACATGGTACAACTACTTTGAATAACAGTGTGGGAGTTTTTAACAAAGTTAAACATAAAAGCTACCCTATAACCCAGCAATTTCACGTCTAAGAATTTTCCAAGAAAAATGAAAACATATCTCTACAAAAAGAGTTGTAAAGGGATATTCACAATGGCTTTATTCACAATAAACAAACAAAAACTGTCAACCACACAAATGTTCATCAACTGGAGAATGGATAAAAATTCTGTGGTGTATTAATAAGACAGAATGTGATTCAGCAATGGAGGAAACAAACTACTAACGCACACAACATAGATTAATCTCGAAAACATGTTAAGCAAAAGAAGCCAGATACAAGAGTACAGTATACATTATTCTCTTTATAGTATAGATTGCAAGACTAGGCAAACAAAATCTATCACAGGAAGTGTCAGAACACGATTGGCCTTTTTAGGAGAAAGGGGTGATCAGAAGGGACACACAGGAAAGCTTTTTTGTATAGATGGAAATAATTCTATATCCTGATACAGTAATGATTATACAGGTGTATACATTTACCAAAACTCATAAAATTCCTCTCTTAAAATCTGAGCATTTCACTGTATGTAAATTTTTCTTCAATTAAGAGAAGTTGCATTTCCAAATAAATGACTGAAATTTTAAAGCTCATAAAAATTCAAGCCCCGTACTTTTGCGGTATTCCACAGTACACTCATTAACATTAAACTGTGGCAGGGATTTTAGTCTATGATTTAGGCTGGTATTTTGCCTATGAAAACTACCCAATTTTTGTTTTTCTAATAGCAACATCTTCCCTTTGTACCATTTTCTTTCTGTGGGGGAAAAATAAGTGAGCCTCTTGGGGCATTGCAGCAAACTCTTTAAAACTGCAGGGGTGCCAATTAACACAGTTTCAGGAAGTGCCTAAACTGAAATCCCAGAGAGACAATCCTACATTACCAAGTACACAGCCCATGAAACACCATGTTGTTTCATAAAGGCTACATTTCAACAGTCATCTAAAACAAATGAGAAGTGCACAAAAAACATAAAAGTTCATGAAGTCAGCATGTTATAAAAGTTTAGGCTCTTTGTTTCTGTGCCATTTTTCTATTGCACTTTCATATCTACTTCGAAGATTTAAGAGGTGCGTCAGTGCCTATGATCTTCTGTGGGGAAAGTAAATTACATATATATGTAATATATATCTCCATATATATGTATATTACATGTATACTACATATATGTGTATATGCAATTATATGTGTATACATGTATATATGCAATTACATATGTATAATATTTATATATATGCAATTAAACCAGTGAACTTCTTTAGGTCTAATGTTTTCCTTCATTTCTTGTGCAGTCATTCAATCATTGATTCAATCATTAACAGTTAAAGAACATTATGCCTGAAACAAGTTCAAGCACAAGTAAGATACAGGTCTTGGCTTTAAGGAACTTAATCTAACAGTGGTTAAGAATAATTAAAAAGATAATGTTAAAACTTCCTAAGTGCTGAAATAAAGAAAAACCCCCGGGCATCAAAGAGCATATTTGATAGCCACTGAAGTATGCTCATGCATATATATTATTTCTCAATGGGAAAAAGAATTATTTATCTAATACATATGCACACCAAGTCTCATCTCATCCTTAAATGGAAAATGCATCAGATGCGTAACCTGACATTCTAATGAACCAGAACAGATTGTGACACCACCTTGCAGCAGAAACAAATGGAGTCCCTCGTATGGTTATTATCCATCATCGATGTTTTTTATAAATGGCACCTAAAAATATTTCTTAACAGCTTTCTCTGCTTGAGCTATAATTATAGTCCTACTGAAGAGTAAAATAAAAAATTAAGGACATATATTTTCACCCTGAAGTTGTTTTTTTTGTTGTTGTTTTTTTTTTTTAAGATAATGTCTTCCTTACTGTTTGGTAGAACACATAAATATGTGGGACATGTAATATATGAAACGAATCCACAGATGAGGAAAAAAAATCTCATAATCTGATTCTATAGTTTGCTGATGTTGGACATTTCTTAATAGCATTATTTTCATTTGTTTGATAACTCCAAAGTGACCCTACAAGCCACCAGTTTATCCATGGAATTGTGTCACATAATTGTAGTGAATTAAATATGCTATCAAGCTACCCTAACCCCTATTTCTGGATTCCTAGATCTAGGTTTATTGTAAATACTTTAACATGCAAGGACCCAACAAATAACTGTCTACTGGATTTCAAATGGTTAATTCATTTATCAAGTTATTCAAAATGCTACAGATTATATTTCCTGGCCGATTATTTCAACATTCATAACACACAAAGTTGAATGATTGGAAGAGAGAAACAGCTGTTACTAGGGAAATAAGGGAACACTGTAAGGAATTTAAAAACCATTCTGGGTAATCAGTTTCAATTTTAGAAATTAACAGCTGCTTTGAAAACATAAAATCCATATGTTTTAGGATTTATTTTACTTTTGTCCCTTTGTCATTTTAGGGTTTGTCATCAGCTGAAAATACATAGTATATTGGATTTTCTTAGATACCCATCTCCTCAACAAGATTCAGGGGATTCCTATTGCTTTCTGCAAGTCAAAGTCATGGCAAATGTAAACATTGTTGGTTAATAATTAAAAGAGGAAACGTTCCAATTAAAAAAGCATGGCTTCGAATGTTAAATGAGATAAAGGAGTCAAGAATTTTGATATGTGAGACAAAACTATTGAATTTGCCAATCTGGAAGTTCTGGTGACCTCACAGCGAAGTTTTCAGTAGTGTCAAGAGTAGATAGACCAAACTTGTAAGAGTGATGGAAAAATGGAGACAGTAGAGAGAGTTCTATTTATTAGTCACATTTAGTAAAATTAAAGATTCTTTATTCCAGCATTCATTTTGGAAATTCTAATTCTTTTATATTTTATATTATTCTGTTAGTGGAAAAGTTCAATGCTATCTTCAAGTTTTAATAGAGACGAGACATTTAGATTCCACCCCACAGAATAAAATGTTTCAGGTACTATTTATGGATCTCCATATAATACTTCTTTCAGGCCAAGGTTTATAATCAATTCACCTAATTGTCTATAATCAATTCAGCTAACTGTTACAAGAAACTAGTATCCATGGACTCATATTTTTTGTTCCTGAGTGGATAGTTATTGTATTAAAAAACACAGCACTAGCCATTTGCTGGTTGTCTCACATCCTCTTACACACACCTATGTGTAGGCACAATATTCACCTAGATTATCAATTTAAGTGGTGAGGGGGATAGGGCTCCCCATCTGGGTGAGGTCAGTCTACCACTCTCCATCTGCTTTACCTGCTCCTGGGTAAGTGATCAATTCAGTGTTGATCAGCATGCATGGGTAACTTCAGTGTCAACAGAAAAGTGTGGGAAATTAAATTGGGCCCCAGACTCGTATTGTATCCTCAACTGTTTCATATTTAGGCATTTTCTGTTTATTGTTAATCAGTTACAATTCAGTTGGAAGAAAAAGTGAGAGACTGATGTTTCACGTTTCTACTATTAATGTTCACTTGTTTTTACCTTCATTTCACAATGACATAATGATTCTGATGATGAGTATCTATAGCAAAATAAAGAATATATCTGGTTTTTGTCCTTGGTTCCTACCACAGAGCTTCAAAAACCACTGGAATTTCCTGATTGATAGGAGTGTCTGTTATCTTAATGAAGTAACTTCTGATAGGCCTCTAAACAGCTTTCATATGGGATTGGTCAACAGAAAGAACAACCATGAATAGAGCACTGGAATTTTGAGCCATTCGGACCTCCTCAGAGGGGACCAGGGCTGGAAGTTGAGTTGAAGCATGCGGCCAATGATTTCACCAGCCATGTCTATGTATTAAAACCCCCATTAAAACTCTGGACACTAAAGCTCAGTGAAGTTCCTACTTGGTGAACACATTGATGCACTGGAGGGTGACGCATCATCACAATGTGGGGAGAAGGCATGGAAGTTCTGTGATCCCTCTTAGACTTCACCGTAAGTAAATCCTTTATACTAAAATTACAAGGGTAGCACTTTCTTGAGTTCTGGAATCATTCCAGAGGATTGTCAAACCTGGTGAGATTATAAGAACCTCAAAACTTATAGCCAGTCTATCGGAAGTACAGGTGTCCTGGGGACCCTCAAAGTATGGCTATTGTCTGAATTCAAGACAGTCTTGTAGAAGACTCAGTCCTTAACTTGTGGGGTCTGCACTAACTCCAGGTGGTTAGCATCACTGGGTGTACTACCGTACACCCAGCTGGTGTCAGATTAGTGGAGTTTGGACAGGGTAAGGCTTTAAGGAGCCAACTGGCTTGCATTAGCTTTAGGATAGGGGAGAGCAGAATATTTTTATTGGCATGATAGAACTTCACAGAGAAGATATTTGAAATATATATACATAAAACAATTGATTCACATAACTGTAAAGTTAATCTTGTATATTCAATATTTTCAGCTTTAAACAATAAAAGCAGTAAACTGTGTGAATATGTGTATCTACACACACAATGTATATCTAAAATATATATGATATATATTTTACATATTATGTATGTGTGTAAAGTGTGTGCACTTTTTTCTCATAGGCTTCTTTGACTAGTAATTTGCATTTTCAACAAGGCTGCTACTTTTTCTTGAGAAATTGAGTATCTTAGAGAATCAAAATAAGAGCTGAAGAAACTTAACCAGCAGACTAGAAAAAATATGGCTCCATGGGCACAGAAGTCATAATTTTTTAAAAACAAAATACTGATCCCATTCTCTATGATGTTTTATGTCATCTCTGTATTCCATGAAGATAACACACAATATTTTACCCAAAAAACTATAGTTATAAAATATGAAAATGTCTATCCCTGATATAACAGAAAACATTGACTTATTTTTTTAAGCAATCGTTGGGAAAGAATGTTGTTCTCATATTCCAAAGCTCCAGGTCCTCCAGAATGTGTAATATCAATGTCAATGGGTTTTTCTTGTACAGAATAAACATTCAAAGCAACGGAAGGAAAAGCAACATGACACACGAAACCCAATCATTCCTTAAAGAAAGGGCATTAATTCGGTGATGAATTGCTCACTGAGTCATTCCATAGAGGGATGCTTGAAAAAGAAAGTAGGAAGTATCAAGTTAATGAATTTACAGATATAGTCAAGCCACTTAGTAATCTGAGCAAACGAGTGGAACTGGAGACTCATTGCTTCCGTTTCTCCATCTGTCAGATATTGAAAGCTATTTACCTTCTTTTCAGAGGTTTAGGGAAGATTAGTTGATTTCCTGAAGTATGTTGAAAGTGAAAAGTCCTTTTACTTTCACCAAGTCTCTTTCTTACATTTACTAGGTCGGGCATTGCTGTAAATCAACACCAGAGACCAAGAGATTCTATTACAGCAACCCAAAAACATGTTGTAGGAGATGGATAAGAAATTAACGCAACAGGGATGGGTCACCAGACTCCCCAGATTAAAAAAAAAAAAAAGTCTATCAGTCCCCAGTTCAAGTAGTACTTTTATATATTTTTCATCAAACACTAATGAATGTCTCCTATGTGCTCAATACTGTAATGTATTAGTTAAATGTCCTTGATTAAATAAAGATGTAATTTTTTTAGCATTTACTTTATACTAGGCTATATGCTAAGTGACTTACATGCATTAACTTACTTAATTTCTAAAGTTATAATTATTGAATACATTTTATTATTCACATTTTGCAAATTAGGAAATGGAGACTCAGCAAGTTTAATTACTTTTCCCCAGGTTATATAACTAAGGGGTAGCCAAGCCAAAATACAAACTCTGTAGCCTATCATCATAGTTATATTGCCTATGAATGCTATATATTTTCATGTTATAAGTAAATTTTAGGCAAAAGTATTGCCCATTGGGAGTGCAACTATACAGGGAAAAGAGTATTAAATCTGGCAGCAGGTAACGTATCTCAAGCCCAGTTCTGCTGTTTTTTACTTTTCTAGTTTTGATCAAGTTATTCTTAGCTTTCTGTGTGCAAACTAAGAAGAATGGCCTGGAAAACTTACTGTTATTCTTTGTTCTGGCCTCATTCTTCTAGAGGTCAATAGCCAGTTCCCATGTGAAATGATATTGTGCCATAATCTGACAAAATCCTGGAATGCATGAACTCATTTATTATGGCCAATTATGTAGGTTGGATGTACAAAATTAAACAAGATAATCTCTTATACTCATTCTCTGTTTTTATAAAATTGTGGTTTATTTTTAGCTTGCTTCGCTCAGCTTCAGAGACATTCCCACTACCTAAAATTAAATCAGTTCTCTGTTTATTGTCTGTCTCTTCCACTGAAATATAAACTCTTTGAGAACAAACGACATATTTACATTATTTTCTGCTGTATTTCTACTACCTAGAATGGTGCCCACTAGATGTTCAATAAATAGTTGTTGAATCAATAGGGAAGCTTAAGTACTCAATTGAAGTTTAACAGAACTCTCTGCTTGCTTCCAATATCTTAAATGTAAAAGAGCAAAGGCCATTAACTACCTTTTTTTTTTTTTTTTTTTTTTTTTGAGACAGAGTCTCGCTCTATTGCCCAGGCTGGAGTGCAGTGGTGCGATATTGATCTCGGCTCACTGCAACCTCTGCCTCCCAGGTTCAAGCAATTCTTCTCCCTCAGCCTCCCAAGTAGCTGGAACTACGGGCATGTATTACCATGCCCAACTAATTTTTGTATTTTTAGTAGAGACGGGGTTTCACCATACTGGCAAGGCTGGTCTCGAACTCCTGACCTCCTGATCCACCCACCTCGGCCTCCCAAAGTGCTGCGATTACAGGTATGAGCCACCACGGCTGGCCAGCTACTAACTACTTTTATTGAATAGTATAAAAATTCCCTCTTTCCCTCCAGCACACACACACACTCACAAGTACACATCATGAAGCCAGTAATACCTGCCCCCTCCATCACAGTCAGCCAGTATGACTTTGAAAAGTCAGTTAATCAAACTGGGCCTTAGTTGCCTCACTGGAAAATTTAAAGTACATATTTTAATTCCCTGAGGTCTCCAAGTGGAAAAGAGTGAATAGCAAAGGTCTCTGCATCTTTCCTAAATCAGAGTTTAATGATTCAATAATTTCCTTTTATTGTTGTTGTTGTTTTAATTGAGACAGGGTCTTGTTCTGTTACCCAATCATGGCTCACTGCAGCCTTAACTTCCTGGGCTCAAGGAATCCTCCTACCTCAGCCTCCGAAGCAGCTAGGACTACAGGTGCATACCACCACACCTGGCTAAATTTTGTATTACATGTAGAGATGGGGCATCACTATGGTGCCCAGACTGGCCTGACCTCTTGGCCTCAAGCAATCCTTCTGCCTTGGATTCCCAAAGTGCTGGGATTAGAGGCATGAGCCAAGGTGCCCAGCTGGTAATCTCTCTGAAGTCTAACATTGGCAGAGAGTGGGGGAGGGTCCACCTTCTGACCAACCCCAAATATCTCAGTGAGATTCTAATAAATATGACCTCCTCCTTCTCAAAAATAGCATCAGGTCTTCTGACCTGAGCATACCAGAGCCCAATACTGCTTCAGGATCTCAAGTGACTTTTAATTTAATTAGACACCCACATTCAAAGAACATTTTTACAACTGAAAACATCAACATAAAGAACAAACACTAAGACCTAACTCTGAATACTCACTGTCAGTCAGCATTTGATGATTTAACATCGATTCGCTTATTTAAACCTTCCAATAAACCATTTTGTAGAAAAGCAAACTGAGGTACAAAATGATTGTCAATTGCCCAAGACTCATTAAAGTACCAAGTATGGTTTCATGGATTAAACCAAGAAGTGGTAACTAAAATGTTTGCTCTTAACATAATAGATAAAATAAGAAATGTGTCAGAATTATGATCAAATAAGGAACTATCTCTATTTAGAAGTTCTATCCTGAAGATAGCTAGTCAGGCATGGAAAAAGTTAATTCAGGGGCTTCTAACTACATTCTGTTCTGACACACCATTAATTTCTTTATTTCATGGATTAGTAGAAACTTTAAAAATGGTGAATGTTTACAGTCCCAGCTACTCTGGAGGCTGAGGCAGGAGAATGGCTTGAATCCTGAAAGTGGAGGTTGCAAGGAGTTGAGATCATGCCACTTCATTCCAGCCTGGGTGACAGAGTGAGATTCTGTCTCAAAATAAATAAACAAACAAACAATAAATAAATAAAATTAAAACTGAATACATCCTTCCATTTTACAAATGAGAAAACTGAGGTTGCAAGCAGCAAAGTGATACCATGTGATTACTTACAGTCTGATAATTGTAGTATCACTCAGGAAAGAACTGTCCTACATTGTGCTAAGGCAAAAACTTCACATAAGGTACTATGTAGCATAAAGTAGCTACTGTATAATTCAGGGCTTCTAAAATTATCTGGAGTTTTAAAACTCAGTCTGCACCACACTGTCAAAAACACTCATTTCTGACATTCAATGTCTGGCTTTAATTAAGTTATTTATATAGATTTTACTCCAAATGTATTTGTAGAAAAGGTAAAGCATATCAAAAACAAATTGTGGGATTTTGCTATTCACTACAGCATCTCTCCTCCTGCACATAAATGATTTAATGAGATAATGGGACTCTGGAAGGGAGTACAAATCCAAAAGGGAGTAGACACTGCCAAAAAGGTCATTTCTTGATGCCTGTAGCAAAGGGAAATGTTCAAAATGGACTAGCATAAACACACCAGGAGGCACTTCATAATGTGCTTTGCAGCCATTTACAAGGTATTTTATGTGTTGTGCTTGATGAAAACAATAAACATCTTATATCAAATGGTAGAAATGATGTCTTATGGTTCTGCTACCTGCTGTGGCATCACTTTAAGTCACTGGAGAAACCTAGAGGATATTTAAGTCCCAAAAGAAGGCCTTTAGTTATCAACATTTGGCAAATTCATGGGTTGCTCTAGCATAAAATTTTTCTTTTTTTTTTTTTTTTTTGGTACTTCACAGCCAGGCCTACAAATCAATCCTTTCGACACCTATTAACCTATAAAATTCCTCTATTCTTCTGCAGAGCTGAAGAATTTATATCACTCAATTTGTACAGAATGCAAATTCGAAATAATGTTCCAAAGTAGAAAGTATACGATATCAGTTTGTTGGGACAAATAAATCATGACAGATACATTTAATATGTTAATTATTTAGAAATGAATTTCTAATGTTAATCACAGCATGTCTTCTCTATTCTATTTCTTTCTCTTTATGTAATTTTCTTAAATGGCTGTTTTTAAAAAGCTCTGTAATAGAATTCCCTAACAGTTTAAGATAATTTTTAAGAGGCTAAATTCATTTTCTTAAGCACTTCAAAGACTCGTGGCTGACCTTGAGTTACCAACCAATGTATGATGGAGGATCACTTTCTAAATCTTTGAGTTTCTGCTCTCTCTTCTGTATCTTTTTAATTTTATTACCTATCTTTGGTTTCTTGTTTGAGTTCCTTAAATATAATCAATGGCAGAAACAGAGTTTTCTGTATATATGCTCACAGAATCTAATTCTTTTTCTTTGGCCAGGAATACTATCAACTCTCTATGGCTATCTCTATACTATCTATCTTTATACTATCAACTAATCAGAAGTTTTGTCTATTGACATTTTAAGAATAACTCACGCAATAACAATGAATTAGGCAGTTATCAGGGCTGAGTGTTAGGTAAGAAATCTTCAATTTGGGGAGGGGGGTTGGAGGCCTCTAGTGGCATCACTGTGTGGGAATATTCTTGCATGTTGAAAGAATGCTATGCATAAGAAACTCTTCCTTCTTTCATCCATTCATCCCACTATCTCATTCTCAATGTCACTTATTCTAGACAAGATCACACACTTACAGCCTCCTAATAGGTGTCTATCTACAGAAAGGTGTTTCCCCCAGTTCATATTTTTCACACTAATCTTTCTCAGTGGCTTCCCATTGTCACAAACACACACCCAAATCCTCACTTTCACATCACTGTTCTCAAATTCTACTTACCACATGCTTATTCATTTTAAAAATATTTTACCCTTCTTTTAATCCATCTATTTTTAATCAAGTATTAATTTAAGGCTGGGCACAGTGGCTCATGCCTGTAATCCCCGTATTTTAGGAGGCTGAGGCTGGTGGATCACCTGAGGTCAGGAGTTCAAGACTGGCCTGGCCAACATGGTGAAACCATGTCTCTGCTAAAAATACAAAAATTACCCAGACGTGGTGGTATGTGCCTGTAATCCCAGCTACCTGGGAGGCTGAGGCAGGAGAATTACTTGAAGCCAGGGAGCAGAGGTTGCAGTGAGTCGAGATCGTGCCACTGCATTCCAACCTGGGTGACAGAGGGAGACTCCATCTCAAAATAATAAGAATAATAACAATTTGAGAATTTAATGTGGTCCTCTAGCATTATTCTAGTCAGGGCTATCTTACAACTTCTCTTGAAATGTAGTTATTCCCTAACTACAAGCTCCTGCCTTCTTGGTATCTTTTCTCTTTCTCTGACAACTAAAAATGTAAGATTGTCAAAGATTGTAGCTTAGTTTACAAACTCTTGAACAACATTTTTAAGACAATTCACATGTTACTGTTTTTCCTGAATGTCTATATAATTCCATGCTTATGTTAACTGTCATGGTGCTTAGTCACTTACTGCCTTCAATTTTAATTTTCCGATGCATGTTCTGCCACATTTCTGCTTGAAGAGCAGCAGATGAAATATATACAATCCTTCTGCTTCTCCCACAGCTCATAGTCAGCATTTTGGCTGAATGAACACAATTAAATGAGAAACAATATCCCTTTACAGTATGTTTGGAGAATTATGGAAGAAACACAGCAGCCCTAAAAGAAACTGGATATACAAAACAACTCTATTATATGGAACTACAGCTGATGCAAGAAAATTACATAATATTATTAAGTCTCTACTTTTATACCTTTCTCATTGATTTTATGACTTGATATTTTATTTATAACATTTCTTTATCCTATTTTCTCTCCTATAGATTTTATGCTATCCCTGGTGCTACTGAATTCTGTAAGGCACTGGGTGCATGCTCTTTTAAATAAAATAAACTCTACCCAATAAAGTTGGAATTTTCCAGAAGAGATACTTTTAACAAAAACGATTAGAAAACAGAGAGATTAAAACAAAAGTAATGGGAAGTGTCCAGACCTTTTGTTGTTGTTGTTTGGTAATCGACATTTGCTTTTGGTTGGACGAAACTGGGCTTTTCTCTTCTCAGCTTGAGCAATAACAAATTGGGAACTGAAGAGATCTGTGTTTTTAAGAGGACAGCTGTACGTATACCCTCACAGGATGTCCTCTTTGCCAAAGTAGTCAGTTTAGACTATTTAGAAAAATTATAACTCAATTCTTCTTACAAATTCCTGTGTCATGCTTTATGCGTTCCTCCATGTAGTAGTTTTCAATCCTTAAATCTTTGGGTCAAGAGGTGGAGGGCACTGTCACACAAGCCTCTTACTCCTGCTGTTCCAACTCGCACCACTGGTGCTTCGATGAATGAGAACTCAGTGAATCTCCAGGGTCCTTGTGGCTTCAGATAATTTTAGAGGTAGCAAGAATGAACAAAAGGATTCATTCAACAGCCCATGTTTGTTTTTAAAGTGGAGAGGTTGTAACCAAGTGTTTCCTGAGGCCACACATTTAGGTGATCTCTGGCCCCTATTTCTCATCCCTGGCACTACAAATATAGCCATTTTAGAAGAAAAAAAATGTTTTAGATAATATCCCATTTACAGTTGATACACTATTTTTGTTATTTAAAAATTCCACTTACAACCCAAATTCTTAACTTCATAGTCTATTTTAGATTCTTGCTTACAGATGTTTTGATTGGTAGATTCTCTTAGCTCCTCCTTCAAGGCATATTTGAGTTCACTGCCCCTTTTTGCAATCGGTTTCACATTTACTTCCCTGATTCTGGCAACCATGAAGAAAGGAAGGACTGACTTTCTCTTCCAGCAGGAGTGTCCTCTGTGGGACAGCTCAATCACATGCCCTAGGAATGGAGAAAAGGTGCTGAAGCCTGGACGGCTGGACTGGACATTAGTTAACAACACCTATGGATCATCCACAGGTTCATTGCTAAATACTTCACAGTAATTTTCTTGGTATAACTGTTAACTAAGGATGGTCATTGTCATTTTATGGATACGAAAAGTGAGGTTCAGAAATGTTGGCTACTTTGCCCAATGACACATTTATAAGCAGTAGAGAACCCAGGCCTGTCTGGCTGCAAAACTTACTTGTTTATTCCATTGTTTTGCCCTCTAACCCACATTGTCTCTCTTCTAAGTATTAGACAAAGTTGGCAATGCTGGTGTTTTCATAACAAAACTAATAAAGTTGTTACACATCTACATAATGACTTAATTCTCACTACCTTTGAGATAGGTAGCAAGGTATCATTGGTATGTTATGGATAAAGGAATTAATTGTATAAACCCTTGTGCTACAGAGTCATTGTACCACAACTATAAAACACCTGCCCTAGAGAGCTTCAGCTCTCAGAACATGTACTCATTTACTTCCTCTCTTTCATCTCTGTACTGAAGACTTTAGAACACAGAGTATTGACTTGTAATAGTGCTTAAAATGTTAGTTCTGGGGAACAATTTTATCAGGGAATAAAGATATTTAAAAGTCTATGTCTTTCTTTTCCTTCAACTACCTCTCAAGTCCCTAGATCCTGAAAGTTACTTTCTTTCAGCTATAAATAAACTTGTCTTTTCCCTAGCTATCCCCTAAACAAAGGCCATGAGACCTGTAAGTAATTTTTCAGTTGGGGTAAAAAAAAAAATGAGCACATTCTACAATAGAAGATACACAATAACTTAGCAGAGAACTTGGCACAAATCAAATATAATCAGACATAATCATTAGTTGCATCCAAAAACTTTAAGTACTATAATATAATTAAGATAAACATTTATTTGCAGGAGGGGAGTGATATGTTCCACTAAGTTTAATATTCCAGGAATATTACTTAATCTAGCAATCCAAGAATAATAACCAAATATCTTAACCACCAAATAAATTTCTTAATCATAAGAAGAAAGGGCATGCTTATCAATCATTTGGAGGTTTTTTTGAAAAGTTACCCCTAAAAAAAGTGAGAGTTTTTCACTTTCTTCTGTTTATTTTTATTGTGGCCCCCTGAAATGTCTTCTTTTATTTGGCATTCCTAGCCTTATCCAGGAAATGTATCAGTTCCACGTCCTTATTTACTGCTGGAAGGAAGTATGAGAATGACAGCTACACAAACTGAAATCCAAATTAGCCACAGAAACAATAGCATTGGCTTCTCCATTTGACTATAGCCAACAGCCAAAGAGTGACCTCTAAGTGAAATCAAAATTTCCACTCCTGAGATTTTGAGTCTGGATCTCTACTCTTTTTAATCTGTTATCTTTGTCTTAAACAACTGTAACAAGAAAGGACAAAAATGAGACTAGCCCTTTATTTTCTTCATTTCATGGACACATGCTAAAGTCTTGCTGCTTTCTGCTCTTCCAACTCGCTGGAATCTTTCAGAGCTCCTCTTGGGAAAAAAAACGAACAAAGCACTGAGCAGGTTACATTGATGTGGAGCTCTAGGGGCTGGCAAACATCAAGTTGCACAGAAGTCACCAGGGTATTAAGCAACTATCACAAAGTATGTGAAAGATATCTTTGGAAATATTTTTCTTTTTCATACATTCTTCACTTTTGCCTTCTAGAAACCCAACGTTCTCACTTACTACTTTAATATAACAAAACTTCTGAATACTCAAATTTAACTAAACTTGACTGACCTGTGGTTTAACAACAACAAAAAAGTATGTTTAAAAGAAATACTAACTTGTATTTCTATAGGATTTTATTTTAAAATATGTATTTATAAGCAGATACAGATTTATGCACATATATACCCTCATGCATATTTATTTATTATGATAAAGGGTTATTTGACATGGTCATGCTAGATAAATTCAAAACACAAGCAACTGCAAATATAAGACAGTGATTCTATAGACTCAATATAGCTCCAGTGAACATAACTAGAATCAATCCAGTGATACTAATGTGTCTAATGACTGCTAGTGTCTGTGGGTGTGCCTAGCAATCATTAGACATATTAGCACCACTGAATTTTTCTTCAAAGAAAAATAATTTTTTTCAAATTTTAAACCAGGAAAGAACTTTTACTGTCCTTATCAATTCAAAGCCAAGTCATTAGTACTCAAAGTTTGCCATAATTATTTATACCACATTTTATTTTATTAACTATATATCACCAATTGTTTTTACAGCTATTCACAACTTTTCCTCTTTAAAATATGTTGACATTTCTATTGGGTTTGAATAGCCCATATTTTCCAATAACTGAATAAGATCCATATTCCAAGAGGATGGGGGTAGGTTCCACATCTAGCTGAAAGGGTATGCATATTTTTCTAGCTACATTTCCCCAGTAAGAGGCTGAAGGAGCCACTGAAGCCCTCCAGGTATGTTTAACTTGATAGTTACCTACTATGCCAACCACTCAATTCCTTCTTAACTTTCGAGTAAAAGTTAATTGAACTGAACAGATCTTTGTTCACTTTTGAAGATACTAAGAGTAATTATCTCTAAAGTTATTCCAGTTTCCAAGTCTTCCTTCTTAGTTTGCCAGTATGGAAGCTCTAGATCATCAAAACATACCAAAACCATAATTCAAGACAGAGCTATACAACTACAATTGTTAATAATTAGGTAGAGAATAATGTCATTACTTACATTCTTAATTCTATACTAAGTCGAATAAAACTACTTATCCCATTATAAATTCAGGCATATTGTTATTTGAAAAATAAAGAACATTTTGATTCTTTAAATAGAAAGATGTATTATATTTCAAACAATGGAGAAATAGATAACATGATATATAACTCGCGTATCTGGATTTTTATAAAAGATGAAGTTATATGTCAGCAGCCAATATAACTTTCAGCCTAGGCTGTTCAAAATTAAATTAATTGGTGCAAATTAGGCTGAGCCAATTCCAAAAAGGTCTGATATGAAACAGATTTCACAGACTATGAGGATCCTTGGTACCATTGCCATTAAAATGCCACTCAATGGACTTCTAAAGCAACCCAGTCCCTCAGCAAGCTATTAAATCAGATATGGAATACTACCTGAGGATATGAAATGCTCATGACACCTTTGTCTTTCAAGGTAATAATGGAATGATTTTTAATTTCTGGGCTCATTAAAATACACTTAGTCATTTAAGAGATTCTATTAGGTGATCCATAGCATATGACAAGTTGAAGGATTTAGTCTTGGGAAAAAATTAACAATTCACTTTTCTTCTTAAGCTAATTTTTTAAATGCTGTCCTAAATAGTTCCTTAATCTCTTCTAATTTCATTTCCTGAATAAAGAAATCCTGAAAAACAATATGTAAGTCTACATACAATAACTGAAACAGATTTATTAACAAGTGACTCCAGACTTAAATATCCAATCATCTACCCAACAGCTCTACTTGAGTGACTAATACACATATCACAATAAGTACACCTAGAACTAACCTGGTTCCCATTTCAGCAGCTCCTCCCAGGATCTTCTCTCAGCACACAGCAACTGGATTCCACCAGTTTCTTAGTTCAAAAACCTCCCTGTTATCCCTTTTCTCACACATACCTCACACATAACCATTGGTCAATCCGATGAGTTCTAACTTCAACATATGTCCCTAATACGACTACTTCTTATTGCCGTCCAAGCTATTGATGACCCAAGGCATGATTCTCAAACTTTGATGGGCATCAGAACTTTCTGGGAGGCTTGTTGCAACACAGATTCCTGGGCCCTACCTACCTCTACAGTCTCTGATTCAGGTCTAAGGTAGAGTCCAGGTGATGTTGCTATAGCTGCCCCAGGAACCATGCTTGAGAACTGCTATCCTATACTAAGTCACCATTGCCTGTTGCCTATACTATTTCACATATGTCTTTCCGACTTCTCTTTTTCAGCCCTTGCTCCCTTGGAGTCTGTTTTCCAGAGAGTAGCCCAAATGATTTGCTTTAAATCTAAGTTAAATTTTGTTACTCCTCTGCTCAGGTCCCTGCCCCCTGCCCTTATGGTTCCCATCTTACCCAGAGAAGAAACTGAAGTCTATATAACCATCTACATGACCTGACAAAATCAACTTCAACTTTTACTTCTCTAAAATTTCTCATTTTTCTCTAGCTACACTGAAGGATGCTTCGTGAGCATTCAAACACATTCCCACCTCACTGCTGCTCAGGTTGCTGGTGTTTCTACCTCGTAACACTCAGCCTCCAGATTTCGGAAGGGTGCATTCCCTCAGCATGCTCAAGTGACATCTCATCAGAAAGACCTTTGATTTTCTTCACAGCACTCACAGAGAATACATTTAAACTTTAATAAATGTATGTGCTATTTATTTCTTGCTTGTCTCCTCCTATGAAAATATAACTCATCCCAAGAACAGAGACTTGGCCCTGTTTGATCATCACTAGATTCTCAGCACCTGGAACAGGATTTCACACAAAGCAGCTGTTTATACATTATTGGATGAATCAGTGAAAAAAGAAATGAATGTAGGCCTACAGAAAGAGTGATGATTTAGCAAGAGTACCTACTGTGTTTATGTATCAACAACTCTGTTAGATACTTACTATATGGCATTGTAAGCATGCCTACGAGATATCGCAGGTTTGGCTCCAGATCACCACTGTAAAGTGAGTCACATGAGTTTTTTTTTTGGTTTCCCAGTGCACAGGAAAATTGTGTTTACACTGTATTGTAGTATATTAAGTGTGCAATAGTACAATATATAAAAAAATGTGCATACCTTAATTTAAAAATACTTTATTGCTAAATAATGCTAACAATCATCTGAGCCTTTAGCAAGTTGTAATCTTTTTGCTGACTGATCAGGGTGGTGGTTGCTGAAGGTTGGGGTGGTAGTGCCAGTTTCTTAAATTAAGGCAACAGTGAAGTCTTCCTTTCACAAAAGATTTCTCTGTAGCATGCAATGCTGTTTAATAGCATTTTATCATCAGAATTTCTTTCAAAAGTGGAGTCAATCCTCTCAAACCCTGTCACTGTTTTGCTAACTAAGTTTATGACCTATTCTAAATCCTTTGTTGTCATTTCAACAATGTTCACAGCATTCCATCTCAAAAAATCACTTTCTTTGCTCATCCGTAAGAAGCAATTCTTCATTCATTCAAGTTTATTATGAGATTGCAGCAAAGAAGATCAGCCACATCTTCAGGCTCCACTTTTAATTCTAGCTCTCTTGCAATTTCCACCACATCTGCAGTTAACTTTTTCCATTGGTGTTTTGAACCCCTCAAAGTCATGCATGAGGGTTGGTATCAATTTCTTCCAAATTCCTGTTCATGTTGATATTTTGACTTCCTCTCATGAAGTATGAATGTTCTTAATGGCATCTAGAATGACAAATTTATTTCTAGAGGGTTTTCAATTTATCTTGCCTAGATCCATTGAAGGAAGCACTACCTATGGCAGCTATAGCTGTATGCACTTCTTAAATATAAGTCTTAAATAATAAGATTTCAAAGTCAAAATTACTCCTTGGTCCATAGGCTGCAAAATGGATGCTGTGTTAGCAGCCATGAAAACATGAATTTTCTTGTACATCTTCATGAGAGCTTTTGGGTAACAAGTGCATTGTCAGCAATAATGTCTTGAAGGTAATCTTTTTTTACTGAGTAGTAGGTCTCAATAGTGGGCTTAAAATGCTGTAAACAATTGTGCTGTCATCTAGGTTTTGTTGTTTTATTTCTAGAGCACAGACACAGTAGATTTATCATAATTCTTAAGGACCCAAAGATTTTCAAAATGGTAAATGAGCATTGTCTTCAACTTAAAGTCAGCAGCTGTATTAGCTCCTAACAAGAGTCAACCTGTCTTTTGAAGCTTTGAAGTCAGGCATTGATTTCTCTATACCTATGAAAGTCCTAGATGAAATCTTCTTCCAACAGGAGGCTCTTTTATCTACATTGAAAATATGTTGTTTAGTGTAGTCATCTTCCTTTATTATCTTAGGTTTTCTGGATACATTGCTACTGCTTCTGTATCAGTACTTGCTGTTTCACCTTGCATTTTTATGTGATGGCGACGCATTTTTAAGATTTTTTTCTTAAACTTTAGGAACCAACTCCTGCTAGCTACAAACTTCTCTTCCACAGCTCTCTCACTATTCAGCCTTTGTAGAACTGAAGAGAATTAGGAACTTGCTCTGAATTAGGCTTTGGCTTAAGGGAGTGTTGTGGCTGGTTGGATCTTCTATCCACACCACTCAAATATTCTCCATTTCAGCAATAAAGCAGTTTCACTTATATATCATTTGTGTGTTCGCTGCAGTAGTAGTTTTAATTTCCCTCAAGAACTTTTCCTTTGCATTCATTACTTGACTGTTTAGTACAAGAGACCTAGCTTTTGGCCTATCTCAGCTTTTGACATGCCTTCCTCACTAAGCTTAATCATTTCTAGTTTTTGATTTAAAGTGAGAGAAGTGTGATTCTTCCTTTCAATTGAACAATTAGAGGTCATTGTAGGGTTATTAACTGGTCTGTCTGCATTATTGTTGTGTCTCGAAAACAGGAAGGCCCAAGGATGGGGAGAAATGCAGGCAAAACCAGTCAATGTAATAGTCAGAACACAAACAAGATTGATTGATTAAGTTTGTTGTCTCACATGGACACTGTTCGTGGAGAATCATAACAGGTATAATAAAAATGAGAAAATGTTAAATATTGTGACAATTACCAAAGTGTGACATAGAGACATGAAATGAGCATGTGCTATTATAAAAATGGTGTTAGGAAATGGACTTGCTTGACACAGGGTTGCCAGAGACCTTCAATTTATAAAAAATAGTATCAGAAAATGTAATAAAGTGAAGCCTAATAAAACAAGGTATGCTTGTACTTATATCCTACAAGGACTTTGTACCATAACTTTTTATAAATGGTGTGGTGACAAGGGGAAACAACAAGGGGGGAAAAGCTAAACAAAGTAACTTTAAACAACACAGGTATAAGGAGATGCATAGGAAACCACCTGAAGTCTTTGTGATTGTGTAGCTTAAGCCTATGTTGTTTCTTACTCCATTACACAATGAATGAATGAATTAAACTAGATTAATTCATTTGCTAAATGTTTTGAGCATGACATATCAAGATCCAAGTATAGGACACACAAGGATAATTTTTTTTAAAAAGTCCTTATCTATAATCTGGCAGAGGAAAAAGGAAAAATACATGTATGGCAATTGTATTGTCTTTTTAATTTATGTATACATAACATGTATGTATACATAAATAAATATATACATTGTTTATATATACAAATACACATATATGTGTTTATATATATGCATACACACATATATACATATATGTCATAACTTATGAGATGAGGTGAAGCTTAGATATAACAGTCCTAGAAGAATACAGTGTATAAGAAAGGGCATCATGCTAGATTGGGAAATTCAGTTTGGACTTCTTTCCTATCGGCTGACTATGGAACATCTAAGAAAATATGCTGAGTAAAGCACTTTTCCTACCACTTTGAAGCTCAGAATGAAAAACTCACTTGAAGGTCCACATTTTGGGCTTGTGGTAGGAGAGCTGGTCAATAATTTCATGACTATGAATCACCTCACCAAAGCGAAGTGTACACAGTGAGGAGACTGGACCAAATGTGGCAAAGGGAAACTCTAGGGATATAGAGTCCAAAGGAAATGTGTTTCATGAAAAGTATGTAACAGCCTTAGAAGTGCTTAATAAGAAGATTGAGACTTTGGAAAAAGTATGTAACAGTCTTAGAAGTGCTTAATAAGAAGATTGAGACTTTGGAAACTTAAAAACCCTTCAGCAATTGATGACCACATATTTTGGGAGGAGTTTTCTAGGGGAAAGACAGTTCAGAGAGGTCTGTGGAGTGAGCGGGAAGGAGAGAAATAAAGACACTACAAAAAAGATGATAAAGGGACAGCTCAAGGAAGTTGCAGATAAATTCTTTTTAGAATGGTAATGAGCAAAAGAATTGAGGTGACTATATCAAGGAAAACCATTAACTCTTTGTTTCACGTAAATGTCATTCATTAAGTAAACTCTGGCATCGGAATTTCCAGCTAGAAAAACAAATGAATAAACACTTTTTGAGCACTTGCTCCATGTCAGGAATTATACAAGGCTCTGTCTTAGGCATGACCACCTGAGATTCACACAAGACACCAACATGTGTGCAGTTATCAAAACCATTAAATAACGTAACTAAAATCACTTTTCTAGAAATTATGGTCCAGGGCCTCAATTCAACATATATCTCAAAATTCCTATTCAGTCTATTCAATCAACCCTGCTAAATATCCCACCATCACAGGTTAACTCATCCTTATCCAGTTCTCTATTCCAGTTAAATTTTTCTGCCCATTCCAGTCCTTTCCTTGATACTTCTATTCAACTACTGTCTGCCTAGTAGGCATGGTGTTTAGTTACCCATCTCTGATTCAAAGTACTCCAGAGTCAATTTGAATTATTTTTAGATTAAAAAAAAAATGAACTGTTTCAAACCTACCAATCATTTGTACAGTTCTCCATTTTTTATTCTAACAGTCATTGCTACCTGCTTACAAGGTTGAAATAAGATATTTTGATTTTAATCCTATCTTGGACTTATTAAGTATCATTCTTCTAAAGAGCGCAGTGACCTTTGTCGTCTGTCCTTACAATATCTGTAGAAGAACCAGCATTATTCTCATTTAACAGCTGACAAAATAGATACAGAAGATGAAATGACTCTGTTAGAATGTGTTCCTTTACTCTTGCTAAACAGTGACCTTACACTGTAAAATTCTTTACACAATATGCGCCTTTTAGGGAAAAGAGGTGTTCTAATTATGGTTAACAACCAAAACCTTGGGGTCTGGCCATCGCTTTAACATAAAAGGGAAGGGTAAATGAACATAGAGAACATAATTCAGTTTACTACTAATATTATACATTATATAACAAATATTAAAAGAATGCAGCATTTATGTTTTCTTAAATTTCTGATTAACAAAGAATATGTTTTTGTGCCTTAGGTCTTTAAAACGAAATTTTCTCAAAAATGATATGGTATTTCTTATACCTTTCTCACTGCGAAGATAGTCACTACTTCATTCTAACAGCATCTATTTACTCTACTTATCACAGCCAAGAAATGAAAAAAAAAAAAAAAAAAATCTCGGAGCTCCAAAAGGACTCAGAAAATGCCTATATATGAGAGAAGCCTACATTTCCTCCCTATTTGATTTCACAAAATTCCTTTACTAAGTCATTCATTATTCAGAATGTGGCTACAACTTACAAGTTAAACAATTTGCAATGACCCTAGTATGCCGTAGCTCCTGTCACTCCATGAATAAATCCTATTCATCATTCCATATGGTTTGGCTTTAATTTTAATTAAATATGATGTGGTTTGGTTTTAATTTCATGTAAAACCTTCCTAGATTCCACTAAATTCTGAGTTTTCTGACAAATCCTAATACAGACATGGGTGAGCCAAAACATGAGGGAGTGATTATTATAGTTCCAGTACGTAAGTGCTTTGAGGACAGCATCTCAATTAATCACACAATTCAGTAACCCTATACACTGATGTACTAACAACATCAGCAGCAGCAGCAGCAGCAGCATCTGTCCCATGCTTTTCCAACTATAATATGCAAATACCCCAAGGGGCTTGTTAGAATGCAGATTCTTGAATCAATAGGCCTAAGGCAGGGCCTGTGGTTCTGCATTTCTAACAAGTTTCTGGGTGATGATGATGTGTAGACCACAAAGTGCACTTGGTCTATGTAGGCGTCACTGAGGAAATCAAGGCTAGGAGAGTTTGTATACCTGGTACATGGCTGACCACAGAACTGATATCAATACCAGAATTCATCACCAGCTTTAACTGCAAAGTCTTCACTTTTCATCAGGGTTCAGCAAGCTAGGGCCTGTAGACAACACAGAAACACTGTCAGGCCCATTCATTTACCCAATGCCTGTGCTGTTATTTGTTCACGCTACCTGAGGGCAGAGTTGAATTGATTACCACAGAAACAATGTGACCAGAAAAGCCTAATATATTTATTATCTGGTTCTTTGCAGAAAAATTTGCCAAACTCTGCTTTAAATCACAGCACTGTATTGTCATATTAATTTGTTTTAAATCCCCAGAGCCATATATAAAGTGGTATGGAACAAATGTTTAAAATAATAGCTCCCATTTGTCACTTCCTGTCATTTCATCTACAACTTTTATAACACAATTTTCTTTTTGATGCATAAAATCATTTTTTTATTATTATACTTTAAGTTCTGGGGTACATGTGCAGAACATGCAGATTTGTCACATAGGTATACACGTGTCATGGTGGTTTGGTGCACCCATCAACCCATCACCTACACTAGGTATTTCTCTTAATGCTCTCCCTTCCCTAGTCCCCTGCCCTGACAGCCCCCAGTGTGTGATGTTCCTCTCCCTGTGTCAATGTGTTCTCATTGTTCAACTCCCACTTATGAGTGAGAACACGTGGTGTTTGCTTTTGTTACTTTGTTAGTTTGCTGAGAATGATGGTTTCCAGCTTCATCCACGTCCCTGCAAAGGACATGAACTCATCCTTTTTTGTGGCTGCATAATATTCCATGGTATATATATGCCATATTTTCTTTATCCAGTCTATCATTGATGGGCATTTGGGTTGGTTCCAAGTCTTTGCTATTGTGAACAGTGCTGCAGTAAACATATGTGTACACATGTGTCTTTATGGTAGAATGATTTATGATCCTTTGGGTATATTCCCAGTAATGGGATTGCAGGTCAAAAGGTATTTCTGGTTCCAGATCTTTGAGGAATCGCCACAATGTCTTCTACAATAGTTGAACTAATTTACACTCCCACCAACAGTGTAAAAGCGTTCCTATTTCTTCACAGACTCTCCAGCCATCTGTTGTTTCCTGACTTTTTAATGATCCCAATTCTAATTGTCATGAGATGGTATCTCATTGTGGTTTTGATTTGCATTTCTCTAATGACCAGTGATGATGAGCTTTTTTTCATATGTTTTTTGGCCACATAAATGTCTTCTTTTGAGAAGTGTCTGCCCATATCCTTCTCCACTTTTTGAGGGGGTTGCTTTTTCTTGTAAATTTGTTTAAGTCCCTTGTAGATTCTGCATATTAGCCCTTTGTCAGATGGATAGATTGCAAAAATTTTCTCCCATTCTGTAAGTTGCCTATTCACTCTGATGATAGTTTCTTTTGCTATATAACACAATTTTCTATTTATGATATATTTACCTAATATCTTTATGATCTCACCTTTGAACAGTGATCTTTAGAGTGGAACATACTTGCCTAAGGAATGTTTACAGTGCTCCATTGGGGTGCTGTATTAGTTTGTCACAGTGCTATAAGGATACCCAAGACTGAGGAATTTACAAAGGAAAGAAGTTTAATTGACTCAAAGTTCGGCATAGCTAGGAGGCCTCAGGAAACTGACAGCCATGATGGAAGGTGAAGGAGAAGCAAGCACATCTTACAGGGCAGCAGGCAAGAGACAGGAGAGCAGGGAAAAAACTTCTACTTATAAACACATCAGCTCTGCTGAGAACTCACTTTCACAAGAACAGCATAGGGGAAACCGTCCTCATCATCCAATCACCTCCCCCCAAGGCCCTTCCCTCAACATGTGGGGATTACAATTCGGATTACAATTCAAGATGAGATTCAGGTGGAGACACAGAGCCAAACCATATCAGGTGCAGGAAGAAAACAATGGAACTACTATTTTTATTTAACTTTACATTAGTCTGTTTAAATTGTGTATTTGTATGTGCTCTAGGATTATTCTTAACGTGTATTATAGTGACCTCCCCAATAAATATTGAATGAGGAAATAACCCATGTTTGCACTCTCCCTATGCCCAGCAGAGGGCCCATACATGGCAGGAACACAGTAAATCTTTACAAAGTATTTGTTCATTTAGTAAAAATGTTTTCTTCTTTTTTTCCCCCAAAAACCTAGATAAGATAACTTTCAATAAGGTTTCAGAATTTGGGATGGAGGGATACAGTAAAAAAAAAAAAAAAAAAAAGAAATTAAACGTCAGTTTTGTGGCATAGGCTGGCATCTGAACCAGAATATTCTATGAAAGATTCCTTCTAGAATATTCTACGACAAATATATGTACATCTTGCCAGGCACAGTGGCTCAGGCCTGTAATCCCAGGACTTTGGCAGGCTGAGGCAGGCAGATCACCTGAGGTCAGGAGTTCGAAACCAGCCTGGCCAACATGGTGAAACACTGTCTCTACTAAAAATACAAAAATTGGCTGGGCGTGGTAGTGGGCACCTGTAATCCCAGCTACTCAGGAGGCTGAGGCACAGGAATCACTTGAACCCAGGAGCTGGAGGTTGCAGTAAGCTGCGATCACGCCACTCTAGCCTGGGCGACAGAGCGAGACTCCATCTCCAAACACACACACATACACACACACAGACACACACACACGTCTGAGAAGCAAGAAGTTTTGGATAGTGAAAAGAGTTGAAGAGGTACTTATCCACGTGGAGTTGAAGGAAGGCAGTGAAGAAGTCTGGGAGGTACAGATGTTAGAGAGAAGGAAGAAAGGCTCCAGAGAAGAGCCTGGCAAAGCCACACAGCAAGCTGAAAGCAGCACACAGCTGCAAGCATCAGGCAGCAGCTCAGGCTGCTTCCCAGTTGTTCAAATCCCCCCTCTGGGTGTTCAGCACCAAGGTCTTTACTTTGACAGTTGTAACCTTCTGAGTGTCTGAATCATCATTCTAAAGCATTAGTTTTCACTGCAAACTACTGCAGAAGATTCATCTGAGTCCATATAGACTCCAAGACCTTCTCAGCAAATTCTTTTTTGCATAAATCCCCTGACCTGCACCTTTTTTCATCTAACTTGGCCTCCTTATTCTAGAATTGAATTACAAAGACAGACTGACCGAAAGAGACCCTGATAGAAGAGAAGGTTCGACTTCAGTACTGTTCCTCAGACTAAAGTGATCACTGAAGTGAGATGCAGTGAAAATGCTATTAACCTACTCTTGGTTTTTATTCTCATGGTTACAAGTTCAGCTAGCTTTGATTGAAAAATCTACCATGTGCTAAGCACAGTGGGAGATGCTAGATAATATGTTCCTACATTTAAACTTGGCAACCATCCTACTAGGTAGATATTAAAACCATTCCAAAAATAGTAACTGCAACTAATACAATCAGGATGGTCTTTATTCTACATCGGTATTTCTCAAACTCTTTGTTGGAAAACACCAGATTTTTGTTCTTGTTTTAAATTCTCCAGCCTATCACTAATTATTATAGAATAAGGTAAAAATACAATTCTAAAAATATTAAATGTAAAACATACAAAATACAGTCTCTTTTTTATGGTTATTAGTTTCAACAGAAAAAAAAAAAAAAAAACACTATCAAATTGCTGTAAGAATTTTGTGGTGCCGATTCTTAAATTTTGTATTTATAAAGTTGCAAAACAGTAACATAAATAATTCACAGACTACAAGAAATTCATGGACCACACTTTAAGTAATGCCCTTCTATACACACAAGTCTTCTGAGAGCAGTGTTGCACAGAGCACAGACCACACAGAATGTTTCCATTCCTACCTCCTGTTGGTAATCTTGCAATGTCTCACGGTTCAAGCTAAATGAACTTAACTCTGTGTTGATGCTTACAGGATTTACTGAGTTGGAAACTGAACTCTATCACTCACCACTAGTGCAACATCTAAGCCTTATTTTCCTTGGCTACACAACTAGAATAATGACAGGACCAACTCCACAGTGTTATTTTGAGGACTGAATAAGACAACACATGTAAACTCCTGAGAACACATGAAAAATATTTAGATATTTGTTTTTGCTACTCTTGTTAATATTTATTAATATTTATAAATCATTAACATTTTATTCTTGTTCATATCTCTTTTCTTATCCTCTTACTATAATGTGCATTGCTTGAAAGATTTTCAGCAATGTTTTGCAAGTAAATTATATTCAGTGATGTTTTTTATTTCACCCTCCCCACAATTAGTATCCTCATTTATATCTTTGTGATTTTAAAAATCCAGCAATAAGGGAATATTTACGAAATGATCAATCTCCATGATATTTGTTTCCACCTCCCTCAGGATGCCTCGGTAGCTCTACTCTAAGACCATAAACATTATCTATTTCTCCAGTTCTTTGTACATGAGGACCAGAAACTCTGACTGCAACTTCTTCACCTTAATCAGAAGTACCATATTATAAACATAGTCAGATCTCTATAAATACCCGGTAAAGTCCCAATAAAAATCAAAACTAAAATTTTTAGCATAAACTATCAACAGTACTCATTGACAGCAACAGTATTTCTATGTTTGACAGATGTAGTGTTTCTTTTTCTAAAATGAACCCTAACTCCAATAGTCATTTAGGAATCAAAGAATTTTGAAATCTGATCTGAAAATCAACCTATCAGGGAAAGAGTACCTTCCCTGACATGTTTTTCCTTCAAATATAAAGCAGACTGTCTGCTTGTCTATAATATAATACTAAGGAACAGTGCTGCCTTGAAACAAGGGACCTAATCAGACACTGTGAGTGTCTTCCAGCTTGAAGGATTTCAGGGAGTACGTGAACCATTATTTTCAAGTTATACTGCCATTAGCTAATCACATCCATTTTAACAAGGCAACGGGTATGGCACAAAGAGGAATTATGTTGAGATATTAGAAGTAAGGTATTCAAACTGCTTTTTTTTTTTTTTGTATCTTGGATGTATTCAACTATTTTATCACCATATCAATCTGAAAGGATCTCTACCTCCCTGGCAATGAATTTTGAATATTTGCCCTTAAAATTAAATTAGTACTACTTGACCATTTTTTGCAGGAAAAAAATGAAACATAAAAAATGAAAAGATTTTCTGTAGCCCTGGTATCACATGAAAATACATCTCATTTCACTAGGCTAACTTCCTTAAAGGTTACTTAATATAGGGTCCACTAATTTCTACTTTTTAACCCATAAATCCTTACAGATTGTCCACAAAAGCAGTAAGATGGCATGGAGCTTGAGGAGTGCTCAATATCATGATCTCAGTGTACTCAGACTTTAGCCTGGGTGCTATGATTCAGAAAGACAGCAGCCCCTCAAACAAAGAAATGCATTTTAAAATCCTACAGCAAACATCAATATCCTTTCTATCAATACCCTTTTGCAAACACATTACTGTGTTCTGTAATGATCTGCAATGTTGAGGGATATTACACAACTTCAATACCTTGAAGTGAGACCTTTATCTTATTATTTATTATTTTTGAGACAGGGTCTCAGTCTGTCTTACAGTCTGGAGTACAGCAGTGTGCTCACAGCTCACTGCAGCCTCAGTCTCCCACTCTCAAGTCATCCTCTCACCTCAGCCTCTGAATAGCTGGGACTGCAGGTATGCACCACCACACACCCAGTTAATTTTATTATCTTTTTTTTTTTTTTGTAGAGACAGGGTCTCACTATGTTGCCAAGGCTAGTCTCAAACTCCTGGGCTCAAGCAATCCTCCTGCCTCAGCCTCCTAAAGTGCTGGGATAACAGGAATGAGCCACCACACATGGCCAAAGTGAGAAGTTTAGATATGACATATACAGCAGATAAATGAGCACACTGACAATACCTTACTCAACTATTTAAACAGAATAACTTACCAAAAGTATTTAAGGGCTCAGAGGTTCGCAGAACCCCATGTATGACAGATGTCCTTTCTAGTTACACCATCAAGAGTTTGGGATAACTAATGCAGCGTGAGGGGAAGGGATTATACAACTACACCATACTCAGCTACAAGAGATGCTGCAGGTTATGCCCATAGTAAAAATCCCTCCTAAGTATGGACTGGGCATATTACGGTCACCTGGAGTAATCCAGGACTACCAGGGGGAGAAATGCTAAGAGATAATGTGAATCCATCCACGAAAGGGAAGACAGATTTCTCTGCTTCCTTGCCATTGCCATGGTAATAAGGAAACTGAATTTAACATTTTACTCAAGCATTTATTTTTTTGGTAGACAGTTCTCTGAGATTAAGAAAGGTAGACAGTTCTCTGAGATTAATAAAAATTGAGTAAATATTAGATATTATTGTAAATCAGTAATAATACTAGTGAAGGCTTAATGCTAGTATAGACAAAACAAGTTCTATTTTTATAGGGCTTCAACAATAACTTCACCGATGAGCTTATTATATCTTTTAAAAATATTGATTAATACCAAAAATAATATTTTACACAGTGATTGTGAAGAAAGTAAATTTGCAGTGACTCTGAATCAATAAATATTCTATATACTTACTGAAAATAATTTAGCCTCACTCAAATTAGCCTCACTAAAAGATTCTTTCTTGTTTTAGGTTCCTTTGGTGATACATCTTTCTATCCTCAGTTTGGGGGACAGTAGCTGTTAATCTATCTCTTAGACATGGCTCACTCGAGAATGCAGACAGCAAGTTCTTAAAGCATGCCAACAGTGAGGAGAAAACATGAAGGAAGCTGGGTCAGAATGTTTAGAAAGTGGAAGACAGCGTTTCTTCACCTCTGGAATGGCTAGAATATTTTTCCTTCTTGATAACAGGGATGAAGCCTGGAAGTTTTGTCCCAATAAAACTAGTTGAATCCCTCAGGCTCAGCAGTTCCTTTGAGAGAAGTCAAAAGTTATTCTAAGAGTGACCAAAAAATGCTACCTATTTCATTCCCATCAACTCTTTCTACACCCTTTCTATGACTGAAATAGTCTACTCCAAAGTAGAAAGCAACTAAAAAACCAATACCACCTATTCACAGAAAAATTGGGTTAGGTTAGAATCAAACAGAAGAAAGCCACCATCCCCTGATGAGCTTGACTCTAGTGAAACCTACTAAAGGAGTTTTGTTCACCTCAGAAAGGGAGGCTGAGCTTTTCAAAGGAACACACTGTGTTCACTTCTTTTATGGGAAATAAACATTGTGTCTCTCCAGAGGATCTGAAATGGAAAACCCCCAGTGTGCTCTTGAAAAGTCTTACATAACAATTTTAAAAAGCAAATTAAAGTAAAAAGAACTCTTCTTAGTGAATTTGAACCAGTTGACCACTCATGAGCCAGTTGTTAGAGAACTCTTAGAAATGCTTCTTAAATGAATAAGCTTCTAGCTTCTATTTGATGTGCAAAATTTGCATTAGTTCTGTCTATAGTTCTCAGTTATTCCGCCCCTCAATCATTTCAACTTGCATTGTCACAAAGATAAAGAAAAAAAAGTCATATGAGCAACCAACTGTACTAAGACATTCAAAACCCTCTCACAGTACAAATTCTTGTGGGAAAAGGGAAGGGACAGGAAGAGGAATAAGCTTGACATCCATTATATTCCTGTAGTGACTTAAAAAAAATTACCATGTGGCTATTTCCATCAAATCAAAGGAACAAATCCTACGTGAACAATAGTGTGTAATGCACTCACATTAGAATAGTATTTGAAAACTGCCATTACATATTTCCAAAGCAAAATCCATTAAATAAAAATAAGTTTATTAGGAATGAAAAAATTTTGTTTTTAGCCTTCATTTGTAATTAATGCAAATCATTCAATCGGAAGAAAAGTGTTAAGCATATGGAGTATGGATTATGAGACTACAACATTGAGAGCAGGTTATTTTTTTATTTTCCTCAGCTACCTGGAAAATTTTAAACAAAACACACTTTGGAAACTGTTATTCTGATAATTATCCATTTCATTAAATATTCTAAATAAAATACACTTTGGAAACTGTTATTCTGATATTCACTTCATTAAATATTCTAAATAAAATACACTTTGAAAACTGTTATTCTGATAATTATCCATTTCATTAAATATCTACTGAGCAGCCATCCTTTTCCAGATTTGGGGTTAGAGGATATAAATATTTGTCAAAGGATGAGGATGAATTCTCCTCCTTCACCTTATCCATCTGCTTCCCTAGAAGGGGACTTGGTTTATTTTCTCAAAGGAAAATACTATAGTAAATAGGTAGTTGCACCCTCACTATTTATTCCTCCTCCAACTCTGTGGAAAGTGAATCACTTGACTGGGATGAGTGTAAAGCACTTAAAAATCTACTGGGTTAAGTCACCACTAGGAGAAAATTTGTGCCTGAAAGACCAGAGTACACCATGTTGCTCTTCACTTTGTCAGCCACACACATTTATAAAAGTATTTTGTTTGACTACTCCCCAACCCCTGTGCTCCTGGTCAGGGTTGTTAATCACGCTATTCAGACATCCACACTGTACAACCAGAGTTACACAACCAGAACACCAACTTTCCCTGCCTACTGTGTATGGACATACGATCCAAGCCAATGAACACTTTCTCTAAAAATCGTTAAGAGGCCATTGGGGCCGGGCGCGGTGGCTCAAGCCTGTAATCCCAGCACTTTGGGAGGCCGAGACGGGCGGATCACGAGGTCAGGAGATCGACACCATCCTGGCTAACACGGTGAAATCCCGTCTCTACTAAAAAATACAAAAAACTAGCCGGGCGAGGTGGCGGGCGCCTGTAGTCTCAGCTACTCGGGAGGCTGAGGCAGGAGAATGGCGTGAACCCGGGAGGCGGAGCTTGCAGTGAGCTGAGATCCGGCCACTGCACTCTAGCCTGGGCGGCAGAGCGAGACTCTGTCTCAAAAAAAAAAAAAAAAAAAAAAAAAAAAAGAGGCCATTGGAAGTGGATATGTTGACGACATTGGATATTCTCCCTTTTCCCCTCCATCCTTAATTCTGACTTTGCTCTGTTGAAGCTAACCTCTATGGACTGCCTGAACTCAATTCTCTTACATTCAATTAGGTTTGGCCCATGGGAGGCACTATTAAGATCAAAGCAAAAGAAGAAAGGGCAGAGTATTTATTCTCCCGGTTCTCTCCCTTCTGGGCTCCAGGTTGGCAGTAGCTATGTTTTTCTACTGAAGGCCACAGCTCAACTGCACTACTCATTGGTTCTGGTAACCTGTCAATCCACTTACTCCTTCAGCCTAGGAGTGCAAACAATCTCCCTTCAACTAGCCGAGAGTGCTTCATCACCCCATGTAGCTGTTTCAACCTACCTGAAACTTGCAAATAGTTTCAATATTAAGGGTTCTTTAATTATCCTTTTTGATTATGCTTTTTTCTTGCAATGTATTCCAGATCGATATATTATATATATACACATATATATATCATTATATATATATCATCATATATATAATGAGAAAAGGCCTTAGGCTGATATTACCCACTTATCTACCTCATAGAGAGAGCCTGCAATTCAAACTGAAGTCCATTAAGAAAAGCATAACTAAAAGAAAAGAAATAGTTACATAAACACTGTCTTTTATTCATGAGTAAAACTATGCTGATGCCAATGAAGCCACTAGACATTCTAGTTATATAATTCAATATATTTCAGGAGTTTTTTTGAGGCAGCTTGTATTGGGTTTTTAACAGTTGAAACTGAAAAGAAAGGCATACCTTATTGAATGAAATATATGCATTGCTAAGAATTTCAAATTCTGAAACAATATTAAAAATAATAGGTTTAAGAGAAAACTAGGATTGAGAACAGAACATGCAAACCCTATTCAACTCTGCATCTTACTAGCAAAAATAATCCTAATATACTATCTCAGTTTAACGCACAAGCCAAAACTTTACATCTCCAGTGGAAATCAACCACGGTAAACAATGTTATACACAGCACGCTCAAGATAGAGTTTAAAATCAAAACTGGTTCTTGTATAAGATCATGAAGTACATGGGTATTGCAGACAGTAGAATAACAGTTGGTTGAAATTAGCTGGGTAGCGTACTTTGTGTGCAACTATTACTTGATGGTGCGGGCCTTTATTGACCTGAGAAAAACAATGCTTAAATCGATGTGATGCCCACATTATGCTGACATCATTACCCTATTTATAAATAACCTGTGAGTTAATTCACATCGTAGAAGTATGCATTGTACTAAAACAGACTGTAGTCCTATACAGCTATCATTCTTCCTTTGCTCAGTTGTTCCACTGGTGATTTAAAAAGGTGTACATGTTGCATTTATTCTACTACTAATCACTTTTAAGTATTTTAAAACACATCTAAGTCTATTTTTCATTTCCATGCAATCTCCCAGTCTCAGATGGTTTGACCTAAAGACTTCTTGTTCCAGCATCATGATGGAATATCTTTATACACCATGAATTATCTAAAATGTTCTCACTTCTTGTAATAACTACATTACAGGATGGCAGTTGTTCTGAATAGTTGTTCTGAATATTTGGCTGGGATGCAAGGTGAGTTCTTTATGTTTAATTGAAAGAGAATGCATGAATAATATATTTATATGGGCAGCAATATATTTCAGGTTAACAGAGAGGATATTTTAAGGTAATCCAATACTAAAAGTTGAGGTATTATGGAACAAATTGGCTAGCTGTTCTCCAAACATTTTTTCCTTCCTCATGGGCACATAGCTAGACTATATTCCCCAGCCTTATTCAAGTCAGGATCACTTTACAACTAAATTCTGGCCAACAGTCTTTAGACATAATTGGTTTACAGTCTTCCCAGACTTGACCCATGGAGCCTTCTTTGTAGTATCCCAGTTCTCTCCTCCCCTTGACTCTTGGCTGCCTGCCAACAACCAGAGAATTCCTGGGAATCATGCATTAAAAACAGCAAATCCATGAGCATGGGATGTGTTTCCATTTGTCAGTGTCAGCTATAATTTCTTTCAGCAGTGCTTTGTAGTTTTCCTTGTAGAGATCTTTTGACTCCTTTGTTAGGTATATTCCTAAGTATTTTATTTTTATTTTTTGCAGCCATTGTAAAAAGGGTTGAGTTCTTGATTTGATTCTCTGCTTGGTCACTGTTGATGTAATAGAAGAGCTACTGATTTGTGTACATTATTCTTGTATCCAGGAACTTTGCTGAATTCCTTGATCAGTTCTAGGAGCTTTCTGGAGGAGTCCTTAGGGTTTACAAGGTAAACGATCATATCATCGGCAAACAGTGACAGTTTGACTTCCCCTTTACTAATTTGGATACCCTTTATTTCTTTCTCCTGTCTGATTGCTATGGCTAGGACTTCTAGTACTATGCTGAAGAGGAGTGGTGAGAGTGGGCCTCCTTGTCTTGTTTCAGTTCTCAGAGGGGATGCTTTTAACTTTTCCCCATTCGGTATTATGTTGGCTCTGGGTTTATCACAGATGGCTTTCATTACATTAAAGTATGTCCCTTGTATGCCAGTTTTGCTGAGAGTTTCAATCATAAAGAAATGCTAGATTTTGTTGAAAGCTTTTTCTGCATCTATTGAGATGATCATGTGATTTTTGTTTTTAATTCTGTTTATGTGGTGTATCATATTTACTGACTTGCATATGTTAAACTATCCCTGCATCCCTGGTATGAAACCCACTTGATCATGGTGGATTATCTTTTTGATATGCTTTGTATTCGGTTAGCTAGTATTTTGTTAAGGATTTTAGCATCTATGTTCACCAAGGGTATCGGTCTGTAGTTTTCTTTTTTGGTTGTGTCCTTTCCAGGTTTTTGGTATTAGGGTGATGCTGGCTCCATAGAATGAATTAGGAAGAGTTCCTTCTTTCTCTGTCTTGTGGAATAGTGTCAAAAGGATTGGTATCAGTTCTTTGAATGTCTGGTAGCATGCTGTTGTGAATCCATCTGGTCCTGGACTTTTTTTGTTGGTAATTTTTTAATGCCTCGCTGCTTGTTATTGGTCCATTCAGGGTATCTAATTCTTCCTGATTTAAGCTAAGAGTGTTGTATTTTTCCAGGAATTTATCGATCTCCTCTAGGTTTTCTTATTTATGTGCATAAAGGTATTCATACTAGCCTGGAATTATCTTTTGTATTTCAGTGGTGTCAGTTGTAATATCTCCTGTTTCATTTCTTAGTGAGGTTGGATTTTCTCTCTTCTTTTCTTGGTTAATCTTGCTAATGGTCTATCAATTTTATCTTTTCAAGGAACCAGCTTTTTGTTTCATTTATCTTTTGTCAATTTTGTTTGTTTCCATTTCATTTAGTTCTGCTCTGATCTTGGTTATTTCCTTTCTTCTGCTGGGTCTGGGTTTGGTTTGCTCTTATTTCTCTAGTTTCTTGAAGTGTGACCTTAGATTGTCTGTTTGTGCTCTTTCAGACTTTTTGATTTAGGCATTTAGGGCTATGAACTTTCCTGTTAGCACCACCTTTGCTGTATCCCAGACGTTTTGATAGGTTGTGTCATTATTGTCATTCAGTTCAAAGAATGTTTAAATTTCCATCTTGATTTCATTTTTGATCCAGTGCTCATTCAGGAGCAGGTTATTTAATTTCTATGTATTTACATGATTTTGAAGGTTCATTTCGGAGTTGATTTCCAGTTTTATTACACTGTGGTCTGAGAGAGTGCTGATACATAGATGGGTAGAATCAATATTGTGAAAATGACCATACTGCCAAAAGGAATCTACAAATTAAATGCAACCTCCATCAGAATACCACCATCATTCTTCAAAGAATTAGAAAAAACAATTCTAAAATTCATATGGAACCAAAAAGGAGCCCACATAGCCAAAGCAAGACTAAGGAAACAGAACAAATCTGGAGGCATCACACTACCTGTTTCAAACTACACTATAAGGCTATAGTCACCAAAATGGTGTGGTTCTGGTATAAAAATAGGCACATAGACCAATGGAACAGAATAGAGAACCCAGAAATAATCCGAAATATTTACAGCCAACTGATCTTTGACAAAGCAAACAAAAACATAAAGTGGGGAAAGGATACCCTTTCAACAAATGGTGCTGGGATAATTAGCTAGCTACATGTAGCAAAATGAAACTGGATCCTCATCTCTCACCTTATACAAAAATCAATTCAAGCTGGATTAAGTACTTAAACCTAAGATCTGAAACTACAAAAATTCTAGAAGATAACATTGAAAAAACCCTTTTAGACATTGGCTTAGGCAAGGACTTCATGACCAAGAACCCAAAAGCAAATGCAATAAAAACAAAGATAAATAGCTGGGACCTAATTAAACTAAAGAGTTTTTGCACAGCAAAAGTAACAGTCAGCAGAGTAAATAGACAACCCACAGAGTAGGAGAAAATCTTCACAATCTGTACATCTGACAAAGGACTAATAACCAGAATCTACAACCACCTCAATCAGTAAGGAAAAACCAATCAATCCTATCAAAAAGAGGGCTAAGGACATGAACAGACAACTCTCAAAAGAAGATATACAAATGGCCAATGAGCATATAAAAAAATGTTCAACATCATTAGCGATCAGGGAAATGTAAATCAAAACCACAATGTAATACCACCTTACTCCTGCAAAAATGGCCATAATCAAAAAACAGTAGATGTTGGCGTGGATGCAGTGAACACGGAACACTTCTACACTGCTGGTGGGAATGTAAACTAGTACAGCCACTATGGAAAACAGTGTGGAGATTCCTTAAAGAATGAAAAGTATAACTACCATTTGATCCAGCAATCACACTACTGGGTATCTACCAAGAAGAAAAGAAGACATTATTTCAAAAAAGATACTTGCACACACATGTTTATAGCAACACAATTCACAATTGCAAAATCATGGAACCAACCCAAATGCCCATCAATCAATGAGTGGATAAAGAAACTGTGTATATACATGATGGAATACTATTCAGCCATAAAAAAGAGTGATTTAACAGCATTTGCAGTGATCTGGATGCAACTGTAGACTATTATTCTAAGTGATATAACTCAGGAATGGAAAACAAAACATCATATGTTCACACTGATATGTGGGAGCTAAGTTATGAGTACACAAAGGCATAAGAATAATACAATGGACTTTGGGGACTTGGAGAGAAGAGTGGGAAGGGGCGAGCAATAAAAGACTATAAATATAGTATAGTGTATACATGGGTGATAGGTGCACCAAAGTCTCACGAATCACCACTAAAGAACTTACACATGTAACCAGACACCACCTGTGCCCCCAATAACTTACGAAAAAAAAGCATAAAATAAATTATAAAGTAAAATAAGTAAATAAATAAAAACAGTAAATCCTCTTGTCAGTTTAGATCCCTAAATGACTGTGTGGATCAGAAGATCCCATGCTGCATGCCCACCACCTTTTTCTCTATGTGAATTAAATTTTCATTGTGTTAACCTACAGAGACTTCTAGATTTGCCTATTATATTAGCTTGTGTTGCCTTAACCACTATGGACAGGTTTTGTTGGATATTACACACATAGGATCTTATGAAAAATGTGCAGACTCAGATGGGGAGAAAAGGGCTATTTAATAATTTTTCTTGTGTTACTTTACCAAGTAATACAATACTCCGTTGGAATAGGGGGTGACCTTGGGTATGTCCCAACTGGGAGTTTCACCTAGGAGTCAACTAGTTTCTTTTTCCAGTTAGTGAATGTGTTAGCCAAGATACTTTCAGGTGTGAGGATTATAAACCTAGCCAAATTGTTTCATGTAAAAAAAGTAATTATCTGAGAGCTTATAGATTTTCATCAAATTCTTGGGCAAGAAAATGAGCTTTGTACAAAGTAATTAGGATCCTTCAAGAACTGGGAAATTAATTGAAAGTTAATTAAATAAAAAATTAAGCTGCCGCCTCTGAAGTGTAGAGGTGTAGCTAGTATGTTGTTTCTGCATGTCCAGCTTATCCTCTCTCTCACCCCAGCTTCACCGCTTAGTCTTCATGGTCCAATAACTCAACAGTCACCATCAGGGAACAGCAGTCTCTGAGCTCAAATTCTAGATAGAATGAAAATGAATGAATCTGATAAAATTAAGATAATTGCTGATTCACTGGAGCCTTGTATACCAACCCTTACTTGTGTCTTGATTGTCTTTGGATTGCTGTTGTCGTATCTTCTAGGCTGATGAGTTTGGGCTAGAGAAGGCTGTATCACAAGACCCATACCCATGCATCGGGGAGTTTATCTTTAACATTAGGCAACATTGGGCATGTTTAGAAATATGACATTCAGCTGAGTTAACCTTTGGCTTGTGCTACTTGGGGAAGGAAAGACAGGAAACAAATGCTGCTAAATGGTTTTCTTACAGTATGACTTTCTGGTTTCTACCAAAGTTCCCTCAAACACCAATGGGAATAAGACAGTCCCTTGGAACATTATTATATCCTTCAACTAGGAGTTTTATTGTAGTTCTTCTAGGAACATAGCCAGCCAAGGATAAGCTACTTCTCTGATATAGCTATTCTATGAACAGGCACAGCTAAGATAAATACTGTGTAAAATTCAGTCTCTTGTGCACTATATTTGGCCAGAATTGCCCAAATTTTTAAGTGTGTTGATGACAACCATCTAATATTGATAATGGGTTATCACCATTTTTGCATGAATTAACAATTTAATAGAGTACAGATGTGGACAGAGAGGGTTGGACAAATATGCTAAAAGTCAACTTTTACATGGAAGTTTCCACTGCTCATTATCACTGTCAAATTATGCCTTGGGTTGACCCATTTTGAGAGTCACAGTTTTTCAAAATGGCAAACTCCCTGGAGGTTATTGGCAAAATTAAAGGTATTAAATTGCAGTGACCACTTCTTATATTTATTTGTATTTACTGTTCCCTTATAGCTAACTACACATATATTAGGCGCTATATTTTTTATATTCTTAATTCCTGGAATGCAACTCCCCCTTTTGTCTTGGCTCCTTGTTTCTTCCTTCAGTTGCAGATGGGTGCTCCTTTTACAAAACTCAGTTCCACACACTACGATTGTCCACCATCTCCTTCATGTTCTTTGAACAGATACAAACTCCTCAGTGTAATGCTTTATCCCTTCCATTCACTACTCATCTCCTTACTCCCATTTGTCTCTCGCTTCATCTCCTATGATCCTTGTACTCCAAACAATCCAAGATGCTTAATGCTTACCATGCCAATTTCTGTAGGTATTCCCTTTTATTTTTCTTTTCTTGAAAATTTTTTAACAGTTTCTAGAGGAGTGGGCTTACTTTGTGTCTCCAATGAGTTCATTGTAGAACTTTAAATGTCTAGTGGGTATCCAAACAGGAAGCTGATTTTCTCATGGTGAAACACAAGCAAAGTCTCTCCCATATTCCCATATTACTCTCTCTCCTGGAAGGTTCTTTTAGCATGTTGGTTAGATAACAAGTTAGGGGCAGGGAATATGCTATTTTGTATTTTAAAGACGTGGTTCAATTCCCAGTGCTTACATCTACTTTTTTGGAGAAAGTTACTTAAATTCCTTGAACTTTATCTGCCTTGCTTTAAAACTCAATGATAGAAACAATTTTGCTGGATGGCTTGGAGGTTATTAAATGAGGTCGTGTATGAAAAGGACTCAATATGCAAGCTTCTGTTCTTACTTTCCTGTGAGTCCTTTCTTATCCTCTCTGGTACCCAGGTCAAGTGTCACTATTTCTCCTTAATTTGCTCTTTCATTATTTTCTTTGTTGAGAAATTTATTTCATGTATATGCCTAGTTGTTTCCAAAAACAAAGGGCAATATAAGAACATTTCATTCTTTCCTATTACAATTTCCAGATATTAATTGCTAGGTACAATGGCTACGAACAGTCAACTCCGGGTTTGAATAGCAGCTACTACCATGGAAACTTAGGCATGGTTCTTAACTCGCCTGTGTCTCTTTTACTCATCTGTAAATGAGGGCAAAGTTAATATCCTAACTCATATGTTTTCTGTGAAGATAAAATGAGTTATGAACTTTAACATTATCCAGCACATAGTAAAGTCTAAAAAATATGCTGGCTATTACCATTGTCATTGTTAGTAATACTATTCCAGCCATGTTTATAACCAACAGTTACACTGCAACTACATAAGAACAATTCAACCAATATAAAAGAAATGCATGCATGTTATGCTGAATTGTATGAACAGCCTTATTGAGATTTATCTTACATATCCCAAATGTAAACACAAGGAGTATGATCGTCAAGAGTCTGCCCACATATAAATCTTAATCATTTTATGAAAGCACATCACAAAATGCCTGTACTAACATGAGAGTAATTGCAAATAAACCTAAAAGGGCATTAAACTACATTCACAGAAATAGCTTGGGAAAAGGCTTACGGATTCAATGGCAGTGTGTTCTATAAATCAATCACCCAGTATGACTGTGAAAGCGGAAGATGCATCTAATGTGAGGTAGGAAAACTATCTGAGAGATAAACAATTATAGGCCACATAAATATCAACATATGCTTCAAAGACATTGTCTTTCCTTTCCCCATAATATTTTATTATTTCATACCTTTCTCAACAAAAATAAGACTATTTCTTCATTTATAGGCACAAGAAAACATTTCTAGGCAGTTACAGAAATAAGCATTTATTTTTATTAGACATGATTAATCCAAAAAGCTATTTGAGTCAGCATAATGTTGGTAGCTATATAAAATAAATGCCCAAACTTGGGTGGCTTAACATAACAGTAGTTAATTCACCATTCTTGTAATAGTTCATTAATGATGTTCCTGACTCATGATCAGCTCTCTTCCCCGGTGTTTCCTTCTACTGTATGATGGTATCCCCATAGCCACAGATTTCCCTGCACTGCCTTCAATAAAGAGAAAAAGGGAACGTAGAGAATGGTAGAGACAGCACATCTTTTCTTCACCATCTTGTTCCTACAATGGTTTAATCTTTCTGCCCCTACTCAGTCAGTGAAAACTAGTCATATAGCCCCACCCAAATGCAAGGAGGTGGTGGTGGACGCTATGAATTCAATATCCTCTTAGAAAGCTATTTCCAATAGCTTTATACCAAACCACAGCAAACGGAATGCAAAGATAGGTGGGATCTGGGCTCCTTCTGTCATATTTAATTTGAGTGGATACACTGAAGGAGATACCTGCAAAATGAACTCAAGGGCCTTGCCAATTATTTAAAGATATTAGTTCTAATGGACAGAAACAAAGAGCAAGTGGATGGAATCCCCTAAAAAACTTTGGTATATCTTCCAAAAACTTCTGCTCCTCTGTACTCCACTCCACATCATTATAGGATACAGAGAGGGAATAGCCTTTGGACTTCACCTGGAATATGTATACTCTACTCCATTCTAAGAATCATGCTGCAGTTCAGCTGGGCTGCTGTAACAAAATACCATAAACTAGGTAGCTTATAAACAACGGAAATATCTTTCTCATAGTTCTGGAGGCTGGGAAGTTCAAGATCAAAGAACTGGCAGATTCTGTGTCTGGAGAAGGCCAATGTTTTGGTTCTTACAAGACATCTTAATGCTGAGTTCTCACGTGGCAGAAGAGGTTAGGTAACTCTCTAGGGTCACTTTTATAAGGGCACTAATCCCATTCATGAGGGTCTCATCCTTATGACTCAATTACCTCCCAAAAATCAAACCTCTTAATACTATCACCTAGGTATTTTAGGTCCTATATAGGGTTAAGATAGTAACATACAAATTTGGGGGAGATGCAAGCATGCAGACCATAGGAAATGAGATTTTAAAAAAATGATTTTAGAAAGAGTTAGGTTACCTTTCAAGACCTCTAGCAATTTTCTTTGGAAGATTTAGACTAATAATGATCAATAGAACAAATACGAGCAAATCTTTTAATGTGTTCAGATACCTTTTTGATTTTATATACAATGAAGTATTGAATAGAAACTTTTATAAAGACCTTTCTAGTTAAAAAAATCTGTGACTTAAACAATGGTAGGGGGAAAGGAGAAGGAGAGACAGTGCATAAACAAGTAGTAAATATTGTCTCTTTAGATGTGGTTCATTGATAGAAAAAGATAATTTTGCTTTGGAACTTTCAAAAAGTAAATCAGTTTCTCAGTCCTGTGTAGGTTTACTTTGTCCTACTGAAAAAGTATATTGATGAAACACTACTACATATACGTATATATATGTAAAAAGTAAAGTAGAGGTTCCTCTTCAAAGACTTTCCTCCCCATCTAATTAGGAATAAATAGTAACTTCTCTTAGAAGCAAAATGTATTCAAAGAACACTTGGACACAGGAAGGGGAACATCGCACACCGGGGCCTGTCATGGGGTGGGGGGAGTGGGGAGGGATAGCATTAGGAGATATACCTAATGTAAATGACGAGTTAATGGGTGCAGAACACCAACATGGCACATGTATACATATGTAACAAACCTGCACATTGTACACATGTACCCTAGAACTTAAAGTATAATTTAAAAAAAAGAAAAAAGAAAGTTCTAAGTTGCTAGTCAGAACAAGGACAGAATGTGAAGTCCCATTCCAGTCAATGGAAATCTGACACAGCAGTAAGGTGACAGGCCAGGTTATAAATGACCCTGTCTCCTTTGTTCGGTGTAGTCTCGTGGCAAAACGGCTGGCAAGTGTACCATTTCTGCAGAAAGTAAAAATGGCCTTGCTGAGGAAATTAAATTTATGTTCAAGTGCTATTTTTTATGGCACTAAGGAACAAGCATTTCTAACATATATAAATAAAACACAATTACTTATTATATAAAATAAACACCATTAATATATTCATGAACACAAACTCGAACCAGATGAATGACAATATTGCCAACAATCAAAAATTGACATCAACATCTAGAAGCATAAGTAATTTGTTCCTCTCTGTAGAAAAAATTGAGCTAACTCTTCCAAACCTAAACATAATCAATGTGATATTCCATATTAACCAATTAACATAGTAAAAAAAAACTTTAGAACAATATTTGTGTTAAATACTTTCAATTTTGAATACACAGAGCATAAATATGTAAATTAAAAATATTTGTTTGAGACTTCATATTTGGTTGACTTAGAGAGGGAATTCTATCTAATTATTTGGTCATTTTATAGAACTTTATGGAGCTAGTTTCCTAGAACTATAGATAGCCTAGGAAAAGAAAATGTAATATGACCAATCATCTCACATAGGCCAAAAGGCTGTTTCTGGATTTCAATAAAAAGGCATCTGAATTTACAAATGATAAAATTCTGCACGTGTTTATACACGTGTAAGTTAGAGATTGTCAAAGATAGCTCCAAGAAATTTTATTGGATCAGAGAGAGAAAACTGACCAAAGACTAACTGAATGCCTAAGAACTGAAAGCTACATATTATACAAAATATAACCTGTCTATAGATACTTGATGAATCCATCTTCTTGCTATATATGCTTCATTTGCCTAAGTAGATCATTTGCCTAAGTAGATTTGTAATTTGCAAATAAACAATAGAGATAGAGTGTGCTCTAGATCAAGAGATCATCCTGATATATGAAGAGGTGTCAAGTCCCAAGATAGTAAAGCATTAAACTACATCGATCATCCTAAAACATTGAGCCTCCATTTCTCCAGCTGGAAAATAAGATTTGGAAAATATTTCAGAGCTTAGCTCATCTAACTCAAACATTAAGATATTCTAAAGTAGATATACTCTAGATCTTTCATTTTTTAGAAGTATGGATTTTTTTATTTTTTAAATGCAATGATTTGCCACAATTCAATTTTGAAGAAAAAACATTGATTTGTTGAAAAGGCAGCTGTTGGGTATTTTTATCTGAGATTCACATGAAAATTATTTGTTTGGGAAAATACTACTAGATGCATAAAAAAAGTGAAATAACATATGAAGATGAAAACTTAAATGTCTCATATTTTTACAACCTAGAGATCACCATTGCATTACTTTGTATCTACTAATTTAGAATAGGTTAGTTGAAAAAAAGGATCATCTATAAAACAAAAGATATGTATAAATACAGGGGTAAACAGATTTCAGAGGTAATACTCATAACTATTGTAATTAAATGAACTAACTTCTCAAACATTCCCTTAAGCACTCTGGAAACCTTTATTTGCATAGAAACAACCCATATGTTAATTGAAACCATTACAATCTACTAATTTCAACAAGTTTCCTAGGAATCTATCACAGATAACACTTGCTTTGTTAGCCTAGCTTTTCATACTAAATTCTCTTGAAATGAACCTAATTTAATTTCTTTCAATATTTGCATTAATTCACACCACATACATATACAGACTTCCCCTACAAAGTCCAAATTAGTATGTTTGGTTGTACTGCAGAATGATTTAGAAAATTAAAGCAAATAAGAAAAAGAAAATGAGATTTTTAAAATCTGTAAAATTAATGAGGACATCTATGAGGACTACAGCAAAATCAAGCACTAAGTTACATTAATATTACAATCCAAATTCAAGTTAATAATGTGACAAAATATTATACTACTATTAAAAAGGAAATACTTAAGATTTTTCTGTTATTCCGCTATTTGAAAATGGGTACAAGAGTTTAACCAAATTTGGATGGTATAATAAATATAGGTAATACGGTACATAGAGTTTTTGGAGACCTCATAATGATCACGATGGTAAACAGACCTCAGAGAAATGAGTAGTTATCTTCCACAGTAACTACAACACCTGATTCACCTCTGAGCTGCTTCTCGCTTGCACAACTGCATATACTTATTCCACAAAGTGGAACTTTATTTAACAAAGATGATATATAATGTTTCGTGGTCCTAAATGTCTCAAAATGGAGTCACTTATGACAGGTAATTCAGCTTACAGTGAAATTGTTGACCTCAGAGTGAGAAGCGTATATATGGTGGACTAAGGTGATAAGCCAACACCGGCTGTGGCTAGGCACCCTGAAACCTGATGAGAAAGTGAAGCTAAGAGGCAGCTGAGGATAATAGCTATGGACACTCCCAGCCATTAAAAACTGCAAAGAAACTGACCATGGCCACGACGATTGTAGAAGCTCTGCCACTGAGAAGTCTGAGGCCTCCTTTCCAGAAACTGTTGCTGCCAGAAGCCGTGCTTGGGGAGAAGAGAAGGGACCTCCGCCCTGGCTGGAGTTCCAATGGAAAATCAGACCTGCTGGTTTTTCAGTCAGTGTGTTGGTCTCCGAAACTACTTGCTGTGTTTTTTTTCTCCCTCTATCTTATTACTGCCTGTGTTATTGAATATATTTGCATGATTGTTGATGTGTGAAGGCCTCACAATAAACTGTGAATTTGGAAGCATTTAATTGGCTACTGAGTCATAGGGAAACCTCCCATGTCCCCATATCTTCTACTAACCCTGTGGAGTTAGCACAACTAGGTTGATTCAAACTTGACATAGGAAAAGCCTAATATTTCTTCTGATCAATACTGAGAGGGCCATGAGTGTGTATATATTCAGTATATATTTAAAATATTTATCTTTAGGCTGAGTGCAGTGGTTCATGCCTGTAATCTCAGCACTTTGGGAGGACAAGGTAGGCAGATTGTTTGAGGCCAGGAGTTTGAGATCAGCCTGGTCAACATGGCGAAATCCTGTCTCTACCAGAAATACAAAAATTTGCTGGGTGTGGTGGTGCATGCCTGTAATCCCAGCTTCTTGAGAGGCTGAGGCACAAGAAATGCTTGATCCCGGGAGGCAGAGGTTGCAGTGAGCCAAGAGCATGCCACTACACTCCAGCCTGGGTGACAGAGTGAGACTCTGTCTTAAATATACATATTTTAAATATATATATGCGCAAAATGTTTTAATTCTTGATTTTCATAAGAGAGAAAATTGTTAGCCTGAGTCCCACAAAATGGTCTTCCACCTATGAAAGAACTGATTTGAAAAAGAACTTATTTGAAGAAGGATGCTGTAGCAACTTTTCCTCACCCAGCTTGTTTGGAAACTTAAGAGTAGTTATTGGTATTAACAGTCTTGAAAAAGCTGATTTCAAGCAGCAGCCCTGTCCTACTTTAAAATAAATAATAAAAGAGAGAGAGAGAGAAGAAGAAGAAGAAAATGAAGGAAGAAAATCCCAATAGATTGTTCGGTACATTAACTAGAACCCTAGAAAGTAAATTAAGACATCACCCAAAGGCAATACATTTGCATTTTATCTAAGCAAAAACAAATAAATAGCAAAAGGACACACAAAAAAAGACGGATACAAAAACCAGTAACTGAACTTGTACTTTGGGGTTATGATAAGATTTACACACTCATCTTAAGCAACAGGAAAACTGGAACATATATATATTCTAGGAAAACAAATTAGATGAGCCTTGCAATTTCCCCAGCTCATTGCCACTGCCTGGAGAGATTCTAGGGCATACCACCAGTAAGAGAAAACTAAGCAGAGCCTGGTGATCTTGTTGAAATGAAGAGTCAGAATTTGAGTTTCAGGGAACCCAAGGTGACCCTAATTTTGAGGACAGAAAACAGCAGCTTTGCTGTTAAGAGAAGAAGAATGGCAGGGAGAGAGAGAGAGAAAGAGAGTGGCAGACAGAGAGAGAGAGAGAGAGAGAGAGAGAGAGAGATATGAGAGAAAACCAGTAAGAAAAACACTTGATTAATTCCATATATGCAGAAAAGTTTTTGACGAAAATTTAATATTCAATTATGACTAAAAATAGAAGGAACAGAAGTGAATTTCGTCAACCTAATAAAGGACTTGTAAGAAATAATAATAGTTAATGGTGAAAGACTGAAATCTCTCCCACTTAGATAGGGACCAAGGCAAGGATGACTACTGTCATTATTTCAGTTTAACGTTGTACTTACCATTGTATCCCAGTGCACTCGGACAAGTAAACAAAAAAATTAGAGATACATATATAGCCATTTAAATTTTATCTTTTACGATATATAACATATATATCATAAAAATATATATAGCATATATATCATAAAAGATATATAGTATATATCATAAAAGATATGAGTTTTGTCTTTTATGATATATACATATCATAAATCCTATATATCATAAAAGATAAGATTAAAATGGCTTTATTTGAAGATGGTCTGTTTTGAAAATCTTAAGAAACCTAGAAAAAAAACTATAAGTTTATTATAGCAAATGATATAAGATCATATAGAAAAATCAAATGAACTTATATATGCTAGTAATTAAAAAATTGAAAATTAAAATGAAAATATTTATAATAGCAGCAAAATATAAGATAGTTGTAGCTTGAAGTATATGAAAGAACTATAGAATAAGTTATAAAATATAGATAAAATTACATAAATCCAATATACCATGCTCAATATTGTCACAGTAAGAGTTTGCTTAAATGATTTACACGTTCACTGTAATCCCAATCAAAATTTAAGAAAGAATTCTATAGAAATTGAAAAGCTCATTCTAAAATGTATATGGGAAAGTGAAGGGCCTGTAATAGCCATAACAATTTTGAAAAAGAAAAATAAAATTGAAGGACTTACATTAGCTTACTTCAAAACTTATTTTAAAGATGTAGTAATCAAGACAATGTGATATTCATGTAGAAACAGACATATAGATCAAAGGAACAAGACAATACACAAATAAAGCCTTTATACGAGGTCAATTCATTTTAAAAGAAGGCAATAAAGCAAAACAAGGATAACATTTGTAACAAATGATGCTGAAACAACTTGGTATCAATATAGAAAAAAATTAACTTCAGCCCTCACTGTACAACATACATAAAAATTGACAAACTGAATTATAGACATTAATGTAAAATTTAAACAGAAAATTTCTAGAGAAAAGAAGAACATTAAGCTAGATAATGATTTCCTAAATAGGACAAAAAAGAATAAAAGACAAACAGGGATAAATTAGACTTCAGCATTTTTAAAAATGCTTTTTGTACAGCATTGAAAAACTGAAAATAACAGCTACACCCTGGCAGAAAATATTTTGTAAAATATTTAACCAATAAATGATTTATATGGAGAATATATTAATATAAAGAGCTCTTATAATTCAATAATAAGATAACTAAAGTAAAACAAAAGGATTTGAATAGACATTTTACCAAAAAAATACATAAATGTAAATGCATGAAAATATTTTTAACATTAAGCCTAAGAAAAATGTAAATTAAAATGACAATGAAATAGCAATACACTCCAACTAGAATCATTAAAAAAAATAAAAATAAAAATGAAAATAAAAATAAAAAAAAAAACAAGAAAAACAAAAGATTAAGTGTCTTTGAGAATACTGACCAATTGGAATGCTAAAATACACTGGTTGAAATATATAAAATAATATAGTCACTTTGGAAAAGAATTCAGCAGTTTCTTATGAAGTTAAATACACATTTACCATAAAACCCAGTAACACACTACTAGCAGTTACCCAAGAGAAATTTAAGGCTTATGCCCACTGAAAGCCTTGTTCGTAAGTGTTTATAACCGTTTTATTCTTAATAACCCTCAGTGGGAAGAACCCAAATGCCCATAATCTAGGAAACAGACAAACTGTGATGTATCCAAACAAAAACATACTACTCAACAATAAAAAAAAAAAAAAAAACTACTGATACCTGCAATCACATGCATACATATCAAGAGCAATAAACGGAATAAAAGAAGCCAGACACAAAGATTACATACTCTTTTAAAATCTATTCATTGAGAAGGCAAAACTATAGCAATAGAAAGTTAACTAGTGGTCACAAAGGTCTGTGTGTATATATGGAGGTGGGAGGATTAAATTCAAAGAGGTACAACACAAATAAAATTGGGGTATAACGTAAGAGTTCTCTATCTTGATTTTGGTGAGTGGTAAATTAGATTTTTAAAACAAGAGGATTGTACACTTAAATTGATAAATTTTATATATAAATTATACCTCTAACAAAAACAGAAGAAAAAAAATCAATGCCTAAAAGTTAATTGTTCTGAAATGCTTACATTTGGGCAATTCTCAAGGAGTTCAATCAACAAACTATTGTATGGAACTTTTTCTGATACTACTGTGAAGCAGAGGACAGGGGAGAAGGGAAAAATAGTTTTTACCAGCATGGCATCTTTAAAAAACGGAAATGATCAAGCTCAAAGACAAATAATCACTGATTCATAAATACATTTTCAGTCCAAACATCAAATGTTACTTCTCTGTCATTCGAAAGCTTTACAATTAAACTCCTGGAACAAAGTATAAGCAAAATGAGAATTTCTGAACCAATGAGATGACTTTTTCCTAACATAATTTGTTATTTTATTACGTTATGACTCCCCAGTTCTGTGAAGACAGGCATCATCTTATCTTATGGCACAATTAAAAATTAATTAATGTAAATATATTTTACAGCTAAGATAATTAATTAGATTAGCTTTATTTAGTTTTTAAACTATTAAAGTCACCCATTGATGTAGAGATTATAGGTTGATCTACCAGGTCAGCTTCTCTTCCCATTTTCTTTATCTATGTGGAAATCTTTTAAAAATATTGTTCTGTCTAAAATCAATAGGTACTACTGCAGAATACAAGAAATATTTTGCACTTTAAAAGGCATTTTAAGTTGCTGACTTTATTTAGATCTCTAAAACCCTAAAACCAATATTTTAAATTACAAACATGGGGAGGTGGGAGAAAAGAAGAAAACATCCTGGTTACCCAATTCCTTTGGACACTTTATAATCAAGTCAACTTTTCCTAAGGATTCCTTCATCAGTAATTTGAGTTAAAAAGAAAAGGCAGTTCAAGATTCAATTGATAACATATGTTCCACAGCTGGATTCTCTTTAGGCTGGAGAAAAAGCTACCTAAGAAACAGAAAGACAGAAGTGATGGTTCTCATAGACTGTCATTTGGATTCAGTTTCACAATTTTTTTTTCTTACAGTTTGTGAGGAACTCTGCTGTCCTGCCTAGTTGAGCAGGAATTGTTATTCTTCTATTCATTAGACACCCACCACCTCAGGCCAACCATTATTTTCAACCAACCAATTATTCTCACAGGTTGTGGTGAGGATCAAACGAGAAAAGAGTTCGAGCATTTTTGTAAAATTAAAGCGCCATTCCTAAGAGACCTTTCTTTACAAGATGAAGCATTTGATTCTGCACAGCTTATATTGTAAATCCTGGTTTCCTCAATTGCAAATATCTCTAGGATTTTTACGTTTAATTCAAGCAGCGATCTCCAAACTCTAAAGAAAATGTGTATGTGTGTGTTTAATTAATGTATTAAATATATTATAATACCTATTTTAAAATATAAATTAAAAATCATGACCAAACTAAAATTATAATACTGTTACCCACAGTCCTGTGGAGCTTACACAATGTAAGCATATTTAACCAAGTATAAAACAAGTAGACTTCTGATTTCAAGACAACCACAAATTTTATTCAACTGGCATCTAATTGGTTTTGAATCAAACACTGTGGGGAAAGGAGGAATAATTTAAAAGTTGAACCTAACTATTACATCAAGACATTGCAAGTACTTCTCAATATGTGCATTTCCAAATCCTGACTGATGACCACATCAACCAACAGTATTCAATGCAGAAACATTCCTGTAAAATTACCTGTATTGTCAATTGGAGTAAACTTTTGTGGCTCCCACTTCCCTGCTTTTGTAGCATTTGTGTAATTATGGTTTAACTGAGGATTGTGACCTTTGAAAGTAAATGCATGGATTTATTTTTCAGCACTTTAGATTTTATTAAATATGCAATCTACTTGATCAATTACATAATTAAATTGTTTACATCAAGAGAAGTAACCCCAAGTCTAGGGTGACTACAGTTGATATAACATGGTTTAGAAGTGAAACTGTCACAGATTTAAATTTTGTTTCTATGCTAGGAAGCTGTATGACTTGGAGAGTCACTCAAGCTTTGCAAAGCCTGATTTCTTCACCTGCAAAAATGAGATTCTTATAGGGTGTTTACGAAGTCAACACTGAACAGTTTGATGTCTGTAAAGCTTTTGCTTCAGAACAGACTTTCATGTTAGTGATTTTATTCCCCCTCCATTAAAACAAGTCTTCTATTTTACAAAAGTTCATGAGCTCAATGGGAAATCTCAAAATTATGAATGTGTGGAACATGTAATTTGTACATATTCCATTGAATATGTGACTTTCCACAGACCTCCTTGTAGCCTTGTATCCTTCCAGTCTTACCCCTCCATTCATTACTGCCCCAGCAACAGGCGTGGTATTTTCTGTTCTCAAATATAGCCATGACACTTTCCTGATTAGAACTTTACAATGGCTGTCTATTGCTCCTGGAGTAGAAACAAAACTCTTTAATACGGCATGGTTTTTGCTTTGTCTGTCAACTTCCTCTGATAATAAACTAGGTTCCAGTTCCTTGAATAAGCCTTGCTCTCCACCCCTCCATGACAGGATCTTTGTACTAGCAGTTTACTTTGTTTGGGTACTCTCCATCTTCTCCCCGATCCATCCCTAATTAACTCTTTACTGTTAATCTGTTAGGTCTCAGCTCAAATACACTCTGAAAACATAAATTTACCCTGAATCCTGTGTCTATGTTGGCCTTCTTTTGCATAATTTTTCATAGAACCATAGAACCATGATTCCTTCCTCATGAACACTTTTCTCAGGATACAATTCTACTTTTATTTTTGTGGAATTATTTTATTAATAGCTGCCTCCCTCATTATATATACTGCATGTGATATGGTTTGGATTTGTCTCCCCACCCAAATCTCACCTTGAATTCTAATAATCTCCACATGTCAAGGGTAGGGCCAGGTGGAAACAATTGATTCATAGGGGCAGTCTCCACCATACTGCTCTCATGGTAGTGAATAAATCTTACAAGATCTGATGGTTTTATAAATGGGAGTTTCCCTGCACAAGGTCTCTTGCCTGCCATGTAAGATGTGACTTTGCTCCTCATTTGACTTCTGCCATGATTGTGAGGCTTCCCCAATCGTGCAGAATTGTGAGTCCATTAAATTCTTTCCTTTATAAATTACTCAGTCTTGGGTATTCAGCAGCAGCATAATAGACTAGTACAACGTGCTACATGAGCCCAATTATAGTATGTGGTTTGGCTCTACATTTATTTCAAGGAGAGCACAGGAATATAGTGAACACTCAGTAAACATTTGCTTAATGAACTAACGTGAGAGGAAAGAATGGACGTGAGTGAGATGTTTTGTTTCAACATTTTAATATTGATTGAATATAATTCATTTAATCTCTGAATGATAAATAACACTATGACAATTCACTTATGTAACTTCTAGAAATGCTTTATTTTTAACCAAGGAACAAATTCTTAAAGGAAAGAGATGGCATAAACACAAGAAAATAGAAGCAGAATTGATTGAAGCAGAAAATAGAATGCTGGTTACCAGGGGCTAAGGAAGTGTTCATCAAAAACATATGAAATTTCACGTAGGAAGAATAAGTTCAAAAGATCTATTGTACAGCATGGTGACTATAGTTAAGGTATTATAATCTTGAAAATTGCCAAGACAGATTTTAAGCCTTCATACCATAAACAATAAGTATGTCAGGTAGTGCGTATGTTTTTTTTTTTTTTTTTTTTTTTTTTTGAGGCGGAGTTTCGCTCTGTCTCCCAGGCTGGAGTGCAGTGGCCGGATCTCAGCTCACTGCAAGCTCCGCCTCCCGGGTTTACGCCATTCTCCTGCCTCAGCCTCCCGAGTAGCTGGGACTACAGGCGCCCGCCACCTCGCCCGGCTAGTTTTTTTTGTATTTTTTAGTAGAGACGGGGTTTCACCATGTTAGCCAGGATGGTCTCGATCTCCTGACCTCGTGATCCGCCCGTCTCGGCCTCCCAAAGTGCTGGGTAGTGCGTATGTTTTTAGCTTGATTTAACCATTCCACAATGCATATATGTGTCCCTATATAACATATCAAAACATTCGTGTTGCACAATATAAATAATTCTTGTCAATTAAAAATAAATTATGGGAAAAATGGGGAAGTAAAGCTTGTCTCTCTAAAGCTATAAATCTATTACTTTGAATTAAGCTAATAGGCCCCAGTAATGCTTCTTTTTTTTTTTTTTCTTTAAACATGACAACGTACACTTTCTTTGGTCAGCAAAGCAAAAATATAAATATCAATTTAGCATACATTTTAATTTACTATTATTTAATATGAACACTTCAGACACTAATTTTAATGACAAAGTACTGCTTGTGTACATTGTATTAACAGACAGAATTGCAACAAACAAGAAAAAATAAAAAATCTAAATATTTAATTCTCCAATGTCAGATGATAACCCAACTCTGAACTAGGTACTCCAACTTATTAAAAGGCCATGACTCAGTTATGCTTGGATAAGGACAAAGACAATTTTGAATACAATCTGTTACTTTGCTTATCTCCTATGCTTTCCAATGTATGTCAGAAATAATTAAAAATATAGGAAATCAAACTTTTAGAGAACTGTAATATTTTAAAAATTCAATGTGCAAATTTGACCTGTTCCATTTCATCACAATGTTGAACTGAGACTAAGAATTATTAATTATATGCATGTCAGAGGAAGTTATTTAACATCAAAATCTTCACATTGTCAATACCTAACATTACAAAAGTGTAGCTAAACAGAATTATAATAAAGCACCAGGCATCTAATGACATTAGTAGAATTGTGAAGTTGAGGTCTCACAGTAATTTTCAAAATAAAGAGATTTTTGAGGGCAAAACCATTCTTGGAATCAGTAACAAAACTCTTTGAAAGATTACTCAAGCTTTAGGATAATGCTGACCCAAAAATCTCTGCTAGGATCTGCATTAAACAATGAGTGAATGTTCTATTGAGGTCTTTATGTTACTAGTAGGGATTTAACTCTGAGTAGAATCCAGGACATTTGAACATTCCACAGTGCAGCAGCTTCCTGGAGTGTAAGGAATTCATGTCAAACACTAGACAACAGGGACCACTTATCCATTTATAACATAAGCCTTTTTAAATCCAATTCTGAAAATAGGACTGGCTGGAACTACAGAGTCCTAGAATTTTATTTTGACTTTGTCATTAATTTGCTGCGTGGCCTGGGGCAAGTCACTTCACCTCTTTCTCTTGGTTCCCACTGGTGAGAGAGATGGCAGTTGGACTATATGACTCCATTAAACCATTAAGCTCAATTTTGAAAGCAAACACATATTTCCTAGTGGCATGGTAGCTCTAACCATTCACACTGCATTTGGGTAACAATTCTAGTCTAGTAATATGTTTACTGTGTATAGCAAGCGTTGACAAACTTTTTCTGTAGAAAAGCCAGATTGTAAGATTGCAAAATATTTTCAGCTTTCAGGCCATACAGTCTGCATTACAACAGCTCAATTCTGTCACTACACAGCAAAAGCAGACATAGACAATACAACAATAAACTATTTTCCAACAAACTTTATTTAAAAAAGAAAAAACAGGTCATGGGCCAGATTTGACTCATACACTAAATTCTTCTGACCGTTGGCATATACCATTGCAACTATGACTATAGATTTTGGATAAGAAACCTCCCAACTCCATCCCTGGACCTGGCTAAATGGCTCACGTGTATTTAACAAATAACCCCCTTCCTGTTTTCAGTGTTTATTTTCTTATCCTTCATTTATTCTTTATTCATGTACAGCTCTGCCTTCTTTCTTTATAAGAACTACTCTATTGATCTTCAGCTTTGACTCTCCAGAATCTATTTAGAACACAGTTCATGGCAAAAATGTAATACTTGTTGAGAAGGACTGATGCCAAGGCTTTCATGTGAGATTCTCTTTTCCAGAAACTAAAGTGTTATCCATCAGAGAAGACCCTCTGGACCCTCAAAATTGCATCCATTCTTCTTCTCTTCATTTATCTCACTGCTTCTAGTACCACTCACTCACTTAACTCTCAGAGTAAACCTCTCAGAGACGACAGCTAGTTATCCACATGAACTGTCTAATGCCTCTTGAAGGGGGATGCCTCCTGTAAATAGCCTGGAAGTAACAAAACTACAAACCAGAAAATACAACACAACTGGCTGTTGCCAAATTCTCAAAAAGACAGGAAACAAAAGGAAGTTCTGAAAATGATGAGTTCATTGTCTCACTATCGTAACATTCAATTGCAAGCCAAATGCTAACAACTTTGTGTGGTTTCCCATGTTGAAGAAATGTTGGTATTTTGTTTAGAAGCCATAAACAATATGTAAGACTTTGGCACAAGTCTAGCTGAAGCTCAGCAGACTCTTTAACCTTGCCAACTACTCACATTTGTTACTTTACACATACCTGACAGCCCTGTTTAGAAATATATAAAACACTCATTTGACTCAACAGCAAACAAACAAAAACACACAAATAATCTGATTACTGAATGGACACAGAACCTGAATGAACATTTCCCAAAAAAGCATAACAATGGACAACAGAATATGAAAAGGCATTCAACATCATCACTTATCAGAGAAAGTCAATCCAAGCCAATATGAGATATTACCTCATACCTATTAGAATGACTATTATCAACAAAAGGTTAAGTGCTGGCAAAGATATGAAGAAAAGAGAACCCTTGTACACTGTTGATAAAAATGCAAATTGGTAAAGTTATGGTAGAAAATAGCAAAGTTTCTCCCAAAAAATGACATATAGAAGTATCATGTGACCCAGCAAATCCACTTCTGGGTATATATCCATAGAAAATGAAATCTGAAATTCAAAGAAATATCTATGATTCTGTGTGCATTGTAGCATTATTCATAATAACCAAAATATGGAAACAACCTAAATGTCCACTGACAGATGAATAATGAATATGTGACATACACAAATAATGGAATATTATTCAACCTTAAAAATGGAGATCTTGCTATCTGTGACAACATGGATAAACCTAGAGACATTATGTTGAGTGAAATAAACTAGACACAGAAAGACAAATAGTTTGTGGTATCACTTATATGCCAAATGTAAAATAGTAAAGCTCATAGAAGCCAAGAGTAAAATGGTGTTTAACAGAGGTTTGGAGAAGGAAATTGGATGATATTAGTCAAAGGGTACAAAGGCTTAGTTTTACAATACAATGAGTCCTGGAGATTTAATGCACAGCATTATTACCACAGTTAAAAATACTTTAGGGTCATTGCTTCCTCTTTCCTCTTCTTATCCTTAAAGAAAGAAATACTAGATGCTCTTCTATGCAAAGTGAGACCTTGCAATTTGACCTATTCTATCTTTGTCTGCGGCCCAGGCAAATGCAGAGGATTCAGCAACAGGTCTTATTAAGTGCCCATACCACAACATAAACGGAACTTCCAATGGAAGGCTGTCTGCCAAACATCTGATTAGACTACATACACTTTAATGTTATACCATGGAGATTTTGTACAATTTATTACAGCTGATACTAACAGCCCTAACATGTCAACTTATGAAATTCAACCTTGTAACATTTCATAGTCATGAGCAAGGTCAGGCTACAGTTCAAAAGCACACCACCTTTCCTCACATTAACACAGAATCTTCTACGGTAAAAGCAAGAAACAGCAATAGAAACAGGTCTCTGTGCCAATCATTCAGCAGTACCTATCAACAGAATAGAAATGAAATGCTTTAACTAATTTCACCTGTAAAGTTTCTGTCAAAAAATAGCGATTTTAAAAATGACCTGCAAATTGAGCAGGATAAAATAAACACCAAAGAAAGTTCAGGGACTAAGTGGGAAGAAATAAGGATCTCTGTGAGTGTGGGTAAACTTTACCAGGTGAAGTCCACTCTGAGAATATTTGGAACTTACTGTTGAAATTGCCCAGCCTCAGTCAGTGCAACTTAAGAAAGAATACTAAATGAAGAGATGAAAAATTGGCAAAAATTTCCATAGGAGGAAAAAAGCCATAGAAAAGATACTGAAATGGCTAAGAGCTAAGTTGTAAGTCTCTTAAATTGAAAATATGATCATTTGGAATTAGCAAGAAGTAACTAATAAATCGTCACTGTGGCTTTCTTTTCTATTATTCTGAAAGAACCATCTAATAAGTAGATTGGGAAGTGTTGAAAGCTGAGACACAATATTTAAACTTATTTTCTCATATTATAAAAATATAATCTGATGTAAAAATAATCTCAATGATAAGCAATAATAAAACATAAAGATCATCTCTCATTCCACCACCAGGGAACAATTCCATTAGCATTTTCCTTCAATCCATATTTTTAAGCATGTGAAACACAAAGCATTTCTGAATATCACGAAAGCTTTTGGTACAGAGTTTAGGTATCTCTCCATACAAATACAAATTGAACGGTCATACAGTAAGTGGATGCATGATTTGGTTAAATGACTCTCTGCAAAATATTGATTCATGGATCCAAGTCAGTCTGGAAGAAAAACTGAGAAGAATGTCCCCTGTATCACTGTGATCAGTATTTTTATCAGTGACTTGGATGATGATATGAATTGGTGGCTGCTTATAAGTAATTTCTAAAATAAGATGATGTCATATTTTTCCAAAATGTGTTGACTGCTTTGAGTGATGAGCTAAAGTAAATGAGATGACAGTTAATCAACATATAAAATGCAAAAGCTTGATCCAGGGTGGTGGTGCATGCCTGTATTCCCAGCTACTCAGGAGACTGAGGCGGGAAGATCACTTGAGCCCTGGATTTTGAGACCTGCCTGGGCAACACAGTAAGACTCCTCTGGGAGGCGGAGCAGGGTGGTGGCTAGGGAGCAAAGGCTTATATTTGAATTCTGAAAACCAACTGCAGAACTACTGAAGAGGGGATGTGGTTAAGCATTCATTCATTTTTAAAAAATTGATGCACAAAGGCAAAGGAATCATGCCAAGAGAACATCAGGTGCATTATCTGGGGGATGATCAGTCTGAAGACAAAAAGATTCAGAGAGGTCAGGAGAGATGCTCCATGGCAGAGCACTGCTTCTAACATTTTAATATGCACTATTTCTGCTTCTGGCCAAGGTGGAGCAACAAACACCAGATTATACTAGTTACACTTTCAAATGAAACAATTAAAAGCTGGAAAAAATATCTGAGAGAACATTTTCAAGACTTTAGATATCAGGCAATGAAGGACAGTGAACTCTAAAAGTCAAGAATGAATGGGGTGAGTCCTATGGTTGTCCCCAATTTGCTACATGGAAAGACTGTCTGAGCTGTGACACAAAGAGGAAACACAGGTGGAGCTCAGAAACTACATGCATTGGGGAGACAGAGCTGAAAGTTCACAAAGACCAAGGCAGCTAGAGTTCACAGGGCAGAATGCCATACACAAAGGGAAGTCCAAGAGAGAACTCTGAAGATCTTCATTAGGATGCCCCCCACTTCAATATATGGTTGAGCACTGGTCAGCTCCTGAGTGTGGGGTAACTGCCTGAAGCCAAGAAAGAATCACTTGAAAGTATTTGAGAGAACAATAGCAGGTCTCACAAAGCTGAAACTAGTTCCTGTTCCCCATAGCCCAAGTGGAAAACCTCATAATGTACGGAGCATTGGAGATAGTACTCAAAACTGTTTTCCTCTGAAGTGGAGCAAAACTTAATTCTTTGTTTAACACTGATCTAGTTCACCCGTCAAATCTCAAAAGATGAAAAAGGATGAAACTGTCTTTAAGTAACTTAAGTATATCGTAGAATAAAGCTCAAAAATACTTGCAAAAATATAAAAATATTTAGTAATCAACAAGGTAAAACTCATAATGCTCAACAATAAAAAATTATCAGACATAAAAAATGACCAATATTTGGGAGGAAAATAAATCATTTGAAATAAATCCAGGAGAAATATAGATATTAGAACAGTCAGAACTGCATTCCATATGATCAAGAAGCTAGAAACAAAATTATATGTTAAGGAGAGATACAAAAAAGTGTTTAAAAGATGAAAATATAACTGTTAGAGAGCAGAACTAAAATGCCAAAGGAAAAAAAAAATACTCCAGATTAAAAGTGTATTAGGCATTCCAGAAGAGAATATTGCTGAATTTGAAGATATAACTCTAGAAACGGTCCAAGAAAACACAGAGAAAAAGAAAGAATGGGGGAAATAAGCAAACGGAATGAGTGAGGTATGGAACAAAGGTCAGGCAGCCTCTTATAAAGCTAAGACTATTATATGGTCTGGTCTGATGACGTCGGAATAAAACCAAAGCTTATTTTCTATTCTCTCATTCAACATCAATCAACAAAGTATACGTGTGATCACCACGAAGTGTGTGGGGATTTCTCCCCACTAGCAAGCAAGCCTTTAATTCTGCAGTGGACACAAGCTTGTTGCTCCCACCCCTCCTCCAATTCAATTCCCGTGCTTTTACCTGTGTTTCTGACTGACTGGCTATAAATCAGAGCTCCCACAACCCCCTCCTTGGATTGGATTAATTTTCTGGAGCAGCTCACAGAAGTCAGGGAAACAGTTTCATTTGCTGGTTTATTATAAAAGATATTACAAAGGATACAGATCAAGGGATGCATAGGGCGAGGTATGGGAGGTAGGGAAGGGCAGTTTCCACATTCTTTCCAGGCATACCACCCTTCAGGAAACTCCATGTGCTCAGCTGTCTGAAAGCTCTCTGAATGCAGTCCTTTTGTGTTTTTTATGGAAGCTTCATTATGTAGGCAAGATTGGTTAAGTCATTGGCCACTGGTAATCAGCTAACCCTTCTGCCCCCTCCTTAGAGGCTAGCGGAAGGGGTTTAAAGTTCCACCTGTCTTGTGTTTTCCATGGTGACCAGCCCCCACCTCAATCTACCTAGGGGCTGCCAGCCATCAGTCAACACATTAGCATTCCAAAAAAGCACTTTGGAGATTCTGAGGATTTTAAGTGTTATATTCCAGGAATCAGGGAGGAAGACCAAATATGTATTTCACAATATCACAATTGAGTATTCTACTGTAGTTGTTTCCACAAAAGAAATGAAAACATATGTTCTTAAGAAGATCTGGACATAAATATTTATAACAGCTTCACTTGTAATAGAAATATACAAACAATACAAATGTTCAGCAAGCACTGAAAGAATAAACATATCGTGGTATGTTCATACAATGGAATACTATTAGCAATAAAAAGAAATTAGCTATTAATACATGCATCAGCAAAGGTCGCACTCAAAAGCGAAAGAACCAACGTTATTTTTTGAAAGTAAGTGTTGTGTAATTTCATTTATTTTTAAAACTAGAAGATGCAAATTAATTTGTAGCAGAATATGGATCAGTGGTTGCCTGGGAATGGGAAGGTGGAAGGAGTCAGGAGAATTAGAGGGAGACAGGAGGAAGCACTTGGCAGTGATGATATGCTTGTTATCTTGATTGTGGTGATATGTATACACCTAAGAATCAAGATAAACCTTTATTAAAGTGTTAACTTTATTTGTGCTTAATTTTACATGGACTTGATAAAACTGGTTGAAAATTTTTAACATGCAATCACTACATCAATTTTTTGTTTGTTTGTTTTTTGTTTCCACGAAAGAAATGAAAACATATGTTCTTAAGAAGACCTGGACATAAATATTTATAACAGCTTCACTTGTAATAGAAATATACAAACAATACAAATGTTCAGCAAGCACTGAAAGAATAAACATATCGTGGTATGTTCATACAATGGAATACTATTAACAATAAAAAGAAATTAGCTATTAATACATGCATCAGCAAAGGTCACACTCAAAAGCGAAAGAACCAACATTATTTTTTGAAAGTACGTGTTGTGTAATTTCATTTATTTTTAAAACTAGAAGATGCAAATTAATTTGTAGCAGAATATGGATCAGTGGTTGCCTGGGAATGGGAAGGTGGAAGGAGTCAGGAGAATTAGAGGGAGACAGGAGGAAGCACTTGGCAGTGATGATATGCTTGTTGTCTTGATTGTGGTGATATGCATACACCTAAGAATCAAGATAAACCTTTATTAAAGTGTTAACTTTATTTGTGCTTAATTTTACATGGACTTGATAAAACTGGTTGAAAATTTTTAACATGCAATCACTACATCAATTTTTTGTTTGTTTGTTTTTTGAGACAGGGTCTTACTCTGTCACCCAGGCTGAAGTGCAGTGGCTGGATCATGGCTCTCAGCCTTAACCTCTCAGGTACAGCTGATCCTCCCACATCAGCGTCTTGAGTAGCTGGGACTACAGGTGCACACCACCACACCTAGGTAATTTTGTTTGTTTGTTTTTGTAGATACTGGGTTTCACTGTTTTGCCCAGGCTGTTCTTGAACTCCTGAGCTCATGTAATCCACCGACCTTGGCCTCCCAAAGTGCTGGGATTACAGGCATGAGCCTCTGCACCTGGCCTGACCTCATCATTTTTTTAAATGAATATTCTGAGTCAGGAACCTGGAGTGGCACTTAAGGATCTACATTTCTAACATGCTGCCAGCAAGGCCCATCCTGCTGGTCCCAAGACATACCTGTAAGTAGCAAAGGACCAGATTCATACTTGGACTCCTAGACAACAGGAGTAGGCAATACATTTAAGAATTTACAGAGACAGGCCAGGCGTGGTGGCTCACGCCTGTAATCCTAGCACTTGGGGAGGCTGAGGCGAGCGGATCACGAAGTCAGGAGATGGAGACCATCCTGGCTAACACGGTAAAACTCCATCTCTACTAAAAATACAAAAAAATTAGCCGGGCGTGGTGGCAGGCACCTGTAGTCTCACCTACTCGGGAGGCTGAGGTAGGAGAATCGTTTGAACCCAGGAGGCAGAGGTTGTAGTGAGCTGATATTGTGCCACTGCACTCCAGCCTGAGGGACAGAGCGAGACTCCATCTCAAAAAAAAAAAAAAAAAAAAAAAAAAAAGGTTTACGGAGATAGGCAAGGGTCTCATCATGAAACACACTCCGCCATGGAGCAGTGAGGTTTCTGTTAACAAGAGGTGTTATCAGTGTTCAGCTATGTTGTAGAGGGGCTGGAACTAGAACATTTCTAAGCTAAAATCTGATGATTCACTAAATTTGAACTTCAAGTAAATGTGTTATATAAACTGGCAGTCTTGGAATGGGGCCCTGCAAAGGGTATGCTGGCTTAGTGAGAACTACACAAAGGCTGTGGGCTATGGTATAACCTAACTAATGAGAAAAATACTGACCATTTCTCCAACAGATAATTGTCAAGCAATTGCTAGGTGCGGGGTACAAAAGATACAGTTTTGAACTCGGCAAAAGTCATCATTTTTAAAATGCCATTGTTTTGTTTTAAAAATGCTAAGGAAATTAGATACGTGCTCCTACTCATAAACATTCTAAAACATTGAAATGGGAAATAACCAGTCTACCATTCACAAGAGCCACATAGCTACAAAAAACTGATCGGCAATAACAGATCAAATCCATCGTTGGTGGAGCAGAGTCTCATTAATCTAGGGATTCTGAGAGACTTTTTTTTTTCTCAGTTACTCTGCCAGAATATTGTAAGAATGATATTTTCCCTGAACCGCATTTTAGCTTTGTATTGATTGACACTCCCTAGATGGAAATTATGGGTCCTTTGATTTTTCTTATCAGGGCACATCCAATATTGTACATGTAACATGCATTTGATACACTGTCATATTCATAAGCAAAATGATGCCACTACAGGCTTATTAGCATATGCATTGCTCTAATCCCTTGAAAGGGAATAAGCTGTCACAAATGCTCAGGATAAGGGAGGTTACTTTTTACCCCTGTGCACTTCATTAGAAGAATAAAGACATAAATAGAATTTCTTAATCCGTGATACCTGCCACAAAACATTAAAAATTTTTTTTTAAACTTTCTCATTTAAGACTAAGCCAATTTTCTCCATATCATCTGCCTTGCTATATGGTTAGGCTAGTGACAGGAATTCAGAAGTCAGGTTTTCTCCAAGTTTTTCTTGACAACTTATTCTTTCTTGAAAGGAACCGTGCACACTCCACAATCACAGGCTTGTAAGAAACTCAGCAAGCTCAGCTAGGTTGTTTGAGATCATTTTCTGAGTCTCAAACTAAAAGTTTTTGCTTTATTATTATTTTTTAAACATGAGGTAGTAGGTATAAAACAGTGGTCCTCAAACTTGACCATGCATCAGGATGGCCTGAATAACTTATTGAACCCCAGGGTTCCACTCCCCAAGTTTCAAATTCAGTAGGTCTGGGATGGAGCCTGAGAATTTGCATATGTAGTTTCCAGGAGATAATTACGTTGCTGCCCTCTGATGACCCCACTTTGAAAAACCCATCAGCATAAAGGTTAAGTACACGGGTATTATAATTTTTTTTTAAAAGGGTTGGAATCTTTATTTACTAACTTATGAGTTGTTTACAAGCCCCTTGAAAAACTTATTAAAATTCTAAGTCTCACCTGCCTCAGCTTTCTCATCGGTAAAATAAAATAATTGTATCAATCTCTTTTTACCATTCACAGCATTAGAACAATGCTTGTAACAAATGTATCATTTGTGTGGCAGGCTCCAGGCACCAAATAAACATTGCCGAACACATCATCATGAAAGTAATTGCAGTAATAGACTCATGTAGGTAGCATCCTTTTGGAAAGGGTATCCTAGGTCTTGTTATCCAGTGAGTATTTTCCTGGCTCTTCCTTCCTTATCCATGACCTCTGATCCTTAAAGCTAAGGATTTTCGTGGGCAGCCGCTAAGTCAATGAACTTTGCCTTTGCTGTCTCTCATCTGTTGATAAAATCTGCCTGAGTTCGGATCCAAGAGAAAGGGAAAGTGGAATCAGGCAAGTCTGTGGATAATTTGTAGGATACCAGGGATTTTCAGGGTAGAGCAAGAATCCTGATTCTTAAGAAGTCTGGTTAATAAGGCTATGTGTTAATGAATATCTTGGAAGCTGCCTTCTTGGTTAGCTGTAGAAGAGAAGGTGCTTGAACAGAGATCTTTCCTGAATATACTTCAAGAGAGTTTACGACTTTAAAAAGAATACCTTCAATCACTTTGTAAGGGTACTAGGCATCAGCTTGGTCTCTGAGGTTGGAGCTACGATTCCACTGCAATGGACTAACCTTTCTTCAGTCAATAGAGGGGTCTCTATACATGAGAAGAAAACTTTTATTCATTTGAATGTCCTTTTTATTGACTGAAATGATGCTATTTATTATAATTCATCAGAAGAAAAAAGCTACCTCTTTAATATGGAAAGCAATTAGACTATTTAAATTATTATAGAAGTTGAGTACTTTATGTTTAGAATACATTTCCATGTTTATGAGCTCTCAGCTTATTATTTAATAACTAGAGACTTGGAAATCTGCTCAGAGTATAATTTCCCCTTTGTGGTTTCTATGACTACTCTCTCCTTTTATTTTATGAACACATTGTAGTCAGATGTGTGTCTGTTGCTGCAGTAACAGGTTCTATTTCTTGAGGAAATTAAAATATTTGTACCAAATACATTTTCCTTGTTCCTACAGGCATTTAGCACACTATCAAATCCATCACATGCTTGTTGGTTCCTTCCTTCAATCAGACATGGTATATTTAAAGTTCTTTGCAGTTCTTCAAGAGGTGTGGAAAAATATTTTGTATCTCTGTAGAAAAGCACCTCAGTCCAATTAAAGTGAGAAAAGTAATGACTAATGTTCGAGGAGCACTTCCTATGTGCCCTTTACATACATTCACTCACTTAATTCTTAAAACAATTCTGGATGCAGTGTCATTATTCTTGTTTTTAAGATGAGGAAACAGAGCCACAAGCAGATTAAGTACTGTGTCCACAGGTATACTGCTAATAAGTGATACAGCTAGGTTCTAATCCTATGTAATCTAGCATCCTGATTCTTTCCTAACTTTGGAATGTATTTAATGTATTAAAAGTAACAACAAAAGCCAAAATTACTTTTGCACTGACCTAATATAATGTGTATTTCTTCCAAACTGACAAACATGTCCTTTTTCTAAATGAAGCTAATGGAAAGCCCATTAGCAGGCAGTCAGTTGGTTGGGTCAGCTGGTATACTACAAATAAAATCACTGAAAAACTCATATAGTTGTTTAAATATTTCTAAAAATTAACCCAAGGCCAAAGGTATTCCTAAGTATTTGATGAAGTATTATTAGAAACATTAATAAATATTTCAATGTCCTAAGACACTCATCTCTTGACACAAATGGAGAAATCAAAGATTCAAGACAGACTACTCATCCATTAATCACTCATTATGTCTTGCCCTCTTCTTTGCACAAATTGCCGGGACAGGGTGGCCAGAACCATTTTGAAGATGGAGCAACTTGAAACACAGGCTAATAGTTCATGATTTGCTTGAATCTTATTCAGAAGTTGTGACTGAGTTTCTAACTGCTACAATAGTTAGGGGGATATAAAGCAAGAAAGACATTCCTAAGTTTTTAGAAAACCAGTGCTTTAAAACTGCAAAACTGTCATGCACTAGCAAAGAAAATAAAATTTTATATAATTTCTGTGTTAAACTGGGGACCCTTTCTATTCAATCAGTGAAACTGAAGCATATATAATTTTAACCAAAAAAACCCACACCAAATAAAATGTCAATTTCACAGTTAAATTAGCTATTCATTGAATTATAGTTGCATTATACACCATCTTTCCCCCTCCTTAGACGATATTTTTAATGAATCAGATGTAAGTACTGGAGATTCTATAATCCCATGTGAGCTTGGTTGTCTAGATGTGATTCTCAAGATGATGACCCTCCATATCTTTCTCCATTTTCAAAATTACTGTTCATGCCATCGTCAAACAGAGACATATGAGGCACATCCCCACCCCACAAAGCCAGTAGAGTAAGCTCACTCCCGTAAGTCAAATTAGCTGTAGAAGTTATATTTTAATTTCCTTATTCTGTAGGATGTTTCTTATTCTTTCCTCTTTTCTTCAGTCTACTTCAAATTATTGGCCATGATTCATTTATCAGCCTCTCTTTTATCTCTCCTTTACAGAATTTTTATTATACAATTAATGACTCATAATGTCATAACCTCTATAGTGTAGGCTGTAAGAACAATTGGTTTGAAGTCTGCAAGATATACATTTATGTCTCTGCTTTGTCCTTCTCCAGTTCCCTGACCTTAAGCAAGTTAATTTATCTCTCTCAGTCTCAGTCTTATTCTCATTGGCAAAATGGGAGTAATACAAACACTATCATTTGTTGTCAATAATAAACAAAATGCTGCATGCCATAACTTTAGCAACAGAGCCTGGCACATAGTATATGCTCAATAAAGGTTAGCAAAGATAAAATACCAATTTAAGTTTAAGCCGCATTTGTGTCTTAGCTGCGCTAAAGGTGCCCATAAATATTTCTAAGATGTAGGGGCTGAGAAGGGAAGGTAACTCTGAGACTTGTCTCTGAGATGTCCCCAAATCTTTGATACATTCTCATATAAGCCACATTTGTGTCTTAGCTGGGTTAAAAGTGCCTGTGAATATTTAGAAAACGTGGGGGCTGAGAAGGTAACTCTGGGATTTGTCTTTGAGATGTTCCCAAATCTTTGATACATTCTCATATAAGCCACATTTGTGTCTTAGCTGGGCTAAACGTGCCCATGAATATTTCTAAGACATGGGGGCTGAGAAGGTAACTCTGGGACTTGTCTCTGAAATGTACCCAAATCTTTGATACATTCCCATTTTCACTTGTCTATAGGCTCAATGGAAGACAGATCATCATTGTGGTCTGATATCTCTTTAAATTGTATGTAAAAGGAAGTATGTCATTCAAATTGTTTATTTCAGATAGCCACCCCTCATGTGCAGCTCTTTGTAGAGACCTCAAAATAGTATTCTCACTTTTAAAAATTTCAGTCTTGCTCCTTCTGTATTGAAATAGCATTCTCTATTCTCTATTTTCCCTTGTGCCTTTTATACTTTCCCTACTCTCACATGACTATATTTTATTTCAGCAAAAAAATTCTAAAGTACTGACTAAATCACCTGAAATATTCTCTTTCCTAATTGAGCAGCAAGAAACCCTAATTTGGCTTCTTTGCTTCCATTTTTGCTGCAGCCATTTCAGTAGACAAGAGCGCTGGTGTCTCAGGCAGTGCACATCTCTGATTTCACAGAGAAATACTTTGTCAAGAAGCAGCCCTCCCTTTCCTACCACAGGGTAAACCAACAGTGCTTGGGGGTGCAGCTGCTTAGTCCCAAAGAGGTAGCCAGTGCAAAGATGTATACCTCCACCTGTTCTTCCAGACCTGGCCCACCCCATATCCACAGGCTTCCCCAAGAACCTAGAAAAGGTCAAATCTCATGAAGCCATGTTCTTTGTGCAAGCCTGACTCATCTAGGCCTTCATTTCGGGATCCTTCTTCTTTCTCTAGGGTCTGACCCTTTCTGAAAGTCTGAGACATCCTTCTCCACACTGCCACCCTGTCCTGGAACTACCATTGCAACACTTTCCCTCCTGAGCTAGTGGAGCCTGGAAGGACAGGGAATTGACACAACTCTAACTGTGTCCAGCTGACATGGATTGCACCAGTCACTCTTTAATTGCTTTGGGTTCCAGTAACAATACACAGCTCATGTGACGCCTTACTGATCTTTATCACAAATATCTGTTCTTGGTTCCTGAGTCTCTACTTGCCAAAGCTGAGAAAAAATCATAATTTTTGATGTGACTTATAGTTCTCAAATTACATGACTACTACAGTCTGGAAAAAAGTAATAATGAAGTTCACATGTATATGTGTACATGTATATATGTATGTATGTATATACACACAAACATATGTATGAAATTGCTTTATCATAAGGTAGCTGTAAATCAAGTAGCAATACTTCTATTGGTGGGAGTTACCCTCTAGTAAATGCTTTGGGAGGAGTGGTTCTTTTTGATAATTCAGATGTAGCCCAAATATTTCAGTAGTTTAAAACTGTTCCTCCCAAAGTTGGTTAATTATCAGAATCACCTGGGGTAGCTTCTGATAAACACAGATTTTTTAATCCCCATCAGAGACCTATTAAACTTCTGGGGATGGGATCAGAAAAGCTGTGTTTCCTCAAAATGTTTAAAGTGACTTGGGCAATGAGAGCAATTTAGGAACAAAAGATTAATGATGGAATGAGATCATTCAAGGAACCTAGTATAATCTTACCCAGAGGATATTTTTTCCCTTAGCCTACTCTTGACCAGTTTCTATATTCTTTGTATGGCTCTTCAGATTTGAAAGGTGTCTATAATCAGTTCCATGATGGCCATTAAACGAAAGAGTCATACCACAAGACCTGTAATTGGTGCTCAGGCACAGCTGCAGACAATTGCACTTCAATATTTGAACCAATGTCCTATTGTACCTGTAACATAAGGCAATTCCCAGAAGGAAAGAATCCCAGAAACATAATAAATCAGCAAATGAATACTACCTTAGTCCTCTTCTTCACTTTCACACCCTTGAGTCACTTTCCCCTGAGACCTTCTACTAGGGTGACCAACTGTCCCCAGTTTCCTGGAATTGGGGAGTTTCCCAGGATGTGGGATTTTGAATGATAAAGTCAAGACATCCTGTTCAAACTGGGATGGTTAGCCACCCTATTCTGCTTACTGTTTTTTAGGCATAGAGAAAGGAGACTAAGAGACTTGGGAAAGTAAGAAGAAATTAGTTTGACCATAAGAAGGCCACTTGCAGCTTTAGGGGGAAAACACCTTTCATAAACATTTTGTAAGTGGCTAGGTTTGGAAGGAAGCAGGTTTCAAGAAGAATGAACTTGGGAATATAGATGTTGAGCATGAGAAGTTTTACGGTTATATTTTGAACGTGTTTTTATAAATGTTGTTTTTGATGTTTATCCCTTAATAGTAACACAAAACAGAGAAAACTTGATTTTAGGTTTTTCATATTATATTTTAATAAATCAAAATAATTTTCAATATATTGTGAGTTGAATAGCATAATCCTGAATTCATGTCCACCTGGACTCCATTTAGATTGTGACCCTATTTGAATATTGGGTCTTTGCAGATATAATCCGTTATGATGAGGTTATACTAAATTAAGGTGGGCCTTAAATTCAAGCACTGCTGTCCTTAGAAAAGAAGACACAGATATATAGACACACTGAAGGGTGAAAGTGAAGTGAAGACAGAGGCAGAAATTGGAGCGATGCATTTATAAATCAAGGAACACCAAAGACTGTGGCAACCTCCAGAAGCCAAGGAGAGGTATGAAACAGATTCTCCCTGAGAGCCTCCAAAGGACCCATCCCTATTGGTGACTTGATTTCAGACTTCCAGCCTCAAGAATTTACAGAAAATACAGTTCCACTCAGTTTTTGGTGATTTGTTATGGCAGTCCTTGAGCACTAATAAACCTTAGAATTGGGTAAGTTAAAGGACATTAGAAAGGCTCCTGGAGTAAGAGGTCAGAAGTCTAAATTCTAATCCCAGGTTTGTCTTTGACTCAATTGATGTCTTGGAATATGTTACATAGTAGATTCTAATTTCCTTGAGAAGTTAGAGAATGAACTAGAACTAGAAGATTGTCAGAGAATCCCCTTCCCTCCCATAATCTATGGTCTGAGTAAAAATTAATGTACTTTTCTTATTTGTGTATTATCATTGTGTGTATTGTTTTACTAGTCACTTCCTAGGACAAACTCATGCCATAGTATCTTCCAGCAATTTGAGGCCCTAAAGACTTATTAGATCCTATCTGGGGGAAAAAAAAAATACCCCGGGAAATTAGATGTAAAACATGGTTAGGGAAATTATCTTTGCTTGATGTGAAGAGAGGATCTGTCTCCAAGTATACTTCTGGCTGATTTTCTCCTAAGCACAAAAACAATAACAACAACTAACATTTATTGGACACGTATTAGGTCCTACGCTAAGTGCTTTTTATATATTATTTCCTTTAATCCTCACATAACCTTATGAAATTATAGTTAAATATAAAGTTGTCTACCTATACTTCTTACATCTAGCCAAATTACTCACAGGATAAATTTCAGAGCATATAAGAACAGTTCGGGCTGAAAGCCACACTTTCCCACAGCTACTTAATCAGTTATGCATTTGGGGAAGAAGTATAGATTCTACGTTCCTCTCCAGCAGAAGGCTTACATACGTTTTAGATAGCAAAATCATCACTGAAAGTATGACAGCATATTGTTCCACAAGCTGGCTTACCAAATTAACTTCCATAGGGGCTGATATCTATGTGAGATGTCTTTGACATGTTTTAGGATATTAGGCACTTCACATGTAATATTAATCTACAAATCCTTCCCTTGGACATAAAAGCATTGACTGTCATTTCCCTTAATGCCTGATCAATGTTAGAGGACAGGTAGGTTAATGAATAGGGCACAGGTCAGAAGACTGTGTTAGCATTCATAGTTGAGTTTTCTTGGCCAAGTCACGAAGTTCTCTGTGTTGGTGTGATTTATTTTCATATATATTTACTAAATGCCTGTTTGTGCTTGGCCTTGTGCTACATAGCAGGGACAAAGTAGTGAACAAAATCAAATCACAGCATATGTTCTACATGGGACATAGAAATTACACAAAGTCATCTACGAATATGTTGTTAACACCTGAACATACAATCAACACACAACAGTAGCAATGACAAGTGTAATAAAAAAATGTATCTGGAGTAACGTCATGAAAAAGTATTTGCAGGCCAGGTTTTAATGGGATTCAAGGAAGGTCACTGTGGGGACATGAAGGCAGCATCTGAACTAAATCAAGGGAAATGAACCCTAAGCCCACAAAAGAGAATTTCAAGGGAATTTTAGGTGTGAAGAGACTTAGTATTTTGATTGTAGTAAAAGACAGCAAACATACTGAGTATAAAACAAGGAGAGAAAGGCATGAGATGAAGGGACTGGATTTTATCCTGAGTTATAATTGGCAAATATTGAAAGCTTTACATTTGTAAAATGAGGAGAGCGGTATTTATTTCACACTTTTTTCTACCTAAGGAATAATGTGACAGTGTTTATGAATATGATTTATACAATTGTCAAAGTATTTCTTGCTACAAACGTATTTTTTCAATAAGTAGAGCACATACTTTATTCTCTCAGCTATTCCAAGATTTGTCTAAGGAGGAGCAAGACAGGAGGATGCTTTAACATTACACTTCAAGAGAGCCAAAGTTTTAGTAAACTTAATTCTGAATCATTTGCTTTTAAATAATAGATGTTAGACAATTTTATGACAGACATATTAATTATTCATTCAGATAATTTAAATGAAAAGTTATACTATATAATTTTCTATTACATTTCAATAAGACCGCAAGGAATCCATTAAATTCCAAATCATTATCATTCATTTTCATTAAGATACATGGACACCAAATAAATGCATTCCATCTCCTAAAGCCAGCGATTTCCAGGATCCACTTGATCAAATTACTGTGAATAACGAGCCAGGTCTCAGATTGTGCCCTTCATAAATAACAGCTTTTGAATCAGAAGGCCAGCCTATACTTACATTGTTACATTGGTACTCTGTTAGTTCACTATTTTTAAACACTGTTACTCAGGTATAATTGAAATCCAACAAACTTCACATATTTAAACTATTCAATCCAGTGAATTTTGATTTATATGTATATCTGTGAGAAAATCACCAAAATCAAGATAATGAATATATCTCCCACCCCCAAAGGTTTCTAGGGGCTCTTTGGAATACTCACATCCCACCATGTCTTACGTCATCATTTCCTGCAACCTTCTGACACACACATACAAACCCATAAAGCCACCATTAATCTGCTTTCTGTCACTATAGATTAGATTGCATTTTCTAAAGTTTTATAGAAATGGCATGATAGAGTGTACTCCTTTTTCATATGTATTTTTTTTTTTTTTTTTTGAGACGGAGTCTCACTCTGTCGCCCAGGCTGGAGTGCAGTGGGCGGATCTCAGCTCACTGCAAGCTCCGCCTCCTGGGTTCACGCCATTCTCCGGCCTCAGCCTCCCGAGTAGCTGGGACTACAGGCGCCCGCCACCTCGCCCGGCTAGTTTTTTGTATTTCTTAATAGAGACGGGGTTTCACCGTGTTAGCCAGGATGGTTTCGATCTCCTGACCTCGTGATCCGCCCGTCTCGGCCTCCCAAAGTGCTGGGATTACAGGCTTGAGCCACCGCGCCCGGCCTGTATTTTTTTTTCATTCAGTATTATCTTAATATTCCTCAATGCTGATGTTTGCCTTGAGAGTCTATTCTTTTTCATTGCTGGGTATATTTTATCTATGGACACACCATCATATGTTTATTCATTTACCCGTTGGTGGATATTTCGATTGTCTCCAGTATTTGGCTACTGCAAGTAAAACTGCTATGAACATTTGGTACAAGTTTTTATTTACATGTATACTTTCTTTCCTCTAGGATAAAAACCTAGAAGTGGAATGAATGCTTAGATATCATTATATGTAAAGGTATAATGTTTTCTAATTGCAGTAAAATATATATAACATTTATAATTGTAATTCCTTAAAGAGTATAGTTCAGTAGTATTAAGCATGTTAGCACTATTGTGTAACCATCACAGCATCTATCTACATAACTTTTTCATCTTCCTGAACTGAAATGCTGTGCTCATTAAAAATAACTCCTCATTCCTCTCTCCCTACCTCCAGCCTCTGGCAACTATCATTCAACTTTCTGTCACTATGAATTAGACCACTCTAGGTATTACATATAAGTGGAATCATACAACATTTGTCCTTTTGTAGCTGGCTTATTTCCCTTTGCAGGGTATTTCAAGGTTCATTTGTGTTGTAGCATGTCTCTGAATTTCATTCCTTTTTAGACTGAAGAATATTTCATTGCATAGAACACATTTTGTCTATCCATCAATTGACATTTTTATTGTTTTCATCCTTTGACTATTGTGAATATTGCTGCCATCAACACTGTTGTACAAATACCTGCTTGAGTCCCTGCCATCAATTCTTTTGGATATGTATCCAGAAGTGTAACTGCTTAATCATGGTTTTTTGTTTTGTTTTGTTTTTTTTTTTTTTTTTTTTTTTTTTTTTTTTTTTTTTTTGAGACAGTCTCACTGTCGCCCAGGCTGGAGTGCAATGGCGAGATCCCAGCTCACTGCAACCTCTGCCTCCCAGGTTCAAGCGATTCTCCTGCCTCAGCCTCCCAAGTAGCTAGAATTACAAGCATGTGCCACCACAACAAACTAATTTTTGTATTTTCAGTTGAGACAGGGTTTCACCATGTTAGCCAGGCTTGTCTTGAACTCCCAACCTCAGGTGATCCGCCCTCCTTGGCCTCCCAAAATACTGGGATTACAGGCGTGAGCCACCACCGTGCCCAACCCTAATCATGTGGTAATTTGATGTTTACTTTTAGAGGAAGCAACACACTGTTTTCCACAGCAGCTGTACCATTTTACATTCCCACCAGCAGCGCACAGGGTTCCAGTTTTTCCTAAATGTCTCACTTCAAAGGAACTGTCAAGCTGTTTTCTAAAGTGGTTGTATTATACATTTTTCTTAGCACATCTTAATTTGTTTGTGTCAATGTAAACACTTGGTGTGGTCAGTCTTTTTATTTCAGCAATTCTAATAGGTCCATAGTGGTATTTCAGGGTGGTTTTAATTATTTCCTAGTGACTGAACATGTTGATCATCTTTTCATGCATTTATTTGTGTAGTAAACTCACAGAATCATAGGGATCACACTGTTTCCCATCCCTCAGAAACTTATGTCCTTAATTGCCTTATATCCAGTGTACTGAAAATCATTGTTTCACATAGTTTATCTGTTTTTTAAAAAATGACAGTTTTAGGCAAGAGGACAAATCTGGTATTGGTTACTGTATCTTGGCTAGAAGTGAGTTTAGATTTCCTGTTTTTGAGCCAAGGTTATTATCTGAAAGTTTTAAAACACAGATTCCCTTATCCTGGCTTTTTAAATCCACTCTTGAACCATCCAATAAAGATATTGTCAGATCTCTACTATACACCTATAAAAAGCTAACTGTTTTGTACTGTAAATGGGTTTATTTAAATGTGCAAATCCAGGTATTGATTTACAACATGCTTATAAACTCATTGGGCGAAAAAGTACAAATGTCTATTATATGACATTATAAACCAAGAGTCAGGGAGATGCACACATTTATTAAATAGTAAGCTGACTTTGTACATGTCCACTTAGGGTTGTTCTGCACCAGGCTGAGCACTGGGAAACTGGTGAAAAAGACAATGTTTCTGCCATCGTGGAGCTTCCACTCTAGTGGAAGGAAATAGGAAAAACAGGTAGTCAAATACATAAATAGAATCATGTTAGATAAGCAGTAGAAGAAAATAAGATTTACTATCAGTCATTACATTAGGTGTGTAATTAGGCTGATGGGACAAAAAAATTTTTTTTGAGTCTAAGTATCTGGTGATTTTATATGGGGTGGTCAAATAAGTCCTAAGACCTAAATGATGGAAAGAACTAGCCACATGAAGATTCAGAAAGAAAACTAATGTCTAACAAAAAAAAATGAATGACTAAGAAGTGGAAAACTTGGCATGATCAAGAAAAAGAACAATGGTTGAAATACAACACATAACTGGGAGAGAAGTCTCAGATGAGGGAGGCTAGCATAGAAATATGTAATTTCTCTAAATTCAAGAAAAAGTATTTAGAGAGTTTTAACCAATGAAGTGACAAAAACCTCTTATAAGGTTTTTTGCCCTTCTTGATTTCTTTATTTAAGATCATTCCAGCATACATATAGAAAGCCAGCAGAAGAGAGGCAAAACTAATAAGTAAAACAAAAAAGGTAAAGGCAAATTTGTAAGTAATTGCAGTGTCCCCCAAGAAACAATAACAAAATGACATATATGAGTAAAGCTTGTTGGATGCAATCAAAAGGCACAATGAGATTGTTAGCAAACTGCAGAATATATTTCCTAAATATAGAAATGGCTACTACTCAGTTTTAGCCAATTGTTGCCCCATTAATCATACACACAATTTTGCTAGCTGTTGTCATCTTTCAAAGGTCTAGATGTTTAGATTTTTAAGATATTCTAATTTTACAGTCCTGCATGGGATGCCTCAAAACGTCTGAGATAGGTTTAATCTGTGAGCCAGCAGTTTGTGGTCCCTAGCAACAGCTAACAATACAAAAGAGGTTGAAAGCAGGATGTAGGTACCTGGAAAAAGACTGGATGTGAAGTGTTGTGATTTTCACAGATTAAAAACTTGCCACAAGAAGACAGGCGTCAAGAATTACTTCAATAAGAGGTGGAATTTGTGGTGACCCTTGAAAGCTATGTGATCTATACAGGCAGAACGCAGTGGGAAGGGCATTTTAGGGCAAGAGGACGGCATGAGCCAAAGCAATGAGGCTCGAAAGCTCAAGAGATGGGAGAAGATGAGTTGATTGGCCAGCGCCAGAAATTTGGTAATGGAACAGAAGAAAATCATGACGGAAAGGTCACTGTGGTCAACTATGTTAATTTAGGTAGCTTTGAAATTCAGTTCAGAATTACTGCACTAAAAACCCCATATTTTCTGGTGTGAAACAGTCAGGGAGAAGTGGCTCAACAACTGTTTTATTGTGAGTCAGTACATTAGGTATTTACACTAGCAGAGTGAAGAGTAAGAGAGAACCTAAGACTGTAGAAAAATTGAGTTGACATCATCAGATATTATTCTTACACGGGCAAAATTTCTGGGCATGTATTTACATAATTGAGCATTTTCCCCTCTCTCGTGTGCCAGGAAGATGTTTCTCTTTTATGTTGGTGCCGTGATAAGTATTCCAGAGTGCTTTATTAAAGACAAATTTAATCCTCTTTTTACAAACACAGCAGAGAAAACTCCCAGGGATAGAAAAGTCCTTGAATCTTCAACACGGCAAATTCTCTTATCCCCGCAGCATTTATAAGCAAGAGTAAGTGACGGGGACCTCATAGAGGCATTTTATTAACGATTCGGTCATTCTCCCTTGAATGCGATGATGAAAGCTATTCATATGATGGCATTTCTTCTAAACGGCATAGATCTGTTGAGCAGAATCCTTACTACTGGTCCTAGTGCCCACAGGGTGCTGGACAACTTGTAGGTGGCACCGATCATTAACAACCTTGACTGCTGCCTAAGGTACAACCCAGTTTGTCCTAGACAGTGAGGCTGCATGAGTCATGGTTCCAAAACCGCTGGGTTATGTCAGGTCCCACCATGCTCTCCAATATGACTGGTATGACACTGCCACAATCCACTCCTCTTCCCTGAACCCCTTGCTTAGGATGTAAATTAAGTGACTGGCTCTGAGAAGCTGCAATTGAGTCACTGTCGGGGGTGTTGGGGGATGACAGTCACAGGTAGTCACCTAGCTGCATTCTATTAGCCATGTATGGCTTTGCTGGGTAGGTGTCATGAGCCATAAAGGCTATAAATATATTGGTGCATTACTTCTGATGCCAGACACTCCTACTACTTGTAACTAAATGGTAGCTCCCCATGCACAGTGGAATTTACCTTTCAAATAAAGATGCTGCCAGTGTCATTCTCTCAATTGTGGTCACTCGCTACTCCCCTCTGAGATCTTTGGGTAATGAGGCTTCTAAAAGAACACAGGAGGCCAGTGTTAGAGTAAGATGTAGGCAAAGCAAAACACACATGTCAGAAGGCTATTAACAGAAAATACCAGGGAAGACACAAGAAAGATAGGGCAGAGGAGTGCACCAATAATCCTGTTCTTTAAAAACCTGCACATGTCTGCATGCATGACTCAGGGATTTGATGTCCCAGCCTTTACAGAGATGACTGAGAAGAATTCTGGGAAAGCTGAGAAGTTATACTTTGAAGACACTTCTGCAGATCTGTTCCCAGATCTGTATAATGAAATTTCTATAGTCACCTACTCACACTATATATTAAATCCTAAAGCAAACTACCCCTTAACATCTTCACATGGCAGATATGCATTGGCCTGGAGTCTCTATTTTACTATCTCTTCCTGGCAGACAGAGTAATGCTTCATCCCCAGAGATGTCCACATCCTAATTCCTGGAACCCATGAGTTTGTTCATTATATGGCAAGGGAGAACTAGGTATAGGTGGAGGTACGATTGCTACTTAGCTCACCTTGAGATGGAGAGATTATTCTAGATGATGCAGCCAGACTCAGTGAAATAATACGGATTCCCTTAAGTGGAAAAGTGAGGCAGGAGAGAGCGTCTGAGTGATGCAAAGAGAGGAAGAATGAACCATCCATTGCTGGTTTTGATGACAAACAGGGGCCCATGAGCTAAGGAATGGAGCAGTCTCTAAAACTTGAAAAGGGCAAGAAAACAGATTCTCCTCTAGAGTGTCCAGATTGAAACACTGCCCTGCCATCATGTTGATTTAGCACAATGAGAACCATTTCAACTTCTAACCTCCAGTGAGATAATACATTTACGTCGTTTTAGGCCACTAAGGTTGTGGTGATTTGTTACAACAGTCATAGAAAACTAATAGGCTCCTACTTTCACCTGTGAAAAATCTGCATTATATCAATTTAACCTGGTGAGTTTTCTGGGACAGAGACAGTTCTAGAAGATTTTCAGTAAGCCCTTGTATAGAGTCACAGGAAAATGATCTCTAACAAACAGTCCCTTCTAGGCTCAACTCTTGTTCTGCTGTCCCACACACCCTAGTCCTATGGCTACACTAGACTGCAATTTTGTGACCAAGTCATGTGTTGTCACACTCGGCATCTCCGTGCATGCTGCAGTCTGCCTGGAAGGCTCTCCTCACGCACCTGCCCCAGCAGTTACCTCTCTGTGCCCAGCAATCTTCTATTTGTTCTTGAAGGCCCAGTTCAAACACCACCTCCCACTATGTTTACCATTTTTCATCTTGGAAAAAAATTAACTTTCTTTCCTCTATGGCATGATGCAAATGTCAAAGTATATGTCATCCATTTGCTTCACTTGGATGTAGCAACTGCCTTTGGTTGGTTTGACTGGGTTTGGTCTGATTTCCTCTCCTTCACTGCATAGTGGGATGGCATATATCACCCCTCCCTCTTGCAGAAGGTTTAGACATTAAGCCTTCCCTGACCTAGATAAGAGGAAATTCGTTTCTCTGTTACTAAAGATTCTGGCTTTGAGTTAAATAGGTCTGTTGTAAATAAGATGAAAGGAGGATTTGAAGAGAAACCACCGCTGCCTGAAAGAAACGCTGCCTGAAAGAAACAAGGCGGGAGATGAGATTTCCCCAAAACTGAGGAGACTGGAAGAGATAGAGAAGTTACCGGAGCCACTTGAACGGAGTTGTCCTGTAAGGGAGTGGGTGTGCTGCCCTGGTTTGTGCCTCTTCCGTAAGATTTCAGAGCCTGCCTGGAGAGAACAGGCCTGGTCTCCATCACCCACCTAGGAAGACTTGCATTAGCATCGCGCGTTATCTGCCCTCAAGAGCGATAGTTCCATGCCATCACACTTTGTTTAGTCCTCTCCTGATGACCTTACGTAAACAATCTGTTGTAAATTGCATGATGTCCCCCCAACTCCAAGATAAGTTGAAATCTTAAGCCCCAGGACCTGTGAATGTGACCTTACTTGGAAATAGGGTCTTTACAGAGGTAATCAAGATGGGTCTTTAGAGACAGACGGAGAACACCGTGTGATGACAGGCAGGACTGCAAAGGTACAGGTGCAAGCCCAGGAACACCAAGGGCCTCTGGCCATCCCAGAAAGCTGACCCTCCCTCAGAAGGAACCAGCATGGCTTACTCCTTGAACCTGGACTTTTAACCTCCAGAACTGTAAGGAAATAAACTTCCACTGTTGTAAGCTACCAGTGTATGGTACTTTGTTACTGCAGTCCTAGAAGACTCACACAGTTGCCCCTTATATGGGGGCACAGAAAACGATGCCCCGACATAAGGCACCTGGGCATGCTAAGTACCTTTGAAAATCGAAAGCCTTTAAGAAATAAGCCTCAGAACCAAGGTCTCTTTCTGACCTATTCCCCTCTACCTGACTCTCTGATCTTTCCAGAAGCATCAGGAGGGACTCTCTGGAATTCTTTTTATCTGACCAGCAAATCTTCTTTCCAAAAGAAATGCAATTGTCTTAAGATCTCTTCCCTTGGGGTCTCATCAAATAACCAGGAAAGATCAATCACTAGAGAAGAGACTAGGATTAGTCATCACCAGGCCCAGACAGACTTTTCATTTATTTTTCTGAGGGCAACTACAAGAGATGACCTGGAGGACTCTATCTGCATAATGAGACAACTTTTGCTTCTATGGGACTCCACCCTTCACCTTCCCATGATACCTGCCTCCCACCTCCCATATTCATCCATTCTCCCTCATTACTTACTGCCCCTAAAAGAATTTTCTACACTCCCCATCTCCACTCTCCCCTATGAAAAAGGGTATATAAGCTACCTTCTATAATACACTGGGTTATTGTATAATTACTCTGACCACTACCCGCTCCCTCCATGTACATTAATACATTTTGTATGCTTTTTCTCCTATTAATCTAACTTTTGTCAGCGGATTTTTCAGCAAACCTTCATAGGACAAAGGGGAAGTTTTCCTTCACCCCTACAACAGAGACCAAGAAGATCCCCGTGTCTGGTGCCCTGGCTATAACAGGACCCTCATGGGCTCAAGACACTTGCTTTCATGGGCCTCTTCTTCCATAAAAAAAGTTAAAAATTACATTTTACAGTTGCATTTACAATGCATTTACAACAGCATAAATATAAGAATGTACATATTAGTATCTATAAACATTTTATCGAACCTAAAAGATCAGTTTTTTGCTGATTTTAAAAGAAATTAAAATATTTTGAGGGGTGCTAGTAGTATTGTAGGCTGTACATAGGGGGCCTCTATACCCTATGAGTTAGTCAGTACTGGCTGCTACAGAGGCAGAAAGACTGAAGCTCCCTGACGTGGATATACATAGACACTATATGGAGATACCATGACCACTAGGATATGGGGTGTGTGTGTGTGTGTGTGTGTGTGTGTGTATTTTTTTTTCTGAAACAGTCTCACTCTGTCACCCAGCTGCGGTACAGTGGCACGATCTCAGCTCACTGCAACCTCCAACTCCCAGGCTCAAGCAATCATCCCAGCTCAGCTCCTGAGTAGCTGGAACTACAGGTGCGCAGCACCATACCCAGCTAATTTTTGTATTTTCTGTAGAGACTGGGTATCACCATGTTGTACAGGCTGGGCTCAAACTCCTGGGCTCAAGCAATTCTCCCAACTCAGCTCCCAAAGTGCTGGGATTATAGGTGTGAGCCACTGTCCCCGGCCTAGAGTGCATATATGTTTGTAGTCTATTTTATAGTCTTCTTTTATATCATCTTTAGTGATTATGCAGTTCATACTGTGTGTAATTTATTTCTATATGAACAAGCCCTTAGTGTAGTAACGCATTAGGCAACACTTTCACACCGAGTGTCAAGCGGTGCTATGTGCTACTGAAACAATAAATGCCATAAATCTTATTTTATATGAATTGCTCAGTAGCTAAGCAGTCTTGTACATAGTAAACATTTGGAAAATGTCAGATAAATAAGCAAATGCATAAATGGAGCATGAATAAACATTCCTAATTTATAGACAAGACCATCAATAAATGGTCATTGCTAACCATATGAAGAAGCAAAGATAAGACTACTGTACAATTAAAAACTACTTTTTATTAGTATCGTTTTTAAGGCAAGGTGTGCTCTAAGATATTCTAGGTAGGGTTCACCTCTTTAGCTCATTCATCAGAAATGTTCTTTTCCCAAGTGAGTCCTTGGCGAACTGAGATGTGAGAATTATGAACCACAGTTTCTAGATGTTCAGTTTCACATTCCTCTAGCAATTACACATAAGTGACCTTTTCTAGGTGAGGAAAGCACTTAAATCCCTCAAAGTCCAGTATAACTTAAAGTTCTTTCACGTAACCTTCTCTTCCATGTATTAAGTGGACAGTTATGAGCAAGTTACATCTTTTCTCACCCTAGGGCAGGGTGAGGGGAGGGTATAGAATCAATTCAAATCAATTGTTTCTGCTCCATTAAGATAAAACGGTTCTACTGCATATACAGGATCACATACTTGAGTCAGTTGAACAATTACTGCATTTATATATGTTGCCTGAATGTCACTGGGAACACACAAGGGAAATAAAGGCTTGATCAATTTAAGGGGCATCATTTGCTGGGGAGGAGAGAGAAAGTACATTTAATAGCTCAAAAATAACGTATCATGAATCATTAAAAATAATGTGTATAGGAAACAATCTGGCAGAGTTTATTAAGGTGATCTAACTTCTTTGCATGTATTATATTAAAAATAGATTTGGCCTACTTCCTTCCTAAGAGATCCTATGTACAGTCATAGTTAGGGATGTCCTCCTCAACTGTTTTACGTTATGTAACTTGACTGTCATCAAGCTGACTTATAACTACATTCTCTCAACTGGACTGAGCATTCTTAAGATAAGAAATTGCATCTTATTTTATAATGAATTGCCCAGTATCTAAGCAGAAGATTGTGCACAGTAGGCACTCTAAAAAATAAATGCATAAATGAATCATAAATTAAAATTGCAAATATACATATTACTAAGATGATATTTATAGTGTTGTAGTTACCCTATAAAAGGAGCTCTTCTGCAACAGATTTTGCAATTATATTCCTTTGAATTGTGGTATTCAATCTTTATTAAGTACACTAATTGTGTGGGTACCTTGTATAAAATTAAGACTCCCAGATTCTCAAACATTATGTCAGTAGGTATGGGTTGGACTCCAGGAATCTGCATTTGAACAATGAAGCCCAATGTTTGATGAACGACTGAGAAACACTGCTGTAAATAGCAGGTTCCGCTATTGTGCATTTGATTGAACATCTGGGTTATGATTTACCTTTTCACCGCTATAAAAATCCCCCATGCTCTGCCTATTTGTCCCTCTCTCCCCTCTAACTCTAAACAATCCTTGATCTTTTTACTGTCTCTATAGCGTTGCCTTTTCCAGAATGTCACATAGTTAGAATCATACAGTATACAGCCCTTTCAGATTGGCTTCTTTTGCTTAGTCATATGCATTTTCATCCCACCTTTTAATATAGTATCCTACAGGGCTTTGGGAGATTTGCACATTTTTTAGAAAAAAATCTACTTTGGCCAGGCTCAGAGGCTCATGCCTGTAATCCCAGCACTTTGGGATACTGAGGCAGGAGGATCATGAGGTCAAGATATTGAGACCATCCTGGCCCATACGGTGAAACCCATCTCTACTAAAAAAACTACAAAAATTAGCTGGGAGTGGCAGCATGTGCCTGTAGTCCCAGCTACTCAGGAGACTGAGGCAGAAGAATTGCTTGAACCTGGGAAGCGGAGGTTGCAGTGAGCCAAGATCACGCCACTGCACTCAGACTGGGTGACAGAGTGTGATTCCATCTCAAATAAATATATATATATATACACACACACACACACACACACACACAAAATAATATATAGAGAGAGCAAATAATGATCACCAGAGCATCTTAAATAAACAACTTAATTGAATAAATTGCGGTGTAGTGGAGTACTTCTGAAACATCGGTGTACATATGAATCACTAGGGATCTTGTTAAAATGCAGATTCTCACCCTGTAAATCTGAAGTAGGCCTGTGACTCTACATTTTGATGCTGATGCTGCTAGTCCACAGAAAACACTTTGAACTGCATAACAATAATATACCACATCTCTTCCCAAATTCTGATACACAAGTCTTACAAGGTATAACTCGCCAAAAGTATCCCTTGAACAAATAAACATTTTCAAGACTACATGTTACAGTTCACTCTTGCAAATCTCCCAATGCCCTATAGGATAATATATTAAAAGGTGGGATGAAAATGCATATGACTAAGTGAAAGAAGCTAATCTGAAAGGGCTGTATACTGTATGATTCCAACTATATGACAGTTTAGAAAAGGCAATGCTACAAAGACAGTAAAAAGATCAAGGATTGCTTGGAATTAGGGGACAGAGAGGGATGGATAGACAGAGCATGGGGGATTTTTACAGCAGTGAAAATACTCTGTATGAGACTACAATGGCGGACACGTCATCATACATTTGTCTAAACCCACAGAATGTATGACACCAAGAGCGAACCCTAACGTCAAGTATTGACTTTGGGTGATAATGGTTTGTTGATACAGGTTCATACATTGTGCGACTCTGATGGGGGATGATGATAGTGGGGGAGGCTGTACATGTATTTTGCTGAGAAACGAAATTGTTCTCAAAAGTAAAGTCTTCAAAAAATTGTGACAACTCATGAAATAAAGAAACTATACATTTTCACAAACAAAACTTTCTTTTCTGTTTCTCTGAGATGGAGTCTCCCTCTGGAGAGGGAGGCTGGAGTGCAGTGGCACAGTCTCAGCTCACTGCAACCTCCGCCTCCAGGGTTCAAGCAATTCTCCTGCCTCAGCCTGCCAAGTGTAGCTGGGATTACAGGCAAGAGCCATGACGCCTTGCTAATTTTTGTATTTTTAGTAGAGATGGGGTTTCACCATATTGGCCACGCTGGTCTCAAACTTCTGACCTCAAGTGATCCACCAGCCTTGGCCTCCCAAAATGCTAAGATTATAGGTGTGAGACACCGCGGCTGGCCCACAAAACTTACTTTTAAAGCAACGCTATTAGCTTCCTACAGAATTGGCATTGCCTAGTATATAGGACGTCTCTTGTGCCACTCAGATCCTCACAGTTCCACTCCTATTCCAGTTACTGCGGCAGCAAGTATTTCCCCTTTGCTCTGACTAGCTTTCCTCAGGTGCACGTTAACAGCTCCGAGATTTGTGGCTGCACTATTTCCCCACTCACTTCCTACCCTCAGACTTCTTTGATGCCTCTACAAGGGACCCCCATGGGACTTGCTTGGTCCTTAGAATGAGCAACAAAAAGTGCAGTATGGGGCAGTTAGGGCCGTAGGGCCACCTTTGCACAAAGAGTGACAGATAAAAGTTTTCTCTGTTCATCCCTAGGTATGTTCTCAGACATACTTAGAAGGTTCCATGGGGTCAAACACCAGACACCTGCAGGTGTGGACAATGTGACAACACATCTCTGCCCACTTCTCTGTAATTCTACTCTTCATTCCAAATCTCTGGAATCACTTCCAAAGTAAACTGGCATGAAATTGGCTAGTCTGAATTTAATTGTGCTGTAAACAAAGCATTCACCAGATTTCAAAGACTTCGTATGAAAAAAAGAATGTAAATACAGTACTTCTTATTTGTTATATTGAACACGTTAAATATAAGGATACATTCAAATAAAATGTACTATTAAAATTAAAATTTCACCTGTTTCTTGGTACCTTTTTTCTTATCATGGTTACTAGAAATTTAAAATTAGATCAATGGTTCACATTTCTATTGGATAGTATTTTCTTCAACTTTATGGAATAGCATACATTCTTGCAATAAATTATCTTTCCCTTTTATTTGACTTACAAGTAATTAGGTGCTCGGAACTAAAGGACCTAACCAGTAAGTCTACCAGGACAATAGGTAACAGGTGATTATATATAATGTCTCATTTTATCTTCACTATGCTCATTCAGTTAACATTAACTGAGAAATCAAGAAGTACAAAGACAAACCACAGCTCACAGTAATTCTCTAGGTCAGTGGTTCTCAACTCCAGTTGTAAATGAGAACCATAGGGGCAGCTTTTTAAAAGCTTGTGAGGATGCGGCTTCACTGCGTACCATGAAATCAGGATCTCTAGGGGGTTAGGCCCAGGTGTCAGTATATTTTAGGACCTTCCCAGGTGATAATAATGTACAGCAGGTGGAGAATTATTAGCACATCTTATCAACATCAGATTTGGGAAAATATATCTATTAATGAAAAATGATGGCCATAGCATTACTTTTTACATACTTGCTGTTGAGCATCTAAGACTATAAACTTTACCTCAGTTTCTGCATTATTCTGTTCAATACTGATTAGCAAAATTGACTCGCTTGCCCAGCTTATAGCTTATTGATATTCTATGAGTTTTAACAATAAAACTTGTTTTCTTCTGCATGTGGAGAAGACAACTCTTCCCAAATCTCTGTCCTTGTGGCCCAGCTTAGTTGCTTATTAGTATAATTATTAAAAGCACAATATAAAACCGTTTCCTTGTTAAAGTCTGACTGGTTCTTAATTTTGTTGAAAATTGTCAGGAAAAGGGAGGTGTGGAAACACCAACAATCTCATTATATTAATGAGCCCAAAGTTCCCTTGTCTTTTATGTGCATAGCTTGCACGTGGTAATTAAATGTACAGAATTTAGAATTATTCTATGACTGGAAGGCTCGTTAAGAGACAGCAATAGCATGTTTCATTAGAGCAATGGATCCCAGGTTTTAAGTGCCTCTGAATCAGCTGGGGCTCATGTTAAAATACAGACTCTGCTTCAAGAGGCCTGGAGTGTGACCTCAGATTCTGTTTTCCCTCCAGGCTCCCAGGCGATGCTCATGCTACCAGCCCCAAACAACAAATTAAGGAGCAAAGGTTTACAACTGAACTATAAAATGAAATTGCAACTGCCAGAGTCTAGATTCTGTCGCCACCAGTGGGTGACGTTGGGCAAGTTACTTAATCTCCTTAGGTCTCAGTTTCTTTGTCTCTAAAACAATACCATAGTGGCCATGATGAGGATTAAAATGAATACTTCATATATTGTACTTGGAATGTTGGTGCTATAGCATGTATTTAATAAAGGTGGTTTTATTTTATTATTACTACCATCACGGACAAGTTTAATCCTCTACCTTTAAAACTGGCCCAACTGTTCCATAGACTCAATATTTACAGTGTTTTAAATAAACAAGAAATTGACCCTCCATAATCTTACAATTTGCAACTTACACTTGCCTTATCTGAGCTCCTTCCTCAGGCAAGGAGCTGCTGAAACTCACCAGATCACAGCACACAGACAGCAAGAGGCAGACCCCTCATCCATCATGATTGATTCCTCAATTTCTGTCTTCCCCGCACGCAGCTACATCCCTTCCCTAGTTATATAAACCGCGAATTTCAGTCAGCTGGGAAAGACGGATTTGAAACTGATCTCCTGTCTGTGTGTGTGACTTCACCTGAATAAAAAGCCTTCTTCTCTGGCAATACTTATTGTCTCAGTAATTAGTTTTCTGTGTAGTGAGCAAGGGAACCTTGACAGCCTTCCTGGTGTTTTGGTAACACTTTTTCAGTTGTCAAAAATGTGACCCAAAGAAAGAAAATAATTTACTTAAGGCCATGCGTTTAGCTAACAATAGAGCTAGCCAGGATTTCAGCCCAGGTTTCAAAACCCTTAATAAACTGCATATTCCTCTACAGTAGCATTCCATTTACAGCAAAATAACTTTGTACAATTCTTTACTGTAATCTTTGTTGTACTTTGTGGTAATTATTACCTGTGGTGTTTTAAAATATATCAAAAAATCCTTTAGAACTCCCTTCAAAGGGTGTAGCCTGACTACCCTCCCATTGAGTGTAGGCTGGAATTAGTGACTCATTTCTAATGAACACAGTAAGGTAGGAGTAACGATGCATGACTTCTGAGACTCAGTCATCAAAGGCACTTTGGCCTCCTTGCTCTCTCTTGCATCACTTACAATGGGAGAAGCCATGTTTTAAGGACATTCAAGTATGCCTATGCAGCGGTTGACCTGTCAAAGAACAGCTGGCAGGGAAAGGGGGCTTTCTGCCAGTAGCCACAAGAAGGAGGAATGTTGGAAATCTATTCTCTTGCTCTACTGAAGCCTGAAAATCACGACAAACCCAGCAGACATCTCAACTGCCACCTGATGAACCTTAAGCCAGAACCAGCTAGTTAAGCTTCTCCTGAATTTCTTGTCCGTAGAAACTGAGACAATAAGTTTTCATTGGCCGGGCGCGGTGGCTCAAGCCTGTAATCCCAGCACTTTGGGAGGCCGAGACGGGCGGATCACGAGGTCAGGAGATCGAGAGACGATCCCGGCTAACACGGTGAAACCCCGTCTCTACTAAAAAATACAAAAAAATAGCCGGGCGAGGTGGCGGGCGCCTGTAGTCCCAGCTACTCGGGAGGCTGAGGCAGGAGAATGGCGTAAACCCGGGAGGCGGAGCTTGCAGTGAGCTGAGATCCGGCCACTGCACTCCAGCCTGGGTGACAGAGCAAGCCTCCGTCTCAAAAAATAAAAAAAATAAATAAAAAATAAGTTTTCATTGTTTTAAGCTGCTAATTTTTGCGTTAATTTGTTATGCAGCAAGAGGTGACTAGTGTGTTATTTACTTATCTCTGTACTCCAAAAGATTGAAAGCACAACATCTGTCATAGCATGTATTAATCCATTTACTCATTAAATTACTCATTCACTCTCACATTCATTCATCTACCCATCAAGCATCTATTGATATCCTACTGTTTCCGGAGTTGGTTCCTTCCGGTGCATTCTTGGTCTCGCTGAATTCAAGAATGAAGCCATGGACCTTCACCGTCAGTGTTACAGCTCTTAAAAGTGGCAGGGACCCAAACAGTGAGCAGCAGCAAGATTTACTACAAAAGAACAAAGCTTCCACGACATGGAAACATACCCAAGCAGGGTGCCACTGCTGACTGTTACCGGAGTGGGGGGAGCTTTTATTCCCTTATTTGTCCCCGCCCACATCCTGCTGGTTGGTCCATTTTACAGTGCACTGATTGGTCCATTTTACAGAGCATTGATTGGTCCATTTTACAGAGTGCTGATTGGTCCATTCTACAGAGTGCTGATTGGTCCACTTTACAAACCTCTAGCCAGCCACAGAGCGCTGATTGGTGTGTTTTTACAGAGCACTGATTGGTGCATTTTACAAACCTCTAGCCTAGCTACAGAGTGTGATTGGTGCATTTTACAATCCTCTTGTGAGACAGAAAATTCTCCAAGTCCCCACCCAACCCAGAAGTTCAGCTGGCTTCACCTCTCACTACAATATCTCAGCTGATGCTTCTAGATGTTGGGGATACAATGGTGAAACATGATACAGTCTCTATTCTTAAGAAATTTACAATCAAGGAGACAAATACATAGTCAATAAACGACAAATGACTTGAGTCAGAACACAGTAAATACGGTGAAATCTTAATTATTATTTTCAAAATATGCTAATTTTGGCCAGGTGTAGTGGCTTACATCTGTAATCCCAGCACTTTGGGAAGCTGAGGTGGGCAAATCACTTGAGGCCAGGAGTTCAAGACCAGCCTACTAAAAATACAAAAATTAGCCGAGTATGGTGGTGCACATCTGTAATCGTAGCTACTCTCTGAGGCCGAGGCAGAAGAATCCCTTCAATTCTGGAGGCGGAGGTTGCAGTGAGCTGATATTGCACCACTGAACTTTGGCCTGGGTGACAGAGTAAAGCTCTGTCTCAAAAAATTATTAAAAAATAAATAAAATGAATAAATAAATAAAATATTACTAATTTTGCTGATTTAATGCCACTGAATCAAACTTTGCCTACTCCCTCCCTGGGCTCAAAGCAAGAAAGTCTAAGATAGAGTCATAAGCTTGTGATGATGCTATCCACAGACATTTGTTTTGGTTTGGTTTTTCATTCCCTAGTAAATTAACAGACAATGATCATCAGTAGAGGTAACATTACTTTATGACAGGTATCCACAGCCCACATGCATCCAGATAGAAGTATACAAAAGCACTGACAGCTATACACATATTCTTGCCCCCCACCAAAAAATCTACCAGAATTAATTAAGCCTTTATATCTAATTGTTTTTATATATTGCAAATCAAGAGAGGGGCAGATACGTCAGCTAACACCAGAAGAAGCAAAATCCAAGTTGTGAAAATATATACACAAAATGATGCAGATTCTTTAACAAATTAATTACCAAAAAAAAAGAGAAATAAATGAGAAAACATAGGACATATTAATAGATTAAAAATAAAAGACCCAAAAGATATAGCAAACAATTGCAATTGCTTCCATTTGAATTTTTCAAAAAATTGTAAGAGATAGGGTTCTCACTATTTTGCTCAGGCTAGACTGGAAGAACTCCTAGGCTCAAGCAATCCTCCTGCTTCAGCCTCCTGAGTCGCTGGGACTGCAGGCACTCATAGGCATGCACCACCACACTAGTTTATTTGGATCTTAATTCAAACAAACTCATATAAGAGAGAGGATAAAGGGAGAAATAGATATGTACTTAAAGAAAATTATGAAAGTATTAAGAAAATGTAAACATTGACTAAAAATTTAATAATTAAAAAATACAGTGTTTTGATTGTTGTTTTTTCATGAAGAGAGTCTCTGACGTTTAGAGAAATCTACTGAAATTATTATGGATAAAATAATATGATATCTGGAGTTTGCTTCAAAATAATCAAGGCAGAGGGGAGGAGGGAGACAGGAAAAACCACGAGTTAACAAGTTTTGAAGCTGGGTGATGAGGGATGGGGAGAAAAAATATTTTTTCTTACACCCTTACCTCATGGCTAAGGTCCTTATAAAAAATGACAGATTAACAAGAGAAGAGCATACACAGTTGCTTTTTGCAATATAATTTTGACATGTCACAGGGGCCTTTATAAGGACATTTATTTAAGTTTCTTTTTCTTACTGTTTCTGAACATTTTTTTGTAATGGGAGGGTTGATAAAGAATAGATTGTCATCCAGAAATATGGTAGGGCAAAAGAGGTGTGGTCTAATGGTAAAAAACTGGGGGTTGTCAGGAAGGTCAGGTGCCATTGCTCATACCTGTAATCCCAACGTATTGGAAGGAAGATGCAGGAAAATTGCTCAAAGCCAGAAGTTCAAGACTAGCCTGGACAACATACGGAGACCCTGTCTCTACAAAAAATAATAAATTAGCTGGGTATGGTGATGTGCACCTGCAGTCCTAGTTACTCAAGGGGCTGAGATAGGATGATCACTTGAGCCCAGAAAGTTGAGGCTGCTGTAAGCTTTGATAGTGACACTGCACTCCACCTGGGTGAGAGAGTGAGAACCTGTCTCAGTAAACAAACACACAAATAAACTGGGGAAACTTAGCAAGGCCTGTTTGCTCAGATTCTTCTTTGTCTGTGTCTCTGCATCTTTGGAGCTAAGGACATTCCTTTTCTCTGGGAAGGCACCTCTTACTTAATAGGAGTCCTATGGTCCTCCAGGGAAAGGTCAGAAAATTCTTCCTAGTTTCTAGGACCTCTTCAGGGGACAAGGATGGGGGAAGGTCAGAAGGGCCTTCCTGCTTCTGCCTTTTTCTCAAATAGTTTCAGTTTAAAATATTAAATATGTCAAAGAGGGCTATTTTGGGGTAGGGTTTCCTGAGCCCCATCATAGGTATATGAGGTTTCATTGAACACTGTTTTCTGCTTTTAAATATGTTTGAAATTCTAAAGAACAGTTTTTAAAAGTCGAAGACTTTACAGAATTGAAAAAAGATTTTCAGGTTTTCAAATGCGTTTTAAAAACCAAAGTATCAGAGAAGGATTTGGAGCTGAGAGCCAAGATTGTCTCCTTCGGATAAACCATGCTGTCTTGAGTGAACTAGGATCCTCACTCCTTCCTATCCTCTTTACTTGGCTGGTGTCACTTATGTACAGGATTCTCCTGGGCACTCAATACATTTGATCTCTAAGGAAACAGACTTTTCCCAAGTACCAACTAGAAAACCAAGAGTCAGGGTACTCTAGTGACAGGGAAAGAAAATGGAGCCCAAGAAACAGCTCAAAGGCAGGGTTAATCTGATTCAGCAGTTTAACCTCTTTCTGAGGTTAATTCCAAAGCTTATTTTATTTTAGAAGAACGTTCTCTTCTAGGAACCTTCATTTGCAAGACAAAGAACAGAATAAAAATGAACCACCTAAACCCAAATGGCTGATTTGCTACTTCCTAAGGCTTTTGTGGGAGCTCAAATATAAAATGATACCTTTCCCACTGTTTCTATTACAAATTCACTTAACATTTTAAAATCTCTTTTTAATCCTTCAAGACTGAAAAAAAGAGACTTCCATTATCATACACATGGCTCTCGGTATAGGTAACTCTGCCTCTTTCTGTTCCCAGGTTTGCTTTCAATTGTTAGTCAATTATACAAATAAGTTCTTGGTGTTATTAAATGGATTCCATTTCAGATAAAACAGATTTTGTACTGCTAAAACCACTGGCATTGAGTGATAGCTATGTAAATGAAAAATAGTAGATAATTACTCTGGCTCTGTTCTCTGCATTAAACTGAGTATAAAAAATGCATGCAAAGAATAAAAATGGCCCCCATAATTGCCTCCTGATGGTAAGATACCACCAAAGACATAAAACGCTCATTTAAAGTTAAGGCATTTGGTGAAACACGAGCATATAAACTTAAAAATGTTATTAAAAATAAAAGTTGGCATTAAAAACATCAAGGCAGAGATTTACCAAGTCACTAATGGTAATAAAGGTTATTTTCTTTTATTTACAGAGAGCTCTTCCACATATAAAGTTTCAATTTATGTCTACATTAATAATATTGATTGTCATTATTATTGGTAACATTAATGTATGTGCCAGGTGCCATTCTGATGTGTATATGAGTCAGCTCATTTAATTTACATAACAATTTTAAGCATTAGTTATGATTTTTGTCCCCTGTCCCCCAGCATTTTTATCAGGTAAGAGATCAAAGGCTATGAGAGGACAAAACCTTCATATGTTGTAGAGTTAGCAGCGTCTTGGCCTGGATCCACTGTTTCTCAAGCTAGCTCTCAACTCATGCACTTTGAGGGACCTGGAAGTCCCTACTCTTCCCCCTGACTCTGCCTCTGCAGTTCTTTTCTGGACTGGTCAATGGTACAGGAGAAAAATGCTTTGTTTGCTTTTTTCCCATTTTCTGGCAGTTCCATGGTATCAAGCTATCCCTGATCTTGTCCAGAAAGTTTCCCACAAAAGGGACTGAACCTTGGAGGATAGTTTCTACACTCTGGCTCTCCACCCCATGCTGCAAGTGACAAAGATCCTCTCCTGGACCAAATCCTCATCGGCCTCCTCTGAACACTCTTCTCAACTAACCCCTGATTTTTAGGTTTCTGTGTTTGTCTCTAACTTATCCTAGTTAAGCAAAAATCCTGCTAAATCAGTTTAGCCTTGATCTCCCATCTTCTATGTCTTATCACCCTCAGTAACTCATTGGGTTGTTTATCTTTCACTGTCCCCAGGCAATGTCTGATCACCTTGGACTTGCCTTAAGCAAGAATCCTATTAGATCAGTTTAGCCAGAATCACCCCCTCCCCCTTTTCTTTTTAGAGAGAGGGAGTCTCTCTCTAAAAGGAGGCTGGAGTGCAGTAGTGTGATCTCGGTTCACTGCAACCTCTGCCTCTCGGGTTGAAGCAATTCTTGTGCCCAGGCCTCCTGAGTAGCTGGGACTACAGGCACACACTGCCATGCCTGGCTAATTTTTTTTTTCTTTCTTTCTTTTTTTTTTTTTTGTAGTTTTAGTAGACATGGGGTTTCACCATGTTGCCCAGGCTGGGTTCCAACTCCAGAGCTCAGGCAATCCGCCCGCCTTGGCCTCCCAAAGTGCTAGGATTACAGTCGTAAGCCACCATGCCCGTTCTGAGCCACTGGCCAGGCCCAGAATCTCCCTTTATCTGTGATGTTTCCTTTTAGTAATTTTCTATCTACTGGCCCACACTCTGCTCCTTAGCTGCACATTTCCAGCTTTCTTGTTATACCTGTAATATATTAACAGGTCTGAGTTTGAAGGTATAGCTGAAAAGCCAATTGTTATTAAAGCCCAATTTAAGGAAAAGGTTGCTTTTGATAAAGATCAAAGTTGCTAAATGTACTTCAGAGTATCTTCTTGGGTCTTAACATTTTGGAGTCTGATTTGAGAATCTGTAAAAGATACTCACCTACTACAATGTATTGCACTCAATCCCAGGGCTTTCTCAGACTCCCAAAGCCCAACTCAAGGATCTCCTGGAGGCTAATGGACCCTCGTTAAGGTCTCTTTCTGTGATAACTATCCAATAGACAAGCATCCGAAAGGTGACAGCTATTTCTAGCAACTGAAGGCTGGCAGTGCGCACAGAATCAGACAAATAAAACTGCATATTGACCTGGGCCCTTAACAACCTTCCTCCCTCCTGGCTCTCCTCCAAATCCATTATGTTTGTTAATCTGAATTTCATAGGAGTAGGACTTTCTACCTATATTTTGAAAGAGTCCCCCAGAAATGGAAGAACCACTGGTCTACTTTATATCATAGCCTTATCATTTTTTAGATACATAAAAAATGGATAGAAAACTAATTAGAATCCTATTCTTACTGAAACTCAGTCTCACCAGCTGTGTGACCTTGGTCAGTGCTACAAACTCCAATTTCCTCATTTTTAAAATGGGTTTATGAATAGTTCTTGTATTATAATGTTGGAGGAGTTAATTATATGAAGTAGTGCAATATTTAGCACACGTACTCAGTACATGTTTTCCAAATGTATTGATGTGAAGATACAGTGATGCAGATATCCTTATTATCACTGTGATATGAAAAAAAGAGACAACAACAACAAAAAACTTACTAAATCCAAGGCAAAGATGAGAAGAAGTTTAGGCACCAGTTGTTTTATATCTGAGGACAGACTGGTAGAAACTGACTTAAATGAATAAAGCGGATCTATTTGTCTTGAGATAAAGAAAGGCCTCCATGACAGCAAGAATTGATAATTTTGAAATTATTTCTATAAGGAAGTCACTAGTTTCTAATCATAAAGAGTCAACTTTTCGGAGAAGATCTTTTTATGTTCATTATTTCATCTAAGCCTCACATACATTTTTATGAGATAGTCATTATCACCTGCATTTTTCAGATTAAAAAAAAAAAAAAAACAGTTTGCCAGGAGTGGAGTGTTTTAAATTTGTGCTATTAATATGCAGCACAAACAGAATTCGAGTCTCGTTCACTGGCTCTAAGCTCATTCCAAGAAAGAAAGAAGGAAGGAGAAAGAAGAGGAGGAAAGGAAGAAGAAAACCACAGAGAAGATTATTGTGTGAGTCTACTCAGGCTCTGAAAGCCACTTCTGGCCGCAAAATGAGGTAAAAACAACTGAGTACTTCATTTGGAATTGTAGATATAAACTTGAATTTGAGAGGGACACAAAATCATGATCAAGTAGTTTTTTTCTTTCTTTGCAAACCAATTTTCTTTTAAGAAGATGGCATTTAAATTTTGTTTCTTTTTGTTTGTTGGAAGAGATGCAAATTTCCAAACAATTGAGTTTCCCACTCAGCAACTTTCTCCTGCTTGAAGAGAGTTTTCTTTAATTAAATGTAAACACGTTTAGCAAATCAGTGTAGTAAGTGTCTAAAGGCCTCCTAGGATGATGTGAATTGTCATCAGACTCTTCCATCAGTTATGAGTGTTTGATTTGAATGCCAAATAATTTCCTTAAGAACCAGGTCCTAAACAAAAGATGAGCTTGAATCAACAACAAACTAAGAAGGCGATTCTTGACAATTTCTACTGATGCACCAGGATGCCGCATAAATGCTGCACAGCCAATTAGCTCTATAACTCCTTCTAGGTCAGAGACAGGCACTGTCACAATGAGAAAATTCAGCCATTGTAGGTGACCCTGTTAAAAAGGCCGAAGGACACCAACAGAGGAGTACATTTTCTCATTGTTATCTACAGGCAGCATCCAAATAAACACTATAGCAAGTCTATACCATCTTTTATTTGCTTGTTAGATGTTAAGACATTTGCTTTAGAAAAGAGTATAATTTACCTTAATTTCAATATAAGACAGAATGAGAGGGAATGTTTTGAACATTTCTTGTGTTGCTAGTTCTGCAGGTACAGTTGGGCCAAGAACCAAATGTCCTTGGTGTCAACAGTCAGTTAATGGGCGAATGGCCTGTTTCCCAGTACTGGAATCTCTCAAATCTCTGTGCAGTTTCAGAATTTGGGATAAACCGGAAGCTACTGCTGACTATTTTAAGCCACATATTTAGCGTTTTCTTCTTCAAGAAACAATCTATAGATGAACTTGAACATTTTGTGGGGCATCAGATCATTTAAAACTCTTTCATAAATAAATCAAAGTTTATAATAAGAGGAAAATACAAGCCAGATATTCCAGGGCAGAGCAAACTCAGACAGGAGTTGGCAATTGAGAACTTTCCATCTTAGGCCATGAGGCTACATCCAGGCATTGGTGCAGTGTCTGGGAATGGAGAAAGAAAAGGGAATGTAAGATAATATGATCTCAGAGACTCTGAGCTATTCCAGATATTGAGAGATATTTGCTCATAGGCTTCCCCAAATCTCTGAGAAAGAGTGAGATAACATAATATTTCTATCTTTTGGGATATAATACCTGCTACAGGAGAGTTATAGGGAAGATCCTGGAGGCTAAAAAAATATGAATAACAAACATTCTTATTGATGCCTTTATAGAAACTGTTTTATAGAAACTGTTCCATTTAATCTATATCATTGCAATACAGGTTAGGTGTGGCCATCATCTCCATTTGAATGATGGAAAAAGAGGCTCGAAGGGCCAAAGGAACTGCTGAATGACCTACAGCAGTTGTTAAATGGCAGAGCCAAAAATCAAGAGTAGGGCCCATGCCACATCCTGAGCTTTTTCTTCATTAGCCACACCATCACTAATCATTTGAGAACGCTAATTGAAGCTGGAGACCCAAGTAGAAATACCAACATATTCAGTCTATCCAGAAATCATAACCAAATTATCTCTAGGAAGTTGTCTACCAACGTTTGTTGTTTTGTCTAATAAACATATCATTTTATACTCATTGAGATATTTTGTACTGTTTGAAGTTATTTTCATATGCTTTATTTATCGCTATTATTTGTCAATCCCTTTGAAGGGAAGTCACCTTTTTCATTCCTATATTTCCTTCAGATTCTAACACAGAGTAGGTGCTCAGCAAGATTTGTTTAACTTAATTCATCAGAAATACTTCAAGATTGTAAAATGAAATCAGTGTTCCTTTTGCCTTTTCAGTTATACACATAGCTATATGTAATGATATTTTATTTGTATGAATTTGTTTTTCAATTATGAAAACTCATTAAAATTTTCTGATTTCTCCTCCCAATATGATGTAGTGTGGCTTACACTACTACTGCAAAGTTACACACTGAATAACTGTCATAAGAAAGGGCAAAAAGGATTTAATAGCCACAAACATTTACATTATTACTATGGCAAAACAATAACTTTTTCTCTGGGCTTCCCTGCAGCAGAGTAAAAAAGGAAAGATAATTAGATTAACAATCTTTACAATCTGATGGAAGGAAGCACATTAACTTATCAAGAAATGACATTAACAAGAATTTATTCTGTGGGCATTCCCATTGAGTGACATTACATTTCTTAGATTATAGCTCCCTTCACATAAAGACAGTTTTTCACACACTTTCTGCTAGTAATCTTGGTGGTATGACTATGAAGCTCAGAATATCAACTGAGTTTCAGTAAGCATAGAATTCTAATTAGTTTTCTATCCATTTTCCTATGTATCTAAAAATGATAAGGTTATGATATAAACTAGACCAGCGGTCCTTCAATTTCTGGGGGACTCTTTCAAAATATAGATGGAAAGTCCTACTCCTTTGAAATTCAGATTAACAAACATAATGGATTTGGAGGAGAGCCAGGAGCAGGGAAGGGTATTAAGTAACCATTTCCCTTTTGATTACAGCATCCCATTTTTCTTTTGAGGTATTATACCTCTCCTCTATTTTAGCCATATGGTTTGAATGAGGTTGGCTATATCCCCTTTGTTACCTGAGTAGGGATGTGACACAGTTCTGGCCAGTCTGAGCATTCCTCAGCAACAGGGCAATGAGACTCAATACTGAGCCTTTTGTTGAAGCTATTGAAAAAAGAGGCAACCTCTCCATGCTAAACATAGTGTAAAAATAGGTAGTCAGCTTTGACTCCCTATAAAAAGAGGCAGCAGAAATATATAGAGAGTGCCAGCAAATAACTTGATCTCATTTTTGGTGCATCTAGATTTTTCTGTATCTGAGGTAAGCCTGGATTTTTGAATTTAAATTAAAATTTTGATACTTGCTATTGCAAGAGGCATACTAACAATGGCTAACTATCAGTATTTAAAATCATACAATTCTGCCCAGAGGAGTTTCATGATGAGCCAAGTTAGAAAACCACTGCATGAAATGTTCTTATGAAGTATGTTTTAAAATACATCTGCAAATACCTAAATTAACATATGGTACTATGAAAACACATAAGTTTATTCATAGAATTCAGTATTACTGGAAACTTTGAGATGCTTTCAGAACTTTAAAGGTGCCAGGATTATAGGTTAAAATTGATTTATCAGACTCTTAAAATAAAATGTTGGCTGGGCACAGTGGCTCATGCCTGTAATCCCAGCACTTCAGGAGGCCGGAGGAGGGTGGATCACGAGGTCAGGAGATCAAGACCATCCTGGCTAACACGGTGAAATCCCATCTCTACTAAAAAATACAAAAAAAAAAAAAAAAAAAAAAAAAAATTAGCCAGGCATGGTGGCAGGCACCTGTAGTCCCAGCTACTCGGGAGGCTGAGGAGATGTGAACCCAGGAGGCGGAGCTTGCAGTGAGCTGAGATCGCGCCACTGCACTCCAGCCTGGGCGACAGAGTGAGACTCCGTCTCACCAAAATAAATAAATAAATATAAAAATAAAAATAAATAAACATAAAATAAAATGTTACTCATGATATGAATGAGTTAGAGATTTGACAAAAAATATGAATCCCTTGTAGTTGGGGACAGAGATAGAGCCAATCAATGCTTAATTGGCCAGAGTCCCCACATGGCCACATCTAGTTATGAGCAGAGTCTCTGGGATTTCATAAAAGGTAGTCAAGCCCTAAGAGGAACTACTGAGTAGTCCCACAGTCCTTACTGGCCATGAAAATGATGATCAGTACCCAGCATCTGCTACTCCACCTTGACGCCTGACTTGTTCAAAGACAAAAACTACCATCTGGCCTTCTGTCTCAAGAGCCAGCAACCAAACACAGACCTTCCTATTGTTCATAAAGTGCACCAGTGAGCTTCCTACAGTGTGTGATGTAGAGCTAAGGTGCAATTTGTAGAGGGCGCTGTGCCTGGCGATGACAAGCAAGGACTCCTGACATGCACAAGTCCAGCCAGCAGCCTGAAATCTAAGTCTCATATATTGATTTGCCTGCCTATTGTCTGTGGTTTTTTTTGAGGCACTTGTTGGATGTGCTTTTTTGGAGTCATCCAAGCTTCTTGTAGGGCCTCTAATCCAATAAGGCAGTGCATTTTGTAAATTAGGGCTTCATTATTATTTTGAAACACTTGACGGGAAAAGCATGGATTGAATTTTTAATCCATTCACATTTTCACAATAAATTGAAAAGAGCTGTTACAATCTTTGAACATAATTTGGTATATGTTTTAAATTGTTATAAAATGATTTAAATTATTTTATTATCTACTTGTGTGAGTGAAGTTTCTTGTTAAAGATGTTTATCAAGAATTTGAAGAGATCGTCATTAAAAAAGTATTGATCAGACATTTCATTGTAACCCTTTCAAGCATAAGATGAGTTCTTAAAAATAGTTTCATTCTCAATAGGAAGTTCACTTTTCTCACTAATCATAACCAAATAGATTGTATTTGAAAGTTTTATCCAATTCATATTTGTCCTAATACTTATATAATTATAACCAAAGTTATATAATATATAAAAAAGATTGTTTTCACCAAACCTCATTTGTATACTTCCAAATTTTTCCAGTTCATCCCAATACATCATATACATGTAATTCTTATGTTTAAAACATTTTTACTATGGTAGCCAGTCCCTAAAATGGGTTCAAATTATTCTTGCCTCCTGTTATTCATGCTAATTATTTATTCCTTTACCACACTGAGTTTGGCTTACATGTATAATCATGAGATACTGCATAAATGGTGGAACATGACTTATCAGGTTAGATAATTAAAGACCATACAGCTTCTGTTCTGAGCCCTTTGGGGTCACTTATTCTGGGGGAAGCCTGCAGCCATTATGCAAAAACCCTCAAGTTTCCCTATGAGAAGTTTCACATTGCAAGGAACTGAGACCTCCCTCCTGCAACCACAGCTAACTTGCTAGGTATGTGAGTGCATCATCTTGGAAGCAGACCCTCCAATGCCAGACAAGCCTTCTGATTACTTCATCTCTAGCTGGCATCTTGAATAAAATCTCATGAGATACCCTGAGTTAGCTAGGCTGCTCTAATCATTCCTAACTCAAACAAAGTATATGAAGTAAGTGTTTATTGTTGCTTTAAGCTGCTACCTATAAAGGGAACTTATTACATAGGAATAGATGCATGTACCCTTGGATTATCACTATTATAGTAATACATTGCATTACTTACTACGATAGCAGCAACCACTCTGCACTTAGCTAAAATTGCAAAGTAAAACAAAATTAAAGCATATGCTTAACATAGACCTAGACTCATCCACTAGCTCAGTGACTCATTTCCACCTATCACTCTTAGAGTGGACAAAAGTCATAGTTATAGACCGGCAGCATCTCATCATCTCATCATCTCATCAAATTTTGTATGGTATAATCTTTGAGCACCACCCAAATATGTTAAATCATTATGCTGTGATAATCTATTGCATGTGCTCCTTGTAGAGCATTATAACTTTTTTTGTTTTAAAAAAATACATATTTTTCTTAAAATGACAAACATTAATTGCATATATTTATGGGGCACAATGTGATGTTTTGATATTTGCATATATTGTAGAAAGAGTAAATGAAGCGAATGAGCATATCCTTTACCTCACTGACTTATCCTTTATTTTTTGCAGTGAGAACATTAGAAATCTATTCTTAACAATTTTGAAATATGCAATATGTTATTATTAACTGTGGTCAACATGCAGTGCAATAGATCACTAAATTGTGTTCCTTTAGTCTAACCGAGTACTCTTTGATCAACATCTCCAGATTCCCCATCCCACTTCCCCTCAACTCGCAGCCTCTGTAAACACTTTCTGCTCTGAGTTTTGTTGAGATCTACTTTTTTCAGCTTCGACATATAAATGACATCATATGATATTTGTCTTTCTGTGCCTGGCTCATTTCACTTAGCATAATATCTTCTAGGTTTATCCATGTTGTCACAAATGATAGAATTTTCTTCTTTTTAAAGGCTGTATAGTATTCCATTGTGTAATATACCACATTTTCTTTACCTACTCATCTGTTGATAAACAATTAGGTTAATTCTATACCTTGGCTATTATCAATAGTACTTAAATGAACATGGGAGTGGAGACAACTCTTCAGCATACTGCTTTCAATTCCTCTGGATATATACCCAGAAATGAGATTGCTGCATCATTGTGTTGTTCTATTTTTAAATTTTTTAAAAGATTATCTATACTATTTTCCAAAAATCCTATACTATTTACATTCTCACCAACAATGTACTGTAGCATTATAACTCTTAATGCCTCTTACATTAGGCTAGGGACCATCCCTATTTTTACATATGTCTATATCCCCAGGGGCTAGCAGAGTGCTCAGGATAAAACAGGTATTCAATAATATCCTTTCATTTATGTATTCTAATATGCATTTAAGTTTTTCATATGTATATATTAGTGATTCTTTGTCAGTAATATGTATGTTTGAAAATCATCCAATCTATTAAATGGTACATAAGAGCTATTCTTTAATGAATAGTATTATCTCTTAGGCACACAGTTCTAGTTTAATTACCAGAGAAGCCCTATGGTTATCCTGTTTTTTAATTGAGGAACCCAAGTCTAATAAATATTACACAAAATTCCTCAAACACAAATCTAAAAAGCTTAGCAGTGAGATTTAAAATGTGGCAGGTCCGTTTGATTCAGAGCCTGTGTAGCTAACCACTATACCCTTAGATAATACCTTCCCTTAATAATTCCTAATAATTCAATCTTCCAAGAGGATTATTTGTCTCTTTCCTACTTCCCAATTTTTTAAAACTAAAATGAGAGATATAAGAAACTCTTCCAAATTGTCTAGAAAGTTTCCCACTAATTAAAATGGAATGTTGCAGCTATAACTTATGGTTATTTTAACCATTAATCAAAAGCATATAATGAAAGACTAAAATGAATTAAATGTCTCCACTAAGTAATTGGCTTAGGGGACTTAATGCATACTACAGTAAGAGTCCATGCACACACATCTCATTGCTGAAGTGAATCGATGGGCAGATGGGACTTCCACCTGCAAGTGGTATATAATTCATGTTTACTGTAGATAAAAATTTGATGCAGGGCTGCCAATATGAAAAACAAAGTTTTATTATAGATTTGGTTTTCATTCCAAAGTTTGTCCAAAGGCAAATTAATAAACAAAACTTACATTGAGCATATTCCGTTCAAAAATAAATTAATTTCAACGCCCTTAATTCAGTTTTTAAAAGTGAAATCACTTTCCTTAGTAACTCAATTTATCTGTAATTTGCTGTTTTTTCAACTCAATTTAAAAGTTAATCTTATTATATTTTAAACCCTGAAACAAGCTGTTATTCATATGTGGAAGAGCTTATTTGCCAGTTTACAAATAGGTGTGTTTTCCATTTGGTTTTAACAGATCTACAAATAAGCTCATAATTAAGTAGCTCATCTATAAATTACCCACACAATACAGTTAACATTTATGTTTCCCACCAACTACAGCATATTCACATGCACAGAAAGATAGCCTTTATTTTTAATTTTTGTTTTAAATTTTGCAGACAGGGTCTCACTCTATCACCCAGGTTGGAGTGCAGTGACACAATCACAGCTCACTGTAGCCTCAACCTTCTAGGCTCAAGTGGTCCTCCTGCCTCAGCCTTACAAGTAGCTGGGACAATAGGCATTTACTACCATGTCTAGACAATTTTTAAACTATATTTTTGTGCATATGGGGTCTCACTATGTTGTACAGGCTTATTGTATTTAAAAAGGCTTTGCATGATTATAAATTCTCAAATTGTTTTCTTCATTTTGGGTTATGTTGGATGGCTAGGTTAGCAGCTATCACCATTCCCTGACTATGACTTTCAGCAAAAGGCTATTTACACTACTGAGTAACCCTCCAATTGGCAATATCATTCAAGCATATTATATTTTTTCCAATCTTTGTTTCCTCTTTTTTCTGTTTACTGATGTATGCCTTGAAGGATTCCAATAGTCAGAATTCATTCACGTCTCTGTCCCATTGTCTGGCTCTATCCTCTGACTTGCTCTGGCCAATGGAATGTGAGCAGAGGTAACATACACCATAATGTCTCTTGCTTTTTCCCACTCCAAAGTAATGGCTGTCCTAAAGAGTAGCCACTCCTTTAGCCTGAGTCCCAGAAAGAAAAGAAATGCCAAAATGCATCAGTCAGTCCAGATATGCTGACATATTTCACAAAGGCTTGTGGTTGTAAGACACTAAGATCTAGGGATTCTTCATTAAAGCCGTTTCAGATACAACCATCCTTTAATAAGAATGTTGTACAATGTAAATAAGATAATGTTTCTGAAAGGGAAGTTACCATTTATTAATGGTCTACTGTCCCATTTAATACAGACAGTAGTCACATAAGAATTTGTATACCTGCTACACAGATGAGAAAACTAAGTCTCAGAGGAATTGAGTTTCCCCAAATCACAGAGGAAATGAGGGACAGAGATGGAATTTAAAATCAGTTATAATGGACTCTACTTGTAGTTCATGTTTTTCCTATCACACTTTGAAACCTCAGAATGTGCTTTTAAAAAATGCCACATGCTCACCCGGGCAAGGTAGCTATGCCTGTAATACCAGCACTTTGGGAGGTCAAGGCAGGTGGATCACCTGAGGTCAGGAGTTCGAGACCAGCCTGGCCAACATGGTGAAATCCTGTCTCTACTAAAATAAAATAAAATAAGATAAAATAAAATAAATTAGCTGGGTGCAATTGCAGGTGCCTGTAATCCCAGCTACTCAGTAGGCTGAGGAAAGAGAACTGCTTGAACCTGGGAGTCAGAGGTTGCAGTGAGCCAAGACTGTGCCACTGCACTCCAGCCTGGGTGACAGAGTGGGATTCTGTCTCAAAAAACAAAAAAAAAAAGAGTCACATCCTCTGACATTACTGTTGTTGCATTTATACTGATGAAAAAAAGTTACAAAAAACTTTAGCATGAGAGAACAAATCTTGAAAAACATTACGTAAACTCCTGCGTTATAGTCATGCAGTATATAATGAATCCAATACAACTTATTACTGAAAGTACATATTATGTTCTAAATCTTAATTTGAAAATGAAATTAATACATCTTTTATTTAAAATGTAATAATTACATTCACTTAACTTACTAAAATATTGGTATGGTTTGGCTATGTCCCCACAAATCTCATCTTGAATTGCAGTTCCCATAGTCCCCATAGTCCCCAATTGTCTTGAGAGGGATCCAATGGGAGGTAATTGAATCATGGGGGCAGTGACCTCCATGCTGTTCTCGTGATAGTGAGTGAGTTCTCATGAGATCTGACGGTTTCATAAGGGGCTTTTCCCCTCCTTCACTCTGAACTTCTCCTTGCTGCTGCCATGTGAAGAAGGATGTGTTTGCTTCCCTTTCAACCATGATTGTAAGTTTCTGGAGGCATTCCCAGTCCTGCAAAACTGTGAGTCAATTAAACCTTTTTCCTTTATAAATTACCCAGTCTCTGGTGTGTGCTTATAGCACCATGCGAATGGACTAATAAAGTAAATTAGTACTGCAGAGAGTGTGTTGCTCCTATAAAGATACCTGATTGTGGAAGCGCCTTTGGAACTGGGAAACAGGCAGAGGTTGGAACAGTTTAGATGGCTCCAAATAAGACAGGAAAATGGAAAGTTTGGAACTTCCTAGAGACATGGAAGGCTCAGAAGACAGGAAGATGTGGGAACGTTTGAAACTTCTTAGAGACTTCTTGAATGACTTTGGCCAAAATGCTGATAGTGATATAGACAACGAAGTTCATGCTGAGGTGGTCTCACATGGAGATGAGGAACTTGTTGGGACTGCAATGAAGGTGATTCTTGCTATGATTTAGCAAAGAAACTGGCAGCATTTTGCCCCTGCCCTAGAGATTTGTGGAACTTTGAACTTGAGAGAGATGATTTAGGGTATCTGGTGGAAGAAATTTCTAAGTGGCAAAGTGTTTAAGAGCAAGCAGAGCAAAAAATTTGTAAAGTTTGCAGCCTGACAATGCAATAGAAAAGAAAACCCATTTTCTGGGGAGAATTTCAAGCCTGTTAAAGAAATTTGCATAAGTAACATGGAGCCAAATGTTAATCACCAAAGCAATGAGGAGAATGTCTCTAGGGCATGTCAGAGACCTTCATGGCAGCTTCTCCATCACAGGCCAAGAGCCTAGGAGGAAAAAGTGGTTTCATGGCCTGGGTCCAGGGCCTTGCTGCTTTGTGCACCCTAGGGATATAGTGCCCTGCATCCTAGCTGCTCTACCTCTGGCTAAAAGGGGCCAATGTACAGCTCAGGCCATGGCTTCAGAGGGTGCAAGCCACAAGCCTTGGCAGCTTCCATGTGGTGTTGAGACTGCGGGTACACAGAAGCAAACAATCGAGGTTTGGAAACCTCCACCTAGATTTCAGAGGATGTATGGAAACACCTGGATGTCCACGCAGAAGTTTGGTGCAGGAGCAGAACCCTCATGCAGAACCTATGCTGGGGCAGTGCAGAAGGAAAATGTTTAGTTGGAGCCCCCAAACTGAGTCCCCACTGGGGCACTGCCTAGTGGAACTCTGAGAAGAGGATCACCATTTTCCAGACCTCAGAATGGTAGATCCACTGACAGCTTGCACTGTGTGCTTGGAAAAGTCACAGAAACTCAGCACCAGCCCATGAAAGCAACTGGGGCAGGGGGACTGTACCCTGCCAAGCCACAGGGTCAGAGCTGCCCAAGGTCATGAGAGCCCACCTCTTGCATCAGCATGATCAAGTTAAAGGAGATTATTTCTAAGCTTTAAGATTTAATTACTGCCCTACTGGATTTCAGACTTGAATGGGGCCTGTAGCCCCTTTGTTTTGGTCAATTTCTCCCATTTGGAATGGGTGTATTTAACCAATGCCTGTACCCTTATTGTATCTAGGAGGTAACTAACTTGCTTTTTTTCTTTTGAGATGGAGATTTGCTCTTTTTGCCCAGGCTGGAGAGCAATGATGCAATCTTGGCTCACTGCAACCTCCACCTTGCGGGTTCAAGTTATTCTTCTGCCTCAACCTCAATAGCTGGTATTACAGGTGCAGGCCACCACGCCCAGCTAATTTTATATTTTTAGTAGAGATGGGGTTTCACCATGTTGGCCAGGATGGTCTCCTACTCCTGACCTCAGGTGATCTGCCCTCCTCAGCTTCCCAAAGAGCTGGGATTACAGATGCCTGGCCCTAACTTGCTTTTGGTTTTATAGACTCATGAGATGAAAGAACTTGCCTTGTCGCAGATTAGACTTTGGACTTGAACTTTTAGACTAATCCTGGAATGAATTAAGTCTTTGGGGGACTGTTGGGAAGGTGTATTTGTGTTTTGAAACGTGAGGACATGATATTTAGGAGGGGCCAAGAGCAGAATTATATGGTTTGGTGGTGTCCCCACCCACCTCTCATCTTGAATTGTAGTTCCCATAATCCCCACTTGTTGTGGGAAGGACCAGGTGAGAGGTAATTGAATCATGGGGGCAGTTACCTCCATGCTATTCTCATGATAGTGAGTAAGTTCTCACAAGATCTGATGGTTTTATAAGGGGCTTTCTCCCATTTCGCTCTGCACTTTTCCTTGCTACTGTGATGTGAAGAAGGACGTGTTGCTTCCACTTCTACTGAGATTGTAAGCTTCCTAAGGTGTCCCCGGCCCTGTAGAACTGTGAGTCAAATAAACCTCTTTCCTTTATAAATTAGCTAGTCGGGTATGTCCTTACAGAAGGGTGAAAATAGATTAACACAAGTATTAAGCTAAAGTTTCTATTAAAGATAATAAAATAAATTATCATTTAGAAAAGTGGCCTCTGTAATGGCACCTGACCAAGAAAATATTAATTATTGAATGTAGTTAATAAACCAGCTTAAAAATGAAAAAAAAAAAAAAAAAAGAAATGAGGCCAAACGAGCTATGGAACAATTAATTCAGTGTATCCATATTAAATGTTTATCTTCTCTCACAGAGAGAAAAAATAAAAACAGGATTCTAAGATTATTAACATTTTTCTTGCTTTTTAATCATAACTTCTTACTACTGTGCAAGTACCTGATACTTTTCCATTCTGCAGCATTTCATCTGGATTCCATATGTTTGTAGGTAGGACAGGGAATTACATGGATGTTTTTCCTTCCAGACTTCCTTTTGTGCTTGTCAATTCCCTAGCTTTTTGTTGAGCTGCAGGGATTGGTTTGTCAGGGATTTTGATTCTAGTGAGTAAGACCCTCAAGCGCCCATAAGGAATCCTTGGCTCAGGTTTCCTTCCATTTGCAGGAAGAAAGAAATCAGCAACATGAATGACAGAAGGCAGATAAGAAATAAAGACTGAAGGAAAGGAAGATACCCTTTGCTTTTGTGACAGAAAATTTGAGGGATGCAATAAATTTGGCTGAGATGGCTCTCACTACTCATGGGAGAAGTTGGGGCATTTTATCTTCAAAGAGATACCCATGAGTTGTGAGGTTTTACCCAAAAGAAGCATGTTTCTAGAAAACAGAGCCCAGGAGCAAACTCCCAATAGTATGACATTGCCCAGAGAACTCCTGGCTGGATCACAGGATGCTGGAGTTTATTGGCATAACAATTGCACTTTCCAAATTACTCTTAAAACCAAATCATTCATTATATTATGAACATTTCAGAAATGATTTCCTTCATTTTGGTTTTTGAGAGAATTCTATTAAAAATTTATAGAATTAGGCGGTGGCTCATGCCTGTAATCCCAGCACTTTGGGAGGTCAACGCGGGTGGATCATGAGGTCAGGAAATCAAGATCATCCTGGCGAACACAGTGAAACCCCATCTCTACTAAAAATACAAAACATTAGCCAGGAGTGGTGGCATGTGCCTATAGTCCCAGCTACTTGGGAGGCTGAGGCAGGAGAATTGCTTGAACCCAGGAGGCAGAGGTTGCAGTGAGCCGAGATTGCACCACTGCACTCCAGCCTGGGTGACAGAGCAAGACTCTGTCTCAAAAAAAAAAACTGTAGAATTATATACACAGAAAAGGACATGTCATCAGGCGTATGGCTGGATGCGTTTTCATGAAGTTAGCATACCTATGCAACAGTACCAAATTCAAAAAATAGAAAATCAGTAGTGTATAGAAGAGCTTGCCTTTCACATTTTTTAAACCTCTATAATTAAAATTTGAACTCAATTATTATTAAAATTACGGTTTAAGTGATAAGAAGTCAGGAAACTTCTTCCCATGGTCCCTTGCTTTTATGTGTTCTCTTGGTACTACTTCTGTGGTGATCACTATAGCCTTTCAAAAATAATTTCTTTTCTTTTTTCTGTGTTCAATTTTGGGAAAATTTCTAAATGTTCAGCCTGCTTTAAAAATAGCTGTTCCAATTCAATTTTATGTGATTATTTCTTTGATTCTTGATATGATTCAGTTAGATTAAATAAAGCTCCAAAACCAAATCAATTTCACATCGTCCTATTTTAACAAATATTTTCATAGTAAAGTACAAAATTGCCATTGTATCCATTCAGTACTACAATAAATTTCCTTTGTAAAATGTAATAGTAGGTAGGCAGTATAGTCTAGGTTATACTGCTGTAACAATCTCAATACCTCAGAGGTTTAACACAGGTGTCAATACAATGTGGCTCATGGGCTCCATCTGACTGCTGTCTGCTTTTATAAGAAAAGTATTATTGCAACACAGACATGTCCGTTAATTTAATTTAATTTAATTAATTTAATTTTTGTCTATGACCATTATTTGTGTTATCCTAGCTAAAATGACAAAATTGAGTAGTTATAATAGAGATCATGTTGCCTACAAAGCCAAAAATGTTTAATATCCTGCCTTTTACAAAAAAAGTCTGGTGACTATTGCTTATACAAATAAAACGTATTTATCGCTCATGTCTCGTGACAAACATAGATTGGCTGAGAAAGATTATGTTCCTTAGGGATCAGGGATAAATGAGTCACCATCCTTTTATGATGCCAGCAAGCATTTACCAATGAATAAGAGCACGTGGAAAGTAGTGTACCAACTCTGAAATGCATCTCTTCCACTTACTTTTTGCTAGTCAAAGCCAGTCATGTAATTCTGACTAATTGCAGGATAGTAAAGAGTAACCTGTGATGTGAAAGCGTAGCCTGTGAAGAACTGGAAATAGCTGTGGTATATCCATAAATAAAATCTCCCTTTCAACAAAGAAATACAAAACCCAATTTGACCTAATCATCCAAATGCACAATTTCATCATGAAAGACTTCAGAAAAACAATAACAATTATTTTTAAAGCACCTACTATATGGTCAGGTGCTACAATTACTAAAAAGGTATTGGAAAAGATTTTATTTATATCACTGGCTGAAGTCCACAAAGGAAAAATAAAACCTGTTCATCAAGCAATAAATTGTCTCTAAGAAAAAAAAAAAGCTGTAATAGTTTAAGGAATCACCTTGTCCAGAATAAACATCTGACCAATGTTCTTTTTAAAAAAATTCAACAACAAAAAAGAGCTTCAGCTTTCTGCCTTAAGCGTTGAGATATTATGGCAATTTAACTACTCACTGGGTCAGTTTAGAAAGTAGTGTCTCCCTCCTGTGGACTCTTAGAACATTGTTACTACAGTTTATTAAGGACAACTAAGACTATGTTTCATTAAAAGGAAAACAGGGAGAAAATATGACAGTAAGAGAATTGTTTCCCCTCTGCCAGCTGACACGCTCAGGTTTCCTTTATCAGAGAAACAAAACCACATCCCTTCCCCTGTCACGTCCCTGCATAGGGACTGTAGGTCTCTACTCACATTGTTCCTTCACCATCAAAGTCTCTGAAATAGTAATTTACATAATTGCACAATCCAATGATCTTTCTCTGTTGTGATTCTTTTTAGAAATATTTTACCTTGAAACTGCCTCTTTCGATGGCCTCTATTGGCTCAATATTTTCTTACTTTCTTCTCCCACTTCAGTATCCGTTTTTTATATATTGAATTGATCCCTTTATATAATCATATTACTAAGATGTTATTTGCCAAATTTCCACTAATAAGTCACTTATTGTTTTCTATTTTTGGCAACTGTAATCTCTTTTAGGCAGCTGTCATCTCTATGCCATTGAGTCCCAAATGTACAACTTCAGCCCATGCTCCATTCCCAAATCCTGCACCTCCCAGCACAAGTAGCTGAAAATGAATTCATCCCTTCTTCCCTCAGTTCTATTTTTTGCTGACTTGCTTCTGTGTGCCATGGAAGAACACAAATTAAAGCCCTTATTTTTACATCTCTTTCTATATGTAATCCACCGTTAAGCCCTGTTTGCTTTAAAACCATAATTTCATGATTTCTTTCCATTGCCAACATCCTTTTCAGACCAACATAGTTGTTTAGCTTGAATGCTGCAATATGCTCCTGACTGGCTTCTCTGCATAGAGTCTCTACCACCTCCAGGCTGTCTCTTCTGACACCCAGATTAGTTGTTTCAATATGCTTTTCTTTTCAAGTTAAGACCATTAAATCACCAACTACAGTACAAGCCACCCAACTGGGCATCTAATGCTTTCTTCTGCTCTCTCTTAAGACCACTTATCAGACCCACACCATGTATTTGAGCTAATCTGAAATACTGTCTTTGAGTTTCTACTTCCTTGCTTTTCCTCAATCTGTCTACACCTCTGGGAATGCCATAACATGGTATGTTATGCTTGTTCCAAGGTTTGTATCATACCTGCTCCTTTTTGATATCTCCAAGAAGGGGTCTAATATGGTTTGGCTCTGTCCCCACCCAAATCTCATCTTGAATTGTAGTTCCCATAATTCCCACATGTTGTGGAGGGACCTGGTGGGAGGTAATTGAATCATGAGGGCAGTTTCCCCCATGCGATTCTCATGAGAGTAAGTTCTCACAAGATCTGATGCTTTTATAAGGGGCTTCTCCTTCACTCAGTTCTCATTCTTGTTTTCCTTCCTGCTGCCATCTGAAGAAAGACATGTTTGCTTCCCCTTCTGCCATGATTGTAAGTTTCCTGAGGCTTCCCTAGCCAGGCTGAACTGAGTCAATTAAACCTCTTTCCTTTACAAATTACCCAGTCTTGGTTATGTATTTATTAACAGCATGAAAAAGGACCAATACAGGGTCTCTACTGGCTTATCCTCAAGTCTCCCTCCTATCTTTCTCTGCCCTGATCTGTGTTGCAGGGTGCTGCATTATCTCCTTGACTGGGCTATCCAGCTTCTCAAAGGAGCTGACTTCACATTTGGCTTGACCAATGGGACCTAGCAGTAAGAGATGAGAGGGTGGGAGGAGAAAGAACTGGAGGTAACGCTTCCTCCATCTCTTGTTCTAAGCCATTTTTTTCTGGCAGTGGCTGCTTTTCTTCATGGTTACAGCTCCTGTGGGGCAGCACTCTTCCATGTCTCTATCCCTTACTGGATTTCAGGCACACTATTTCCTCTTCTGGCCCCTGTAAAGCCAAGGTTGCTAACAGCTTTCTTAAATTGCTAGTCTCATCAACCTCATTCCATGTTATCTCCCTTGAACCTATCCACAGCTCTGTAAATAGTTCCTTTATTAACATTTTCTGAATCATCTAAATTGGATTCTGTTCCCTGCAGGCAGCATTATTGATATGAAGGAGTGGCCTCACCCACTTATCAGCTCACAAAGGGAATTTGTTCTTGTTTTTGTGATTTGTGTCCAATTCTGCATTACATTTCAGTTAAATGTATGTGCATATTATCTCTTCTACTTGACTGTAAGTGATTTCAGGTTAAATATTCATCTTTGAGGACTTCAGAAAATCAAAGCACAGGCTGGCTTATGTAGAGATGCAATAAGTACTTGTTGAATTGAGTGTATTGAATAGTAGTAAATCATGTCAAAGAGCATGTAGCACAATAGACAGGGAAAGAAATGAATACTAAGAGTCGTTTTCTTGGACAAACGCCCGCTTTTGAGATTACAGCACCCTCAGCCTACAGCTACACCTCATCCTCTCTTTCTCTTTCCACTTCTGCCTTTCTTTCTGTGACTGTAACGTGTAAATTAGTCTTTTCTGTCCTTACGTGACTTGTCTGTGGCAGATGGCATTGATAGTTTTTTTTTTTTTTTTTCTTTTTTGAACATAAAACAAACTGGTTGTGAGGAGCTGGGAGGTAGGGAATAGGGAAATATTGGTCAAAGGGTACAAAATTTTGGTTAAAAGAGGAATATGTTCTAGAGACCTAATGTACAGCATAGTGACTATAATTAGTAATTCTGTATTATATACTTGAAATTTCTGAGAATAGATTTTAAGTATTTTCACCACACACACATGTGCACGCACAAATGGTAACTAACAGAATGGATGTGTTAATTAGCTTGGTTGTGATAATCATTTCATGATATATATTTATATCAAATCATCACTTTCTATATCTTAAATAAAGATAATTTTTGTCAATTATTCCTCAATAAAGTTGGAAAAATAATTTTTTAACTCCATTCTCTGGCTTGTGGGATATGACCCTCTTTTCTTCCTCTTTCTCAAATCTTGTTGGTGCCTCTTCTTCACTGACTCTTAACTTTAGCTGTATTTCAGTGATTTTTAGTCTTCTCTCCTCACCTTACATATCACCCCCCCTACAATCTTATGTCCTCATTTGGTTCGAATATTAAATTTGTTCTTGCAAACTTTACATTGTTTTGCTTGCAGTCAAGCATTTCTCCTTAGCTCTAGCGATTAGGTCCAAAGGTTCCTGAAAGCAATTAGTCTGGCAGGAAAGGGTGGGAAAAGAGGTTCCCCCAACCCATCTGCAAGTAAAGAGGAAGAGCAAGTTTAGGTGCTGTGAAAGTCTCATTCATAGGTTCACTCATTCTTTATCAGCACTTACACATTGGCTGCTCTTATGGAATTTCAAATCTAGAGTAGCAGGCAGGGAATAAGTAATCTCTTGCACAATGGGAGTTAACTAAGGGTGCAGGTTGGTAAAAGGCCATTTGTGTGTGTGTATCTGTGTGTGTGTGTGTGTGTGTGTGTGCGCGCGCATATATGCATGCATGTATTAAGACAGAGTCTGGCTCTGTCAACCAGGCTGGAGTGCAGTGGTGTGATCATGTCTCACTGCAGCCTGGAACTACTGAGCTAAAGCAATCCTCCTATCTCTGCCTCTCAAAGTGCTGGGACTATAGGCTCCTGCCACCACTCCTGGCCTCCTGTGAACTTTAAACAGTCCTGGGCCACAGGAATATAAAGCTCCAAGGAAGAATCCCAATCAGTCGCTCAAGGAGATTCAATGAAGACTTTGGAGTTCATTAGCTTTGTTGAACATTAAAAACTAAAGAGAAAGCCCATCTCTCCAGGAAAAGAGGAATGTTGGGGAGAAATAAGGAAATCCCACAGAAAGAACCCGTATTTTATGGCAGATCATGAAGAGAACGAGGTACGACTGGAGAGTGTGAAGAGAATGAATACATCTATGTAAAGAAAAATGAAAAATCGGGATTGACAGATATTGAAAACCCAGCATTTGTTAAAAATTCATAGTCAGACATCTCACCCCAAGCCAACTCTGCCCCCTTCCATGAAACCCTCTCCCTCCACGGAACCATGTCAATAATAATAACTAAAAAGCCTGGATGCCTGGTGATTCGCTAAGGAGAAGGAAAATGAATGAAAAAGGTTTATTTTGTATTTACATGTGATTTCTAACACCCATCTCCCAACCCAGTATTAATGGACTTAGAGAAATAAAAAGATACCATTTTCTAACTCCCCTTTAAGAGTCCATGAAGTACTGCCATCAGATTTGTTTATTTGCTTCCTTTCAAAGTTTTTATTTTCTTCTCATGGAATTTTCAAATATTAAGGAAGCAATGGACTAAAATACAAGACTGGAGGACCAACATCTTTCTGAGATTTGGGAAAAAATAGCTATCATATTTGGAATTCTATTTTCATATAATTCAAGATAAAAGGAGGAAGTTGGGAAGGGCTGCCTGTCTCTAATATCCACAGGGAGCCCTGGCTGGCACAAATAGTAAGCAGCCCTCTTAGGCACAGCCCTTCAGGAAGGGAGGAATATAGGTAACTCAGAAAGAAAATGCAGAGTCAGCTAGCATCCCCTGTTCTTGAAAGTCACCAAAGCAACTGAGGAAAGAGGAGCCCTGAAGATAAAGGGAAGCAACAGCTGTTCACATTTCTGAATGTTTTGTCAACATCCAAGAAAAGAACCGTTAGCACATAGTAGAGAGAGGCTGCTGCCTCTTTCACTCTGGAGATTATATTTCTCTTCATGGATCCCAAGATAACACTAGCTCTTTTCACACAGATGTTATACTGATGATTCACACTGAGAGATCAATGAAGACACTACAACCCTCTAACCAATAACACTGCTCAAGTCATGTGAATTATCAGCTCTTTGGCCCCAAAGGTTGTATTTTTCCGTTACTCCCATGTAGTCTTGGCTTCTTAGGTTTATCAGTTTATTTTACGACACTCTTTCAATCTGGATTCAGATATCTTATATATTTGTCATTATGATTGCTCATAGTTGTATGATCAGGATTGATAATTTGGAAAAAGAAGGAAAGATTGTGAAGGAAGAAAGTCTGAGATAAGACTAAGTTTTCTATTTATATGTGATAGCCATAAACATATATGGTAAAAATACAGAATACAAAAAAGACTGGATCCATCCCCTAACTATGTCATCTTAAGGAATTCACTGTCCTAAAGCCTCTGAGTTTTCTCATGTATAAGCTGAGGATAACCTTTAAAAAAAATGCAGATTTTATAAATCTTCTATTCTTTGTTGATCTGTGTTTTCCTAATAGCATTAGCTAAAGTGTTGACATACATAAAATATATGAAAGGAAAAAAGTACATTATTTCTTTCAGATGAAAGAATGGCCTTCCAGACTGCTGTATGAACACCAAAATACCTTTAAAGGAAATCTCTTGATATGTATTCCACAGAACACTACTTCTAAATGCTCTGTGTAAAAAGGTTCTGTTGTCAGTTTACAGTTGCTTTCAGAAATGTGATATATCCTGCTCACCCTTGGCCACTTAAAGAGCTTGATGGCACATTTTTAATGCTGAAGGATTTAAGAAATCCTACCCTAAAGAAAACTGATTTTGTTTGACCTAGCATTTAAAAGTGATAGAAAATAGGAGGGTTTTTTTTTTTTTTTTTCTGGCAATAATACCGACTAATTTCTCACAAATCAAAATGAGACTTTGAGAAACATCACCTTAAGAATATTAATTTATGTGGCCTACAAATAATGCTACCTTTGGTGTATATGGAGTGAAGAAATAGCCAACTTTCATAAGGGTTTGAAATTCAAAAATATAAAATAAAAATGATTTGGAAATTATACTCCTTATGAAAATTTTGGCATAGTCAGAGTACATGTACTTCTGAATATTTGCAAATGAAAAGTAAATTTGAAGACTTCAATTTCTATTGCTGTGGTGTAAAACAAGAGAAAACAATGATGTGAAATATCACACAATTTTAATAGGGGGAAACAACAATAACCAGTAAGCTTGGTTCACAGTGGATACTTCAGAGCTGAGAAGCACTGATACAACTTGCAGTGTTAGTAATCACAAGGATAACATTAAGACCTGCCACTATGGGACCATCAGTAGAAAAACAAATGCATTAGGCTGAGAAAGGTAATGCCCTTAGTGACTGAGCAGCATTCTTGAAGAACACTGGATGCATCTGGTATCTGCTGGAACTCCTGAGAGACACCCAATAGATGAGCTGTGAAGTCCCAAAGGAGCGGTCCATGATGACCTGCAAAAGCTGGAGGTGATGTGACCTCCCTAGATGTCATACTGATTTTCAGGGACATTTCATGCAGAGAGAGTCTAGCTCCATGAGCCTGAGTTTCTTTTTAAAGAATTTGCTCTTCTTCTGGAATGAGAGTAACATTATCAAAGAGATAATCTCTGCCTCCGTGGCTACCATCCTGGCCTAGATGACTGTCAGATTTCCCCTGGGCTAGGTCCAGAGCCACCTTCCTGGTCTCTCTGTTTCCAGGAATCTTGGTCCTCGATATTCCTCTCTTCATACAGCAGCCACTGTGACCTCTTACATATAGTAACCAGGTCATGTAACTTTCCAGTCAAAATCTTTCTGCTAGCTTCCATGTGACTCAGGAACTAGTGGCCTACAAGGAGCTAGCATGATCTAGCTTGAATAGCTCTCAACCTCCACCTCAGCACATTTCCTTCCTATCTGCTCCTTGAATGCTCACGTTCACTCCTGCTTTGAAGCGTTTTGCACTTGCTCTTACCTGTGCCAGGCAATACTGTTTCCTCTCATTACTGAAGTCACAACTCATGTCTTCGAGAGGTCTTCTCTGACCACTTTGTTTAGAGCAGTACCAGATATTTTCTGTAAGTTTATCAGGTGTTTTTTTTTTTTTTTTTTTTTCCTTCAGCACTAATAATTTCTAAATCTTCAGCACTAATAATTTCTAAATTTACTACTTGTTTGTTATCTTTCTTTCCCCACCACAAGAATGTTAGGTGCTCTGAAAGCAGGAAAATTGTCTGCATTTTTTCATTATTTTATTCTTGCAACACTTAATTGTCTCTGCCAAGATAGCAGTACATGCCAAGAAGTGCATGCCTGTATCTTGAGCCACAGTAAGTGCACAAGAAACAGTGGTCAATAAAGCAACACAGAAGGCTAGAAGAAAAAAGAGAAAAGGCAAACAAGGAGGGAGGTAAAGGGGAAGGGGATTAGAAGGAAAGGAAAGAACAGAGGAGAAAAGAAACTAGGAAAGAAAGGGATTAGGATAGAAGAGCAGTAGGTAGAACTATTTTTGAATAGTGTGAATTAACTGAGTAACAGAGGGCAAGATCCAATTTTGGAAAAAATGCATCATTTCTTCCTTCCTTCATTCATTCATTTAGCATTTACGTGCTTACTAAGTATCAGGTGCTATGTTGATAGCTGAAGATATGGAGATGACAAGGTTCATACCTCCTTTCATGCAGCTCGCTTGCTCAGAGGAGAGAAGAAAAAGTGAGTGGCAGAGTGCTGGTGGTGCTAAGACAGAAACATGAAAGGATGGCTGTGGAACTTAGAATGAGAAGCCACTGCTTAGATACAGGGGAAGCCAGGGCAGAATTAAAACAATGGCATTCAAATGATCAGGTAGAAGTTAGCTAAGTCAAAAAACACAGCAGCCTATTCCATATAGAGAGCTAAAAGGGAGAGAAGTAGAGAGAGCTTAGAAAATCATCACAGTTAATTCCAAGATTATGAAATACATGGGGGTGTGAGGCAGAAGACCAGGTATGAGCATTAACAGAGTGAGCATTAGAAGTTAGGAAAACAAACAATCCATTTCAAGATGTGGAACTGGAACTAAATGAATGTTTACAGTGGAATTACTAGGAGGTGAAGTTTTTCAACCGTTTTATTGAGGCATAATTGATATACCAAAAACACTGCACATATTTAATTTGCACAATTTGATGAGTTTGGACATATGCATGTACTTGTTATACCATCACCATAATAAAGGTGATAAACATATCCATCACTTCCAAAGGTCCATTTATGTTTTTCGGGTTTTTTCATTTTCATTTTTGTTTTTTTAGTGGTAAGAACACTTAATGACTGATTTATCCTCTTAGCAAATTTGTAAGCGCATAATACTGTGTTACTAAGAATAGGTACTATATTGCACAGCAGATCTCTAGAACGTACTTGTCCTTCATAACTGAATCATCACACCCATTGTGGCCACCAGGTACATGCAAAGGTGCTCGTCATCACTAATCACCAGGGAAAGGCAAATCAAAACGACAATGAGCTGTCACCTCACACGTGTTAGGATGGTTATTCTCAAAAAACCCAAAAATATTAGCGGGAATTTTTAAAGACTTCGAATAAGTGAATTTAAGTCTTGAAAACGTCCTCGGGGGGTCTTTTTATACATTATGTTAGACAAACATTAATACCTTAATATAGGTCTCTATAGTTTCCAGTCAAGCCCGTTTCCAGATTTAGTAACATGTCTTTGTTCCTGCTACGCCCAACTGCTTCAGCCAGTATTATCATCCTTTTCTTACCACCTCAGCACCAGCAGATGTGGAATAGTGAAAAGAGAATAGGAGCTTATTTGGAAAATATGGATTCGCATCCAGCGTCTATCTCATATCAGCCATGTGACATTAGGCTATTTGGCCACTTTGAGCTTCAGTTTCTTCATCTATAACACGAGATCCATCAGGCATACCTGTAAGCCTGTGGCAGCAATGAAACAACATATTTGTGAAAATGGCTTGATAACCACACATTGAAAATGTGATAAATGGCACCGAGAGACAAATATCACACGTTCTCACATATTTGTGGGACCTGAAAATCAAAACAATGAACTCATTGATACAGAGAATAGAATGATTACCAGAAGCTGCGATGGGTAGTGGAGGGTGGGTGGAGATGGTTAATGGGTACAAAAAAAAAAAAAAAAATAGAAAGAATGAATAAGACCTACTACTTGACAGTAAAACAGAGTGACTACAATCAATAACTTAATTATATATTTTAAAATAGTATAATTGGATCGTTTGTAACCCAAAGGATAAATGCTTGAGGGATGCATACTCCATTCTCTATGATATGTTTATTTCACAGTTCATGTGTGTATCAAGACATCTCACATACCTCATAAGTATATATGCCTACTATGTACCCACAAAAAATTAAAAAATGAAAAAAAAGAAAGAAAATGTGATAAATGGTGGAAACACCTGGAGGTGTGAGCCTTGTTTATAAAGGTGATCTCAGCCTCGGTGCTCTGTCTGATGCCAAAGAAAAAGCTGAGGAACTGAAATGGACTGCTTTTTCGATCTGCACTGATACACAAACTGTTTTGGCATACGCATACCCCATTGGAATAACACATTAAGTCAGCACCCTCCTCTCTCAGTTCCAATGGGAAAGGCTTTATTCTACCTCAAGAATGCTTCCTTTACAATCTTGGACCTTACTTTCCTTAAACCTAATTTTTCAGGAAACTTTGACCTCGTATCATTGGATGTATCAGTGTAACTGAAGGATAGTCAGTCAATTCCCCTTCATAAAGGCTAAAGAAAACATTCAGGGTGAGTGCAAGATCCAGAAAAATATTTGTATCACTAAAAGACACATGTAGATGTCAGTCATGTTCAGATAAACTCTACAATGTTCACAGGGTAGAGAAAAAAAGTGATTCATAATAAAAATTAATTTCTGGTAGCAAATGTATATCACCTTTTGCTGTGATTACTATTAAATGCCTGCCAATGAATAATTATTGACAAAAATAGATAATGCATAAATCCAGTAACCATTGATGGAATAAAGTCTATGTAATTATTACTAAGGTCTGCTATGGTAATGCATCAGCTTTCAAGAGTTGGGGTTGACATATTAAACAGCAATTGGAGAGAGTTTGATGAAATATTATTTCTTCTCCCCAACACTTTTGCACTCTACTTTTTCTCACAAGATAGGTGCTGGCTAGTAAAATAATACAGATAATAATAATAAACAACATTCATTGAACTCATGACTTTACAGCTCATCTTCTTAACCACAAGGTTCTACTACCTCCAAGATGATGTGCCAATAAATTTAGGTATATTTTAGCAGGGCTAACTGAAAATGTCTTAATTCAGGGAATACGTAAAAGTCCTCAAATATTAAAAGTGGCAGGGTAGTGAAAAAAAATGTTTTTGAGTAGGTGACCTTTGATTTGTTCTTCAAGTCATTCCATGGAAGTGGCCACCTACCAAAGTCCTATGACTGGCATAAGCTCTTTGTTTTATGATGACAGAAGAAAACATACCACATGGAGGGTTATTTTGATTGTTTTGTGGCTTAAAAACATAGAAAGATTGTTAGATATTGTTAAATAGCTAATTGTTAGCTATAAAGATATTGTTAGATGTCTTTAGCAAAATCTATCAATATTCTGGCACTCAAAAAACTGAAAACAAAAAAATACCAAAACAAAAGGTCATCTGAGGTTGGATTGTAGAAAAAAACAATGTGCTTAAGTTTGTAAATAATATTATTACAAAAGCCGGGTTCTACTATAATGTTTAACTTATAGATGAACTGCATGGTTCAATGTCGAGCCAGAAAACAGAAATATCTCATAATAACTTATAAGTTTGTAGGGCTCTGGCAAAGCATGAAAGTTTATGTTTCTTAATTAACCTTGAGTTCATTTTATGTATGAAAATTATGAGGAACGGCCGGGCACGGTGGCTCAAGCCTGTAATCCCAGCACTTCGGGAGGCCGAGACGCGCGGATCACGAGGTCAGGATATCGAGACCATCCTGGCTAACATGGGGAAACCCCGTCTCTACTAAAAAAATACAAAAAAAAAAAAAAAAAAAAAAAAAAAAAAAAACTAGCCGGGCGAGGTGGCGGGCGCCTGTAGTCCCAGCCACTCCGGAGCTGAGGCAGGAGAATGGCGTAAACCCGGGAGGCGGAGCTTGCAGTGAGCTGAGATCCGGCCACTGCACTCTAGCCTGGGCGGCAGAGCGAGACTCCGTCTCAAAAAAAAAGAAAGAAAATTATGAGGAACAGTAACTAGACCCTCAGTAAACATATAATTCACCCAATGTCATTGATGTATCCCTTTCTGACCCTTAAAAAAATCAATTAACTTCCTGAAATCATTAAGGATAGTGACCATTTTTCCCATTCATCCCTTACAGTTTCCTTTCCACAGAGACCTGAGCTTTCCTCAGTGGGTTTATGACAGTTCCTACTCTACCTCCAGGCTGAAAATACCAGGCCTAATTTTTCCTGCATATGAACTGTTTACCAATTATTGCCATTGCTTCCTTTCTATTTAGCTTCCCTGCATTAACTAACTTGGCAAATTTTCACTCCAAACAATCTTGGATAGTCAGAGATGTGTGGCCTTTTAGTGATTTGTGGTTGTGCCTAAATTTTCCGGCCTATCTTGCTTTTGCAATCCTTCATTTTGCTTATTGAATACAAAAAATCAATAAAAATTATGTTTCTAAAGGAAAAGCAGAGAGGATTTTATAATTATAGATAATTCAAAAATATCTTCACCTACTACATATTTTTTTCTTCAAAAGCCATGGTAAGCAATTCCATTATTTGGCATTTACTCTAAAAAATGAAAATCTATGTTCATACAAAATTCTCTACATGAATGCTTTTAATAGTTGCATTTGTGATATCCAAAAACTGGGACCAGCCCAAATGTCCTTCTCTAGGAAAATGAATAAACAAAAACTGATGTATCTTTAAAATAAAATGCCATTTGACAATAATAAAAAATAAGGTATTAATATACATGACAATTTGAATAAATCTCAAAGGTATTAAGCCGAGTAAAAAAAGCTAGTTTTATACTATATGCTTCCATTTACATGATAGTCTCAAAAGGACAAGACTATAGTGAGGGTGAACAGATCAGTGGTTTGTAGAAATTACCAGCTGGGGGAGAGTCTGACTATAGAGTAATAACATAAGGGAGGTTATTTTTTCTTTTGAGTCGATGAAACTGCTCTGTATCCTGATTCTGGTGATGTTTACATGGATCTATACATGTATTAAAACTTATAGAACTGTATGCTTTAAAGGCAACTTAAAAAGTAAAATTAGAAAAAAATCCTATGTGTCTCATAGTTGATTTTTTAAATTCTATCTTCTATTTTCTCCCCACTGGCTTCTTTGTAACATATATTATGACTGATCAAAATGTCACTGAGGTTTGGTGTAGCAATAATCCTGTCACCCAGTTGCTGAGCATAGTTTTGCACAGGTACTTTTACAACTCTTGCACCCCTCCTACCCTTCTCCCTCTTGTGGTCCTCAGTGTCTACTGTTGTCATCTTTATAGCCATTATACCCAATGTTTAGCTCCCACTTACAAATGAGAGCATGAAGTATTTGGTTTTCTGTTCCTGCATTAATTTGCTTAGGACAATGACCTCCAGCTGAAGCTGTGTTGCCACAAAGCACATGATTTTGTTCTTTTTTATGGCTGTGTAGTATTCCATGGTGTATATGTACCACATTTTCTTTATCCACTCCACTGTTGATGGGTATCTGGGTTCAGTCCATGTCTCTGCTATTGTGAATAGTGTTGGGATGGGCATACAAGTGCATGTGTGTTTTTAACAGAATGATTTATATTCCTTTGTTTACACACCCAGTAAAGAGACTACTGGATTAAACGGTAGTTCTGAGTTCTTTGAGAAATCTACAAATTGCTTTCCACGGTGGCTGAACTAATTTACATTCCAACCGGTAGTGTGTAAGTGTTCTTTTTTTTTTTTTTCCTGCAGCCTCGACAGCATCTGTTGTTTTTTGATTTTTAATAATAGCCATTCTGATTGGTATAAGAGGGTATCTCATTATGATTTTGATTTGCATTTCTCTGATAATTAATAATGTTGAGCAAATAGTGATTTCAATAGAAACCAAGCAGTTCTCTCCCTCAAGCTAGAAAACTCAGACTCAGAGGCTATCAATTTGAGGATGATCATGCAGCCAGAGCTTCGCCTGTGAGGAAGATGCCTTCCCTCCATTAAGAGGAATGGTAGGACACTAAGTTAGTATCCTGCAATACAAGTTTTGTGCTCAAGGTAGACAACCTATGCCAACAATAGCCTCTGGATAGAAGACAATTATTCAGAAAATGAAACAAAGATACTCATGGAGCCTCATTTCAGTATTTTTTAGCAGGGGTCGAAGATTCCATTGTCCTTTTCAAAGTCCTTTGTTCACCTTCAACTGCTGGTGAAAAACATCTACACCAAAGAAAGCCCACAAGTCATGGTGAATTATATAATACGCCTAATTTTAGACAGTGTATATAACTATAGTAGAGTTCTTAAAGCCAAGATATTTTTTTCTTTAAAAGAGCACATCTAAATTATAAATGAATCAAACATTTATAATTTAAATATCAAAAATATGAAACCCAGAAATCAGTTGTGTTTCAACATCATTCAGGGTTTTGGTTAAACTTTATCTGAACTTCACTCCCACGGCCTTTGCGAATTTTACAAACGTCTGAAAATTCTTGGCAGAACCCTTGTTTTCACCTCTTCATCCATTTCCTCTATCTTGGTTCTTCCCCAAGGTAGGTTAAAGATAAAGTTTAGTTCCTTCAAGGCTTTGTACTGGGGAAAAAAAAAAAATCCCTTCTAGTTTAGCATTTTGTAACTTCAGTAATTTCACCAATTTACATTGGATGGGTCATGAGGAGGGTTCCTCTTACCTATTCCATAGCCTTTTCCTATTTCTCTAGCTTCACATTTTACTCTCCATCTTCTGTCATCTTCTCGTTGGGTTAATAAGCAAGTTATTTTCTTCTTTATCTAGCAGGGAAGCTCACTCAAGTTCCAGTGAGTAAATAGTTTTCCTAATTTCACTCTAGTAAGAACTTGCACACGAGTGGCTAAGAGACCTGTTAACATCTCATTACATGTATATCAGGTGTGTATTTGCTTACCACTTATGGTATTCAAAGTTATGTGTTCATACTGCAGTTATAAAATTAATTTAATACATATCTTTATAAGAAAACAATAGAAGTTCTCAAGTATAAAGATCTGATCTCTTTAACAAACTAGTTTAATTGGATTTCACAGAGGAGAGCTAGAGATCTAGGCTTCCCATGTATGCAGTAAACAGCGAAACTTATCACTGGAGTCTTTCATTCATTATAAAAAATTGTTGGGAATACAAAGAACAAATTCACCCATGGCTCCATTAGCACCTTCTCTCCAAAATTATATACAAAATGTTGCATATGTAGATTTTTTGGAGAGAAGATCAACAGTTTTCAGCAAATTCAGTAAAGGTCTATGACCTCAAAAATATTAAGTATTATATAATCACTAAGCATTGTGTAATCATTAACATTATGCTCTGATTATTCAGGTAAGTTTTATTTGCTTTTCCTTCCCAAGGCCTCTTCATTAGAGCTCAAGAAAGAAATAATGAAAGAACAAAAGAATGGAAGGAAGAAAGGAAGGAAATATATGAAGTTGAAGTTAGAAAAATATATGCTTTTTAAACATTTAACCTTAAAGGCCATTGATTATAACATATTAGAAGGTAGATGGTAAACAAAAAAAATTCCAGTTGAGATTTGGGGATTTTTCAACAAGAATTAACAATTACATGTTTTATTCATATGTCTTTTTAAAGTGGAATGTTACCCCTCACAGAATGACATTCACATCAATATATATTGGAGAAAAAGAAGAAAATGGCAATCACCTGAAATTGGCCAGATTGATAATCACATATAGTAACCTATTATATAACTTTTTAAATTTTCTCTGCATGTATTATGTTGATGCAAAAGTGATTGCAGATTTGCAATTAAAAGTAATGGTGAAAACCAAAATTACTTTTGCACCAACCTTTTTTTTTTTTTTTTTTTTACAAAATAAGATAATGCAATAAATAAAGAGTTGTAATCTGTCCTTTTGATATATCAATAATAGATCTTTGTAATCTTGTAAAAGTACTGTTATTCTGTGATCCCCATGGGCAATTTTAATTAATTTATACATTTGGATATTGTTTGACTTTTTTAGCTATTAATAAATACCACTGAGATGAACATCCTCATAGATAAATCTACATGCATTACTATGATTGCCATGAGTACTAGAGATGCGGTTGTTGGGTCAAAATGTCTGCAAAGCACATGTCTATGGGTATGTTTGTTTCTATGTTTCTAAGGGTCATGGTGAACACCAGAGATACCAAATGTCCTCCTCTACCCATTGGCAGAAAGACCCTGGCTTGCAGGATAGTCCAGGGCATTCTTCTTCCCTTGAAGATTTTACTGAATGTAGCGTGGCTTGAGATGATCATGGCTGATCTACCCTGCTGTAGAAATTACTCCCTTGTTAATGTTTAGATTAATTTCCTTATTATCTGAAAAGAGAGAATTTGTTGAAGCTAGAAAATCTTAAATCAAATGGTGGGTCTTTCAATTAATTTTACTGGGAAGTATTTTAGTGCTGATACTTACTAACCAATGAAAGAGGTTTTTCAAGAACGCAATAGGTTTTTTGGAAGGATCTGATTTTGTCTTTATCTCCTTACTCACTATTTGGCTGAGGGTTACTCTGAAACATGTATATACTCTTCCAGCCACTTCTTTCTATTACAACTTGGAAAGAATGAAAAACAATTGTATGAATGTCCATATCTCTTCTCTCTAGGGCCACCTTTATTTTAAACCTCTATCAAGGATGAATGATTATTCTGGAAGTATTTGGAAGTCTGCCTTCTCAATTTGGAAGAGCAGACACACGTCCCCGGGTTAATATGTCTCCACTTGTTAACAAAGTCTTCCCCATTATTTTTAGTAAGGAAAAATGTTCTAAGAGGTCCTTTCCTTTCCTGTTATGCCACTATGTTCTCCTTTAATAGAAATAATGTAGATAGGTCACCCTCTCCCCCACTCACTCCCATCAAGAAAAGTGGTAGGATAAAACAAATCCTCATTTTGCAGTGCAATTTTGCCTAACCCAGCATTCATTTGACTAAATAATTTCTCTTTTTATAGTAAATTATTCTGGAAAATAATGGCGATCAGTGCCCAAAGCAATTTAATTGTTTGGATCAAATTGGGGGGGGAAGTACTAAAACAATAATTTCCAGTGCCCTTGCTGTATTCATTTCTTACTGTTGCAGCCATTTAAAAAATTACCATAAACTTAGTGGCTTAAGACAACAGAGATGTGTTCTCCAATAGGTCTACAAGCTAGAAGTTTATAATCAAGGTGTTGGGGGCATCACTCCCTCCAGAATCTCTAAGGGAGGTTCTTCCTTGACTCTTCCAGTTTCTGGCGGCTCCAGGAGTTCCCCGGCTTCCGCTGCATAACTACACCATCTTGCCTCCATTTACACATCGCCTTCTCCTTTTCTCTGTGTATCTTCTGCTGTAAATATTTCTCCTTGATTTTCTCTTCCAGGTACACTCGTCATTGGACTTAGAGTCTATCCATATAAACTATGATGTTCTCATTTCAAAATCCTTAATTATTTCTGCAAAAACTCTTCTGTGAGTCAAATAAGCTCACATTTACAGGTTCTGGGGGTTAAGACATGAACAGAGATTTTGAGGGACCACCATTCAGTCCACTACTCTTGCTCACTTGAGATCTTTAAAGTAAAATGTAATAAATGTATTAACACAGGGCAAAAACGAATTTTATTTTCCCAGTTCATTTTTAGAGAAACGTTCTTATTTTTCTGGAATCACTCCACCATCGGCCAAAATACTATCAGGTAGGACTACTTTAAGAAACACTTTTCCCAGAATTTATGATGGCTCCTTAACCCACTGAAGTCATGTTAAGCCCAACATTTGGCAATACCCATATATTTCAGTGCTATTAATGTCTCCTCTGTCAGTGTACACATTGGCCCATTCTAGTAAAATCCACAAGGTACTGATCCACAATATAAGGGATACAACTTAGATTGTTTTAAATAATATTTCTGATTGGAGAGTTAGTTTTCTTGCTTGTTTTGCTTTCGGTTATAGGGATGGCAGGGTCCCGCCACTTAGTGGTGGGTTGGCATTGCTGAATCTAAATTTAGAAGTCCCATCTTTTGTGACCTCTGACACTGAAGAAAAGAACAGTTTAGGGAGTTATACTAATACCCTAGGGGATAATGACTTATTTCAATCGTGGATCTAAAACAAAACAACACACCAACACACACACACACACACACACACACACCAGCTTAACATCTGCCATTATAGATATGGGAATAGTAAGTGTCTCAGTACAGGATATTAAAAACAAGGATAAATTGTACACTTAAGCACTCTCGTTTTTGGTAAAGATAACATCTAATCTGCCGTGCTTGCTTGTGATGCCAACTAAAGTGGCAAATGGCATCAACTAACCCCCAATCCTCCCTGTAGCTTCATATCTGGCCAACACTTGGTTTCACCACAACTTCCTGGCTTGCCAGCAATTAGAGGAGGAAATATGTCATGTTGCTTGGACAGATTAATCAATAAATGGCCAGCAGTCATTCTGAGTAGCAGTTGCCCAGTCAGTAACCATCAATTCTGATCACTTCATATCATAACCCAAGCCTCTGCATTGATTCTCTTCACTGCATTCTAGGGACTGGATTATTTACCTTTGAAAGCAACAATGGGGTAGAAGTATGAGTTAAAAGGAGCGGACCCTGAGACCCTGAGGCTGTCCCAGGCTGGATTTTTTTCCTGCTGTCAAGAATGTCTTTTTAAATAGTGTTGTAACATATCTTATTTAAGTATTTGTCAGTGCAGATAGTAGATTTTATTTCAGCACACTTGTAAGAAAAAGTGAACTCATCGGTTATAAAGACAAAAATTCTGGTCAAATAATCAAATTAGGACCCCATTTTTTTTTTTCAGTTAGGCCGTAAATAGAGAAATGGTGGTAAGCATGATGGAAGCTCCTATGGCCAACTGCATAATAGAGGGACTAAAGCCACAAATGCTGTTTTCAGAATTGGCGCTCAAACAAACAAAAAATAAATAAAAAGATTAATTAATCCTTAGTTACAATGCCTGTATAAGTTATTGCAGAAACCAGGTAACACTTGAGCAATAAAGTGCAAACTGACACTGTCCCTGGAAAAGTAGATGCAGGGCCTCCCCACTTATAGACAGCTTTCTTTTTCTGACATTAGACTTGTACATGCGTGTCTGATTTCCAGTCATCTGTGAGAAGTCTATGCTTTTATTAAAATATTCTAAATGAACTGGAATCTTGCAGAATGAAGTCACTAAAAATGTTTATTTTCTCTACAACATCTAGTAAAATGTTGGGACTTTTGCAAATGCTCAATAAACATTTACATATCGTAATTTGGTTAAGGAGGTGCCTCAAAATTGGTATTGTTCTTAAACTACAGCATGGGTTCCTAACTCCTATGGCTATAGGGGCAGAGCTGGTGACCAAAATGAATGAAGTGGGCCAGGTATGGGGAGAGTAAATAAACTGGAAAGCTCAGTGAGAGACCAGGCCAACCATGCCAATTCTTCTGATTTTTTCAGAGGCACTAGAAATCCAAATTGTGGAATCACTCCATCTTAAAATCTTGGTAACTAGCCTGTTTATTTTTTTAAACAAAATCAGTATATGGTCCAGCTCTTGATTCTGGTCACATGTTCATAATGTGCCTTCTGTGACTGAGGTCATTTTATCCCTAATGTGCTTGCTAAGAGTTCACAGAATCTCATAATTAAATAATAAGAGGCACTTAAGGAAGTGACTTTTCAAACTGTGAGTGCTTTTCAAATTGTAGATCATGACCTATTTGTGGGTTGTGAACCTTCTTCATAATCAGATCAGCCAGGCTTAAAACAAACAAGTAAATAAACAACAACAAAATAAAATATATTAGAATAAATGTATTCGCCTAGAATAGAAAACGTCAGACAGCATCATAAGTACATATAAAATAAAGATAAGCATTGTTTTTTAAACTTCAAGTTTGCAAATACATAGGTGTGTACTTCATTCTGTGTGTTTGGTGGGTCATGATATAAAATGTTTTAAGGAGACTCATTCTCAAATAAATGTGCATGCCCTGATTTTGTCTAATTCCTATAAGACAAGTAAATGGAAACCTAGAGAAGTGAAATGTTTTTCCAAATCTTGTACAGGTAGAAAGTAGGAAACTTGAAACTCAAGTTAAAATTCAGGTTTCCCTTGTTAAAATTTTCTTATTAGATAGAGCCTTCCTTTGGAAAGGAATTATAATAAGAGCAGTTGCTTTGTGATCTTTCAGGGAAGGATTTGACAACTCCTGGTAGATTTTAATCTGACCATTTCTCACTTCTTCTTTAACCCCAAGTTCCTCTTCTAAAACCTCATGATCCGATGGTGAATTTTTACTAAAAAAAAAAAAACAAAAGAAAACACACACACACAGCAGACCTCAGGAGATTCTCCACATATTTTCCCATTGCATCTACTTACCCCCACGCATCTGCATGCTCAAAGCATGTGTTTCTACAGATGTTCTACCCTTGCTCCTAATGCCAACCCTTCTCTGTATATTCTATCCCACACCCTTTGCTTGTTCAGTAATTCCTCTGCTAAAACTGTGCCCAGTCTCTCCTGAATCATGGTATCTGCCTCCACTGGATCAAACACATCAATACCTAAGAATATTCTCATATTTCCCAATATACCCCCAAAGCACAATCTATTTATTCTATATCTCATCCACCATGCTTTCATTCCACCCTCTTTCCAGAAAAACTCTGTGAATAATTTTTCTACACGATTCCCAAATTTTTCTTCTACTTTTCTAAAAATCACAGTTCAATCAGGTTTCCACCTCTGCCTTACACTTCTCCCCAGCAGCCCTTGCTATGGTCACAAAATAATTTTCCCTTGATATGTCTGATGGGCCATCCTCAGTCCTTATCTTACCCCATTGGGCAGCAGCTGTTATCACAGTTGATCACAGCCTCTTCCTTGAAACATCTCATGCAGCTGGACTCCAGGAGACTACTTTCTCTTTTCTATCTTCCTACCTCACCAGAGGCTCCTCTTCAGCAGCCTTCCCTGATACCCTCACATTCTACAGGCTGCTAAACGTTGAGTGCCTAAGTTCAGTTCTCAGGTGTCTTCTATTTTCAACCCAGACTCACTCCCTTGATAATCTCAACAACATCTCAACAAAAGCATTCTCTAGTCATTAAATGTTATTTCTAGGCTGACAGCTCCCAAACGGATATCCTCAACTGGACCCCCAGAGCCGTTTCTCTCAACTGTCTACTCAACATCAGCACTAGGATGTCAAACAGAACATGTCAAGATTTTTTCTTCAAAACTCAGACCCTGATCTTTCCTCAGTGCTACCCCAACTGGCCCCTCAACATGCTATACATTTCGGCTTTCTCCATATATGCTAGTGGCTTTCTTTCTGTTGTTCAGGCTTACGGCTTTGTGGAATCATCTTTGCTGCTCTTTTACTTTCATGCTTTGCATCTTCTCCCTTGGTAAGTACTGTAAACCTTACCTCAAACATGTGTCCAGAATCCAATCACTTCATTTCAAATTTAAAGTCTGCACTCTGGTCTGAGCTACAATCATTTCTCTCCTGGCTTTTTGTAGGAGCTGGGTAGCTGGTCTCTCTGTTCAGTTTTCCCTCTCGTACAATCAACTCTTAACACACCAGCCTATCAGATAATGCCCAGCTATGCTCAAATTTCTACCACGGCTTTCCCTCTTGTCAAACAAAACTCAAGTCCTTACCATAGCTGCTAAGGCCCCATGTGAACTGCACCTTGACTGCCTCTCTGACTCCATCCCCTTTCACATTCCCTTTGCTCAAGCACTCAAACCACATTTTATTCCTTGCTGCTCCTTGAATATTCTAGGCACATTCACACTCAGGGCCTTTGCACCTGCTAGTCTCTCTGCCTAATGGTTCCTCCTCCAGTAAGTCTCATGAATCACTTTTACTTTCTTCCTATCTGACCAAACTATAACCCTACCAGTGAGTTTTGCCTTGATCATGAAACCCACATTCCGCCTTTATCTTGCTTTATTTCTTTCCAGGCACTTATCATCGCTTGATATAGCATAAGTTTATTATTTTACTATATATATAAATACACACATATACATATATGTGTACACATATATACACATTTATATGTGTGTGTTTGTATGTGTGTGTGCGTATATATTTTCCCTACTACTGGCATGCCAGCTCCTTGTAAATAGAGATGCCAATTATTTCACTAATCTTTAGTACTGAGATCGGTACTAAAAAGGAAAATGGTACATAGTAGATGTTCAATTAAGAGTTGTTCAATGAAAGAAAGAAGGAATGAATTAATTAATGAGTGCCATTAGGGCATAATAACATTAATAATGATGATGATGGTGATAATAATAATAACAAAATCATAATAAAAACTCAAAGTACTTGTAAAACCGACCAAAACATCTGCATACACAATACCTTATTTTTTTGCCTTACCACCAGTCTTTATGGTTGATATACATTTTGTTCCCTGTTTACAGAGGAAGACAGTAAGCCTTAAAATGCCCAAAGTGCCATACCTAGTAAACAGAGAAATCAAAACTGATACTCATATTATTTGACTCTAATTCCAGTTCTCATGTCCCCGTGAAATATTCCATGAATATATCATTCCGTATCAGACACAGAAATGTGCCACTGAGATTCCTCAAGAAATGCCTTGCTGCGCAGCTGCAAGAGTGTAGTTTGCTAGTGGCCTCAGCTGTTAGCCCTAGCAGGATTCCCCTCAGCTTTTGAGATAAAGTCAAGTGATTTTAGGGGTCCATAACTGAGCGAGATAGTGGCACCTACCTTGCCTAACCATCTGTGCCTGACACAAGATGATTCTAAGGGACCATCCTTGCTGCAGAGCTCTCCATTGGCCTGGCAGAGACTCTGTCAGTCCTAAAGCACAGTCTAATGCCCTATTCACCCCAATCCTGCTTCCTTTCTTTTCCTTTTACAGGTTCTCGCCAATAGGACTTCTGACAGTATTATATAAGTTTCAGCTTTCACCCTCCAGAAAATCCAAACCAGCAATGGATGATACACAAGGCACACTAGAGATGGCCCTGGATGAAAAGAAAGTAAAAGCGAGGAACCTCACATGATTTGTATCATTATGTATTTCTGAGCCACCCCGCAAGAAAGACATTTTCTCATCCTTTACCCTTACCTTCTGTACTCTATCAGAAGATGAAGAAATACGGACAATCAGAACTCTCTCAATGGAAAACCCAGTACTGCCAAGGTTTGAGGAAGGGCCTGTGTATTCAAAATCTAACTCCAAGAAAAGTCACAGGAGTCTTTTTTAATAAATTGAGAGTGCCTTCCTGTCCTGCATTTCAAAAGTGAATGGCACTGTGTGTTCTGACATCAATGAAGTGAGAAAATGCCACAACACAACTCATATATCTCTCAGAAATTTGTGCTGATACTACAAATCCCCTTTTCACATATTTAACTGGAAATCATGATAGACATTCAGGTATCGCAACTGCAAAACAGAGAAAATAATAATGATGTCTGCTAAGTTGTGTGAAAATTAAGTTAGATACATTATAAAGAGTAAAATGCTCAATTAATATTATTTGCTATTATTAATCATTTCTAAAATGCTATTATTAATCATTTCTTTAAAAGAAATGCAATAAATATTACCTTTTAAAAGTCATATTTATTTCTAAGCTTTACTTTTAGTTTTAATAAAACAACTGTGATGAGCTCTGCAAAAAATTAGTTAAGTACCACTTCTTTTATTTTAGTCAATGTGACTTTCTCCATTGCTTACAAGGAATTTCTTAACCCACATTATCTACCTCGATAGAGTAAATAAAACAATGAATACAAATAAACTGTATAGGAAGAAAAAAAGGAAAAATTTGAGGCTAAATATAAACCCATACAAACCCGAATAGTAGTTGATATTCATCTGGATAAAGGGTGTCAATGTCAAACATTTAGCAATGCATTATCCTAAATTACACTCTTTTACTATAAAAAACACCTTTGGAACAATTGGTGAAACTGGAATTGGGTCTGGGATTTAGACAGTAGTAATCTAGCAATATCAGTTTCCTGATTTTGATGGTTATATTGGAGTTTTGTAGGAGCACTATCATGTTCATAAGAGCTGCGCTCTAAAATATGCAGGGGGTGATGGGTATTAGGTAGGCAACTCATTGGGAAATTGTTCAGGAAGAAAAGTTCTTTGGACTGTACTTGCAACATTTCTGTGAGGTTGTAATTGTTTCCAAATAATTTTTGAAAGTTAAAATAGTCACCTAGTTGTTGACTTTTATTGGTATGTATGGCTTTTAAGCTACTGGTTTTAAAATATGCATTCTGATTAGAATCAATTAGTAAAGTGCTTTGTTGTTATTTTTCTTTTTTTTTTTTTTTTGTGGAACTATCTTTGCTGCTGTTTTACTTTCATGTTTTGCATCCTTTCCTTCGGTAAATACTGTAAGCCTTACCTTAAACATGTCTCCAGAGTCCAATGTCCAATCACTTCATTTCAAATTTAAAGTTTGCACTGTGGTCTGAGTTGCCATCATCTCTCTCTTGGTTTTTTTTTTTTTGGTTTTTTTTTTTTTTGGTTTTTTTTTTTTTGAGACGGAGACTTGCTCTGTCACCCAGGCTGGAGAGCAGTGGTGCGATCTCAGCTCACTGCAACCTCTCCCTCCAGGGTTCACGCCATTCTCCTGCCTCAGCCTTCCGAGTAGCTGGGACTATAGGCGCCAACCACCAAGCCCAGCTAATTTTTTGTATTTTGTTTAGTAGAGACAAGGTTTCACCGTGTTAGCCAGGATGGTCTCGATTTCCTGACCTCATGATCCGCCTGCCTCGGCCTCCCAAAGTGCTGGGATTACAGGACTGAGCCACAGCACCCGGCCTCTCTCTTGGTTTTTTGTAGGAGCTGCGTAACTGGTCTCTCTGTTCAGTTTTCCCTTTCATACAATCAACTCTTAACACACCAGCCTATCAGATAATGTCCAGCTACGCTCAAATTCCTACCATGGCTTTCCCTCTTACCAACCAAAATCCAAGTCTTTACCATAACCGCTAAGGCTAGGTGTATATTTTAATGTTTAAAATATTTTAATTTTTAAAAAGTCAACAACTAGGTGAGTATTTCAACTTTTAAAAATTATTTTGAAACATTTACAACCTTATACAAATGTTGTAAGCACAGTCCAAAGAACTTTTCTTCCTGAACCATTTAAACACATCAATTAGCTCTAAAGACACAACAGTAAGTTTGAACACAGTGATTTAGCTGAGAGGCCTAGCAAGCTGTGGGTTGATAGGTTAGCAGCCTCTAATTATACTGCAGACACTGAAACATTAGCTGCAACCTGTAGATCGGAAGGGAAAATCTTGGAGCAGTTTTCAGGAGAGGCCAACTTTTTGTACCGGAAGATGTCTCGAGTCACTCTTGGCTGGGAACCAGGTTAATCAGAGTACACTTCTTTTTTGAAAGGTGTACCTAGAAATGTAATTTTACAAAAAAGGTGTACCCTGTGGCCCAGTTCACTTAGTGCAGGCAGTCAGGTGGTGTGTGGGGTTAAATGTTTCTTGTGCTCTTTCACACCTCAGGCGGGAGAAAATTGCCTCTAGGTCATAGGAGAAGGCACATGCACTTCTGCTTTACGCACTCTGAAGGTGGCAGTGGGGAAACAAGAGTTGACAATTCCAGTCACACCCAGTACTCTGCTTTTCCTGGTGAGTCCCCTGTACTCTGGGAACATACAATGTGTGTCAAGTCTGTCTGGGGATGGAGATTCCTTGTACCCCTTACCAAACCGGCACCACTCCCTGTCTTCAAAGGGCTGGGCCTTGGATATGGGTGGAATTGTTACCTTCCTAAGAGAAGGAGTAGGCAGGGCAAAACCGTGGAGATCGTGTGATGGAAATTTCCCATGAACTCTCAAGAACTGATGGATTTGCTTTATCCTGACCCATTCATTCATTAACTATTCATTAAGGTTTTACTGTGCTAGGTCACGAAACAGATTTTGCAACCTATGACAGAGTTCTTTATAGTGCCCTAAATATGAAGGAGCCACAGTGGGGGCAAATAGTGAACTGAGCATTAGTAGAGTTGGATTCAAATCTATTGACTGATTCATTAACCATTCACTGATTCACTATGTGACCTCAGAAAGTTTAATTAGCTTCTCTGAGTAGTTAGTGTCTTCCTTTATGTAACGGGGGTAATGATAAGTACCTTCCATTGCTATTTTGAAGATGGAAACAGATATTATAGCTAAACATATTTCTTTGAAATGTAAAAAAACAACTTATGTATGTAAAACGACCTATATTAGTCAGGCAAAGATATATAATTTTCAGGACATTATTAAGTCATACTACCTAACCTGCCCTGATGGGGCCAACTTTTAAAACTATAAATTACAAAAATTAACAAAAAAAGCAAGGAAAAAAAAAAGGATGTGCTGGTAATTTTTAAGTTACTGCCTCACAAGAAAGAAAAGAAAGAAAACACCCTGGTTTGTAGAGCTTCCTGATTTTGGTAGTGTAACTACTCCCCATATAACCAATTTTGTGCTACTAACATGACATCATTGAAATTAGAGTGAATTAGGCAGGAATGAAATTAGTTGTCAACATTCAATTTTTGGTAGATTTCACACACAAATTGAATTTCTGGTGTACTCAAAGAATTAGAAAATCTGACAACCCTGGGCTCATATTCTACAGAGTGGCACATATGTGGCAATTCTGGTAAATGTATGGAATGGGTAACAATGGTTAAGTGCCTTGCTTTGAGACGCTTTTCATGATGTCTTGAAAGATATGGAGGGGAACTGTTTTGAGTCAGCTTCTACTTCTTGACCCTGCAATAAAAACCTCTCCTGAGCCAAAGGAGCACAAAAGTCTTGGGTATTTCTCTGAAAAGGATGGGAAAAATAAAAGATCATAAAATAAATAATGATAATGAGAACAAAATATTAAAATAAATGATCCTGATACACAGCAAATATTAAAATAGCTTATTTCCAACTTAATATTGCAATAAGCATTTTAAGTAAATGATCCCACTTCATTCTCTCAATAAAATGAAAGAGGTGTGATTATTATTCCCATTTTCCAGATGCATATAGTAAGTGTTATGGGTTGAATTATGTCCTTCCGAAAATATATTTGAAGTCCTAAGCACCAGTATCTCAGAATGCGACCTTTCTTAAGAATGCAGTCCTTACAGAGGTAATCAAAATAAATGAGTTCATTAGGGTGGACTCTAATGAGACTAGTGTTCTTATAAGAAGAAGAAATTTGGACACAGAGACAGACATGCACAGAGGGAAGATGATGTGAAGAAACAATGGAGAAGACGTGACCATCTAAAAACCAAGGAATCCATGAGACTATCACAAGCTAAGAGATAGGCATGAAACAGATACTTTCCCTAGAGTCTTCAAAAGGAGAAAGGCCCTACTGGCACCTTGATTTTGAACTTCTAGCCTCCAGATATGTGCAGACAATATGTTTGTTTTTGTTCAAGCCCACCCAGTTTGTAGTGCTTTGTTATGGCAGCCCTAGGAACCGAATACACAAGTCTCAGGGTAAATCAATGTCCCTCATTCACACAGCTACTAAACTCTCAACTTGGTTGCAACAAGCTTGTTTGTTTTTGTTTTTAACAAATATCAATGCCCAGATCTCCTTGCCCTCCTCCTCTCCACACCCCAGAGGCTGATTTAATTGGAAGGACAGCCACAGGGCATTTTGATGGGAAGCCAGGTTTGAGAACCACTGTGTCAAGTGGCAGAATGAGGATTCCAGCTCATGTGTGCCTGGTTCCCAGCCCTGTATTGAAATAAAGCACTGAGGTTCAGCATTTCACATGAGTTTTTGTTTTACATTTGTTCTATAACAATATATAATGTTGTTCATCCTTATTGACTGTATAGGTAAAATACCCTCCAAACACTGTATTCTTCTTCATAAAGACTGAAAATATATGATAACTTATGATGTATATTACATAAACTCATCCCAACTTTAATGATACAGTGAGAAGATATTGTGTGAAACAATAGAGCTGATTAGGGTAAATCAGTAAGGCCTAGCCAGGTGTGGTGGCTCACGCCTGTAATCCCAACACTTTAGGAGGCCAAAGTGAGCCAATCATTTGAGTCCAGGAGTTGGAGATCAGCCTGGGCAACATGGCAAAATCCTGTCTCTACAAAACCCACAAAAAGGAGTAGCTAGGCTTGGCGGGGCATGCCTGTAGTCCCAGCTGCTCGGGAGGCTGAGCTGGAAGGATCACCTGTGCCCAGGAGACTGAGGCTGCAGTGAGTGAGCTGTGATTGTGCCACTGCATTCCAACCTGGGCGGCAGAGCAAGACTCTGTCTCCAAAAAATAATTAAAAATAAAAAAGGAAGTCTTATTAAGGCCTTATTATAGTTTGGCAACTCAAAGCAAATTCCATAATGCTTATCGACACTGGTTGAAAGCCAATAAAATACTGAAGTGGGAAGTTTGAAAGTTTGAGGCCAGGAGTTTGAAAGTCAATAAAATACTTCAGCAGTCACTATGCTGTAATAGAGTCACATACCTGATATTATTTAATCAACTCTAATCCTCATCATCATTTTGTAAGATATTATTATTATTCCCCCTTATAGGAGAAATACCTGAAGATGAAAGAGGTTAAGCCTCATCATGGCCAGAGATTACATACCTTTTAAATGGTAGGGCCAAGATTTATACTCCCAGATATCTAATCCAAAACTCTTGTTCTTACCTCCACATCTGGGCTCAATAAATTGAGTTTATTCGCAATTACAGAAACCCTTTTGTTTTACTAGTCATTTATTGCCAAAGTTTTTATAGCTGACGTTAAGCAACTGACTTGAAGCCTCCGTCCTCTTTGACGTATTTTTCATTATGGCAACATTTGGAACTTTCTAAAAGATATACTGATTCGTCATATATATTAAACATAGGGCTTTCCATTTTTTAAAGTGTATTTGCAAGGTAAGGATAAGAAGACAAGGAAATGGTTATAGGAATTCATGCCTGAATGAGAGTTAATGGGCAATCTTAGGAAAGTTCACCTTTTGGTAAACACTGTTTCTGCTCTCTAAGAATATGTATTCATTGCAAGAAATATAAACTGCAAAAATATAACACCTTCTGTTTGTTAGCTGGAGACCCCAGAAAATCCTCAGCTTAGAAGGTCTCAGAAGTACTAGTCCAACCTTGCATCCTTACATTTTTCTACTCCTACTTAAGATTATCCTGTTTTCATCTCCAAAAGAGAACAACCAAATGTGAAGAACGATTATATTGTCACAACTCTCTCACCTCCTGCCTACACCAATTATGTGGACTGATAAGGAAGGAAATTAAAATGATGCCACCAAAATACATAAAATGAATTCTAGAAATTTAAAAAAATTCCATGAATCTAGCTCATACTGATGGAGTCACAGTAAATTCATTGTTAACATGGCAAGGACCTGGGCTGGGAGAGAGCCCCAAGGGCATTTCATATACCACTTGTGATATGTGCATTCCCTCTGAAACATTCCTGCAAAGTAATTATCCACCCCAGATCTGAAAATCTTTCAGATCACCTTGGTGCAAAGGATAGGGTGTGGTGACAGGGATAACCAAAACACTGTTTCTTTTTGGTGTGGATATTTCTCAAGTTGAGTGTGCCTTGTTTGTGGAACTGTTGGGAGGTTGCTGAACTTCCTTCTCCTGCCTATCTGTAATCAGCAGACCCCTCGATAGCACCACTCAGATGGATGCAAGCAGAACCTTGCTCATTTATTCCCTGGAGAGCATCGAAAAGTCATTTATTCATCTGTAGGCAGAAATTGAGTTGGAGACAATTAAGAGGAGAGACCAGGTATGGTGGCTCACACTTGTAATCCTAGCACTTTGGGAGGCTGAGGCAGGAAGATCACTTGAGTCCAGAACTGCAAGACCAGCCTGGGCAACATAGTGAGACCCCCATCTCTACAAAAATAAAAAAATTAGCCAGGCATGGTGGCACATGCCCATACTTCCACAGGTCCTAGCTACTGGGGAGGCTAAGGTAGGAGGATTGCTTGAGCCTGGGAGGTTGAGGCTGCAGTGAGCCATGATCACATCACTGCACTCCAGCCTGGGTGACAGAGCAAAACTCTGTCTCCAAAAAATAAAAAATAAAAAACGAGGAAAAATGAAAGGAGAGAAGGTGACATTGTTAAGCGAATGTCATCCAACACAGAAGACTGGATTGCTCTTGAATAACTTTTCTCTGTCCTCTCTGTGCTTCAGCTACACTAGTTTTCCAGCAGCTCCTCTCCAGGGGGATGTGGCAGGCTTTCTCCCACCTAGGGTCTTTTTGCTCATCATTTATTTTTGAGTACCAGGGAAGCAGCATGATGTCACCCAGCTCTTGACCTTTACTTGCTGCTTCCCTGGTACCCACATTTCCCACAATGGTTAATTGGTGAGAAGCATGGATCTGGGCCAGAGTGGTGGCAAGGAAAGTAGAAAATGAAGGCCGGATAAAACAGACATTTGGAAGAAAGTACCCAGTCAATTATCAAACATAAATTCAAGGGACAGAAAAAAGGGACAAGCAAAAGTGACACTGAGATACTGAACACAGAAGACAGCGAGAACGCTAACAGCATTGCTTTCGGATGCCAAGAAGTCTGGAGGGGCAGCTGGTACCAAAGAACAATCACGAGTTTCGTTTTCTGCTGATGTGACAGTAGAAAAAAAAAATTGCAAACATGTCAAAATGGTGGTCTGAGAGAAACTATCTTTGAGGAGAGGAAACTGATAGAAATTAACCTTTTAGGATTACTTACATACATAGAGACTATAATTGCAGATGGGAGATTTGTTGATTACTGGAGGAAGTGCAAAGAATTGAAGGCTGAATCTTAAACAATGTTTATATTATGAAGGCATGTGGAAGAAGTAGAGTGAGCAAGAAAGGGACTGGATATGTTTGAGAAGTAGGACAAGTCACCATGGGAGGCAAGAGAGTTTGAAGAGGAGCAGTGTTATGGACTTACTGTTTAAGTCCCTACACAATGCATAATCCTCATGAATGAGATTAGTGCCCTCATAAAAGGGACCCCAGAGAGCTCCCTAACTAACTCTCTTTCCACCAAGTGAGGATACAATGATAAGTTCACAGTTTGCAACTCAGAAAAGGGCCCTCACCAGAACCCCAACCAGATTGGCAGTCTAATCTGGGACTTCTAGACTACAGAACTGTGAGAAAATTTCTGTTGTTTATAAGCCACCCAGTCAATAGTACTTTGTTAGAGCAGCCCCGCTGACTGAGACAGGAGGGATGTTTAACAGGGTCCAAAGCTATCAAGAGGCCTTTAAATTTGTTGATTAAGGGGCTACTGCTGATTTCAAAAGAACAATTTCAATTAAGCATTGTGTAAGGAAATAGGGGTGGTGGGTGGTGGTGAATCAGCGGTGAGAATATGGAGGCAGCAAATGTAGATGGTCTTGTATGGAAATTAAGTGGTGAAATGAAGGCAGTAGCTTGAAGGCATTAAAGTGTCAAAAACAAGCTTTTATCAAGTAGAGAAAATTCCAACAAAACTTCAGCGTGGCAAATCTGATGTGCAGAGTAGAGATGAAAAAAAAGCATATATTTTGTACTCATACTGAGTACCCTTAATATTTGTGTTTATTTCTTTGAAGCTAGGATGCCATTCATGTAAGTCACACCATTATTTTACGTAAGAAAGGAATAAAATGTTACCAATTAAACTAGGACCCATATTCATTGCAAACTGTACCATGATTGTAAAAATGCTAAACATACACACACATTTTGAAATGAATGATATGTATTGGGATAAAATTTTCTTTATTTATTTAGAGGGAAGGTCTTGCTCTGTCACCCAGGCTGGAGTGCTCACTGTAAACTGAAACTCCTGGGCTCAAGCAATTCTCCTGTTTCAGCCTCCAGAGTTGCTGGGACTACAGGTTGCACCACCATGCTCAGGTTATTAGTGCATTCTTTTCTTCAGTTAGGGTTGGTTTACATCATGAGCAGAGATATATTGTTTATGCAGTAATCTATACATCTTTGTGCATGATAGAACTCCATAAACATCCAGATTCTGGCAGTAGTATTACTCAAATGTTTTTAATTATATAGTAGATATTTGGGGTTGCTGAGCTAAAGAATGCAGAAAAATCAGCCCGTGAAAGTTCTTAAGAACCTACAACTTCTGAGTTTTCCACATGGTTCTATTTTGGCAAATAATTCACCTCTCTCCTGGCAAAATTGCAGAGCTTTGTGTTTATGCTGAAGCAGCAGTTATAGCCACTTTGCAGAACACTGGCCACCTGAAAAACATCTCCAAAGAAAATAAGGGTTCCCAGAGACTATCCAGGCTCTTTTTTAATCTTATTTATAAAAGCTGCAATTACACTCTGCAGAGAAATGAACTATACACGGGCCCTTTGGCAGTTTTCCAGAAATGAAGGCAGTTTCCCCTTGCATTTAACCTTGAAGTGTACTTCCTCACAATCACTTCGTGATTGATGATAGCCAGAGACAAGTAAACAGCTTAAAACTTGAAATGTAACATGATTACAGCATTTGTTCCTTTTCTTTTTTAAGAAAAATTATCTCCACTTTTCTCCTATTGGGCTATTAGTCTTCTTGATGAAACCTGGAACTATCCCCCTCCTTCCCTACTTTGGTGATAAAATTCACACTGCAATGTAGCATAGTAGTTAAGAGCAAGAGTTTTAGTCAGTTCTGGGTTTGAATCCCACTCTTGACACTACTAGTTGTGTGACTTTGACAAACTTCTGACACTAACTGAACCTTGTCATGTTTGACCACTTCTCACCTGCATTATTTGTGTCACTAATAGGAATAAGTGTACGTCATCATTATTAGTCACTTTCATATCATTTTTGTCCTCATTGACTGTTGAAGAATAGCTCATTATATTCATGTTCCTCAGGTTTTATCTTTGTAATGCTAGTGAGTTTTCCTTTCTGTTTCTTTATGTGGACCACCTTTTTTTCTCCTTTTGACTGATTCTAACATACTGTTTCTGCTTAGCTTTCTTCATTTTGCTATATTCTCTGTTCCCTGGATTCATAGCTCTAGTGTCAGTAGATATAATTTCCTCAGATATCACTAACCATGATGAATTTTGTCATGCAATTATTCAACAAAAAAATTATTCAGCTTCTACTATATACCAGGATTATTCAAGGCTATGCAAGTGCAGAGACAAAAATGATAGTGTTCATGTTTCCTAAATTTAGGTGGGAGTAGACAAAGAATTACAATACAGTAAAATAAATGCTAAGGGATATCTAGCTCATATGGTATCAAAAGTATGCATAAGGTAATGAATGAGGATGATCCATAAAATTTAGCAAGATGGAAGATGTGGAGATGGAACCTCAATTGCAATGAATTAAGGAAAAACTTGAAGTAGTTTGGACAATTTTTTTCAAGGAGTTTTTCTATAAAGAGAGAAAAGAGATATGGAAGCCTGACTGCAGGAAGTTTGTAGTTAGTTTATTGTTTTGAGATGGGATGGTGTAGAGTAGTATGTTTATACCTCAGCAGGGATAATCTAGTATAGATGCATACATTGAGCATACAGAAAACAGAAGAAATAAGTGCATGAGGACAGGGCTCCAGTGGGACAGAAGGGAGGGTCTACAGGACATGAGTGGATGGTTTTGCCCTAGTTAAGAACAAGCAGGTATTATCCATGGGAAAATGCAGCTGGGTCAGTAGATTTGGTTGTAGGAAGGTAAGGCATTTTCTTTTGATTGTGTTTATGCTATTTTTAAATGAAATAAGTAGAATCAATGGGAGTAAAAAGAAGACAGATAGGATGAATGGTTAAGTGGAGAGGAGAAAGTATGATTGATGGAGGGTATGGAGTAGAATTTCTGGTCGGTGTGAAGGACCACGGAGACACTCAGGAATGACCAGTCAGTACTGCTTGTGCATTTTTCTCAAGCCATATTCTACCTCCTGAATTCAGTGGTCTAATGGGTGGAGAGTTATGAGAGAGTTTGCCAGGAAAGTCAACAAATGAAGAAGAGGCAAAGGAGTTGAAGGTATGAGCAAGGGAATGATGATGACAAGAAGAGTAGCAGTTAAACTGGGTAAGGTGGAATTGACAGGGTTTTCAGAGATCTGAAAGAGGCCTGCAAATTGTCAGACTGGGATCTTTAGTGTGATATTATAGAGAGAAGGAGGTGACTGTGAGAACATGAGATGCTAGTGATTGAGATTTGACAAATTGCACTCTTACTGATAACAAGTTATAGGATATGTCGAAAGGAATGAGTGGCTGAAGTCAGATGGAAAAGAAGATCTCATATGTACACAAGTCAAGGAAGTGAGAGAGACTGTGATTTTGGGCAGATGATCAGTGTAAATTTTGAAATCACCAGAAATAATGGCAAACATAGTGAGAGAAAAACAGAAGGCTGCAAGCAAAAATATTCAGAAAATAAGGAGAAATGAGTAAAATTTAGCAGACAACTATGACAACCAGGATAGTACATTTTGTTGGCCTGTGCTTTTAACACAGTGAGTTTTTTGAATTAGAAATGTCTCAGAAACAGCAATAAGAGAGAAAGAGAATGACAATCCAGCCCCTGGGCCCCACCATAGGTAGAAGGAGCAGAAAAAGGCGTTCTCCTCTTAGGGGACAATAAGGGAACCTGGGTCATCAAGGGACGTCAGCTTTCTATTCAAGTCAGAAGAGGAAGGAAGCAATAAGAGAAAATATTAGAGATTGGGAATTTTGCTAATGACAGACTGCATGTTCCGGGGAATAACATTGAAAGGTTTTTGGGGAGTGAGGAATTGGAAAGAAATGGAAGATTATGTTAGTTAAGGGATGTAATGGGTTATAGGGATAAACTCTGGGTATTTAAAAACCACGGGATGCTTAGATTTTTGGTGGTTACAGAGGAAAATGAGAATAAAGGTATGATGGGATTAGACTGGCAGTATTTTTGGTGGGAGATAAATTAGTGGCAGAAGCATAGGAAGTGTGGAGAGATGGCGATTTGGATTGGGTTGGGGGTTGGTGAGCATTGATTAGTGGGCTTCAAAAGTGCTAAAGTGATGTCATAACTGGAAAAGAGAGAATCTTTATTAGTACCACAGAGAATTCTTTGCACATTCCTTAAATCCAAGACAGTGAAATACAAAAGAGTAGGCACACGGGAAAGAGGTTGGGAAGAGCAGAGGAATGGATTGGGGGTGGCTCAGCTTGAGTCATTGCCTGGAATACACATTGGTGCTGGAGGCATCCCTTAAAAGAGAGGTCTGGTTAGTTGATGTTTGCCTGATTTAACACTAGAATTAGTCTTTAAGCAAAGTAGATGTTTAGGATTGTAGTAGTCATTAGTTTGGGGAACCTACTGATACAAGCAGAAACTTCCTAAATCTAATCTTCTATTAGTCTGACCTCCTCCAGTTTTTAGATGCTCAGCCTCTTTTCTGGTGCTACTGAACGAAACAGCTTCAGATTATGAGTCCAAGAGACAGAGAGAAACCATACCTCTCCATGAGTTTTCATTTGTTACTCACAAATGTGAGAAAATTAACCTGCCAGTAGAGACACCACATTTTAAACTCACCATACGGACAATGAGTGTTAATAGAGTCTGCATGATCATGGGCTGATGATCCATAATACATATAGTCATAAAGATAAATGGATTCTAAATGAATCTGGTGATAGATTCTATTTACATGTCTGGTACTTCCTATTTTAAAAAACTATGGACTCATTTGAGGGATACATGTGCTTTGTAACTAAAGATGCTAACTGCAACCCTCAATGAGCTCAGATGGGGTAATATATTGTCTGGTATTAGCATTAAACTCTTGCCACTTTTCAGGAAGCCCCCTTTCCTAGAGTCTTTTCATAGCCTCACAGAGCATCACAAAGGGTAATGTAATTATTAGAAAGCATTTATAGAAAAACCTCATTTATTTTCCATGATTGTGGAATAGATGTTTCTACTTTAACTTCTATTTTACATACCTTAACCATCTTCCTGGAGAATTTGAAATTTGAAGGAAAAAAATCTAGTTTTGATGGAATTCTTTTAAAATTTATTGTTTTTTTACACAGGAAAAAATAACATAATTTAATCTTTTCTTGATTACTTAGAGTAGGAAGGCTAGAGTCATAGCCATGAGCCATATAACCGAAGCAAAGATACTTAAGTTCTCTAAGCTTTCCTTTCTTCCTCTGTAAAATGTATCAATACCTACTTCATAGGGTCATTAACGTGAATGAAATGAGATCGCGCATAGAGAGAGCTTAGCCTTAATTCTGACACATACTACACAATCAAGCATAGCTATCATTATCAGATAAGCATTTTAATTTTCACCATCAAAAATTTCCTCCACTTTAATCAAATGATGTCTACAGGGCCATATGCCCCTGGACATGATGGCCCTAAAGTACCATTTTGATTTATGGGTTTTGAGTTATAATTTTGTTTTTCAATCTTATCACTTTTTTCGCTGTGGTATGTGCTTTCACTTATCTGCATTAATTCTTCTCTTCAACCACAGGATTTTCTGCTTCTAATATCCTCTGGTATGAGAAACTTGGTACCGGGATTTACTTGAATTGTATAAAATAGGTATAAAATAGATTTTTGAATGAGAGCTAGGACTCTCTTATAATCCAAAGTCATGGATTTTAGGGTATGAAATTGGTAACATCCATATTAGTTCTTGGGAAAGCTTTTTTGTATTTAGTCTAACTCAGCTTCAACTCTCAGATACATGTCAGACATCTGTTATGTAAGGTCTAGACCACTGTCACTGCCATTTATTCAATGACCAAATGTCTTAGAAAATGAAATTATGTCCTAGAAATTCCACTGCTAGATATTTACCCAGGGAAAATGAAAGAATAACGTCCACACAAATATTTGCAGACAAATATTCATAACAGCTTTATTTACAAAAGACAAGTCTGAAAATTTATCAAATGTCCATCAGCAGGTGAACAGATAAATAAATTGTAGTACATCCTCAGAGTGGATTACTATTCAGCAACAAACAAGTAAATAATTCGTCAATGAATCAACCAATAAGAAGAGTAAACTATTGATAACACGAAATAGTACAGATGTATCTCAAATCATTATGCTGAGTAAAATAAGTCACACTCCTTCAAAAAAAAAGCCTGATGCCATTTGTATAAAATTCTAGAAAATGTAAACTAATATATAGAGAGGAAGAAAGATTGCACAGGGGCACAAGAAAACTTTGCGGGTGGCAAATTTGATGTTTTGATTACGATGATGGCTAGTGGGTATTGGCAATTAGGCGTATATATATATGTGTGTGTGTGTATGTGTATATGTGTGTATATGTATGTGTATATACGTGTGTGTGTATATATACATATACACACACACATATATACATATACACACACACGTATATACACATAATCAAATAGTTTGTGTGCATGTGTGCAGAGTATTGCATGTAAATTTTACCACAACAGAGTTATTTAAAACATGCTTCTGTGCTCCCCGATCACCTGCTTCCAAACTAGGTGAGTTCTTGTTTGCCATTCTATGTCATATTATAACAGTCTATACTTTATCTTTGTAAAATGCATCCAATTGTCTTTTAGAGTTAGTGGAATACCTGTTTATATAATGTCCTTCCTCTCTGGATTATCAACGCCAAGTGGACCAGAAATATATCTCTCTTTTTCATTGTGCTTTCTCACCACTTAGCACATTGAATGAATGGATGAAACATTGAAAGTGTTACTCGTGCTGGTAAATATCTTGGAATTAATCTTTCTTTTCAAGTAAAGATCTTTGAGAATAGAGCAGTAGGGGATGGGTTGATGGTGGATATGAGGAAAGGTATCCCCTTGCTGTGTTACAATGTGCAAATGAGAGGAGGGTAAGTCAGAGTGGGAATGAGACAGGTCTGCAGCAATGCTTTAACTTGGGACATATGCAGAAACCAGTAACAAACCTACAGGAAGGTGAAATACAATTTAAAATATTTTATGCAAGATGTGTTGCCTGTGGGACACTAAAAATCAAGGCTTACATTTTTGTATCAGTGTTGAGAGTGCAAGTGCAGAGGGAGAGTTTTGAAATGTCAAATGCAGCCTTCAGGGAACACTCGTTCTGGAAGGAAGCAATGCCACACATCACACCATGGCTTCGGCTGCCATTGAGCTATGCTCTGAGCTCCCTGCCCTCAGCAAGCTGACAAGTGAGACACCTTAATCAAGAATGGAAAGCTCTGAGTCCTGGGGGAAATTCCTCCAACAGAGAGATTAATTTTAACTAAATGGAAACAGCTTGTGAAATAAAAGCAAGAGTGAATATGGAAAATTTTAGGATTGCACTTAGTGGCAGTCCCAAAACAACACCAGGGTCCAAAGGCAATCTTAAAAAGACACTCATAGGGTCACTGAAGGCACTGAAAGGGTCTATCATATAAAATTAAATTCTAGTGGGAAAATTATTATGCTATATATATACATATAAATAGAAGGTTAAATAGTCATCTAGCTATTTTTAGATATTCAGCGTGATGTAAACTTGATGTTCTCAGCAGCATTTTTGTGAAGTATCATTGCATGTTATTTTAACTGAGTTTATATTTGTTTAGCCTATGTGTTCATTACCATGGGGTTGTAAATTGTAATTTAAAATACAATCAATGACTGCCCTCAAAGATTAGCCTCTCCCTTCAAATTGCATTTCCTGGTCCCTGTGCTACTTGAACAAGACATAGTAACACTCTAAAGGTATATGAAAGACATTCTACAATGGAACACTCAACTGTGAGATATAAACTTTTTTTCAGGCATTTGGAGATGAGAGAGATTCATGTGAGCAGTACTGGGCAGGTGAACATGCACAGACAAGATGAGCTTGAGCTTACTTTGGAAGGATGTTTAGGATTGGGAAAGTGAGACAGGATAGAAGGGCATCTACCTGGGAGAATAGAAGAGAGAGTGTGAAAATTTTGCCACAGAAAACTCTCTGCTTTTCTTCTCATACAATAACAAAATAAAAGAAAAAAATGAATGAAAAACATGGTGCCCGCGTTTGCCCAAAGTCTTAGAGGGAAAGGTCTGAGAGGAGCAGGGCTTCTCTGTAATGATGCAATCCTCTAATGTGAATCAGAAACCACATCAGAGCAGAGGGAGGGTGAACAGGCAGCACACTGTCATCTCTCCCCACTAACAACCATAGAAGAATATTATTTGTAGATCAAAACCCCTTTCTACTGTTGACTTCAGACTTGACCTCAGAATCTTCCCCACCACAACGCGATGCATGAGAGTTGGCCCATACGGCAAAACTCGTGTGATCCCTGTCTTAGAGAGTCACTTTCCCTGCTGAACTGCCTGGAAATAATTGTGTTTCATGGCATAAACTAGTTGTATGTGTTACTGAATTCATGGGTATACTTCTCTAAACCTCTGTGTTGAGATTCTCTAGCAAGGCTCTAAATATCCCAGTGGAATTTGTCTTTACTAATAACTTTAAAATTAACTTGGGGTAGGGCTTACAGGAGCATAGATATTAATATTTCTCTCCTTTGTGATTAAAACAATTTATGCCATATACAATGTGTTTCAGAAATGTCACTGTACAAATCCAGCAATTGTCTTTCTTCATAATTTCGATGGTCACATTCTTTCAGAAAAAGAATGTGATTTCATTTTCTTCCTTTTTTTTTTTTTAGACAGAGTCTTACTCTGTCGCCCAGGCTAGAGTGCAATGGCACGATCTCAACTCACTGCAACCTCTGCCTCATGAGTTCATGTGATTCTCATGTGTTAGTCTCCCAGGTGGCTAGGATTACAGCCATGTTCCATGACACCCGGATACTTTCGTATTTTTTAGTAAAGAAGGAGTTTCACCATGTTGGCCAGGCTGGTCTCAAACTCCTGACCTCACAATCTGCCCATCTCAGTCTCCTAAAGTGCTGGGATTACAGGCGTGAGCCACCGGCCCCAGCCGTCATTCTATTCTTAAATAATGATGCTGTATGCAGTATTATTCTTTACAATTGTTTAAAATCTTGTTTTGTTTTATCTTGTTTTAATACTAACTACAGAAGGCCAAATAAAAGGCATAATTTATGTGAAAGAAAGGTCAACTTGCCAAGGGTGACAGATACTATAAATGAAGTAAAGAATTTTTACACGCAATTAACTTTTTATAGGTTTGAGGCAAGGTTTTATTTACTTTCACATACTTTATAATACAATTGCTCTTTCAACCCCTTGACGGGAATATTATTAACCCCATTTTATTGGTGAGAATACTGAGGTTCAGCAGTTAAAAGCAACAAAACCTGGACATAAATTTGAGTCATCTCCCTCCAATCCCAATATTCTATCTACTACATTTTACTGCCTCTTCTTTATAATCATATTCATTATAATAACATTTATTAGGCACTTACTATACGCCATCTTCTCTGCTAAGTACTTTACATATATTATCTCACTCCCATGATAACATTTCTATGAAGGAATATCATTGAGTAAATTTCAGACCTGCAAAGAGGTTGCTGGAGCTCACATAGATAGTAAGTAATAGACTTGGGCCTTGAATTCTGAATTAGAGCTCACAGGGATAGTAAGTAGTGGAGCTGGGCCTTGAATTCAGAATTCAGAACCAAAGCTATTGGTATTCTTTGTTGCCTCTTTCTGGGTGGTGAAAACTTATAAGGGGATTCAGTTACAGCTGTTCAGACCTTATTTTAGGGATATATGAGAAGTCAAGTCGGATAACCCATTTTCCTGAAGAATCAGACAGCAAGCATACAATGAAAGCTTATTGTGCTTTCACTGCAGCATAAGTTCTACTGGTTAATAGAAGAGTAGGGTGACTATAGTTAACAACCAGGTACTGTATCTTTCAAAATAGCTAGAATAAAGGACTTGACAAATATACAACACATAAATAGGATAAATACTTTAGTGATGTATACCCTGAATACCCTGACTTGATCATTACACATTCTATACACATAACAAATATGCATATATTATGTTTGCAAATATATTATATAATATGCATAGAATGTATATGCATAATATAATGCATATAATATGCATAATATATTGTATTATATAATATATAATATATATATTATATAATATATTTTATATATAATATATTATATTATATATATTATATATAATATTATATTATATATATTATATAATATGCATAGAATGTACCCCACAAATACTTACAAACATAATATATCAAAACGTTTTCATTGAAGAAAACAATACAAGCTTAACTTTTCCAATATATTATCGCCATCTACAAGAAGGGCACTTAAATATTTCCTTAAAATCCTACCATTAACCAATAATTACAAGAGCTTTGATTATGAATTGCTTTCTATATGTGCCTGGGACCATGTTTAGCACCTCACATGAATTATCTCATCTAATTCTCATAACCTCCCTATTTGGCTTATGATTTTTTTATGTCACTGGAGGGAGCGGCCTACTAATCCCAAAGAAGTCCAACAGGTACTAGCCTACCTGGCTAAAAAGGAGCCAAGCAAGTCTACTTCACAAATGCTTTGAAGCTAATCATGGCTTCCTTTTGTATGGACTCCACAGTCCTTGAGATTATTTAGCAATCTCCTGGTGAGATGTGATGTGTGGTTTTGATACAAATGTGGGGAATGTGCTATGAAAAGAAACCTAGTGTGCTTTTTTAGTTATATAAAAGAAGAAGGCTCCTTTAAGAGCATGAGTGGATGAAAGAGACATTGAGGCTACTGCACAGCATCAGAGTTGGAGGCATGGGGTAAAAAATGAAGCATATATTTTAGAAGGGGTTAAAAGACCACAGAGTTCCTTATGTTTGTCAAGAGATGGTGAGCAATTCAGCAAAGAGCTTGCTTGCCTTTTGGGGGTACATGTGTTGCTGTGTGTTGGCTTGTCAGGGCTACAGTTGCCAGAACCTCCTGCATTTAGATCTTGCCAAGGCATGTGAGTTGAAGTAATGAGTATCATACCTGGATTTAGGTGACTGAGAACAATGTGGCTTCTGCACCCTCTTCTCTGTCTTCTAACTATATTTAAAAAAAAAACAAAACAAAAACTCTGAGACACTGGGAAATGACAGAGCCAGGGGATGAAAGAATCTGGGTCCCCAAGTTATTTTATTAAAAAAAAAGTCTGCAGCAAATTGGAAACACCATGTTCTACTCTAATGTGAACAAGAAATGAAACTTTTCTTCATGTTCAGTCACTAAAATATAGAGAATTGTTGTTACACCAGCTCGTATTGCCCTCACTAATATAATGTAGGAATGTGAATCTTCTTTATTTCATTAAGAACAGATGTTGTATTGTGCAGTCAATTATCCATTGTCGTTGGAATTTTGCTTCATTACTACATTAGAAAAATCCACAGGGAAACCTAAAGCTTCATTTTAACCGTGAGGATGTTGGTAACAAACTAATATAGGAAAGAAAGTCATATGGTACTATTAATTCAATTTTGCCTCCTCTTGTACTCCCTATTCTAGCTAAATTAGAGTTTACAGGCTGGATTTACCTTCTTACCTGAAACGCTCAAAAACAAAACAAAACAAAAAAACAAAACAATAAGCAAACATATATATGAAACAAATGTTTAAGAAATTAGATATTTAAGGTCAGTTTTCCCCTGAGAGATTGGAAACAAACAAAATGAGTCCTATGACTGCCCCAGCTTATTGCATTCATAGAGATTGTAGGCCCAAATGCAGGAGGGGAAATAAGGAAGAGCCCAGCAGACTTCTTGAGTTGAAGAGTCACAGTGGAGACTGGAGAGATTACTGTAGCCAGAGTTAATAGGACAGAATACCAGAAAGAATAGAGCTGCACACAGAGAGACCTCCAGAGATCTACAAAGGGGTTCTCCCTCAAGCATTTGGCAGAGTGCTGTTTGGTGCATGCAGGTAAATAAATTCCTGGATCAGAAATCAGAAAAACAAGGTTTAGAGGTAACAGAGCCAGGCGCACACAGGCCCTGAAATTGTGCCTGTTTCCACTACCCAGACAGGAAAACCTCATAATTCATGGGATAGTGGGTGGAGGACTCAGAAGGGTCTGGCCTAGGTTGTAGGACATAACCTTAGACTAAATACGATTCTGTTCCTTCCTAACAACTCTTAGAAGCAACACCAGAATGAATGAAACCATTTCCCAAGTAATATCACTACATCCTCAAACAAAGCTCATGAATATTTGAAATCTGAAACAAATAGAAAACAAATAGAAAACAAATGGTAAGATGATAGATGTAAACCTAACAGTATCAATAATCACCAGTTTTTCTAAAAAAAGATAAGTGGTTACATTGAAATCAGGCAAAGTGGATTTCAGAAAACAAAATACTACCAGGGATAAAAAAAAAAAAAAAAAAAAATCATTTCATAATGATAAAGGGGACAATTTATCAAGAGGACATAATAGCTCTCAATCTCTAGGCAAAAAATAACAGAGCTAAAAATATATGAAGCACAATAATTAAGAGAATAAGTAGATAGAAAAGTGAGTAAGGGTACACTGGACTTTTACTCCACTATCAACTAACTTGACCTAACTGACATTTATAGAACCTTCCACGGAACAATAATGGAACACACATATATTTGTTTCTGAAAGGGCACTTGGAACCTTTACAAAGATAGGGCATGCTCTGGACCATAAAATAAGCCTCAATAAACTTTAAAAGATGCAAGTTCAGCAAATTAGAAATCAATAACAGAAAGATCTCTTGAAATATCCCAAATACTTGTAAACTAAATAATGTACTGCAAAATAACCCAGGAATCAAAGAAGAAATCACAAGGGAAATTAAAACTGTTTTAAACTAAATGTTAATGAAAACACAACACATCAGTATTTGTAGAATACCACTAAAGCAGTACTTAAGGGGAAATTTATAGCATTAAATGCCTATATTAGAAAAAGAAGAAAGACCTCAAAACAATGACCCCAGATTTCACACTGAAAGACTAGAATAAAAAGAGAAAACTATATCCAAAGTAAGCTGAAGAAAAATATAATAAAAATCAGCCTGAAATGATAGTATAAAAATTTTAAAAAGAAGAAAATAATTCAGGCACAAAGCTGTTTTTTCAAAAAATTAATAACATTCATAAACTTCTAGTCAGACTGATCAAGAAAAACAAGAAAGACACAAATTACCAATATCAGAAATGAAAGAAGCAACATAACTACAGATTCTGCAGACATTGAAAGGATGATAAGACACTTATGAACACTTTGTGTCAACAAATTGGTATTTTAGATCAAAGACATGTTAAAAGGGCTCACTTAATAAATAGAGAATCTGAGTAGGCTGAAATTGAATTTGTGACGCAAAACCTTCTCACAATGAAAACTCCAGGCCCAGATATATTTACTAGTAAATTCTACCAAATGTTAAGACAGAAATAATACCAATTCAACAAAAAGTTCAAAAACTTGAGGAGGGGCAAATGCTTCCCAGCTCATTCCATGAGGCTAAATTTACCCAGATACCAAAATTAGAGGGGAAAAGACATTATAAGAAAAGAACAGAACAGAACAATACCTCTCAGGAATATATATGCAAAAACTCAACAAAATTTAAGGAAACCAAATCCAGCAACATATAAAAATGATCATTTGTCATGACCAAGTAGGTTCACCCTAAGAATGTAAGGCTAGCTTAGCATTTGAAAAGCAATCAAGATAATTGAACATATTGACAAACTTTAAAAAGAAAACCCATATAAGTCATCTCTGTAGATGCAGAAAATCAGTTAAAACCAACATCCCTTTCTGATAAAAATTACCAGAAAACCAGAAGAAAAAGGGAACTTCCTCAATCTCATAAAGGGTATCTATGAAAAATCTATGGTTAACAGCATATTTAGTAATGAAAGATTGAAAGTCTTTTCTCTAAGACCAGGAACAATACAAGAATATCTTTTCTTGCCACTTCTATTCAATCTTGTACTAGATATTCTAGCCCATGCAATGCAGCTAAAAGAAGAAAGAAAAGCATGCAAATGAAAAACAGATATTAATTTGTCTTTATTTGAAGATGGTATGGTCACATATACGGAAAATTAGATGGAATTCACAAACAAAAATTATAAAACTAAAAAATGAGTTTATGAGAATTGCAAAAGGTCAATATACAAAACCAAATGTACAATATTTCTATATGCTAGAAATAAAGAGTTGAAATAATTTTTCAAAAATACCATTTCCTATAGCATCAGAAATTTAAAATATTTAGATATAAAAAGCAACAAAAGATGTACAACACCTGTACTTAATGAACAAATATTGCTGAGGAAATTAAAAATTACCTAAATAAATAGAGTTATCTTTTTCATTAATCAGTAAGCTCAGAACTGTTTAAAAGACAATTTTGGTCAAATTGATCAATACATTCAATGAAACCCAAAACATAACCCAGCAGGTTATTTTGTTAAAATTGACAAGCTGCGTCTAAAATGAATGTGGACATGCAAAGTATTTAGATGAGGCAACAAAACTTTAACAAACAAAGCTAAATGATTCATATTACTCAACTTCAATATGTGTTAGAAGGCTACACTAATTGACAAAGTAGGGTATCAGCATAAATGTACAAATGAAGCAGAATAGAATCTATAAATTGACCTATACATACAATGGCAACAGATTTTATTTTTTTGGCAGAAGATTTTTAACAAAGGCAATTCAATGGAGATGTTGGGGCTGAAAAAATTGGATTTTCATATGCAAATAATCAACTTTAATTCACAACACACACTGTATACAAAAAGTAATCAAAAACAGAATACAGACCTAACCGTAAATTGTATAAAACTACAAAACATCTAAATCAAAACATAGAAGAAAATATTGGGCAAAGAATTTTTAGATACCACACAAAAATATTTTCTTTTATGGTCCATAAAGGAAAAAATATATATAAATTGGACTTTATCAAAATTAAAACCTTCAGTTTTCTGAAAGACTCTGGTAAGAAAACAAAAAGATATGCTGCCATCTGAAAAACAACTTCAATGTATGTGTCTGATAAAGAACTTGTCTCTGGGCCGGGCGCGGTGGCTCAAGCCTGTAATCCCAGCACTTTGGGAGGCCGAGACGGGCGGATCACGAGGTCAGGAGATCGAGAGCATCCTGGGTAACACGGGGAAACCCCGTCTCTACTAAAAAAAATACAAAAAACTAGCCGGGCGAGGTGGCGGGCGCCTGTAGTTCCAGCTACTCGGGAGGCTGAGGCAGGAGAATGGCGTAAACCTGGGAGGCGGAGCTTGCAGTGAGCTGAGATCCGGCCACTGCACTCCAGCCTGGGCGACAGAGCGAGACTCTGTCTCAAAAAAAAAAAAAAAAAAAAAAAAAAAAAAAAAAAGAACTTGTCTCTAAAATATATGAAGTATTTTTAAAACTTGACAATAAGGAACCAACTTACCAAAAAGTGGACAAAGATTTGAACAGACACTTTATCAATAGAAGCATAAAGATGGCAAAATAATCTAATGATATAATAAAAATCATTAATCACCAGAAAATTCAAATCAAAATCACAATGAGATATCACTCCATGCATATTCAAATGGCTAAACTTTAAACAGATTGCCTATACAGTTGGTTGGAGATAAAGAATAACTGGAAATCTCATACAATGTTGATGAAAATGTAGACTGGTACAACCGCTTCGGAAAACAGTTTGGCAATTTCTTAAAAAATTAAGCGTATCCTTACCATATGATCCATCCAGGTATATTACTGAAGAGAAATAAAAGCAGGCACCCACACAAAAGCTTGTACACAAATATTCATAGTAGCTTTAATTTTTTAATAGCTAAAGTAATTAGCAATAACCTAAATTCCCATCAACAAGTATATGGAACAAACCGTCGTACGAACTATACAATGGAATAGCATTTAGCAGTTAAAAGGAATACACTATTAATATAGTCAATAACATGAATAAATCTCAAAATCATTATGCTGAATAATGGAAGCCAATAGTAACTATCTGAGCTCTTTTCAATAACATTTTAGAGAATGTAAACAAATCTGATGGAAGCTTAATTAACAAAAATAAGTCACAGGAGGAAGTTTTTGTGTACATCACATATTGTGGTGATGGGTTTTACAGATTTACACATAAGTAAAAACTTATATTTTGCATTTTAATTACATGCAGCTTATTTCATGTCAATTATACCTCAAAAAGGTGTTAAAAATAAGGCTTTTAGATATATATTTTAATCCTCATAATCTTACTGGTAGTAATTATAGTAGTATTGCCACTTTACAAAAACAAAATGCATACTTACAGGGAAGGGGAAGGTAGGGAGGGATAATAAAAAAATAGCTGAAAATACATTCAATAAGGTATAGTGACTTGTATCCAAAGCATGTGATAATACAACATGCTTGAAATAAAAGTGATTAACACTTGGATTTACCCCTCAATATCACAACCTTTATTGGAAAGTTTTGCATGTTTAGCAAGTAAATAGTCAAATACATAACAAGTCTGAATGAAATTGTTGTTGCTGATATTCTATTCTGTTCATACGACTAAAATGGTATTTGTCAAATTTTACAATAGTTATGTGTTAACCTACAGGATTCCGCACAAGACTGACGGGGCTCCAAAGTAAAGGTAATGACTCATTCACCTATCTAGCCCAGCACCTAGATCAATACCAGGTATAGAGTCCACACCAACAAATGCTTCATGAATATATGAATTAATACTTAAATGAATGAATATATGAATGCAAGTACAAATGAATTAATGAATGAAGACTGAAATATACAAAGAATAAAACCATTATTTCTACATCAAGACCACTCAAAATAAAATAATTTCCATTTGACTTTAGAATGCCTTTTTGATCTATATTTAAATGTGGTTGTGTCTAAATCAGTTGAAAATCATTCAAATAGTAGGATTAAGTCACAAGATTAGAAGTTAGATCTAGCAGATAAAGCTCATCTATTTTGTTCTTCATCCTCAGTTTCTCTTCATAAACCTTTCTGACTAAGGCAAAGCACCAACCTAACTTGACCTTTTCATCCAAAGTTTGTTACCTTCCTGCTGATTGTTTTGAATAAAAGACAATAAATATCTATTCAATATAAAAAAGTCAATGTTTTCAGCTCCCAAAGACTTCAGGTTCAGTGTAGATAAAGATAAGGATAAAAACAGAAGTTCGCCATTTCGTATTACTTTAAACATTCTTCAAGACAGTTCTAAGTCATATACCTAGAGCAGAGGGTTCCAGCCAGTCTGCTGAGGTACACAGTTTGGAAACTAATGTGTGTAAGTGGTACATAAGATAATGACTCCCTTAGCCTCCGGGGCTCTCAGGCAGGGAGGCTAGTTTACCTGGAATCCTGGCGCTATTAACATCCAGCCATGAGTAGCAACTCCAGAGTCTTCTGGGAAGGTGACTCAAGAGAGGTAGGGACTGATGGAGGCTTAAGTAGCCACAGATGGCAAACACAATGAGCAACATCTACACCCATGGGTTTACCATAATGTGCTCAACGTTCAACCATGTGGACATCAATTTCTGCAGCAACCAGCTACAGTGTGTGCCAATGCTCACTGTGAAGAAGTGACTGCAGGAATTTCTAGGAACACTCATATTGCAGGTAGAGTAGGTGAGGGAGAACTTAGGTGGTTATTCCATAACTCTATCTTCACATGAAGATGACATGACTGTTAAATGGATGTCTAAGCTACATAGGAAATGGGGGTTCAAACATAGCCTTGTTCCTTCTACAAAATAGAGCACCATCATTATTGTGACATAATTGTAAAAACAAACTTGGATTGAATTTAATTTCATACACATTATCAGAAGATATTTCAATTGTCTATGTATGTGAAAGAAAGACTAAATTGTAGGTTCTTTTGAAAAAATGAACTCATACATTTCTCAATGGTTGTAAAAATGATAAAAAATTTCTTATTGAATATGAGTATCAAAAATTGGAAAATAGCACTATTGAAGCATATTGACCAGAATTATATATGAGAGTTAAAGCATAAGATCTGAGAGAAAAACATGTTTGTTGAGTAAGAACAAATTTCTCACTTAAAAAATTAAAAACGGGCCAGGTGTGGTGGCTCACTCCTGTAATCCCAGCACTTTGGGAGGCCGAGATGGACAGAACATGAGGTCAAGAGATCGAGACCATCCTGGCCAACATGGTGAAACCCCATCTCTACTAAAAATATAAAAATTAGTTGGGCATGGTGGTGGGCACCTGTAGTCTCAGCTACTTGGGAGGCTGAGGCAGGAGTATTGCTTGAACCCAGGAGGCAGAGTCTGCAGTGAGCCACGATTGCACCACTGCACTTCAGCCTGGTGACAGAGGGAGACTCCATCTCAATAAATAAATAAATAAAATTTAAAACATATTTCAAAAGTTCTATGTAAATTAAATATTTAATATATTTCCAAATACCCTAATTGTATTCTTATTATAGTTGTTTAACTTTAAAAGGTATAATAAGATTTTCACCAAGCTTCATTTAAATCCCCTCTGGTTTACCCCAGTGTGGCATATAAATATTATCATTTTCTATGCCACAAAATGAAAACAGTAAGCAGAAGTAGCCCAGAATATGAGTAATGTGTTAACACTCACGGCCAGAAACTTTGCTCTAGATTTGAAGGGGATAGAAACCAGAAAACATCCTTAGCCTGCTGATCATGTAAATATTCAATTTAAGATTGTGTCTTCCCTAGACCACACAAACAAAAAATAAATACCAGGATAATGATGAGATTTGAGGTCTGTCATTTCATCTGGCAATGGAGACTTTAAGGCAGCAATCCCTGGTATTTTATGCATTAATTGCCTACTGTCAAGCTTTTTGACACAGAGTTGAAATTAATTTCATACGTCTCACTATCTAAAACTTACGTTTTTCATGACACATACAGAATCTAAAGATTTATAAATGTGAAATATATATGCTTTCTATTTAAATGTGGCATTTAACTATTCCTCTGTGCCCAAAATAACAATGTGAATAACTGTTTTATTTTTTAATCCAGATTTATTTAAAATCTTTGATTGTCTTTTCCCTCACCCACAGGTTTGGGGGTGGTAGGAGGTGTTATCCTATGATGTCAAGACAAAGTATTCTGTATTTGAAGAATTGGATTTATTGATTGATAATGAGGTGAATCACTATCACATAACTCACAAAATTGGGAGGGAGTACAACTGGATATTTCTTATTACAACTAAAGCCTAAAGCCTTAACAGATTCTTTTTTTGGTTGTGTATGTATAGATCAAGCAACTTTTCTTAACTGAGCTGGAGTTTTCTCATATCTAAAAAAAGGTTACATTAAATATTTATTGAGTTCTGTTGAACATCTTGTGATTTTGTTATCCTGTATAACTTGTGCAGAAAAAACAAAATGAAATATATAAAACTCTAGCAGTAGGTATTCCGCTTATACATTTAAGCAAGAGATCGAAAGGGGTTAGTTTATGCACTGAATTAATTTGATTTTATGCCACAATGTCTACTAATAAATAAACAGCAAGTGCCTTAACAGGGATTTTATAATATGAAGGAATATCAATAGATTTCCCAAGTTTGGGGGTTCAGATGTGAGACTGACCTTCCCTTGCTGATGAGATACAACTTCATGATTTTCCACCTGTCTACCTTCATTACATCCAGTCTCCTTCATTTTTTTGTCAGACTTTTTAAGCTCTGAACAAAACCTTCATGGTCCAGAATTTCCCAGAAGTGGCTCACCTTTTAAGAGCAAAATTCCAATTAAGAAACGTGAGAATGGGCCCTGCTAACACGTCCCTCTCCTCGCTCCCCTCCTTTCTTCACTGCCTTAAGATTGAAGTGATTTTGTCAATGGTGTCAATGCCTGTCTCTCTTAGGCTGTCTTATTATTTTTAAACCCCCTCTAAGCCTACCGCAGTGATCCAGCCTTTTGCACGTTAATGGTGCTCAAGATACATTAGTCAAGCCAGCACGTCTTTCTCAATTTTACCAGACTGTAGCTCCTCAACTGAAGACTCTAGGATCAGTGAGAGACAGAGGAGTGGAGTTACAGCTGGCCTGGAAGACACTATGCAAAAACTACAGACTTTGACTTTGTAAAATAATTCTGGAAAAGCACATGGTAGAATATGATACAAATGAATTTTATTTGTCAAATGTGTTTATGATGGGAAAGAAGTTGATAATAACAATGTTAGACCATATAGAACTATAATACATCTGAGAAATCCAAGCAATTTCCGTTCAAAATAGTGAATTAAGGTGAACAATCTAATCATTTGACTTGATAATAATCCATAATACATTGTTTCTTAGAGACTCTATTGGAACAAAGGCCTAAAGAGGTTGAATGAAGGTGCTCAGGCTGCTGTCATTGGAGTCAGACTAACGTCATTCGAGTCAGACAACCTAACTTGTTCACTGGCTGAACAGATGGGTAATTGTGTCATCATAGCCAAATTCTTAACTTTTCCCCTCTCAGCGTCTTTGTCTGTAAAATGGGGATGTCATTGGTATTTACTTATTAAGAGACTTGTGAGATTAACTAAATTAATCATAGACAAGAGGTAAGTGCTCAGTAAGTGGCAGCGTGTAATTGATGATAATGATCATGACCACAACAACAAGCTTGCCACGTGCCTGTTTTTATGATTATATCATGATAATAGATAATAGAAGTTACACCTCCTTGTTCTGAGATTAGAACAGCATTTCTTGCAAATCTTCCAGAGGCTCACTAAAGACTGGTGTTTCTACCAGCTCATTCAGAAAACCCCTGTAAACAAATCACAAACATTGTTGAATTAAGAAGACCACTTTCAGGAAGAGTCTCTAAAGCTGTTGGGTTCCTTCCCAGTGGGAAAGAATTTTCAGTGGTTACCAATCAGAATCATTTCCTCATTTGTTCAAATTAACCTGAAACATCCTCAGCAATTCAGAAATGTTTAACTCAATATTCAAGATTATTTATACTAGGGATGCATTCATGTCAAGAAAACAACAAATGGGCCAGTGGATTAGGCCTTCCAGATGAAGCTATGGGGATCTTTTCTCTAAGCACAGGAAATCAGCCACTCAATTTGTTTAAGATGTTGAGGTGAACAATTTGTTTTCTTTCTCAAAGCACTTGCTTCTAAGAATAACCAAGATACGCTAAATCATTTAATCCTTTCCCATTTTCCATTCTTCTGATGAGATGGATTTCCCAATTGTAAAACACAACGAAAACATTTAATCAAAGAAGCAGCAAGAAGTGATTTATGATAATTGATATTTAATGGCTCAATCTCAAATTTTGTTTCAGTTCTTGTGTTACAGGAGAGATTTTTCTAATTCCTGCTATGAAAGTTTGGTAGGACAGAATAAATACCATGACTTTCTTTCTTCTTATACTTCTGTCTGATGTTATATTATACCACTAAATAATATGTTCAAAATTCTCCTGGAATTACATAAAGCACTTTACATAGTGTGTTCATCATTTGCCATTGACTAAAATGTCCAAATGACTAAGAGTTAATTGCAAGGAAATCATTACGGATGTCAACAAAGATTTAGGTTCAAGGGTGTACACCCGAGCATTGTTCACAATTTGAAAACAGTATATATATATATATATATATATATATATATAATAAAAATAACACATTTTATATGTCTAATAATAAGGGATGGAACAAATGATGAAGTGTCTACTACTATCATGGATTACTATGCTGTCATTAAAATAATAATGTAGAAACTCACAGAATGTCATGGAAAGTGGGCTTGTGATTCTTTCAAACATTAAAATAACACACACAAAGATTAGAAGACTAATTAATTATCATTCTGGGTCCAATCAGGAGAGAAAAACCACATAATAACTCCAGCATAAAAATTTAATAAAAAAGAATTCTTAAGTACAGCCAGGAATTAGAGTAATGAGAGAATGAATGATGATGAGTAAAGAGAACTCAAAAAAGTAGAGGAGTAGCAGATATGAAGAATAACAAGTTCCCCTCAGGCTAAGAAGAAATCCAGACCTGGTTGGAGAGAGCATGACTGTGGCTCCTTGGATAACACAGAAGTTCCTGTGGTGCCACACCGGTAAAACTGGGATCCAGAAATAGGCTCTTTGGAACTTATTGGAAAACCACCCTTAGGCTTCCAGGAAAAGCTATTTATGGGGAGGTGTCTTACCAAAGACACTCTATTACAGAACCTCTTGATGGGACCTGTGAGAGAAGCTGCTGGCTGCCCTGTACTGCTGAAGCCAGCGATGAGAGCTGTGTGCACTGCAAGAGTAGAACACTGAGGGAGAGACCTCAGAGTTGGGACAGCTGGGTGCTGGAGGAACCTTGAATGCTAGAGAAATTGCACGTGTTGCAGAGCTGGGTGCTGGGAAAGTGACCGGGCTTTATGAGCTGGACACTCGAGAGGCCTCCGAGAGACTTCCAATCAAGCACATTAGAAACAGAAAGCAAAGGCTGGGTGTGGTGGCTCACACCTGTAATTCCAGCAATCAGGGAGTCCGAGGTGGGTGGATCACCTGAGGTCAGGAGTTCGAGAACAGCCTGGTCAACATGGCTGGCCAACATGGTGAAACCCCGTCTCTACTAAAAATACAAAAATTAGCTGGGCGTGGTGGCACACTCCTGTAATCCAAGCTACTTGGGAGGCTGAGGCAGGAGAATCACTTGAACCCAGGAGGTGGAGGTTGCAGTGAGCCAAGATCGCACCATTGCCCTCCAGCCTGGGTGACAGAGCAGGACTCTGTCTTAATAATAATAATAATAATAATAATAATAGACAGAAATCAAAGCCTTTCCTTCTGCAATGCCTCTCCAGTGCCATCTGCTGGCAAACCATAATATCATGTCAGCTGGCAAAGGAAACACTGTAAAAGGCTCAGATCTGTTTTCACAGAGCAGGTAAAAAGGGTGAATTTAGAGCTTGAAGGGCAATAAACAAACTGTCACAAAGAATATATATGAAAATGCTATCAATGTTTCTCTTAGGGTGGGAGATTTCAGGTTAATTTTACATTATTCTTTGAGCTTTGCCGTATTTCTACAATGTAAATGTTAAAAAATAGACTTTCTTTGTAAAGAAAAAAAAACCTAGCAGCTTTACAATAAACTTAATTTTCATTCAGTGAATTTTATTTTACATTTAATTAGTCATAAAGTAAACATAAGTACAATGTGGATACTACACATTTAAGGCATAATCAATAAGTCTTACTCATTTTGTGGAATCAAGTAGAAGGAATCATTTAATTGTCCCTAACAATTTCTCTTTCATCCTACTACATAAAACTCTCCCTCTAACTAAAGGCATAATATGAATCATGTCTAGTTCTCCAAATCAACTGTGTTTTAATGTTTGTTCTAGGGTTGGTGCTGGGGGCAAGGGATGCAAGATGAAATAAGTTTTGGTAATGATTGGTGAACCAAAAGGGAACAAATTAAATGTTACTGAGTTTCTCAGAACTTCTAAAATGCTGGTGTTCACTGAGAACCTTGAAGAGGGATGATTAGCCCATTATTGTTTCTGCAACATAATTCTGTTTGGGGGAAGACTGTCATCTTCCAATATTATTATTTTTTTTCTCAGGGCACAATGTAAACATCATGTGAGGCAAAAATCTAGGAGTCCTTCTCAAAATTCCCCTACCAATCCAAACTTCATCTAGTTCTATTGATATTTCCATCCTAAATCTGTTTCTGAACTGAAAAGTATCTCACTTTGCCCTGCCACCATCCTCATTTAAAGTAGATCATGTTTCACCTGCACTACGACTACCTAGTGATCTCCACCTCTACTCTTCTCTCCTCTATATCTGTTCTCCACTACTATGGTCTGTCAAATCTCTTCCAAAAATATATGCAGTTATACCCTCCTATAGAGACATACAAATATTCACGTACACTCATTCTAATGTCTTCATGGTAACTTTGAGCACCCAAATCTTTAAGATAAACTAACTTCGACTCGTAATGATATATTCTCTAGTGGGTTTTGTTTTCCAATATTGTTCTTTCCTAATGTTATGAAGAGATGGGGCGGGGTGGGGGGCAGTTTCCATGGTACCTTACTATTGTATCTGTGCACAGTACAGCCCTGGTACAGAAATGATAAAAAAAAAAGATGAATGAAGAAAATAAATAGAAAATACCACTCTGTGTCTCCCAGTAAACAGATTTTCTTATGGTTCATCTATTCATGCAAGAGATATTTACAGTGTACCTAAATACCACGCTAGAATTTTCAAGGCCTTCAATCCCTAGTGAATGCATGAACAATAGATTATAATTAGGCTAGACATACTCAGTGGTCAATTCTGCCCTGGTTTTCTTTAATGGACCCATGGTATATACTGGTAGATATGAAGAATGATCCTCCCCATACTCACGAGTGAGTTTGCCAGTTACACATCGGAACTGTCTTAGCTCGGAAAGCTCCTTCCTTTCCCTCACTTAGCCCAACCTTGTCCTCATTTAACTTTCCAACCTCCTGATCCTGGAGGTTCCTTCTCTAGAGAATCACTTAGTTGAACAAAAGTTTGTAAGTCAATAATTCCTACCATTTGTATAGCTAACTAAAAAAGAAAGAAAGTTACTATTCTGGTTTATTCTTTTCTGAATAGAAGGATCAAGCCCTGATTACCATTCCAGCACAGTTTTGTACCTAACTCAGAATAACTGGCAATGTTTTTTGTTTTTGTTTTTGTTTTTGTTTTCATTTTATTTTCTTGCCAGATTTGGTAAAATGTGGCCTGATTACAAAACAAGTATTAGGCACATAATTGATCTTTATTCTTTCAAGAAGAGGACTTAAAACTTCTGGTTTGATCTTGCAAGTCATGGTTTGCAGTTACCCTTGCTTCTATTTTAGTTTTATCTCAAACAAGTTGCAAGATGCATTTCATATCAATGTTCGCCTGTATTTCAAATAAAATAGGGGTTGACTTTGCATAAATTTTTCCACTTTAAAATTCACTAGATGGCTTTCATCTTAAAGTAAGTAGCATCTATTGGATTTAAATACTGTTTCTGCTTCTATGTATACACGATGTGTAGGTTTATACAGAACTACAATCAGTTTAGAGTCCAATTAAGCCTGGATATGATCCTGTTTTACCAACCTAACAAGGAAACTCTCCTTTGAACATGATTGAGTCAAGGAGAATGAACATGTTTTGGGGAAATGATAGGGGCCTACACAAAGCACTACATCTCTCTCAAGTGATATAATATAATTGTAAAAGCTTTTGGCTTATAATAGCTATTGTCTTTCAGCCTTCCTTCCTGCATTTTATTAAACTCCACCTGATTTTAAATGTGATTTAAGGAAATGTTTTGCTTTATTCTTTCTTCATTCATCCCTTCCTCTCTTTCTTTCTAACTTATAAAAACGTCAAAGGCTAGGCACGGTGGCTCACGCCTGTAATCCCTGCACTTTGGAAGGTCAAGGCGGATGGATTACCTGAGGCCAGGAGTCTGAGACCAGCCTGGCCAACATGGTGAAACTCCATCTCTATTAAAAATACAAAAATTAGCTAGGCGTGGTGGTAGGCACCTGTGATCCCACTACTCAGGAGGCTGAGGCAAGAGAATCAAATGAACCCAGGAGTCGAAGGTTGTGGTGAGCCGAGATCACGCCACTGCACTCCAGCCTGGGTGACAGGGCGAGACTCCATCTCGAAAAATAAAAAATAAATAAATAAATAAACCAAAAAATTCCAGCCAATTTCTAAAAAACTTCAACTGGAAAGTTATATGTGACCTCCTGCTATGATGAATATAATATCTAATAATTTATCATTGAAGCTGTAAGAAAGTTAGTGGCATACATAAAACCACCTTTTATTTTAAATATCCCTTGCTAGACTAGTAATGATGTGTCCTTTCTTATCCCCAAATTATGTTTTTAAATCTAAAAGACAAGTCCAATTTTATTTATCTAAATTATTTCACTATAACTACATGTCCCCAAACTGTAAGAGATGCTTGGGCCATTTTTTGCTTAAAATTTCAGCAGACTCATGCTCACATAACCCCCACAGACCTTTGCAAATGGACAAAAAGCTTCCATCTGGGCTACTCGATCAGAACAAATGGGGATATATCAAGTACAAAGCAGGATAAAGGGTTTAGACTAAGAATATCCTTAAAGAAAAAGCCTAATTGTGGGCCCTTGGTAGGCAAAGTCCCCATTATATTTATTTTAAAATGCGTTTAGGATGATACTATAGGTACATGTTAAAATATCTAGTCATTCGATTCACAAATAAAACTTCAATGGTAGAACATAACATTCAAATAGAGAGCAGTTGTTGCAGTGTTTAACTTTTCTTACATAGAAATTTTATTGAGGTTTATTTCTAATTCTTACTCTTCAAAACCCAACCCTATATTACATCTGTGATGCTACCTTTACACCTGTCACCCTACACATGCAGCAATATTCCCTTATGCCTGGATTGCTTTTGTCTCATTGCATCATAATAATTAACTTAATCAACTTTCTTCTTCACTAGAATATGAGATCTGTGAAGTCAAGAACCTGATTTTATTATGTTAGAGTCCCTAAACTTGAGTGCATTCATTTTTTCCAGTGTTTCAAATGCCTGCTCCCTTCCAGGCATCTGTGCTGAGTATAAGGGAATAGTGAAAAAGAGAGACAGAGTTCTTGAGCTCACTGAGTTTAGCATTTGGTGCAGGGGATAATAAATACACAAATAAACATATCAAGGAATAATTAAAAATGTACATAATTTCTAAGGCACAAAAGAGGGGAGTGCTACAACATACAACAACTTGGTGTCGTTTCTTAGAGTAAATAGGGTAGAGCCTTCTTGCAGGGGGCACTTTGGAGCAAGGGATCCTCAGCAAAGCATCCAGGCTGAGGGAACAGCATGCATGAAGTTTCTGAGTCAGGAGGATGGGCAGGAATTAACGGGGAATTGAAAGAAGAAATGAATAGTTTGGAAATGAACTGTACAGCAACATAATGGAAGGTGGGAGCATGATCCCAGTCTCCAAGAAGGGCGCTAAGAACAAAGATGAGAAGCCCGATAGTGGCCATCCTTTCAGTCCTCTATGTCACTCTTCCTATTTCTATTATTTTCTCTGTCACCCAGGGCAGACATTGCTAATAAGTCATGGCATTCTCCACTATGGCTAGACGAAGCCTTGACATCTTCTGAACTCTTCTCTTATGAGTGTTTCTGGGCAGCCACCACTAATCATTCAAAAAGGCCCCTCAAGATGATACTGTCTTGCACTTCCTACTTAAGTGGTTCATATTTTTAACTAATGAATGAAAGATTGGTATCTGTTTGACAAGACAAGAGCTAGTGAAATTTCAGCTAATATAAAGTGAACAATATAAATGGATACCAAGCCTGGCTCCGTTTAGGTGCTGGAGTTGATAGAAGTGATTATGAGTGTGAAGGTAATGATGGTGGAAAAGCATGGGGCATCCCAGTAACTGGTGGCAGTTCACATTTGAGGCTACTCCTGAAGGTGAGAAAAATGACCAGGTGGGAAGTATTGAGTGTCCTTTAATGAATTCATAGTTTTTACATGGGCCAGCAGCTAGTATATTATCAAAAATATAGGAAAAGAAGCATGCTTATACTCAAGAAAATGAGACTACCTGCAAGTGCCTATTGCTGTTGGAAATTGGCATCTTGATCTAACCCAAGTATACTTAGAAATGATCAACCTATCAGTTTAGCTGACTACACTCCTTGATCTCTGAACTGAGAACAGAACCCCAGCAAGCCAGAGTAAATCTGTCAAAAAAGTTTGTTTTTTTCCCCACCTGCATTGGGTAAACCATATATTTAGGTATAAAATGAGTGCCTTTATAATTTAGTAAGAGCTAAATTCAGGGGTACTCTAATACATTACTAAGATTAAAAAACCAAATACTAAGACACTGAAAAATTATAAAGGCTTAGTTCTTATAATTAATTGGAAATGTGTTGCCTATACTACATATTGAGAACCTATTTGGATATAATTAGATGCATTATAATTTGATGTGTTATAATCACAGGACATAGACATGCAATCATTTGACCTCTTGCCTACTCTATGTTATTCCAGTAAGTTTTATTAAATATTGTTTCACTTTAGGATGGTCTATGTTAGATATAATATTTTTCCAGAATTATAGAAATAGCTAGCACTTTTACTGTCTTTTTAGATATCAGTGCTATGCTTGGCTTTTTATATATTATCTCTAATACTATATTAACCCAGCAAGGACTGACCCTATTTCCACCTATAGACAATGCAACTGCAGTTCAGAGAATTTAAAGAGCTTGTTCAATTTACTTAACTAAGTCAACAGTAGGGTTGGGACTGCCACACAGTGTGTCTCACTCCACAGCATGTATCATTTTCACTACCCTTTGCCTGAACCTTAGCTTTATTTCATTCCACAGCCACATATGGGTTGGGGAAAATCAGATGATTACTCCAGACACCACATTTGTGGGGCCTGCCTCGTAAAAATTTGTATGAGGTATTGATCTCTGGGAAAGAGAAGCGTTGTTCCCATCTGATGTGAAAAAGATCCATGGCAGGGTATGTACTCTCTATCAGCCCCTAAATATTCTGACAGCACCTGGACAGTGTGTGCCGTCAGCATCTTTCACCTTCCTTACACACCTTCAGGCCACCTTGGATTGTAATCAATTTTTAATGTTCTGACAGAAGCTCATTTTAACAAGTCTGTTATTGTAAACAGGGCTGGGTGTAGGGCCCAATTTTTCTCTTATATCCACCTTATTGGCAGTCAAAGACTGCATCAATACCTGTCCCCTAATTTTATCTTACAATTGTAGGACAATTGTGACAATATGCACTGGTAATCCCAAGCATAAGCAGATAGTCATAATTCTATTCTCTTTTCCCTGGGAAAACATAAAAAATAAAATAAAAAGACAGCACACCTATTGTGTGATACACAGCAGGCAGTCTGCTACTGTATCGTCTTAATGAACAAGGTACCACCTCATAACTATTCAATTTTAGCTCCCATACCTTTCACTAGTTTCTGGATTCTCAGTTCATTTTGGGCATCTCAGTGCTGTCTCCAGTAGATATTCCAAAGCAAGTCCTGAGATGAGCAGTTGCTAAGAAGGTTTAGGCAGTTGGGAAGCCATGGAGGTCTAAACAGAATAGTCATGGGGACAAGGAGCAGAGGTGGATGCTCTGTGTATTATTAAAAATGAATATGTGCCCTCTTGCCAGCTAGAGACACCATCTTTATAAAACTGAAATACTCCTTTCTCACACCTCCCTTAACTACTCAGGATGCTTTGACTGTGATTTTTTACTGACAACTCGGCATGTGTTATAAAGCCAATATCACACTGAATGGAACAGATTGAAAGTCTTACAGATATTACTGTCCTTGTCCAATTATTCATCAGCTTTCCAAGCAGGTCGTGGGTGGAATGTTCAGCTCTCTCATTTGCTTGCAGAAGCTAAGTGGTGCAAGATATTAACTAAGCACCAACCCAAGGCATCTAATCAAAACTGCAGAGAGAAAAATCACTTTAAAACACTATGACTGGCATTTTATGTACCAGTGCAAATATGGGAGAACCTAATCATTGTGAATGACAAACAAGTGTTCACAAACCCACTACTTATTAGCACAGCATGCTCAATTTAAAAGAACATTTTCTAACAGTAAATATAGCAGAAGGCTACAATTACAACCTTTCAATGATTGCAATCCATGGAAAAGCCATTTAGTGATAAATTGGAGGGCACGAGAAGATTATCACCTGCTTAAGTAAGTTTCCATTGATTCTATCAAGTTGTTTGCCTGGCAAAATCTGGGCTATAATGAAAAAGTTGAGAAAAACTCATTTTCCCCCTATCTAAATATTATTAATTACAAACATTTATTTTAAAAGGTATATGGCACTTTGTTAGAAAAAACATCTGCTTGGCAACTATTAATTACACTTAATAATAAATAATATGTATCATTTGCATAATGATTTTCACATTTAAATCCTTTCACAGATTTTGCTTCCTCATATGCCATGATGCATATATCGAATATCAATGCAAATTCACTATGTAAGTAACATTTGCCATCTTCCTGCAGGAGCAGTGCCAAATAGTAAGCTTTCATGGGAAAACTGTGGGACTTAATCATATCTATACGTTAACAAATCATTACAACTGCATTTTTTAGTACCTGAGAGAGAGAGTGGTATTGAGCAACTATCTTTGGGGGAATTCCAAGGGACATTTTGGGAAAATGCGCAGTTAATGCAAACCATACAAAGTGCTTGGAAGAGGCAACGGGATCAATGAGGGATGTGTTGAAATACCTACCTCAGCAGTGTAGAAAAAAAAGGAGCAAAACAGATAAAAGGAATATAACTGAAATAATTTCAAATGTGAAGGTCCAGATTTAGATTTTTGAAAAATTGCCTATGTGAGTTACAAGTGGACTTGTGACCTAGTGATTACATATTTAGAAATGTGTTCTAAGTGTGAAACTAGAAGAAGTAACAGAAATCCATGTACGATGGCACTAACTGGAGCATTGTTTGTAAAAGGAAAAACTTGGAAACAACTTAAGTGCCCAATAATAGGAGATTATTTAAATAAGTTATCCCATATATTGGAATATTCAGCAACTTACAAATTATCTAAATGAAGAACACTAGATCACATGGGAAACAGCCATGTTATGATGTTAAATGAAAATGTAATATAGATAAAAATGACATAAACAGCATACCTTAACATTATTAAATTGTGTATAAAATGAGTACATTTGCATATGCATATGAACATAAATGCATGTAATAGTGGAAAAATAGAAATGATGGTATTTATTCTCTCTAAAGTATATTTTTCTCTAAATTTTTCTGTATTTAATAATTTTCCTAATTTAACTACTAGATTTCTTTCTTTCTCTTTCTTTTTCTCTCCTTCCTTCTTTTCTCTCTTTCCTTCTTTTCTTTTCTCTTTCTTGCTTTCTTGCTTTCTTGCTTTCTTGTTTTTTTTTTCCTCCTTCCTTCCTTCCTTCCTTCCTTCCTTCCTTCCTTCCTTCCTTCCTTCCTTTTTTCTCTTTCTTTCTCTTTCTTTCTTCTTTCTTTTTGACAAGAGTCTAGCTCTGTCACCCAGGCTGGAGTATAGTGGCATGATCTCGGCTCCCTGTAACCTCTGCCTCCTGAGCTTAAGCACTTCTCCTGCCTCTGCCTCCGGAATAGCTGGGATTACAAGCATGCGCCACCACACCTGGCTAATTTTTGTGTTTTCAGTAAAGACAAGGTTTCACCATGTTGGCCAAGGTGGTCTCAAACTCCTGGCCTCAAGTGATCCATCTACCTCAGCCTCCCAAAGTGCTGGGATGACAGGAATGAGCCACCACACCCAGCTTCATTTTTCTGACAATTCTATTTACTTATTTTATTGTACGTATTTAAATTGTATAACATGAAGTTTGAGCAATTCTATGTTTTACCTATGTCTACATATACAGTGGACAAAGTTTGCTTAACACAGTGCAAGTGAAAGATGCAGGCTGCTTTTGTGGGCCTGACTGTGATAAAAAGAATAAAAGTAGTTCTAAAAGTCTACTTTGGCTCAATGATTTCACATCCGGTTTAGAATTTCATTATAAGAAATTATCAGATATCTCGGTGAATATGTTGTACAAACATGTTTGCTGCAACTCTGTTTACAAAAGGAAAACTATGGAACCAACATTAATGCCTGTCAAAAGGAGATTATGACATGAATCCTGGTTTAACTGTAGTTCTACAGTTACTGAAGTGGTGATGTTCAGGGGACACTACTCAACCCTACGGGGATTTGTGTTGGCTTTTTGCAAGAAACAGGCCAAGTTAATGGCTAAGCTGTTTGGAGAGCACCTGCTCATTGTAGAGGAGACACCTGCCTTTCAATTTCCATCACATCCTTGTAAGACTACAGACTCAATATCACCACATTATCCTCTTTGCAGGAGAAGCTGCAAAATGTCCTGGCTTCTAAAATGTTGTGCAGGTCTTGGGGGGGTGGAAAGAAAATACCTGTGGGCTGCATTTTAGCTAACATTCATGACTTTGCAAATTTTAATGTGGAACTAAAATTATTGCCAGGTAATAATGCTCAGTACTTAAAATCAGTCTTAAAACAGGACTAAAGCACTATATTTTTACTTAGGTAAAATTATGTGTATATGTTTGCATGTGCGTTTATGTGATGTTTACACAAATGAATGCACACATGACATATGTAGAAAAAAGCAGATAGATCAATGGATATTGATCTGAAAGATATTGAAAGAATCTGAATGGGCTTATCTTAAGATAATGAGCTATTCAGAATGATTTTTGTGTTTTTCTTTATGCTATTCTATATCGTTTTTATTTTTGAAACAAACATATATAGATTTTATGATATAAGAATTACATTTAATAGAAATATGGTTTTCCTTGGGTGTACGTGCCTGTGTGGGGAAGGTTTTGGAGGGTCCCTCTGTCTCAGATGAACCACATTTGAAGCACAAAAGCCCAGTCTGAGCACGATTTGGGGTAAGTAACTTTAGAAAACAAAAGCAAGTGAAAACAGGGGTAAACAAGATGGTGAGGAGCCTAGACATACTCTCACATGATTTATAGGAAAAACACCAGAATATCTGACCTGAAGAGAAGACTTTAGGGATGCATTGTGGGCTACAAATATCTGAAGTGCCAATGTGTGTATGTGAGACTGGAATATTTTTCATTCCAGTTCCTCCAGGACAAGGTAGGATCAATGGGTGAGATGCTTCAGGGAGGCAGATATAAGGAAGGACTTCATAGCAGCTATAGCTATTTATATATAGGATGAGTTAAATCATCAAATAGAGCATTCAGATCATAAGAGCTCTCAAAATGAGACTAGATGACCACTACCTGATTTATAGAATAAATTCCTACATTGAATGAGATGATAGAAGAGATGACTTCAAGTTCTAAAATCAAGATTATGGTTTCTCTTTTAGATCTAATGATATGACAACGTAACCTTCTCAAGTATGGTATAAAGCAGGTAACTCATTTGAGAAGAGTGCTGAGTTTGAAGTTAAATCGATTGATTGATTCGATTTTGGCCTAATGATACAACAACATAACCTTCTCAAGTATGGTATAAAGCAGGTAACTCATTTGAGAAGGGTGCTGAGTTTGATGTTAAATCGATTGATTGATTCATTAATTCATGCATTCATTCAACAAACGCTTATTAAGGGACTTTGCTAAGTGCCTGGAATCCAGAAAACAAAATGCCAGCAGTCATCAATCTCCTTAATGGAACTTAAAATATGTGGAAGACAAACTATTAATGCATATATAGAGTAAAGCATGAAATGGAAGGAAGAAATACAGATGATTACATGATGAGGGCTTGCCCAAGAGTAAGCCTTCTCTAGATGGATTTTTTTTGCTTTTCTCTTTCTTTACTCCATTCTCCCCACTCATACCTCTATTTCCTCTATTTCCTTCTTCAGTAGAAAATATTTGTCCTTTCCACTTCTATCATATAAGAAGCCTCAGGTATAGATTTCTTATGTAACTGTGGGTCCCTATATTATGAAACAACAGTCAAGGGTCATGAGCCCTAATATCATGACTCCCAAAAGAATCACAGGCTTTTCTGAAAATTTCAGTGATTCGGGGGTATTTGCTGTCTCTCTCTCTCAATGATCCAGGTATGGAGGCATCCATATCACAGCCCTAGAATTCCTTCTACTAACATTGTGTTGGAGATGTGCTTTTAATGTTAACATACTCTGAGCTTCTTTAATGTCTGGTAGCCTCTTACAGTGTTTATATATATATCTATAAAATTGGCTTCTATTTAAAATTTTTAAATAATTCATGTTGCTGCTCATTGGCATAGAGTTGCCCACGAAAGAAGCAGAACTACCCTGTCACAACATCCACGTTTGTGATACTTTGGCCACAGTCTCTTAACATATGTAGTAGTTCTCAATCTTTACTGCATATAGGAACCATGTTGTGCGTCTTAAAATACACCAGTGTCTTGGTGTAACTCTCTAGCCCCAGAAATTCATATTTAATTGGTGTAAGTAACTGTCTGGGCTTCAAGATTTTTAAAAGTTCCCCAAGAGATTCTCCATCTATAGCCAAAGTTAAGAACCACTGAAATTATAGATCGCCTGTCTCCTGATGGAAGGTCAAAATGCTTCTCATTTTATCTTTGCCTTTGATGATCTTGGAGATATTTGTCTATCTCTTTGAAGTGCCTTCAGAGGGTCTTCTTAGTATCCCATTTAGCTAATATTTTCAGACGGACCATTGCAAACTTCCAAATATGATGAAAGTCAATTCAATTATTTTTCTCCAACATGAGAGCAGATGGGAAGAATTTCTTTTCTGTTTACCATTCTAACTACATTGTGTTATAGGCATAATTACTCACATTTTATAGAAGAGGAACTGAGTTTCAGAGAAAATAAGTGAAGTACACATTGCTATAAAGCTAGCAAATGTAAAAAGTTAGAGAAAGGTCACGTCTTCTGACTCCAACTTAAGTAAGTATCAGATGTCATCATTTTATTTCTCCACTGACAGTATTGTCATGAGTGAACAGAAGAAAAGCAAATAAATGAAAATGTGAACAGGCCTGTGAACAGAAAGAGAAATCACATCCTTCATTCAAAAGACATATATGTGTTCAGACATTAAAGAGTTTTAGTCAGCTGCATTTGTAGTCCCATAAATGGGAAGAAACATCATGACAAAAGGAAATTTTATGAATCCAGGGAAAAACACACCAAATGAAATAATTAATTCATGGATAGAGCAAAGTTCACAGAATGGGTCTGATAACAAAGTATCTAAAATAAGTGTTGATATGCTTATTTAACCACTCTATCTGCCAGTCCAGGTGCAGGGGGGAAAAAAACTATCATAGATCTAGTAAAAGTTAAAACAAAAAATAAAAACCAACAGAGGAGATGAATTCTAAATTGGTGATCCTTTGAACAATCCTGAAAGATTTCATTTGCTATGTTAATCCAATGTTACAGGCATTTTTGAAATAAAATAACTTTTTTTCTTGCTAGAGTTTATGCATAAATCAAACCAAGATGCTTCTAGAATTATAGAACTAAAGATAATCAAGTATTATTTTTTAAATGACCACTTCTTCATGTTACAGGTGAGAAAACTGGGCTAGAAAATGTTCATGTGGGCTAGGCGTGGTAGCTCACACCTGTAATTCCAGCATTTTGGGAGACCGAGACAGGTGGATCATCTGATGTCAGGAGTTTGAGACCAGCCTGGCCAACACAGTGAAACCCCGTCTCTACTAAAAATACAAAAATTAGCCGGGTATGATGGCACACACCAGTAGTCCCAGCTACTCAGCAGGCTGAGGCAGGAGAATCGCTTGAATCCTGGAGGCAGAGGTTGCAGTGAGCCGAGATCACGCGACTGTACTTCAGCCTGAGCAACAGAGCAAGACTCCGTTTCAAAAAAAGAAAAAGAAAATAGAAGAAAAGAAAAGAAAATGTTTGATAATCTAAAAGTCAACTTTATTCCTGTCAGTGGCCAAGATAAGATTAGAATGCAGTTCTCCTGTTTTCTCTTCACTTAATTATTCAACATTCTTTATCCATTTAAGCACAACTAATGCACTGCTGTTTGAAATCAGACCATTCCAACAGCAGTCAAAATACCATACCTTTAACAGTGTTTGAACAGAACATTAAATAACTGACAATCATAATCTGAGCTTCTTTTCAGATGAATTATAATGTGTTAAGCTCTGCTTCAATATTGATTTATACTACATTTTCTAGTACCTTAGCTTCCTCTAATCTCTGTTTAAAGTTCTGATCTACATGCATGTTACAGTTTCTAAAACTTGTGATCTAATGAAGTATTTCCCATATCTATCACGTCCAACAATTCAAAAAAAGCCACTACAAGAGTAAAAAAGGTGATAAATTTAAAAACCAAAATCTTTTGTATTCATTTCAAGAAAGCTATTTGACAGAATCTAAACTCCAGAAACATGCATAGGGCTTAGGGAAATATAACAGTCAACTTTCTATGGAGTATTACAGTTGGAGAACGCTTGGCCATTTTAATCCATTGAAGCACATCATTAGTTACTTATGGCCACTAAAAAGGTAGAAGACTTTGCTTAAAGAAGTGAATATCTTCAGTAATGGAAATATAAGTAATATAAGTGCATTTCAAGCGTCTTCACGGTTGTTCATTTCTATCTGGAACTGTGGTCAGTTTCTCAGACTGCAGGAGAAAAAGTAAACTGGCAGGTGAGGAAGTTTAAGTAGTATACTAGGTTAAAAGCATGGGCTCTGTGATCTGGGGATGTTACTCAGCTTCTGCTTTAGTTGCACATCTATAAAAAAAGGAATAAAACATGTCAGAAAGAGATGTGCTCAGACCATGCTTAGTCATCATATTTGTGTGAGGGAATAGAAAACCCAACCCCACTGCCCTCCCTCCTGTTACTGGAAGAATGGTGAACCTTATTGGCCAACAACCATGATTATCTATTGAGCAGTGAGAGGAGTTACTGTATTAGAAAGTGGCAAGTGTGTTACACAGTCAGTCCCAGCATCTCAGTCTGTGATTCAGAGTAAATCATACTAGCTTAGACTTGTCCTGTGTTCCAGGCATCCGTGATTCAGGGGGAGAGGAGAGAGAGAGAAGCTGTTCTGAATTCCAAAATGAGGTAACAGGGCCATGCTCACTTTTAACAAATAATAATTTGGTCTTTTCTGGCTATGGTTTCTTGTACACAGATCTCTTGGCAGGAACCTTCAACACCCATTTCAGAGGTCTGTTACTCAATAAGAAACAGTATAGAAAGCAACACAGTGCAGAGCCTGGTACACAATAAGCTGTGAAGGAATACTAGATAGATGGCTTTGGATTTGTACTTAAACGTTTGTTGTTAAATCAGTTTATATGAGGTTAGGCATCCTGAGCCTTAGGATAAAATGGATCCACATGTTTTAATAGACATAAGCTCTTTGAAATTCTAATTAGTCTGTCCTACTATTTCAGGTAAGTAGAAACTGTTGGCTGGGTATTCCCTCGGGACACTGGCACTGACAGAAGAAGGACTCGGCTTATTGAAACCAGCCCAGCATTAGATGGTAAACTATCTCCCGGGCACTGCTGCCTCCTGTTCAGCAGAAGGCTCTCATGGAAATTGCTTTCTGAATCATTAGCTGTCACCTACCCCCATTTCTCCTCTTGCAGCTGCTCTTTCGGATTCTGCCTGCAAACTTTTCACATTGGGCATGCTCCCAAGCCAAACAAGTTGCCTCTCGGCAGCTTTTGTTCCTGCCGGGAGCTAGAACCAAACCGCGCAGATAAGCGAGTGTAGGGATGCAGCATGGACTCATACATTTGCTGAAGGAACAGACTTCTCTAAGCCAATGTGACGGATGCCTTCGGAAGTCATTTTCATGCTGGTTCACATAACAGTGTCAGCCAGTCTCCAGGGCCATATGCTGCTATTTTAAAATTATTTGCCTCTTTAGATTTTTCTAAGGTTCTGATCAAAGATGTATCTTTAGATCATTATCTTCCTATTGGCTAGAGACATGCTGGTGATATTTTTGGAAATATACAATTCTGAGAGCATGTCTGGGTCCACTGAAGCAAAATGAAATAATATATGAAATACAAGAAGCTCAGATAGAAGCCACTGCTCAGATAACTATGAACAGCTCATGAAGTACAGCTCAGTCAGATCCAGCCATCCAAAAGGAGAAGTAGACCCAGCCTCAAGCAGTGGAAATCATGGGTATTAGAGTGAATGAAAACAGGCTGGGGATTAAAGTGGACAACTCTGAGAGCAAAATATAGACACTAAACTAATTTGACTTGATCTACAGAGGTATTATCCAAAATTTGTGGGACAAGTTATCAATCATCTTTTTTTTTTTTTTTTTTTTTTTTTTGAGATAGAGTCTTGCTCTGTTGCCCAGGCTGCAGTGCAGTGGCACAATCTCAGCTCATGCAGCCTCCGCCTCCCAGGTTCAAGTGATTCTTGTGCCTCAGCCTCCTGAGCAGCTGGGATTATATGTGCATGCCACCATGCCCAGCTAATTTTTTGTATTTTTGTAGAGATGGGGTTTCACCATATTGGCCAGGTTGTCTTGAACTTCTGACCTCAAGTAATCCTCCCATCTCGGCCTCCCAAAGTGGTGGGATTATGAGCGTGGGCCACTGTGCCTGGTCCATCAATCATCATTTTTGTTAATTTAGGGATTGATAAAAATTTATTATTGCTATGTCACTAATTAAAGCTTAGCAATCTCAAAACTCTTCTATAAATAACAAAAAGTATACATGTATTTAAGATGAAATAAATGAGAAAACTATGCCTTACATTTAAATCATATTTTACAGCTTCTGCTGGCTATATGTATTATATATTAATCAATTGGCAGAGCAAAAGAATAAAAGATAGCTTTGTCTCCCTAAGTCTTAACTATTGTGTTATACTCAACTCTATAAAAATTGTATGGCAAACATTTGCTTAATAATTGCCATCTCATTCAGATAGAATGAATAAGCAGAAACTAAGCTTCACCTTTGGTTTTAGCACCTCAACTGGTTGAACATCTCAAAATGGAACAGGCACATTCCTGTATGAAAAAGCTAAGGTACAGGCAAAAGAAGGAGGATGTTTTAGTTAAATCCTAATTTCCTACCATGGTTAAATATAATAGCAAAAATTAAATAATTTAGAAACTTCGATAGTTACCTTTATCCATGTTAAAACCCTAAAGTTGATGATTACCATTAATCTAAGTTGAGTAGGGAGAGCACCCCATGATCTTATAACTGAAATCAAAATTTTAAAGCGTTTTCTTCCGACTCTGCTTTGATCAGCATATCAAAAAAAAAGATGAATAATACAATGTTTTTTTACGTTTTGAAGTATAAGATTTAAAATATATTTCTGACCGAGCATGGTGGCTCACGCCTGTAATCCCAACACTTTGGGAGGCCAATGCGGGTGGATCACCTGAGGTCAGGAGTTCGAGACCAGCCTGGTCAACATGATGGAAACCCCGTCTCTACAAAAAAAATTAAAAATAAAATAACCGGGCGTGGTGGTGGGAACTTGTAATCCCAGTTGCTTAGGAGGCTGGGGCAGAAGAATTGCTTGAACCCGGGAGTTAGAGGTTATAGTAAGCTGAGATAGCACCACTGCACTCCAGCCAGGGTGACAGAGTGAGACTCTGTCTCAAAAAAATAAAATAAAATAATAAAATAAAATACATTAATTTTAAGATTTCCTTTATTTATGTCTCCATACATAAAGAATCAAAATTAAGTGATATTAGACCATGGAGGCAAGAATTCTCCATTGATTCCAAAAGTAAGATCTGCCCGATACATCAATGTCAGGCTCAACCAGAAAATTAGAGTGCTGTGATCACTTGCTATGTCATAAAGATTGATTTTGTTTACAAACATACTCATATGTAGTAATTTATCCACTGCTTCCTGTGTCACATGCCATATGTTCCCTCATTTAATCCCTACCAAATGAACTCTGTGAGATATGTTTAATCAATCCATTCTCCAGATTTGGAAACTGAGACTGGAAGTGCACTATGTCCAAAATCACAACACACTGTGGCGCCAGATACCTCGAGGTCTACCTCTTGGAAGTGTGTGAGAGTCATTTCTCCTATTATCTGAGCCTTTCACCTTCTCCTGAAGTCAGTTTCAATCTTACTTCTCACCTCTACTGACTTCTGCTATCCACTGAAAAGTGTTTCTGGCACTCTAGGGAACTTAACTATTCTTGGCAGAGTACTTGACATGTAGTGAGCTCTTAACCAACATTTGTTGGATGAATGAAAATAATAAACATAGAAGATAATATTAAAATTGACACTTAATGGAAGGGGAAATAGGCATCAAGAGGTTAAGAAACTTTCTCCAAAGATACACAACTAGTAAGTGATGGAGCTGGAATTCAAATTCTAAAGCACATGGGATCAGTCATCGGGATGTCAAATTTATCTTCATTAGAACAGAATATGTCCAACCTAAATACCTCACAAAACTCTAAGTAACATGAAGCAGGCAATGGGTACCTAATACACTTTATTCCCTATGTCGTCCTACAAGGTGATAGGCAAAAATTCTCGTGTAAAAATGAACTGAAGGCTTAAGCTTTCCCTGCCGTATTCCCTCCTGAACTTTGAGTCATTGCTGTGATGAAATCCTTGTCTAGCTCACAGAATGACCTTGAGCAAGCAGCTGTCTTTTACAGCCTTTGTTTCCTCTTCTGCAAAATGCTATTGACACGACTTGTTTTACCTGACTCATAAAGATGCATTTAGAAAGCACTTTGGAACGTACGAAGCTTTCATTAAAAGCAAGCAAATATTTTAAATGTCATTGTTATATGACTGCTTAAAAGGAACCTTTTATATGGTGGAAAGAAACCTTAGCTTACCAATTGTGCAGCTAAACCATACAAAATTTAAGGCAGGATGGTATTGGTGCAATAATAATTCCAAATTGATGCCTTTAATGAATAGGTAAAGAGCAGTCAAAACTTCTTTCTGTACTATTTTGATTTACTTTGGAGGGAGCCCCTTAAGGAGTTATGAAAATATAGATATGAGCCTCAAACTCTAGTTTGCAATGTGACATTTTTTTCTGAACTTCATCTGCCAGTCTTGCTATCAGTTCAGTCGCAATGTAATATATTACCGCATTTCATTTCTAGGCAAGAACATTATTTACTCACAGGAGAAATACTTTCCTGAGGAAAGATTGTCTTTGGGAACTTTCAAGGACATTTGAGAAATGCTTTAGCCCAAGCCACAAAATTATGAGCATTTGTTTGTGCCTCTGCGTTCCCAGGGAACCATTTTTAAAACTCTTTCATTTAAGTTTATTACAAACATCCATCTTCTCTTCCCAAAAAAAAAAAAAAAAGCAATTAACAAAACTTCATTGATTTCCAGTTTCCCTAGGTGCCATTTTTTTAATACATGTATTTCAATAAATTTGCATCATCATTTTACCTCTTTCAACATTTTTCTTGTCTCCCCATCTAAATTTTATTTTAACCTTATATGAAAAGTTTTATCACTTACAATTTACTTAAGTAAATCTACAGTCAACATTTACCATTATTTAATTACATTTATTTTTCTCAATCTACATCTAGTTTAGCAAACTGAGCAAAAATACCACATAACTACAATATATAATATTTATATAGAGGCTAAATGCTGGGTATAGTTCTAACCTCTTATCAAATCCTCACCCAAATCTATAATGTAGGTATTATCAACATTATCAGTGGACTGTTGAGCAAACTGAGGCAAAAAGAGTTTAAGTAACTTGCCTGAGGTCACACAAGTAGTGGCCCACATGGCTGGGATTCTTCTGAATAGAATTGATAGGAGGTATCTGCACCTCCCCCTCCAAAGAGAAAGGAAACAGCTATAACTGAATTTGGGAAACTCCTAAGGGTTACTTAACAGTGATTGTTTTGAATCCATCTCAACCTGCAACATTTTCTGTCCCCACCCAGCTACCACTTCAGTTTTTTAGAAACATTCTTTTCTTCTTACATATCAGGATTGAGAATAGTATAGACACATTGTAGGTTCCGAATGAAAAAAGAAAAATGAATTAATAAAGTTTTACCTGTGCTATGATCTGAATGCTTGTGTCTCCCCAAGATTTATATGTCGAAATCGAATCACCAGTCCAATAGGTAGGGTCTTTAGGAGGTAATTAAACAATCAGGGCAGAGTTCTCATGAATGGGATTAGTGTCCTTATAAGAGGACTGAGGGAGCTTGTCCCCCCTTCCATGTGAAGACACATAGAAGGTGCCCAAGACGCTGAGAGCCCTCACCAGACACTGAATCTGCTGGCGCCTTGATCGTGGACTTCCCAGCCTCTGGAACTCTAAGAAAAGACTTTTTATTGTTTATAAGTTATTTAGTCAAAGGTATCCCTTTATTGCTCATTTCTGTGACTCCCCCTGTACTGCCACAGCTTAATTAATGCATTCCTCTGCTCTCAGTTCAAATAACACTTAGAAAAGTCTTTCTTGGAACACCTGATAATGTTGGTTCTCCTTTCACTTGCTTTTATGGCATCACACATTTATTGTACATTTTATATATATTTGTGTGACTGTTTCATTAATGTCTGAATCCCTCCTTCCTGTGGGTACCTGCAGCACCATCAAGCTTTCCAAAATATAAGATTCATGACTACATGAGGTCTGTCTGTTTTGCCCATTATTGTATCTTTAGTATCTGACACACAGTAGCCTTCAGGAAATTTGCTGAATGGACAAAAACAGGACTTTGTAAAACCAAATAAATATGTAACCAGATCAATGATTTTGGTTGGCTGTAACATCAACAAAGACAGTGCCTTGCTGAAAGTTTACTCTGAGTCTACTCCCAGAATTCTTCTCAAACTGAGTTCTTATTTGTTGTCTATACCACTGATTAGAACAGACAAAAAACAATCAAACTCTGACTTTGTCATTATCCACAGAGGCTGAAGCTCATGGGCTAGGAAACAAAAGATAGATTCACCATACTATTTCTTCTTGGAACTACACATAGAACTCAGTCTTTGGTAAAAAAATTTACTGTTACTATGTTTGGGTGAAAGATAAAATAAGAGTATCAAGCCCATTAGTTGTGATATTGAATTCTGTTGTTCCATTTTCACATTCATTTCCATGAATTTGGATGCCTTTTGGTCAATCTCACCTAAGCATTTATAACACCTTGATGAATAGTGAAATATTAATGAATACAGAGAAAGAAAGTTTCCATATTTTGCAAAGAACATATTAGCATGAGCTTGAAAATGTAACACGCAGGCTCATTGGTATGCATAGAACCAAGTGATTTTTGTTAAAGTAAGAAATCTGATGACAGTATGAAAAGATGAACGTTGAGAATGAATGTGCTTCCTATTTTAAAATCAAGAATTTAGAAATAGTTTAAGGATTCACACATCTTTATATCTGCCATCCAAGTGACTATAAAAAATCAATATTTATACGTGAGATTTTAAAAGCCCATCATCTCCAAGGTACAATATGGGATAAAACAAAAACATAACAGAGCACAACAGCAACAACAACAACAACCAAAAACTGTTACATTTTGGCTCTTTTTAATGGTGAAATGATTGTTGTATACAGAGGGGTAAAAATAAAACTTTCAAAAGAATTGCACTCTGAAAAGCATTTGTAAATATGGATGACTATTTTATATGTGATTCATCAAAAAATCATAAAAGCATGATTCTTCATTACATATGTTTAAGAATACATTTATAATGATGAATAAGGACCACACAGTCTGGGAGCAATAAGGACCTGAAGCAGTAAGTCCTAAGTAAGGAATATTTAGTCCTGGAGCAATAAGGAGTAAGTCTTGAAGCAAATGCATACATTGGCTTCAGTCTCAACACACGAAGAATTTTTTTTTGTCCTCTTGAGTTCCTGTCAAAAATATTTTCCTAGCTGTTATAACCAAATAATGTTGTGCAAAGAATGATAGGGGCCACACTGGTCTTGAATAGAGATGGGGAGGATTGAGGGAAATTGTCTTTGCTTTCTAAAATTTTAAAGTCAACTTTATCGAACATCCACTAAGTGAAAAACATGGCAAGATACTACAAGACTGAAAAAACTTGTTAATAAATACTTTATGTCTTCAAGAAACTGGTATCATAGACATATCAAAATATGAAAATAAGGCCAGGCACGGTGGCTCACACCTGTTATCTCAGTACTTTGGGAGACTGAGGCAGGCGGATCACAAGGTCAGGAGTTTGAGAACAGCCTGACCAACATGGTGAAACCCTGTCTATACTAAAAATACAAAAATTAGCCAGTTGTGGTGGTGCACGCCTATAATCCCAGCTACCCAAGAGGCTGAGGCAGGAGAATCACTTGAACTTGGGAGGCAGAGGTTGCAAGGTTGCAGTGAGCTGAGATAGTGCCATTTCACTCCAGCCTGGGTGACAGAGTGAGACTTGGTCTCAAAAAAAAAAAAAAAAAAAAAAAAAAAAAAAAAAAAAAAAAAAAAAGCTAAATAGCTATTTTGAAAGCTATTGTGAAAATAGCTAAAACAATGAAGAATATTGTAATAACATTTTAGATAGCATAAAGTCAAGTTATTTTTAGAATACATGACTGTGGAAGCAATACAACCATCACTAGTAAAGATTGGCAACTTTATTTTTAGTGGGTGAGGAACTTTATTGAAGCAACTTATGAACCTACTAATGGTTTATTGATTAATTGACGTGTTGATCCTGGAAAGAATAGCATTTTCTAAAGTACTTGAAGGCAAAGGAGGACTCAGTCCTGTGAATAACATGAAGGAATTTTCTAGGCAGAGAAACAGGGATACATTGGAACACAAAAGAAGAAAACAATTCATACCCCAGGTAATTAACTGTAGTTCAGGTGAATGGATGTTCAGTGTGTGAAAGAAATAAATGAGGAGTAAGAATGGGAGGGAGTTTTTTAAGACAGGAGTATGCCGTATCTTGAATATCAAGAAAAATTGGTATTTTATCTGGCAGACTGCTTGTGAGAAGGGATGGCATGCCAAGAAGGCCAAGGCCACAAATTGTTAGTCGAAGTTATGGACTCTATCATTCAGTCTGGTTATCTATCTATCTGTTGCATCAAGCTGATCAGAAGTAGGGTTAAATGGAAGACTGAGTGGTTGCAAACAACCCATACCTACTCTTGCTACTAAAACTGTGAGTACTCTAAACCTTGAACAGAACAACCTCTGGACTAGAAACATCACTTTATAAATAAAGAATGAAAACAAAAGGTTTATTATAACTAGAACCAGAAATAAGGAGTTCTGCAAATAGTCAGAAATTCAATGTTACTGGAAAGTTAAGAACTTCGTAACCAAGAACTAGAAAAAGATAAGAATAGAGTATATCAAATTGGCAAAGTTCATTGGTAAGTATTTTCACATAACGGATGTCTTGTCATTCAAATGTTCATTATTCACATGCTCGCAATTTTAAATTGCCCAAAAATTTCAAATTTTCTAATTTGATAACCTACCCATTTACTTTTAGTTGATTACTCATTGATGAATGCAAGATATGAACATCATATCACACAAAAGAAATAAAATGCAAATCAAGTGCAATGTGAAATCCTAACTTTTGCAGATTGGATATCATCTATCTATTTACACTGATAAAGCCAATGTAAATAATATCAAAAATCTTCCAGAATAAACAAACAAAGCCATTGCTAAATGGGGGTCTGGCAAAGATATATAGCTACGTATTTTAAAAGATATATGGACATAATAGGGGTTACAAAAGATATTTCTTTGAGTATCAAATGATTAGAAGAGGGCTTAGGAAAACTGATGAACTCCTTCAGTGAATTTTTACCAGAAGAGTCCTCTTTGATTTGAACTACTAATGTTGAATATTCAGAAGATGGAAGCGAATAATGCTATAATCCAATTTTGTTGGAATAATCACTCAAAACAACATGCAATTCTTTTTTAAATTATTACAATTGTGCATAAGTGCTATTTAGCTTGAATTTATGAAACACAAGAGAAAATGTGCTGGTTTTATTCACTTAATAACAACCAATTTTTACATAAATTTCAAATCACAATTTATTTTTTAAAATTGTTTTAAATCAATCTTTGAGCACTATTTATAACTTATTTTAGCATTTTTTCTAGGTAGAATCTGTCTATGATTAATATAGATTCCTTAAGTGGGATTTTTTAAATCCAGAGATCAAATCTATTTCCAATAAGTGAACTCTTAAAAGTTAAAATTTTCTAACTGTAAAAAAGACATTGAAGTTAAAGCTTCCTAACAGAGAAGCATTCCAACTATAGAATCAGCTGATCTGTATGGCATTGAACATTCTGTTATCAAAATATTCATCCACAGCCAAATGAGAGGATAGCATGGATATAGTGAAGATTTCTATATTGGAAATTGGATGAGCTTGTTGGTGGGCCTCCCTCCAACTGCTAAGATTTCAATGGCACAACTGAAAGTAGGACAGCATTTCCCAAAGTTGCTAGAAACAAGAGTCCTTTAAAATGTTCCACCAACAAAGGTTTGCACAGCCAAATGAAGTTTAAAAATTCTTCACACCAACACCTACTTCACATGGAAATTCACAGGGCATATTATAGCTCATTCTAAATCTTAGACATCCTGTAGTGAAGAAATGTATTTAATTTTATCTAACGCAGCATTTCCCAAACATATTTCACTAATTATAGAATTCTTTTTTATTACTTTCCTTTACTTGATATCAATTAATATCCTGTGGAAGCATAGGTGATATTCAAAATATTTAATAACCTTAAGAAGAAAACACTAAACAATCAGATGGCTTGTCTGATACAACTAGTGTTCTTTGGAAGATAGTTGGGAGAGGGAGAATCTGGGTTAATACTGAGATCTTATTTAGTAACCAAGTGTAATCAATCTTCAAAACCAACTTACTTACTGGATTATTTTTCTTACAGTTGATGGACTTGAATGTGGCTGACATGATGCAAACCATTTTAAAAAGGTCTAATGTATATAATTATCATATGTTCCTAGCTTCATATCAACTCCGCTAAGCCTAAAATAATCTCTCTTTTAAGAATCATATTTTTTAACTTTGGAAGATTTAGTCTTCTCTTAAATAAAACTAAAAAAAATTTTCGAAACTAAACAAAAAACTTTTAAAACATAAATGAGTGGAAATAAGCAAGAGCTAAAGTAGAAGTTTTCATTAGCCATGAAAAATCCCTTCTTAAATCCGATTTGAAAAATAAATAGCAAAGATGGGTTATTTGGTTACTTTCCCTAGTGCCTACCACTTGTCTTATAGTACAAACATTTACTGAGATGACTTGTTCCAGTTTCCCGCTTCTGGAATTTTATTATATAATAACCTCTGAAACATATATATGTGTATTTGCATATATACACAAAAAATCTCTGATGGACACGTAAGAAATTAATAACAGTTGTCAAGGGGAAGGGCTCTTAAAATGGTTGGATGAAGGAACAGAAATCCCAGAAGAAATTTCTACTATTTATCTTTTTATATTACATGATTTTCAAATTCTCATTAGATATTCTAAAAAGTAAATAAGCAAAAAGATTCTTTTAAGGGAATGGCAAAATAAAATGTGGTTATATATTTTGGCCAAATAAAGGCTGAGGGAGAATTTGATAATAGTGTTAAGTAGGCCAAGAAACATGAAGAAAAACACTATTTGAATGTGGCAAAAAAAAAGTGCCAGATTATAGAAGGTGCTTTCTCACAAGCAGAGAAATAAATCTGCCCTCTTTCCTGTTGTTTTTGGTTAAGGATGATTAGAAGCTCCTATGAAGGGGCTAATGCCCACATCAAGTTAATTGCTCATGTCTTGATATCAAATACTAGAAGTCACCCAGGGCCCAGGAAAAAAATAGTGGTAGGCTGCAGTTGCTATTACAGTGCTTGGTAGATACAAATACTTGTACTGGATTGGTGGTTTCTAGTGGATGACTTAATTTATTGCAATATAGAACTCTGTTCGATGGGACAGTGCTCCTCCATGAATAAGAAATCAGTCTTTCTCAATTTTCACTCATCACCATCTGCAAACATTGCTCTTCTCTGTCACAGATTACCCATCTTCACCTGTGTCCTAGAGAATGAAATGCTTTATTTTCCTCTTCCTGGGCAGAGAACAATCCTTTTGTTTGTTAAGAGGTGGGTTCTTGCTATGTTGCCCCCAGGCTGGCCTCAAGCAGTTCTCTTGCCTCAGCCTCCATGAAGCCAGGGCTACATGTATGCAAACGAAACAGAACGCTAAGCCCAACTAAAGAGAACACTCCTTTTACAGGCTCACTGTATTTAGGTGGAGGTCATGATTTTGCATTCTCACCAAAAGGATATAGGTCCTCCACTTCCAGACTTGGTCAGGAAACCTTGCACACTGCCTGTGTCCCCTTCTGTTGTAACTCAGGAGGCCATGCGTTTAAGACATCAACATTCCAAGATGGAAAAGACATGGGTTCCTGATTGACTACTTGAAGATGATCTGTTAAGAAATAATTGCCTGAACCACATTTGCCTCCACCATGTGAAATAAACATGTATTAAGTTATATCACCTGGATTTAAGGAGGGTTTGTTACAGTATCTAGCATTGAATACCCTAATTCATTGCTACATTGGCACACTGGTGATACCTATGGATTAGTGATGAGTCTACTCAATGTGAGCCCTCTCCATTTCTCGTTGTCTATTTACCCTACCTACTAAATATTATTTTTCACATACTATTTATTGATGACAACACCAGTTTTTAATTATCCCATGTACCTCTTGATTTTTTCCTTCAGCCCAACTTCCCAATGAGGAAGCTGACATCATGTATCTTATATAGATAAAATCCCACATAAGGACTTAATATAGAATTTCTATATATGGAGGATCTGTCCATGAAGGAATCATATCTAGAAGGGCTCTCATTTAGACATACATTTGCCCCCTAAAGTCTGTATTAGGTCAGTTCTTGAAAACTACTTTTTCTATTCTATAAATCTAAATTTTTACATAAAAATTTACTATTTTCCTTAATTTATATGTCATGGATGGAAAACAAGATTTTTTAATTCAAAATCAAACTGGAATATGTGATTTATATTGTGCAGAAGGATCCTGATATCAAGCCTAGACCCAAAGGGAAAGAACGTCATGATAGATTGGGGTAATTACTGTAATGAACATGGGAAGGAAAAGTAGTTGCATATTTCCCTGACTTAAATCATTTCTTTTTTATATACAGTGGAAATCTCAGTACTTTTAGTTAATTTCTATGCTTTGAGACACCAACAATTGATCCACCCATCTAACTAACATTTCTGAGATCTTAATCTGAGATCTTAATCTGAGCCAAGGAATATGCTGTCTGCTGGAAAGATAGTGAAAAATAAGGTCTCAGTCTGTCCTGAAGGAGTTTATAGAGGAAGACTTAACTTACTCCAATTAGTAACTGACACCAGATAATTGGAAAGGCAAATGGGTCATTTGCTTTATTGTATACTTGAGGGATAGAAGGCAGAGAGAAAAACATCTTCAAAGAGTTGGACAGTTTTATTATTATTGATTTTGGAGTAACCACCAATCAAAGGGCAGGCTTAGCAGTCATAAATGATCACCTCCTTAGATGACTACAAGAGTTGGATGCAAAAGTTTTCCCTAACCTCTCAGTTCTATTTTCATTTTATGAAGAGACAGGTTAATCAGATAACATGTTCTTGTACATTCATAACAGGGATAATTTAATAATTCTAGTAAACTACCTGCTAAGCAAAACCTAAGGTCGTAAGTTTTTGAACCCAGGGAAGGGTTTAATGACTTAGGCAACTTTCTTTCCTGGAAATACATGCAAGATGGATGATGAATGGTACTGAATTATAATATATGATGTCGATCGTGAATTTAAAGTCTCTAAGAAATGGGGAGAAACAATTAGCAAAAGGGCATTCTTGAACTTACCTAACCAAAAATCCATCTCTGACTCCCAAAGCACTCATTTCGGCAGTCAGGCCACAAGACATATCTTTAATTTCTGCACAATCTAGTTTTTGCTAGTTCTAATAGGAACGTGATCTTAATGGATATCTCATGTTTCTCATACGGTGTGGTTGAGAAATTTTATGAGATAGAGTCAATAAAAAAGACCACTCTTTTTATATAGTATTCTTTGTGTCTGATTACTCTTGCCATAGTCTTAGTGTCCTCATAAAGGGACACTTCAAGGACTCTATGCAAGGACAGGTACAGTGAATTTTAGCAGTCAGAGTGAACCAGTGGATAATCACCTGTGAAAAGGCAAGTGAATAGGGGAGTTATTTCTGGTGTTGGCATCACCACAATGAATGACCTTGACTGAGTCATTTAGTCTCTCTGAACCTCAGTTTTTTCATCTGTGAAATGAGGGAAAAACATATCTGCCCTTTCAGGACACTTTCTCAGGATTGCTGGAGAATTAAACAGATCATTGCTGCAAGCTTAAGTGCATTGAGTCCATGAGACGAAAAGGAAAGAAGACGTCATCTAAGTACACAGTATTCTTTTCATCATTATTAATTTTCAAAGGTGAAGATAACTGTGAAAGAACCACGGAAACAGACTGTTGTCTTGGAATCAAAATAAAGGCTCAACCAGCATCCCTACATTAGAAAGAGAGCTGCCACCTTGGTATCTACTTTTCACATCTGCTCAAAGACAGAAAGGACCCAGACATTCTTTCTACTTTCTCAAAGTTCCTTAGCTGGAATATTTTCTTGGTCACTTTGTCTTTTTATTTTCTTTGTCTTCTTTAACAAAATGATATCAGCTGTTTTTTGGGTTTTGTTATTGCATAGTTTAGTGTATGTATGGTATATGTAACCTTCTTTCCTTTTGGCTAATAGTAAGAGAGTAAGGGAGGGAAAGCAGAGAGGGAGAGAGAGACCAATATATTAAGAATAAACCCATATGGCTAAAAGAACTGATTTCTAAAGACAAAGCAATTTTATAACCTAAAATACTATATAATACAAATAAACTTAAAAGTGAGTTTGCCCTAAAGAAGATTGAATGAAAGAGGACTGTTGTGGTTTTCTAGATAATGTCCTGTATTTCCCTACTCCAATGAGACATTTATTTCTAAAAGAGCTTTATCTCCCAGAAATGATAAAATCAATAATTTTTCTCTCTCCATAGTTCCTTAAAATAAAAATGGCCTTATTTCTTTTCATTCTTCTCTCTACCTCCACTCTTTATCATGGCCAACCTAGGGGAAAATAGCATTGTGTAATTACTTAGAAATAAGTAGAAATCACTTGATGATTTATGATTTTCAGGTTCCCAGTATGAAAAATGTGAATTTAGAACCAATAATCTCTTTTTCTTTAGTTTTAACTACAGTTCTTTGATTTTAGACCTTGCTGTTAGAGCACAGCTTCTTGCCAATAATTTTTGAACTAGAGATCAGACTGTTACTTATCTTGTTCAGTATAACCCTTTAATGATCACACTTCTCCATGGTCCTTTTTCAAACCATTTTCATCTCATGTACGTTTTACAGTTGATATCCTAACTTTTCAGTACTTTCACCTGTGAAGGTGCGAGACAGGAACAATGAAAAATTTCGCCTTTTTATTTTGTATTTTTATTTTTTCAAGAATTTAATATTTTTTAATTAAAAAAAAGCCTGGGCATAGTGGCTCATGCCTGTATTTCTAGCACATTGAAAGGCTGAGGTGGGTGCATCGCTTGAGCCCAGGAGTTCAAGACAGCCTGGGCAATATGGCAAGACACTGTACCTATAATAATAATAAAAGAATACATCTCAAGAAATGTACCATCTTTAGTTTACTTTTCATACTATTAATTATAAAAAATGCATTAAGGGAATATTGGGAGGTGTAGAATTTATCTATTACCTTGATTGTGGTGATGGTATAATGCGTGTTTGCATATGTCCAAATTCATCAGATTGCACATGCTAAATATATGCAGTTCTTTGTATATCAATTATACCTAAGTAAGGATGTTAAAAAAAAAATGCATCAAGGTAAAAATTTAATTCGTATTTACAGAAACTTTTTTTTTTCAACCCTGGAGATACTTTCAAATTTAATTATTTGTAGAGCAGCTAAAATCATAAGAAAACTGCTGTCATGGTATAAATGAGACACATTGTGAATTATGCTCCTTGAAAATGCTTCATGCACATATGGGTTCAAGAGTCAACTGGGAGGTCAGAGCCTTCTGAACATCCTCAGTGCATGATGGGACCCATTTGTCTAAGTCTATGTGATATAAGATGTAATACTCATTTCTATTCCCTTCAATTATTTTAAATGCCCCCAGGCTGGAATGAGAGAATTGGAGGTGGAAGAAGGGCATCAAACTCAATAAGAATAATATTTCTTTAAAGTCAAATTTTTCTTATAAGATAGAAGCCAAAAATCTGAGTATAATATTATTTCAAAGAATTTTGAAGAATATTAAATATAATGTGATAGGATGTTTCAAAAATAATGGCATAATCCCCCCCTCCTGCATCCTCGTCCCTGGGTCATCCACTTCAGTACTGACTCAGCTTCACCCTGTAACTTAACTTGTTCCAGCTGCCCAGTGAGATAACAGCAAAGGAGCTTGACCTGTCTTGCTGCTGTTGGAACCCAGTTGCCCTGGACTAGCCTGTCAGATCCTAATGATATTATACATGAACCAAGGGCCCCCATCGCGCAAGTCAACCACCAAAGATGTAAGTGAGGCTTCAGCTGACAAGACCCCACCCTGCTGATTCATCAGTTAACTGAAGCTGTATGAATGAACCTGGGAGAAACCAGGACAAAAACGTTCCCAGTTAAACCCACCCCAAAATGTCAAGTGATTGCTATCTTAAGCCAAATAAAGGAGAGGTGGCTTATAATGCAACAAAAGCTAACTTACACAATAAAACAGTATGGCCACTTAGGTTTATCCCTCAGAATGCAAGTTCAGTTCAATATCAGGAAATCATTACTATGATTCACTACATTGGTTAAATCAAGGAAGAAAATCATACCATCATTTTATTAGATATAGGGAATAAGAACCATCCAATGAAGCTCAAAACGTTTTGGACAGGATACATTTTATAAACATAGATCCAGATAAAAATTATCTTTTTTGACAAAAGCCATATACCAAAATTATGTGGCATATGTACAACACTAACTAAAATTACCATGCTAATATTTTTTTAAAATCTTATTACTTCCCTGAAGGGGAGAAACAAAATAAAGATTTTCAAAATACTGTCTCTGTTTAACATTATCTGTTGGAGTTGGCCAACATAAGATAGAGAGGGAGAGACAGAGAAAGAGGGAGGGATAAGATATCAAAGAATATACATTAAAATGTCATTTTATAGATGTTTTGATCATTCATTTATTTGGAAACCCAAGAAAACAAGCTATTAAATCTGATTAAAAAAAATCTTAACATGGTGACTAAAGATCCATATACTGAAATCAATAATATTTTCCAATAGCATCAATAACCAGATAGAATATAAGATACATTTGTAATATCAACAAAAACTATAGAGAATATAGAGCTTCCTATAACAAATAGTACAGAACATCTTCCTAGCAAAAACTTTAACTCTCTATGAAAGGACACACGCGTAAAGGAAATATACACTAGTTATGGATGAGATGATGTAACACTAATAATATGAATCTCCTTATATTAATCTATAAGTTAAATGCAATTCCAATACAAATCCAACCTTTTTTTCAGGACAGCATGAAAAAGCGATTTTGAAATTAATTCTGGAAGAATGAAGTTCTCCATACAACTAAGGCAGTTTGGGAAAGCAAAACCAAGATGGAGAGCTTGCCCTGCCGGATATTAAAATATATTAGGAGCCAAGTGTGATGGCTTGTGCCTGTAATCCCAGCAATTTGGGCATCCAGGACAGGAGAATTCAGGCCAGGAGTTGAAGAACAGCCCGGGCAGCATAGCAAGACCCAGTCTCTACAGAAAAAAAAATACACAAATTATCCAGGCAGGGTGTTGTGTGGGCCTGTAGTCCCAACTACTTGGGAGACTGAGGGTGGAGGATAACTTGAGCTCAGAAGATAAAGGCTGCAGTGAACCAAGATGGTATTACTGCACTACAGCCTGGGCAACATAGTCAGACCTAATCTCAAAAGAAAAAACACACATAAGGAAGTCACGATGATTAAAAACATTGCGATGCTGTTGTGAGAAATGGAAAATGCAGCTAAACAGATGGTCTAGAAGTAGAACCATATAAAGATAGGAAAGAGGTAGCATCATAGTCCTGTTGAGAACGCTGAATTATCAACTTTGGGGAAAGAGGTTCATTATACAAAGAGACACAACTGAATCCTAACCTAACGATATAACTTATATTGCGCTGTCTTATAAAGCTTGCTGAATTTTCACCAAGAAATCTTATGAGACATAAACTAATATCCTAGTTTACAGGTGAGAAAACTGAAGTATGACAGTAGAATGACTAACCTAAGAAATATGTGGCAGAGCTGAGACTTAAACCCATACAGTTTATCATTCTACTAAATACTATAAATACAATCCTGCACACTGTCCAAAACTAAAATTCAATGAGTTTAATATCTAAATGTCAAAGACAAAATTTAGAGAGAATAAAAAACTACAAAAGAACATCTTTGTGACTTCAGAGTAAGGAATAAAATAGATTTTTAAAAAACAAAGAAAAACATGTATAAGCAAAATGGATGAATTTGGCTACATTAAAATTATGGATTTATGTACAACAAATGGAGCCAAAGTCAGATTTAAAAAGACATGACCTGTAGACGATATATACAATATCTAAAAATCAATAATGTATTTATATCTGAACATAAATGAACACCTACAAATCTAATTGAAAACACAGAACATTTATTAGAAAAATGGGCACAGGTCATGGATGAGCAGTTCATAGATGGGAAAACACAAATGGCAATATTGTATATAAAGACTCAATCTCATTAGAATCACAAAAATGTGGAATTAAAACAAAAATTACCTGTGAATTTCTATATGCCAGATTTCCAAAGGTTAAAACGTGAACTAATATTATTCGCTGGTTAAGGATACAGTTAAAGAGAAACTGCTGGTGAGAGATAAATGGTGAAGCTATTCTGGGGAATAATCTGTGAATTAAAGTACGTATACAACTTCTACCTTAGCCATTCTATATCTGAGTATAAACTAGAGAGAAACTATGCCCTGTTCCTCAAGGGGACATGTAAAAAGAGTTGATTATTGCTTTATAATGGAAATGAAGTGTTGAGAATAGCCTACGTTCTCATCATTAGGGTAATGGATAAGTAAAACTTGGTATTAACTTATGTGAAAATGTGAGATGGTGCCAGAAGCAATAAATTAAATTCATATGGAGCAACAGAGATATATCTTAAAACTATAATTATGTCATGAAAAATTAAGACCTAGGATGTGATTTGTAGTCAATACTATTTGGTACAAATTAGTAATCACAAAACAATCCAGTTAGTTTTTCAAAAATCTATACAAAATAACTATTAAAGATGAGTTGGGAGATTGCATGTCAAATGACTCAAAGAATGCAATAACACTACATAGCAGAGAAAAAAGGAATTAAGCTGGCAGAGGAATGTGAAGACCAAAAAAAAGAAAAAAACCTATAAAATATTGGGAATAGAGGGATCATATACATTGTTTTTAGGGTACATTAACTAAGGTATATGGTACGTAATCCAATTTGGCTAAGTATCCTAAAAACAAACGAAAGATACACAATATGTTAAGACTTAAAAGCTTTATAAAAATGTTTAACATGATTGCAGAACACAGGAGAAATGCGTAATATATAACCTCTCAATTTAAACTGCTGCAATACTGATTAAATATATCATCATTGTTCTCATGTCACCCATGCAAAGAAAGCAAATAGAAATCAGCTTTTAAGATAGAGACTGGTTTTTTAATTGTTTTAGAATCATTTAGTTAGCATGCCAAGTAAATAATAGTCCATCTGTATCCAAAACACATAAAAAGTTCTAACCCTTAAAATTCTAGGCTCTAGAGTAGGGGTGTGTGTGTGTGTGTGTGTGTGTGTGTAGGAGTGTGTTTGTGAGGGTGTTGTTTAATAAACTCACAGGTACATACTATACCTTACTACAGTCTTAACAACTCTTGAGCAAGTCAAACTGAAGGTCAAGAATAAACAGGTAGATGCTGCTTAAATGACACTCCAAATTATCTTAATAGTCTGCAGATCTGGCTAGACAATCATGTTTTGCTTTCAGAAATAATATATGTTTATTTTCTCATAAAAGTTGTTGAAAGACTAAATCTTAGAAGCATTTGTAATTAATAGACTACATGACACAATAGTAATCTAAGAGTTTATAGAACAAGTTCATTCAGGTGTCTGGGGCAAGTTGACTGTTAGTTCTAAATATTAAACTTATTTAACTTAGATTTTCTGTAACTCAAATTTTTATCTATAAAATGGAGGTATATACTTCAATAACATAAAAAAATCTACAAATTTGGACTTTGGGTTCCAAATTCTTTCTCCAAATGATAAAAAGTTTTAACCCAGACATTACGGTTGCCTAAAATTTTTCATTTTCTGTATTCATACACAATCTTCCAGCTTGCAATTTGGATAACTGTCATTTTTTTAAATTGTGCAAAAAGCTAATGCTTTTTTACCAAAAGACAAAACAAATTCCCGTGGACTTGAAGTAATAACAAGGCAATGCCATGTATTGGAAGTATGTGCTTCATGGTAAACAATAATCTGGAGGTTAGGTTAAGAACAGGGTGGTCTGGTTGAAGTGAATAAATTATTTCAAATGTACATATAACATTAACTCACTTCGTAATAAAGTCTTTGTCGTTTCATATAAAAATTAGTTTTTTGTTTTTCTCAGTTTAAGCTCAAGGAAATTCCCATACATTTTATCTCCACAGGGCAAATAAAAAAAAGTTCTTAGACAAGTTCTTATGAAACATGTAGAAAATTAAAAACACACACAAATGTATAGTCTAAGGAAAGTTCAACAAATAGAAACTTAAGAGGCCTTCACTGATATTACAAAGCTTAGAAAAATATATTATTCCTAAATAAAAAGATAAATGGAAGCAAAAAAGATCAAAGCTAAAATAAAAATTTAAAAATAACAAAAATACTAGTTAACACAAAATTAAAAACTCATTAATTTTGGTATATTACCAAAAGCCTCATAAAATACTTCACATATATTACAAAACAAAACAAAGAAACAAAAACAAAAAGATTTCTCTCTTCAAATTATTCTACATATATCTTCTTTTTTTTCTTTTTCTTTTTTTTTTTTTTTTTTTGAGACGGAGTCTCGCTCTGGCACCCAGGCTGGAGTGCAGTGGCCGGATCTCAGCTCACTGCAAGCTCCGCCTCCCGAGTTCACGCCATTCTCCTGCCTCAGCCTCCGGAGTAGCTGGGACTACAGGCGCCCGCCACCTCGCCCGGCTAGTTTTTTGTATTTTTTTAGTAGAGACGGGGTTTCACCATGTTAGCTAGGATGGTCTTGATTTTGTGACCTCGTGATCCGCCCGTCTCGGCCTCCCAAAGTGCTGGGATTACAGGCTTGAGCCACCGCGCCCGGCCCTTTTTCTTTTTTTTTTTAGACTGAGTCTTGCTCTTTCACCAGGCTGAAGTGCAGTGGTGCAATCTCGACTCACTGCAACCTCCACCTACCAGGTTGAAGCGATTCTCCTGCCTCAGCCTCCTGAGTAGCTGGGACTACAGGTGTGCACCACCACACCCAGCTAATTTTTGTACTTTTAGTAGAGATGGGGTTTCACCATGTTGGCCAGGATGGTCTTGATCTCTTGACCTCATGATCCGCCCACCTCGGCCTCCCAGAGTGCTGGGATTACAGGCGTGAGCCATTGTGCCCAGCCTACATACATCTTATTGCTAAACTAGTAGGAAGAAAAATTCTCTTTAAACAACCGAGTTATACCTATTAATATTTGTACTTCTCAGATGGATCTTGTTGTCTAATATGTATGATTAAAATAACTTGTCTGTTAATTATTCATATTTTAGCATCTGTCATTAACTCTTATTTAATTACATTGTCACCCCTGGCTAACTCCTAAATAAAAACAAATGTAAATGTAATATACATCCCATCATTAATTTTAGAGCTCTAAGACTTAGGAAAACTCAACCTGGAGAATAAACTTTAGTTTTACTAAATGAAGAAAACTATTTTCCAGCTTTTTAAATGAGGGGTTATTCGATCTGAGTAGAGCAGGCATCACAAAAATGTAAACAAAATGATCTTTGCCAGGTTCTAATGCCAGAAATACTGTGAATGTTGCACTGGATCTTGTAAAAATAGCCACAGCCTGGCGCTTGCAGGGCTGGGTCGTGGTGTGTTAAACAATAATACCTAGCCTTGATGGAACTTATTTGGGCCAAAAAGCTTTCACCTGCACTATTCTTTTAACCTCACTGCATTGTTATGGGAAATGTGTTTATTTTTTGAAATGACATTCAAATATATCCTTAAAAGAACACTTTCAGTCTCTCTATAAGCTGCTTCTCTCTTTCAGCGAACACATTACCTTTTAAAAATCAATAGTAGACTTCTCTTTCTTTATATCATCACATTTCAAATCTGATGTAGCTAACAGATATTAATATAATTTTTTTCAAGAATACTCTCCTTCTGAATATCTATGCCCTCATCTTTATCCTGCCTATTCAGGGCAAAGGTTATCTTTCCTTTTTTTATATAATAATATCAAGATTATGTACTTTGTTCAATTTTAGTTTTAAGTGGTGTCTAAGTGCATAAATTAATGTCTGTGCAAAGAATAGCCTGTATTATTTGCCAGACGGTTGGAAATTCTCATGCTTTTAAAACAACTGATTTCATGCCCTCCAATCAGTCCAAATATACAGAAAGAGAACTTTAGAGTGATGTGACTTTTCTGCAACACTTTCCAGGCTGCTGTTCACACGTCAGTCCCGTGTTTCATTCTTAAACTGTTGTTGTTGTTTAATCTATAAAATCTCTCTTAAAGGTCCCCAAACTGCTTGTAATTTGATCTTTTACTTTTGAGGACACATTGTTTCCAAATTGCCATCTCTAACAATATTCCCCTTCTAGTAGACTTTCAGATTATCTTAACCAATAATTGCCTTACTTTTCAACCTCTATTTTGGCATTCTTGAATTAGCTCTTCTATCTGTATCCATTATTGCTCCAATTATTTTGTTTTGCCTTTTTCCTGGAAGTAAGTTGACTTCTGTAAAGATACCGATTTGAGAATTTTAGAAATGGGTGTGTGTCACACACACCTCTAATTAAATGTGTGACCTTGGATAAAAAGCACCATAACTTTCCAGATGCTCTCTTTGCTCACCTCCAAAGTTGATTAAAAGTATGAACATCTTGATGTTTAGGCTTTTCAGTCTTAGTATGGTCAATGAAACTCTCAAAAGTCCATCATCCTGTCTTTATTTGTATCATTAGTCAGTTTGTTTAAAATAAATTACGGTTTATGAAGCCAGAGATTTTCTTTTTCTCTGGCATCCAATCACTGGAAACATTTCTCATGGATCTATTTTAAGAAGGCCTATGAGTAACTTGACCTTTTACGACTTCCCATTTTGTTATCTTAACAACCTGGTTTCCCCATAACTTTCAGACAAAACTTTTCACCTTTTCCTGGTTCTCCTTTTGACCTCTAGAGAACTTAGCACTTCCAAAAGACATCACACTAATGTTATTATTATCACATGCCCTCCAAAAACCTTCAACCTATTTCTGCCTATTTATTAAGTTAATATTTTATCAAAAGTTGTCCAACTGAGTATTTTATGCCCAGCTCTGTGTCAGATATTTTACATGCCCTGTAATAAAAAGCTGAGAGATTCATTAAGAATTAATTTCCTAGTACATTTTCACTTTGATACTTTCCTCATTAATGAGTCATCAGTTGTGTCTTGCCTATAGAAATAGATAAAACTAAGTGAGAAAAGATATGTAAAAGAACTAGCACAGTATCACAGATATAACAAGCATTCAATGGATGATAGCTGTTATTCTTATTATGATCATCACCTTAGCTCATGTGTTTTCTGACTTCATACTGGACTCTACTCTTACCTCTATTTCTTATTAGATCCTCACAGCAACACTTGAGGAAAATTGAGTTTGTCCCTATTTTACTGATTGTGATATGGAAGCCTAGAGCATTTAAGTAAATTGACGGAAGTCAAGAGTCAAGAACCCAGCCTGAATTTGTCACAACCACTTGCCCATACTCTACTGTGGCAATACCACTGGTCATGCACCCAGTTTCACCAAGATCTTATCAGTGCTCCAGTGCTCTCTTTTCTTTTCTTTCTTCATTTTTGTTTTGTTTTGAGATAGAATCTCATACTGCTGCCCTGTAGTGCAGAGGTGCAATCATAGCTCCTGGGCCCAAGTGATCTTCCTGCCTTTACCTCCAGAGTAGCTGGGAAGTTGGTACCACCACACCTGGTACCCCTCCAAAAAAAAAAATAGCCAAAATAGATAACCTCAGCCAACCTATTTTTTGAGGGTATCTTTTTCTTGACTCTGCCATCCTTGGCCCCCAATTTAAGTTCACTTCTATTTTCCTAGTCTTGGTGAAGAGAGGAGAAGGTGGAAATTGAGGTTAAAGGAGGGAACTCTGATGTTATTCAAATATTGACTTTATCTTAACTTCCAGCCTCTGCCTGCTCCATTTCTGCTCAGTCACACACAGAACATTCACTGTTTCTACCACGTACTCTGCCCTGCCTTTTCTTTGTCTTTGTGCCATTGCTTTATCTCTAATTGGAATGACACTCTTTCGTCCTCGGTCTCTCACCAATCCCTATTTCATAGTCATCATTAAAATCCAAATCTCCCTTTGATGCCCAATTCAAATGCCAGTTCTACCCTGAAGCTTTCTGTGTCTACCAAATAAGCACTAACTACTGGTCTCTCTATGCTTCTATAATGGCCATCCCACGAGAATGACAAGTGATTTTACAGCTGACAATATATATCTTATCAGCCCTTCCAAATTCTTTCTCCATCCATCTTTTGCCCTGGATGTCTCTCACATGGCCTAACTTGATGGATGTCCTTGCCTTCTAGCTTCTCATTGGGTTCACTAATGGAGAACACCCATGGGAGATTAGAGAAAAGGTGAAAGAAGAGTGAGATCAGGGTGTTTATTCCTTTGGTTTCCTGCCTGCCAAGTTGCTGAGGGATGGATGGCTGCATCTCTCAACTTAAGGCCACAGCCTCTATGGGGAGGCCCCCACTCTCCAGTAATGCCTTTCTTCTCCTTCCCTGCTAGTCCAAGAGTGATAAAAAGTGGCCAAGCTTTTACTGACCCACTAATGCTACACTATCTCTGTTTCCCTACATCCTGCTCAAATTGTCCTTTTCAGGGTACTACAGACTTCCTGCCAAAATCTTGTTTGATGAACTTCTTAATATATTTCTTCTAAGCTGCTAATTTTACAAATGACATTATTACCTTTATGTGAAATGTGTCTTCAGGATGAGTTAATACATTCTGAATGATGATAATGGTAACAGCTAGCATTTGCTGAACACGTACTATGTTTCAGGTACTCTCCTGAATGCACTAATCTAATGTAATTATCCCTATAAGCTAAGCAAGGCACAAAGATGGTGAGAAGGTACCAGAAGTAACTTGCTCAAGGTCACTCTAGGGGCTGAGTGGAGTTTAAGGGTCAGGTCTGCTCCAAGCTTAAAGCTTAAGCTTTAGATCTAAACTGGCGATTCTTAAACTTGAGTAGGCATTGAAGTCACCTGAAGCATTTGTTAAAACACAGACATTGGGGCTCAATCCCAGAGTCCCTGACTCTTTCCGTCTAGGGCGAGGCCCAAGAATTTGTAATTCCCTGGTGAGGCTGAGGTGCTGGTCTGGGTACTACACTTTGAGAACTAGTAGAACAAGCAGTACTGCTTCCCATACACAATAACTAAAGAAGCCGCTCAACAGTATAAGGAACAAAACTTTTAGGGCTCATTTCCAGCTGATTTCCCAGCTGGAAGTCAAAAGAACAATGAGATATTATTGTCTATATGTAGGCAATAAAATGTAATTCAATTCAGCCAGTGTCCTAGGAGCAACGACTATGTGTTGGAGTAATTTGCTCAGGATAACTGTCAAACAGAAATACACCGCACTCAAGAATTCTTTCTGATCATCCAAACACTTAGGCAAACAAATAACCATGATACAATATGATAGCTGTTGTAATAGAGCACATACATACATTTACATGCACACACAATCGGTGGAGCGCAGTTGAAGAGGAAATAAATTCTTTGTGAGGAGGTAATAAATGCAATCGCAAGCAGTCAATAATGGGACTAAGAATTCAAGAAAGAAGAGTTATTTTCTAGGAAAACAAGTGGAGACAGGCATTTTAAGGAGGGAAAAAAAAACCCTTCAGCCTGCACACAAAGGGAAATGAAAAATAATGTAGCAAGATTCTTGTATCCAGTGTTCACCAGCTACAAGGGTGAGTGAATACTCTGCCCCTCTCTAAAGTGGAAAGCAAACCTCCCTACTACTTATTGAACATCTCCTAAATGCTAGACGTTGAGCTCAAAATCAGGCCACATTGATGACGCAGGTGCCATGCTTGCCCTGCAGGTACTTGCATTTTAGATGACGCATATCAACTAGGCAGACTGAATGGCAGTTAATATATTGAGTTACAATTTATCTCAAGCAAAATCTAGTCATGAAAGTGATCCAGGAGTCAAATGACCTAAGACTTCACCTGAAAATCATATGTTCGTTTTATGAAATGGTAGGTAAAAATTATTTTATATGCCAAAACAGGCTTGACATAGAAGACACACAATTCTTCCATTCATACTATCTGATCCAGCCCATAAACATGTTACTTTTTACCAGAAGAAACTTTCCCTTCCTTCCTAAGAAGCTAGAAGTAAAGGGCAGGCATGGGAATACTTTCATTAAAAAAGCAGAACCTCAATGCAACGGCTCAGCGCAGCTCCAATTCACATCCTTCGGAATGGCTTCCAAACTTAAGTAATTTAACAAACTGATGAAGAAAAAATGGCCCATTAATCTCATGCTGCATGTTATAATTTAACTCGGGTTTAGCATAGGAAAATATTATTTGCATTGATTAGAAATATGCTTTATGGGTGCATTCATTATAGACTCAAAACATTTTAAAATTATTGGCTGGGCTGACATAATGAACTACATAAGAGTACTACTAGATGGCATCTCAATGTCGTCTGCGCCTCATGTCATATTGGGCTAGGAATAAATATATATTTTTACTCAATGGGCAATTTTATTCCAAACAGCAAAACATGTTCATTTCCACTCAGTTGTTGTAATCATGAAGCTATCAGCTAAATATTATTTGGATAACTTAGATGCAAGCAAATTCTTGTATTTACAATTCAAATATTCTTATGCCATTTTCCCACTTTGCTTAACCTAATATAATGGCCTGATCAATCTGATTAGGAAGACTTTTTAAAATTAATTTACTCAAATGCTCTAAGGTAGATTCTGAAGGACTAAAATTGTGGTCTTTGGTATCCAACAGAAAGGGTTCAGACTTATCTCTTCTAGCTGTGTGACCTTGGCCAAATGACAGTATCTTTGAGCTTCACTTTCCTAATTTGTAAAATGAAAATAATAATAGAATTCGAGTTGTAAAGTTGAGGAAAAAAATAAGTTTTGTAATGTGTTTACTGTATGGCAGAAAAGAGCAGTTGTTCTGATGGTCATTATTACAAGTGTGGTTGCTAAGATTACTGACAACCTATTGTTTGCTCCCTGTTCAAAGACCTAGAATTTTAAGGCAGCTTTCCATTCTTTTCCTTGATTTCACCCCTAAGATTCTGTCACACACTGGCAAAAACACACTGGCATTTTTGGGGAAGGGATCTACTGAGGTGACACTTTTGGTGTATCAAGTATATAAGGCATAGAAATCTTTGGAGTCTTTCTTTAGACTTCTATTTACTTTCCAGTAGATTGAGTGTTAATAATCATCCTGTCTCCCGCTGTGGATAGCTGTGACCTGGTTCAACTATTGGCACCTTCTGTGGTTCATAGGAAAAGAGCAGGAATCCAGAAAGAGAGGCCTTTCTTTTCTACTCCTATTGCTAAGAACTCTCTTGGATAAAGACAATCTTAAACAGATTATGAGATTGCTGCTTGTTATAGGACCAAAGCAATGTCCCAAAAAAGAGCACTGGCCTCTGTTTATTACACTTAGATTTCACTTGAGATACCTTTCCATCCCTTAAAGAAAACAGATGTTTCAACACCTTCCAGGCACTGGAATAATACAGCCAGGGCATCTCTACATGATTGGTTTCCTCCCTGCCAAGTTGCTGAGGGATGGATGGCTGCATCTCTCAACTTAAGGCCACAGCTTCTATGGGGAGGCCCCCACACTCCAGCAATGCCTTTCTTTCCCTTCCCTGCTAGACCAAGAGTGATAAAAGTGCATGTTTAATTATACTGTTCCATTCAGATGAATGTTTTTCCATCAAGGTCAGATTGACCAGTTGAAATGCTTGATTTTATCCTAAAGTCAGAATCAAGTAAAGTTGCTGAAAGCCTACCCAGTTTACATCCTATCTTCTCTTCAAACTCTGCTCTGAGGATGCAAGTTGAAATTTTACTTAGACATGTGTATATGTGTATATGCAATGTATATGTGTACATATTTGTATATACAAATATACACAGATATATATACACATACACCTATAGAGGTGTATGTATATATTACAGTTACAATGTATATACTGCAATTAATTTGGCTCATTTGTTCCCATTCTAGTATTTTTAGGCTAGAAACAATAGATGACATAAATCCCTTTTCTGCCACAATATAATACCACCTAAAGAATCGTGTTTTATTAGCTAGAAATAGGATTTGCTTTCATTATTGCAGTACATTTGATAATATAAAAATATTTCTGATTATTTTTTCTTATGTGAATTTCATAGCATCTTCATCTAAAATTTACTTTAGAGATTCAGACCAAATGTCATTATCAATTTCCTAGACTGCTTAATATGTAATTCTGCTACAGATTTTAATCTCAATGTAACAAGGGGGGAAAGCAGAGACAAATGAACTAGGTGTACTCAGGATCACTCTCTGCTGTTGAAATTTCCCCAAATCTGAGAGGTTTCATCTTTACATAGAAATATTTTCACCATGGAACGTATAGTGGTTGAACTTTTGAAGAAAATTTGACCTATTGTCTAAAAGTGTTCCATTTGTCCTCTTCTAGGTTTGCACTCAAGACTGCCATTTACCTTAATGGAAGCTGTTCAGGTGCCCCCAGGAAAGAATGAACAATTTGATAGAAAATGCTAAAGGAGTGATATTAGGTTAGCATCTCATATCATCCGAAGAAAAACATATGCAGATTTTCTACTCTCTACCTTATTTCCCACCTCATTTTCAGGATGTGGGGATAAAAAATGTAGGGTCTAATGAACTTTTCAACAGCTTATAATTATTAGTGCTATTGTTAGAATATCAGAGTATAACTAACAATCAAATGTAAAATGTTTGTTGATGAAATTGCTTTATTAAAAATATAAATTGGGTGGGTGTTAGTAAATGTTAAAAGGAATTGACAATATAAAAGGCACAAAAATTGCCAGGCGCGGTGGCTTAAACCTGTAATCCCAGCACTTTGGGAGGCCGAGACGGGCGGATCACGAGGTCAGGAGTTCGAGACCATCCTGGCTAACACGGTGAAACCCCGTCTCTACTAAAAAATACAAAAAACTAGCCGGGCGAGGTGGTGGGCGCCTGTAGTCCCAGCTACTCGGGAGGTTGAGGCAGGAGAATGGCGTAAAAACCCGGGAGGCGGAGCTTGCCGTGAGCTGAGATCCAGCCACTGCACTCCAGCCTGGGCGACACAGGGAGACTCCGTCTCAAAAAAAAAAAAAAAAAAAAAAAAGGCACAAAAATTGATGATTGTATTTCAAATGCTAAGAGGTGTATTTGTGTGTCTTTTTCTCTTTCTCAATCTTATTCAGCACCTATATAACTAAAGGCATATATTTACAGGATGGTGGGCATGTTTTGGATGCTCAGTTTATGTCTGGAGGAAAGAAAACAACACAAAGATAATTGCCTCAATCAGGTCAAATGTTATATAAGAGATGAGTTAGAGGCTGAATTAGGATTCACGTTATGAGTTTCTCAACAGTTATCAATAGAACCAATGACAAATACGAGAGTGTAGTGCAATATATGCCAAGATACTTTAAAGTAATTTACTTTATATTAATATTATCTATTAAGACATCTTAGTTCAACCACACTCAGCTGCTCTGCAATAACCCCAGGGCTTCTGAGTTACAATATGCCAGAATTAGGTAAATGGCTCTGCTCATACAATATAATTCAGGCTGATCCAGTGTCCAGTCATTGCTGTTCTACCACTCAGTTGTGAGCTAGAATAAATTCCTTAATTTTTGGTCCCTCGAAGATATTGGAATAATGATAATGCTTACTTCATTTGGTCATAGTGGAGATTAAATGTTATTAAGATGATATGCCTTTCATCTAGGAAACATCAATAAATGTTACTGATGCTATTGTCATCATCATCATCATTATCATCATCGTCAAGGTCATGCCAGAAAGAGGACACATTACCACATGAAATCTCAACTTCGTCCCTGGGCCAGGCACACCTTTCTCTTCAAAGACTTATATGCCAGATTCTAACACTGTCAGATGACAGAAAATATAAGTCTTTATGCTTTGTTCTGTAGCTAATTTTTGCATCTTTCCATTTGAGTTCCAGTTTAGCATAGTTTTGTCCCACACAACAGAAGCTGATCTCCAAAAAGAAGAATGATGTAGCCTCAAGTGACAAAGACACTGAGTGAAGTCTTTCACATCCTGGGATGCCTGTGGCCCAGCACAGAGGGCTGCTGGGTTGCCAACACAGAGTTTACTCCTCATGTGTCTGTAATTGGGTAAAGAGAGGTGAAGCTTAGCGTGTGATATGTAAAACGGGTAGCTACAAATACAATTCTAAAACAAGCAGAATTGGCTTCAATTCTTCCTTCTTTTTCCCCACTCTCAGATGCTCAGGAAGTTTTCCTACTCTTGTCCCTGACAGGAATATATTATACCTTCCTGGATATGTAGGTGGATATCAAGAAAGTGCTTATTTGCAAGCAATAGGAGCCAGATATAGCTGATTTGAGCAGAAAATAATTTTTGAAAGGTTATTGATTAAGTTTCAGTAACCGGAAGCAGACGAAAGAACCGGACCCAAGGGCACACTATCAAAATTATAGAATCATGTAAAATTGAAGTGTATGTGCAGGCCTGCCTCGCTGACCCCACAGGAGCAGGATACGGGATGCTGACCCAGGCACTGCTGCCTCCTCTATTACTCCTGGAAGGGCTTCTCCGAGGTCCTTCCTTCCTCATATCATTCGTCTCTAATTCAAAATCTAGGACGTGAGTGTAATTGGCCAATCCTAGGTCATCTGACTGTCTTCCAGTTGTAAGGAAGACTGATAAAAAAAGTCAAGTTTACTTTACATTGTTTACATATACACGTGTCTGGTGTTTTCAGTTTACACAGTGGGAGAAAGGCACTGTCCCTTATCAAGACCCATAAAGTGAAAAGTTCCCCAAATATATAAAGGAATTTCAAATCAGATGTTTGGAAGTTAAAAACAACAACAAATTCAGAGGTAGAATTATAGACATTTTGTAATTAAAAAATATGTTTGGAGTAATTCTGACCTGAGTTCATATGTTAAGCAAAGTACTCAATCTTGCTGATCCTCAATGTCCTCTGAAAAAGAATTTGGAAGATAATATCTATATAAAATAGTGTAGTATAGATTAAATGAGATTATACATACAAAGTGCTTAGCACATCCTAAGCACTTTACTAAACTGTGTATTATTCTTCTTATTGTTGTTACTGACCACTTAAATGAGTGCAAGAATTAACAGAGTCATGATATATGTAACACAGTGCTAAACATCACATTTACCATCTCAGCTAAGCATGTGTTGATTCAACAAATATTCTATATATCAGACAATAATTCATTAGTATTTTTTTTACAGAAAAAAAATCATGAGGAATATGAAGCATAAACAATGGACCTAAAGTCACTCAATTAAGACATAATAGAGGTGAGATTCCAACCCAGAATTATTGAGCTTGAGAAACTCCACTCTTTTTTAAATTATGATTATACTTTAAGTTCTAGGGTATATGTGCATAATGTGCAAGTTTGTTACATGTGCCATGTTGGTTTTCTGCACCTATCAACTCGCCATTTATATTAGGTATTTCTCCTAATGCTATCCCTACCCCAGCCCCTCACTCCCGAATAGGCCCCGGTGTGTGGGTGTGTGATACTCCCCTCCCTGTGTCCATGTGTTCTCATTGTTTAACTCTCACTTATGGTGACAACATGTGGGACTACCCTCTTAACTATAACAATGTAGTACCCTTCAGATCGAATGTACAACATGGTGACTATAGTTAATAATACAGCACTGTTTACTTGAAATTTGCCAAGACAGAAAATCTTAGTGTCCTCACCATATACACACACACACACACACACACACACACACACACACACAATGGTAACTATGTGTGGCAATAGATGTGCTAATTACTTAGTTTGTGGTAAACATTCCACAATGTATACATATATCAAATCATCTTGTGGTACATGTTGAATATATACAAATTTTAACTGTCAATTATATGTCAATAAAGCCGGAAAGAAACTCAAACTAACTTGAAAACAAAATATAGCATCCCTCAATGTGTTAATAATTATAAAATACTTAATAGATTGGAGACCTTCAATAAGTGATATTTCTTTTAACTATAACTACTATTAGTTACTAGTTGTGTGCCATAGTCTACTTCTAATGACAAGGATATAAGATAGGGGTTGCTGCTATATAACTTCAGAGCCCCTGTGGGCATTTGTGGGGTAAACACAGCAGGAAATGAGGTCTCTCAATTTCCGACACAGAAATTCTAAGTTGGTTGGTCTTCATAATACCTCCTTTATAATAAGAAAATAATGCTTTTCCTACATTTGCACTGGGCATGGGAATCGATCCATATTTCTGGGTGCGAGGTAGAAGGCAGGACTAGGTTTTGGGGGTGGGGCTTGGATACCTGACCAAATGAAGGACTAGCTAAAACAGGTCAGGGTGGAAACACCTCTGTGTAAGACACTCCCACCAGTATGCCATCTTGGTTTATCATTGCCATGGCAATACCCACAAATTACTGCCCTTTTTCATGGCAACAACCTGGACAACCCAGAAGTTACCACCTTCATCCTAGAAATGTCTGCATAAGTTGCCCCTTAATTTGCATATAATTCAAAGTGGGTCTAAGTATGACTGCAGAACTGCTTCTAAGGTACCTAAGCTGGGCACACTGCCTATGGGGCAGCCCTGCTCTGCAAGAAGCAGTACCTCTGCAGCTGCTGTAGGCTACTGCTTCAATAAAAGTTGCCTTTGAAATTATATATTTCAAATTATATATTTCAAAATATATAAATTAAAATTTAAAAATTTAAAAATTTAAAATTAAATTAAATTTAAAAATTTAAAAATTTAAATTTCAAATTATATATTTCAAAGTTGCCTTTGAAATTCTTTCCTGGGTGAAGCTAAGAACCCTCTTGAGCTAAGCCTCAATTTGGGGATTTGCCTGTCCTGCATCAGGTGTGTATAGAATCTTCACTTAAATTCTCATCTACTCAGACTTATTATACTAAGAATGCTTTATTCCATTAATGCAAATTGTCCAGGGATAGAAATAAGGTATATATGTAGAGTATTGGAGGAGTTCAAGAACATCACCACTTATCATTGTATAGTCCTCAAAGGCATGTGTTATTTCTACTCACACAAAGGGCATGGTGGCTCACGCCTGTAATCCCAGCACTTTGGGAGGCTGAGGTGGGTGGATCACGAGGTCAGGAGTTTGACACCAGCCTAGATAACATGATGAAACCCCGTCTCTACTAAAAATACAAAAATTAGCCAGGTGTGGTGGCAGGTATCTGTAATCCCAGCTACTCAGAAGGCTGAGGCAGCAGAATTGCTTGAACCCCAAAGGCGAGTGTTGCAGTGAGCCGAGATCGTGACACTGCACTCCAGCCTGGGTGACAGAGCAAGACTCTGTCTTGGAAAAAAAAACAAAGAAGAAAAGAAAAATGTGTACAAGGCAGTTTAGTGACTTACCGAAGACTATACAGCTAGGTTACAAGAGAAAAGGTATATTTAAATGGTCAAAATGATGATGTATTTATAACTAAAAGACTATGTCTAACCAAATAAAAATATTTAAAACTGTCCTAATACATTGTGAGGAATTCTTTATACTAACCTCAATGCACCAGTGAGTACAATATTTTAGAGATGATAAATAGTTCTTTAACTTGCTGATCATACAAACCTACTTAATACTCCCAATGACAAGGAATTAACTACCTGATGAGGCAGCTTCTTCCATTTTTGGACAGCTCCAGGGATCAAATATGATAACATTTCAGTGCCTGCAATGTCATCTAGTTCTACCTGGAGAAATAAAACAGAACAAGTGGCCACTGTTCTTGACAAACGGATATAATTTCATTTTTTCCAAATGTGAGTGCCAGATTCATTCACTGTACTGAATAGATCTGTCAAATGGCTTTGCCCATTTACCAATGGATAGCAAACTGCAAAAACATGTTGGAATTTTAGAGGACTAAATGTCATCTCACTGATACTGTCATCAATATAACTTACATTGGCATTTTCGTCTCACACTGACTTTAAGGGCTACAGGGGGAGCTCCAAGTCTCCAGACCTTGTGTTGATCATCTCTGCCCTACACAGTACTTTTCTGCTCATTTCCAAAGGAGACCAAGGATAACTTTTCAGACTTCTCAAATCTACTTGCCCTACTTGACAACACATGTTGGCTGGGCTGCCTGGATCAAGATTCTATAAGCAGGATCCTCATGGTTTAAAGTCCTTGCTGTTTTGGATGAGACAGAGGCTATTTCTTGCTCCCATAACCACTCACTTCTTACCTCGAAGCTTTCCTAGGCTGTTCTTGCTAATACTAACAAAATTAATTATGCTTATCTGATGACAAGTATACAACCTAAAATGCCATCTTTATAAATAAGGCAATCATCAATGGAGTGTGATTTATGGCCTTTCATTTTTCCTATACGCCCTATGTGCCCTATAAAATCTGGCTTTACAGCTTCATAGAGGCTATAATCCCTTTCAGAGGGAATAAATCATTTTGAACCATAATATAAAATAGGGAGTTATATTCACATACTGGCAAAGGAAAAAAATTGATTATAAAATGTAAAAGAGTGACTGATGATTTCTCCCTGTATCTGCACTATTAAAGTGTGTTTGAATAAACTGGACAATATTAAAGAATTTCTATAAACATAAGACTACAATTTATAAATTAAAAAATTACATTGAAAACTGTAACAAAATAACAAACATTATAATATATAAAAAGTTATTGTAAATCAATGTGAATAAATGGATAAAGGTCATAAAGTCACAAAAGAAGAAATATAAACAGCCAATACATATATTAAAATAAGTTTAATCTTACTCTTATTAGCCAAAGAAATATAGTTAGAATCATGTAGGTCTCATGTTTTACTCATCAGAGTGGCACAAATGAAATAAATGGCTAATGCTGGTACTGGAGAGGGTGTGAGAATCTACACATGATGTTAAATTGCTGATAGAAAGGTAGGGTAGTGCAACTCTTCTGTAAGCTCATATGTCAATATGTATCCAAACTGAAAAGTGTCCATTCAATTTCTAAAAATTCATTCTAAGAAAATGAATAAACGCAGGAAGGCACATGAAAAAAAGATGTTTTTCTCATGTTTCTGAAGTACCAAAGAAAAGAGAGAGGCAAACCTAAATTTTGAGTGGTAGAAAACTGGTTACATTAAGAATGAAATGCTGCTGAACTATTGAAATTTGTGATATAGCCTTATTAAATGACATGGAATCATGCTCATTATATACTAATAAGGAAAAAATGATACAAAACATTTTTATCGTTTGACCTAATAATTAAAAGTCATATGTATTTGCTTGCATTGTGTCTGTGTGAACCCCCACAAACAAAAATATCTCAGGAATGTTATGAAGATCATTTATTGGAAATGGGATAATGAGATTTTAAGTTATTTATACTTTTTATTTTTTTTGGAAATAGGGTCTTGCTGTGTTGCCCAGGCTGGAGGGCAGTGGTGCAACTATAGCCCACTGCAGTCTGGAACTTGTGGGCTCAAGCATACATCCAGCCTTAGGCTCTGGAGTAGCTGGGACTACAGGCTAATGCTACCATGCCTGGCTTACATTTTTTTCTTTATGCCTTTCTAATTTTTGTAGTTTCCACAATGAGTTTATGCTACTTTTATAATTAAAAGTATTTTAATTTTCAACAAGAAGCTTTAGATTTCCCAAATTTTCCAATTACCCTGCACCATGGCTCACAGTGTTTGTGCAAAAGAAAATCAGTCTTTTTTTCTGCATTAATTTTCCACAAATAATCATTTGGAATTGGTAAAAGTTGTACAGAGTAAAACTGTTATGGTCTGGGTATGCTATACCTTTCAAAGAATTGGAGATCTTAGAATAATTTCTTTCATTTTTTACCACAGTGATACTAAGGTGGATGGGAGGTAGAGGATGAAGGAAAACAGAACTCATCTGCGACCAGGAAAGATAACAGTGAATGACAATTGGATTTATATATATTTTTAACGGGTACTTCCACAAGTTTCAGCTCATACTAATACACACACACACACACACACACACAATTCAATTGTCTTAGACTAATCGATAATTGTGGCAGAAATGGCCACCTATTGACTAAAAAAAATTTTTTTTTTTTTTGAGATGGAGTCTCACTCTGTCTCCCAGGCTGGAGTGCAGTGGCCAGACTCAGCTCACTGCAGGCTCCTGCCTCAGCCTCCCGAGTAGCTGGGACTACAGGTGCCCGCCACCACATGCGGCTAGTTTTTTGTATTTTTTAGTAGAGACGGGGTTTCACTGGGTTAGCCAGTATGGTCTCGATCTCCTGACCTCGTGATCCGCCCGTCTCGGCCTCCCAAAGTGCTGGGATTACAGGCTTGAGCCAACGCGCCCGGCCGACTAAAAATTTTTAACCACTCCAGATTGTAGAGGTGTTGCAATAAGGTCTAGGATAGTATTCCCCATCTCCATGCATCTGAGTGTTGCCACATTACTGCTTACTGGCCCACAGAGTGCTACCAGAAATTTTATAAGAATGAATATTTGATTTGCATTTCTCTAATGATCAGTGATGTTGAGTTTTTTTTTTTTCTTTTCATGCTTGCTGGCTGCATGAATGTCTTCTTTTGAGAAGTATCTGTTCATGTCCTTTGCCCATCTTTAATGAGGTTGGTTTTTTTTTTTTTATTTTTTCTTGTAAATTTGTTTGAGTTCCTTGTAGATTCTGAGTATTAGACCAAATACCCATCAATAATAGACTGGATAAAGAAAATGTGGTACATACAAACCATGGAATACTATGCAGCCATAAAATGAATGACATAATGTCCTTTGCAGGGATGTGGATAAAACTGGAAGACATTATCCTCAGCAAACTAATGCAGAAACAGAACCAAACACCACATGTTCTCACTTATATACGGGAGCTGAACAATGAGAACACATGGACACAGGGAGGGAAACAACGCACACTGGGGACTGTCAGGGGGTGGAGTGGGGAAAGGGAGAACATTAGGAAACATAGCTAATGCATGCTGGGCTTGATACCTATGTGATGGGTTAATAGGTGCAGCAAACCACTATGGCACATGTTTACCCATGTAACAAACCTGCACATTCTGCACATGTACCCCAGAACTAAAAATAAAAATTAAAAGAAAAAAAGAACGTATATTTGAGGAATAATGAGTTTATAATTGAGCTTGCAATTTCCTCTCTCCTATCCCTTTTGAGACAATGTATAGGCACATAATGGAAATGGTAGGCTCTTGAATCACTGAGCAGAAAAGTGACTGCCAAGCCAGCGAAGTCCAAACTGAACTACAGAGTAACTGAGATACAAACTTAAAATAAATTATAATAACTTATACCAAATATAATAAACTTTTAATAAATTATTAGAAGCATTACACACATTGCTTACCTTTCAAGTTAATTAACAACTCTACCTTTTTTTGCAAAGGGAAGTTCTCCAAGCTTCTGGAGAAACCATAGCAATCTCCTTTTTCAGTTTGAGAGATGAGTCCAAATATGAGATGAGAAGGAATAAAGACACTGAGAAATGCTTTTGACAAAGAGGAATGAGAGATGGAATGCTGAGGAATTCTTAGTAATAAGGAATTCAGACAGGAGAAGTGGATGGGATGATATCAAACAGATTTGCCCAAAGGCATTTCGGAAAAGAAAATTTGTGAAAATTTGGTGAGAGGAAAAAAAAAAATCAGACATAAAGGGCATTTTGGTCCCTAAATGAATTTTTCTTCCAAAAGATTCATATTGTTTATATGTAAACCATAAGAATTCTCTGTCCACTTCTTCCAGAATTTTCTAAAGCCCGCCAGGACATCTGCAGAGAAAGAGAATGTCATTCCAGGATAATCAACTGCAAGTTACTAAATTAAGATCAAAATATCCTCAACCTTGAACATTTTTCAAAGAGTTTTTAGAAGAAAGAGGCTCTCTAGGGGGTTGTATAATTATATAATTGTACCCTTTGTAGGAGGCTATTTACAGATAAGTAATTTTTCCCCACTATTCTTCAAAGTAAAATGCATAAAATAAAGTAGAATTTGGGGTTATTTGTCGGGGAGACTGGGAAGGAAGTCTGCGCAGACTCTGTGAGCCATCTGATTAATAACCCACGCTCCCCTCATTTCCTGCTATCAAAACCCTGATTGCCAAATCCCTAACATCCTCAAAACTAAGGTGTCCAGTTTAAAGCCCCAGCTAATGAGATCTAAGTGAAAGTCTGATGATGAGTTTTGGTAAATACTTCTTTGCTCCAGGATTTAGATGCTGATCCCCTTTTAAATGTTCTTTCTTCTGTGTTAAACATTGTGAATGCAGCTGCAGATTCAGTAGCCATCTTGCAACTATTTTGCAACACAGTGACACACCAGAGGTGACAGGACAGGAAGATAAAAGAACCTAGTCCCTTATGGACACCACTTAGGGGCTGAATTAACACAAAAACAATCTCCAAACTGTTACATGAGGAAACAGAGTTAGGTAAGTAACTCTTATTCAGGTTCTATTATTTCAGCCAAACTCATTACAAATAGATACTGAATTCTAACCTCAGTTTTCCAGAATTCTTCCTAGCATCTAATAGTTATCCTCCTATTCTAGACTATTAATTGTCAGACTTGCTTGAGGTAACTGTGTGGCGAGGTCTGGCTCTTTTAGAAGTCCTGATACTATTCACAACATCTTTTTTAAAAAATGGTAAAACTTTTATGTCCACTCATCTTTCTAATTACACTCAGATGTCAGTTCCTCCAGAAAGCCGTGGCTGACAACATTTTACCCCTGTATATAAGCAGAATGATTAAGCAAAATAAATAAAACAGAACGGGTAAGTGTGTACTGTGTTATATCTTTCAAAACAACTAAGACAATAAATTTCAAATGTATCGCCACAAAACAATGTCAAGTAAGTGTGATTCGCTAGATCTAATCACTCCACTGTGTTCATGTATCAAAAACATCACACTGTATTCTATAAATGTAATACAATTATAATTTGTCAATTGAAAATAATATAAGTATTAAAAAGTGTGTGGGCTCTGGAATCAGACTTTCTAGATTTGAATTTTTAATCTACTACCTACTGGTTATATGACTTTGGTAAATAAATTTATCTGTAAATTGGGGACATTAAGTAGGACTTACATATCTTATTGAAAATATTAAATGAGGTAATTCAATTAAAGTTCTTATAATCTTGCTTGGTTCAATAAAAATCTAGCTAGTTTTTAGATTACCTTTGGCCAATTTAGGGTAGAGGCCCTTTGTACTCCTATGGGTCTCTGTAAACTCATCTTTCATGAAACACACATCCCATACTGAAGGTATTTTCTGTAAGCAATGCGTTTTTAAAGTATGGTCATTGGAACAGTCACATCAGCAGCACCTGAGAAGTGGGTAGAATAGATACTCAATATATTTTGAATAAATGGATTTATTTATTAATGTCATAAAACAGCCCTCACCCATATTGTGGAAAATTCCATTCAAGTGGCTGAAATTCCTCCGCACACTCCTCACCTCCTGTAAGCTTGCAATCAGACAAAGACTTAATTACAAAAAGAGCTGAGGAAATTATAGAAGCTACCTAAAATTGTGTTACCTTCATAGGATTACACAACTTTAATTTAGTGGTAGGCCGGGGTGAGTGCCTCAGGCCTGTAATCTCAGCACTTGGGAAGGCTGAAGCTGGTGGATCACCTGAGGTCAGGAGTTTGAGATCAGCCTGGCCAACATGGCGAAACTCTGTCTCCATTAAAAGTACAAAAATTAGCTGGGCGTGGTGATGGGTGCCTGTAATTCCAGCTTCTCCAGAGGCTGAGGCAGGAGAATTGCTTGAACCCGGGAGGCAGAGGTTGCAGTGAGCTGAGATGGTGCCACTGCATTCCAGCCTGGGCGATAGAGCGAGACTCCTTCTCAAAAAAAAAAAAAAAAAAAAAGAAAGAAAAAGAAAATTTACTAGTAAAGACCTCTGACTTGTACGTCACATGGACCTGAGTTCAAGTTCCACCATCATCATATTTTAACATGAGTATATATACATTTCAAAGACTCTGCTCCATGTGTGCAGTGTGGGGGTCATAATAACATGCATTTTCACTGTATGACTCTCAAAAAACTTGGATGAAACAATCCATTTGCCATGGCCAGCAAAGTGTCTTGCAGCTAACAAGCACTCAAGGCATTAGCTAATATTAACAGGGGAGAAACAAACAAGCAGGAAAGCCCAAAGCCCTGACTCCTACTCAGTGGCCCTTGATTCATGCCATAATAACTCTTTTTTTTTTTTTGATATGGAGCCTCGCTCTGTCACCCAGACTGGAGTGCAGTGGAGCGATCTCAGCTCACTGCAACCTCCACCTCCTGGGTTCAAGTAATTCTTGTGTTTCAGCTTCCTAAGTAGCTGCGATTACAGGTAACCACCACCACAGCCAGATAATTTTTGTATTTTTAGTAGAGACAGGGTTTCACCATGTTGGTCAGGCTGGTTTTGAACTCCTGACCTCAGGTGATCCGCCTGCCTTGGCCTCCCAAAGTGCTGTGGTTACATGCGTGAGCCACCACGCCCGGCCATGCCATAACTTTCTTCCATTCATCCTACTAGCTTTCCATCAAGACTGAGTAGAGAAAGATGAACAAATTGAGATTAAACCCTTTTAAGATAGTTTTGTAATTCCTGAATGAAGAAAATTATAAAAATTTAGCAATTAATAAGTTCTGCAGAAATATGAGAGAACTCCAGTTCTTCATGTTACTCTTCTAGAAAACCAAGTTATGGTTCTAAGATGTACCCCTCCACCCTAATTCACCCCTGGCATGATCAAATAATATTTTTGTAAATGGATAAGTCAACGACATAATCAATAAGCTAAGTTATAAGCAGGTGAAAATTTGTAGGCTTGATAAAAAAATCTCAGGTGATTGATCTGTTCTCACACTGCTAATAAAGACATACCCAAGACTGGGTAATTTATAAAGAAAAGAGGTTTAATGGACTCACAGTTCCACATGGCTGGGGAGACCTCACAATCATGGCAGAAGGCGAATGAAGAGCAAAGCCACACCTTACATGACAGCAGGCAAGAGAGCTTGTGCAGAGAAACTCTCGTTTATAAAAGCATCAGATCTCCTGGGACTTATTCTCTACCATGAGAACAGTATGGGGAAACCATCCCCATGATTCAATTTACCTCTACCTGGCCCCGCCCTCGGCACATGGGGATTATAATTCAAGGTGAGATTTGGGTGGTGGGGATACAGCCAAACCACATCATCAGGCTCATCAGTACATGTTAAAATAAGGTAATATGAAATACTCAATCTTAAAAAAAAATGCAGCACCAAGACCTCTGTGATAATCCTATTTTAAAAAACAGTTACAATTTTAGTTACAATGTTTCCCTTTTGAGAAAGCATTTTCTGCATAACTTTTAATGTACTGTTGATGAGCACAATTCAACAAAACTGAGATAAATATTTGCAGAAGTCCTGCAAGATGAAAAGCATAGAGTTAGATGCTATAGAGGATAATTGTACTTCAGGATGAGTAAGGACCCACACTTGACCTCAAATAAATTAACTTTAAATAGAGTGGATGAGTCACGTGCAGAATGTAAGAATGCTAAAAGGTCAAGGTAACTAACAAAAAGGAACATGTGGGGATTCTTAAGAAGGAAATAAAATATTAGTTGACTCAGGAAAGGCTGAAAGGAGTAAGTTTTCCTTGAATGCTCTTTGAAGAGTTCCCTTCACTACGTCCTAGTACTGAGGCTAGGGTGTCACAGGAAATAGAAAGATATGGAGATCAAGAATCTTCTCTACTCTTATAGGATTGGCTGAAAGAAGATTTTCTTACCAGGATGTAATATAATAACATTTAAGGGTTCATGAAGTCAGAGAGACAAAGGCTTGAATATCCCAGCTCCGTCTCTCTCACTAAGGGTCAAGTTGCTTATCCTTTTAACACCTCAGTGTCTCTATCAGTAAAATGATAAGAATTTTTCCTACCTGAGTGGGAGAAGAAAATGACGTAATCCATTTATAGGGACACGCTTGGTATCTGGCACACAGAAAGTACTGAATATGACCAGTTGGTCAATGATGATGGCAATGATGATGGTGGTAGTGTTGGTATTGATGTGGCCTGCCCAGAGCTAGCTCTGACTGGGAGGACAGATTAAAGACTTCTGGGCTCCTGAGGCTTTTCATATAAGTGACACTTGACAAATGTAAACAGGTTGTCCAAAAGTTCATGTGCAATTTAAGAAAAGGAAGGATCTCAGAGTTGTTCAACTACTTACTAATAATATGAGTTATTATAAGCAGTTATGGCAGCTCACATTTATTGAGCACTTGCATGTGCCTAGTACTTTAGAAGGACTTATTCATTGTTCACAACAACAGTATGCAGTATGTCCTAATATCTTTATTTCTTTCTTTCAAAGGTAGACACAAGCTTAGAGAGGTTACAATAAACACCTAAGTTTCCCTGTCAGTATGTGCTGGAAAGGAGTTAAAATTCAGTCTGTCCAGCTTGGTCTCAATTACTAAACTATGTAATTAAGCATTTTGCCATTGCCTGATTTTCCTTCTGATGTGTGACTATTTCACTCAATCCCCTAGGTGAACAAGAGATAAAATAATCTCTCTTTCACCCTGCTTTGCCTTAACATCCAACTTCCCTTCTCCAAACAGGAATTGTTTCAATGGGCAGCAACAAATGCCAGGGACTGGACCAACCTCAGAGATGACTAGGGGTCAGGTACTACCATAGGCAAAAGCTCTGTGACAACCCTGCCCTTGTACAGGGTGCATGACAGGAATGGGAGTTAGGGGATAATGGAATAAGGCTAGGAAAGACAGTACCTGACATGCCAAAAATACTGACACTAATACTATTAATAATAAATAACAGAACTCACTGTGCTGTAGGCATTGTATTAAGCGCTTGACATGAAGAACCTCATTTAACACTGAAAACAGGCCTATGCGGACGAATCTATTGTTATCATTATTTCACTATTGGGGATAGTGAGGTCCTGATAATCAGGTAAATTGCTCAAGCTCACATGGTTAGCAAGTGGAAAGCAGGAATTTGAACTATGTTCAGCACCTGCACTCTTAACCACTATGCTATATTGTATATATAGTTATATTACCGGCCAGTCACGGTGGCTCAAGCCTGTAATCCCAGCACTTTGGGAGGCCAAGACCGATGCATCACCTGAGGTTGGGAGTTCGGGACCAGCCTGGCCAATATGGTGAAATCCCATCTCCACTAAAAATACAAAAAATTAGCCAGGCCTGGTGGTGGGTGCCTGTAATCCCAGCTACTCAGGAGACCGAGGTGGGAGAATCGCTTGAACCTGGGAAGTGGAGGTTGCAGTGAGCTGAGATTGCACCACTGCACTCTAGGGTATGACGCAGCAAGACTCCGTCATCTCAAAAAAATGTTGGTGGGAGTATAAATTAGTTCAACCATTGTGGAAGACAGCAAGGTGATTCCTCAAGGATCTAGAAGCAGAAATACCATCTGACCCAGCAATCCCATTACTGGGTATATACACAAAGGATTATAAATCATTCTACTGTAAAGACACATGCACACATATGTTTATTGCAGCACTGTTTACAATAGCAAAGACTTGCAACAACCCAAATGCCCATCAATGATAGACTGGATAAAGAAAATGTGCCACATATACACCATAGAACACTATATAGCCATAAAAAAGGATGAGTTCATGTCCTTTGCAGGGACATGGATGAAGTTGGAAACCATCATTCTCAGCAAACTAACACAGGAACAGGAAACCAAACACCACATGTTCTCACTCATAAGTGGGAGTTGAACAATAAGAACATAGGGACACAGGGAGGGGAACATCACACACTGGGGCCTGTTAGGGGGTGGGGGGCCTAGGGGAGGGATAGCATTAGGAGAAATACCTAATGTAGATGAAGAGCTGATGGATGCGGCAAACCACCATGGCACGTGTATACCTTTGTAACAAACCTGAACATTCTGCACATGTATCCCAGCATTTAAAGTATAATTTTTTAAAAAATTACAACGATCTTTTCCCATAAGCCATTCTGGCACTCCAGACTTAAATAATCCATGAAACAGAGAGAGAGTGAGATCAAGGCAGACAAAGAGCAAGATTGAGAATGAGAGAGAGAGAGAGAGAGAGAGAATGTGAGCATGCAAGCTTGGAGAGTGGAAGTTGAGGAAATGGCATCATTTCAAAACAATGTACTTTGCCTCATATAATAGAGTTTTTGTGATAATCTTCTCAATGAAACAGGGTGCAATGATTAGCATCTAAGTATGTCCCTCCTCATAAGGATGGCAGGACAGCATTTTTTACCTTTAGCTCAACTGTTTCAGAAAGTGTGGTCCCAGTAGACATACAAACTAGTGGGTCTTTCACGCCTCCCAAATCCAAAAGTAACATTTCATTTCCATGTCTCTTTCTATAGTTCCACTCTTCTCATGCCTATCATTCATTTACCTGCCTGTTTTTTCTTGATTTCTATACAGAAAGATGCTAAGTCTGGGTTCTCTGATATGGAAAGGGGTGGAGGAGTGGGAGCTATGGTGCCTCAATGGTTTGGGGATTTGTTTTTTTAGTCTTAATTTTATTATGCCAACTCTACTGAACTTAATTATGGTAAATACAGAATTACACAATTACCCTCTGTTCCGTTCTTCAGAAGCTATATTTTGATAAAATTTACTACACGCTGCTTTCCCCCTGAACACTAGAAATGGATGTGTGTTGATATAAAATGTGTTATAATTACAATTAAAATATAGCTTACATAATGATAGTGTTAAAATAAAATTATAGATGTGTCGAGACAACATGGTCATGCATTTTTATTGTAAGTACATGCTTAGACCAATATCTGGTAACCAAAGGAAAAGGGAACAGAATTTTGGTTAAGCCACAAAAGCTGTTTAATGGTTTTCAAATAACTAAAGGGAGCTTACAATCTATGAGATAAAATTTCCCCATCATATTTTTAATTTAAAAATTCAAGGAGGCCGGGCGCGGTGGCTCAAGCCTGTAATCCCAGCACTTTGGGAGGCCGAGACGGGCGGATCACGAGGTCAGGAGATCGAGACCATCCTGGCTAACATGGTGAAACCCCGTCTCTACTAAAAAATACAAAAAACTAGCCGGGCGAGGTGGCGGGCGCCTGTAGTCCCAGCTACTCGGGAGGCTGAGGCAGGAGAATGGCGTAAACCCGGGAGGCGGAGCTTGCAGTGAGAACAAAAAAAAAAAAAAAAAAAAAAAAAAAAAATTCAAGGAAATACATGAAATACCTGGAGAAATTGTTGAAAGTAAGTATGCATATGCACATTTTAAGATAAGCCCCTTATTTTTTTCTTAAATACCTGTGTAACTACCTAAATTTCATCATGTGTATCAGTGATGACAAATTTTCAACTAAGTTTAATGAAGAGCATAAAATAATAATAATAGTGTATTATTGCATTAACTAAGTAGTTCAGAATTGATTCTCATTAAAGAGCCACCCTATCACAACTAACTTAAACCTTACAAAATATGGTTGCAATTACAACATGAGGGAGAAACATAGGAAACTGAAATGTTTCTTCTAAATGTTTATAGTTATGGTGTGTGACCAGAATAATTGTGTCACAAATATTATTAAAATAATAAGATATCGTTTTGTTCAGCTTTACTGCAGAAACAAACTACAGGAATTTCTTTTCATTTCAGATAATTATTTTTCACTAATTGCTCAGTGTTTTTAGAACCTACAGTGCTAATTCCATTTCCTCATTTAATCTTTAAAATAACCCTTTCTGATCATTATTCATAATATCTCCATTTTACACAATGTAGCTCTAGTTCAGATCTTTCTTCAGACCTGCAGACTTCTGGAAACTTCTGTCTCCAAAACTCATCCTTAACCCCTAACCCTGTTCCACCTCAATCTTTTCAATTTCAGATGATAATAATTTCACCTTTCCAGTTGCCCAGGCCCAAAATCTTGGGTTAAGGGGTCTCGATCTCATTCTTTCTTTCACAGCCCACATTCTGTCTGCCTGGAAATCCTGTTTCAACCTTCAAAATGTACTCCTTCTTAGAAGCTCAAGCCACCAAACCATCGATCCTACCTGGAAATGCCTCCTCTCTGTTCTCTGTGATTCTACTCTTTGCCCTTACCGTCAATACCACAGAGGGTTATCCTTTTCAAACAAGAGATAGTTCATCTCATACCTCTGCTAAAATCCTACCACTAGCTGCCTACAGAGTCAATGACAAAATGCCTGCGACAGCCCTGCGTGAACTAGCCCCATCACATCTGTGACCTCAAGACCTCCTGCTGTCCCTTCTTCCTCCTTGACTCTACTCAGCCACAATGGCTTCCACAATATTCCTCAAACATGCCAGGCCCATTTTTTGCCTTGGAGTTTTGGCACTGGTCATTCCTACTCCCAGGGAGTGGTCTTCCCCTAAATACACTGTGCCAACTCCCTCACTTCAAGTCTTTGCTCAATTGTCACCTCATCAAATCTACCCTATTACCGTACTTAAAAGTAGAGGTCACATTTACAGCCCCTAGCACTACCAACCCAACAATCTTCAGCAAGTTCCACACTCTTTTCCTTATCCCATAATGTTCACCAACTTGTAACATCTATAGGATGTATTTATAACATCCATCTGTTTTCACACATGACAGTGTAAGCTGAGACAGAGAGGAGGGAGGAAGGGGGGGAAAAGGGAGAGAAGAGAGGGAGAAGGAAAAAAAAAAGAGGAAAGGAGAGACAGAGAAAGCTTTCACTTTTTTACTGAGGTGTCCAAGCACTTAGAAAAGTGCACATGGAAGGTGCTTAATAAATATTTCTAAAAAAAATAAAGATAAGGAAAGAAGGAGTAAAGCTTGTAAGTGTAAGTAACTTTCCCAAAGCTCTGCAGATAGAAAGGGTCCGCAATGGAATTCAAGCTTGAGGCTGCCAGACTTCCACTGCTCTTAGCCTTTCTGTGAAGTCCATGGAATTCGTTATTTCCTTTAATTAGTTCTATAAAAATTTTAACTCCTCTGAGCAATGTCACTAAAATGTTCTGTGTGTGTGTGTGTGTGTGTATCTCTCACTCTCTATCTCTCTCACTGTTCTTTTTTGCTCTTTCTCTCTCTCTATATATATATAGATGTAAATTATATATATATGTAAATTTTCAATTTAGCAGAAGAAACAGAGAAGAGTGTAATACAGCATAACTATTTTGGTAATTTAACAGCAAAATTCAAAATTAGCAATAATGATTATTTAAGCAATATTGACACTTGATGTCCATCTAGTAACTTTAACATAGCTTGTAAATTTATTAAACATGCTAATCTCAGTGCTAAAATATTTCCATGCATATTTCATGCAATCCTTGCAATTACTCTATCAGACAGGTACATTTTTCTTATACCCATTCCAAAGGTAAGAAAATTGGTGAAAGATGTGGTACTTTTTTGATCAACGTCAGACAGGCAGTAAGTGGAGGCTATGGATTTCAATCCGGGCCTGTCTTACTTCAGAATTTGATTCTTAACCCCTACATGGAAACTCTGATAATTCCTTTGATAGAGTGTGTGTTTTCTCCTGGGAAACCTTCCCCCATGTCTGCATGAGCTAGCACCTTCAGAACATAGTCAAGTTTAAACCATGAACTAAAGAGCACTTTAAAAATGGAAATATTTTTATTTACACAATAATGCAGAAGACTACACTGAGCCCTTTAAGTGACTTTCTTGCTACTTTCCATCAAGAATAAAAGAAAGAGTCAGCAGCCATGGAATGACAAAAGCACAACACCCAAAGATGGAGAATTCTGCAAATGACCAATTATAAAACTATTAAGCTTCAGCTCTTTTACAGCAAGAGGCAAAATAACCCATTAAACTGAAAACTCTCCTACCCTTCCCTCCACGGGCCACACAAACATTAACGTTGCATTTATTAGGATGTATTTCCTGTGCTCTATCAAGCTGACTTTTAGCAATTGTATTAATACAGTCCTCTCACTCTGCACATATATCTGAATGATGGATTTCCTCACTTGAGGTTTGTAGAAAGAGTGGAGTGAATGAAATAAAGTTTAGAAAGAGCCATCATGATCTGTAATGGTGGGTACTGAATCAAGACAAGATGAAACATCTTTTCTCATTTATTTGAATGAAAAGTCTACTGTATATTTATTTCCTGCCTACGGGGCTACTTGTTACATAATGGAGAACAAGCATTTTTTTATTTGGAGGTAAGGGTTTGTGTGCTCAAGTTTCTATGGGCCTACAAAGTTAATCTTGTTTTAGGATTAAAATAAAACATATATTTCTGTAAATAGATACGGTTAAGCAATCAGCAACTGTGATGTCTTTAAACCACTATAAATTCAGGATAGGAATATCTGCAATTACTTTAAGCATTTATGCATTTGTGCAACAATTGAGCAGTATACATAGTGGTTTGTTGTCAGACAAAATTAAGTTTGAATCCAGACTTTGCCACTTACCAGCTATGTGACTTCAGGCTACGAAAATAACTTTTCTTAGCTGAACAACAGGGATAAGAATATGTACATTGCAGGACTACTGTGAGAACTAAATGAAATGAAGTACTTTTAGCACATGGCACAGTGGCTCATAGTAAGGACTCAAATTATTATTATGGTTACTACTACTTTTATTGAAAAAAGATTAGAAAGTCTGTTTGCATAAAATGTGATATATATCCTATATCATTGAAATTTCATATATTTGATTTTTGACTTTATAATCTAATAATGTGATTCAAAAAACATTTAGTCGTAAATATAGTTGAAAGCAGGTTACTTTTCAAACATGGAAATATAATATGAAGAAGGTTGACTCAACACTCTTTCAGACAGATATTTACCCGTACATAGATTTTATTGTTTTGATTTTTTAATTGCAGAAAACATATATATTGACTATGTCAATTCACAAAAGGTCCATTAATTAACCAGACTGACTATATGTTGCATAAATATCATTTTACATAGAGATCATATATGCATTTTAGTGGTTGGGAAATGTTTGCAGCTGTTTTTAATTGTCTACTTAATGTAAAAAGGAACAAGAAGCAGAGTTAGGCTTGTTGCTTACTGTAGAGTGACCCAGGAGTTTAATGTACTTTGTATTCCATTATACTATGAAAATGTTTCTGTGCCCTGGGGATATCAACAAAAGATTTGCTTTAATGAAAGGAACCAAGTATGGGTCCAAAGCTTTCAAATAGGAGGCCTATATATCCTGCAGTTTACATAAGAAGTGTCCGCCTTCTCTCTCAACTGCATCAAGATAGGGAAGATGTGATCACAAAGGCTGAAAGCAATTACAGTAAATGTTGGGAAGAGAAGGACATCGAGTTTTGAATGTCCCAAAGCTGAGCTAAAAGAATTATGTTTAAAGTAAAGAAAGTGTTATCTACAGCAAGATTTTTCACTCAATGAATGCCAGTCAGTGAACCTTACATTAATGTAGAAAATCAGCTGTTTTTGCTATAATGCTTTCAACTGCACATGGCTAAAATCAAACTCAAAATAGTAAAAAGAAATGTATTTCAAAGAATAACACGTCCTAGAAACTCACAGACACATCTAGATTTGGATATAGTTGAATGTAGGAGTTCCAGAATATCATCAGGGCTCCCCCTCTCTCCCACCACTCAGCCCTACTCACGTCTCCTTGACTATACGCTACAGAAAGTTGCTCCTTGTGTTGGATGGCCACTGGGAGCCCCAGAATCACATCTCCCCAGCTTAAAAATTCCAGAGAGAGGAGATAATATTCTCGTTCATCTCTGAGAGAAACATCTTGGGGAAGATTCTAATTGGCCTGGATGAGGTCAAATGATGACAAAGGAACCAATCACCTGCTTTGCTTGACCTGGGCCACGTACTTCATCCCTGGGACCAGGAAGATAGGCGGGATGTCATTATTTCTCAGTTTGGGGAGAGAAAGGTCTGATATTTTTCCAAGATGAATGAGAATACTACATGGAGATACAAAAGCTGTAGCTTGCTGCTACTGTAAATTCCACAGTTCTCACTCCCTGCCTTGTGTCTTATGAACATGCAGTAAGCTGACCTGAGAGATCATTTTCCCTACCAGCAGCCTTGATATATATTATTGAGAAGTTAATTGTAAAATAATATAGAAGCAGTCTGAATATAGAAATTAACTTGACTAGTAATGACCAAGACAGCTGTATGAAAATATATTTTAAAAGTTCCTACAAACTCACCAAAAGTGGGAGCTGGAAATGCAAAGACAGTTTTGACAAGAGAAAGTTTTTTTCCAAGCTAAACAAAAAAGATTACAGACTTTTAGAAACCACATTTTTAAAGAAAAAAAAAATCAGATAAGGAAAATGAGGCCTAGAAAAAGTAAGAGATTTATTTAGGGTAACTTAGCCAGTTAACGGCAGGATTGAGACTAAAACACACCGTATAATCCAAGTATGGTCTTTTAAACCTATGATATAACCTGTATATATGTAAGAAATACAGCACTTGTCATTTGTTAATCTCCAAATGTTCATGAAGTTGAAGCAAATGTATTTACTGTTTCAAGTATTCTTAAAGAGAAGAATGCCCAAAGACATCTTAATTGCATGGGTGTGTATACACGAAATACACGTGGAGATGTCTTCAAATATAATATGTGCATGTCTTCATTCCTTCCCTCTGCTCTTTTAAAAAATGCCCCTTTAAAAGTTTCCCACTCACCATCTGTTAGGTAAATTTCCTAAAACACAGTAAATGTGGAGGCAGAGATTGTTATAGAGACTATTTCAAACGGCAGTGACACCTATACTTAGGAAATTATAAAAAAGCGTAGGTTAAAGTTGTTTTTTTAATAAATTTCACCACTGTAGTAATACCACACCACCCTATGTGCTCAGCGCGATAGGATTACATAAGATGGAGAGAGAGAAAATGAAAAAAAAAATCTAGGTATTTATGTATAAAATATTATCCCAAAAGTTTGATATTACATTCAAATTTCAATTAACAGAAGGAAAACATTGACACATTTACTAAAGCATTTCATTTATGGTATAAGGTCCACAGACTTAGATTTGCGTTATGCTCCAACAAGGGTAGAGTTGACCACTTTTTCCAGCTACTTGCTTTGGGAGAAAAAAAAATCCACCTGCCTGAATCAGATGCCATTCAATTCCAAGTCTACAGCATAGGCCATGTCACTACACATGAAATATTATTCATTCAGAGTTAGGATGTAGCAAGAGTAATTTATACTCTGGGAGTGTTTGCTCTCAAGTCAATAACAGAGAAGCCTTGAATAAAAGTGTTCCCATTACTTTCTGCTATAATATATCTTACTTATTGCCCATAAAACAGTGGTCAGAGGAGATTTATCTATTGGTCACCATATTATATAACCTCTCCACTTTAAGCCATCCCAACTCTGTGATGATTTTTTAAAAATATGTTACTTATAGTCAATATTAATTTATCTTTAATCTTTCTTAGCATTAGAAAAGTATTATTTTGCACAAGCTTAGGAACAAATCTCCAGAAATTCCTCCCTGATGTTTCTTTGAGGCTGAAAATGCATTGCAGGGCAGTTGCAGTGATTTAATTCTAGTTGGCAGAGCCCTGGCCACACACTAATTTCATTAGCCTCAAATTCCTGGATTGATTTGAAGACCCACTGGATGTGATTCCCGTCCTCAGACATGTCATTTACTAACCCACTCAGTGTGTAAAGAGAGGAGAGAAAGAGGACTTGCTAAGCTCATATCTTCAATCTGGTACCCCAGCAGTCAAATGAAAATTCGAAGTCAGAGACACCATTTACATTTGAGTAGTCCATTCTTGCCCAGGTCCAAATTTTCAGGAAGGAACTTTATTCCTGACTTTGCTGGGGGCAGCAGCATTTGTTACATCTATGACCATTTCATTTCTCGCTCCTTCTCTGCAGTGCTCAGCACCTCCCATTTAAGTCCCTAAGTATTCCCTCTCCTAGCCTACAGGCTTATCTCACTATAAATGTATATCTCAAGTGATCAGTTTGGCATGGTCCCTACAGCAATCTGCAGGGACCAGAGGAAAAAAGAAAACTCAAACCACCGGAAAGCTAGGAATTCAATCATTTGGAGGAGTTTCTTTTAAATAGGACAATCTTAATTGAACTGAACCTTGCGATCTCACAGGAGATTCACTATGTCCTTTTTCTCTCCCTCTAAGTGTGCTTTGAACAATGGGTATGTGTATCATTATTCTCTCTTACCCATTTTGCAGGCTTATAGAAACTAGAAAACTGGGGACTGGAATTACACGACAGGAGCTTCTAAGATCACACGCAAAAAGGGTTACTGGAAGAGATTGTTGGTATATGAAATACATATTCCAACATGGGCAGTGATTAACCAGGACACATACAAATCAACTGTTTTATCTAGCTTGCACGCATCCCAAGCTACAAGTTGGTGCATTCCTCAGACTACCAGCCTCTTCTCAATAAGTGCAGGTGAAAACCAGGGGCTCTTTCTCCCTCAGCTATTCAATCCAACATGAATAGCTGCAATTTACAAATTAGAGGCAAATGACAGTATTTTCTCCGAATGGTTTTACTCCCAAGCCATAATGCTAACGCTAACATTGGGTTCCTTCCTCCTCAGCTCAGGGAATGGAGAAAATAATGTAAGACCAGCCCTCCGCCTCCCCCGCCAACTTTTTAACCCCTAGCAAGTTGCCTCAGGTTCACACACCAGAGGAGGAATCAGCTCCCCCTGGAATCTTTTTCAGGAAACACAGTCCCTTAGCCTAGTCTGTAATCCCTTTCTTGACTTTAACATTTCACTCTTTTTTCAGACAGAGACAGGCTCATCTGCAGTACTGCCCAGGTGAGTGAACAAACAGGCAAAATAATTTTACAATGCTAAACACAAAATATTTTGTGCCTTTAATCCCAGGGGCTAACAGGGAAAACACTGTCACCTCCCCCAGCTCCCAGTGGTTCTCAGGTAATGTCTCTGACATCCTCTCCCACCTGCACTGCTACTGCAACTTGTCTAGCTTTAAGCTCAACGATGAAGGAAGCACTCTGGGTTTCAGCTACAAGCCAGGTTCTTCCCAAAAGCAAGGAACTCAGAGTGATGGCTAGCCCCAGAGCACTTTTGGGTTTGCAAGCCTCCAAGGATTTCCATGATGGCACTCTGGAAGTGTCAGAGGGGCTATGCAAGCTGCAGCCTTGGATGGGCACTCCTCTTTCCTGAATGCAAACTTCACACTCCTGGAGGTGATGTGGTGACAGCCTGGGTCTCACAGAGTCCCCTTCTGAAGCCCAACACCTTTAGGGTAAGCACTTGAGAGGGGCCAGTTCTCTAGATATGAGGAGCATAAAGGTGCCAGGATCGGCATGTACATCTGCCGAAGAGATTAGCTGGGTTTGGGTACCACTAGCCAGATAGAGAGCCGCTATGCATTGGGAAAGGGTCATTTTAATACTGAGATGAACCAAGAACTTGGGAGTGAAGACAGAGGAGGAAAGGAGGCAGAGGTTGAAAGGGAGAGAAAAAATAGAGAGAGAGAGAAAAAAAAAAAAAAAAAAAAACCAGCAAGGAGACAGAGACAGAAAGAGAGAGTGATGCACATATAGGGAAAGACAGACAGGAGGGAACCTACAATCAGAGACCCTGAAACTCAATTTCCAAACCCCAAAGCCACTAATTCCTACCCAATGCAGCTCAGGAGCCATGGGGCAGAGACTGCTGGAGCAGGAGGCGAGAGAACACTGCGGTAGAACCCACCGCTCAGCGGCCCCGGATCCGCCTTCCTCCCATTTTTTCTCTGTCTCCCTCCGGGCACCGGAGCAGGAGGACCACGGAGCCCTGCTCCACGCACCCCTCTGCCTCCCAACGGGCGCCTTCATGCCTCGCTCCGGGAATCGTCCTCCAAGCCGAGGATTTGGCTTGGGGTCTGCGTCAGGGAGATAGTGGGTGATGGGGGGGAGGAGGGAGGAGGCAGGGAGAGCGATTTTGTTTCGCAGTTAGCATGAGCTCATCCCTGGGCTGAGGTCTGAAGTGGCAGGAGTGGAAAGCTGATCGCCCAGCTCCGGCCAGTGGCAGGATCGCAAATGTAATTTAGACGGTGCAAAATATTGCCTGGAGCAAACCAACTGGGGGTCACGTCTGCAGGCAGCATCTCTCCACCTGAGGAAGGTCCCAGTACCTCGCGCCCTGGGCTCTTGCGGAGGCTGGCTACAGGTCGGGAAATCGACCCGAGGGAGATGGGGACTTAACATCCATATCTAGGTTAAGACCGAGCCCTCGATTTAAGAAGTGCCTCCTTAAGGTTGTCTACAAATTTTCCAAGGGAGTGCAGGTTGGCAGGCTGGCTTGGGGGTGGGAAGCTGGGGAGTTGGGAAATGCCCGGTTTCGAGGCATCGTCTCATCTTTCCTATTCCATTCGCCTAACCAGCTCTCCTAGGAGCCCGGCACTTTTACGAGCCTGTTTTCGGACCATATTTCACCCTAATGCAAACCCATTTAAATCATCGCCTTGTTTTTCGCAGATTGCTTCTTGTAAATGGGGCCATAAATCCAGGATGTCAAGCCCCATGGAGTGGAGCGTGGACAGGGGAGAGATGGAAGGGAATAAACCAAGCAGGGAAGGTATCTCCTCGGGCGGGGTGGGAGGGATTCGGCAGGATCTCCAGGGTGGAAATGAGCGAAGGCTGACCTGACCGGAACCACCGGAGTCCAAGCCAGCTTTTAGGGTTAAGGGCTCAGGTAGCTACGGTGTGCTCCGCCCCGGAGGGAGCGCCCCCCTACCTGGAAGAGCCTCAGGATGTTGGCTACCATGATGGAGACCGAACTCCCCGAAGCCCCAATCACTCCAACTACTTTCTCCGGCTTGACGAAAACCGGGGGTTCGCCGTTGGTGCAGCGCACGTCGGAGGTGTCCTTCTGGATGAGCGCCTGGACGAAAGTGAGCGACTGTTCGAGCGCGTAAGTGTCCCTGGAACAAGTGTCCAGGATCCGCGCGCCCAGCGTCACGTTGGGCAGTAGGTTGGGATCACTGTTGATCTGGTCCAGGGCGTAAAGCATCGCTTCCAGCCTGTGGATCCCGTTCTCCCTCTTGATGTCACCGCAGGGCATTCCGCTGGGACCCTTGGCGTGCACTGGGAACAGCCCCCCGAGGGTGACGTCCCCCTCGATCCGGATTGAGTGCGGGGCGTACATCTCCTGGCCGCGCGCCGCCGCCGCCAGCGCGCACAGGAGCACCTCCAGCACGCAGCAGGGGAACTTCATCAAAGTCAGGACGCGGAGCAGCTTCCTCAGCTGGACCATGCTGCTCCGGCTGCTGCGGTGGCGGCGGCAGCGCTGGAAGGGACGGTGGTGGGCTCGCCGAGGTCCGGGCCCCTCAGGGCGAGCTCCTCCGGGAAAGCCCAGGGGCTCCTGCAGGCACGGAGGGTGGGGGAATCCGGGGAGGGGCGACCAGAGTGGGTGAGGGGTCCCGCGGTGCCTGCCAGCCTGGGGCGCCTCGCGCTCTCGGGTTAGCCGGCCGGCGCGCCGCGCTCGCGCTCACCGGCTTGCCGCTCGCTCTCTCCAACAGCCCAGCACTGGGGAGAGGGCAGGGATTGCTATCGCTTTAAATGGTCGTTCGGCTCCCTCTCCTCCTCCTCCCACTCCCTCCCTCCCTCGCTGGCTCTCCTTCTCTCCCTACCCTTCCCAGCGCCAGCCCTCCCCACTGGTTTGCATCATCACGCAGGGAGGGGCTGCGTGCTGAGGTAAGGGGGGGAAATGGGTGGGCGGCTGGGGAATCGGGGGAGGTTTCCTCAGAATGGGAGTTTCGTGGTCCCCAGGGAATCTAGGGATTGCGGGGAGCAAGCAAGAGCCTAGCCCTCGCCCCCAACTCACTGTGGAAGCCTCCCTACCCACACCCACGTTCTGGGCACGGGTGTCATCAGCCGCGGGATGGGGCGAGGACGTCGTGCTGACTGCTCCCAAACCCTAGGTCCGGAGCCTAGGCTCTTAGACCTGGGAGAACACGAGGGAGAGGCAGAGAAACCAGTGAGGGAGGGGCGCGGGAAGACCCTAGCTAGACTCTACTCCTGAGCCGCCTGTGCTAGTTCTTGCTAAGAAAGCCACACATGCACACAGGAGCCTGATTCATGACTTAAAGACGCTTTACCCAAAGGGGTCTCCAGGGCCAGGCGCTGAGCTTGGCTGAAGGGAAACAGAAGTCAAGAGGAGACGCTAGGCATAGGAGCGCATCCTTGGTCTTCAGTAGTCACTAGAGTAAGAGCTCCGTGAACTGACGCGTTTCCCCAGCACGTCTGTGTCAAAAACCTCGGACGCATCCCTTCTCTTTACTTCGCTGCGGAGATGTAACAACTGAGAACTCCGCAGACAGCACTTTCTTCTCTAGCACTGACAGGTGTAAGTCTCCCTCCTACCTATTTCCAGAGATGCATCTGGTGCACCTGGTGATAGTTTTTGCCAGTAAGAAACAGCAGGAAAGAGGTGATGGCAGGAAGAAAAAAGAGGGGGCAGGCAGAAGTGTCCCCATTGATTGGGAATGCCTTTCTCTTTCTCTGGCTGGGGTTAGGGGGCAAAGTCAGGATGCCAGAACAGGTTGCAGTGCAATTGAGAACCTCTTTATGAACGGTGTCTCCTCCTGCAGGTCCAGACCACGTTTGGCCCATTAAAGCAACAAGTGGCTCTACTTCCAATTCAAGGAAAGCGAATGTCTGTCCTTGGGGATGGGAGTGAACTTAAGGAGGTTAAACCAACTCTTCCTGAGGCTTTCTGTTGGAGTGCAGCAAAATCATATTATACAGATTTGAGGGTGGAGAGAAAACCAGAAACAAGACTATACTTTTTGTTTTTGTTGATGATGTAATGAAGAAACCTATCATTGTAGGGGGAAAAAAAAAGTCAAAAGGCACCTAGTTGGTTGTCTCTGCCACCAAATACTTGTGTGCTCTCAGCACTTCTGTTCCTCTGTCTGGGTTTTAGTTTCCCCATCTGGAAAATGATGAGATTGAATTGGATGCCCTCCAAGTTATCTTTTAACTCTCAAATCATCTGTTAAAATAGGTCATGTCCCTTTGGCCATGGTGCTCTTTTTAGGCCAATATTTTCTATTGTATTATGTGCACACCAGTTTTTGTATATCCAAAGAACACTACAAAGGTTTCCTGATATAGAGGGTTTTTGTTGTTGTTGTTGTTATTTCCTGTCAGGGACATCCCATCAATTTTTTTTTTTTTTTTGGATATGCCCCTCTTGCTTGTTTCAATGTTTATGGTTTCAGGAGAACTGATCCCACTGCCTGCGATCAAGTCTTGGCTAATCAGAACATCAGATCCTTCTGGCTGTAGTGCTGTTCCAGGATGGGCAGAAAGTCCAACCAGAGCCATTCAGGGATAATCCCTGGACTTTTGCTGGGGCAGCCAGGATGGAGACATAGGGTTACCACTATCACACAGGCAATCTCTGTATAAGTCAGATAAAAAGGGGCCCCTTCCACAAAATACTTTGTTTCTCTTTTGGAAAATTGTCGTGCTATTCTGAGTTTGTCAGAAGAAGATATTTTCTGTCACCTTCCAGAAAACAGTGCTGTAATTAATATACAAATCTACTCTGTGCACAATGTGCCTGTGAATCACCTTCAGACTCAATGCCTTGCTACACAAATGCACAAGTTGAATTACCGAATGCCACGATGGCCCCTGTTCCTTCCTGCAAGTTGTGGAGCTATGAGAATATAAGCCTAAAGCTGTGCCAGGGACTTCCACAAGAACAGGGAGATATTTGAACCCCAAAGTAAGAGAGACAAATACATAGAGATAGAGATATAGATAAATAAAGAACGAGAGAGAGATTGAGGCTTAATTAAAACATTTGCATTCCTGGATCCAAGCATGCTTGAAGAATTGCCTCTGGACTTTTTAAATTATATAGCACTTTCTTTCTGTTTGAAGACAAAAGAATCCTCTTCTAATTCACCTGTTCTAGTACACAAGACCGAAAAGGTGAAATAGCTGAACAGATACTCTGTTAGAGCAGCATCAACTCATTTGGAAGAAGATATAAATAAAGTAATAGAGAGGCATACTTAGGAACACACATACTACGATCCTAGTGTTTAAGCATTAGCACCTCAGGTTGTCTTTGACAGAGACTACTATATCCTTATTTCATTTTTAAGTTCAGGCTATTTATTACAAACTTGTTGACAAAAATATTTGGAGAGTTGGAGTAACAAGTAATGTCACTTGATTTTTCACCTGCACATGTCTCGGTTCGTGCCCTGTGCTTCCATTTTCATTTCCCATCCAATGATTGCTCAATAAATATTTCTTGGCTGACTGTTGAATGCTGCCTTATTCTGCATTTTCTCTTTGCTCTGCTCCTTCTCCCCAAACATCTGGCAGTAATCATTATCTTTCCTTTATTGCCGTCATCTGTGTGCATGTCATATTTCCCTTGCCAAGTTGTAAGATCCTTGAGGGTAAGGGCTGGATATTATTTATCTTTTTATCCAGGACCATGTTTCAAATGATGTTTTGTGCCTAAGAAGCACTCAGGTGTTGAATGATTCAGAACTGGTTTTGCCATTCTCCACTGCCTTTATTTGACAGTGACCAAAACTTAAAGTGGGCAGGGCAGGAATGCTGACAGATAAATCATTTTCCTCTCAGTCGCTATAGACAGTTTCTAGAACTTAAAAGATAATTAGTAAATTGTGAAGTAATTTTGTTTTTTAAAAAATGTACAGGACTAAACTATTCTAACTTTAAAGAACTTAACTCTCAGGTAAAGCTTTGATTGGTCCTTCCTGAGTCAAATGCTCATTTAGAAATTAATAATTGTGGCCATGCCCATAGGCTGGTTAGAGGAGCTCAGAAGCATAGACCTATTTTTCTAGCCAGGCACCAGCACCACTTACTACATGGAAAGAGAAGTCCGCTACCAGAGAAACTGGAAAGTGATGCTGAGCTTGCAAAATCACTACATATCTAGTACATATGATTTATAATTCACCTTTATACCTTTAACCGTGGCAAAGGATCTGGCACTTGATAATGAACACAGTATTTGTTTTGTTTGGTTTTCTGAGATTATACAGACAGAAAATCTCTGTGTAAGACAGGTTTATGTAAAATTGGGCCAGTGTTCTAATGTCTGATTTAATTGGAGGAGAACCTAGTTTTAGGTACAAAGATTGTAAGCTGTAAAATGTATTCACAGGCTTGGTTCTATTTAGTAATCAATCTGTCCTCACTGAGGTGTTAATGAAAAGTAACTAACTAAACTTAAGGTCTCAGTCTTACTTTATATTTGTTTGTTTTCTTGAATATCTTAATTTTACTTATTTTATTTGTTGTTCTGCTGCCAGAAGATGTTCTACTCTTCAACATCTTCTGCAGGAAATAATATTTGCACTTCCAGTTCCCACTATATTTATTTAAATCCAATTTGTAATCTACAAGTGTGTCTTCCTTAACCACTGCTACTTCTGCTATGGCCACGAATGCACTTTGGCTATTCTTCTATCCTTTATATAGTTCTTCATCTGTAACTTTTCAAAACACAATTTCACATTTTATTGTACTTTTGAATGGGTGTTCACTTTATCTTGGAGAGAGAGAGAGAGAGAATATTCCATTTTCGTCTGTTACACTTTTTTGCTGTATCTATTTGTAATAGACACCTTTTGTCACTTAACTAGCATCCGTTCATCCATTTTCTGATCCCATTTTGTTAAGAAACCTTGGTATTGTACAGAAAAATTCACTCCAGAGAGTTTTCAATGGGTGGATTGAAATTGATCCCTACTGGTAATCCTATCTTCCTTTCTAGTAGTTCATTTAGGAATTCAAGGCAGTGACACCTAGGGAAAGGTTTGATGGGGGTTTCTGAAAGCATTTCTTGTGTCTGGCATGATTGTGTGTAGATATGAGACCCAGGATTATTGTAATTCTTTCACTAGCTGCCTGAAGATGAGTTCAATACACAGAGTCCCGGCACCACTAGATCAAATTATCCCCAATGCTTCCTCTTTTGATTTCCAGTTATATAAGCCAAGAAATCCGCTCATTGCATAGGAAAGTATTAGTTGCGTTTTCTGTTACTTGCAGCCAAATGCATGCTAAGTGTTACTAAAAGTATTTATATTATTATTAATAGTATATGAATACATTTATATTAATGTACATTTTATATGAATAATGAATATTACCAAGAGCTTATATTTTTCACGTTTACTAGGTACCAGGCACAATATATATCAATTCTCAAGATAATCTCATTTGATATATATCATCATTATTATTGTTATTTCATAGATCTGAAAATCGAGGCCCAGGAAAGTAAAAAGTATAGTTTAATCAATATGCTGCCATTTGTTACTGCCTCTTTAGTTTCTCTTCCTTACCATCTTGTTGCCTTGAAGCTTACATATCTTAAGTCCAGACTCCAGATGCTCTATGAGTGCTCTGTCTCATCAATTGCACTCAATTCAGAAAGACCTTACTTGTTACATCCCTCAGATCTCATTGGCCTTTGGATGTAGTATCTGGGAAGCCACAAGGAGAGTCTCACCTAAGGGCCAAAGGAAACTTCATTCCCCAGTTTTCTTTCTTCTCAGGTCTCAATGTTTCCACTCATTTATTTTCTCTCAGTACATAGGGAGGACTGTTTTGTCCTGCCATTTGGGTAGGTATATGAAACAACAGCTTTGGGGCAAGTCATTCATACAGTAAGTGATTCTCCAGGTACAAATCTCTCTCCATCATATTTTGTACTACAATTTAAAAAAACCAATTGTTCCTTCCAGAGCTGTGACTCAGAGAACAAAATGGCTTTGACTTAATAGGCAAAAACTGTTCTCTGCTTTAAAATTGCTGGACAAGGCCTGTCTAGAAGGTCTTGTACCTCACCCTACCCCTATAATTCTTTCAATCTTCCTACAGTGCCTCTTAGGTGTGTAGAGCATGAATATCCCTTCCCTCCTTTTGGTAACATCATCAGCCATTCCTTTGGGAAAGCACCCTTCTCCTTTTTTAGGAGTTGAGATGGATCCTAATGCTCCATCTACCCAAATTCAGATATGGGCACACATCTAGGGTTGGCTGAACTGAGCTCTTTCTTCCCCTGGTGGAGCTGATGAGTCCAAAGATAGGTAAAGAACTTGAAATGTTATGTACGAATACTGGAAGTCAGATGTTCTTCTCCTAGCTAAATGTATATGAAGACAGAGACCTGGTGCTTCTAGCAAGTGTTGTTTCCACAACATGAAGAAAGTTTGTCTGAGAATAAAAACAACCTACACGGCGGGGCACAGTGGCTCACGCCTGTAATCCAAGCACTTTGGGAGACTGAGTCGGGTGGATCACTTAAGGTCAAGAGTTTGAGACCAGCCTGGCCAATATGGTGAAACCTCATCTCTACTAAAAATGCAATAATTAGCTGGGTGTCATGGCGCATGCCTGTAATCCCAGCTACTTGGGAGACTGAGGCAGGAGAATCGTTTGAACCAGGGAGGCAGAGGTTGCAATGAGCCAAGATTGTGCCACTGCACTCCAGCGTGGGCAATGGAGTGAGACTCCATCTCAAAAAAAATAAAAATAAAAATAAATCAACCCACACAAGGAAGCAAATCCACGATATGAAAAGAAAAGCTCTGACAAAGTCTCCCAAGACAGTGGATCCAGTAATGTCTCTAACTGTACTTGCCTTCAAACATTTCCTTTTGTCACCCAATATATTTTATGCTTTGCTTAAGCTAGTTTGACTCCAGTCTCTCAAAATTGAGGGTACTAATTTCGATGGTTACTGTTTCAAGATAAGCAGCTATTAATTCGTAGCTACTGATTCTTATACTCCTCTGAGAATGAACTATGGAAAGTTTAGAACTCTATGACATAAAAGCATAGTAGCCCTGGAGTCAGTTCTTGATTTGACTCCAGACCTTGTGGATATACTATCAAACTCCACACTATACTGGTTTTAAATGACCAGTTGAGTGGGAAGTAAAATTAAAACTTAAAAAGGATTGAGTATAACTGATGGACCTTTAAATTGTCTTAAAAATACAATTTATGTTCATCTCATGATAAGAAATGTAGCAATACTACAAAACAATACGAAATTAGCCAGATGTAGTGGCATGTATCTTTAGTCCCAGCTACTCAAGATGCTGAAGTAGGAGGAGGGCTTGAGCCCTGGAGGCAGAGGTTGCAGTGAGCCATGATTGTGCCACTGCACTCTCACCTGGGAGAAAGAGCCAGACCCTGCCAAAATAAAAGAAGAGGAGAGGAGAGGAGGGGAGGGGAGGAGAGGGGCAGCAATAGTGTAGATTTTTATATGTGTGTGTTAGATATATAGGATATGATATTTTGCCTATTTAAAGCTGGTAGTAATTGTAAAGTAGTACAGTTTGCTTTATTGTAAGAATCAAACCACACAGCCCTTGCATTCTAAAGACCTGCTTATCTATGGGAAATGGAGGCATTTGAATATGCTGGTTGAACCTCATGTATTTCTTGAATCAACTCTGACTAATGTGTGAGGCTTATTCTGTTTATTGAAGACCTACTCTGTATTAGGTACTGAAATGGGCAGTTTATATGCAATGCATCATTTAATCTCTGCAATGAATCTATGAAAGTGTTTGCTATTATTGATATTATCCTAATTTAAACAGAAATACTGATAGTAAATAACACTTTTCTGGTACTTTCATTGATCCAGGTACTGTTCCAATGATGTACACATGCTGATATATTTAATCCTCATAGTAAATTAGGGATTTATTTAATTCCTCAAATACATAAGGTAAGTACTTTTATAATTACCTCTATTTTTCAGATAAAGAAATTGAGCTGCAAAGTTACTAAAAATCTTGCCAATCTCATAAATATAGTAAGTGCCAGAGCTCAGATTTGAACCCAGAAAATCTATCTCCAAGGTCTGTGTTTCAGTCACTATGCTTCCTAGCTTGTGGGTACGGAAGCATAGCACACTTGCGTCTGTGTTCCCCAGACGTGCTTTTAACTACTGTACTCTATTGCTTGTCTGTTTATTAGTAGATACTGATTTATATCAGCAGGGGGGGTTCCTGAATTTTTACTCTTTGGGAAGACACCTTCACAGCATGTCTAGTGAACCACTGGCACCCACTTGTTCAATTGCTGTTTTTGTTTTTTTTTTTTTTCCTCTTCCCACCATCATATGCATGGTCCATATAAGAGGCAGAGAATGTCTGTTCTCTGTCTTCTAGGCCTGCATATGGCTATGAATACCTCTACTGTATCTTAAGGTCCTGGACAAGCTTCTTTGCTTTGTTAGGACCCTCTCTCTGTGTGACATCCTGCTGTAGCTTATTGAGATGCTACTGTCAACCACCCCTAAAACCCTGAAACTGCCAAGTTCAAAGCCTACCTGAAACAAGCTCAAGTTCAGTGCCTTACTTGAAGGGAGTTGATGGTATGTTTTCCTTTCTGGCTATTACTTGATTCAATAAATATTAACTGAGTACAATAACATTGTTTTCACAATACCAAAACTTGGCCATCCAAGTAAGTTTTGTGTCTTTCAGGGTAGTCAATTTGGATATTATAGATCTATTTCTAAAATGTTCAAAATATTGGGCGATTCCCTCTGGGAAATGTCTTAATATGTTTTAATATGTCTTATGAGACCATCTACTATATTGTTTAATATTCACCTCATTTAAGAGTCAAACAATATCTCTGTAGTTATTCATATATGTTCCTTACAAGTATTGATTCTTTGTGATTTTGGCCCATTTCTCATTATCCTTTCTACATAGAAATTGTGTAAGACAAGTTGATGCTAGTATCTTAGCCATACCAGTTCTTTATTTTACAACTTTGATTGTTCAGTCCCTCAGATACCCCACACACACAAAAAAAAAAAAAAAAAAAAAAAAGGGTACTTATAAACCACAAAAATTGGGATCTAGCCTCATTTCTGTGGGAGATGGTAGAAGGTAAGCTCTTGTGCACATTCATTCAGCCAATCAATCTCGATTGAGAACTTCTGCTTCCTCATGATGAACTAATTGGTCCCAGGCTTTCCCTCTCACTTACTCCCAATCATTAGAAAATCAGACAGAACATATGAAAGAACTTGTTTAAGCCAGTGGGTAATTAGCAGCTCCAGACCATGATTCCCAAAGAAGGGGAACAAATTAGGAGAGCTCTATGAATGTCATGACTTTCTGCTTCATGCCACTATTCAGACCCAAGCTGACCATGACAGATTGATACATTTGAGGAGATAGAGATCAGAGTTCAGAGAGGTTAAGGAGGCTATCACCTGCATCTTGATGAAGGCTACACACACAAGATGAAGGCTACACACAAAAAGAGGACCAGAAACCTGTATGAGGTTCCCTTGAAGTTTATCTGAACACTAAACTGTGAAAACATAGGATGAGGATCTGGGACACCAGGAAAACAACAACTTTTTGGGAACTGCATCAGAGCTCATGCATTGGCAGGAGACATTTGTGCTCTGACCCTTGTTGACCAGGAGACATTTGCAGAGCCCTTGTTGAACTCTCAGAGCATTTAGTAGAGACTCTAGAAAGATTACACTTTAATAGCAGGGCTAAACACCCGCCCTAAAACATCTTAGAAACAAGTCTGGAAAGCTTCACGCTGATCTGCAAGTAACTTAAGCCTGCTAAAACAAAATATAACAATTTTTAAAGGTAGACAGTGTAATACTGACACAACCCTGTTACATTTACATTGGGCAGAAGAATCCAGTGAAAATTATAAGGCATGTAAAATGCAGGAGAAGAATAAAAACAAATTTTGGAATTATATATTTTTGAATCAGCAGACAAATACAATAAAACAGCAAGGCAGACAGAATACTAAAATAACCCCAATGGTTCTATTATATTACATGATGATAGGGCTTGTACAGACATAATTAAGGTTATTAATCAGTTGATTTAGATAGAGAGATTATCCAGATGAGCCTAACCTAATCACATGAATCCTTTAAATGTAGAGGCTTTTCTTTGGTTGGTTGCAAAAGAGGAAGTCAGAGAAATTCGAAGCGTGAGAGAGATTTCACTCTGTAGTTCAGCCTACAGAATGGTAAGATAAATGACTATTGTTTTAAGCCACTAAAACTAATATAAACAGCTAATGTAAATATTCTCAAGAATTTTAGGAAAACGAGCATAATGAGGAGAAAAGTGGAAAACATAAAAAAGAACCAATTGCAATGTCTAGAGCTGAAAAATACAATATAGGAAATAAAATATCTGAAATTCATTGCCTATATGTAACAACAGTTGCACATTGCAAAAGAAAACATCAAAGAACTTGAAGATACGTGGAACACTGATCAAAATCGACTTCATAGTATTCCATAAAATAAGTCTGAATACATTAAAATATATTGAACTCATTTTGACAACGAGGACATTAAATTAAAAATAACAAAATGTCTGAAAATCACCTTGCATTTATACATCAAACAGTACACTTTCAAATTACCTACAGTCTAAACAAAAACTTTATTAAAAAATACTAGAAAATATTTTAAATGACTGACAACAAAAGCAACCTGTTGAAATTTATAGTGTGTAGCCTAATACAGGTCTTTGGAAGATATTGAAAGCTTAAATCCTTATATTAGAAAAACAAATTTAAATTTGATTATCTAACCTGTGCATTAAGAACTAGAAAAATATAATGAATTTAACCCAAAGTAGAAAAAATAAATAATAAAAAGCATAACTCAATCAGAGAAAACATGTAAAAATAGAGAAAAAAATCAATAATACCAAAGCTGTTATTTGAAAAGACTAGTAAAAGTGACAATGTATAGCTGGACATATTAAGAAAAGAGAGAAGAGAGAAATGACTGATATAAAATGAGTGAACATCACTCTAGACCCTATACTCATTAAAAACATAAGAAGGCAGGTGTGGTGGCTCATGCCTGTAATCTCAGCGCTTTGCTGGGGCCGAGGAGAGCAGATCAAATGAAGCCAGGAGTTCGACACCAGCCTGGGCAACATGGAAAAACCCCATCTCTACTAAAAATACGAAAATTAGCCAGGCATAGTGGTGCATGCCTGCAGTCCCAACTATTTGGTGGGCTGAGGCGGGAGGTTCACTTGAACCTGGGAGGTGGAGGTTGCAGTGAGCTGAGATTACAACACCACACACCAGCCTGGGTGACAGCGAGACTCTGTCTCTAAATAAATAAGAAAATGTTATAAGCAATTTTATGTTCAAAAAATGGATAACTAAATGAAATGAGCAAATTTATTAAAAGGCATAATTTATTAAAACTGCCACCAAAAAAACCAAATCTGAAAATGTTTACGTCTCTTAATTACAAACCCACTGTTTGTAATCATAAAGTACATTAAAGCGGCAAACCTTTTCCCACTGTTGCCTGAGGCTGATGGTGGGAATTAGAATTAACTGTAAATGAGCATGAGAGATCTTATGAGGGAAAGGAAAATGTTCTAAAACGAACTATGGTGATGGTTTCACAACTTGGTAACATTAGTAAAAATTAAATTGTACTGTTTAAATGGATGGGCTTATGATAAGTGAAAGAGATCTAAAAAATCTGTTTAAAATAAGTAAAATTATAAATATATATATATTGGTTCCACAAAGAAAATTTCAGGTCTGGATAAATTTCATCAAACATTTAAGGAAAAAATATCAATCCTGGACTTGAATGCCTGACCTCAAGCAATCCTCCCACCTGGGCCTCCCACAGTGCTGGCATTACAGGTGTAAGTTATTGCACCTGGCCCATCCTCAAGACTCTTAGAAAAAAATAGAAGAGCGGAGAGCAGGAACAGAGAACATTTCACAAAACATATATTTGTTCATTATTGTGTACAGTTAAGTTCTATAACACACAGGCACACATGCAGAGAAAAAGAATGTATATGTTTACTTTGCAGATAATAATAGGCACACAAAGAGATGTTCAACATCATTAGTTATCAGGGATATGCACATTAAAACCATGAAGAGATATCGCTACCAGTTAGAACAGCCAAAATCTAGAAAAAAAAGACTCAGCATTCCAAGAGTTGGCCAGAACTTGGAAGCAATGGTAGTTTTATATACTACTAGTCAGAATGTAAAAGGGTATTACCGCTTCAGAAAACCTTTTATCAGTTTCTTATAAGGTTAAACATACACTTGCTATACAACTCAACATTTTTGCTTTTACTCAAGGACATAAAAATGTGTGTCCACACAGGTTTCTATTTGAATGCTTATAGTAATGTTATTCAAAATAGCCACAAAATGGAAACAACGAAATGGCCATCAACAGTATAAATATGTTGTGTTATATCCTGACAATGGCATATTACTCAGCTACAAGAAAGGAACAAACTATTGATTCACACAATATAGGTAAATCTCAAAAATGTTATAGCAAGTAAAAGAACACAGACAAAAAGGAGTATATGCCATATGACACCTTTTATATGAAATATTATAAAAGTCAAAGTTAATGTTAAATAATAGCTGATCAGCCCAGGTCTGGGGTTAAGAAGTGGAATGAGTAAATAAGGATATAAGATACCTCTATAGGAATTATTCTGTACCTTGTTTGTGGTAGTTGTTAATGATATATAGTTTTATGTTTACTTTATATATTTATAAACTCATCAACCTATATTCTTAACAAGTGCATTTTTGTTTATCTAAATAATACCTCAATAAAATTTATACGAAAGGTTAAAAAATCTTGTAGTCTTATACATTTCTCTCATCTATAAACTAAAGGGACTTTTCTGAGTTTTAACATCTCTTTCTGCTCTAATTACATGCAATGCTTCTATAACTATTGATAAAATATAAACTTGTATAATGTCTCCTCATGAACTTTTATACTTGTATTCGTGTTGCTTCTTGTAAAACACATTATTTTCCCATAAATCTAACAGTGATTAATGTTATAACTACAACTTGCAACAAGGCATTGATAAAAACTGCTTAGAAATCTCTTTCCAACATTGATAAAGTCTTACTTAGGAAGTTAGGATCATGTATGTCTTGCTCCTACTTGAGTGGCTGAAGTAAAGAGCACACCTCAGAAATCTTTGAATATAAAATATCATTCGATTCTCTTTCCTTACTCTTTAAAAGGTAACATTCCATAATTCTATCCCAAATCGCTTGCTTTATGCCATGTTTGCCAAAGTCATGCCAGCTTCTTCACATCTTGCCACACACTCAGAAGTTATGAGGTAAGCTATTGGTCCCTGTAACATCTTTGGTTAATTTTTTTTTTTTTTTTTTTTTTTTGAGTAGAGTTAAACTTTTGTTTATCATCAATTGATTTTTCTTTTCTTTTTTTATTTCTTTTAATTTTTTGTAGAGATGGTGTCTGTCTATGTTGCCCATGCTGGACTCGAATGCCTGACCTCAAGCAACCCTCTCACCTAAGCCTCCCACAGTGCTGGGATTAGAGGCATAAGTCACTGCACCTGGCCCATCCTCAAGTTTTTACACATGGGACAAAGTTTGAAGTCCCTGAGATGGTTAATTTCCTAGTTTCCTAGTTAATCCAAGCAGGAAAAATAGATGGAGAAACAATAAATCTGTTGAAAGTAACCCAACAGAATCAGGTAGTTAACCAGAATACTTATTTCCAGAGCAACTCAAAATGTGTGATATGCCTGACAGAGTTTGGGCACTTATGACTCAATTATAACTAAAAGGGTTCTTTAGATACTTCATGAAATCAAAAGATTGAATTAAGGGGAGTTAAAACAACTTTAGAGGGTTGATAGACATGTTCTACGTTTTGACTGGGATAGTGGCTACGTGGGTAAATCCATCTGTCGAAAGTAATGTCTTCATACACTTAAAATGTATGCATTTTCTTCATATAAACTACACTTTGAATAGGTTAGTAACCATTTTAAAACAGTAACAGTGGAGAAACATGTCAAATACTACTTACCTCAATCAGGTGACTAAAGTTAACATCAACAGTGGTAAACCAGGTCAATAGTACATATCCTTGATATAATGTGATAAAATTGGCACATTACTTCTGTGGTCTTCCCCCTACAAGACCATAATGCTATTTTAATTATGAGAAAAAACATCAGTGAAATACAAATTGAGGGACGCTCTATAAAATACCTGATCAGTACTTCTCAAAAGAGCCCATGTCAGCTGGGTGCAGTGGCTTACGCCTATAACCTCAGCACTTTGGGAGGTCGAGGCAGGTGGATCAAATGAGGCCAGGAGTTTGAGACCAGCCTGGGCAACATGGCATAACACTATCTCTACTAAAAATGCAAAAATTAGCTGGGGGCGTGCTGGTGCACGTCTGTAATTCCAGCTATTTGAGGGGCTGAGGCAGGAGGCTAGCTTGAACCTGGAAGGTGGAGGTAGCAGTGAGCCAAAATTCTACCACCGCACCACTTTACTCCAGCCTGGGTGACAGAGTGAGATTCTGTCTCAAAAAGAATAGTAAAAATAAAAAGAGCTCATGTCACCAGAAACAAGGAAAGCCTGATAATTTGTCACAGTCAAGAGGAGTCTGAGACATGACGACTAAATGGAATGTTATAGTTTGGGTAGGATTTTGATTTCCTTAGGGAAAAATCAAGAAAATTTGAATAAAATATAAAATTTAGTTAACAATAATGTATCAATATTAGTTCATTAATTATGATTCATTAATAAAAATGTTAATAATAGAAAAATCTAAATGTGGGATATATTGGAACTCAGTGCTATCTTTGCAACTTCTCCATAAATCTTAAGCTCTTCTCTTAAAGTAAAAAAAAAGAAAGTTTATTAAAATTGACTTGAATAAGACATATGTAAAACATATGGAAATTCATATATGTATATGGAGGAGGCAGTATTAGGGTGATCATATAATTTATTGTCCAAACCCAGACATGTTTTAAAGTGGATGCTGTTAATAACCATTTACGGATAGGAAGATAAAGTATAGGTCCCCCTAAGTGAAAAGCATATTAAATATTCAAGTTTTGGTTTTACACTTCCTGTGTTTCAGTCCAGTCTCTGCCACTTGCTTGTTTTTATAAATTACTTTACTGAACATTATTTCCAATTTGGGAAGGACAGTAATACTTTCCTTACAAAGTTTGGGAGGATTACATAAGATAATTAAAGTGTTTAGTTAACACAATTACTGGCACATAATAAATGCTCAATAAATCATAGATGACATTTATGCATATCTAGACCTTAGTACATTTTGTTAAAATGTACCTACATAGTTACACAGAATTCTACACTAATGTATCCTCTTGATTTTCATCCTAACCCAACAGTGGTCATACCAACACTTACTCTTTAATAGTTAGCATAGATGTCACCAACAACATACATGTTCCACCCAGTATTTGTTAGGAGATTGAAGGACATTTGCAATAATGCTAATTAAGACAAAAAATAATAATAGTAAATAATATTGGTTACATGGCCTTTTTTCCTTGGAGTAACTCTCCCCGTCTTACTTCTTCTGATCTTGCTGGATCTGACAGTCTGAGTTCCAGCACCTAGATGCAGATGTAGCACATGGATGTGACTGAAGCACATCCTCTTAGATAAAATTATTGGTTCAGAAATAGATCTAAGACTATAGTAGAGTCAGTCAGACTCATGTAGGGAAGAGAGATAATGCTTGTGATTGGATTCATGACTGGTAATGATGTTAACCCCAGGCTGACAATAGTCTTCTTTGCCACAGTATGAAGAGACATTTCCTGAGGAGGAAGTCAATTCAGAAGTAAGTAAAACTAAGAGGTTAAGAGAATTAGATAGAGTTGGGCCGGGCACGGTGACTCATGCCGGTAATGCCAAGCACTTCGGGAGGCCGAGGCGGGCGGATCACGAGGTCAGCAAATCGAGACCATCCTGGTCAACATGGTGAAACCCTGTCTCTACTAAAAATACAAAAATTAGCTGGGCGTGGTGGCGTGTGCCTGTAGTCTCAGCTACTCAGGAGGCTGAGGCAGGAGAATCGCTTGAACCCAGGAGGCAGAGGTTGCAGTGAGCCGAGATGGCGTCACTGCACTCCAGCCTGGTGACAGAGCAAGACTCCATCTCAAAAAAAAAAAAAAAGAATGTGCAAACAGTAGGTGAACAGAAGGACAAAGTCTTCGGTTTGATTCTGGACATTTTCCTCCTCCATTATCGTCTCTATTTCAATCTGCTATGAGGTCATTTTTCTCTGATGCCTTGTTTGTCCTTGAAGAAAAAGTTTGCAAGGTAACCTATACACTCCCTCTTTATTTGTTCCTTATTCCTGCATTAAAATTCAAGGGGCTTTCTACCCCTCCTTGTTATACCTGTTTGTCTTTTATCTGTGTATCTGTCACTTTGCTGTCTCTTTGCATTTCTCATTTCTTGTCCACACTTGCTCAATGAGAATATTCACTTTAATCAGCAGATCTCTTTCCTCTGCAAGTGATGGAAACCTAGTGCAAACTAGATGAAACAAAAATGGAATGTTGTTGACTCATGTTACCAGATAGCCAAGGGAAAAATCCAGCTTCAGATATGGCTAGATCTAGGTGCTTGAAAAAGTCATGAGACTTTTTTTCTTTCAGAGTCCTCTTACCTTTGCATTTCTTTGCTTGTTTACTTTATTCCTTCTTGCTGTGTGGCCAGGCTCTCTGCACCTGCACGCAAGACAGACAAGCATAGTACCAACTGCCTTACAGAATCCTTAAAGGTTAAAATACAAAGTAATAGAGATCTCTATGCCAATGTCCATAGAACAAATATTAAAAATATCATAAACATAATCTGACTGGGCAAAACTGAGTCATGTTTTCTTTCAGGCAATGATCAGCCATTGTGGTTGAGACACTCACCAGAACTATGCTCACGATAGAGGAGCAATTCCACACTGAAAATAGCAGGTGTTTACTCAATATAAAGTAAAATGTGACTAAAAATAAATAAATAAGCCAAATAACATTTTTATTATAACTATGGGAAACTCATGAATTTCTTTGGTTTTAGGTAGGAAAAGAATAGATTTGAGACAGAAGCTACATAGAATGCTACAGCGTTCTGTACAATAGTCTTTTCTTCATGACGTTTTCCATTTTTCACTATAAAACATGTCTTGCCAAACCATCAAAGATAAATATTTAATTATTGGCCGGGCGCGGTGGCTCAAGCCTGTAATCCCAGCACTTTGGGAGGCCGAGACGGGCGGATCACGAGGTCAGGAGATCGAGACCATCCTGGCTAACACGGTGAAACCCCGTCTCTACTAAAAAATACAAAAAACTAGCCAGGCGCGGTGGCGGGCGCCTGTAGTCCCAACTACTCGGGAGGCTGAGGCAGGAGAATGGCGTGAACCCGGGAGGCGGAGCTTGCAGTGAGCTGAGATCCGGCCACTGCACTCCAGCCTGGGCGGCAGAGCGAGACTCCGTCTCAAAAAAAAAAAAAAAAAAAAAAAAAAAAAATTATTTTCTGCCCAACATTTCTAGGGTCACATATAGAAGTTAGCAAGAGCTGAGTTCTATTAAATTACAGTATTAAACATTTTTCTTGACTCACCACACCCACTAGGCATATAGTCAACTCACATTCAGCCTGCTTTACCTCTTTGCATTAAACTATGATCTCACACTTTCCTCACTTCTTACAGTCCCAATTATAATCCTTAGAATTCCTAAAATAGCTCACTGTATTGCTTAAACCCTGGAACAAATGGCCATAAATGAAAATTATCATATGGTCAGATACCTTCAGTTAGGTCTCTCAATTCTAATTTATATCTTACATTATCAAGATTAGTGATTCTCAGCTAAGATGATGTCACCCCCCCAAGGATAGCTGGCATTATCTGGAGACATTTTTGATTGTCATGACTGATATCTTTCCTGTTTTCTAGTGGGTTGAGGGCTGAGATGGTGCTAAACATCTTATAAAGCAAAGGACAGCAACAACAAAAAATTATTCAGCCCCAAATTTTATTGGTGCTGAGTTTGACAAACCCTGGTCTAGATTAATAACTGTCCAGGGATTATGAACAAAATTATCACATCTCTATCACTTCATTCAATATGCACAATATACTCAAATAGGTGGATGAATAATTACATGAAGGCAAAATGCAGTAGAAAATAATAACCATTAATGATCTCAACCTTCCTTATAGCTCATTTCTTTCATTTTTTCTATTTTTGTCAAGCCTTCATGTTCTATTACAGCATTCCAGTTGAGCTCTTAGATCTTCAACAGAATAGAAAAGTGAAATAAAAAACATGGTGCACTAAAATTCAAGAAACCCTGGTACTAGTTCCAATTATATCTTGTATTAGAGTTATGACTTGGTAAAATAATTTACTCCCTTAGAAACATGGTTTTCACTTGTTTAAAATAAAATATTTAGATTAAATCGTTATTTTAAGTACTTTTTCATGTAATAAAGAAGAACAAAATGGGAAAAGAAACCTACAGAAACACAATGGTGAAAAAAAAAAAAAAAATTCAAGAAGCCAGGACCCCTACTGATTCAGCTTGTCTCTCTTTCCCAGCAATGGCACCAAAAGGGAGATTCTTCTGAATTCATTTTGTTAATCACCGAATTCATTGACTTCTATTTTTCTTTGAGTTCTAGTGTTTGATGAATAAAGCAAAATTCATTCATTGTAGGTTCCATTTTTATAATGAAGCAGGAAATTTCCCCTGAACCCTTAGTGGATGGGAAGTGGAGTGCCGGCAATGGGGCTAGCTGACTGCTTTGGTGCCAGCAGGGGCAAACTCCACTCACTTGAACCCATTGCCCCATTGCGCTCAACCCCTTGCAGGAGAGAGCATGCAGGTGAGGGGGTGCAGGATCCAGGGCAAGTGCTTTTAGGCACCGGCAGGAGCAAAAATTCCATGTAAGCCCTGTGGCAGTGTCTAGCAGGGAATACCCACAATCCTCAAAGCCCCAGAGGGCATATGTTAAAATGCTCTTTTAGTTCTGCCATCCACAATGGCTTAGGTGCTAAACAACTCAGCGGGCCCTCTGGCTTTTCAAGTGAGGTGGTGGTTCTCCACCAATGAGGACAGAGGGTCCGGATAACAGCCTTTAGTGTCCATGTCCGTGACACCCGAGCTCTTATTGGGTGTCCAAGAAAAATAAGGTCACACAAAAGAAACGAAGGGTTGTTAATGTGGAGGATTTTATTGCTGATGAAAGTGACTCTCAGCGGGAAGAGTAGCTGGAGAGGGAATGAAGCAGCAAGGTGATCTTCCCCTAGCATCCAGCTGTCCTTGGCTGGACTCCTCTCCAAAGCAACACCATCAAGCCATCCCTCTGAAATCAAGCTGCTTGTCTCTGACGTCAAACTGTAGTTTCTAACGTCTAGCTGCTTCTCCTCTTCTCTGCCTCTTTTTCTCTGCTGACGGAGCCTGGAGATTTTATGGTTACAAGATTTGGGGGGGGGGTGGGCATGGGCGGTTTTAGAAAAGGCAACGTTCTAGTAGGAAAACAGGAATGCCTGTTCTCCCTTTGGGCTGTGGCTCCAGGCTTGAGCATGGGGTCTTCACCAGGGACCTGCCCTCTTCTGCCCAGAATTTTCCTGCCTCCTGTCTCTATCAATAATGCTTTGCTCTCTATTTAGAACTAAGTCTTACCTAATAAAATAACTAAATGGTCTTAGATACCATAATATGGTTACATTTCTGAGATAAATACATAAGGGCTTCTTCAGAAATTATTCTAAGACCTATAGTCTCATGCACAATGCCAATATAGTACAGTGAGATTTTAGGTGAGAGCACCATTTTGCTTCTGTCAAATTGTTTGAGAAGAAGGCTTATTCAAGATTTGCCTAAAAGGGACAGTTCTAATATGCCAAGCCACAGAGAAAACCATGTTCCAGAGACAGGGAAAAGAGATGGAAGATATTTCCCAACAGTAATCACTTGATACAGGAAAAAATGTATTTGGCAAATAAAACAAAATCCTTCTAAATTCTAAAATAATAAAATTAAAATTACAAAACAAAATTTTCTTTGTTAACCAATGGATCCTTTTAACAATGTTTGCACAAAAATCTGCAACAGAGATTCTGGAATGCCAGAAAATGAGCAACAGTGTAAGACCAGCAAGAGTATTTACTAAGTTTTTTTTTGTCCATGTTTTCTCTTCTCTTAATCAGCCTTAGCAATTACATCTGACTTAAGGGTGCCTGTTAGATTTTCCCTTTGTTGCATCTTTCCTTGATGTCTTGGTGAGGAAAATGAAAATCAATAGAAATTCTGTGGCATGGCCCTGGCAGCATTTGACTGTATGTATGGCTTCAGAAGTGCTTTATTTAGACTGAATTAAAAGTGATAGAGTTCACAACATGCTACACCCAAAATATGGTGCTTTGGCATATTGAATGTTTTAAGCTGAAGGAATTTGAGAAACAAGAGGTGCAGTAAGGACCTTTACACCTTCCCATGGAGGAAGTTGGAAGACCCTCATTTGAGAAGTGCCCTCCTTAAGACAGAGGATGTTGCCCTAACTCACTACTCATGGCTTCCACCACTTTGTCCAACCACATTTTTTCATGGCTTTCTACTGTAACTGCCCAAAGAGTTTTTCATTGCCCATTGCCCAGATAGAGCCAATTTACCAAGGCAGGAGAATTCCAACAGAGAAAGAATTTTACACACATTGAGCAGACCAAATGGAAGGCTGGAGTTTTATTGTTACTCAAATCAGCCTCTCCAATCATTTGGAGGCTAGGTTTCAAAGGTAGCTGGGGGGAAGGGGCAGGGGTGCAGGTGGGAAGTGGTCTTCTTGTGCATTGAGTGGCTTCTGGATTGGGCCACTCAGGAGCAGTTGGCAGGTCCAGGGTCCAGGTGGAGCCACTGGTAGAAGGATTTGCAAAAAACAAACAAAAACCTGAAAAGATGTTTCAAAAGGCCAATCTTAGGTTCTACAATAGTAATGTTATCTGCTTGAGTAATTAGGGAAATTGCCTATCTTGTGACCTACAAAATAATGACTGGCAATTGTTTATGTCTACCCCTCAGTGGAATTGAGGCTCCTCTATTCACCTAGCCTGGAGGTCTCTCATTAGCTTTACAAAGGCAGTTAAGTTTTGGGGAAGGGCTATTATCATTTAAACTACAAACTAGATGTCTCTCATTAGTTTGCTTGGCTTAATCTCAGAAATAATTAAAGGTATCTTGAAGACCAAAGGCAAGATGAGGATTGACCAGATCAGATCTCCCCCACTGCCATAATTTTCTCACTGATATAATTTGTGAAAAGGTCGTTTTACTACTTTGCTTTTCAAACCTAGTATAAAAACACTCAGGTTTAGCTGTTTATTTGGGTCATCATTTCTTTTTGAAGCTCCAGTGTTACATAAAACCTATATTAAATAAATTTGTATGCCTTTTTTTCATTAATACATCTTTTGTTACAGTCCCCAGAGGAGAACCAAGAAGGTTTGAAGGAAAATATTTTTCTTCCTACAGTTTCTGGTAATAAGGATAAGATACCATTGTCCAGGACATCTTTCTCAGTCCAGAAGCTGCAGCTGAAATCTGGAAACTTGCCTAGGTTCAGTGGCTCACGCCTATAATCCCAGCACTTTGGGAGGTGGAGGCAGGAGGATCACCTGAGGTCAGGAGTTCAAGAAGAGCCTGGCCAACATAGTGAAACCCTATCTCTACTAAAAACACAAAATTAGCTGGGTGTGGGGGCACATGCCTGTGGTCCAAGCTACTTGGGAGGCTGACACAGAATCACTTGAACCCAGGAGGCAGAGGATGCAGTGAGCAGAGATCACACCACTGCACTCCAGTCTGGGCGAGACAAAGCAAAATTCAAAAAAAGAGAAGAGGAGAAGAGAAGAGAAGAGAAGAGAAGAGAAGAGAAGAGAAGAGAAGAGAAGAGAAGAGAAGAGAAGAGAAGAGAGGAGAAGAGAAGAGAGAAGAGGAGAGGTCTGGAACTTTGACAAAGTTGGTCAAAGGTAAACATTCTTTAAAGGGTTTATTGGGCTTGAATTTGATTCACAATTGGAATAGGTATACTTTGAAGATTTGGACTTTTACATCCAAAGGATTTTTCTTTCTTGAGGGCTCTCATTCTAAACAAATGTCCCTTAAGTATCTATAGAAACATCAAGTTGAAAGAAAGGAAAAATGAAAAAGAAACAATTTCTTGACTGGTCTAAGAAAAACACACGAAAACGCCAAAAAACTCCCTTAAAAAGATTAGGAGGTAGAGCTCAGACTTAGAACAAAAGTTATGAATTGCAAAAGGCATTCAGACAGGCTCAGACATAGGTTACAACGGATAGCCAGCAAATAGCTTTGAAAAAGGCCCCAAGGAACCCAGCAAGGCTGTTTTACAGTCCCTTATAAAGTCCACTTATTTCATGAGACTCTATAACCAAACCTTTTCAGCTCTAGGCCTTCCCATTCAAATTACTTTGCCAATGTATTTTGGACCTCAATCATAAAAATTTACTCAATGGGGGGAAAAAATCTTATAATTACCCTAGATTTCTGACACTATAATAAGCAAACATGTTTCTTAATTCCTTCTTGGAGAAAACCTACATCATTTCTGTTTCACTTGGAGACACAAATCTTACCATCTCTTTGGAAATGCAAACTTCCAAGAAGATAACTCTTGCATTCAACTCAAATGGAGAAAGAAGGGAGACATTTTGGAAATAAACTGCCACTTGATGTTTTCAAGTAGCAGTTTCAAGTCCCTCACCCCAAATGTAGTCCACAGCTTCCGTAAGATTCATATGAAATTCTTAAAAGTCTTTTTCACAAATATTGGTAAAAAAAAAAAAAAGCTTTAGCTTCCATTGAGCAAGTAATCTTGACTTATTTGCTCCATCTGCTAGAAATGTAATAATACAAAGATGAGAATCAACTCTTATATAAATAAGCAAATTTTGTGTTTCTGCATTTCTACCTCATTAATAGCTAAAATTTAGAATGAAAGCTGTAAAATCTCTATTGGCATCTGTCTGTATATTTAAAATCTCTATTGGCATCTGTCTGTATATTTAAAATCTCTACTGGCATCTGTTTGTATATTTATGTGTGTATGTATGTTATGTATATATACTACTTTCTACCCTTGAATGGTTGAAAATTAATTTTAGAAATTAATTTCTACCATAGTAATTTATAAAATTCTCAAAAGAAATTATATTCAAATTGACTTTGAGATAAATGCACTTATATAAATTGTCACAGGTGCATCTGGCAGGGACTGGTGTCGTGGGCAGTAAAATAATTTACCAAGACAGTCGTGGGTAAAGAAAGGCAGATTTATTAGAAAAGACGTGAGATACATTGTAAGGGTGCAATGGGCAGCACAGCAGAGAAAGGGCTGTCTGCCAAGAGGCAGGGACTGTAAGGAAGTACTAGATAGGTTGTACTGGAGGGGCTTTGTGCAGATAAAGTATGCGGATAAGGTCTTGCTGCTGGGGCTGTGTGCAGAATGGGGTATTTGGGAATAGGATGTCACACCAGTGGGTTGCATGTGATTAGCCATTTCTCAGAACAATTTTTCAACTCCATCTGGGACCTCTTCCTTGTTGCTTACTTATCAGGACTACACATCTAGTATTCCTAAAAGTCTCAGAAATATAAAAACTAACCCAAATGCTTTTCAGGTTCATGTGGCTTGAGCAAATCTTTAATAAATTAGGTTAGTTTAATATTGTTAGTGTAATAAAAACAGCTATGTCTTCTGAGTTATCAACATTAAGTATAATACATTTTTATTCTACTTGGGTTTACCAGTCAAATAAGGTTAAAATAGTTAACAAGAAAAGAACTTGAGATGATGACTAGCATTGGTTGGTGTTATAATAAGTCTGCCTAAAAAAATAGCGTCCAAAATCTTTTTGGTAACCTGCATTCTTAAAGTTACACTAAGCTAAATTAAATAATAGATATTAATTAAATGTCTGAGTCAGTTCTCAAATAAAGTACTAAGACATTACTTTTGGCATCCTGGTTTAAAATGGTATAAAGAAGTTAAATATATTTGGGTCTGTTAATAAATGTGAGGAATTGTACTATGAGGAAGCATATTCCTCTAAGAAATAGGAGATAATATATTCATAAAATTTGATATCTGCTATAGATTGCTAGTATTTGGGAGACAATTCACAGTTGTCTACTTCCTGGTTTTTTCAGTTAAAAAAAGGATACCAATGGCTAAAAATTATAATCAATATATAAAATAAAACTACTAAAAATAATAAAGGAAAAACTTTGTATGCAACAAACACAGGATATATTTTTAACAAAGAAACATACAAGATATGGATACAAGAACATATATAAGATATAAAAGATGAGTTATTGTTAAGAAAAAAATAGAGTAATTTTATTCAAAAGTAAGGTGACTAGTTTTTCCAGAATTAAGTAGAGACAAATCCTGAATAGAAAGTTGTAAAAGGCTTGCATAAAAGATATCTTATCTCATGTAGTTAATTAAGCGGGCTAAGACTTAAATGAATTTCGTATAAAGTTTTAAAATTAGCTTTTAAATCAATAGAATACCTATGCAAAGGTAAAGTTTAACTTTTTCTGTTAAAAGGATAAAGATTTCTTGAATAATTTAAAAAATATTTTTGTTTACCTATTAAGTAATGTGCCTAAGAAACAAAAATCCTGTTTAATCAAAAAAAATTTTCCCATGCTTCATGTTATGCTTAACAGACCTTGATTACTTCAAAAAGCTCAGTCTCAATATTAAAAAATAAAGTAAGAGTTGGGGTTTTGTTTGTTTTTTGGCAAGTATATTACTTTCTGTATTTGCCTTTAAAATAGTTAACACTTTGGTCAAATGGATAACTATTGTTTCACAGTAATCTGGGATTCTACTAAATCAAGTGTTCAAATATTTAAACATATTTGACAAATTTCTCAAAATCAAATGCTAAATATAGTCTTTTTGACATCAAACTAGCTTTGAGATTTTCCAGAGAGCCCCTAGAAAATATCAAATAATTTCTGAACTTGTAAAGAGAGAAATGTTTAAGTAGATTTATTAGATATGTTAAATTATATAGTTACTATATGTTTAATAATTAGTTACTAAATATTTAGTTATATTTATTTGATATTTTAAATTACAAAGTGAGGACACTGACACATTTCTAGGACTTTCATACAATTTGTGATCCGTGTATTAATAACATGTCTATGTAAATATAACATGAAGGTTTATAATCACTTCTTATTTGGTAATGCAATTATGGGTTACATGGGACTAAATTAACTGGAAAAAAAGGGCTTATGATTTTTACGGCCCTTTTGTTAAAAACATTGTGGTTCTCAAATGTTTTGTTTTCTAGATTTAAGGAACTCTTCTTCCCTTTCCTCTTAAGCCATCTACAGCTTACAGCTATTTGATAAATTATGCCTTTATAAAAAAAATGAAATATTTTCCCTTTATCCATACTGATCCCTTCATGAATAAAAAACTACTATTGAGTATTCTTATTTTTGTAGCAATACAATTATTTGCGTTAAGTTTAATAAGAATCTGTTCTCCTTGTAACAGGACGTAATTGTCAACATTGGTTATATTACCAAGGCTTTGACTGGAATGTTATGGACAGGATCAGAAGAATCAGATATGACCAGAGAGTTTTAAGGAACTAAGGCTGATTTTATTGAGCCAATGCTTATAAAATCCCTTGGAAAAACTGGCATGATACCTAGTTACAGGATTCACAGCCTTATGGGTGAGTAAAGGAGCTCACTTTCTGCCGGTTCCAAGAATCTCAGATTATGTTGGAAACCTCAAGAAAACAGGGATTCACTCAAACCAATAGGTATTGTAGGAAGAGTCTAATGCCCTGTTCCCGGCTTGTCCTCATAGCCTCAAGAGGCTTTTAAAAGTCCAATCTGAGATTTCTTATAAAAAATTACAGCAAAGCAAGCTAAAAAAAACTCACATAGTAAATTACTGTTTTTTTCTGTACATATGTAAATAACAGGCCACGTGTAATGAGAGAAGACTTAGTTTGCAAACAAATTGGTCCTACTTTGATTATCTTTGATAGAAATGGAGGTGACTAGAGAGACAAAAATTATGTTTCAATGGCAAACTATATCACATCATCTGAATTATACAATTCCATTCCCACTGTTCATTGCATTTGAAGTTTTGTTATCCACTGTAAACTGGATGGAGCCTGATCAATTATTTTAGCTTCCTTGAAAATGTGGTTACAACTGTAACATTTTACATGATTCTTTTACCCCCCCTGATTTGGCACCACAGAAAGCTAAAACCTGATTGCTCACATGCTTATTTGGAATACCTAAAAAAGCCTTGCAAGCTGAAACTGGGCACTTCCATACTTTGCTCTGAGAATAAACATATTGGTGCGGTACAGTTTGGAGATTTCTACCCTCCAAATCTCACGTTGAAATTTCATCCACAGTGTTGGAGGTGGGGCTTAATGGAAGGTGTTAGCATCACGTGGGCAGATCCCTCATGGATGGTTTGCTGCTGTTCTTGTGGTAATGAGTGAACCCTTGTTCTATTTGTTCCCATGAGAACTGATGATTTAAAAGAGCATGGCACCTTCTTCCCCTCTTTTTCTTCTCCTTTGTCACGTGACATGCCTGCTGACCTTTGCCTTCCACCATGGGTGGAAGTTCCCTGAAGCCTTCACTAAAAGCAGATGCTGGTGCCATGCTGCTTCTACAGCCTACAGAACTGTGAGCCAAATAAGCCTTCTTTCTTTATAAATTATCCAGCTTCAGGTATTCTTTTATAGCAACACAAACAGACTAAGACACAGTGCCATCACTAGAGGCATTCAAACTGCAAACCAAGAAATGTGTTGGATGTCCACTGTTACTGTCACTCCACCATCTCAGGATACTTTCAACTCAATATCTAGAAAATTTTTAATTGCACTCTGGATTCAAAAACTGAATTTATAGCTTGTTTTAACAATTAACCTTTTTTAATTTGTGTTTTCATAGAAATACCCCTACTTAAATACCTTATTGCTTACACCTCATAGAGGTTTAACTTAGGTAGGCATCCTACTTCCGCCAATACTACTGAGTCCAGAAATAAGACACAACTCTTTAAGCAGAGGATTCTAATCCCAGGACTGACAGGCTGGTTCAGTGACATATGGGACAATCTGCCAACTCAGTTTCTGGGCTGTAAAACTTTTGGGGAAAAGTTGCAGATGGAGAAATCATAGGGTTCAGAACATACCACCCCAAAATATGGCACCTTGATATACTGAATGTTTTAAGCCGAAAGAATTTGAGAAAGAGTAAGTTCAGGAATGACTCTGACTTTTCCCTGAAGAAATCATAAGACTTTTGTATGAGAGGTGCCCTTCCTATACCTGGGAGAAAGCAGTATCCTTATCTCTGAAGACGAAGAGAGAGAGGCTGAGAGGTATCTAAATGAACAAGCCTTGATAAGTTAACCCCAGTTTACTACTCTTATCTCACACTCCCTAATCCTACCATATTTTTTCATAACTTTGTCTCTTCATCAAACCTAGTATAAAGAGAGTCGGGTTTAACCATTTTTAATTTGGGATCTTCATTTCATTATAGAGTAGCCCATGTCACATTAAACTTACAGTAAGCAAATGCACCAGGTATGGTGTTGCACGCCTGTAATTCCAGCACTTTGGGAGGCCGAGCTGGGTGGTCACTTGATCCCAGGAGTTCGAGACCAGACTGAGCAACATGGTGAAACCCCATCTCTACAAAATACACAAAAATTAGTTGGGTGTGGTGGTGCGTATCTGTTATCTCAGATACTTGGGAGGCTGAGGTAAGAGGATTGCTTGAGCGCGGGAGGCAAAGATTACAATGAGCTGAGATTGTACTTCTGCACTTCAGCCTGGGACACAGAACGAGACTCCATTTCAAAATTTTTAAAACAGTGGTTTTTTTGTTTTGTTTTGTTTTGTTTTTGTTTTTTGTTTTTTGCTAATCTGTCTTTCCTTATAGGCATCAACTGAGATCCTAGAAGTGTATAAGGAAAATATTTGTTTTCCTCCCCTACAAAATAATTGAAATGTTAATACTTCAAATCTAGTTAAACCTATTCAGTGCTAGAAAGAATTCATGCCTCAACTCATACAAAGTTTTTCTTCAAGCTATCAAATTTTCTTTCTTTCTTTTCCTTCTTTTTCTTTGTTTCTTTCCTTTCTTTCTTTTCTTTCTTTCTTTCCTTTCTCTTTCTTCTCTTTCTCTTTCTTTCTTCTCTTTCTTTCTCTCTGTCTTTCCTGTTTTGAGACAGAGTCTTGCTCTGTCACCTAACCTGAAATGCAGTGGTGCAATCTCAGCATTACAGACATTTGCCACCACACCCAGCTAATTTTTGCATTTTTAGCAAAGATGGGGTTTCACCATGTTGACCAGGCTAGTCTCAATCTCCTGACGTCAAGAGCTTAAGAGATCCACTCACTGAGGCCTCCCAAAGTGCTGGGATTACAGGTGTTAGCCACTGTGCTGGTCTCCTTCTCTTCTCTTTTCCTTCCTTTCCTTTCTTCCTGTGTAGTGTCAAATACCTTGGGTTTCTGAAACTTTTAAAACAAAATTTCCCAAGTAACTATTGTAGAATATTAATCCCCAAATATGTTCATTTAATAAAATCTAGATGACCAAATACACACTCTTGTGGATATATTTTGTTCCCATTTGCCAAACAAATTTTCTGAGAAGTCTTGCAGTAAAAATAACGTTAAATTGTCTTCCCAAGTTATTTCACCGTGGTGCTATGTCCCAACCTTTTTCTGTATATTTTTTCAAGTAATAGCTATTAACACCTGTGAAGGTAGCAGGAAAAACTGGAAAATATTGATCATTGATTTTTATCTTCCTTCTCTTCTATTTTTTTCAATATCTTTTGAATCTGCACTTTGAATCTTCAATATGCTACTCCCTTAGTAGCAAAAGCACTTTTGCAAGAATCTCCAGTGATTCTGAATTTTTTATTTAAATAATGTCTTTTAATTCTCTACTCTAACTGGATCTCTGTAGTGTATATAAAACCATCCATTACTCATTACTTGATTATCTTGTGTCCCCCATCAAGATTTTAAAAATATATATTTCTTGATTTTCATCCTATATGTCTTGCTATGATTTGAATGTCCCCTTTAAACCTGTTGAAACTTAATCCCCATGTGCAAGTATTGAGAGATGGGATTATGAAAAGTAACTGGACCATGAGGACTCTGCCCTCATGAATTGATTAATCCTTTCATATAGTAATGGCTTAATGGGTTGTCATGGGAGGGGAACTAGTAGCTTTATAAGAAGAAGAAGAGATGTGAGCTGGTGTGTGAGCCTGCCAAGTCCACTCACCTGATAGCCTGCATCATCCCAGGACTCCTTAGAGAGTCTCCACCAGTAAGAAGGCTTTCACAGATCCAGCCTTCAACCTGGGCTTAGCCTCCATAATTGTAAGAATAAATCTCTTTTCTTTATAAATTACCTAGTTTTCAGTATTCTTTTATGAAAGACAGTGAACTTATACCTGTGTCCACCTAGAGCATGTTTCCATCAGGACTCTCTCCTTAGTTCTATTATTTATTTTGTTTTATCCCCTTTCCTTGTGTGATTTCATTCACTACATGCTTTTTAGTTATAATGATTGGATGCTAATGACTCTTAAACCAGTATTTCCAGCCCAGACCCCAGTCTTGATCTTGAAAATCAAATTTTAGTAGTTCCCAAATACTACTCAGAGTTCACAAACTTTTCCTGGGTAGGAAACTTTCTCTCCCTCACCCCTCCTCCTCCCTTCCCCTCCCCTCCTCCTCCCTTCCCTCTCCCCCTCCCCTCCCTCTCCCTCTTCTCATCCTCCTTCTCCTCCTCCTCCTCCTTCTTCTCTCTGTCACCCAGGCTGGAGTGTAGTGCCATAATCACTGCTCACTGCAGGCGTTAACTCTTGGGCTTAAGCAATCCTCCCCTCTCTGCCTCTTGAGTAGCTGGGACTACAGGCACGCACCACCATGCCTGGCTACTCTGTTTGTATTTTTTGTAGAACCAGGATTTCACCATGTTGCCCAGGCTGGTCTCAAACTCCTGGGTTCAAGCAATCTACCTGCGTCGGCCTCCCGAAGTGCTGGGATTATAGTGGGATTATAGGCATGAGCAACTGTGCCTGGCCTCTTCTATTTTTTTTTTTTTTTTTTTTAGAGCAGCACTTATTATAGTGCCTTTATAATTGCACAGTTCTAATACTTGTTGGTTAAATCAAAATTTAGAACCAAATAAGCTACATGGGTTAGTAATTCATCTAAGAGTTTGAAGTCAGATTAATTTGCCATTGGTCAAATCACTTAATTTATTCAGCTCTCAGTTTCATCTGAAAATTGGAGAAGGTGGACTAGATAATTGCTGTGCTCACTATTAGCATTACATTTCTTTTTAAAAATTTTTCCATTATCTTTTTTAAAAAATGGAAAAAATGTTAAAAATTATTTAAAACAAGAGAAGCTTTGCCTATGAAGTTATGGTATTTCAGTACAAATATATACATTTAATAAATTGTTTTGAGTGCCAAATTAGTGTCAGGCATTGGGGTAGACATTTTAAGATGAATAAAACATGCTAAAGTAGAAAAAAATTCTAAAGAAAGTGATTTACATTTCTATTTAAAGTTTACATTCTCCATATATGAGTTAAAAAATATGTTCTACCAAGTCTTAATTGAAACTAAAAAGAGCTTAAAAAGTGACTGAAAAACATCATAAATTTATTGTTAAAGGAACCACTGAAGAAATGTACAATACTAAAAGATTTTATAATTTTGAAACTTCAAATAAAATTTGTCCTAGTTGCAAAGACTTAAGAATACAGTCTTGTTTAAAAAAAATATTTGGACCATTTTAAGCACTAAATAATTATTTCATTTTTTGTTTGTCATATATTTTGAAAAAATTAAGGAAAGTCAGAAAATAATACTGGCCTAATATTGATCAGAAATGCTGTAAGATCAAATAATGTCACCTACCTACTCATTATCCATGTTAATGGAGAGTTTATGAATAAGGCATGTTGCATATAGTAGTTCATAAGTGAAAACCATCTGTAATAGCATTGGACGCCCTGCTGGTGTAAAGTTATCACGGTATTTCAGAGCCACGTATATGAATCAGAAATCTCAGGGGATTGAGAGAGATTTCAACTTAACTCTTCACACTGGAGTGAAGAACAATAAGAAAAAATTGTAACTGATATAGACTGACAATCAGTGATAAGGGCACACATTTTTTCCAGCAATTTTTATGTTTTTAAAACTTGGTCTAAATTATGCAGAAAATATTACATAAAATACTGGAAAAAAGATATAAAAGTAAGTGAGATGGGGAAATATTTCTAATAGTTGAAGCCATATATTTAAAATTTTTGTCTTTATGGAATTCTAAACATAGAAAAAAAGTGTTTGTTATCCCTTTTTGGACCCTTTTTGCATTCAGGGACCAGACCTTATTCAACATCATATTCTCAATATGTAGTAGAGTACATGCCCACGAGAAGGTGCTCCAAAAGCTGTTGAATCTAGTTAAACTGAAGGAAAACAGGAAGGAAATATGTGATATATTCATGATAGTTATTACCATGCCAAAAAATAAGTGTGTAAATACAGTAGAATCTCTTTTAACTGGTCCCTACTAAAATAACCCATTGGATTAACTAAGAATTATAATTTACATTACAAAACATAAAACTATGTTCATCATCTGAAGAATGCCCAAGGCTACTTAATTATATTCTAGTATTCTCACATTTATGCTACCCCCAGATAAGCTCCATACTTACCAAGAATTGTTTTTCTTCCCAGATCTGTTTTTTTCCAAGTGTACTTTTTTATTACTTCCTTCATTATTTATATAATCTAATGGAATATGAGCATGGGAAGAGAGCAGTTCCTATGAAAACTATGTTTAATGGTTTCGAAATATACTAATAAAGACAAGTTACAAAAAATATTATTGAATTATGTGCAGAAAGAGAAAAATAAAAAAGACTGGGGGTGAGAATATAAGACCTCTGAGGACTGTAATCTTGCATTGTTTCACAAATATGTCTGAGATCTCATTTCACTTAAAAAAAAAATGGGGAAATAAATGACAACACATTGTGAGTATAGTTTACGCAAAGAAAAGAACATAGCTCTTTAATCAGCAAACTCATTAAAATAAATTTAGTCCTACTTCAAAATATTGGAAAATGAATGACAGCTTAGATAGTGTATCTTTATAAAACATTTCATGAGTTATATGACTTAAATGATTTTTCTTATTAATTGATTAGACTAATCATGTTGAATAGAATACTTCCATGCTATCCAATTTAAGTGTGATATATGATACCAAAAATCTATTTTAAAAATACTTCCCCCGGGTACCTCTTCTTCCTGGTAAGTCCATTTCTTTCTTTTTACTCATTCTACCATGACAACTTGGCCATGAAATTTATCACCCCAGGTAAAAATACGGTACATTCAGCCCAGAATAATGCAATCACTGTTCAGTTTCAAGTTGACTTCAAAGTGACTTGTTTTTCCCCACTGGCAAAAACAATCTTCATATTCTGACTATGTCAACAGCAATATCAGAATCTCAATATTCCAAAGAATTTTGTACCTAGTAAGATAAATGCCAATGTTGGATCAAAAAATACATATCAGGTATGCTTTAGTTAGTGGCCTTTCAATCACTTATAGATAATTTTTTTAAAATTCCGTCCTTGCTAAAAATGTACTTAGAAAGTTTTATTTGGTTGTTTCTGAGGTCTGCTTTTAAAAATCATCTTGTGCTGCCTTTTATCTGCTAAATACCCTGAAAGTTCTTCCCTCTGAAAAGGAATTGCTAACAAACATTCCCAGCTGGGGACAGAGAGATCAGATTGGTATGTCTCAGAAGAGAGTAGACATGAGACAGCATCAAGCCCACACAGAGTGGAAGAGGGGTCCAGAAGTACTGAGATCCCTCCAGAGAAAGAGCTGAGGCATGAGGGCCAAACTTGTGGAGAGGCTGGAGCCATTATGGTGAGGGAATAGGTAGACTTGGTATGGATGCCTTAACATGGATGGTCTATGTTAGGGCCTGAAGGGTGGCATTTCTGAGACTCAGAAGTTCTGAAGTAACAATGGAGCCAAGTTACTGGGGAAAGAGAACCTCTATACTATGAATACTCCATGAGTGATAAATCCACGAGCCTCAAGATTCAGCAACATATAAGGCAAGATGTGAAACCACAGCTCAGAGTTCAGTTGAGTTGTGAGTCATCTGGAATTTATCTGAAACAAGAAAGAGCAGAGCGGGTAGAGTGGGGGCCATTTTCCCAAATCAGTAGAGATAGATAGGTATCTCTATGCACCTCAAGTAGACCTGCATTGGGAAGGGGAATGATGGAACACCCTTTGAGATGGGTTCCTATAAATCCATTCTCCCCTACAATAAGTTTATAGGAAATTTAAGTTTTTCTGAGATTCACTGATAGAGAAATAAGGAATCTGTATTCTATTGTTTCCAGTATGAGTGGGAGTGTATACATCATTTTTTTACACATACACATACGCACACATTCAAATACGTATACAAACTAAGAAAAGGAAATGAAGGTATTGGAGAGGAAAATCATGTTGACCTGTTCATAGAGAAAGCAATATGCATTCCATTGATTCTGTAGAAATTGTAGTGAACAAATATGTGTAGTACTTGCCTTGGTTTTACCTATTAAAATTATCTATGGGCAGTTCTGAAAAATAAAAACTCTCTAATGTGCACCCTCAAAATGTCTTTATTTTCTATTTATGTATTTATTTATTTAAGGACAAAAGTCTTACTCTGTTGCCCAGGCTGGAGTGCACTGGCATGGTCTCAGCTCACTGCTACCTCCGTCTCCCAGGTTCAAGCCATTATCCTGCCTCGGCCTTCCAAGTAGCTGGGACTACAGGCGTTCACCACCACGCCTGGCTAATTTTTGTATTTTCAGAAGAGGCTGGGTTTCACCATGTTGGCCAGGCTGATCTTGAACTCTTGACCTCAAATGATCCGCCTGTCTCAGCCTCCTAAAGTGCTGGAATTACAGGTGTGAGTCACCGCTCCCGGCCTTCATTTTCTCATTTTTTAAAGCTCATGGCTGATACATTGGGCCAGTACATTTAATAAGAACAATGCCATCTGATATAGAGAGATGTTTTATTGAAAAGTTCTGTTTTCTTGTGAAATGCATAACATGTCCCTAATAAACCAGACTCCACCTTTTTGAGAGCACTAAGGCATATTTTAAAGAATCAAATATTTAGCAAATCAACAGTTCTATCATCATAGTACCAAAAAACCAATTTTACTTTTTTTCCTCCCCAAATTTATTTTTTCATTATCTGCAAGCAAAGAAAGCAAACTGTTTTCTCATATTCTGATATTAGAGGAATAGAATCTTTCGTGTCCAAGCTCCCAAATTTTTGTTTTTTTTTTTTCCTTAAATTGATCATTGTTTTTTTGAAAAAATCCTCTTATATTGCCAGAGAAATGTAGCAGTGAATATAAAACAAACTTAGAATCTGTGAAGATGCACCTTGTTAAGAAGAATACCTTGGCTGTGATCACGTTCTCCTCATAACCTTCATGCCAATCAGACATGGATGTTTCCTAAAAGATACGCAACCCCGAGTCAGTTACATCCTATTTGGCGTAAGAATTACAGATTAATTCCAGAAAAATCCAAGAGGAGTAAAGTTCTTTCAATGAAGTTAATTTTGCTAAATTATTTTTATGTCCTCCACTCTTTTATATTATTATCAATCTTTCTAACTTTCTTCTATTATACTTTCTAGTAGTTAATAGAACATTCTCTAGTTGCAGTTCGGTTGTTTTGTTTTCCAAATGCTTTTTATTCCCTGACCTAATGGGAAAATAAAGGTTTGCTTTTTCACTAGCACTACACTTCCTAGGTAGCCATGGTCTCCTATGAGGTCACTAGAATAGCACAGAGATGTAGCATGTTGTATTGACTTGGTTCTCATTACAGCCATTCAATTCAATGGTTGTCTTTCCCCAAAAATCATTAGTAGTATTCAATTTCTACTATATACTGATAATTCAACCTTGAACAAATGGTTATAATTCTGCTTCTCATAGCAACTACATTCTAATGAAAGAAAGAGATGAAAAGTACAAAATAAATATATACAAATCTAACTTCTCATTTAAACAGGACTTAGGGAAAAAACGGGATATTGAGGCAGATAATACTAGAGGGTATGATGGGAAAACTATTTTCAATGAGGAAGGCAGGGAGGTGACATGATGGGTGGGACCTGGAGGTGAGAAAGGACTAATTGCAAGAGGGAAAGAAAGAGAGCAAAAAAGAAAGAAAGCAGGAAAAAAAGAAAAGGAGAGTAAGAGGGAAGGAAGGAAGGAAGGAAGGAAGGAAGGAAGGAAGGAAGGAAGGAAGGAAGGAAGGAGGGAGGGAAGGAAGGAAGGAAGGGGGAGGGAGGGAGGGAGGGGAAAGGAAAGGAAAGGAAAGGGAAAAGGAAAAGGGAAAGGGAAAAGGAAAGGGAAGAGGAGAGGAGAAGAGAGGAGAGGGAGAGGAGAGGAGAGGAGAGGAGAGCAATTGATGTTTTTATCTGAAGAAAAATGTGAGACTAGATGTAGGAAAAGAGCTTGGAGTAAAGAAGAACTAAAACAAGACCAGGGTAGTCGCAGCACTGTAGGCAAGGCAGAAAGTGACCTTGGATGAAGTTGGAGCCTTGGTAAATAGCCAGGACATAAGAGTCATGATAACGCCTTGCTGTAATTGCAAAACTGTTAGAGCTGTTCATTTTGAAATATGAAATGTTCAGATAGGACAAAAAGTAATGGGTTCTTTGTTACATTTGTAGGATTCTGTAATGATAATTGCCTTCTGAACTCAAAAAATCTCGCCTATCACAAACCCATCTCCACTTGATGTCTCACTTGAAGCCATTCTTATCATCAGCTTCATAAAAATGCGAAGATGCCCATCGTACACGTTGTAAAATGTACAGTGCATTTTTTTTCTAGCCAGTTCTGTTCTCTTCAGTAGGAACAAGATCTTTCTGAGGTGCAAGACTGTGAGCACACACAGTTCAACAGAATTACTTCAGGACAGTGAACCCAGTCTACCTCTCAGATCTATGCTGCTATCCTCCTAATTGTGGTCCATCATAGCCACAGGCCATGGGTTCTAGAAACTGTTTTCTCATTGTAGTTTTAAATATAATTTCCATATTTATCTCATTTGTTATAACTTTCAAATCGATGACCCACTCTCCCATTCTCTTATGGATAAATTAGCCAATCTATTTTACGTTCTGTTAATTTTACCCTGTTTTTTGTTGTTGTTTTTTGTTTGTTTGTTTTTAGATGGAGTCTTGCTCTGTCACCAGGGTGGAGTGCAGTAGCATGATCTCAGCTCACCGCAACCTCCGCCTCCCGGGTCCAAGCGACTCTCCTGCCTCAGCCTCCCAAGTAGCTGAGATTACAGGCACGTGCCACCACACCCAGCTAACTTTTAGTATTTTAGTAGAGACTGGGTTTCACCATGTTGTACAAGATGGTCTCGATCTCCTGACCTTGTGATCTGCCCGCCTCGGCCTCCCAAAGTGCTGGGATTACAGGTGTGAGCCACTGCACCCTGCCTGTTTTCATTTTTCTAAATCTCACTTTTGTAAAGCTCCGTTTATAAAATTATTTTCAAGAACAGTCAGAAATAACTGTGTTTATAACCAGAAAGTTTTAAGTGAAATTCATTTCTGAGGAATACATAAGTTTCTCATGGGGGAACTATGATGGGTTCATCGACCTTTTTGCAAAATTTGGCACTTAAGGAAATAAATTAGAGATTTCAACCTTTTATTAGGAAAACAGCAACAGCAACAGAATAACTCCAAGCACTATGAAATATTACAATTAGTAAAAGTTGAAACATCCAAGTATTATGCCATCTTTATTTTGTTACTATTATAAACAATTATAAAACATAATGTATTTTAAAATTCTTTTGCATGCATTAATTGTGTTTATACTTAATAACCACTGGAGCTTGGTAACCTCTCACTAGACTATTTTTTTTTTCATTTTATAAAGTCAGATTATAACATACTAAAAGATGAATGAGCTATCTGTAACTTCTACTAATGAAGACATTTAATTTTTAGAGATTTTCTCCCTCCCCCTTTTCCTTCAAGTGTGTTTTGCTTAAACTATTTTTCAACATAAGATAAACTTTTCCAAAATTGTTGTTAGGGCAAGTCCAGCCAAGTTAATTTTATTTCAGACATGCAGTTAATAGTGTATTTTTCAAAAGTCCTAGTAGCAATAAATTAAAAAGAAACAGAGAAAACAGCATACTGCGGCCCAGTGGTGTGCCTGTCGTTTGCATGCATTGTTCTTGTCTACCAAACAGTCTATAGGTATCTCTATAGATGGCTCCTAATAAATTATGTCATAGATTCTAATTCCAAAGACATAAGGAGTGAAAAATGTTCACAGTCAAACGAAAATAAAAATCAAAGCTACATCAGAACCCCAAGATTGGGAAGATCAGAACTGTTAACTCGCTTTCTGAGTATGATTTCCAGCAGGAAACCAGTGTGTACTTCATGCCTAGGCATGAGTATGAGCAATTATCTCTTGGCTGGAGTTTCATGGGCAGAAATCCAAGTGTCATCACTGTATGACACTGAGAATATAGTGGCATTTGGTGGCTGAATCAAGCACTACACTGATCTTTGATTCATGATTTTGTCTTATATCCTGGGATGAGCTAAGAAATTAGTGTGTTCCCTTTCATTTGTTGAATTGAGCAGCCAGTTCTCTGTGGATGGTTTCCCATTAGGAAGTGGAAAACTCACTGTTCACCAGAAATGGGCAGCTATCCTAATTTTTTATAGGATAAATTAACTTGGACAATATCATTGGGGTGATACTTCTGCATGGGGTGAGCCAAAGGCAATGACAGTGTTGGATCAAAAAATGTAAATCCAACTGCATTTGAGTTAGTGACCTCACAATCACTTGTGGATAACCTTCCAAAATCGTCTCTTTCTTCAGAAAAGTTGCCTAGATGATTTTGTTTGTATTTCTTCTCAAGTCATCTTTCTAAGTAAGGTTGTCATGTCCCTTCACCTGCTAAATACCCTGAAAGTTCTTCCCTACAAAGAGGATTTGCCAGAAGTCATTTACATCTACAGCTAATGAAAGTCACTGAGTTTCCCAAGTAAATACATCCTTGTAGCAACAATGCAGGACATTTTTTTTTTTTTATAAGGAGGGCACAGAGCATTTAAGAGGGAATACAATGTAAAAAGTAAACAATGACTAATAATACTGTGTTGTTTACTTAAGTTTGTGAAGAGAATAAATCTAAAATGACCACTACACACACAAACACACACACACATGAACAGACATACACACAGTGACTGTGTGGTGATGGAAGTGCTAATCAATTTGATTGTGATAATCATTTTGCAATGTATACATATATCAAATAACCACAATGTATATCACATAATTATGCTGTACATCTTGAATGTATATAATTTTTGTCAACTACACTTCTATAAAGCTGAGAAAATAAATAAATAAATAAATGAAAAATTTAAAAAGAAGGCATGGGATTGAGAGCAAAATTAAAAGGAATTCAGGGAAAGATAAATAAACTAATTATTTTTTGAACACAAAGTAAGAGACAAATGTGTAGTAATAACTTTTACATTCCTAATGCCATTTCATTCCCCAACCACAGTTAGTATCTCATATGAATTCTGAGCTACGACCTGAGATTTCTCTTATCCTAAATTTTCTTCTTGCCCTGAGATCCTTCACCATTTGCATCGGTGACAGGTACAGGATTAGAGGCCCTATGGAGAATGTCAAGGTAGCAAACATGTCAATTTGTATCTTCTGAGCTTTCCCAGCTCATCTTTGGAATTCTGTTGCACAGGCAGTAACTTTGAGAGAAAAGATCTTTTGTGAATCAAGACTCAAGTTCATGGTATAAACAATACACTTAGAGGAATATTTACCTTATCAGGTGTTATCCCTAGGACAGTAAAAAGGAAAATCATTTTTATTTCCAGAGAACATTAGAATTAGTTGCTGGCTTGGATCTCATTCTGAAAAATGGAGCTATAATCCCACAGCCCTGTGCCAGGCTCAGGCAGGAAAAGGGTAGAATAATGTGCAAATAGATTCATCATTTAACTGGCACAGGCGATAATGTTAATTATAATAACATTAGGTTGTCCCTCATTTCACTCTGCATAAAAACCTCAGTGTTGTTAACAGATGACTAGTTTATTTTTTCTATTATGCCCTTAGTAATTATGGATACAATTATAAGGGAGACATAGAATATTTATAATATTTGTCATTTGAGCATTCTGAACCTCTTTATAAATTACCATTTTCAGATGTAAAATAATACACCTTAAAAAGATTAAAAGTAATTCACCCAAGACATATTCTCTTTTTAGAAACACGTAACTTAAAAAAATTTCAAAACATTTTCTAAATAATTGTATTTGCCTTCATATCACACCTGGGAAGTCTTTATCTTCTATTTTTCAGCAAACAAAAATGTTCTCAATTCTATTGTTCTTAGGGTTTACAAATTTTACTCACTTCTATTATCTAATTTTATCTTCGTAACATATGTGTGTTAAGCTAAACAGGCATTAATATTTCCATTTTATAAATGATGCAAACATGGCTAAATTTGTTCACATGCTCTTCTCAAAGGCTCACAGCTAGCAATTGTCAGATTTAAATTCAGACTGAGTCTCCATTTCTAAGAGCAACTTATTTTATTCATCAAATCACAGGACACAGAAAGTTTGTATGACTTGTCTAAGACACTTGGCAGAGCAGAAATAAGAAAAAAATATCTTTAGATTTCATACTTAAGTGTGCCTAACAATCATTGTGTTTTTATGAATGCAAATTGCCAAGACTTATCCCCAGTAATTCCTACTTGGTAAGACTGGCTGGAGCCTAGGAACCTGCTTATTTAGACACCAAAGTCATATTTTATGAAGCAGAGAAGCAAATTTATGATGGACCCTAAGTGACATGAGTGCCCTATACAGTTTATTTCATAGGAATTTTCTTTTTGTAAGAGGGATATATCTTTAAGTATATATAATGTACAAACTATATATAATATTGGTAATTATATATTTATATTACATATATATTTGTTGAAAGCAGGTGCTCTTTTTCATTTTAGAAATATTAGTTAACCTGGCCAGGTATGGTGACTCATGCCTGTAATCCCAACACTTTGGGAAGCTGAGGCGGGCAGAATACTTGAGCTTAGGAGTTCTAGACTAACCTGGCCAACATGGTGAAATCCTGTCTCTACTAAAAACAAAAAAAATTAGCTGGGCGTGGTGGCATGCACCTGTAATCCCAGCTACTCAGCAGGCTGAGGCAGGAGAATAGCTTGAGCACGGGAGGCGGACATTGCAGTGAGCTGAGATAGCACTGCTGCACTCCAGCCTGGGCAACAGAGCGAAACTCTGTCTCAAAAAAATATTATCCACCACATTAAAGGCAAGGTGGTAGAAAAGGGCAAACTAAGCAGTCTTTTTTCTTTTCTTTTTTGAATTTGAATTTGCAAACAATCTCCCATGGCTTGTACATAGGCTTTCCATTCTTTACTACAAAAATTTGTAGACTATCTATCTATCTATCTATCTATCTATCTATCTATCTATCTATCTATCTGTCTGTCTGTCTGTCTGTCATCATCTATCTATCTAATCTATCCATCTATCTATGCCTTTGTATTTATTTTGTGGAGACAATACCGTATGAGACCACAAAAAGCTATAGGCTTTAGATATAAAGCCAACTTCTAAGGGGAAGGATCTAGATGTATCTATTCCCCTGAGGAAAGTGAACCAATGTCTGCTAAGACATGAAACAAGATCCTCAGTAGAAAATGTCATTCACATGAGAGACCCTTCTGTGTACAGCCCAAATATGGGCCAATGACATTTTCTTCTCTGTAGCTTGAGGCAGTTTGAGAAGGTACCATTCTCAACTGGAATACTTAACAAAATGATCAAATGCACAAAGAACCCAGAAATTATGCCTCCTTTTCTCTTTCCCTTCAAATTAGCCATTGATTACTTTGAATAATCTCATTTTACTCATACACAGAATTCTTTTCTTCTGCATCTAAAGGACATTCATATGGACATGATGCTCTTCATCTAAAATTTAAAATAGTGTTCATATTAATTTTCTGAGGCCACATCTGCACCAGGGAAAGGGGAGTTCGGGGTTGGCATTTATCAGATGGTTCCAGCCAATGTAGATTATTTAGGTAATTCAGGCTAAGGAAACCCATCCTTTTCCTCAATTATTTAAGTAATTCAGACCAAAGCAGCTTTCAGGTCTGAGTATCAGATAATTAAAATGAGGAAACCAAATTCAAAAGAGAAGTTAGAGGGCCTAGTTAACCTGAAAATATTCTGGATTCTGCTGATAGCCATTTTTTTCACTTAATGGTAGCTAGGGGAGCCGTTTGGTCGTACTATTTTAAGTTTCACATAAGAAAATGTCTTTTTGTATATCAATTATTGAATGAGGGACAGAATTACTCTATCTTGGTTCATTAATTCTACTTTTTTATATATCCCCACCACAGTCATTTGCAGTTGCAGCTGCATATTATTAGATGAATTCTTTAACTGTGTATTCAAACGTCATGTCCAACTCAGCAAGACCTGACTCACCAAACCCTCACTACCAAAACCAACTCTTACACCAACAAAGAGAAGCCATGATTGCATGCTCTGAAGTGGGAAAGACCCACCAAGATTTGGAAAATTGTCTTTACTCTGCGTGCTCTTTAGTTTTATCATACATGAAATGAGAATTTTGAACCTTATAACTTCTAGATCCATTCCAACTCTCACTTGCTGTTACTTCTCTGTAGTGTGATGTTTTCGTTTATTTACTGTTCAGACACCCTTGAATCTGTAATATATTACTCTCAGGCCGGGAATAAGTATATAAGTGCCCAGTTACAAAGGCAGACCTTGAAGCTTTATTTTTATGATGCTAGTATTTCTTCTATTAATTGCAGAGGTCCAAGAGAGCTAGCTGTCTTTTCTTAATGTCATAAACATTCCCTCCTCCTCCCAATACTACCTGTGATAATGCTTCGTGGCAATCACCATGCAAGAAATCTTTACTGATAATGACAAGAGTGTTTTCTGGTCAAACAAATCATGACTTTGTGAATCATTATTAAATATTGGGCTCATCTTTTGCAAAATGTCAGGCACATTGTAGTCATTCAATAAATATTTGTTGACTAAATGACTGAATATGTTAATTCAAGCATGGGACAAAATTTGACACAGGACAGGGTACCAGTTCCTATATGAGCAACAAGAAAAATATCATGCTATGCTATAGACAATCTCTCTTGCCCTCTACAAGAACTTACCATTTTACATTTCTGAATAGATGAGAATCCTTACTGAAGAAAGCAAGAAAGACACTTTTTAAAAATAAGTACAGACAAAGTGTGTGTGTATGTGCTTGTATGTATATGTGTGTGTCTTGGTGTTTGTGTGTGTGTCTTGGAAGAGGAGAGAGATCAAAGGATAAAAAAGCAGAAATCAGCTTGACTGACTGCAAAGTCCACTGAGAAAGAGAAAAAGGACTGTTTATGGAGACAAGAGATAAGATAGAGGAAACAGAAAAAACATTTAAATGCTTTCATGAAGTTTGTTCATGTAGTGTCTAATACAGATGGTCTTTCAGGGATTGTCATGTAATAGTTAGTAAAAATATTCATTTCTCTTTAATACAATGTAGAGACAGCTGTTCCTGAATATGTCAGAACGCTGAGGTCTGCTTCTCCGAAGGAAGTGGATGAGGAGCTTGTCACATTTCGGTTATTGATGCTAACAGTGCTATTTGCTCCAGGCAGTCCCATGGAAGCCAAACTCATTGTGCCTTTTAGATCACCTCTTTTGATTTTTAACCTTCTTCAACTGGGAAATAAAAAGTACAAAATAATCCGTTCCTCTCCCCAGCCCCACCACATACACACAAATCTCAGTACGCTATAACAGTACGCTATAAAAGTAAACCAACACATCCCTAGAGGGATGAGTCTGGTCAGGGAACACAATCAGAGGTTTTCCATTAATCTGCTGGATGTCAAAAGAACACTAAGGAAAATGAGGTGGGGGCTAGAGGAGAATCATCTGAAGGGAGTTTTTGCCTTGGGGTTTGCACTTTTGCTATATTTTAATCTTTTGTATATTGGTCAATACCTGAGCTCTTTGATTTGCAGGTTGAATGTTTTGCTGAAAAAGAAATGAGCAGTTTATGCACTTTGAAAATAAGACATGCTGAAAAGAGAATCATGATATTTAACTATACCACATTTAAGCACATATAAATCAACAGCTTAAAGATAAATGTTAATAAGATAATTACAATAAAATCAAATCAAGTCCACCTGCGTACTTGCTAGCTCATGGTCAGCCTAGCTAAGTGTTCTAAATTGTTTAAACATATCTAAAAGGGGACTGATGGCAGGTCTTTTAAAACTTCCTAATGATACTAAGAAAAAAAAACAGATTTATTGAATGATCTATGAGAATTTCACTTCATTTCACAAATGAGCCACTTAATTTATAATTTCTACATGTAAGGTATACATTTCAAGAAGGAGAATCTTTGACTGACATTGCTAGCTTTCTTTCATTTATATGAATTTAAATGAAATCAGATTTCTTTGAAAAATGTATTATAGTTCAGCCTGTCTAGTAATTCAAATTTCCCTTGTAGACTTCACAATTAGTTAAAACTAATGATAGCTTACTATTCCTTTTATGTATGCACTCATCCCCAAAATTAACTAAGTGCTATCACCTAGGCATTTTGCTAAACACTGATTCTGCAGAAATGAATAAAACAGAACTCTCTTAAACTCACTAGCAAAAGTGGATAAATGAATATGCAAAGAAGAGGTGAAGAAACCTAACAAATATTAATTTGACACCTTCTATGTGCCAGATATTAGTTTTGATACTGGGAATATAATTGTTAGTGAAATTCAAGTGTCCCAAACCTATGAACTTACATCAAAGAGGGTTTGTAAGTGTTAAGAATATAGACATATCCAGCACATTATCAAAAACAAAAGTTGTAAGTATTTTGCTTTGTATGTAGAAAATTATTGAAATTCCAACCGAAGTTCTTCAAAAACTGCAATTATTGCTATAGTATTCCAAAGGACACTCTATCATGTAACAGAAAAGATGCTGATTGAGAATCAGCGTTCACCTTTGACGTTAACTCAGTTTGTGCAATTAGGAAGTAATTTAACATAGCCAGGTCACATTTCCCTAATCTATTTTATGTGTAAAGTGAGAGGATGGATCAAATATTCTCTAAGATCCCTCTAGCAGTCAAACTCAGTGTTTCTGAAACTACAGCCTTCATCCAATCCAGAGATGTTTGTTGGGATAATTTTAAGTTGTGAGAGAGAAAGAGGGGTGGGGGATGTATAAGAGCAAAGTGCACATTTTTAGAAGAACAGTGTTCATCAGGGTGATGTGGTTTGGAGGTTTGCCCCCTCCTCCAAATCTCATACTGAAATGTGATCCTCAGTGTTGAAGGCAGAGCCTGGTGGGAGGTGTTGGGGTCACGGGGGCAGAACCTCCATGAATGGGTTTGTGTCCTCCCCATGGTCATGAGTTCACACAAGATGTGGTCATTAAAAAAGAGTATGGGACCTCCCTCCTCTCTCTTGCTTCCTTTCTCACCATGTAACACACCTGCTCCTGTCATCAACTTCCACCATGAGTAAAAGATTCCTGAACCCTCACCAGAAGCTGAACAGATGTTGCTGCCATACTTGTACAGCCTGCAGAACTATGAGCCAAATAAACCTCTTTTCTTTATAAGTTACCCAGTCTCGGGTGTTCTTTTACAGCAGTGCAAAATAGAATAACACATAAGAAAAGATGGCTCTTAGGATGTGGCAGTTATTGTGGCTACTTATCAAGTATTTCTGGTTTTCCTCATTCTGATCCTATGGTAGGATTGGACTTGAAGTTGGGCCTGCAGGTGACTTGCTTAGACCTATAATATGTGAGATGTGGTCTTCACGAGCTGAGGCACAATTCATCACATTTTCTTACATCTACCAAAAGTGACAGAGACATTCCACATAGTGGAAAGTCCATCAACTTGTGTCACTGACTGAAGGCAATGGAAAGAAGAGACTCCTGCAGACCCAAGATAGATACATGGCATAAGAAAGTCTATTGTCAGTCAGCCACAATGGCTCACATCTATAATCCATGCGCATTGGGAGGCCGAGGTGGATCGCTTGAGGCCAGGAGTTCAAGACCAGCCTGGCCAACATGGCTAAACCCTGTCTCTAATAAAAATACAAAAACTAGCCAGGTGTAGTGGTGCAGGTCTGTAGTCCCAGCTATTTGGGAGGCTGAGTCAGGAGAATTGCTTGAACCTGGGAGGTGGAGGTTGCAGTGAGCTGAGATCGTGCCACTGCACTTCAACCTTTGTGACAGAGTGAGACTCCATCTCAAGGAAACAAACAAACAAAACAAAAAAAAAAAAAAAAAAAAAAAGGAGAAAGTCCACTGTTGCTTTGAACCACTGAGGGGGATATCTTTTCTTTTTGAGACAGGGTCTTGCTGTGTCACCCAGGCTGGAGTGCAGTAGTGTGATCACAGCTTATTGAGCCTCAGTCTTGGTCTACTGCAGGCTCGATCTCCTGGGGTCAACCAATTCTCTCATCTCAGCTGGGGGTAGCTGGAAATACAGGGACTTGAGTCCCTGGGACTATGGATGTGTGCCACCATGCCCAGGTGATTTTTTTTTTTTTTTTTTTTTTAGTAGAGATGAGGTCTCGCTCTACTGCCCAGGCTGGTCTCGAGCTCAAGCAATCTGCCTGCCACAACCTCCCAAAGTGCTGGGATTACAGGTGTGAACCACCATGATCAGCCAGTGGGGTATTTTTTAACATAGCAGAACCATACCCATCTTGACTGAACTATATTAGCAAATGGACTATGTTACCAGTAGGTCTGTTCTTGTCTTCACTCTTCTTTTTTTTTTTTTTTTTTTTGAGACGGAGTCTCGCTCTGTCACCCAGGCTGGAATGCAGTGGCCGGATCTCAGCTCACTGCAAGCTCCGCCTCCCGGGTTCACGCCATTCTCCTGCCTCAGCCTCCCGAGTAGCTGGGACTACAGGCGCCCGCCACCGCGCCCGGCTAGTTTTTTGTATTTTTTAGTAGAGACGGGGTTTCACCGTGTTAGCCAGGATGGTCTCGATCTGCTGACCTCGTGATCCGCCCGTCTCGGCCTCCCAAAGTGCTGGGATTACAGGCTTGAGCCACCGCGCCCGGCCGTCTTCACTCTTCTTTGCAAAGCTCAAAAGGTTGACTCCCACTAGTTTATGGCTAACACTAGAAAGGGAAAGAGACATTTGATATTCCTTCTATGCAAAATCTGATAGAGGTTCATTAAACTTTTCAAACTTAAAATTGTATGTTCTTTTATGATTCATCCACAAACTCAATTTGGTCAACTTAGGTAGATTTTATGGGTGGAATTATTTAAACATATGAACTTAAAAGGTTTATCGTGAATTGAAAAAGCTCAGCAGAGATTTATTGTGGATACCGGACAAGACATTCCTACTTTGTTCCCCCTTTCCTGCCACAAAAACTGCATCATTTTTTATAATATTCTTTCTCTCTATTACAGATCCTTTAAGATTTAATAATTTCAAGGTCCTTGAGACTCAGAGTTAAGTCATTATTATCCTCCAGAAGTTTCCTCAACCATGTAAAAATGCTAACTCTGTATCAGGCTGACTCATGTAGAACCTGTCTGTGCATACACCACCCACCCTTAAAACATGTGAAGCTCCAGCCCCAAGCTGATGCTCCCACACATCAAATCCCAGTTTACAAAATCCAACCCACAATATAACACCTGCCAGCGATAATATTATGACTGTAACTCACATTGTTCAAGTGCAGACCACAGCACTATGAAAAGCTTCTATTTTGTGATATTTTTATGACTGATCCTGAAGCAAAGGAGTGGGGGAGAAAGAACTATGGATGGTCACGAATTGCTGGTAACTGGCTTTTGCTGATCTGCTGCAAGTGTTCAGACCTAAAACACAATTTGCAAACTTCTATGGAGAGGAGTAACAATCTCATTCATCAGCCTTTACTAATAATTCATAAAGTCTGAACTACATTACTGATCATGTGTCTTTTTATGCCAGTTTCATATCTGCTGGTAAATAACAATCCATTTAATTACAGAAATAAATCTGCTCTGCCATCACCATGAACTTGAAAGTGATACAAAGTTTAATAAAAATAAGCCCTAGAAATAGAGAACTCAGATGCCACACTTTGGCCTCAATACCTTTTTATTTTAGTTCTTGAAAGACCTTCTGACCTCCCCTAAACAAGGCTGCTCAGTGGAGATAATTGCTAGTCCTTCTTATTAGCAGTTTCCATTTCTGAGTTTGCTTTGTTATAACTACTTAGTTTCTTATTATTCTCAAGCTCTTTATCAGACAGCCTGAACTCTTGCCTATATTGTATATTCTTTTCTCTTTCTTTCACCATTTTTTGTCTCCTTTTTTTTTTTTTTTTTTGCTATGATCTTCTCGTCCTAGAAAAGGTAATTTCACACATACTGAATTACTGCAATTTAGGTCAGAGAGACCAGGCACCATGAAAATAAGTTCTTTATTTAGAAAAAAAAAAGTTTCTGATCTATTTCTCCCGTTAAGCTTGTGAGAGTCTCACCTTCCTCATGTTATGGATATTGCAAAGAAGATATTTTTAAAGCACCCTTTTAAAAAGTCCCAAGAGGTACCAAATATGCTAATGTATTTCCACAATGCTATTTCAGAAAAGAAAGAATAAATTAGAGGAAGCAAAAACCTCTTATTTTGATCCTTCTCTTAATGTCATTGGTAAACCTTCTGTGACTTGATACAAACCAAGTCTCATCTTCTGCTTTTTTATGCTACAATCATGGGGGAGTTTGTATACTATGATTATGTTGGTTTTATGAGGGTTTAGGAGATTATTGTGGAGGGTTAAGTTTTACTTTGCATTTGTTAATAAACATTCATTTATTATTTGTAGGGGAGTATGCATATATGCTCACACACTCCATGGGTATTCTGCCAAAACCTTTGCAAAAATTATATCATTTTATTAAATATGACATTATTTTATAAAGGGAGAAACTAAAATTTTGAGAGTATAAGCAACTGAATTAAGATCACACAGCTCAGAAGTGCCACTGCCCATACTAAATCCTCAAATTTGAACAGTGCAATGGTCCAACCACATTACTACTTTTTTTTTTCTCTCTCTTCCACTTCTACCACATTTGCCTCCAAATAGCTAAATAGAGTGACTCAGTTCAAGTCAACAGATATTGCTGAGGGTCTTCTGTGGGCAAACTGCCATGCCAGATGCTGTAGGACATGCACAGGAGAACAAACAGAAACTCACAACCAAGAAATGGTGCAGCTAATCTTGTTCAGTCAGAAGCCTCCGAAGAGAAAACAATAAAGCCTCTGAACAGATAAAGCCATTTTCCTTCTTTTGGACTGACAACATGGTCTAGTCAACATTTACTCTTCACCCTGGAGGGAGATGCCACTAACTGAAAGATGAGATGGTTTGCTACATCATATTTATTATTATTTTTTGCTAGATTTCACTCATATGTTTCCTCTACATGACTTGACTCTCTTGAGGGCTTTAGAGCATGGATGCCACTTTGAGATATTAAGGATGCCTAAAGGAGCACGTGAAAAGAAAATGTGAAAAAGAAAAGACATTCCGAATTCAACTCCTGTGACTCTGTTGCCAGGGAGAAGACAATGCTGGTGACCTGAGAATCAGCTGGAGGCCCCGATTCTATGCTTGGGAACTGCTGTGGTTTGGGTATCTGACACTTTCACATCTCCTGGCAAAATTTGATCCTAATGTTGGAGTTGGGGCCTCATGGAAGCTGTTTGGGGCCGGGGGGTAGAAGGCCCGTCATGAATAGACTAATGCCCTCCTTGTGGGGAAGGGGCAGTGAGTGAGTTCTCGTTCTATTAATTCCTGTGAGAACTGGTTGTTAAAAAAGAGCTTGGCACCTCCCACCTCTCGTTCTCTTGCTCCCTCTCTGGCCAAGTGATCTCTGTGCATGCTAGCTCCCCTTCTCCTTCCACCATGAGTGGAAGCAGCTTGAGGCCCTCACAAGATGCAGAAGCTGGTGCCATGCTTCTTGTACAGCCTGCAGAACTGTGAACCAAATACACCTCTTTTATTTCTTAATTACCCAGCCTCGGGTATTCTTTTATAGCAGTAAGACAGGAATGATCCCAGCATTGCTCTCATTGGGTTTAAATGAGAAATCTTTTTCCCAACATGGCGGTTTTAACCCTTCAGTAAAAACTAGCAAAGCACCTACCTATAAGCAAAACCCTGTAGTACTTCCTGGTGATACAGAGAGAACACAAATTACTCATGGGCTTTCTATCAGGGACCTCTCATACTTAATAATATTAACACACAGGCCGGACTGCGGTGGCTCATGACTGTAACCCAGGACTTTGGGAGGCCGAGGTGGGCGGATCACAAGGTCAGAACTTCAAGACCAGCCTGGCCAACATGGTGAAACCCCATCTCTACTGAAGATACAAAAAATTAGCTGGGTGTGGTCGCGCATGCTGTAATCCCAACTACTTGGGAGGCTGAGGCAGGAGAATCACCTGAACCCGGGAGGTGGAGGTTGCAGTGAGCCGAGATTGCTCCACTGCACTCCAGCCTGGGCGACATGGCAAGAATCTGTCTCACAAAAAGGAAAAAATAATATTAATACACATATAAATATCTAATTATGGAGGCTGATTGGGACTATGAAAAGGTGGTAGTGGAGAGTGATGAGCTAGTGGGCATAAAGAAAAACTACTTTAGGTTTCTGGGTCAGTGTCTCACTGTGTAACTGCAGCGGCATCTGAATTTTATCTCCCACCTTCACAAACCAACAACATACTTAGTGGTCATTCCCAAAATCATGGCCATCACTCTGAAGAGGTAGTTGATATATCTTTATGCAATACTTTTGGTCTGTTATAATAGTTTGCCATATCTGGAATCACCACCACTGCGTCAATGGTATCAATATCGAATGGCTCATGTCCAGCTTGCTTCCGATAAGTTAATCTAAAGGTTGAGTTATACCAATGAAAGTATATATTTACTTTTTAATTCCAGCTTATAAACAATAAAACATAAATTAACTTTCTACTTAGAAAACATCAGCTCAAGAAGCATGGTTTAAAGTAGACAATGTCTTTGACCATTTAGCCTCTTAATATATGCATATAATATTTTAAAGCCCTCATGGTAAATCTGAAGCTAAATGAAGAATTGTCTATGTAGTCCAGTGTGGTGGGTTACGCCTGTGATCCCAGCACTTTGTGAGGCCAAGCTCACGAGTTTAGGACAAGCCTGGGCAACATGGTGAAACTTTGTCTCTACAAAAAAAAAAACACATAAATTAGCTGAGTGTGGTTGTGCACACCTGTAGTCCCAGCTACTGGGGAGGTTGAGGTAGGAGGATGGCTTGAGTCTGAAAGGCAGAGATTGCAGTGAGCCAAGATCATGCCACTGCACTCCAGCCTGGGTGATGGAGCCAGAAGTCATTTTTAAATCCAGGGATAAAACTGTGGTGTCTGTACAAACCCTATACCATTAATATTTAGTAAACATAAATTTCATCACATAACAATAGCATGTTTTTCCTCAAACCCATTCAGGTACATGATGTTTTCATTGTAGTATTGTGACGGCAGGCAGAATGGTTTAGTCAGAAGATATGGGAATGATACTGCCCTCATGTTAATTTGGGACACTCAGAAGCATGATAGCTAAATCCTGGTATATGTGATTACTCTTTCTCCTACAACAAAAATTTATAGAAGGGTGATAAGAAGTGATTTAAAGAAGCACATTTCTTTTTTCTTGACTTCAACCAAAATTAGCAAAATGTAAGCTCTTCTGGAAAAGTCCAAGAAATGCTATTAGTGAAATAGGAGTGGTGTGAACAACTGCACTCTTTTCTGTTGCTCTTCTGAAGTCTGCGGAGTTTCTACTTACTAACAAGATTGGACAAACAGTCTTCTTTGCTTCCATTAAAAATAAATAGAATTATGGATGACATAGGGGAAAAAGTTACAATCTGTAATTTATCCTAAATTACAAGTTCAAGTTACAATTTTCGGGTCTGAATATGTTTGACAATAAGGACACAGAGCTAAAATCTCAATGGGCAATAATACATCAGGTTGCAGTGGACAAAGGATAAGACACTTCATGACATTTGAAAGCGGCCATTATATTGGTGGTCTTCCACATACTCCAAGATTAATCAGAAATTATCGTTTGATGTTTGCTATAGCTTTTGATGGGAACACTAAATCTTTTAAATTCATGATTTGATGTTCAACATTCTCATTGATTATTTTAATCACATCACACACAGAAGTACTTCAGTCATCCAATACCTCCCAGGAGGCATAGCCTCAATTGCTATCTCTAATCTTTTTAGAGCACCCTCTTCTGCTACTGTTCATTAATTAAACATAGCTCTGCTGATGCTTCTTTTGGCTGCTGCTCCCCCAGAAGCTGCCAGATTGCTTGTCATCATCTTATTCCCTTCATCCCAACCAAGTTCATTATCAATTATTTTCCTCTTTCAGAGCTATCTTTCTCTTTTAGAATATTCTTTGATGACTTGATAAGTCTTTACAGTCAAATCCCACCTCCATTTATTAATATTACTACTCTCAAAGGCACGACCAATCTTTCTTTGTAATCTTTTCTTTAGTCGCCAAAGAAGCTTAAGACTCCAGGATCAACTGTGGACGTACAAAATTAAATCCTCATATTGAAGAGTAAAATTTCAAACCAGGGGGCGAGGTTGATACCAAAACTCAATGTCAATGTAAAAAAATAGAAACTACAGCAATAATACTGTAACACTGATTTATTTATTTTCATATGCTATATGTATTTAATGAGCAAATATTTATTAAGGAGCAATACTGTGTTAAACACTGTGCTGGATAGGTGGGCAGGATAAAAATGGCATTTTTGGCAGGATATATTTTTCAAAAAACACTCACGTATTTTTCTCATAATGTGACTTTGACACTTTCCTATAGACAGATGAGGGTCTGTGTTATTTTCCCCTCAATCTTATGACTATGGCTTACCACTATGACAATGCCAATGCTGTTCGATTCCTAAAAGTAGGTCAAAAAGACCACAGAGTTTTTTGCTTGGTTCTTTTGGGACACTCATTTAGGAGCCCTATGCTACTGTGTAAGCTACCTGACTGTCGTAATGTAGCCATGCTATAAGGAAGCCCAAATAAAGAGCTGGCAGGAAATGAGACCTCACATCTTTAACTAGTTCACTACCAACAGCCATCTCCAACTTGCCAGCTCCAGCCATGTAAGTGAACCATCTCGAAAGTGACTCCCCAGGTCCTAGTCAAGCTGCCCTAGCCAACGTTGCACAGAGTAGAGACAAGTCACTACTGAGCCCTGCCCAAATTGCCGACTCAATGATAATTGTCTTTTCAGGCACCAGATTTTGGAGTGGCTACTCAGTAACAGATAACTGAGCAGTCCAAAATGTGCAGCACCTACAGTCTACAGTGGAAGACATCATGTTTTCACGTAGTTCATCATGTGTGAATTAGTTGGAATAAATATCTCAGGAAGCCAGACATTCCGCTGAAACAAGACCTTTGTGTGCATTAGCTCCTTCCTTATGAACTTCACAGCCATTTGCTGGAACGCATGAGATAAAAATCTAGGACTACACATGAGATCAAATCTTATGACCATGAGAAGCACCCTCTAGAGTTGTGTGCACAGTGCAATTATGACCCAAGATAAAAGCTGGGCATTCAAAAAGCCACAAAAAGTCAGAAATACAGTCCAGAAAACTAGGTCCAGAAAACCAGGGCCAGAACATCAGAAAATAACCTAATTCCTTTTGCCAGAACGTACTTCTTCAACTTTAACATATTCATGGCCTATTCATTCCAATGCTGGGAAGCTTTTTGTTTTACTTCCAAGTATTGATTTTAGTAATAATAGTAACAATAACACTGCCACTACTACTGCATTTATTAATCAGTTATAAATTCCTAAATACTTTACTAGGTATGTATTTTCTCATCAAAGAACCCTATGGAATAGATGCTAATGTTCTCAACATTTTATAAAAAGGAAATTGGAGCATAGTGAAGTGAAATCAATTGCCCAAGGTCACACAACATGCAAACAGTGGTGCTGTGTTTGAACGCACAGCACCTCAATCCACAGCCTGCATTCTTCACCACTGTGCAAACTGTCCTCTTTTGTGCTCTGGCAATGCCTAGTAGTGCCATTCTCAGTTTACTCATCTGAACTGTCAAATTGATGGCAAGTTCCTAAGGGCAAGAGTTAAGCCTCAGGCACTATTTTATCTGTACTCCCTAATGAAATGCACAGCATGGCAGTACATTGTTGATGCTCAATAAATGCTTGTTACATAAATGCATGAAGCAACAAATTGTGTAAGTCACCTCTCCTCCCTGGATCATGATATTCTCATCAGGAACATGAGGACGTTGCAGTAGATATACAGGAATATCTCTTTTGGCTGTGAAATTCTGTGATTCCCTGACTTGAACTACCTCTAAGTGAAGCAGGAACTGCGAATTTTCATTCAATGTTGCCTTGATCCCTAGACTAGAAAATAATAAAAGTTTTATAGGGTTGCACTGAGACTAGCTCTTCTTTTTTTAGCGTTGGGGATTTCCTGTGCTACTTCAGTTAAATAGATCATACGCTCTGGATTCTTGAGAGGAACCCAGTTGAAAGAGTCACACTTTTGTTCTTCGAGATGAATGGGCAAACGGAACATCCTCAAGGCCCACAGGACTTGCCAGCTCTTAGGGCAGATGTGGTTCAGGGTTGGGCTGTCAGTATCACTCTTTTGGGTCTCTTTGTTTGTCAGGGATAACCCATCTGGGTCGTTCTCATCATATGAACCATAAAGCAAGAGAAATGGGAAGCTGAAGCTCCTTTTGCAAGGTAGCAAAATGGACTCCACTTCTCATATATCAGAGTGCTTGCAATTTGGTATATAAATGCTTGGAATGTTAAGTTGGCTTTAGAAGGGCGATAATCTACCTCTGTTACCTCGTCTAATTTTGCAGTTTTTTTAATTGGGGGAAGAAGAAGAAGGTATTAAGTTCATTGCCAAGCAAAATTACTCAGCACAACTCTCACTCTCTGAGCTCTCACAAATGAGAGGCGGCTCTCTGTCCTAGATTCTATGCTCCATTTAGGTGTCATAGTCATCACATCAAAGTCACTTTGTTGTTGTTGTTGTTTTGCTCAGAAATGCTCATATTTTCCCCCTTTGCAATCTATTGACTACTCTCCCATGTAATTTTCCTGGACTTCCTGGGTTGTTCTATTTTACTATTTCCTCAGCAATGACTTTAGAAAAGGAATTTGGTATTTATAGGACACAGTTCATACCATCCTTTCCTAACTTTATATTCTTGTCAAGTTGTCTGTAAAATGAGTCACTTTCTGTTCCAGCTAACACAGTAAACTTAAAGTTACCATCTTTGGAGGGTGAAGGAAACAACCTAAATGAGTAGAACCCATTATCAATTCAAGGGTTAATACATGTCAATTTGACGCTGTAGATATTTAAACATTTTCACTGTCCATAACCACAAGTATTATATTACATTCCTATTGAATCTACCTGCAGGAGTCCTTGCCTCTCTTCTCTTCGTGTGTCAAAAATATATTTATTTTATTGCTAATGCTTTGGTCAACTCTTGGAATTTGTACCTAGTTTATGACTCTTACCGCTCTGGGATTTTCTGGGGACCACTCCTAGACATATCTTACTACACATTCTTACAGACCCTTGTAAATATCAACGCTTTGTGTCTGTTATTACAATAGTTATACATATAAGCTATTTTGCAGAGCCTGCCAAGATGACAAGTTCTCCCAGGGTTATTCAGTCACTTTGCTCACACATTAAAACTTTGGACGTCACCCAATTTCCTTCAAATGAATGTGACAGAATACTGAACCATTGCTTACTGAGTTTCTTCTTTTTTTGGCCCTTCTTTGTTCTTTGACAACAGTGTTTAATAACCACACTCTCCCTCCTGTTTCCATGGCTAGTAACCCCGAGGTTGCTTTTGACTCAGATTCTTTCTTTGAGATTCACATTAGTCATGCAGTTAGCAATTCATGTATATACAGCTTGGCACGGAGATATAGAGAAAATTGGAATGATGGTCGCACATTCTCCCTGCTCCTTGCTTTCCCTTGTTGCTTTCAGTCTACATCGCTGTGTGGAAACACTGGGTCCCCTGCCTGTTTCTAACCTTTAATGGTTTGGCACATTTTGAATTGCTTGCAGTCACCTTATGAGAGTTGAGTGCACAGATTTTCTTTCATTTATTACCTGTCGTACAGAATTACAAAATTATTGTATCAAGTGGATAGCCTCTTTATTCCTTGGCCTACGTGAATATCCCTTCTGTTCTTCCTTCCTCCCTTTTTCCATTCTTACTTTCCTCCCTCCTTCCTTCCTTTGTTTCTTCCATTTTCATTAGTCATTTGTTGAACACCTATTATGAACCATGTTTCGTTCCAGACACTGGAGAGAGCTTGCTCAAAAAAAAAAAAAAAAAAAAAAAAAAGAGAGATGAGATTGCTGGTCCTTATATTTCTGGAAGGCAAGAAAAGGAGATCCCAGGAAACATTTAAAAGGAATAAAACATAAACAGGATAGCTACATGTAGTGATAAATTCTCTAATAGCAAATATAAAGGGCAATGTAATAAAGAGTGACTTGGGGTAGGTAAGATACTCAAGAGAGACTTCTGCGTTAAGTTAAAACTATCATAATAAGAAACTAGCTAATCATGCAAGGCTTTAAAATAAGAACATTCCAGGCAAAGGGAACAGCTTATGCTATGATGTGGAAAAAACTTGGCTTGACCAAAAAGTCAGAAAAAAATTCATTAAAAATAGTAAAATCAAACTTGAAAGCAAGAACACACTCATCTTCCCCATGTTAAAAATGGTTAAACAAATAAAAAAATGAGTAATGGCATTCCAAAAAGGATACCGATCATCTGTTTTCTCCAGTCATTTGTTTCAATGATACTGGATGGAACTCAGCTTCGCCCATTAAATATTGAACTAAACGTCTGTGGTACTGTAACCAGACGGCCAGTGTAGTATATCTGACTATTACTTTATACCAGCCCTCCATTCCCAACTTTTTAAAATAAGAAAATAACTTTGGAGAATGGTACAGAGGCATGGGTGCCTGCTATAACATAATACCAAAGTCTGAAAATTAGGAACTGGAAGTACATGCATGCACCTGTGTGTCAAGAAGCTGGTGTAAGATTATGTAGAATCCTGCTATTCATAACAAACAACTATATATATTTCATACTAAACTAGATACATTGTATAATGTCCATACAATGAAATACATTGTGATATGTTTATAGGATAGAATGTGAAAGACCCAAGGAATGCTACAAACAAGAGCATGAATGAAAACCACAAATGTAGAGTTAAGGAAGACAGACATACAAGAATATATAGTATTAAGATTCAATGTATTTAAACTTCAAAAAATAATAAAGCCCAGTATTTTTGGATACATGGTAATGTAGTAAAACTATAAAGGGAGATAGTAGCCATGACCATAAAAGGAAAGGTAGTAGGTGGGGAGAAAGGTAGCTGGAATTGGGCTAGGCTGTTTAGTGATTCTCAGGAGCAGGCGATTATCAGATTTTGATTTAGGTACATTACATGAGTGTTCTGTTTTTCAGGGGACAAATCACTGACCTATATTTCATGGTGTACTAATCTATATGTCTATTACATTTTACAATAAAAAATAGTAACTAGCATAGTTCCTGGCCCACACTAAATGTTCCATATATTAAAATGGAAGGCATTATAAGCTCGGAAAATACATTTCTCCTCCTCCTCTATGAAAGGATTAAGTGAAATGTTTCCTAAGTGCTTTCCTTTTCTTTTCTTTTTTTTTTTTTTTTTTGAGATGGAGTCTCACTCTGTTGCACAGACTGGAGTGCAGTGGCACAATCTTGGCTCACTGCAACCTCCACTTCCTGGGTTCAAGTGACTCCTGCCTCAGCCTCCAGATTAGCTGGGATTACAGGCATGCACCACCATGCCCAACTAAGTTTTCTATTTTTCATAGAGATGAGGTTTCACCATGTTGGCCAGGCTAGTCTCGAACTCCTAACCTCAAATGATTTACCGGCCTCGGCCTCCCCAAGTGCTGGGATTACAGATGTGAGCCACTGCACCCAGCCTCCTTTTTCCAAAGGAAAAAAAAAAAAACTATTTAAGAAATGGTTTATAGTTGCATCCTGATTCCTGGGTGTTGGGGGAGGAAAGGAAGAAATAATTTAACCTACTGATTCTACTAGTCTACTCTGGACTCAGCTCTCTATTAACATGAAATCCAGATTTATTTTCATCCAAACTAACATTCGGAAATAATAATATTAAGTATTAATGAATGAAAATATTTTTCAACCCCAGAGCAGTTTAAATCTTACTGTATTATATGCTCTATAGGTACTAAATTTCTATTTTGCATTTCATTACATGTATATAATTAACAGATTGATTGCAATAGTTTGAAGTGTGTCTATTTTTTTCCTGCTACTTTAAGATGCCATTCTTGTCTGGTTACCATAGAATCTTTGGAATCTGCATTGCAAGGCACATAGTAAGCAGTCAAGAATATTTGTGGTTCTACTGATTGAAGTCATCCTGTCTTGTGACTCACGCATGGCACGTGTAGAAGTCAAGGTAAAACGAGCTGTTGAAACAGATATACCCAAATTCTCAGTGATAAACAATAGTTTTATTGTCAGGGATCTAGACAGGTGATACTCCATGCAGTCGCTGGTGATGGGGGCTTTGACAAAACTTCTCACTTTTCCCCAGCTTGAGAGGTTACTGATATCCAATGGGCAGAGGGGGAAGAAAGAGACATATGGGAGTATACTGCTCAGAGGATGGGTGCACTAAAATCTCAGAAATCACCACTAAAGAACTTTTCCATGCCTCCAAAAACTGTACTCCAAAAACTATTGATATAAAAGAATGTAAAATAAAAAAAAAAAAAAGAGAGAGAGAGGCAGTCACATGGGAGATCATACAGAAGATCTTGTAGGCCACGCCTGGAAATGGCATACCTCCCTTCTGCTCATATTTTATGAAGCAAATCCAGTAAGTGGCAACTCTAGATGCAAAGTCCTCTGGGAGATGCAGTCCCTGTCTAATCTGGGCCACTTCTTCTTGAGAGTAGGGTCTCCTAGAAGGTTTTTCTACCATGCAACTCTGGTGGACAGCTGGCTCTCTATGCCACAAGACTATTCAATTAGTTTATTTCTACAGCTCTATACACCACACACACCTGCCTCAGCTACATTATAAGCAGGTGAAAGGAAAGAGATTAGATTCGAGTTTTAAAAGGATTTTACTTTGTCTTCTCAAAGTCACCATTTTAGTGTGGCCAGTGTAGATTACTGCTTTGTGTTTTAAGAAACTACAGAGCGAACAAATATTTAATTCATATTTTTGATCAATTGTGAGGACCTTAATATATTATACACTTAGAGACTTACCAGATCTGTTTATAAATGTCACATAGAAAGAGAGAGTGCTTGCTCAGAGTTTTCGAGAGAATATCTCAAACCATTCAACATTCAAAACACAGAACAGCTCTGCCGGAAGATTAATCTTCATTCTCACACTGTCCTTGGTAAAATTTGAAATTACAACCTCAATTCCTTGACTCATACCAACAAAGGAATATTTCCAAGGGCTTGCTTCTCTTTCACACCAAAATTTCAGTTTGTTAAAGCAAACAATATCCTCCCTTTTGCAAATGCTTACTGCATTTCAGGCTATTCCTGAACCTTACATTTCTGATCTTTCTTACTAATAGTCAGCTGTTAGACATTTCGGTCATTCAAAAAAGGAGATTTTGAAATTTCTAATTTCATAAAAGACTATCTCAAGGTGCTGAAAGATAACCAAGAACTGGGAATTGTGGAAATTCTTGCTTCTGTGATTTCAAATTAGAGCTCACAATATCTTTGGCATAAGCTACATAAAGAAGAACATCATGGCACTGAGTGATTTAAACATGATAAACAGGTACAGGTGATGTGGTTCTAACCAAATCACTAATGTACTGCAGATCAGACAGAATTAATGAATTTTATGCTGCGGTCTCTATAAATGAGCCAACAAATATGCAGCAAAATTCTGAACTGCAGCCTTGAAATAAAGAGCTTAATGTAATTCAGCGCTTATTGGTTGCCTAGAAACTAACTTGGAAGGGGGTTGGGGAGGGAGGACTAGAAAACATGGAGGGTTCATAGGTTTAATAAGGAAATTATTAACTCTGAACTGCTTGGGGATGTGACAGATATACTCCACAATGCGCTCCTCTCCCAAGAGCTCCGTAATATGTTCGAGAGCAAGGTTAGGGGGCACGCAGAAGAGGCTGCTATAGAATGACAGGGCAGTAGTGAAGGCTTTGGGCAAACACCAGCATATACAAACCTCCACAGTTGCTGCAACCCATGATCATCTCAACTTGTTGACCAGCTGCAGCTATGGGTAAAGCTTGCTTATTTGCTTTTCCTAAATTATTTTTTCTAGAAATATATAGCTTAGGACTTAGTTATTACATGAGACACTTTCCCAATTCATTATATCACTAAGGATATTTTAAAATGTTATTTGGGGCAGGTAGGGGATGGGGAGACAGAAGACAGCTTAATCAATTTTATATTAAGAAAAGTGGGCCAGGTGTGGTGGCTCCTGCCAGTAATCCCAGCACTTTGGAAGGTTGAAGCAGGCAGATCACCTGAGGTCAGGAGTTCGAGACCAGCCTGGTTGATATGGTGAAACCCCGTCCTTACTAAAAATACAAAAAAAAAAAAAAAAAAAAAAAAAAAATTAGCCTGGCATGGTGGCAAGCACCTGTAGTTCCAGATACTCAGGAGGCTGAGACAAGAGAATTGCTTGAACTGGGGAGGTGGAGGTTGCAGTGAGCTGAGATCATACCACTGCACTCTGGCCTAAGGGACAAGAGCAAGACTGTGTCTCAAAAAAAAAAAAAAAAAAAAAAAAAAGGAGTGAAGGGGCTGAGAAACGGGGCACGGGGCACACGGCACACATATTCAGCAGGAAGCCTTTTGGAAGAGGAGAAATTAACCAGTTTGGATGTTTTAATTGCAAACCACGTGATGTGAAGGGCTCATTGAGACCACTCATGTTACAGTCCCATTGCTAGTTCAACTTCTTTTCTTTATTTGAATATAGAAACCAAGGAGGAGGAGATGATGCCCAGGTGGCAATTCACAAGGTAGCATTTTAGCATTTCCTTTAAAACTTAAATAAATGGCCCTCTCAATTTTAGAGCAGTGCATACACAGGAGGTACTGTGCTTTAGCGTCTCAGCTTCAAAGAGTTGCTTAGGGAGGACATATTTTATCCTAATTATTTTTGACAGGAATTAGGTCAGATTAATTAGTTTAAAATTCAGCTGAACAACAACGTCTTTGCTAATTACTTGAGGGTTCATACATAATTCATTTACAGTAGCAAAAAAAAAAAAAAAAAGGAAAATACTGGGAAAGAATGCTACCTAACACTGACCGCTTTGATGGGCCATTCATAAAAAGAGGACCCTCTGTGACCCAAAAGGTGTGATGAGGAGCACAGAGTTCCGTGAGCATTTTATTAAGTATGAAGATGAATATTTATTTATATAAATATGCATTTTTAGGTAGCTTTATGTTTTTAATTACTTATATTTAAAATAAACATTTATTTATTTATTTATTTATTTATTTGTAAACAGTGTCTCCCTCTGTCGCCCAGGCTGAAAAGCAATGGTGCGATCTCAGCTCACCGTATCCTCTGCCTCCCGGGTTCAAGTGATTCTCCAGCCTCAGTCTCCTGAGTAGCTGAGATTACAGGCGTGCACTACCACACCCAGCTAATTCTTGCATTTTTAGTTGAGATGGGGTTTCGCCATGTTGGCCAGACTGGTCTTGAACTCCTGGCCTCAAGGGATCCACCTGCCTTGGCCCCTCAAAGTGCTGGAATAACCGGCGTGTGCTGAACCTAAATATATTTTTAAAAATACTTTAGAATGTAATGTCAAGGTAAGACAGAGTAAGAGAGTGAGTGATGAGGAAGTGAGTTTTAGAGAGAAGATAGTCCTAGCTCAGTCCCTTACCATAGGCAATGTACATAACTGCTCTGAGGTTTAGAATTTTTTTTGTTATTGCTGTTAAACTAATAATAGCATTTAGCACCTACTTTATGGCCTGTTGTGAGAATTACACGAGATAATGTACGTAAACCTCAGCACCTGACATAGAATAAGTATTTAATGTTTGTTAGTTATTATCGTTTCTATAGTAGTATAGGAAATTAAATAAATGTTTGCCCTACTACCTACACACTTCTAAGCTTGCCCTCAGATTACGTTAAAGTGAATTATACCTTTTGGCTCAGATTGCATTAGAAAGGCTGCTTTAAATTTAGAGTCAATTTTCTACAGGGGGAAAAAAAAGACGGACTAAAATATTTCAGTAGATTAAATATCGACTAATATTAAGCAAAAACCAAAGGTGTTTGGGAGGTCTTGGACAAATATCAAATAGTAGAGTGTAAGTATGCATTATTTGTCCAGTGTCCTACTCAGGGATAAGAAAGCATTTTAAAATCTTTTATTTATGAAGAGAATCCCAAATACAGATTGTGGAATCTCTTGATATTTAAAGGCTTGCTCACAGATTCCTTTTTTTAAAATGTATGAGACAAACAAATATATCTACACTTAGGTTCTGTTAGTCGAAAATTCTGGGCTAAATTATGACTGGATTTGGGGACATATAATCAAGCATCTAGATACATGTAAACTAAAGACAAATTTTGCTGGCAAACAAACTACTTACAGCCTCTGGCATTAGGACTACTGAGATTTTCTTTTCAAATACTAGACTATATTTACAGCTTAAAATTTGGATGGAATAGGAGCCATTAAAAATGGATGACATTGAAGGAAATAGTAATAATATTTTCCATATGTAAACCCAAGTTGAAAATACAACTGGCAACTCTGTCTGTTCAGTGCAAGTATTTTGAGGCTTAACATACATGTTATCATGATTGCTGCTACTTTAATTCCCACATCTCCCTGGCAAAATAATTGAATAGTCAAGAGAATAAATGTCTCTCACAGCATGTGAGGCAAAACCCAGGATGGTTCAGATCACATTTGGCCAAAGAAATGCTTTCTTATTTCTCTTCTAGAACTGTGTGTCTGAACACTATGATGGGCTGTCCAAAGTGTTTTATTAGATGGTTCATCCCCCTAAATACCTGATTTCTGTATTGGAGGCATGCTCTCTTCCCTGGAAACAATTTTCCTTTTAAAGTTATAAAACAGCCATTAAAAGAGGTAACTTAACAACTGCCATCAGAGAATAAATTCTAAACAGTCTGCAGCACTGTTAAGAGAAAAACAAAAGAAGGCCTATGCACTTACTTTACAAGGATAAAATTTCCAATTAACCTTTGGCTATTTCGGGGAGCAAACTTTAGCTATCAATGGGGAAAAGTAAGCAGGTGTTAGGGTGGATTGGGAAGGAGAGGGCAACTATCTTGAATCGCTGAATTGCAGACTGCAGTAATCATCAAATTCAGGCCATTTCTGGTCTTACTTTTTCTCTTTGACAAAAGAGCAACAAAAGCTCATTCTAGCCTATATACGTCTCAATTATCAACCAGCTGTAATTGATATTGTCATTTCCATGGGCACTGGCCGCACAACAGGTAGTGAACATGGGTGCAGCGAGAAAGATGTGGCTGAAATATTTTCTCCAACACAGACTATCTGAGATCTTTACCTACCTTATAAAAATGTTTTCTGCATTAAATTTTACATACAAGAAGACTTTAGCAAATCTCTTGATATATTGTTACTATAAAATAATGAAGGGCAGTATCATTGTTATTTTGTGATTTTTATCAATATCAAATAAATTGTCTACAGTACACTGTAGACTGTCAAATAAATTCAGTCAACAGTAGTTCTAAATTCAAAGATGTTTTACTTTTAAATAGAGAGCATAAACACAAGATATAAGCAAATGAGAACAGGTAAAAAAAAAACGATTTTATAAATAGAATGTCATTGTAGCATTTGACTACTCTTGTGACCACTTTTACTATCGTAAAATAGGAACACTTACTTTTTCTTGAATGCTAACTCTAGGTTTAACTGTGTTAGGTGTTTTACCTATGAAATTTCATTGAATCATTGCAGTATAACTAAGCCTGGTGTTATCATAATCCTCATTGTAGAGTTACAGAAACAACTGAGCTTACTACATGAAGTTCAGTAACTTTGCTCAAGTCCCCCAGCAGGTGATGCTTAAACACATGAGAGTAGGTGTCCATATCTCTGGTAGATATGACTAGTAGACTGATACTTGTGAACCACTGCACCACACTATACACTTTCTAAATTTGTTTGAGCATATCCACTGTTTAGTCTTTGCAAGAAAAGATGGAGGTAGGGTGACAGAGGGTGTGAAGGAAAGAGTAGATTGCTCGGAAGTTTGGCCCCATGGATTTAGGTTGACAGCACAGCAGTCTAGACCACCACTAGGGGGCAGACTGGTGCTAATTCATATTTCCATCATTTCTGGCCTAACCATAATGTACAGAACCCAAAGCAGCACCTTACTTTGCTCCCCAATATCCAAAAGGGCACAGTTCTGTTTCCTTCAGGATAATTAAATGAATGCAGTTATAAAGGCAAGTGAATATGTGCTTATTAGGGCAGAGATGAAAGAGCGTGAATGTAAAATGTTGCAGCCACGTTGGAAAGAAGTTGGACCATTTCTGAGAAAGTTCAACCCAAACTTAACATACAACCCAGCAATCAGACTCCTAGATAACTATCCTGGAGCAATGAAAACCTATGCTTAAAGATTTTCATGTGACTATTCATAGCAGTATCATTCACGAATGATGGTCAAAAAGGGGAAGTTATCCAGATGTCCATCTATTGAAGTATGGATATATAAAATGTGCTCTATCCATAAAATGGAATATAAGGCAGCAATATAAAAGTAATAAAGCACTGATATATGTTACAACAGGAGGGAACCTCTCCAACAATACACTAAGCAAACGAACTCTGACACAAAAGAACCCACATGTTGTATGGCTTCTATGAAATGTATAGAATAGGTAAATCTGTAGAGACACACAATGCATGTGTATTTGCCTGGGGCAGAATGTAGGAATGTGGATTAACAGTAAATGGGTGTATGGAATATGGAGCAATGAAAATGCTTTAATACTACATTGTGGCAATGCTTGTATGCTCTGTAATTTTATTAAAAATCATCGAATTGCCAGGCGTGGCACTGTAATCCCAGCACTTTGGGAGGTCAAGGTGGGTGGACCACAAACTCAGGAGTTTGAGACCAGCCTGGTCAATATAGTGAAACCCCATCTCTACTACAAATACCAAAAAATTAGCCAGACGTGGTGGCACATGCCTGTAATCCCAGCTACTTGGGAGGCTGAGGCAGGAGAATTGCTTGAACTCGGGAGACGGAGGTTGCAGTGAGCCAAGACGGCACCACTGCCCTCCAGCCTGGGTGACAAAGTGAGACTCCGTCTCAAAAAAAAAAAAAAAAAAAAAAAATTGAATTGTATACTTTAAACAGATGAATTTTATAATATGTAGATTATACTTCAATGAATCTGTTTACAAAAACTTTAAAATGAAATTAAGGATGGAGCGCTTCAGGTATGAGATAGCACATTCACTCGAGTCGTTTCTCTACTAAAAACATCTCACCCTTCAGTCCACATTCTGCTGCAGTGACTTCCTGCCCTTCTAGTCCCAACTTCTTTTATAACATTTTGCCTCTGCTTCTTGTCTCTTTATCCTCATCTCATATTCAACCCTCAGCCCACTGCAATCTGGCTTCAGCCCACATAATTCTACCAAAATTGTTCTTGCCAACTTTGTGATGACCTCCTTTTTGTTACATCCAGTGGGTGTTTTTAGCCTTTATCTTTACTTTCTCTCTCAGCACTCTGACCCTGTTCACCACTCTTGTACCCACTATTTTCTTACAGAATTTGTAATGTTTTATTCTCCTGGTTTTCCTTCAATACCTCTGCTTGCTTTTTTGCAGTCTTCTTTCTGGGTTCCTTTTTCTTTGTCCATCGCTTATGTTCCGATACTACTCAGGACACTATGCAAGATCCTCTTCTCATTATATTTCAGAGTGGTGTCACAACATCATCTCTACCAGAACCATTGGGTGAGGCTCTGGTTTTCAACAAGGCAGATTTGGGAACTACATTCTACACCTACTCAATGAAACACTCTGGAGTTGGTACCCAGAATTTTGAATTTTATTGGGTTTCCTGGGTAATTAATCTGACCCCAAAGTTTGAGAATCATTCCTTTATATATCATCCCTGAGTAAGATTATCTACTCCCATATGTTTAATTACCATCTGCTTGCTGACAACCTCAAAGTTTGTATCTCTAGCTCAGATCTTGTTCCTGAAAAGGACTTTGTTCATAATCCATATGCATAAATTTCTGCTAGCCATCTCACTTGAAGTCTTACAGAAGGAAAACCTTACTATGCCACCAAATGATCTCATTACTTTCACTTGCCATATTTAGTGTATGTTTCCTAGTTCAGTTGAGGAATCAACCATCACTGTTACAGATCTCACGAATCTAGTTAGCTTCCTTAACCCTTGATCCTCACCCTCCTTTACATCCAATCTGAAGCACTCTCAATTTAATCTTCTAAAAATATGATGATTCCAGCTACTTGTCTCCATCCCCGCTTACAGGTATTCTAGTTGAGGCCAATAGTATCTGTCACCTGGAACCACTATAGCTGACTCCAAATGAGTTTCTCAGCCTCTGTCTTTGCTGCTCTCATTTGTCTATCATCCTCTATTTGTACTGAAATGATTTTTTTGAAATGTGAACCTAACTAGGCTGCTTTCTTATTTAAAACATTTCTGTAGAATTCCAATCTTCTTAGAAGAAAGGTCAAATTCTTTAACTTGATAAAAAGGAACTTCCATGATGACACCCCGGCTTACCACTCCAGATTTATTATTCCCAATCTCCGTGTCATCTTTTCAGGAATTCTAACTTCTAGTTTCATTGAACTCTTACTTCTTTAAAGAATGCCAACTCTTGTTATTACCTCTATACATTTGTATATAATGCTTACTGAGATGAAGTATTCTGTTCCACCTCTTTGGCTGATTTTTACTGATTTGTCAGATATTACCTTCCATGTTACCTTCCCTGGAAATTCTCCGACCCTCTGAGTTCAAATAAGAGGACTCTGCAATATGCAATTGTAATACACTATGTTGACCCCAGCATAGGACTATTACACTGCATGTTAAGTTTTCAGTTTTAAGAGTTTACTGAACTCTTCTTCTACTGGACTACAGGCTTAATGGGGGCTGGACCCAAGTGACCAGAACATGGATTTTGCCAATATAAACCTATTGAATTATTCAACAGGGGAATGATTTTTTTTTTTTTTGTAAACCACAATCTAAAAAAAGTGTTATAGTCACATATGTTTAACTTCCACATAATTGAAATTATAATAAAGACTAAAACATTTTGTGGTAGGTTTTTGGATGACACTATGGATATCATTTTAAAACACTATTTGAATGTTTCATATAGAATAAATACAAATATATCAACATTTGGGGGAAAAGTATTAGAGAGTGTTAGCATCCTCAAAGCTAACTCAGTATAAACCATACCAAATTATATTAAAAAAATATTTTCACTTATTTGGATACAGAAAATAATGCTATAAGTTTTAAACTATTTTATTAGCACCGCAAATTCAATAGCATTCTTATTCAAATAGACATGAAAAAGAGTCTTGTTCAAGGTCTATTTTCCTGTTGATTTACCTTCTGAATGAATGACATTTTTGAAGTTACAATGCAGATTTCCTTATTTAAAACACATTTACCTCCTCAGAAGCCTGTTTTTGACTCTGTATATTTTGAGGTGACCTCTTCACTTATAGTTTCAAGGTGTCTCTACTGAAAATACAAAAATTAGCTGGGCACAGTGGTATGCACCTGTAATCTCAGCTACTTGGGAGGTTGAGGCAGGAGAATCACTTCAACCTGGGAGATGGAGGTTGCAGTGAGCTGAGATCGCACCACTGCACTCCAGCATTGGCGACAGAGTGAGACTCCATCTCAAAAAAAAAAAAACAAGAAAAAAGAAAGTTCATGAAGATCAGTAAAACAGTCAAAGAAAATATAGGAATGAGAAATTCAAGGCAAAATCTGGCCCACTGCCCAGATGATATGGGAATAAACTACTTGTGATGTTTAATGGGAAGCTATAGAGAAGTTAATAGGTTTGTGAACAAATACGCCAAGCTCTCAGCTCGAGGTATGATTTCCCAATTTAAGAAAATTTCTACCCTGAGGGTAGTAATTTTTACCCAGATTTTGTCCAAAGAAACTGCCACTATTTTCTTTTTTTCTTCCTTTTCCTATTTTCCTAATAAAAGTGTTCAGTATTCTTTGGTGGAATTCTGCCCTACTGTTTGATGTCATGACACTTTCTTGTCATTTGGAGCCACTGGTGCTAACCAGAGCAGAGCAGGATAGATACTAGAAGGTGCATTAGTACATTAGGTTATATCTCATATTCTTATATAACTCACACAATCAGCTACTTAATAGAACTCAGCTTCAAAGTTGTGTAATTTTATTTGTAGCATTTTTAAGTAATATTTTATTTTTAAATGTGATATATGCTCATTAAGAATGCACACTAACAATTAGTCACACATCGCTGTAACTGAAAACAAAAATTATTTGGAATAACTTCAGACAGGCCTGATAACCAGAAATATTCATAATGTTGGAGTCCTTCTCAGCTACTTAACAACTGGGGTGATAATTTCGGGTCTCCTCACCCTGGTCCACTCCTTTCCCAAACACTCAAATATTCACTTGATCATCTTCGTTTGCCCTAAAACTCTCTGATACAAGAATACAATATTTTGCAAGCAGAAATACAATTTGGAAAATGAAAATGAGAAAGGAACATTCTTGGTTGTAATTTTCTTAGAGCAGAATGACATTTCAGCTCCAAGAAGAAGCATCATTTTCTTAGAAACGACACAGGTCTAGAGAAATACTGTGACTTGCCTAAGGTTACACAGACCTAGAATCCATGATCCCGGCTAGATATCTTCAACTTCAGTCTTATTTCCACTGTATTGATTATTTGATTCTATTTTCTAGTTCATTAGTTTGTACAATGTGATTCACTAATAACTACAGCAGGGTTTACCTAATAAAGTTAGTGAATTACTCTAGACACTCATGAAGTACCTGCAATGGGAAGCCTCTGTAAAGAACTTTTAAAAAAGTAATCCTGCTTTATTCTCACAACAACAAAGAAGGGAATCATAGGCATTACCCACATTTTAAAGGACACAAGGTATTTTTATTCATATTGATGCATTATTTAAGTTTCCGTAGTTAGAAAATGAAGGACTTCAGATAGGAATCTCACATGTATGCCTCAAGAACTTGAAAACCTTAGTCTTTTTTTTTGATACTCACTCATGACTTAATCAACTTTTTCTTTGCATTGGATTCACAATTTGTGTTTCTATATTTAGTCTGTTTTCTCAGAATTTAGCTTTTTACTAGAGGAGCAGACTACAAAAAGGACCCCTATTCTTTACTCCTTCCTTTGCCCTCTGCAATGTAACATTGCAGTTTCTTCCATCAAGAAGTGAGATCCCTTTGTTGACAGCTTTTTGTTTTGTTTTTGAGACACAGTCTCACTCTTTTTGCCCAGGCTGGAGTGCAGTGGCGTGATCTTGGCTTACTACATCCTCCGCCTCCCGGGTTCAAGCGATTCTCCTGCCTCAGCCTCCAGAGAAGCCGGGATTACAGGCGCCTGCCACCATGCCTGGATACTTTTTTGTATTTTTAGTAGAGGTGGATATTTTAGTATTCCCCATGTTGGCCAGGCTGGTCTCCAACTCCTGACCTCAGGTGGTCCACCTGCCTTGGCCTCCCAAAGTGCTGGGATAACAGGTGTGAGCCATCGTGACTGTTGTATTTGGACTAGTTTTGTGACTTGCTTGGCCAATGTAATGCAACAAAAGCTAGTTAGCACATAGCAAAGCAAAGATGCAACCAACAGGGTGGGAGAAAATATTTGCAAACTATTCAACTGAGAAGGGGTTAATAGCCAGAATATATAAAAAATTCAAACATCTCAATAGAAAAAAAAAAAAAAGTCAACAAATAATCTGATTTAAAGATGGGCTAAAGATCTCAATAGACATTTCTCAAAAGAAGACATACAAATTGCCAACATCAATAATCATCTAAAAATTGCAATTCAAAACCACAATGAGGTATCATCTCACCCCAGTTAAAATGTCTTTTATCAACAAGACAAAAAATAATGGATTCCAGTAAGGGTGCAGAGAAAGAGGAATGCTTGCACACTGTGGATGGGAATATAACTTAGTATAGTCACTATGGAAAAGAATATAGAGGTTTCTCAAAAAACTAAAAATAAAACTATCATATGATCCCAAATAAAGGAGATATATACCCAAAAGAAAGAAAAATCAGTACATCAAAGAAATATCAGCACTCCCATGTTCACTGTAGCACTAGTCACAATAGTGAAGACATGGAATCAACCTAAGTGTTCATCAGTGGATGAATGGATAACGAAAATGTGGTCTATATACACATTGTAATATTATTCTGCCGTAAATAATAAAATCCTGTCATTTGCAAGAACATGGGTGGAACTGGAGGACATTATGTTAAGTGAAATTAGCAAGGCAAAGAGAGACAAATATTTCATGTTCTTATTTATATGTGCACGCTAAATAATTTATCTCATGGATGTAGAGGGTAGAAGGATGGTTCCCTCACAAAATTGGAATTACTCCATAATCTCCCTGTTAACCTACTTTTTCAATTTACCAACATACTTAGACTTAAAAAATCAATAGGTGTAGGCTCTCTTTGTGGTATTAATAGTTATGAAGTACTCATTTAAAGGATTTTACCACAGCACATTTAAAACATTTAACTAATTATTTTTCCTTGATGCTTATGTGGTTACCAACTGCTCACTACGTTAAGCATCATGGCAAGAAACATCTTTGTACAGTTATCTCTTTCTCAGATCGTTTCCTTAAGAAAGATGTTGAATGTTTAGTCAAAGGGTATACTGAAATCAGTGATACATATTGCATGATTATCATCTGAAAATGAAATATCAATTAACATCTGTATCAACATTGCTCTCTTGAAAACATTGTGAAGGCAGAAGACTGAAAATATGTATTAGGACTTCCTTGCATTGCTCTAAAGAAACTGTAAGACACTGGGTAAATTATAAGTGAAGAAGTTTAATTGGCTCACAGTTTTGCAGGATGTATCAGAAGCATAGCAGCATCTGCTTCTGGGGAGATCTCAGGAAGTTTCTAATCATGGCAGAACGCAAATGGGGAGCAGGCTCATCACATGGTGAGAATGGGAGCCAGAGTGAGAGAGAATGGCGGGGGCAGTGCCACACACTTTTAAACAAACAGGTCTTAGGAGAACTAATCATCATGAGAACAGCACCAAGGGGATGGTGCTAAACTCTTCATGAGAAATCCACCCCTATGATCCAACCACCTCCCACCAGGCTCCATCTCCAAAATTGGGAATTACAATTCAACATGAGTGTTGAACAGGGACAAAAATATGAACTACTTCAACCATATAGACTAGGATTGTTTTCCTGTATACACTGAATATAGTATAATGGTAATTTCCCATTCATCCATATTGGAAATTGTCAAATGACCATCTTTTACCTTTGCATATTTTCTACTGAATTATCTTAAATATTTGTTATCATTTGTAAAAGTGCTTTATATAGTAAAGATATCCCCCATTGTCTATATATTTTCAGACAGGTTACAACCCATATAAGCTTTTAACAATACCTCAAAGCAAATTTAATTGTATATGTATTCTATCTTCTCGTATCCTCTGTATTTATCACAGTTATTACCGTATATTTTAAATCATTTGGGTTTTATCATTTTTGACCAAATACTTGAATTGTCTAGAGCATGATAGCACTGAGGCCAAAGTAGTAGAAGCTGGCTATGATTTTCAAAGGTTTTAGAGTAAATTCCTTAGACAAACATGCAAAGACAATCTTGTGTCCCTGGGAGAAACAATTATGGCTAAGAACAATTAAGTCCACTGGTAGAAAGATACCTTATTGCATAAGTCTTTATTCTCCAAATGGGTCAGTGTTATCTTGGCATACAAATTATGTCACATTATTAATGAAAACCAGCAGAGAAAATGTTTTTAAGGCTATCAAATTGCTGAACGTCAGAGGTCAAACTAAAATGTATTAGAAGCTGTCAAAAACATGTTATTTCCATGATCATAGACATGTTTCAAACACACTGAAAAATTATTAGAACAAATTGCAGAGTTTTTAACCTAAAAGGACTCTGGAACTTTAAAAAAACAAAACAAAACAAAACAAAACAAAACAAAACAAAACAAAACCTTCTTTAAAAAGAAACCTGCATATTGAATTCTGTCACTCTTCTTGTTTAAGAAGCATTAAGCCTTTTAAAAAACCATGGTAATGAGAAGTAGTTCTGTCATCTGTGGCAAGTTTATGTATAAATTTTGTATACCAGCAAATCTGAATACATCTGCTATTAAAAGCACAAGTGTGCCCCCTTCTGAATAAATGAAATATTGAGTCCTATATTTGCACTTCAAATAACCAACTCCCTCCTTTCTGGACAAAACTGAATAAACAAATTTGGGCAAATATTAACAGAGAGTTTTAAGAGCACTCTTTTCTACAAACATTTATGATTGGCAAAATTCTAAAGGAATATTCAGATGAAATCTGCTACGTCCTTTCATATGTGTTTGGTTGTTTTCACAGTTGGAATCCACTAAAATAAGTCACCCGGGAAAAAATTCTGATCTTATTCTAGATAAAGAATGAAAAGCCAGGAAGCTACATAACCCAAGGTTGAGTGGAAAGAGTTGGGTAGAGAGTGGGCAACTGTTTTGGAAACCAAAACAGTGTTAAAGATGTCAGAAAAATGTGAAGTGATATTCCATTAAGACAGTTCAAAGATGTTTTTAAAGACGGTAGCTACGTAAGTTAAGTATCTTGTGTTGACTTAAGTCTGACTTTGTTCTCTTAGTTCTATGGCTGAGACAAGTCCCAGAGTGATTAAGTAGGTTTTGGGAAATTATTTAATGACTAAGCCATATTTTTATACCTTCATTCAAGTGCTCTATCTACCAGAAAACATAATGATCCACATGAACTATTCTGGTATATTAATACATGTTTAATAGATTACCTCTATAAAACTATTTATTTCAATCCAAATTCTTCTCTTATTTCTCCTTCTGTAAATTCAGACCCAGAAACAATTTTTGACCAAAATATGGCACCATATTTGATACACTTCTCTTGGGTAGTGTGACACTTGACTATTTTAAAGCATCATGGAAATCAAATGTGGATGATGAAGATGATTATGACAACAGCAATTGTTATCAAAGTGAAAGTGCACTTTGTCATCACATTATTAAAGGTTGACAGTTAAATGATAGCTTAAATCATAGTTAAATGATATCCTAAGTCATCTGATAAATAGGAATTAACTTCTAACCAAGTTCTCCAATTTATAATCAGAGAACGTCGTGCTTTGTCTCATATTTGCCGCTTTGGTGGCAAAAATAATTTGCCTCATTTTAAACACAAAGGCCGACTGATTAAACCTATAGCTACTATTGCTAGTTTTAGTGGGATTGGTGGCTAAATAAGTTACTTTCTAAAATTCTATAAATGTAATACATTAGAAAACTAAATATATATACAAATCTCATCAATCTCTGCCTTTGTTTTCTAATGTATAGAAATTAGAAAACAAAGGCAGAGATTGATGAAATTTGTATAAATATTTAGGATTTTCCTCTCTTTAGCAAACCCATTCACTTCGTGGCCATTCGATTTAGCTCAGATCTATTTTTTCACATGGTATTTAAAACTCATATCCTCTAAGAATGAAGTAAATTATTCTTATTTTCTACATATTTCCAGTGCATTTCCAGAAATCACTAACTTCTGACATTATCAGAACTTTGGATGAAATAAACACAGGCTTTTGAATGAAGTAAATATTGTCTATCACCAGTTAAAATTCTTTTCCAATACTATTCTTTAATGATTCTATAAAGATTCTACACAGAATCTTTCCAACACTATTACTCAATACATTCTCCAGAATACTGTGTTAATATACTTACAAAGTGTTGAATCTTTAAATTGCTGTTCTCAATGGATAAAACTGACTGATAAAAGCACATTTATAAATGTCAGTTGCCATATGGTTTACACTTTTGCTAATGATCAATCACAAGATTAAATCAATCATTGGACAAATACTGTTATAAAACTGTGAAATGTTTACGCCAACTCTCTTCTTCTCTCCCCAAGTAACATCACTAATTTGTGCCTATATTTACGAACATTTAACCCATACCTCCTTTCCTGCTGTAAGATTCAAATTTACCAATTGCATTTAGAGTGACCACCTATTACTTGGCCAACGTATTCATTTGAAAAGAACATTTATTGAATCAGCATATATAAAATCTCTTTGATTTAATTAATAGGCATTGTGTATTCCTTGCCAAAAATATGTTCTCAACTAAAATATACCCTATGATCATCAACTCACAGAGTTGTTGCTGATTATTCATAATTGTGCAATGAACTATCTTGTAGAATAAACAACCTCGATAGTTCTTATTTTGAAAAACTTCAAAACGTTCAGACTAGTAATTACATTAAATAATAGCTTAATTTAAATTGTAAAAGACCTCTAGTGGATTGTTTATTTCATTTACACTGTGTGATATGTTTTATACAGAAAGAAGTTATACATACTCATGAATCAATATGTACAATGAAGAATATTGAAAACAAATGGGTTTTATTCTACTTTTTTAAAAACTGTTGAAATTGAGCCCAGCCTTCCCCCTGCCACTTGTTGCAACTTCCATACTTCATACGTACACCACCTCTTTCCTTGACCCTTGAAAGATATCATGTGTTTTTCACCTGAGAATGATGTAAATTATGAACACTCTGATATTTACATTTTGTCAGAAGGTTTTGTTTATGTATTTATCTTGTGAATTGCTGATGTATTATCAGTATGGCATCCAATTGTCTTTTTTAACTGTGAATCACTTTTCAGTTGTGAATTTGTTATCTGTAAATCACAAACTATCCTTGTTGCCTGGGCTTAAATAAAAAGCCCAAGATGCATACCTGACTGATCACTATATTCCATCCCCTAGACTACAGAGCTTGATTCAAGAATGGACACCAACTAAAACTAGTCCAGTCTCAATAGGGTATTGCAAATTAAAACAACAATGAGATGCCACTACACACTTATTAGAACGGTACAATCCCAAACACTGACAAGGACAAGTGCTGGCCAGGATGTGAAGTAACAGCAACTCATTCATTTACATAGAAATGAAAAAAGGTATGGCCATTTTTGGCGACAGTCTTGCAGATCCTTAAGAAGCTAAACATAGAATTACCATATGATCCAACAATTACTCTTGTTGGTACTTCTCCAAACGATTTGAAAACGTATGTCCACACAAACCTGCACACACGCATTTCCAGTGACTTTATTCATAATTGCCCAAACTTGGAAGCATTCAGGATATCCTTCAATAGGTGAATGAAAAAACAAACTGGTATATCCATGCAATAAAATAATACCAGTGTAATAACAGTGATAAAAACAAGCAAGCAAGCCCTCAAGCCATACGGAAAGGAACTTTAAGTACCTATTGCTAGGTGAAAGAAGCCAATCTGTGAAGATGACACACTGCATGATTCCAACTATATGACATTCAGGGAAAAGGAAAACTCGAGAGACAGTAAAAACATCACTAGTGGCCAGGACTTTGGCAGGAGGGAGGAAATGCTGAACAGGTGGAGCACAGAAATTTTGGAACAATATTCTGTATGATACTGTAATGGTGAATAAATGATATTACATATTTGTCAAAACACATACAAACTCTACAACACAGAAGGTGAGCTCTAATATAAACTATGGACTTTAGTTTATCATGCTATATCAATACTGGTTCATCAGTTGTAACAAATGTACCACATCAGTGCAAGATGTTAATAGGGAAAACTGTGTATGGAGGGGTTGAGAATCTTTGGGAGCTGTCAGTATTCACTGCTCAATTTTTCAAAAAACCTAAAAGGGCTCTAAAAATAAAGTCTATTAATTAAAAAACAACTGGTTGAATGAATCATAGTTCCAAAAATTCTGTTGGTGTTACTTGGAAAGAAAATCACAGGAAAGACTTCTCAGGGACTATCACATGAAGAAAGCCTGCCCATAAATAAAGATAAATTGAGGGTGAATAACAGGAAAAGAGTGAGAAACAGAAATCGAATCTTGCATATTCTCTTCCCTCTGAAGGGAAACCGTGCTTGAATCCAGTACTACCTCTAAGCCTTTCAATGTACAGCTACCTGTAAGTCAACAGAATGCCTTTAGGTCAGAATGAGTTGGGTTTTCTGCAACCAAAGGACTCCACTCCTGAATAATACAGTTCTATAAGTACAGATAAATATTGCAGTGCTAGTTTTATTTTTTTATATAATTTATTTAATTTTCCAAGTTGATGGAGATGGAGTGCTAGTTTTAAATTACCAGTTAGAAACACAGCTAATTTCTAGAGTGGAGAAGGGAACATTTCCAAGTAATGTTGATAATAGACCCCCAGAAATTCAGTTAAAGACAATGAAACAGATTTTAAGTAGTGTTATTAGCACTGGGTATGGAAGAGCTCTAGACAGTCAATGGAATTCCCACAGTGGCTGCTATGGAACAAGTGAAGTCAACAGGTGGGTGTTGACAATGAGCAGGAAAGCCTTCCAAAGTCAGCATTCACAGCTTCTCTATTTCATTTACTGGACATCTCTGTAAGTATTTCTTTGAACAAAGGAATGTTCAGTCAAGACAAAGTTTGAAAGACACTAGATTTGGAACATGGGTAACTACCAAGTTCAGGTCTTGCTCAGTTCTGGACCTCCAACAGAACCACGGAGCAGGAACTGAAACACATAAATGATAACCTGGCAATTGAATTTAGTGGGCATTTATTATTACAACAGATCAATTGGCTGCATCACAATAACCAGCCAAGTTTCTCAGGAGAAACAATAAGCCTCTGCAGGGGTAGAGAGAGCTTAGCACCTTGGAAGATGCATTCTGATGTCTTAACACAATACAAAAAGGGAGAAGACATCTACACAGAAGTGTGATGAGAGCATGGACAGGGTGACACTGACCTCAATGTGTGTCTTTATAGACCAGGGTTCTGTTTGTATAAAGAATCTCTCACGATGGTCTTTCCAAATTGCTGCTTCTGTGTAATACTCTGTATTCCAAAACACTTCCTGGAATAAAGGAATGGATGAATGGTGCCCCCTGGAGTTGTTCAATCCAGTGACCCTGCTGCTGTCACACTAACACGAGTACTTCAGTCCCCATATTATCAGCTATTTCAGGTGGGCATTTATGTCTCAATGCCATAATGTTAAAATGACTTCCTGCCAAAGTCATGCTCCCAATCACCTTGGATCCCCTCGGAATCCAAGATTATCTTCCAGTCTAGTTTCAACTCCTTATTTCCCACCCCAGGTTTTCTCAGGGCAATTTCTAAAAAGTTCAATTAAATTTAATTTTTATATTAAGTTTCATTCCTGATCACCAAAACCCTTGCTTTTGGACAAACATATATGTGTCTATTGAAAGACTTGCATACAGCTATAGTAATGTAATAATGATGATGACAAACATTATAAAAATCAACATTTATTGTTGTACCACACTGTACTTAAAGATTTTGAAATACATCATCCCATTCCAGGAGCTTCTAATTTCTAAGTGAAACATTGACTTCTCTAAGGTGTCCAGAGGATTCCTCCTCCAAATAACTGTCTATTTATCAGGTACAATTGGCAATTCCGCCAACTGGGATTCCTGCTGCTAATGTGGTTTCCCATATTGCTGTGTAGGAAGTAATCGTGACATCAGCTTCTGAACCAGCCATGGAAATAGCAGATCTCACACACACCTACTCTCTGCAAATCATCATGGACAGTTTTCCTCTTTCATGTTTGTAAAAGGGGGAGCAGATGATTTATGTTACTTGAGGGGGTGGAGATAAAAATTCTCCACCTATTTCTTGCACATCACAGCCACAGAAAAGATTTCAAGAAAGATTTGAAGCAGAAATGAATAATTTTGGACTCAGCTCTTGCCTCTACTGCTCTCTCAGGAAGGGTGCATAATAATGTTTTTTCCTTTTCATCTCAGAACGCTGGCAAATGTGTCAGGGAATGAGGATTAATTCATTTCTGAAAAAAAAATCTTTTTAGTCATAAGAAACATGGAAAGCAATTTTTATGAGCATTCTGAATGATTTTTTTGATGTCAATAGTATTGAAGATAAAAAAATGGCAAATTAAAGCTCTACTTCCTTTTTAATTAGTGATGTTTAAAGGCCAATGTAGTTTTTAGAGCAGCATCTGTACTTTGATAAATGACATCCTTCAAAGAATAGTTTCTGATAGACTGAACTATATATTAATTTTGTTACAGAATTTCTTTCTTACCAACACTTTTATGTGATCATGAACACGCTTCTTCACTATTATGACTAAAAAATAATCCACATCGTAGCTCATTTTTCATCTGCAAGATTTTTGGCTTTTGAGGTACTTATTTGAAAGCTAAATAAGATTTCATTGAAGCCTCAAAAGAAACAGTTCTGCCTGTTAGTATCCACACACTTAAACTTCATGACATCATATACAAGTTCAAACACATTTTTCTTTACAGACTCTAATATTTTTACTGTTACATGGAAACAATGTCATGTTATATTTATAGCAAAATGCCTAGACATGGTCAGAGGCTCCTGTTGTTTAAAGGAGATTAAATGCCTAGACATGGTCAGAGGCTCCTGTTGATTAAATGAGACATAAGACTGTTACTTTATGAAAGGGGGATGTGGTCGGGCAATGTCAAACAAATCAGAACCAATCATGGGGCAACAAGATGGGTATTTTTTAAGACTATTTTTTAGAACAATTTTAGGTTCAGAGTAAAATTGAGATAAAGGTACAGAGATTTCCCATATATACTCTGCTGGTACACATGCATACTCTCCCCCACTATCAACACCCCCTCCCCCACCCACCGCCCAGAGTGGTGCCTTTGTTACAATTAATAAACCTACGTTGATAACATCATTATCACCAGAGTCCATAGTTTATATTAGGGTTCACCCTTGGCGTTATTCATTCTATGAGTTTGGACAAATGTATAATGACATAAATTCACTGTTGTAGTATTATACTGAGTAATTTCATTGCCCTAAAAATCCTCAGTGCTCCACCTATTCATCCCTTCCTCCCCCAAACCCTTGGCAACCACTGATCTTTTTGCCATCTCCATAATTTTGCTGCTTATTTCTTTTGACCGGCTATAGTGGGTTCACCACGTGAAAGGTAAAGCCAGCTCGCTTCCAGTGGACATGACTCACCAGTTTTCAAACGATAAAATTCTAAAATTCTAACTATATTTTTGCTTGAGAGAATTTTTAAAATTCAAATGGTATATATAAAGTGAGAGTATTTTGATATATTTAAGTTGCTCACTATTTTAAATTTGCATGGTTCCATTTATAAAAATGTGGCTCCACTGGTGCCCAACACATGGAAGATTCTCTCACAGATAAATCTGACCTTTTGCTGTAGCTGTACCCATTCATGTTCTGTGACGCTCATCTCTTTGCCCACTTCATGAAAGAGAAGTAAAGACTGTTTGTACTAGAATAAATTTTCTATATTGTCTTTGCCCCTTACTAAGTAATATTTAACTTATCCTTTTGGCATTGGGTCTACCATGTGAGATCCAAACAGAAGAGATTCCAAATTTTTATTCCTGTGCTTCTAAACAGAGAACACAGAAGGACATTCCATCTATCAGAGCAACTCTTTATAGTTCCTGTTTCACACTGCTGTATCAAAGAATGACTTTAGTCCTATGCATTCAGAATGCATCTTAAACAGGCATAAAGAATAATGTAATTGTACATTTAAAAATAACTACAAGAGTATAACTGGATTGTTTGAAACACAAATGATAAATGCTTGAGGTAACAGATACCCCATTTACCCTGATGTGATTATTACACATCATATGCCTTTATTGAAATATCCCATATACCCCATAAGCATAAAAACTTACGATGTACCCACAAAAAATAAAAATTAAAAATAAATAAAACAGGTGTAAAGAATGATTGAACACTAAGACATTTTGCTCTGGCATGTTTTGTTTGTTTGTTTTTTCCAGAGATAGGGCCTTGCTCTGATGCCTAGGCTGGAATGCAGTGGCACAATCATAGCTCACTGAAGCCTTGAACCCTGGGCTCAGGCAATCCTTCTGCCTCAGCCTCCTGAGTCCTTTAAAATATTTTGTGAGCTAGCAAGAAAGAACTTTGGAGTTTACATAATCTGGGGCTACATGCACGAGCCACCATGCCCAGCTAATGTTTTTAGAGACATGGTTTCCAACTCCTGGCCTCAAGTAATCCTCCCACCTTGGCCTCCAGAGTCCTTTGGAGTAGTTTTGAGCAAGTGACAAAGTACTTTAGAGATTACATAATCTAGTCCATTCTGTTTTATAATGGAAGATCCTTAGTCCCAAGGGAGTAAACCTAATTGTCCCCTCAAATTTCTAATCATGTAAGCGACAGTCCAGTCTACTGAATCCTTAATTACACATGGTTCACAACATAAGTATAATTTCGCCTACTTGTTTATTAACTTATCATCCCCATATGATATTCAGTGAGAGTTGCAGTAGACAAAGGACAGACTCGTTTCCAATTCTTTTCGTCCAGATCTTCCGATCTGGAATAAGATCACCTGGGTTTGTAATCTAGCTCTGCCACTTACTAGCTGAACAGGTTACTTAACCTTATCATTATCTTTTTCTGTATATTTAAAATGGAAAATTTAGTACCAATCTCTTAGGGATGTATGTTGAAATGCATAGCAGAGAGAGGGTTTAATAAATTTTAGCCACGGTGATAAGTATTAGCATTATCCAGCCAATCTATTTCTAAATAAATAGTCCATAGTAGAATTTTCATCAGATCTTTTCTGTCTTGTATGTAGCCTGCTGGTCTTCATTTCTTTACTTCTCTGGAACAAAAAATGTAATCTGAAAAAATATTATAACATATGTCTAAACTGCATCGTCCTAAGCAATATATCTTCCAAGGGATGTGGATGGGAATCCAATTGCATACCATCCAAAAAAACTCATGCAAGGGAATTAAGTATCTAGTATAATAAAGGAAACACACCTAAAAAGAAATGACCAGAATATTTCTCTCCTGACTTGACACTGATTTTTGTCAAATGGTTTATGAGTTCTCTAGGAAACTTCTTGCAAATTTTTGTATTGGTGACTATGATGTTCACTCTCCAATGGAAATACTATATCAACACTACTATAAGAAATGACAAAGCCATTGTTTATTGTTCTAAAAAGTAGAGTTTTAGAACCCTCTAGGGAAACTATCTTCTGTAGAAAGTGATGTTCATGAAAACTTTTAGCATTGATTCAATAAAAAAAAAGCATCTATTTGCAAAAGTAATAGACTAAATGTGAAATTGTTAACCAATTGATATCTGCAAATGGAAATGAGAATAATTGTCAATCTGTACTCCCCAGTACAGATCTCTTCGGGTCACCACAAAGTAAATTTTGTTGGCATAATGTTACTTTTCCCATACTTCGCACCATGTCTCAAATCATAGCATATTATTATTTATATGTAATATACATATACAATACAACACACATACCTGCCAAAAGAAGTAAAATTGCTGGGAGTTTTCTGTTTGTTTGTGTTCATTCAACTCTGCATTCACATACAAAAGCTTCCTAGGATTGTGTACCAAATTATTGGTATCAACTCTCTTAAAATTTGAAGACTGTTTTTACTAAACAATTCACTTATTTCCATTGCTCACAGGCATTCTAGAATAGAGCTTTAGAGCACAGGGTTCTGGGTTCTGGCTCTAGGTTCTAATGGAATTCAACTACTTTTTAGATCTAAGCCTCAGTTTTCTGAAATTTAAAGTGAGGGCAGAAATAACATAGATGTGGCAAAACTGCTAGGCATAGATGCCTGGAATATAACTAAGCACATACAATATATGTGTGTACATGTGCATGTGTGTCTGTGTATATTGCATACATGCATGCCTTTTATTTCTGTTTTCAATTTTTTAGGTAATGCTGAAATTGTATTTGTTCAGAAAAAGTCAGTTTTTTGTAACATTAGTACAAACCAGCTCTTTTTCCTGGCTTCCATTCTCCTTGGCCTTTCAGATTTTGAGAGCTTTTTTTTTTTTTTTTTTTTTTTTTTTTTTTTTTTTTTTTTTTCCCCACAGTAGGCATTTAATAAATATGTATTGCAATGATTTTGACTCTTTTCTTATTTAGGAATATCTGAATCTTCCCTTCCTCTCCCTTGGAGACCATATTTATTTATTTTTACTTTTATACCTGATGGTCCTGATTCTTCTGTTACTTATTTATATCTGGGAATCTGCCTCCTTTTCTAGTTCAGTGAAATTCTATTGCTGTAATGCGGTGTTTCCTGGCCTCTGCACTACTGATACTTGATGCTGGATACTCCCTGGTTGTTGGGGTTTTGTTTTGCTTTGCAGGATATTTAGCAGCATCCTTCATCTCTACCCAGTAGATGCCAGTAGCATGCTCCAACCCGTTATAACATCCGGCATTGTCTCCAGACATTATTAAGTAAATATTCTCTGAAAAAATTGAGAACCACTCAGGTTGAGAACCACTACTGTAATGTATTGGTTGACACACACACTTTAGAGTTAGAAAGTCACATAGTTTAAGTCTTGATTCAGTCCTATCACCTGATTTTGACAATAGTAGGCATTTAAAAATAACTTGTTAAATAAAGGCTGAAAACTATGATAACCACTTAACATTTCCAATCCTTAGTTTCCTGATTTGTGATATAGGAACAACAAAACGCCTATTTTTAGAGAGATGCTTTAATGGTCTTAAGTGGGATTTAGTGAGACCTTGTAGTTCAGCTGCTGTGTTTCATTTGGGTATCTGAAGTGGATATGAAAATGGGATTAAACTTGCAAGAGTTTACCTAGGGGAAATGTCCATGTGAAGGACAATGGAAGGGACTTACGGAAGTCTAGAAGAGCAGAGCTATCAGGAAGCAAGCCTGACTCCAAGGAAAGCGAGGAGGAAAGGAAGATTGGATACAAGTGTCCTGAATTGCCATGCAATATAAAGAAGTTTCAGCAAGGCAGAAGGGGAGTCCTGGAGCAATAATCAACCATCAGAGGAGTCCTTCCTGCCTTGGAATCCCTGCCATGATCCCACCTCCACTGGGAGTTGTCCGTGAGAGACCTGGCCCTAGTGCAAAGAGGGTAACAGATCGCAGAGCGAGGCAGCTGGGGCCCTTCCTCAGTTATGCTCCTTGTGGTGGAGGTCTGCTGGGTGCTTGCTGGTGTCTGACAGCTACCTCACACAGTGCTTAAAATAGATTGGGACATTATTATGATAATTAATATTATCATCTTTGTTATGATTACTAGTATAATTCATATGAAAACCTCACCCTATACCAGACCCTAAACCCATAGCCATCTTCTCAAATTCTTTATTACATGTTATCGACAACACATTTTTCACATTCGTTAGACATCTCTATTTGGAAATCTACTAGGAATCCTGAAATTAACATGTCCAAAATAACATATACCTCATTTCCCCCTACCCTGGCCCAACTTTTTCCTTCCCATTCATCACCAGCTCAGTAATGGGCTCCATCATCCACTCAGTTGCTCAGACAAAAACTCCTGGAGTCATTTTTGACTCCTCTTTTTCACATACTGTGTCTGATCCCTAAGCAAATCTTGTCACTTGGCCTTTAAAATATATCCTGAATCCAACTATATGTTTCTTTTTCTTGTTTTGTCCTTCACTCCGACTGGCAATCATCATTTCTCTCTCTTTCTTCTCCAGAATAAAAAGTTGCATGAAGGAATAATAAATGATTAAACAGCAGGGGCCTAAGGTCTAACATCATTGCCTAGGCCAGAGGTTGACAGAATTTTTCTTTAAAAGTTAGACAGTAAACAGTTTAAGCTTTGCCAGCCAAGAGGCTACATCAAAACTAATATGTAGGTACTTCTATAACCATTTATAGGGGAACCATTACAAAATGTAAAAAATCATTCTAAGCTCTCAAGTAATGAGCTAGATTTTGCTCACGTGCCACAGTTTACCAAATACTTACCTAAACTATCATCTCTCAACAATCGGGTAACCTTTCTCACTTCTTATTCTCCAACAATACTCTTTGTAGGAGAGCCAGAATAATGATTCTTTTATAATAAGATTTCATTTCATTCTGTTTCCCTAAACCTTCCTATAGAGTCTGGTAATAATTGTTATAAGATTCAAAATTCTTCCCTGGACCCATATGGCCCTACATGATGTGTCTCCCACTTCACTTCATCTCTCTGACATCATTTCCCACCACATCACCTCTTGATTTTTGTCTGTCCTGCAGCCACACGGGTTCTGGGGTACTTTGAATGCCACTCACATGTTCAGCCTCAGGGCCTTTGCACTGGTGTCTTCCTCTGCTGTTCCCTGACGCACCACCTGGCTGCTCTCTCACGTCACATACCCCTCTGCAAAAATCTCACCTTCTTGGAGAATCCTCCCATTGAGAGGTGACAACGTGCTAGTAGCCCTCGCTCTCGGTGCCTCCTCGGCCTCAGCGTCCACTCTGGCAGCGCTTGAAGGGCCCTTCAGCCAGCCACGGCACTGTGGGAGCCCGTCTCTGGGCTGGCTGAGGCCGGAGCTGGCTCCCTCTGCTTGCGGGGAGGTGCGGAGGAAGAGGTGCGGGCGGCAACCGGGGCGCTAGCGCACCAGCGCGAGTTCCGGGTGGGCGTGGGCTGGGCGGGCTCTGCACTCTGAGCAGCCCTGGCCGGTACCGCCGCCCCGGGGCAGTGAGGGGCTTAGCACCGGGGCCAGCACCCGGGCCAGGTTGCGCCACGTCCCCCAGCAGTGCTGGCCTGGCAGAGCTGCGCTCGAATTCTTGCCGGGCCTCAGCTGCCTCCCGGCGGGGCAGGGCTCGGGACCTGCAGCCCACCACGTCCGAGCCCCCGCTGTCTGAGTCCCCCTCCGTGGTGGGCTCCCGCGGGGCCTGAGCATTCCGGACAGGTGCCGCCCCCTGCTCCGTGGCGCCTGATCCTATCGACTGCCCAAGGGCTGAGGAGTGCAGGTGCACTCCTACATCCCCTGTGTGGGATCTACTAGGTGAAGCCAGCTGGTCTCCTGGGGACTTGGAGAACTTTTCTGTCTAGCACACTGTGTCTCGCTAAAGGATTGTAAACGCACCAATCAGCATTCTGTGTGTAGCTCAGGGTTTGTAAATACACCAGTCAGTACTCTGTGTTTAGCTTAAGGTTTGTAAATACACCAATCAGTACTCTGTATCTAGCTAACCTAGTGGGGACTTGGAGAACTTTTCTGTCTAGCACACTGAGTCTAGCTAAAGGATTGTAAATGCACCAATCAACATTCTGTGTCTAGCTCAAGCTTTGTAAATACACCAATCAGTAATCTGTATCTAGGTAACTTAGTGGGGACTTGGAGAACTTTTCTGTCTAGCACTCTGTGTCTAGCTAAAGGAATGTAAAGGCACCACTCAGTGCTCTGTGTCTAGCTAATCTAGTGGGGACTTAGAGAACTTTTATGTCTAGCTAGAGGATTGTAAATGCACCAATCAGCACTCTGTGTCTAGCTCAGGGATTGGATCAGCGCTCTGTCAAAATGGACCAATCAGCTCTCTGTAAAACGGACCAATCAGCTCTCTGTAAAATAGACCAATCAACAGGATGTGGGTGGGGCCAGATAAGAGAATAAAAGCGGACTGCGCAACCAGTCAGGTTCCTGTCTGTGCTGTGGAAGCTTTGTTGTTTTGCTGTTTTACAATTAGTCTTGCTACTGCTAACTCTTTGCATCTCTGCTGCCTTGTTGAACTGTGACACACACTGCCAGGGTCAGCGGCTTCATTCTTGAAGTCAGCGAGACCAAGAACCCACCAATTCTGGACACACCATGAAAACCCTAACTTGAATATCACTTGTCTGTCACCGTCTCTCCTCTTACTCTTCATCATGTTCCTCCATTGCACTTATCATTGCTGGGTTACTTGCTTATTTGTTGGCAGGCAGTTTTTCTCTTCCACTAGGATGTTGGCTGAAAAATAGTTGATGGGGTTCACGCGAGGTCTCCATGCCAAGAAGAGTTCCTGATACTGAGTATAAAACACTTGATTTTTTAAAGTAAACAAACAAGTAGGGTTTAATGTCGTTTTGAATTATTTATTGCATTGTCTAGATTAATCCCAAGCACCTTAAGTTTTGAATCGTGTATTTCATTTTCTTCTGTTACTCTGTCTTACACATGATCTGTGCTAAATGTTTACAACCATTAAATACATATGACATATATGGATTTACTGTTAAAGCACTTTTTTTTGTCAATAGAAGGAAGTCTTATAATAAAACTAGTGCGCACTGACAAGTAGAGAAAAAGTATAGCAATAAGGTACATAAAAATTGAAAATTCTCTAAAATCTCACTTCTAAGAGATAATCAGTGAATGAATTTTTTTTTTTTTTTTTTTTTTTTGAGGCAGAGTCTTGCTCTGTCGTCCAGGTCAGAGTGTAGTGGCATTATCTCGGCTCACTGCAACCTCTGCCTCCTAGGGTTCAAGTTCTTCTGTCTCAGTCTCCTGAGTAGCTGGGACAACAGGTGTTTGCCATACGCCTGGCTAATTTTTATATTTTTAGTAGAGACGGGGTTTCCCCATGATGGCCAGGTTGGTCTCGACCTCCTGACCTCAGGTTATCCGCCTGTCTCTGCCTCCGAAAGTGCTGGGATTACAGGTGTGAGCCATCGCGCCTGGCCGATATATTTCTTTAGTGTTGTGTTTCTGTGCACGTATTCCTTTCTTTTCTTTTAATAAAAATAAGGTAACATGCTCCATAATCCTTTAACGGCTTATGGACTTTTTAAATTCAGTTAATGCTAGGTTTTTAATATCTTTTCATGCCAGGAACTTACAATTTGAGACTTGGCTTTTGAAAAATATGTGAGAAAATATAGAAAATCCATTAATTAGGATACTTTAGGATTAAATTATTGTAGAAGTGACAAGTATAGGATTTTTAGTGAGCAAGACATGGCATTTGGGGGCCTAAATGCATAGGCATTGAAGTATAGATGGAGTTGGGAGAAAAATGTCATCTGTAGGTTAACAGGCTACCTAAAAGATACAGATTAACTATCTGAATTCTACAAGAATAAGAATGAGATCAAGCAGTATAATAAAGGAAGAAGTAACAAAATTACAACAGAGCAGTGAAATGGATATGCTTTCTGGCAATGATTGTGAAAGGTCTGGTAATGAGAAAGTAGGAACAGCTAGTGGCTGCCACATAAAGAGAAAATGAGATTAAATAGCTCAAGTTATAGCGTGATGACTTCTTTAACAATCTGGAAAAGGTTTTGAGGAACATTTAACCATAGACAGATATTTTATGTGCAAAATTAAGGTTAGAAAACTTATTTTCTTTTTAATGTGAAGTTATACATTTCAAGTGCAATGTTACTGCTTTTTATAACCTAAATTATTATTACTAGTATTATCTTTTTCTAGAGCTCTTGAGTTTAGAGCTGCCAAACATTCTCACATGATAGAAGTGATGCATTAAAAAGTAAAGTAATAGAAAAAGAGTTTTGCTGTTTTTTTATAAAAGGGCTGTTCAAATGGAATAGTTTCTTGCTTATATGGGACTATAAGAGCTTGCAGTAACCAGTCTTCATGGTGTGCTTTTTCTTTAAACTTCCAATTGCTTTATGCTCAGGTATTGAGTTTCTACGTGCATTTCCTCCCTGTACAGCTGAGATGCTGAGAGATTCTAGTGTAATCCTTTGAGCCAAATGCTATTGTTGCTAAGGCAGAATTTACGACATACATATAACTCCTATTTGGGATGTGGCTGTTTATTTTATTTATTTTCCCCTGGCTGGTGGAGCCCTCTGGGGAACATTCTGAGTCTGTTTAAATGAAGGCATGCTTAGCATGTGTGGAATCACGCATCATCCTTTTCAGCACAGACTTATCAAAGATTACTTTATACTTTATTACAAGAATCAAGATACGTATTTTCTCACTTTTTACACTGAGAAAATATCATTTTACAATGATCTCTCATCACCTTTCTTCCCGATATTTACATACATAAATGGTCAAAAAGGCAGGATCTGTACAAGTTCATCCACCTCTTAAAAAAGCTTAGTGGTCCTGATAATCAGCAATGATAGGAATAAATGCCTTCCCAATGTTTTCGAAAAGAACTCGCTTAGAGACCATAGATTTCATTTCGTATTGTCACTTAGACTCTCATTAGTATGTCCCTTTATCCATCAACTTCTTTGATATGCCATGACAACAGAAAAATTTACAGTAACCCTTTAGTTGAATCACAGTGTATTCAAATTCACTGCAGGCATTTCATTTAGAGCTCTTGTCAAAATGCCTCGGAAACAGAACTGTCTCTACCCGACACCCAAATTTTGCAAATCCCATTACCTTACTAATGGCATTTTATATCTGTAAATCTTTTTAGCCTTTTCAAAGCACTTTCAGATTTATTTATATATTCGTTCAACTCAATGAGATCATATGACATGCTAAACACAGAATTGGGGACAGAAGAAATAGGAAAGTACGGTCCAGCCTAACAGGCATCTAACCAGCTAAAGCTGGGGGCAGAACTGCTGAACTGTGGTATTGACCACGATTCTCCAAGTGTGCTCCCAGATCAGCAGCATCAACATTTTAAGAAATATGTTTCATGAACATAAAGATGGTAACAATAGACACTGGGGACTACTAAAGAAGGTAGAGGGGGAGCAGGACAAGGGCTGAAAAACTACCTATTGGGTGCTATGTTCACCACTTGGGTGATGGGATCATTTGTATCCCAAACCACAGCATCATGCCATACATCCATGTAACAAACCTGTACATATACCCCCTGAATCTAAAGTAGAAGTTGAAATTATAAAAGTTAAAAATGAAAACATAAATTCTAGAAAAAACACAGAAGCATATAAAATAATTTTGGAAAGTTGCATGGGTATCTCACATGCGTGGATGAGAATATTCAGCATTGGTAATATTAAACCAAGCTAAATTTCTGTATATATGCAAGTTGTTCCCCATCAGAAAAAAAGCGTTGATGAAGATAGATGAGGGGAAACTTGCACTTGCAGATATTTCATCGTGATTACGTACTAATCAACAGAGCGGACAAGAACTTGTGGGGGAAATAGAAAAGTCACTGATGGGCCGGGCGGAGGCTCACGCCTGTAATCCCAGCACTTTGGGAGGCCGAGGCAGGTGGGTTACGAGGCCAGGAGATGGAGACCATCCTCTAACATGGTGAAACCCCATCTCTACTAAAAATACAAAAAATTAGCCCGTCGTAGTGTTAGCGGTGGCTCACGCCTGTAGTCCCAGCTACTCGGGAGGCTGAGGCAGGAGAATGGCATGAACCCAGGAGGCGGAGCTTGCAGTGAGCCGAGATCGCGCCACTGCACTCCAGCCTGGGCTACAGAGCGAGATTCCGTCTCAAAAAACAAAAACAAAACAAAACAAACAAAAAATCACTGATGAATCTACATAGATAGTAACGCTGCATTATAGCATTATACATATTGATATATCTAAATAAATAAGTGAATACATGTGGTAGTTATACCAGATACATGTTACTTATATGATGCAAACATTAGTTATATTCAATAGCATTTTACTTTGTGAGATTATGACGTTTATTAAACAAAGTTTGTGAAGCTGGGAAAAAAAAAAAACAAAGAAAAAAAATGTGTTAGCAAGGCACTATTACACCCCCACCCAGAGTAGTGGAATCAGAGACTTGGGGAAAAGTGGCTTGGGAGCCAGCTATCTATGTTTAATAAGCTCCCAGGTTTCTCTAAAGCTCATAAAAGTTTGAGAAACACTGCGTTATATATTAATAGTAAGAATATTTTTCAAAGTGAACACTGGAACAGTTTGCTCAGGTATGGGGCGCCCTTTAAAAACTGGATCATGTAGTTACAATGGCTAAAAAATCAAAAGCTTTCAACTGAGGTGATTTTGCCCTGGAGGGGACTTTTGGCAATGTCCAGAGACATTTTTGATTGTCATGACTGGGGGAGTAAGTCATGCATTTAAAAAGCAGAGGCCAGAGATGCTGCCAGACATCCTACAATGTACAAGACAGCTCCCAAACACAAAAGAATTATCTGGACCAAAATGACAAGATTACCAAATTTAAGAAACCCTGAAATAGAAGTAAAAGAGGTTGTGAGAGCAGAAAAGAAGTGATTCATTTCTAAGGGAGTAAGGCAAAAACCTAAAAAGAAATCGCAAGGAGGTGGTGATCTGGCTGTACACGAAAGGACTAGAAGATTTCTGACCAGATTAGAGAAGGTAGTGGAAGGTGGGTGTAGGGAGAGTGGAAGAATGGGAAGTTGAGATTGGAATTCTAGGTTGAGAAGACTACCTGCTGTAAATAAAGCAAGGGAAGTAATAACAGATGTGATTCCAACTCTGTTAGCCAATCACACCTCCCCACTCCACCTCCTTCAAATATATCCCTGGACCACGTTTTCCCCTCCTTCCATGGGGACAATGTCTTTTGTGAATTTATCTATGTCAATTTTTTCTTGTTTAATTAAAGATTCAGTCTATGGATCCATTCTATACCATCATTGCCTTATAATTCTAAGTCATTTTGCTATGTCTCAAAATACTTGCATATTTTATCTCATTTGAGGACAAATAGTATGAGACAATAATTTAGGAGTGTGAGACCTGGATTCAAAATCAGATTTAGCCTGGATATGAATCCTGGGCCTATTGAACTTGGGAATATGATTTGTGATGAGGATCAAATAAACTGATACTTGTAAAGGAACTAACACAGTGCCTGGAACATAGGAAAAGCTTAATATATGTGAACTGCTATTAATAAAATACTCATATTATATTTTGCACCAGTGCCATTAGGCAAATAACAAATGTTCCTATTATTGACCTGTGAAGGCGCTGAAGCTCTGAGAGTATCAGCAACTGATCCTGGATGACCAAACACATGTTTGTGAGACTAGAACCTGGGTCTCTTGCTGGTTTGAGGTTTTGACTTTTACCCCATGGAGCCAGGCACAAGTAATATCCATCATACAAATTTAAACAAAGATTTGAAACTAAGGCCGTTTAAAAGTCTACCCTTCAATTAAGGAATGGACTTTATGCATTCAGGTTAGGATGTATATATGTCACTACTTGGTAATGCCAAAATGATAGTAGGGAATGGGGACGTTTTATACTGGGGTAAGTTGCTTAGATACGGTCATTTCTTTAACACTGCTTGAGCTTCGGCTTGTGTCCAGAGGTGTGGAGGTATAGTAGATACAGAGGTATCCTCAAGGAATTTATAGTCTGGCTCAACACAATATGTCAGATTTAGACAAAGGATAGATACTATGGGAACCCAGGAAATGATCATCAAACCTCCCTGAACATGTTGGTCTGGTCGGAATAGGTGTTCCAAGGGAGTTATTCCTGAACTTAAGAAAGAGCTACCTGCATGAAGAAGCGGTGTGTGGGCTGGGATCCCATTCAGACCTACTCATCTTCAGTCCTTCTCTGTGTACTTCTCAAAGATGTACAGATGCAAGATGTGGGCCTAAAATCCCCAATTTCCCCTTCAAGTCCATACTTGTCACAAATTTCATAAATTAAAAGGCAAGACTGGTGACCCTAGTGTATAAATTCATTTGAATGTCTCTAAGTCAGCACAAGCAACTTTCAAAATATGTTCTGAGTTTGCATTCATTTGTGTAAAGGTTTGTAAAGTGAAAAAGAATAAATTTTCACCTTAGTAAATAAATATTCGTAGTGAATATGTTCTGTTCACAACTAAGTAACATATATGATCTGAGGTTTACAATCACTTTAAATATTTGTTTTACATAAAAGAGTAGCAAAATGTCCACAGGACAAGGAAAGAAGGAAACTCGATTCTAGTCTGATGCCTCTAAAGAACTGAGTGACCTTGAGCCAGTCACTTCCTCTTCTGGGTCGCATCGTTCCCTTTTATGAAAGAAGGAATTAATAACTTATTAACATTCTCTCATATGCTTTATTATACAAGACAATTCCAATTATATAGAATTAGACATAACATTTAAAGATCCCAGAAACATACAAAGAGTTAATTCTTGTTCTCTCTCTCTCTTTCTCTCTCTTCCTCTCTCTGTCCCCATTCCTTTTATTTTCAAATCAAATCCTCATCCAAGCATATATATTTTTAATAAGGTATCAGAAAAAATATTGGGTATCTGAATATTAGGACTACTTAGAATTTTTCTATACTGTATTAATTTTATAAAGTGTCTATCGTAAAATACTTATTTCTTAATCTAACTTTTTCTTGTTCAAAACAGAGGCTCAGCAGAGGTATTAGAATAGAATAGCAAATGGAGTTTATCTTATTGTAACGCATATGCACATGCACACATCGACGCTTATTCACATGCACGCACACCACAACTGGCTGCTAAACATAGACAAAAGGCAATAGGCACATTTTTCATGTGCGTAATTGTCACCATAATAGGATTGTATTTGAAAGACAATGTAAAATGTCATGTCTGAGTGGTGACTCAGCTCCTGTCGATCTAGATTTATTTTTATAGAAAGAGCAAATGGAAATCAAGATGAAATGTTTGAGCAAAACTTATTGCTCTCTAGAAATCACTCAAACAATGGTTTAATCTTATCCTCTATTTCAACTGCTCTAAAATTATTTTATGTCTCCATTCTCAGCTTGTCTAGTAGATTGAATGCCGAAGCAAAGAGTCTCCAGAAAGGAGAGATAACTAATTTCTGACTTCTAAATATTGAACGCTGACAAATTTTCAAACTATATCCCACATCTTCTTATATTTTCACCTTTATATCTTCCCAGAAGTACGGCCTTTGAAGAGAATGACAGTCAGAAAAGGGATTAAGTGGCACATTTCCTTCAGACGACTGATGCTTCTGTGAGTAAGAGACTATACAGTGCAATATAAATCAGTTGTTGATTTGAGTTATGGGAAGGAGTTGGTCTTGTTTATATATCTTAGATATCAATAAAGTGGTCAAAAGGAGGCAATCAAAGTCAGCATTAGAGTGATAATATACTTGCACAGTCTCGTCTCCAGCCTCATGCTAGGTGCTTGCCTTTTCACAAAAACAAATAGGAAAACAAACCACAAATAAAAGCTCTGAAGTTACAGAGTCTCCCACATTTCTTCCCTTCTCAGCCATCAATCCTTTCCCCAGCCCTCACAGTAGGAGCCCTGGGAAGACATCCAGGCACCTAACAAAGGAACCAGCAGGAGTTTTACATTTAAGGCAGACAACTATAGAATTCACTGAAAAGGTTGAAACAGAACCATTCAAGAGAGGTCCAGACTCAACCACAGGGAAATCCTCATTTTAGTTTTCACAGAAAGTTGCACTGAGGTAAAAAAGAATGAAAGATACAGGGAGAGGAAAAGCATGCATATTTCTTTGATACCCCAGACTTACTCCCCGAGGCTAGATAACGAGGGTAGAAATTGTGGCTGAGAACTATGACCCATTAAACTGTATAGCAATAAATACTGGAAAACGGCCCAGAACAATGTGTCCTAATCTTTGAGTTTACCAGTAACACTTCCTTTATTTTGCCTTTTTAATGTATTGTCTACGTAATCACTTTTTAAAAAATTGAGCTCATCTTTCTTACTTGATTTAAATTCATATATTTGAAGAAAGACACTATATCATTACTATAAAAGCAAAACCAATATACCTGGCATATTAAAGATAACTTCCAAAGTGATGTCAATGAAAGGAAAATGGTACTAGGAAAGTCCACCTCACACAAAAGTCTGGAAACTGCAGGTTCATTATTTAAAAAGAGGTGAGCGTGAATTACAGAAGTGCTGAAGACCTGAATGGTAGGACTAGACCAACACTATCCCCTCCCAACAATGATGTGCTGGTCCACGTTTAACAGCTATCTGAGACGAAGAGGCTGACTTGTAGAAATTTCTGATTTCTGTGTGTAGATCTTTCCACCATGGATAATTTCAAGCTATTGAGGTAGCATCACTGGATACAGATGGGAGGAGATGCAAACAGCCTGCTCTTGTAAGCATCTAAGAGGCAACCCAGCACACAACTGCCTTTTTTAAAAAAAACTTTTATTTTAAATTCAGGGGTACACATGCAAGTTTGTTACACAGGCAAACTTGTGTCATAGGGGTTTCTTGTACAGATGATTTCATGACCCAGGTATTAAGCTTAGTACCCATTAGTTATTTTTCCTGATCCTCTCCCTCCTCTTTTAAGTAATTAGAAGTACTGAAAGAATTGAAACAAGAAAATTTTTCTTATTATTATGTGTTTCTAGGTAATTAATTCCACCTTAGTGTTATACTCAAAACCATATTCATTTATCAGCAGTGCTACATGTTCCCCTTTTGGAAAACATAAGTCTTAGGTAACCTCCCAGGCTACTTTTTTTTTTTTTTTTTTTTTTTTTAGCACTGAGGCACTTTAGTAGATAAAATCATGTTATAAGAATGGTAATATTTTTCTACTGCAAAGCATGATTTCGCTGGTACAGTTTTATGTACATGATGCTTGCCCCACCTTCTGTGAGATACTAAATTGGATCTATCTGTAGAGAGTACATAAAGAATAACAGGAATAGTGTAAGAATAAGCATCCATTTCAACTTTGTAAAATACAAAGTAAACACAAACTAAAAGAGAAAATGATGCTAATATCCTTAATCTAAACTCTTTTTCTATGGGAAGGAAAAAGGGGGTTGTTCTTTGAATTGGTTAGAAAATGTTTAAATGGCGGCATGAGACGAAGTGTTCAGAAGAATAAAGTGTATCAAAATCCCTGCATATATTTTGCATCCTATTTAGATTTCCTCGTACCCTTCCGGCTACTCTTCCTATTGTTTACAGAGGTAAATTTTAAGAGTTTTGTTTATTTTTTGATGAATCCTGATGGCATTTTTAGGCAGCAGAGATACCAAACGACACAGCTGAGAATAATGAAGCTCTTACATTAAATCAAAAGGCTCATGATTTCATCTCAACAATGCGGATTCAGCAACTGAGACCTTGAAAGCATCTATATGGAATACAAATGTGTAAAAACAGAGATGGAAAATGTCCCAAATCTCTTCAGAATGCCACAGCAAATCAAATAAGAAAAAAATTACGGCATTTTTAAGAATGTTCTGTTCTTCTAATGGATAAAGATTCAGTGGCATCCAGAAATGAGATGTGAACGTTCAGAATATAGTGGTGTGAAACTTTGTCCTGTCACTTCTATTCTATGAATTTATGTAGAGATTAAATTATTATAGCCTGCTTCAACTCCCAACCAGTTCCTCAGGAATAGAGGAGAAATTCAAAGGTGATTTAAGGGAGCATTTACATCGACGGAGAGAAGGCATAATTTGTCAGTAGAGACTCTTGCTTCCTTATTCTTCAGGCTGCTCAACTGAGCTGAAACTTTCGCAAGTTGAAAGGCTTAGCTGTTCAAGGAGAAGTTCTGGATTTAAAAAACTGGGGAAAGGGGCTGTGAATAATGGCACTAAGCTGTTGCGTGCTCATCTTCTTTTCTCCCTGCTATCCCTGTTCTCTCCTTTGGGGATAATGGTAAAAATCGCCTTTTAAGCTGGATTCCATGTGACCCATGGCTTCCCCCATCTTTCCACAAAATACAACAAATTATCCACTTTGACTTGATAATATTTCCCCACTAGATATTCCTTTGCTTGCTTCCACCCTATTCTCCAGCATTGTTCTTCTAGTTCAAACTTCATCGTTTCCAGCTAAACTGATCTATGACTTTGTGACCCTAGTCTTATCCACTGCAAACTTCCAGAGTTACAGCTCAGCCAGCCAAGTCTGAGCATATCCTTCCCTTGAAGAGAATATCCTCAAGTCAGGATGACTGCCAAGTGCCTAAGGAGGGCATTCGCAGCCACTGTGCTCTAGGCCCTGCATACTTCTCCACATTCATCTCTTGCCATTCTCCGGCTTGAACTGCACCCTGTGCAAGGCTGTTTCTTCTGCTTCTGTGTCCTTCATGTCCCTCTCTTGTTTGTAGGACTCTACATCCCTTCTCCCACTCTACCGTACTTGATAATAAAAGCAACAGCATATCTTCCATCAATGATAGACTAGATAAAGAAAATGTGGCACATATACACCATGGAATAGTATGCAGTGACATAAAGGAATGACATCATGTCCTTTGCATGGACATGGATGGAGCTGGAAGCCATTATCCTTAGCAAACTAACACAGGAACAGAAAACAAAAAACGACATGTTCTCACTTATAATTGAGAGCTGAACAATGAGAGCACATAGACAATTGAGGGGAACAACACACACTGGGGCCTGTTAGGGGGTGGAGTGTCAGGAGGGAGAGCATTAGGAAAACTAGCTAATGCACGCTGGACTTTATACCTAGGCGATAGGTTGATAGGTACAGCAAACCACCATGGCACACATTTTCCCATGTAACAAACCTGCGCATCCTGCACACCTACCCTGGAACTTAAAATAAAAACAACAACAAAATAACAGCAACAACAAAAACAAACAAAAACCCAATAGCAACTTGTTTTTATAAACTGCTTACTAAACTCTAGGTACTGCTCTAATCATTTCATGTAATCCCCAATCAATTTTGACAGGTGTGGACCATTATTATCACCATTTTAAACAGAGAAGTAAAGTAACTTGCCCAGCATCATGGAGTTAGTAAGTTTTAGATTCCTGGACTCTGAAATAGCACTCCATCACCAAGCCATATTCACTGTGTTTGCCTTAGTTAAATTCAACCATCTCTTCAGACACAGAGTCACTGTCTCCAGTACGCTCTTCCCACTCTCCTGACTGAGTTGGGTTATGTGTTCTTCCTTTGCTCATGTGAGTCTTTCTATAAATTTATTTGGCTCATCGAACTGTAATGAACTGTTCATATATCTCTTCACCCTGCTGGATCATCAGCAGCCATGGCTGATTTGTTTTTATATCCCAGTCTGCTATCCAATAAATGCAAGTTGAATGTGAATGTAAATACATATCTTACATTATAGCAAAATATCAGAGGCTTACAAGGCACTACAGAACATGATATTTATATATAATTCTCACTATCTTTTATACAAATATCCCCATCATCACATAAACCCAGAGAGCTTAGGTCAATATTTGTTGAGTGAATGAAAATGTCCATGATGAAATGTTAAGGGAAACTACAATCTTTGTAGTAAATATTCAGACTGTTCTCAAAATAAAGAGAGTATCCAATTAAATCAAACTAGACCAATGCTTCTGGGTTAGATACATCTTGGGTACAAATTAAATATTTGGAAGTTTTATTAACTGATCTATGCAAATGGACAGAGTTCAACAGTTGTGCTTCAAATATAAATAGGTAAGTCTATGGGGGGAAATGGGATTTGATAACTGCAGTTTAGGAAAAAAAATCATCTTGATCCAGTATCTTAGCTTAAACAGAGCAGCAAGTTAATGGTAGAAGAACTGATTACTTTCGGATTTAATCTAAGTATTGTGGAAGCTTCTTTGCAGTCAAACAATTCAATATATATATCAGCCTCTAAAAAATTAAACTATTCTAACATACAAAATAATGAAAAGGACACTTTTGAGCCAATATTTCATACTAACTTTAAGTCAGTATAAACTGCATTTAGGAAGTACTTACTACAATCCTTTCATTTGCATTATTATTTTGTCTTCTTTTTTAAATGGATAATATGTGTACATGATATGCCATCAAAAATTATGAATGAACATATAGGGAAAGTAAGACTTTCCACTTGTTTGTTTTCCTCTTTCCTTCTCTATAGGCTAGCACTATTACCCATTTTGTGTGAATTCTTCCAGATATAGTCCCAACAAATACCAATGCACAAATAGTTACATAATCAAACTGTGTTATAATATTGAATTCAGTTTTCTATTATTGAACATTTGAAGTGTTTTAAGTATTACAATTTTTCAGTGACTGTTCTTGTATATATGTCTTTGTTTATACCTATTAAATTCTAGAATACCTGAAGAAAAAAACACCTAACAATAAATCTGCTAAATTAAAACGTAGCTACATTTTAAATTTTGACGTGTTATCAAATTTGTAATCAAGCTGACCTTTGCAGAAGTTTTGCAATTTAAACTGTCACAACAATAAAAGAGAGTTTTTTCCCCTCTATGTCTTCATTGATAAACAAAAAGTGATGTCTCAGTGTAGTTTATACATGTGTGTGTGTTTGTGTGAGTGTGTCTGTGTATCTATATATAAGCAGAGCTTAGTACCTTTTCAAATATTTAAAAGACAAATTTTAGTTTATTATTTGTCTGTAAGCTTTGTTTATTCTACGCCTATTTTTTTTCTGTTGGTTTGTTTTCTGATACATAAAAAGTTCTTTATATAGTAAAAATGAATAGTGGTCGCACTTAAAGTACTGGTTGGAAATATCTTTTTCTAGTTTGTTGTGTTGTCTTTTGACACTGTTTGTTTTTTTTCCTATTCCAAATGCTTATGCAGTTGAACTTATACATTCTTGGCATGGTTTCTACGATTTGACCAACACTAAGAAAGGTCTGCATCTTCAAAAAAAGCCTCCATGCTTTCCCCAAGAACATTCGTGTTTTCATTATTTCCATTTATATCTTTTTATGTTTTATCCAGTTTTCTCCATGAGATTTATCAAATAACCTATCCTTTTTTTCCTTGATATGTTTCATTTTTGATATATAATGAATTCCCTGTGTAATTTGGGTCTATTTCTGGACTCTATTCTGTTCCAACACTGTATTTGCCATTTAATTAGTTTGATAATATCTGTAGTATGATTTGGAGAGCATATTCTCACCTCTTTGTTCTCCTCTTTTGGAGATACTGGCTATAACTAGTTTTCCATATCTTTAGAATCTAAATTCCTAATTCCAGAGAGAAAATTATCCTTTCAAAATTGTTCCTTATTTTATCGGAATCGAATTAAGTTCGTAGAGTAATTTAGGATGAGTTGAAATCTTCATTGTATAGAGTTTACCTATCCCAGATCAATATGATTTTCCTTCTATGCAAGCACTTTTTAGTTGTCTTAATAACCTTCTACAGTTTCTTCAATAAATATGTCTTTAAATATTTTAGTTCATTCATAGGTATTCTATGTTTCTCTTTCTATTTAAAATTGAGTCTCTTCTGTCACTTGAAAATTTAGTTTTTTGTCTATAGCAAGGCCATTAATTTTTGTTGTTGATTAATTTTGTTCCCAATCATGTCACTGTATTCTCTTGTTATAAGATGTCAAGATGATTTTCTTGCATTTTTCAAGTATGTCATATCTTTGGCAAATAATGATAGCATTATTCCCCTCTTTCCCGTTTTTATGCCACACTTATATTTGTAATAGTGAACATTCTTGTTTTCTTCCTAACCTCAGTGAAACATTATAATATTGTATTTCTATTCATTCTGATGTCATATTTTATGCTGTTTTCTCTTTTATTGCTTTACTTTTTCTGTGTTGTATATATTTGTTTGCTTTTTTGTGTGTGGGTTGAGTAACTTACTTCCATTCTGGAAACTTTTGTTTCTGTTTTGGGTCATTTTAGTATTTGATTCTATATCTATAACATGATTTAGTGTATTTATCTCCTATTTTGTGGACACTAGAACAATTTTGTATTGATACATCTCTAACTCATTTTCTCCAACATGGCTTAGTAGATACTACTATTAGCTCTGCTTGTACTTACTTCACACCTTAAGTTATACCCAAACCTCAGTTGTTTGAACTGTCAGCTATAAGTGAGGCTTTTAGACTTCTGATTATAAAAGATGAAATAATCAGTATTTTTACACAACTGCCTAATTTCTTGCCAACTTTTATTAGTTATATTGTTTGTTTGTTGTCATTGCATTCACATTGTACTAATGAAGCTGTGATTCCAAGAGTTCCTTTTTCGTTACTTTTAAAGTCAAATGGAGTTTAGGTTCACCTTTGTCCTTTTGGTACAGTGTTTCTATTCAACAGGTGTTTGACTGAGATTTATTTTTTTTAACAATTTCTTCAAGTTGGCTTTACAGGAAATATATTCTCCTAGTGCTTGCATGATCAAAAATGCCTGCTGTTGCCTTTCTATTTCAGCAATTTGTCTAGGTGTGTGAAACATTTTTGCTCACACTTTATTTCCTGGAGGACTGTGCATTTATCTCTCCACTGATTTCTGATGATGTATATTGTTGTGAATGCTAAGGCCAGCCTGATATATTTCTCGTATAGATTTTTGATCTTTCTGGCTGGATGTTCAATTATATTTTTAAAAATCATAACTTTACTGGGTTGTATTTTGGTAATTTTTAAATTGTGTTTTTATTGACAGATAATAATTGTACATATGTATGAGGTACAGTGGGATGTATATATTATGGAAAATTCAAATCAAGGTATTTAGCATACCCATCACCTCATACCTTGTCATTTTTTTGTGGTGAGAGAATTCAAAATCCTCTCTTCTACCTATTTTGAAATATAGAGATATAGAGTAATCTGTCTGTCTGTCTATCTATCTATCTATCTATCTATCTATCTATCTATCTATCTATTTTTCGAGACAAAGTCTCACTCTGTTGCCTAGCTGGAGTGCAGTGGTGTAATCTCAGCTCACCGCAACCTCTGACTCCCAAGTAGCTGAAACTACAGGCGCCCACCACCATGCCCAGCTAATTTTTTTGTATTTTTAGTAGAGACGGGGTTTCGCCATGTTTGCCAGGCTGGTCTCAAACTCCTGACCTCAGGTGATCCACTTGCCTCACCCTCCCAAAGTGCTGGGATTACAGGTGTGAGCCACCACACCCAGCCACAATATTGTTAATCATAGTCATCGTACTGTGCAATAGAACACCAGAACATATTCCAACTATCTACCCATAAATTTGTACACATTGACCATTCTCTCCCTATTCCCCCTTCTCTCTCCCTTCCCCAGCCTTTGGTAACTATTATTCTACTCTTTACTACTATGAGACTTACTTCTTTAGATTCTGCACGTAAGTGAGATCACTTGGTATTTGTCTTTCTGTGTCTGGCTTATTTCACTTAGCATAACGTTGTCCAGTTTCATTCATGTTACTGCAAATGAGAGAATTTCATTACTTTTATTGGCCAAATATTATAGTATCCATTGTGTATATATGCCACATTCATTTTATCCATTCACCCTTTAATGAACACTTAGATTGATACCATTTGTTGACCATTGTGAATACTGCTGCAATGAACATGGGAAAACAAATAATCTCTTTAAGATGCTGATTCTATTCTCTTTGGCTGTATACCTAGTAACAGGATTACTGGATCACATGATAGTTCTATTTTTAATTTTTTTGAGGACTCTCCATATTATTTTCCTTAGTGGCTGTACTAATTTACATTCCCACTAACAGCATATAAGAGTTTCACTTTCTTCACATCTGCACCAGCATTTGTTATTGTTTATTGTCTTTTTAGTAATAGCCATTCTAACAAGTGTGAGGTGGTATCTCATTCTGGTTTTGCTTTTGCTAATGATTTATGATATTGAACATTTTTTCACATACTTATTGGCCATTTGTATGTCTTCTTTTGAGAAACGTCTATTCAGGTTGCTTGTTTGTTTTTGTTTTTTGTTTTTTTTTTGACAGAATCTGTCTGTCACCCAAGCTGGAGTTCAGTGGCACAATCTGGGCTCACTGCAACCTCCACCTCCTGGGTTTAAGTGATTCTCCTGCCTCAGCCTTCCAAGTAGCTGGGATTACAAGCATGCACCACTGTGCTCAGCTGATTTGTATTTTTAGAAGGTACTGGGTTTCATCGTGTTGGACAGGCTGGTCCCAAACTCCTGACCTCAAGCGAGCTCAGCCTCTTAAAGTGTTGGGATTACAGGCATGAGCCACCAAGCCAAGCTATTCAAGCCTTTTGCCCATTTTTAAATATAATTATTTTTCTTTTGTTATTGGGTTGTTTTAGTTCCCTATCTATTCTGGTTATTAACTTCTTGACGCATAGTTTGAAGATATTTTCTTCCATCCTGTGGTCGTCTTTTTACTCTGTTGCCTGTTTGCTTTGCTATGCAGAAGTTGTTTGATGTAATCTCATCTGTCTATTTTTGCTTTTGTTGCTTATACTTTCAAGGTACTTTCCAAATTGCCCAGGCCAATATGATGAAGCATCTACCCTAGGTTTACTTCAGGTAGTTTCATTGTTTTGAAGCTTACATTTCCGTCTTGAATCCATTTAGAGCTGAGTTTTGTATACCGTGAGAGATAGGAATCTAGCTTTGTTCTTCTACATGTAGATATCCTCTTTTCTATTGAAGAGACTGTCCTTTCCATGTGTGTTCTTGGCAACTTTGTCAAAAATCAGTTGGCTTCTAGATTTGTTTCTGTGCTCTCTATTTTGTTCCTTTGGTCTATTTGTCTTTTATGCCAGTACCATGCTGTTTTGTTTACCATAGCTTTAATGTATATTTTGAATTCAGATAATGTGATGCTTCTAGCTTTGTTCTTTATGTTCAAGATTGCTTTGGCTATTTGGGGTCTTTTATAACTCCATGTCAATTTTAGGATTTGTTTTACTATATCTGTGAAGAATGTCATTGGTATTTTGATAAGGATTGCATTGAATCTGTAGATAGCTTTTGATAGTATGGACACTTAAACAATGTTATTTTAACCCATGAGCATAGAATATCTTTCCATTTGCTTGTGTCTTCTTTAGTTTCTTTGATCAATGTTTTACAGACGTCAGTGTAGACTTCTTTCACCTCCATGGTTAAATTTACTCCTAAGTATTTACATTCTGTAGCTATTGTAAATGAGATTGTTTCATTGATTTCTTTTTTATGTAGTTGCTATTAGTGTATAAAAATACTAATAGAAATTTGTATCCTGCAAATTTACACAACTTTATAGAAAATAGCATTTTGTATCCTGCAACTTTATTGAATTTGTTTATTCCAACAGTTTTTTGGCATTTCAGTTTTAACCATACCTTATTGTCTTTTCATGAGGCACACTGTGGTTTTGAATCTTATTTTTAGAATGTATTTTTGAATTTTTTTATTAACATGTTTTTAGTCTTTGCCTTGGTAGGAATTTTTTTGTAATTCAAGGATGCTAGATGCATGTTGAAACTCCTTTGCCTATTTTCAGTATCTATTCATTTTTTTCCTCTAATCCTACTTAATTCATTATTAGTTTCTAGTGTATGTTTTAATTTTATTTAATATGTCCTGTGCTCCATATTTTTATTGTGTTTTAAACAGTCCCTGAAGTTACTTGTTTTTGCTTTTTCTAATATTGTCTTCACTTATACTATGATTGTATTTTTGTCTTTCACTGCTTTAGTGGGCTCTGTCTGCCAATTTAATTTTCATTTGTTTCCACTGAAACATATTTCTAATGTCTTACCTGGCCCACATCTCTGAGAATTTTGATTTCTTTAAATTTAGAAACTATTTTTTAAAAATTTAAGATTGTTTTTTAAAATTACTTAAATCCATTAAAATGCATTTGGATGCAAGATTCTTTGGCCCTTGGTAATATTTTTCTGATGTGTAGTCTGTAGTCTCTGACTTTTGTTTTTCTGGTTCTAGTCCTCCTCTTTTCTTATATTTACACAGATGCAGTCATGTATCGCTTAATGACGGGGATACATTCTGAGAAATGCATTGATAGGTGATTTTGTCATTGTGCAAACATCATAGAGTGTGCTTATACAGACCTAGATGGTGGAGCTTATTATACACCTGGGCTGTATGGGACAGGCTATTGCTCCCAGGTTGCAAACTTGTATAGCATGCTACTGTAAAAAATACTGTAGTCAACTGTAACACAATGGTAAGGATTTGTGTATCTAAGCATATATAAATATAGAAAATGTATGATAAAAATACAGTATAATACAGTATTATAATGTTATGGGACCACTGTTGTATATGTGGCCCATAGCTGAAAGAAACATGATTATGCTGTGCATGCCTATATTGTGCATCCTTTTGAAATATTGTTCACTTTGAATTAGGTGAGCCCTTCCTGGACCAGCTATTTTCTGGGCTTTATGATGGAGAGAGAACAGAGCTGCAAAATGTTTCTCTGCCTCAGAGTAGAGTTCTTCACGACACAGGGAGGTGTATGTGTGTGGAAGGGATTGATTTAGCCTTCTGTTTATCCCTAACTTTTAGAGATTTATGGCTGCAGGTCATCTAACAACTCTGAATCTTTCTTCTAGACCTTGACTCACAGATGACTTACTCCTGGCAAAAATGTCATGTGTCACCTAATTCCATTCGCTGCACCCCTCCAGTCTTTAGAGTTCTGTGGTACCAAACCAGGAAGCTCTGTCCTAGCTGTGTGTACTGATCTTTTGTAACAGACAAGGTGTGGCCCCTTGGCATGCTCCTGAGTTTTGGAGCTTGGTCCTTGCCAGGTTGTGCTGCCCTTGGCTGCTGCAGTGTTTCTCTTTAGTACCTTCCTGCACACCAGGCAGATCCTTTCTTCACACAGCACCCCATCTTCACCATTTGTGATTTTTGTGATTGAGGATTGTATGTATCTGTTGGTTTGTTTTTTTAGTCTCTGTTTTCTGCTCAGTTGTAGATAGATAAGGATGGTATTATCTGAAATCTGCCATTGCATACATGATGGTACTGATGCTTCTATCCAATGTCCAGCACATTTAGTGCAAGCCTACTCTAAGCCTTCTACTGCTTTAGCTGCTGGTAGTACAGCGGCATCAAGAAACAAAAACAACAATAAAAACAACAACAAGCAAAACAGACCCATATCTTTGTCCCCTTGAAATAAGAAAGAATAGTTAACATAAATAAGGTAGTAGTTTAATTACGTCTTGCCCTCTGCCCTTCAAGTGTTTGGCTTGGCCTGCATAAAATATAATTTCAGTTAAAAAAATATTGCAAACTAAGGTTAGGCCCCCAAATCCACTGTAATTACCTCTGAGTTAAAAGGTCAGCCAGATTTCAGGTTGTCTGTTGAACTCCCTGGCTGGAAATTCCCTTTAGCCACCTCACTAAGTATTGCTATTTTCCTTCTTCAGGGGTTATGTGTGACACAGGCACTGGGAATGAGAGTAAATGGCCCTGGTAATTCAACTTTAATAATCTCTTAGTGCCTTTCTCCCTTTACAAAACACTCATAGTGATTTTTGTTTGTTTGCTTGCTTTTGTTTCTGAGAGCAGTACTGCAGTGATGACTCTTAAAATTCAATCCCTTTCTACTGAAATTTGAAGAAAAATTGGAAATATTTTATGACAGATAATTATGACATTTGGAAGTATACCCTGTAGTGTAGAAGATGACAGGCGATTTTCCCCCAAACAATGGCACGAAACTCAAAATGGTATATAAATCAACTTGGGGTAATTAAAACCTTGTTCCTATCCATTTTCATCATCATCATGGAAGGTTAATAATAATGATGATGACATTTACTATTTTTAAATTTGTTTCATCTATTTTTTATTTTTAAATAACATATTATTATGCTTGAGTGTTTACGCTGTGCCTGGACATCATACTACCGGCTGTATAAACAGTGTCTCATCCACCCTTGCAATTAAAATAATTAGCCTCATTTTATTTATTTTTTCCTTTTTTAGTAGACACGTAATTGCACATATTGATGGGGTACACAGTGATATTTTGATACATGTATACAATGTATCATGATCAAATCAATTTAGCCTCATTTTAGAGTTAAGAAAGGCAAGGCTTAGAGGAAATCAAAAGACCCTTGAAAATAATCCAGCTACTAATGGCAGAACTGGAGTTCAAATCCAGGTCTGTTAAATACCCAATCCAACACTCCCACCCATCATATCGTACCATCTTGGTTCTAGTTCCAGAGGTTCTTCAGAACCTTGGAAGAAATGAAAATCCTTTGACCCCACTTTAGGATTTCTGACTCTGTAGGCTGGGATGGAGCCTAGGAATTTGGTATGCTCTAGATGATTATTTTCTGTACCAAGTTTCAGAACCATTATTTTAGAAAAAAGAAATCTCCTTGTTATAATGAAAATTATAACTTAAAAAGTTTTGTTTTGTTTCTACTTATAAGTTTTTATATTAAAATATGAAACAAAAGAAAATCAGAAAAAAATTAAAAAATGAATTCCTTTAATCCTACCATCCAAAAATAACTATTTTTATATTTCCATGTTTTTCTTCTTTTTTACGTATTATGTATATCATTTCTTTTTGGTTTGCTTTCTCTTTCAGGTCATCTGCAATAGTGTTCTACATAAAATGTGGTATCATGATTTTTGTACTTAGTGTTCTATAATAAAATATTTTAGTATTATTACGTAGGTCTTTATAAAGCTCACATTTGTCAAGATACTATACTTGCAAGAAAACCTGAGTCCAACTTATACTGGCTTTTACAAAAATGAGAATGTATTGGTTAATATAATACACCAGGGAAAGAACACGGTAGAGCTGGATTCAGAGACAAAACACCATCCAGCCTCTTTCCGTTTCTGTCCTTGTCTTGTTGTTTCTGTCTCATCACTGTTCCCTTTTTTCCCTGCTTCTGGCTGGCTTTTAGATTTAGCCTCTCAGGCTGTCAGTTCTCATGATTCCCATGTGGCTATAACCGTCGGTTCCCATCTAAAGAACAAGGCAGAAATTGCAAAGGGCAGAAAGAAATTTCCTGTGCTGATTTCAGAATGAAAAACCCTTTGGATCTTTGCGGTGGGTTGTGTGGTCAGCCCCTGGACCAACTGGCATAGTCAACGAAGGTGGAGTTTCATGTCTGGTATGACACGGGCCCACTCTTGAAGCCAGGAGATAATATGCTACAGTTGTTACCTCCCGTAACTACCAGACTTGAGGAGAACCTGCCGTTTAATTTTTTTTACATGAAAAAAATGTAAATGTAATTATATCTATTTTTCCAGAAGTAAAATCACTAAGCCAAAATGTTGAAAAGGTTTAAGGATCTGTTATGTCTTTCCTAATTGTTTGTAAAAAATATTTTACCAATGTACACTGCTGCAAACACTGTCTGAAGGCTCTCTTTTTCCCTTATACCTGTCGTCATTGACTTCTTTTATGATAGCTTAAAGTAAATCGTCTGGGTATATATAGTGTAAAAGTAAATCTTAGTAATTACAGCAGAGACGATGTTTAGAAGACTATGTGGTTTAGCTATTAGACCACTCCCATGTGTATTCTACCTGAGGATGTTTACACACATGAATTTTTTCCTGAAATGTTATAGTATAGTAGTTATTTATTAGTTACACTGTGATACCTGGCTTAAGTAAAATTCAGTTGCATTATGGAAAATTATTGTTTCTAAAATTGAAGTAAAATTGTCGCACGTCTCCTAGTGTGTATTATGGTACACTATGATTTTATGTGGAATAGTATACGTGACAGTGTATAGCATAGGTGAATAGATTATACATAGCAAAAACAAGGAAGTGTGATTGCTCATAAAAAGAGAGAAGAAAAGGATAAAAGAATAATAAATTCAAATAATTTAAAAATATCAGCAGGTACTCATGCTGTCAAAAGCAAATAAGAAAATATAATTTTCCTATTGTGTTATTGAATTGGTTAGAAGCTTGTGTGTTACCTAGCTTATACAATGGAAATAATACAATGGAAATAACCAATACTTAATCAAAATCTGTATACTAATAAGGAATAAAAAGAATTAGGGCTGTAAGAAATTTTGAAAATGCAGGAAATTCAAGGTGGACCCTGTAAAATTTGTGGTCATCAAATAAGTGACTTCAAAAATATAGGGAAATAGTGGTAATGTGACAAAGTGTCAATTTCAAAAAGGCCTTCACTCTCCAAATATTACCAGTGCCAAAAATAAATGAAATAAGTCAAAGCTTCCATGGGCCAGGCACGGTGGCTCATGCCTGTAAACCCAACAATTTGGGAGGCCAAGACAGATGGATCACGAGGTCAGGGGATCGAGACCATCCTGGCTAACACGGTGAAACCCTGTCTCTACTGAAAATACAAACAAAATTAGCTGGGTGTAGTGGTGGGAAAAAAAAAAAAAGAAGCTTCCATGATACTACACAAAGGGGAAAACAGTATTAATTGGAACTCATATATATTTTTTTTTTTTTTAGATGGAGTTTTGCTCTTGTTGCTGAGGCTGGAGTGCAATGGGGTGATAACGGCTCACTGCAACCTCTGCTTCCCAGGTTCAAGCAATTCTCCTGCCTCAGCCTCCCGAGTAGCTGGGATTACAGGCTCCGCCACCAAGCATGGCTAATTTTTTTTGTATTTTTAGTAGAGATGGGGTTTTTCCACATTGGTCAAGCTGGTCTCAAACTCCTGAGCTCAGGTGATCCGCCTGCCTCGGCCTCCAAAAGTGCTGGGATTATAGGCATGAGCCACCGCACCTGGTCTCATACATAAGTTTTTAATAATATTCATACACACATAAATTGCAATCAACTTAAATGAGTTTTACACCCAAGATTTCTGGCCAAACTTTAAGTTGGCAATCATAGATGGTAAAAATAAATTATTAGTGATGTAATAAAGGTGTTATTAAATTATAACCCTTGATATTTCAAATAAAAATGTATTTCTGTTTGTAATACATTCACAAATGGAGCCATCTTAAAACTAAGAAAAAAACATGGATAACTATCAATGAGTAGGAAATGAAATGTCAAAATTAGTAGGGACAGCTGTGAGCACATACTGTATTACTTATTCAGAGGAGCTTTAAACAACTTCTAAGAGCACTTTCTTCTTAAACTATTAACAGCCAAAACAAACCCATTAATTGAATGTTATCTTGTTTATTTATTTATTTATTTATTTTTATTTTATTTTATTTATTAATTATTTTTGAGACGGAGTCTCGTTCTGCCGCCAGGCTGGAGTGCAGTAGTGCGATCTCAGCTCACTGTAAGCTCCACCTCCTTGCCATTCTCCTGCCTCAGTCTCCCGAGTAGCTGGAACTACAGGGACCCGCCACCACGCCCGGCTAATTTTTTGTATTTTTAGTAGAGATGGGGTTTCGCCATGTTAACTAGGATGGTCTCCATCTCCTGACCTCATGATCCGCCTGTCTCGGCCTCCCAAAGTGCTGGGATTACAGGCATGAGCCAACGCACCTGACTGAATGTTGTCATGTTTAAACATATAACGAATATACAATTATCCCAGATACATTAATAAACAAATTAATGTTCAGTGACTTGTCCATGACTGCATATCTAATAAGAATTACAATGTGAATTTAATTCTGAGACTTATTCTAGGTATCTCAATATGTGATCTTTATGCATCAAGTCAATTATTAAAAGAAGCAATTTGATACTGCTGGAAAAATCAAATCAATAAGTGGATTTGAAAATCTAAAAAAATTTAATAGGGAAATAAGCTTTCAGTATGAATACACACACAAACACACCCAGGTTGCTTCAGGATATTGCTTCAGTGCTGCTAATTTCTAAAACATTTTGAATAGAGAGTTACGTAAAATTTGGATAAAGGTCATACTGGACCACATTACTCTGTAAAAGCAGTAAATTTGAGTAATAACTGCAGGAGTCCCATATCATGCTCTGGCTACAGCCTCTGCTACTCAAGCTGCAAAGGCTAGCTGATGTTCCAAGCCTGGCTGCCTCCACTAATAAAAGAAGGAGGAGAAGGAGAAGGGGGAGAAAAAGAAGAGAAGGAAGATGAAGAGAAAGAAGAAGAGGAAGAAAGAAAAAGAAAAAACAAAGCTCATACTCAACACTTGAAGTAGTAAATTTTATACTAACGCTAAATAAAATATTAAAAATATATCCACAAAATTTAGGAGAAAGTAAAAACTTTAAAACAATACCAAGTCTAAAAACTCTAAAAACAGTATATGAAAATATTTCTTGATCAAAGAAATATTTCTCACCTTATAGAATCTCTTAATCTGTATAAAATTAAAACACCTTATTTGCAATATATAAATTTTATAAAATAGAATATTACTATAATTTAAAATTAAACAATTCCAAAGTTAAAAAACAAATTGCACAAATTATTAATAAGGTTCAGACTAGAAATCTCTGCTTATAAATTGTCAATGTGATAGGACACTTTAAATTCTGGTAATCTTTATATACTATAGTCCTCTTTGAATTGTTACCACCAAACTCAAGGAATTAAACAAATGAGTACCAGCTACTCATTTTTATTTTGCCTTTATTAAGTCAAATAAAATATAAATTTTAAAGTATCTTGACTTTCTTATCCCAGTGATGAGAAAAGAAGAGGGTTGCTCTACTAGACCACCGGATAAACTTCTATTTAAGACTAAAGTTTCCGCATCATACTTTTTCCAATTCTCTTAAAATATTGCACTCCTTAACCATGTCAAAATGGTTTCAGTAGAGTGGGGAAGGCCAAAATTATCTGGAGGGGATTGGGAAGCAAAGGAGGGGTGAGGTGAGAAAATAGAGAAAGCAGGTACAGACATTTTCAAAAACTTTATTATAAACAAAAGAATGAAATAAGATATTAGTTGAAAGGGGTTGTGGGGCCTAGCACGGAATTTAATTTTAAATACAAGAACTGTTTTTCATGTTGATTAGATTAAAAGGCATCATTGGTTGTACAAGAATGAGACACCAGGAAAGTCCATGAATGAGCAAAATGGAATAGGAGTACTGTATTTAATGTTGCCCTTACCTAGCTGCAAGGCGAAGTCCATCATCATTATAGGAGGGTGGGCAGGTGCCCTGGCACATCTGGTGAAGGGACAATGAGGCAGAAGTGGAGGAAGTGACACTGAAGTTGGAAGTAAGATAAGATGACTATTTCTCTACTGAAGTGAGTCAAAGCAGGATAACAGAGAAGATATAAATCTGTTATCTCCGAAAGCAGGAAGCAATCAGAAAAATATAAGAAGCCAGCTAACAACCCAGTTGTGGTCTGAGGGTGTAAATTTAAATGTCTACCTACTTTGTGTCTACAGTTGAGAAGCCAATGTGGCTGGCAGATGCCATTTAAAGTTACCAATGTAGTGAGGATTGGTATCTTACTGGCCAAACTCAACAGAGGTTAACGGAAGGTTTGCCAGTGATGGACTGTGAGTCCTTGCAGGTACAGTGGAGCCACTGCAGAGTCCCCATGGGGTGGGAGATTGGATCTGAAAAGTAATATTAACAGCTTACAACACACAACATTGCTGAGGGAAGTTGCATCAATAATTGTGCATACTTTTCTTCATGTCAATTTCACTTGATGCGATACATGCAATTAAGAATAATGCTTTCAAGAGTTCTCTGAAAACTCTAGGTTCACAGATGATGCCACTTTACTATTAGTAGTGTGGCTAAGGTACAAAGACGAACCTGCCTGTGTCAGCTGCCATAAATAGACTAAGAATTTCATGTAGCTACTACCCATCTGTAGCCTGCACAATGACTGTTCAAAAGTCCCAGATTCTTTTCCTCTCTGATACAGATGATTGGTCAACACAACATGACTCTCTGGGGAAACGGAGGTTCAGATCTGATTGGATGTGTGAGAAAAAATAAAATAAAATAAACCAAGAGATCTCACGGGGAGATGAAACCAATATTATTTTAAACAGAAAGCAAATGTACAACATAATGAATCTTTGGTGGTCACAACCTTTTGTTTTCTGTCTTTTATCTTTGTTGTTAACCAAGAATTAAGTCTATTCTAGTGAAAAGAGTCACCCTTAATTTTGGTAAAATCTCTTCTCATTAAAAAAAGATGAAGAAAAAAATTACATTGACCAAGATGTTATAAAATATATATAAAATTTTCCCTTAATTCCACCAACTATTGTACACCCTTACTGTCATTATGGGGTAATTTTTTTCGTCTTTTTTCTCTGCATCAAAATACATGAAACCACCTTTGCAAAAATTATGTAAGTAAAAACATTATGGCAGTTAGGCATTAGGGAGATCTGATCTAGCCAACCCCCTCCTTGCCTTTAGCTTTCAAACTGCCTTAATTATCCTTGGATTTAGGCCAAGCTAACTTTGGAAGACATTTAGGCTATAGGCTAAATGATAATAGCCCTTCCCCCAAAATCAACCATCTTTACCTTTGTAAAGCTAATTAATGAGAGGCCACTAGGGTAGCAGGAGGAGAGGAGCCTGAATTTGATAAAACGTAGACTGGTCACAAGATATGCACCTTCCTTAGTTAGTCTTGCAGATAACATCACTATTGTAGATTGGCCTTTTGAGATATCTTTTCAGGGTTTTCGTATGTCTGACACCGATGGATCCACCTAGACCCACCAACTGATGGTTTCACTGCTCCTGTAACTTCACCCGGAATCAACTGTGCACAAAAGGACAGCTTAGACCCTTTATCATTTCATTTCTACTCCAACCAGTCAGCAGCAAGCACCCATTTCCTAGCCACCCCACCATTACCCCAAAACTGCCTTTGAAAAACCTCTACCCTACAAGACTTCAATGAGATTAATTTGAGTAGTAACTTTCTCCCACATGGCATGGCTAGCCTCATGTCAATTGAACTCTTTCTTTACTGCAATGCTGTGGTTTTTATTTGTGCAGTGGGTAGGAATAATCTGTCAGGAGGTTACATACATATATATATTTTTAAACTGATATCGTAAATTTAGTTAAACAAAGTTTTTTTTGTTTTTTTTTTTTTTTGAAACTGAGTCTTGTTCTGTCACCCAGGCTGGAGTGCAGTGGTGCAATCTGGTTTCACAGCAACCTCTGTCTCCCAGGTTCAAGTGATCCTCCTGCCTCAGCGTCCTGAGTAGCTGGGACTACAGGCATACGCTGCCACACCTGGCTAATTTTTGTATTTTTAGAGACAAGATTTCACCATTTTTGTCAGACTGGTCTTGGATTCCTGACCTCAAGTGATCCACCCGCCTTAGCCTCCCAAAGTGCTGGGATTACAGGCATGAGCCATCACTTTCGGCCTAAAAATTTTTAATAGTTTCACTTTTTTTTTTTTAAGTTGGATATTTTTACTTGAATTTTGCGTACCTTTTTCCAGATTATTACCTATCATCAAATTCATAATTTTTTACGGACTGCAGAGCTTTCTATGGGAAATCCATATTTTACCAGTTTGCTGTCATTAGATATTTTCATTGTTTCTAGTATATTTGCTATATAAGACCCCAATAATCCTACTTTTTAGTACATGTTTTGGTGTTTCTCTAATTATTCCTAGAAATATAGTTTTGAGGTCAAAAAGGAAAAGGTCTATTGTGAATATGATGGTTTCTCCTCAAGGTTTGTCTCCTTTTAAAGTTCACCACTGTTTTAAAGCCGGAGACTCTTATGTCTCCTTATGTTAGTTAAAAACAGCACCTTCACTGGCAATTATTTCCACAAGGGCCTTAAAAACATACCTAAAATATATATCTATTAAATCAATAAATAGTGTCATTTTATCAGTTCCTCACTTCAGGGGAATCGCTCTTCTGACTCAGAGGAATTTAGAGACCAATAAGGAAGCTAGTCCTATAGAAAACTGGAAAGAATTAATTCAAACAAAAGTTGAGTTTCTATTGTGTTTGAGGAACACGACCCCAGTTGACATCAAAACATTGTTTCCTTTGGCACTTGAGATTTATTTCTCCCTTTGACAACAAAGATTTTGCTTTTAGGACACAAATAAGATATTCCAATTTTCTGTTCAAATAACCGTTTACTTGGTATTAGATAAGGTGGGCTCAGTTTCAAAAGCAAATTAATTGCAAACCTCAATTTGAGGCAAGTCAAAGCTACAAATATATTATGGAATTCATTTCAAAAAATGACACAAAATTAAAATGAAATAGGCTCTAAAATTTGAGAACCCTTAGGCACAGTAAATCTTAGTTATAGCAGAAAATGAAACATTCTATGACAAGATCGGGTCTGATAAGATGTAATAAAAACATGAGGCATGATACATAAGGGCAGGAGGATTGACATAAAATGTGAAATGATCACAAAGATAGCATAGTCCTAGTCCCCTAAAGTATTTGGTAGTGACAGGAGAATTAAATAGCAAGCAAAGCTGAATAGTAAATGAGGGTGAATGTGCAATACATCATCCCTAAATCTATCTAGGTATTCCTAAAATGCATGTCACATTTTTCCTGGAAATAACTAATGTCTAGACCAAGGTTAAATTTTTCAAAAATGAGAGCATGAACATCATGGAATTTCAACAATGGTATTATGTACATATGATGAGAAGGAGATGAGGAGAAGGTATGGTGATTTGGCAGCAGTAAAATACAGTTAAGAAACCAGCAGAAATGTATTCTTGTAAAACAGAGTGTGACTTACTTTTATGCCTAACCTTGAAATTATGATGGCAAAGCCCACAGGTGCTGAAATGGCCAAAAGCTTACTGACATTGCACCATAGAGCAGCGTGACATTTATCCCATAGGCACCTCTGATTAATTCACATAACCCTTTAACAAGTCAAGGGCCACCTTTTAAAACTGTTTTGGTAGTACAAAGTTCTTAGAATGAGGAATAATAGCTTTGCACTTCCTCATAGTGGGGTTTCAAGTCTGTCTTTGTATGTATGATCTGGAAGAATTTCTAAACTCTTCTGAGCCTCAGTTTCTTCATCTGTGAAACAGAGATGAATCTTACAAATGTTAACCAAGCTAAAATATGGAAAGTTATAAGCACAATGTCTGTTATTCAGTAACTTTCAAAGAACTTCACTTCCTTTTCTGCCACTCCTTAACCTCTCCTGGCTGCAGAAATGTGAATTGATCTTAATTAGTCAGATACTGTCTTTATTTGTGGTTAACATCAGCAGCTATGAGAAAGGATGCAGAAAGGGGAGAAGGTGACTAAAGATAAAAGGATAAAGCATAAATGTAGCTTAATGTTTCCTCTTAGACATTTTATAGCACCTGGCTTTCATCTTATTCCTCATCTTTTCTCTCTCTCTCTTTTTTTTTTTTTTGCCAGAAGGAAGACACTATGATATTGACGTTCAGAATTCAGTAGGACAGTAGTCTTGAAAACCAGGCTATTGTCCTTCTAAGACGCTGGCTAAATTACTCTTTCTTTTCTTTTAACTGATGCAGTTGGACTCATTGTTAAATCCCCTCATTGTATTGAGGAGATCAAGATTTCCAAGTTGCACAGACACAGGAGGCATCATCTACATTGTGTGCAATGGTTTTCTCCAGGGGTTGCTGTTCACGTAATATACAATTTAAATAATATTCAGGGAGATATTGCTGTTACCCATTAAAGATGGGTGAGATAAAGTAGAAGGAGCATAAGATAGGAGGGCAGTAAAAAGAAAACAAATAATTTTATCTACCCACTGGGGTGGTACAAAGAAGACAAGATCAGAGAAGAGAAGCTCATGAGGGAAACAAACATGGCTGTCCTGCTTGGAGAAGCACATTTGACAGTTTACGAAATCATGGAGGAGAGTGACTCTTGCCTTGCCACCCATTTATTCATCTGGAAGGAGACTTCCGTGTAGGTTGCACTCACACTCAGAGGGAGGGCAGTCACATGAAAGCAGAGGTCAGGCAGAGATTTAGTTTCCTTGGTTGCCCTTGGGTCTGATGAGGCAAAGGCATATCCAAAGCAGCTAAACACTTGGTTGGCATAGTGGGCAGAGAGGCTTTCCTTAGGGGTTCTGCTCCAAGGGCTATGAGCTAAATTCCCAGTCAGACAATCAGAGAGTGTATAGCATCAGCAAGAGCTCAAATAAAGCTGAGAAAGTCAAAAAGTATTACATGGCCTTGACTACACCCAGACAAAAGATGCTGACCATGGCTGGGCATAGTGACTCAAACCTGTAATCCCAGCACTTTGGGAGGCCAAAGCAGGAGGATTGCTTGAGCACAGGAGTTCAAGGCCAGCCTGGGATGCATAGTGAGACCTTGTCTAAAAAAAGAAAAAAACAAACAAAAACAATGCTGTCCACAGTCCTAAATGCCAGCAGGGCTAACTGCCCCAAGGTGGTCAAAGGACATTGCTTTGGAGGTCAGGGTAAGGGAGGAATCACAAGAAGAAGTATAAACACCTACTCCCCTTCTACCCAGATACCATCTTTAGCAGATAAGCAGAGATATTTGAGGTAGAGCAATCTCTGAGAGAGAGTAGGAAATTATATTTAAAAAATCTAAACCATTTTTAAAAGTCCTTGACTAGTTATTGGGTTAAGTTTTATTTTTTTAACTACCTATCCCCAAGTTCTGTGAATAACCTGAAAATGAGGTTGTAGAAGGCAAATAGGTACAGGCAATAGTTAAAAGTGACATTTTTCCCTCCTGTACCTAAGATGAGTGAGAATTATAGGAGAGACACTACTACCTACAAGGCATGCACAATTTACATTTGTATGACTACTAGAGTTTACAAAACATATCCAAATGTATTTTTCTTTTAGAAGGAAATTATCAAGGTAGAAAATATAGATGTTGTCAAGAGATCTTCATAAAGCAAGAGAAAGAGGAAGGTTTTTCTTGCATGAGGTTAGTTTAACATCCTTGAAATAGCAGAATAATGACTGAGATCTTGCTCTACTACATGTGGAAACGTGCCATGAAGCTACAGCAATTATATCAGTATAGTTCTGAAGTGAAAATGATGGATCAGTGAAGCAGTAGAGCCCCAAAATGCACATACATGAATAGATGGATATAAACAGTTAGGTATCCATATAGTCATCACATCTATCTATCTATCTATTCATCTATTTATATTCACATATGAATATCCTTATGTGAAAAAGTTACATTTCAAAATCAACAGGTAGTGGATGGACCATTCATTGGAGTGGATAGCTACAATAGGTTACTAATTTGTGGTGAAAAATAGTATTTGATTCTTACCTGGCATATCTTCCCTAACATAATGTATTCATTTGACACACATTTATTCCAAATAAATACATGACCAGAAGGTAGAAAAAACATCTTAAAATACTAGATGAAAATAAATGTTAATTTGGAGAACGTGTACCTCTCCAGAAATAAAATAAAAATCAGAAGTAATAAAGAAATTAAATATTGGAATTGTTTAATGAAAAAAAGTTAAATTTGTCTATGGCAAGTAACACAATAAACAGCTTAAAATTAAAGACAGACAGGAGAATTATTTATAAGTATAAAGGCTAATAATAATAATAATAATAAAAAGGTCATATAAAATGTTGACTGGACTATATATTAGTACAACTTGTACTAATATGGGGCAATTTGGTATTAACTACTAACATTTTGATAGAGGATGGATAAGCCACACATACCCATTTATACCAAGACATTTTGAGAAAGAAGGAGGGATATTGGGGAGGGGGTATTTGTGAGAAATTAAGGATTTACATTCAGGAGAGGCTAATATTTTCTGAATGTGCTCAGTATGTATTGATTTAAACATTTCTTACTAATCGTTAGGTGCCTTTCTAGGATTTCAGCACATAGAAGAAATGTCCCTACCTATGCATACAGACATGCATAAGAACAGAAAGCGAAGTCTTGTTTATCAGGAAAAACAGCATTCATGTATTACTTACAAAAATTGAGGCCAATCTCCAAGCTCTACTGTGGAAAGAGTTCATCAATTTCCTAGACTGAAGAAAGCTAATTGTAAGAAATACATATGTAGTATAAAAAAGTTTCATTATAAATAAGAGTAAAAATGTGCATTGTATATGTACATTTTTATGAATGTCTGTGTGTATGTGTGTGTAAATGTCTTTTTGTATGTGTATAAAATCTAGAATAATCTGCACCAATCTTGAAAAGTGGTTATGTTTGAGAAAAGAAAATGGAGAGGCGAAATTTCTGCTCTAACCCTGACTTTGTTTCTTTCATTGTTTTTGTTCTTTTAAAAATAATTTACAGTGTGAAAGGGTTTGACATTTATTAAAAAAAATTAAATAACTAAACCACCTGTGTACAACAAAGCGGAATGTAATTCTATATGTTAATTAGAGTTATAATTTTAATTAGACAAAATTTGCATATATACTCAAAGATGTAGTCTTGATTGGAGGTAGGGGTAGGGGTAGTTTTTGGAAAAATTTACCAAGGTATAAATAGAAACTATACATAATGTAATTTACTTCATTTTTGTGCATTTTCTAAACTCAACAATTAATACAAGCTACTTTTTATCCAGAAAAAGTCATTAAAATGACAAAAATCTAGGACACCTGTGCATTTTGAAATATCTCATTTTGTATCAAATATTTTGGCAGTTCTGGATTGATAACCAAGATGACACTTCAGCAAACAGGTAAGAAGGTGTCTGTCTTAGGTTGATTCCCTAGAAGCAGACTGAGATTGGGATTTATTACAGAAACTGTTTATTCCAGAAGCGCCCCAAAGGGAACCAGTAAGACACAGGGAAGCAGAAAAGAGAAAAGTGGAAGAAACTCAACAAGGGTGTGGTTTCAGGCGATGTCTTCCCAGAGTTTTCCTGTCTATTCCTGCAGGGGACCTCGAGAGCATAAATTAATCTCAGAGTTGTTCACCTCCATGCAAGGAAGTTGGACTCGCAAGTATTCTTTGACTAAGAGCCTCTGCTGGAGAAAGGGGCCAACCTGGGCAGGAAGGAAACTCCTAAGAATGCTGCAGTAGGTGGTAAAGAGATTCCAGCAGTTGAGGCAGGCTTCCTAAGAGAAATGCAGGTGCAACAGAGAAGCAAAAGCAAACACAAGCCAGGAGAAGGATGCAGCCAAGGAGAAAAGGGGATTGGAGGAGATTTAGTAGAGCATCAGCAAGATCCACTGCAGAAGAAGTTTTATTTTATTTTGAAATATACCTTCATTTGTTAAAATACTGCATTGAACAAATATCTTTTCTACTTCTAACACCATAGAAAAAAAATCAAAAATTACAAGTGAACAAAATTTCAGACGCAGTAATTGTAATACAAGGAAGTTTTTAGGAATTCCCAGAAAAGAATAACAATTTAACAGCTTAAATTTAGTGAGATCAAAGTTCAAAGTTCTCAATATTTTACAGACTTAGATGTTTCTATTATAAATCAAAACAGTGATTCAGCTCCTGCATCTATTTTTCTTCAGGATTCATTTTCTTTTTCCGTGTTCAGTGTTCTTTTATACACTCTGGGAAACTCAGTAGAGAAAAAGGATACTTTTGTTTTAGAAAGATAATTTAAGTTAATTACTCCTATATTATCCTAAAGCATCCCTGGACACAAGGAAAATAAGTGCTTTCAGGATGACTTAACACACAATTTAAACTATAGTGCAAAGGAAACAAGAAAAACAAGATGTATTCAAAGATAAAGATTAAGTACTTACTCAGAGACCCTACTGGTTGGGGTGTCACACAAACATGACTCCATTTTCCCCTACAGCATTCTTGTCTTCTTACATAATTTTTTTTTTAAACTTGCGCACGTTACTTAAGCTCTCCTAATTTCAGTTCCCCCTTTGGTTTCCTGGTCAAGTTTTCACACATAGTAGGCACTCAGGAAATACTTGTTCAAAGGGCGGACGTGGTGCCTCATGCTTGTAATCCCAGCACTTTGGGAGGCTGAGGTGGGTGAATCACTTGAAGTCAGGAGTTCAAGATCAGCCTGGAAAAACCCTGTCTCTACCAAAAATACAAAAATCAGCCAGGCATGGTGCCTGTAATGACAGCTACTTGGGAGTCTGAAACAGGAGAATGGCTTGAACCCGGGAGGTGGAGGTTGCAGTGAACCGAAATTGCGCCACTGCACTCCAGCCTGGGTGACAGAGCATTCAATATATGGATCAATATACAATATGGAGTATTAAAGATGAGCGTATTCTGGATACTACAGATGTATGGAACCACAGAGCAGAAGTCCAAATAAGAATGTCAGTCTTATTCTCTGTACTTTAGCTCATGTGGTTCTACACATCTAGAGTATCCAGAATATACTCATCTTTTTCTCTAGCCATCTTATTATTTTTCTATTGCTACATAGTGAATTACCACACATGTAGTGGCTTACAACAACACACATTTACGATCTCACAGTTTTCATGGGTCAGAAGTCCAGACATGGCTTAGCTGAGTCCTTTGAAAGGTCTCACAAGGCTATAATCAAGATGTCAGCTGGGTGGTGTTTCTTTTTGGAGCTCAGGGTCCTGTTCCAAGCTCACATAAGAGATGGCAGAATTCAGTTACTTGCAGCTGCAGAGCTGAGGCTCTGCTTTCTTGCGGGTTGTTAGCTGGGAGCCACTCTTAGCTCCTGCAGGTTCCCATAGTCCCCTATCATGTGGCCCCTTTGTAGCCCACCTCACAGCATGACAGCTCACTTCTTCAGGGCCAGCAAGGCAGGGTCTCTCATATCATTCTTGTCTGCCCACATTCATAGATCTATATCTATGTCGATATTTATATCTGAATCTATATTTGCATCTGTATCATCTATATATATCTATATCTACTACATGTATATATAACTTATACCTCAAGGGAGTGATATTCCATCATTTTTGCCATATTCCATGGGTTAGAAGCAAGTCTCAGGTTCTGTTCATGCTCAAGGAATAGGGATCACCAACAAGTATGACTCAACTGGGACTCCCCTTATGGTATATTTGTCACACTGTACAAGTCCTATTGGCTTCAAAGTCAAGCTCAACTCACAATCTTCTCCTTTGATCTCCTAGCACCAGACACCAGACAGGACAGAACTAAGAATTTATCTAGGGTGTTTTTTTTTTTTTCTTTTTTCTTTTTTTTTTAATCATTTGTCATGTCCTGTAACACACACACATAGATGCAGGACTAAATGCTTAATGCTTATGGCTTCAGATCCCCTGAGGCTGGGATCTTGCAGCTATCTGCAATCTTTATCTGTCTTTTGGCACACTATCCAAATCCTCAACAATTTATGCTGTTTTCTGCTCAGACACTTAGAATCCTCACTTCTTCCCCATTTATGGGTCTTCACTCTATTTCAAACTTCAGATATATCTCGTGTCTGAAAAAAACCTTTTGGCTGTGCTTCATGCTTCTCGTCTTTGCTAACTCCTCAAACCCCTACACACGCTACTCTCTGAAACTGTCACCACAGTGATTATGCGATCCCCACGACATAGGCCAGATGTCTTCCTTACTTGAAGCACTTACCAGCACTTATATATCTCATCTTTCAACGAGTACATATGTAAAGACTAAGAATAATTTGTGTATTATTTTTTGTTTAGGTAACAAATTAAAAAATTAACATATCCCAAAATGGAAATAAAACAGATAAAATGCCAAGTGCATATTAAATAAGGCAAGCTATTTATGATGAGGTAAGGAGAGTACATAAAACTTTATTTTTAAGATGTAAAAGCAATACTAGTTTGAAACTACTTTGTTTCATTTTTAGTTTTTCTCAAAATTAATATATGTAATAAGATTCATAATTTTGTAGATAAGAGTGTGGAGCACAAAATTATGCAATACATGGGTGTTACCTACCCTCAACTGTGATGGTTTCCAAGGCTGCCTGTGGAGTCTGATACAACTGTGAAAGAAAAATAAATCTTGGGGCCCCCAAATCCCTCAGCTAAAGGGAAAAGTTAAGCTGGGAACTGCTTAGGGAAAACCAGCCTCCCGTTTTGTTCAGAGTCACCCCTCTGCTCACTCTGATTGCCTCCTTTGGAAAGGCTAATCAGAAACTCAAAAGAATGCAACCATTTGTCTCTTATCTACCTACGACCTGGAAGCCCCCTTCTCGTTTGAAGTTGTCCCGCCTTTCCAGATGGAAGCAATGTTCATCTTACACATGTCAGTTGATATCTCATGTCTCTCTAAAATGTATAAAGTCAAGCTGTGCTCTGACAACCTTGAGCACATGTCATCAGGACCTCCTGAGGCTGTGTTACAGGCACACATCCTCAACCTTAGCAAAATAAACTTTCTAAAATAATTGAGATCTGTCTCAGATATTCAGGGTTTACACAACTAGAATCAGTCCTTGACACTAGAGAAGCTCATCTCAAATATTGATGTTCTGAAGTACTATAATTAGAATAATTGAAAATTAAATTATATCCAAGGGCAAAATAAATTCATCACAACAGGACCAGTGATGGCCAAGACCTATACAATTTGACACAGTTAATGGAAGCCTATTATTTTCTTCCATCTGCTTCAGGGGCATTAAGATTTAGTTGTAGATTTTTAAATATGCAAAAAAAATCTACATGTTGTTAACTTCACAAACTGGAAAAATATGGAGTTATTTATTCATTTGTTAACCTCACAGCAAGAGGCTATCTTGGTGCATTGATGAATGTTGGGAAGTCAAACAGGGAAGTTTCATATTCTGGTGATTCTCATTCTTTCTTGGGGACTGGAGTTTATTCAAAGCTAAGAAAGATGAAGAGGTAAATTGTTAACAAATTAGTATGCCTTGCCCAAAGAACTAAACAGGAATGAAATAATTTATTCTCAACCTTTCCATGGTTTAAGCAATATTTCTTTGTTAGCATCCATTCTTAAGTATTAAAAACTACTAATTTTTTTCACAGTGTTTTAGCATATGGTAAAGAGCATTTCTTTTTTCTTCTTTTCTTCTTTATTTCTTTTTTTTGTTTTTTGACAGAGTCTTGCCCTGTCACCCAGGCTGGAGTTCAATGGCACAATTTCGGTTCACCGCAACCTCCGCCTCCCGGATTCAAGCGATTCTCATGCCTCAGCTTCCCTAGTAGCTGGAACTACAGCATAAGACACATACCCAGCTAATTGTTGTATTTTTAGTAGAGACAGGGTTTCACCATGTTGGCCAGGCTGGTCTCGAACTCCTGACCTCAGGTGATCCACCCGCCTTGGCCTCCCAAAGTGCTGGGATTACAGGTGTGAGCCACCGTGCCTGGCCAATAGCAGCTTTTTTTTTCAATGGTCAAAGAGAAATCATTTTGTAAACATGCTACAAAACTACAGCTAACTCTTTCTGTACAGTTGAAAACATTGTTTATCAGGAAATATACGTATGCAGCTCAAAACTGTGGCAACTAATTGTATATTATATTATTTGTTTGTGTATTTAATCTATTTTGCTTTGTTCAACACACCATGAACAGAATTGATACTATACTGCTGCGTCTTAGAAGGTACATTCTTGAACCAATGTTGTCCTTAATTAAATTTAACAATGTTTTAAATGAAGTGGCCTAAACAGACACTTCCTTTGACTGCACCATTTACACAGTGACCAATTCAATTTATTTTCTAAGTTCCAATATCCAAGCCTCAAAAATAATGAGCAATCATTCTATTCAACAGAACTGATTCCATAAATAAAATAGTGAAACGTCAAACAAACGAGAGTTGTGGCATCCTTGCACCTTACCTTTTACCTACAGATATCATCATGCTTGCCCCAGCCAAGCAGATTTTAGAGGAAACTGCGCTGCTCATCTTCCTCGTGTCGGGGAGCTGGTCAGGGGTCAGGGGGCGGGGAGCATGTTTTGTACCTTGTAATGCAGCCATTTCCTGGTCTAGGCTACAGAGCTGTGGTGAACATATAATAAAAGATGAGCTATCTACAGAGTAGCAGTGTCTAAAAATATGAAGTTGGCAGATCTGATCTTCTTAAGAATTTGAACTCAAAAACATAAAGAAATTAGAACAATTAATAGTAAGAAAAGAGCACAAGGGAAGAAGAGGGAACAGAAAATACCCCTGGCCAGAAAAGGAAATTAAAAGAGAATGAAAAAATATGGGGCAGCCTGATAAGCAGGTAGTGTCAAGGAGATATGGGTACTCCCTTGACAGAATCCATGTGTGTCTTGAGGGATAAAAGCTGGTTCTTAGAATTGTTGCAGCTTCTGAAGTTTCCCGTAGATGGGAATATTGTTTTACTTTCCCGAAAATTTCTTGAATATCTGTTTCTAACTATATGACAACAAAAGCAACAAACGTGTACTTTGATACTAATATCCTGGTATGATATTCAAATTATGAAATAATCAGTACGAGATAGGCAGTGATCAACCTGAATAGATGCTGAATATAAATATCCACTACTTGCACACCCAGTGGCCTAGCTAAAACATTCACTGTACTAGCACCATGCAATGTATGTGACACTAATTCAGAGGTGGTAACATTATGCAAAGTCAGTGTGCACTGACCTCTGACTTTGCTTATCAGGGCAAAAACAGATGCTCATAAAGTTTGAAAGTAGCAACAGGATTCTAACCTGGATCTCTCTGACTTTATTATTAATTAATTTATTTATTTATTCATTTTAGAGACAGGGTCTTGCTCTGTCACCCAGGCTAGAGTGCAGTGGTGCCATCATTTCTCATTGCAGCCTTGACCTTCTTGGCTCAAGGAACACTCCCACCCCAGCCTCTTGAGTAGCTGGGACTACAGTATATGCCACCGTGCTCAGCTACTTTTAAAAATTCTTGTAGAGATGGGGTCTCACTTTGTTGAGCCCAGGCTGGTCTTAAACTCCTTGTCTCAAACTATTCCTTTTTGGCCTCCTTTGGGAGTCTAAAACTCCTACTGGGAATGCAGGTGTGAGCCACCATATCTGGCCCTCTTTGACTTTAAAGCCATAATAATTCTAACTGAAGATTAGATTATACACACAGAAGTGGCTGACATTTAGTTAATGCTTAATATATATAAGACACTTGATTTGATCTTCACCAGAACTCTGTTTGCCTGGTGTTATTATTGTGCCTATTATCGAGAAAAATAAATGAAAGTTTGAAGAATTTGTTCAAGATCACACAACTGGTATAATTTGCAGTCAAGTTGTAACAACAATCTAACTCTTGAGCCAGCCACTGTATTTACTGTACTGCCCCTCAGTCTAAGATCATACTTGCTAGGTGGCCTTCAAAAATCTGACAGAAAGTAAGCAGTGGTGATAATTCAGACATGAAGGGTTCCCAGGAAAGGCTTTGTTTGTATCATTTGAAAGCTCTTCTCAGATCAAATCAATATTAACAGCCAAGTGAATAGTGAACCCAGCATGCCATTGTTACTTGTTGTAGGCTGGGGCTTCAGGTTTGTAGGACATAATATTAAGACATAATGTCACACGATGATGGCTGCCCCAAGCAGTCTCAGAGACTGAGAGTCACTAGTGACTTTAAATCACCTAGAACATTTGAATCATGATTCTAGAGAGAGCAATAAGAAGTGCAGAGCACAGAGTAAAGAGATTGTTAGAGGAGATAGCCAACAATAAACAAAATACTGGACTTCTTTGGCTTTCCCATAATAAAAAACTGCATTTTTCCAGCAAGTTGTGTCTATGCTTTTATGAGTTAATGCAGAGAGTCTCTAAGAGTCAAGACAAAGATTGTTAGAAGATAAATATCTGTGATAAACCAGACAATGTCTTCACTATTGATGTAGTATATAGGGATTTACTCAGATAAATTAGATGTGGAACAATGCTCCTGTGTGTAATATTATTTTTGAAACTTTTAAGGAAAAGACCAGAATCGCATGTTTCTTTCATTCTAACATTCCGTGATCACTGAGCATAGTTACTTGACAAGTATCAGATGAGCTCCTATCATCTGTGCAGGAATGTGCTGAGTTCCCAGGACAATACAGAAGTAGTAATCTACATCATGCCTGCACCAAGAAGCCCAAGTTTGATCCACTGTTACTACTCAGAGCTACTTTATGAAAACTCATGAACAGAATTCATTCATTAATTTATTCTTTCAACAGTTTGTGAGTCTCTCCTTTGTTCCATAACCATGCTACATACTAAAACGTAAAGAAAAAATAACTGATTAGTATAATATATAAAAGTGCCAATGAAAGATTCAAAATGTCTACAATGAGATCCCTGCTTTGCTAGGCTGACAAAGATGAGAATTTAGCCAAATTAAGGCTATTTTACCAGGGGCCTTTTGGAAATAAGGATAGTCTCCCTCTTGTGGCAAGTATAATGGTCCACCCTGGGCAATGCAATGGCTAGACTACAGACACTATATGCCCATTACCTTTAGAATCATGACTCTCCTATGGGGTTAGTATACCTAGACTGATTAGGTTTGATGAGGGTAGTACGAACAATGCCATCATTTATCAGAGTTAGTGGCTGAACTATCAGTGAAGCTTGAGGTGTGTTAAAAGCGGTGAGAAAGGATTAGTTTGTCAATGACTGCATTAATTTGATTTAAAGTATTCATTTGGTCAGGTTAAGTTTGTTTACTGACTACAAGTTAGGTTTGTTTATAGACTAATGTTCTCATCTTCATGCTGGCATAGAAATAGTCTCATAATCTTGTTGGTTATTGCTAATTTGACTCAATTTCTTATGCTATTTAAATCAAGCAGATATCCCTACTGTCTCATTGAATATTCAGCAATGACAGATGAAATTTTGCATGCACTTTTCCCTTCAACTGGAAAGGCATTCTATTTCTCATTCCTTCATCATAATTCTTCCCTGTTCTTGAAGCTTAATTCTATTCTTTTCTAGCAGAACTGTAGGCGTTATCAATCACATGTTCTTTGAAATTTTATTGCATTTTTTTGTTTGTATAAAGCATTTTAGACTATCCATATAGAAATATGCATGCTGTGTTACAACTTTTTTTCCATATACACATGCCATAATATAACCTTTTCCCTGTGTTTATTTCTTTATTTCATAGCTAACTCACTTGCAAGTTACCAGAGAGCATGGAGTAAATCCTTTATTTCTCATGTCCTCATTGTGCCTAAGACTGTGTTTCTGTACACACATAAAAAATAGGAAATCAACGGTTCCCAATGCTGATGTGTGAACGCTTCAGGATCTGGAGGAACATTATAAATTGCTCTATTAGCTTTCTCTTCTTTAGGTTGAAAATAAAAATTGTGATGCCACTTCTACCTAGTTCATTCTTCCCAAGACTAACCTAAGTCATGGTTTCCTTACTAATTAGGCAATAATGAGGATCTTAAAAATATTGTAAGAGAAAAATATCTTAGCAATGGAATATGCTATCAGAATAGCAATAATGATAGTGCCTGAGGAAGAAAGGCAAGAAAATTTAAAGTAGGTAATTTTTGTAAATCCATATCTGTTTTTACTTTGGCCTAGAGGCAAATATTCTCTACTAATTTAACTTTTGAAAAAACTCATTAGATTATGTAGACAAAAGACCAGATGAAGAGAAATAAGTAAATGTTAGAGGAAATTCTGCCGTGTAATATTTATAGGACTTCAGCAGAGCTGTTTTTGACATTTACAAAATAACAGAATTGTACTATACAATCTTTATGATTATTTTCTGTTCTGAAATTTTATGCTGAATTAGGTCCAACTTTTAACTCTTACACAGTTGTCCCTTTGTATCCATGGGGAATTGGTTCTAGGATCTCCAAAGTTATCAAAGTCTAAGGATGCTCAAGTTCCTGATATAAAATGGATATAAACTTATATCCAAAGGTTATATGCAAATACTATGCAAAGGTTAAATAACCTTTCCTATACACTTTAAATTATCTCTAGATTACTTATAACACCTAATATGATTTGGATTTGTCCTCTCACTCAAATCTCATGTTGAAATTTAATCCCCAATGCTGGAGGTGGGACCTAGTGGGAGGTGATTAGATCATGGGGGCAGATTACCCTCGGTTGCTGTTCTCATGATAGTGAGTGGGTTTTCGTAGGATCTGGTTGTTTGAAAGTGTGTGGACCCTCCCCTCTCTCTTCCTCCGGTTCTGCCCATGTAAGGCATGCTTGCCTCCCATTCACCTTCCACTATGATTTTAAGTTTCCTGAGGCCTCCCCAGCCATGTTTCCTGTGCAGCCTGCAGAATGGTGAGCCAATTAAACCTCTTTTCTTCATAAAGTACCCAGTCTCAGGTATTTCTTTATAGCAGTGTGAGAACAGATTAATACAATACCTAATACAATATAAATGTTATGTAAATAGCTATACTGTATTTGCATTCTTTTTCATTGTTGTAATGTTATTATTATTGCCTTTTTCCTAATATTTTTTGATCCCCAATTGGCTGAATCCACAAAGGCAGAACCAATGGATGAAAAGGGCTGGCTATAAATCTATGTCAATGTGGGGAAAAGGAGCTGAAAACCATGTGTTTACATTGATCATCTTTTGCTTTTTTTTTTTTTTTTTTTTTTTTTTTTTTTGGTAAGTGCACTTAACAGGAAATCCATCCTCTTAACAAAATTTTTAAGTTCACAATACAGCATTGTCAACTATAGGGATCGCTACAATTTACTCATCCTGCATAACTGAAACTACACATGCATCAAACAGCAACCTCCCACTTACCCTGTCCCCAGGCCCTGGTAATCCTTCTTCTTCTGTTGTCTGTTTCTATGAGTTTTACTATTTTAGATATCTCATATAATTGAAATTATGCAATATTTATCTTTGTGTGCCTGGCTTATTTTCTTAGCAAAATGTCCTTCAGGTTCATGCATGTTGCTGCATATGACAGGATTTCCTTATTTTTAAGGTTCAATAATATTCCATTGTATGTACATACAATATTCTCTTTATTCATTCGTATGTCAATGGTCATTTAAGTTGTTTTTACATTTTGGCTATTGTGAATAATGCTTCAATAAATATGGGAATTATAGATACCTCTTCGAGATCCTGATTTCACTCTGATTATGTATCCAAAAGTTGGATTGTTAGATCTTATGGTAATTCTATTGTTCAGTTTTTTTTTTAGGAACCTCCATAGCATTTTCCACAGTGGCTATAACAATTTTACATTCCCAAGAACTATGTAAAAGAATTCCAATTTTTTCATATTCTTGCCAACACTTTTTATCTTTTGTTTTATAACAATCTTTTATTAGCAAAATCCTTACCTAGTATTTAAAATCTTGAAGAAAAGAACCACCATTTCACTTCTTTTTCATCACCTTTCCTTATTAGTACATAGTGTTTAATAAATAAAGATAGTTTAATTTGACTTGGTTTTCTCAAAATACTTCTTAAAGTAGCAATCTCCATAATTTCTTCCACACTCTGGAGTCTAGAGCTATGGCTGTTAAGTCTAAGTTCTTGGACTAGCCTGATACTCTGGAAAAATAAATGGACTACTGAACTAAAATCTTATTGTTCAGTATTAATTTGGTTTCCTAGCTGACATTGAATGGACTCTTCTTCCAGTGGTTAGGATCTAGCCTTCTAACACCGAATCTAAATTCTGAACAACCCCTATTCCAGTAAATGGAGTTGTAGCTGTTGGCTATTGACACGTAATAAACATTCTCCACATTTAGTGGCCCAAATCAGTATCATTTATTAAGTATACAATTCTATCGATTGGCAATTTGGAATAAGAAGTCCTGCTGGTCTTGGTTAGATTTAGTCATGGATATGTGATCAGCTAAGGATGGGCTGGACAACTTCAGAAAGTATGACTACCCTTGTCCCACAGAGTCCCTTGCTCTCCAGCAAAATTCCTTGAGCTTGTTCACCTGGCAGCAGGAAGGGCTTGAACAGAGCAGGAGGAAGCAGGCAAGCTCTTTTGATGTTTAGGCTTGGAACCAGCCCAATATCACTTCGGTGATACTCTGTTGGCTGAAGCAAGCCACAAGCCATGAGGCCAGCACAGACTTAATAGATGGAAAAAAATGCTCCATTTCTCAATGAGAGAAGTGAAGACTCGCACTGAACACAGCATAGATACAGGAAGGCAGAAATAATGGTGTCTATTTTTATAATCAGCCTTCTACGTGACATTTTTTCTTATTTTATTTCATGCCTAAAATCCTATCTTGACACCGTGTTCTGAGAGTCCAGGTTCCCCTGCAATGTTGTCATGGCTCAATCTAAATACAAGTCCATTCTCCAAAGCCAGCCTCCATGGTTTGCTTTCCTACCACCTGTGCTGGTAGTTGGCTATGTCAGTTTTGTTTTTCCTTTTATTTTCAGTTGACATGTAATAATTATACGTATTTGGGGGATATGAAGTAATATTTGGATACATGTAAATAAGGAATAATGAGCAAATCAGGGTAATTAGCATACTTATCACCTCAACCAATTACCATTTATTCGTATTGTGAACATTCAAAATCCCCTTTTCTAGCTTTTTGAAAATATACAATAAATTATAGTTAACCACATCTGTGCTACAGTACTGCAGAACACCAGAACTCATTCCTCCAACCAAGCGGTAACTTTCTATCTGTGAACCAACCTCTCCCTGTCTTCCTTTCTTCATGCCTTTCCCAGCCTCTAATACCCACAATTCTACTTCCATGAGCTCAAAATTTCCTTCTTAACTTTTGTATATAAGTGAGAACATGTAATATTTATCTTTCTGTTTCTGACTCAACTTTGTTTAACATAATATCCTCCAGGCTCATCCATGTTGAATGAGAATGGCTATTGTCAAAAAGACAAAAAAATAGCAAATGCTGGTGAGGATGCAGAGGAAAATGATTCCTTATAACGGTTGATGGGCATGTAAATTAGTACAGCCATGATGAAAAACAGTATGGAGGTTTCTTTAAAAACTATAAATGAAACTATCATACTATCCAGCAATCCCTTTACTGGGTATTTATCCAAAGAAAAGGAAATTAGTATATCAAAGGGATACTTGCACCCCCATGTTTATTGCATCCCTATTCACAACAGCTAAGATATGGAAATAGCCTGGATGTCCATCAGCAGATAAATGAGTAAAGAAAATGTATATATACACAATGGAATACTACTCAGCCACAAAAATGACTGGGATGTCAGTTTTTCATTGGATTATTTCACGTTGCGACTTCCTCTGTGTTCCTCCTACCTACCAGGTCACTAACACTCAATGAACACAATTCATTTATATTGTGCAACAGTGATTTCATTTATTCTGTGGATTTTACCCATGTCTTTTGTCTTTCTTATCATTGGATGAGACTCTGTCATCTAACTAGTAGAGGCATACATACAATAAATAAATGGTTGTAAAATGGTCTTGTCATGAAGAAAACAGGGAAGTGTAGGCAGAGAACTTAGAGGGAAAACACAAGCAATGACTAAATAGCTACAACAGAATAAAATGCAGCAGTATCTTTATTACTAAGGTTTTATTGCATTACTGCTTTCCACAGGAGGCAAATAAATCATGAGTTAGCTGGACTGATATCAGTACTGTCAACCACTATTTCCACAATAACATATGAGAAGAATAACAGCCTTGTAGTTTGATTCCTTTAGTAATTCCCAAGTCAAGGTTGAGATGAGATTATGCAGAGTGACCTGGAAATAAGAATCAAACTAGCCTATGTAAGTGCCAAACCAAAAGTGCTGCTTCATGGAGTCCTTTTTTTCTCTCAAAGCCCCAAAGAATAAATGTTATCAAATACAGGTTCTTTCATTTGCAGATTGTATAGCAGTTGTCAATTTCAATATGGAAAGGTAGAGGACAGGGAGCTGTGAAAAGCAGCTCTTTCATATTTATGGATGGTTCGGGAGTCTGAACAATTCAGGTCTAATTACATTTTCATCATGGACTCACTTTATCAGAACCTTGTGACCTGAAATATGCCTGCTTAATGGATTTATTGTGGTGAACCAGAGAGTCATTTTTAGCTGGGCCAGAGAGTCATTGATACAAGCTTCAGGGATACAAGTAGATTTTAAACCATTTATTATCCAATGAAGCAAATAGATTTACGGACAATTTAAAGAAGAAATCTGCTAGAGGGAGGGGTTGCAGCTTTTTTCTCTGAACAGTGATTACTGGTTGACTTGGTACCAATTCAGGGTCAAAAATGGAAAGGTAAAACTACCAAATAAAGGCCCCATCAAGAATTAAGATGGTCAAGATCATGTAGCAACGCCAAAGTCAGAAAAATTAAAGCCAACGGGGAGAAACGGGAATGCAAGAAACTAACAGGGAAGGCTAGGAGCAAACGCTGACATGTGTTTCCCAGACCCCTAACATAAAAGCAAGCATTTCTCAGGCCCAAACCCTTCATGGTCACTATAGGGCTCATGGAACTCTCATGGTAGGAATGTTAGCAATTTGTTCAAATACAGATCATACTGATTTATATTAGCCACTCAACTAGTACAACCATATGGGTATACCAAAAGCAAATGAAAATCCCAAAATAGATGAAACAATTTGTAAAATTTTTTATGGTTTTCTTTTTAGACATGAATGATTATAAAAGGATGGACACTTTTCTTAAGAACTCTCTAAATTATTGATGGTTTTAATGTAGTTATTTTCTCTCTTTTTCATTTGATAATGAACAATTAGGAAAACACCAGGATTCAAAGAGAAACGAGTCTTCTCACATACCTAAACGAAAACGGTAGTATGCTCCATCGTCTTTCCATTATACACACATATGAGAATTTCTAGTTCAGGATTTTGTCAGTCTAAAACACCCAGTTTTTAGAAATAACATTATTGAACATAATCACTCAAGCCAAACCTATTCCCAACTCAGTGAAAATAAACTATTATCACAAATAAATAAGATACAATAAAACTATGAAAATAACCAAAAACTTGTTAGCAGACCATAGGAAAATGCCTTAAAATTTAAAAAAGAAATTATCGACATAATTTAAATTTCTAGTGTTCCAATCCACGTGTGTATATGGGCTAATTGATTATTATCATTTTTCAGAATCTTAATTTATTTTCCTGTTTGGCTACTGTGTGATGCAAATAAACTTCAAGGAAAAAATGATTTTGTGGTCTTTAATTCAATAGTAGGCACCAGTATCTGATTAAAATGTACTTAAGTAGAATGGTTGAGAAGGAAAGAGTCTGAAGAGGATTTCATTTGAACTATTTGTCTTTCTTACTTCTTCCTCTTTTTTCACTGTCTGAAACTGACTAATAAATCTACTGGAAATGAGACGTCTTTTGTTTCCTTGTTGGTTAAGTATTGAGTTCATGGTTGAGAGGAATTATTTACTTTCAGATCTATTATGTCCAGGTTAAAGGGTTTCAGACCCATACTGAGAAAAGCATAATGTCCTTAGTCTTTTAAAAATTGTGTTCTTTGATCAGAATGATATGAGTTTGCTTGCTTATGCATAAGAATTAGAAGGGAATGCACAAAACTGGAAATAATGTATGTGTTAAAATGGTGAGATTAGTGGAAAGCCTTTCTTCTCTTTTGTCAAGTCATTTTAAAAGCAGTTGGAATATTGATTTGTCAAGAAAAATAAACTCTGTTTGTAATATTCTTTAGACGTATAAAAATGATAATTCTTTTATTTCCATTGTCTTAAAGCTATAATTAAGTAATTATATCTTAAAAGAAAATGAAAACCTTGGTATTGCCATAACAAAATTTATAGGCTATACATAATGATAAATAATATAGTTGTAGGCATATACTTTTACCACATTTACCAATAAACTAGATTTCCAAAAACTGCTATAATAACAAATTCCCAAACTCTAAATATAAAAATAGACTCCTATCCAAAAGACTTACCCTTAATTCCTATGTTACAGCCACAGGCTTAACTCTTTTACTTAGAGTCGATTAACCCCTCCAAAGTTTGTTATACCCTGTAAACTGTTTTATCTAGTTTTCCAATCCATGACAGATGATAAGCAGAGACTGAAAGGATTTGGGGAAGGAAGGTGAGTCAGGGGATAATGAAAAATGCAAGAAAAGAAATTGCTGACACTTTGGCCAGGATAAGAGAGGGCTGTATACTAAATCATTACCAAAAAAACAGCAACACCAAAAATATCTAATATTTACCAAGTGTTTCTTTTATATTCGATACCACGACCTAAGTGATTTGCATGGGCGATTTTATTCTAATCCTTGCAACAAATTAATGGGATATATACTATAATTATTTTCATTTTATATATGAGGACTCCAAGGCTCAGAGATGTTAAATAGCTTGCCCAAGGTCACAGAGTTAGCATGTTACAGAGCTGGAATTTGAACCCAGACACTGTGAAGGCTCAAAAAGCAAATGGCTAATCATACTAATGATGTAATTGTACAGGAAAGTATGTATATGTACTTAAAATTATTCATGTTTACAAAATATAATGTATAAATGTGTGTTTCGGTTAGTAGAAAATCCATGTATGTGGCTACTTAATTCCTAATCAGTAAAGCCTTGCTATTTCTCTCCACTCTCTCACTAATTTTTACTTCTAAGCTAAAATTCAACTCCTGTTGAGTAAAATTAAATGTTATATTCAACAAAATGTACTTACAGTGCCCAGTATTTCTCTTTGTAGACATTTTAAATTCTTTTAAAAATTTCCAGAAATATGATTTCGGTTCTCTCAAGGGTTTTTAATAATGTCTAAGTAGATGTTCTAGTATTAGCTCGTAAAATGCTAAGTCAAAGACTAAAGGTAATTTAGTCTTGAGAACTTTTGAAAGCGTTACATAGTTAAGTCACCTGAGGGCCATAACTATCTGCTAGTTCTATCTTATTATAGGTTTTAAAAAAACACAGTAGTGTTTTCTCTCCTCAGCCATATAAAGAAACTGGCAATAATAAAAAGCACGGTCGTGTTTGTGTAGTTGAGGGTTTTTCAAGCACTAAAGCTTTTCAACACATACCCACCTGACAGGTAAAGCTCTTTGCACATTGGTAGGTTTGTCAAAAGTTATTGCCAAGGGAACCCTTGAGTATAAGGAGTTGACTCATCTCATTGGAGTTGATTTGCTTCAAGCTTTATTGTGTAGAATGGGTAATCTTTCTAACGTGCCATTTGCTCAGAGTTTTCTGCAATATATTCCGACAATTTTGCTACTCCAAAGAGAAAACCAATTGGTTTGGACCTGGTCTGAGTATCTTTAAAAAAAGAGTGTGGGTAAAAAGACTTTCCCTAGTAGAGAAGAACATAACTCACACCCTTATAGAGAAGAGCATAACCCACATTTGGCAAAACATTCCAATTGCTAAACTAAGCATCGTTGGGAAAACAGAGCATGTTTCACTGCCGGAATCAGCATAGTTGGATATGGAAGATTGACATGTAGGTTTGTATTATTTCAATTGGGTTCAACATCTAATTGAAACAGGCATCCAAAGCCAATGAAAAATAATAAAACTTGTTCTTCAAAACAAATTCCAAGGTACATGATCTGACATTTGAGGTGGAAGGGAGGACATAAATAACAAAATTTATTGATAGTATGTGAATGGTTTTTAGCTCATAAACAGGTTTCACCTGTTTATTAGAAAAATACAAGACCTTTAAAAGTTTAAATTTGCTACCATCATTGACATTCATTTTGAGATCAAGGTGAGATATCATTACTTGTACATAGTACACAGAACTGGGCATCAGAACGACACACGCTTCCCCTTTGGAGCCTCAGGAATCTCCTCTGTAAATTGAGGAAACTGAACTAGTTTGGTGGATTAAATGCTTTTCTTAGCATTAGAAATCTTTATTTACATGTAATCTTATGTTGAAACACACACGCACTCATGCATTGATATGGTTTGACTGTGTCCCCACCCAAATCTCACTTTGAGTTGTAATGATCCCCATGTGTCAAGGGTGAGGCCAGGTGGAGATAACCGAATCGTGGGGGTGGTTACCCCCACACTGTTCTCTTGGTAGTGAACAAGTGTCACGAGATCTGATGGCTTTATAAATTGGAGTTTCCCTACACAAGCCCTCTTGCCTGCCGCCATGTAAAATGTGACATTATTCTTCCTTTGCCTTCCATGATGCTTGTGAGGCTTCCCAAGCCATGTAGATTGAGTTAATTTAAACCACTTTTTCTTTATAAATTACCCAATCTCTGGTATGTCTTTATTAGCAGCGTAAGAACAGACTAATACATGCATACAGACAGACAGACACACACACACACACACACACACACACACGCACACAATTGGTTAAATTGCATCTGTGATTGAAGCAGAGTGGATTCATGGAACTCATCCCACTCTATCTTCCCCTAAACATTAAGGAAGCCTCCTAAGAAATACATGGCACAGAGGAAAACCACTAGACTGGATAACCTCAAAGGTTTATGATTCTGTCATTTTTGTTGCTGCCTGTAATATGGATCTGCTGTGAAATGAGAACCCCACATCTGCATAGAAAAAACTGTTGGCCACAAGTAACTTGTGTAAAAAAACAGGCAGTCATTTTTATTTCAGTTGCCACCTTTGAAGCACCATAACTTTGGGGATTGAATTATCCTTCTGAATCATAGTTGCAGCTAATAACTTTTAAGTCTTTTTGTTTGTTTTTCAAATTTAAGGGACTGTCACCTGTTACCACAGCATAACTTAAATTCTCTCAGGAAGGCACAAAACCCCTGAAACTAATTTATGCTTGCAGCTATACTTGCTTACAGAAACAACAGTCAGATGCCAATAACCAGGAACCACCCACAGGACAAGCTAAGCCCAGAAATGCTGCCTTCACCTGAACTTCTGCCTCAGTGCAAGACCTGACCTGATTTCTTGCCTCATTCTCATAACCAGCATTTCCATCCAATGAAGAGAAATGTACCTTGCTGGGTGCAAAAAGTGCCAATGCAAAAGAAAAATGCAAGACTGCACATACTTAACCCCTCCTGGAAGAATAAACTTTTTTCAAGGAATCCCCACCCCTGTCTCCACCTACCTGCCTAAAAGCCCTTAAAAATCCCCGTTTAATTCCAGGGAGAAGGTACTTTGAGCATTAGCTCCCCTTCTCCATTACTTGATCAATGAATGGAATTTCTGCACTGTTTTGCCAAACCTGGTCTCCTTACATTAGTGTGAAAGGCACCAGGCAGTGGGAAAAAAAAAAACCATCAGGGTCAAGCGAGGTCCTTTGAGGGTCAGTTGATAACGGGACTACATGATTTTTTGTTTGTTTGTTTGTTTTGAGACCGAATCTAGTTCTGTCGCCCAGGCTGGAGGGCAGAGGCACGATATCGGCTCACTGCAAGCTCCGCCTCCCTGGTTCATGCCATTCTCCTGTCTCCTGCCTCAGCCTCCTGAGTAGCTAGGACTACAGGCGCCCACTACCACGTCTGGTTTATTTTTTGTATTTTTAGTAGAGACACGGCTTTACCGTGTTAGCCAGGATGGTCTTAATCTCCTGACCTTGTTAACCGCCCGCCTTGGCCTCCCAAAGTGCTGGGATTAAGGGCGTGAGCCACCGGGCCGGGCAAGATTTTTTGTGGTTTTTAATTCACATCAAGACATTCTATTAAATTTAGTAATGTCTTCCAAGAGTTTTCTCAATGCTCTTCAGCTCAGCTTCTCCAGAACTTTCATACAAAATGAAAATAGTTTTGCTGATTATAGGTAGTAATAAGCTATAGGGAAGAGTACAGCTCTCTGGCCTGAAAAGGGATTTTTTTTTCAAAAAAAAAAAAAAAAACATAAAACAGAAGTTGTGCCATGGGATTAGCAAACTGGATGGATATCAATTCTCATTAGATATTTATTAAAAATGCCTGGGGCTCTTTTAAAACCTACCAAGCACTCAAGCTCTGCTCACCCCAGACAAATTAAATCTGAGTCTCTGAAGGTGTTCCGGTAGATAGGTGTTCTGTTTTATTTTCTTTGCTTGTTTTTCACAGAAGTTCTAATTTTAGAATTATATACCTTTACAAAAAGTTTCAAAGTTCGGAGAATTCTTATATACCCCATACCCAATTTCCCCTATTATTACCATCTAATATTAATAGTTTTTTGTTTTTTACAGTTAATAATTCAAAAGTCATATATTGTTATTAACTAAAGCCCATACTTGATTCAGATGTTTTTAGTTTTTTTTTAATGTCCTTTTTCTGTTCTAGGATCTCATCCCACATACCACATTACCTTTAATTATTATGTTTCCTTAAGTTCCTCTTGGCCGTAACAGTTTTTCATACTTCTTTGTTTTTGATGACCTTGACAGTTTTGAGGAGTGTTGCTCACGTACTATGTAAAATATCCCTTAATTGGGACTTGCCTGATGTCCTTTCTCATGATTAGATTGAGGTTACAGGTTTTTAGGAGGAAGACTGCAGAGAAAAAGTGCCATTCTTATCACATCACATCAGGAATAAATGACATGTACATGACATTATTGTCGATGTTGACCTTGATCACCTACTTAGCTGAGGTGGTGTTTGTCAGATTTCTTCACTGTAAGGTGCCCTTTCTTCTTTTGTATCCAGCACTTTCTAGAAGCAAGTTATTATATGCAACTCACAATTAAGGGAAGAGTAGTGATATTCCAACTCCTCGAGGGGGAAATACTTACATAAATTATTTGGAATTATTCTAATTGGGAGACTTGTCTATTCTCCCCACTTATTTATGTACGTATTCAATCATTGATTTATATCCACATGGGCTCAAAAATATTGACTTTATACCTTGGACTATACTCCAGTATTAAGCTATTTATTTTGCTGCTCAAATTGTTTCAGCTTTGACCATTGAGAACTATTTTTGTTGGCTTTTGTGTCCCCTCTATATGCTTCCATCATTTTGTTTTTTAAACACCAGCCAGGCACATCTTGTGTATTCCCTGCCCCAACCTTAGAAGCAGCCGTTTCTCCAAGAAGCCCAGGTTCCTTTTATTGGAGAATGGAACTGGAAACCACTATCTGGGCACTTAGTGTGCTCACTGCTTCTGGGGTGTTAGTGGTGCTTCTAAGACTTGTCAGTAGACAGAACTAGAAAATATATTGTATGTTTATTGCAGCACTATTTATGATAGAAAAGATTTGGAACCAACCCAAATGCCCATCAATGATAGACTAGATTAAAAAAAAAAAAAGTGGCATATACACACCATGGAATACTATGCAGCCATAAAAAAGATTGAGTGCATGTCCTTTGCAGGGACATGGATAAAAGCTAGAAGCTGTCATTCTCAGCAAACTAACACAGGAACAGACAGACAAACACTGCATATTCTCACTCATAAGTGGGAGTTGAACAATGAGAACACATGGACACAGGGAGGGGCACACCACACACTGGGGCCTATCAGGGGGTAGGGGACAAGGGAAGGGAGAGCATTAGAACAAATGCCTAAGGCATGTAGGGCTTAACACCTAGATGATGGGTTAATGGGTGCAGCAAACCACCATGACACATGTATACTTATGTAACAAACCTGCGCATTCTGCACATGTATCCCAGAACTTAAAGTAAAATAAAAAAAATTAAAAATTAAAAATAGTTTTAAAAAAGAAAATATACATTGGCACTATTAACCTCACATACATATCTACATTAAAATTAACCTGAATTCATACTGATGTTTCCTACTTGGATCCATTACTACGTGGACCATTGTACTTTCTTCCCCTTGCCCATCTATAACCTCCCACTCCAACAGTGAGAAATCTGGCACCGTTCAGCATCTATTTAAACACTTGTTCAACTCTATATACAAGTACAGTGGTTCCAGAAGTGTTAGACTGTGCTTTTGTAGGAAGTAACTTCACCAGTTAGAATGCAGTGCTTATGCACACTTCCTGTTGCCTTCAGTCTCAGTGTACTCAATTCCAAAAAACTTAGATTAGCACCTTGTTTCTCTGCCTCCTTCAGTAGGGTTATGCATACTTTTGTAATACAGTTAGATTCCCTAGTCACAGTCTACATTCCATCTTACAACCCTCTGACCTCCTTAATTGATTTTTCAAATTTACATACATTAAAGTTCAGCATTTGAGCTGTAAATTATGTGGGTTTTGACAAGTGCTTAGTATCAAGTATACACCACTAAAATGTAGCAATGGTGCTTTCTGGAAGCTTACCATGATATTCTAGTGTTCATCTAGCATTAGGAACCACTAGACTTTTCTGCCAAGTTCAGGTTCAGATGTGTCCAACTTTAGTTTTTGTGTGAGCAGGATCGAGAAGACTGGTGTGTTTCTTACTGAGTAAACTGGCTTAGTTAACCTTTTTGCCCAGGTAATGTATCCTCACATGGAGTCTCACAACACCTGCCTCAAGAGTTGTTACAGGAATTAAATTGACTGATAAAGATAAAGCACAGTTTAAGTGTTGAGAAACAGTAGGTATTTAGTTAATGTTAGCCATTATTTTATTGGATGTCCTCATAGTTTCTTAACATGACTCGCAAAGAAAAAATTCAAAAAGCAAGGGCAAGAAAGCAGAGAGAAACAGAGAGAGAGAGGGAGACAGAGAGAGAGAGAGAGAGAGAGAGAGAGATCTTTTCCTTTTGCTTTCTGACTTTCATGCATTCTAGATTAGACATTTACTAGGTTGCTTCCCCATAGAATCATTTGCGGTTATATAACCGTCCTAATGTCCAGTCTGCCCTCAGAATAATTAAGTTAGAATTTCTGATGGTGGTGGTGGGGTAGAGAAAATAGCTTCAGTAGTTTTTAAAAGATCCCCAGGTGATTTCAATGATGTCATAGTTTGGGCTGCTTAAACAAATATATCACAAACTGGGTGGCTTAAACATTTATTTCTCACCATTATGGAGGCTGGGAAGTCTCAGATCAAGTTGCTGGCAGAGCTGGTAGCTGGGGAGGGGAGATTCTTGGTTTGTTTTCTTGTTCTATCTTCACCTGGCTGAGAGGAGAGAAAGAGGAAGTGAGCTCTCTCTCTCTCTTTATGAGGGCACTAATCCCATTCATGAGGGCTTTACTCACGACCCAATCTCCTCCCTAAGGACCCACATTCAAATACCATCATAGTGGTGATTAGACATCAACATATGAATTTGAGGAGGACATAAACTTCCATTCTATAGCAAATGTGAAGCCAAGTTTGAGAACCACTGAACAGAGCAGACAAGTTGTACCTTTACTACAATTTCTCCAGATTCTCTGACTCATGGCTTTGAAAAAGACTCCAGAATATGACCAGAAAGAGCAGCTTGGTTGAATGTGTACATGAAGCTTAGAAAAAGAGTATCATAGCTGTGATGAGTAATTTTCGTTGTGTTTCCAAATCCAATTCTCAGCACTGTATTTCATTTGATTAGTTCAATACAGTCAAGGTGAGGGCAACTTAAGTGTGTTTATCTCCCTCGGGTCTTCCTGATCAAATTTCTGGCTTGCTCTCTCTTTCTTCGTTGTTTCCTATTCCAGATAGTGGCTTTCCCCACTCTTGATGGCATGTGTTTATGCCTTAATGATTGGAGGTATAGCATTTCATTTGCACCTGGTCATTTCACCTTGTTTCATGGTGAGCAGGTATATAAAAACCTACCCCCGAAGACTGAGAGGCAGCTGAGAGACCAAAGAAAGAAGCTAACAAATCCAGTTTCTCAGAAAGAAAATATTCAAGAGGGGCTTACAAACCAAAGGAATGTCTTGGGTGGACTGGAGATTGTAGATCTCAGCTCCAGCCCTCCAGAAAATTTTCATTTCTGTAGAAGTTTTTAGGGTAAAACCTATAAAACTGGTCACATCTCAGGCTTGCTTGTTACTGAGGAAGTTGGATAAGCAGCATCTTTCTGAGGGGTGATTTATGCTGTAGGCATTGTTTTAAGACCCTGCTGAAGAACAGCTTGATATGCAGAAGTGAAATGTCTGTCGTCATCATGGTTTCTTTTCAAAACAGCGTCACTCTTGCCATGCCACAGGCTGCTTTCCTGCACACCTGTCTGGGGATGATATGAATATATTTCTTTCCCTCTGCTTTTCTTTCCTTCCGTTTCTTCCTCTCCTTTCCTCAGCATTTCCCAAACTATGTTCAAATAATTTAGTTTAATGTGAGATGTTAAAAGACATATTGAAAAAGAGGGCTACCATAATCAAATACCCTTTAGAAAATACTGTATCCTCTGTCATCTGCAGCACATATTAGCATGTTAAAGACAAGGTGATGTTTGTTAATGACGTAAGTTGATTTACATTAAATTGTCCATACACATTTTTTGAGGAATATTTTTGGAGGTGGTGAGAGAAAGATGAATATTTCATATAAAAAGTTTTAGTCCATGCTGCTACAGAGTAAGAAATACTTATTTACTTATATAAAATACATAAGTTTACTCCTTTTTCTACCTGATGTAGTTTGATGTCATTTAAAATGTGAAGCTCCTTACACTCAAAATCCTATTCCAAACTGCTTCATAGACTTAGAATCACATTAAAATTTGACAATCATAGTTTTAAATATTCATGTATTCATATTCAAGCCTGGCATGGTGGCTCATGCCTGTAATCCTGGCAATTTGGGAGACCAAGGTGGGCAGATCACTTGACCCCAGGAGTTTGAGACCAGCCTGGGTAACCTAGTAGAGACCTCATCTCTACTAAAATTCAAAAGACTTAGCTGTGTATGATGGCTCATGCCTGTAGTCCCAGCTACTTGGGGGACTGATGCAGGAGAATCACTTGAGCCCGGGAGGTCAAGGGTGCAGTAAGCCATAATCATGCCATTGCACTCTGGCCTGGGCAATAGAGTAAGACCCTATCTCTCTCTCTCTCTCTCTCTATATATATATATATATATACACACACACACACACACACACACACATATATATATCATATTCAAAATTCAGTAACTACCTGCCACTTTTCAGGCACTTGTATGTATTGATTCATCTTATTGATTCTTTACATCAACCATGTAAGATATTATTCTCTCATAAGGAGAGGACAAAAAAGACAAAGAAATGGAATTATTTGTCTAAAGCAGGATTCTTCACCTTGACGCTGTTGATATTTTGGGGCACATAAGTCTTTGTTGTTGAGGAGCCATCATGTGCACTGTAGGATGTTTAGCTGCATCCCTGGCCTCTACCATCACATGACAGTAGTGACCCTCTTTCCCCCCGCAAGCTGTGACAATGAAAAGACCTCTACACATTGTTAAATGTTCTCTGTGGAGCAAAAGTACCCCATCAGTTGAGAACCATTGGTCTAAACCCATGCAACAAGTAAAATGCCAAATTCAGTGCTTTTAGTTTCCTTTCTAGACATTTATCTACTTCTCAAAGGCAATGCCCTTATGGTTCAAGACCCATCACGCATAATCACTTGCCATGCCCCTTCTAAAATGCCATTATCTTTATGACATGATGCAGTATCTCCTACTGGTTAGCCCAGCCAGTGCAAATGACCTTAGACTGAGTTCCATTCTCATGTAAAAACTTGATGTGGGCTAGAGGAACAAATGAGAGCCACAGGCTCTTGTCTTGAAAATGTGTGGTAGGGTGTAAATTGGAATGTCCAAATGAATCCTTGTGGCTGCTAAAACAGATGGTAGGTCTGTAATTTTGTCTCTGGATATAGAGCAGGACACTATTATTGGAGCTCCACAGTACGGTAACCTCCTAGAGTATGTGCCATTTTGCAATCTGGCATCTAGTTTCTTTATCATTATTAAATTCTTTGCACACAATGATGATTATTAGATTTTTCTTTGTCTTTTTCGCATTTGGTTTTTCTCTTCTAAATGTTAGCCAGATTTCGGTTTCAGAAACTCTTTTTTTTTTTTTTTGCCTATCAGTATGGGATTTCTCCTAGACTTATAATCTCATTTCAGGTCAATCTCCCTAATTTCTTCATCACCTACATTGTCTTCATTTACCTTTTTAAAGTCTTCTATCTCTTTAGCCCCTTGGGAACTTAATACTTGTCTCTGGTGTTTCTTCCCATTCTCCTTTACACACAGGGGATCGGTAGATAATTTTTTGTTTTCTAGACATAGGTGCTTCTTCTGTCAATGAATTACCTCCTTCCTGCTTTTGAGGAATCTGAATGTCCAACTACTATCTCCCCTCATCAGATAAAACCCATCTTTAACATTTGCATCTATAGGTAGAGAGAGTGAAAGAGAGAGAGAGAGAGTGAAAGAGAGAGAGAGAGAGAGAGAGAATTTTTTCTTAAAATAAAAAATACATTCTCGGCTGATATTTCCTTCCAGGTAGTTTTCCTAGATAATGGTAGAACAGTCCTGTTCAATCTCTTCTGACACTGAATTTCAGAAGACACCAAAGGCAGGGCCAAAATCTCTGAGTTGACTATGATGTGTTTTGCCCCAAGGCTGAGTTGTGCCAAGTCTAGGAAATGAAAAGTAAAGACGTGCCTTTCAGTTCTGCTGCTCTCAGTACCTTTCCAGAAGGGCCAGAAGGGTTCTGCAGCCCTGGAGCCAAATTGCCTAAGGATGAAAGATTCCCACTTGGCATAACAGGGAGGCTTGCTCTTTTTCAACCTCTTTGCACAAGTTCACAGGGACTGGAGATTCTTTCCTTTTAATCTAAAGGAAAAGACCCTCAAAATAGAAAAGGGCATCAATAGTTAACTCCCAGCTAGACAGAAGAAGGTGATCTTTTATCAAATATTATTTGAGAGGTTTAGAGTGTTTCTCCACACTCCATAATCACTTTAAAAAATCTCCCTGAGCTACCTCTACTTATCTTCTTAAAGACTGATTTCTTCTTTTAAACATGCATTTGGTCTAAAAAATTCACTGCTGGAGTGAAGATATATCTTACTGGTACCATCTTTGAACAACCATAATATTTCAGAGTAGTGTTTTCTAAAACTTTATTATAAAATGTAGTTATTTTAGTAAAAAGGAATATGGTCATTCTTAAACTGCTAAAAATGCACCTTCACACTTCTCTCTTCCAGACCCGCTCCATAAGAATTGCCACGTGAACCTCTCCATCCCTACGGATCTATGTATATTTAAAAATCCTCTGAGGCCTTGAAATATATCACTAGATTTAAGATTCACTATTTGGAAGATTCTATGCCTGGAAACAAAACTCTGGAATAGAGAATGGAGCTCCGGTACTATAGGGCCAGAGGAGAAGATCCAGCAATTTGCTGATTTCAGCATTTGCCTTGCAATGTGCCTGGTACATTATTAGACAGCTAATTAATAATATCTGCTGGATGAAGAAATAATAGCACTAACACAATATGACCAAGAGTAACAGGAGTACCTCTTATTTATTTAGGTTAAGGAATAGGAGAAGCCCTTTATATATTATACTATTTTATGTCATTCCTACAATGCTTTTTTCCCCAAGAAAACAATATTACTGACATTCATTTTATAGTGTATAAATTAAGGCTCAAAAAGGTATTACTTGACTATGAGTTGACCTGACCCAAGCCTGTCTTATCTCCAAAATGTGTGCTCTTGCCTAGTATACTATACTGCTTCTCTGTCACTCCCTGCCTGTCTCCCTTCCACAAATATTTACTGACTGCCTTGTACGTGTTAAGAATTCTTCTAGGTGCTGGGGATATACAATTAAAAGGGGGCAAATAGCCTGTCTTATGAAACTTAAATTCTTATATGAACAGACAGAAAATATCAATTAAACATTATATATGTATATATAAAATATCCATTATACATCATATGTATATATGTATTATATTATTAATGTGTAATAAAATACCTGTTATACTATATGTATATAATGTATAATGGGTATTTTCTGTCTATATATAATATAATATATATTTTATTATACTATATATAATGTATAATGGGTATTTTATTACACATTATATTGTATTATATTAATATTATATTAATATATAAATATATAATATAATAAAATACCCAATTATATATCATAATTATATTATATATAATTAATCATATAATAATTATGTATCTATATATGATATAATTGTATATATTATATATATCCTCATTATTATATTATATATTATATATAATACTGTAATTTATATATAATATAATGAGATCATACATGTAATTATAATTATATGTAATTAAGTATATATTATAGATAGATAGATTAGATAAGGTGCTAAGAAGTAATAATCACTGTGGAAACTATGGAATAAAAGTGGAGCTGGGAAGTGGAATGAAGAATGAGTGAGCAAATGTCAGGTTTACAAATGAACTGGCCAACATAGGCCTAATACAGATAGTGGCACCCAAACAAGAACTTGACGAGTGAGAGGGAGAAAGTTATTCAGGAGTGTTCATAAGAAGCCAGGTTACCTAGAGACAATTCTGTGTTTAACGTTTCATTTTATTGGCCTAAATTTCCATTACAAGTAAGACTATGTCCTAGAATTAAATAATTGTACAACTGAATCAGACATTTATCTGAAAATTTATCTCATTCAGGCTCTTAGCCAAGGCAAACATTCATCCCATACCATGTTCCTCATCTCCTTCTCCTGCTTTATTTGCCCCATGGTACATACTATTTGATGTATATTTTACTTATTTGTTTATTTTCTTTCTGTATCATTAGAATACACATACAAAGAGGGCAAGACTTTCTGTCCATTTTGTTCACATATATAAAATACTCAGAAGATAGCCTGACATAGAGTGGACCTCAATAAATATTGTGTAAATGAATCTTATACAAAGCAGTCAACAGCTTCATATGTTGCTTGAGCACTTCCCATGAGGGTGTGTTCCCTGTCTCAAAAGGCATGCCATTCCACTGATGCCCTACTTAAAAAAAAAGAAAAGAAAAGAAAAGAAAAGAAAAGCTTTTCTTGTATGACTTCAAGGAGTAAGAAGTGATGTGGCCAAGCCAGTAAGAAATGCATCTGTAACTCTACATGTGCATGTGCTACCTAATTTATCAATGAAGGGTTTCTTTCATCACGGTACACATTCCTCATTGTCCCTGTTTTGCTAAGTAGAAACCTCAAGCAATCACTCAGGAGACTAAACACCAAAGCGATTAAGAGTTAAAGCATGTGTTCTCTGAGAGCAAGATCTGGGATGTGTATTCTAGGTTAATGAAACTCAAACTGAAGACTGAAAAGATGACTGAGCAAACTTTCCATTTTCCCAATGTTAGAAATAAACCTTGACATCTCATTGGCTTAATAAAATTAACATTTCCTTCTGGTCACATAAATGTAGTTTTAGAACAGATGGTCTCCTTCCATCTTGTAGCTCTGAAACATCTTTCTCATCTGTAAAATAATGGGGTTGATGATTTGGGTATCTTTTGGCTTCTTCCCCAGCATCCATTTTCCCACTTCTTTTAGCATTGTGAATTTCCATTTGCAGAGAAACCATATGGTCTGGGTAGTATTGGTTGTACTGCCCAATAAAAGAATGGATTCTGTGTGGCTAAAGTTAATCAGTGCATGCCATCTTCTCATGACGGGAGCCATAAAGACTTCAAAAATGAGGCACATACTATAAACAAAAGAGTAGACTAAGGGAAAGTGATGCTGGCTTTCATGAGCTTTTTGAACCACTAGATCAAGCCTCACCTGAAGGATGACATATATTTGAACTATTACTTTACTGAGATAATCAATTTCTTTTCTGCTTAAGCAAGTTTGAGCAATGTTTTCTGTTGCTTATAGCAGAAAGACTTCTGATACAGATGATAGAACTGATATGAATTCTGAAGTTCCTTTCAGCCCTAAAGCATCGAGCCTCCATTTTTGTCTTCTGATTGAGGATTATTTGGAATTAAACACAAAATAAATTCAGAAGGGCTGTCAGAGAGAGATCAAGAGTACTCCAGAGAGATATGGCCAAGGTGAAGAAACCTTGGCAGAAAGCCTCTCTTAAGGCATATTCATCCGAGGAGAACTGATTTACGTTAGGCTCATGTCTGCAGTATTTTACAACTGCAATGGCCAGTAAATAAAAGGAAATTGTTTCTGTCAGCTTACCACCTCTCTTATCATGAGTGGAAGAAGTTGAAGCGCTCCATCTTCTAAAAATTATATAAAGGTCAAGTAGAACTCCCATTATATCTTCCACCTGGAGGAAAATGATTTTGCATTTTCAAAGTGTAATGTGGCATCATGTTATGATCTCTAGATTCAGAATGCCTAGGTTTTTAATAAATTCAAAAATACACTAAGGCTGTACTTCACAATGATGTTTGCATTTCAAATGCAAAGATTAAAATGTATTATTTATTTGATTGAGTTGTATCATACAACTGGTAGATAGTAGGCACCTGTCTTTCTGTGTTCTTGGCTATTGATAACACTACAGCACAAAACTTCAGAAAACTCTGTCAAAAATATATGTGTATGTGTGAGTGTGTGTGTGTGTGTGTACACTAGGGATATTTCTTTTTCTCATTTAGATGCAGACTTTTAATTTTTTTTATTAGAAGGAAGATCATAGCTAGCTGTCAGCTCTCTTCAAAGCTGATCATTAGCTAGCTGCCTGCATTCAATTTATATTTTTTGAATTGAATAAAATTGGATTCTGGTTAATAACTTACTTCTTTTAGTTCACAAAGAATTATCTGAAAACTTTGAAAAGGTAACACATGGGATAGTGCAATGTATTACTGTTGCATGTGGTGCTTCAGAATAATTCTGAAGCCTATTTTCAATTTCTCATTCATTCACTTACTAGCTGGATGACTGAAAACAAGCCATTTCTTTCCTCTGTGTCACATGTATTCTATTTCTAAAGTAGGGATGATAATAATAACAGTAGAAAGGGTTATTTTGAGGGCAAAATTTGTGTTAATATGTATAAATACTTTGATCAGAAACTGGTACAAGTACTGCTATTTTGGTTCCTGACACCACATTTCCATTTGTGGTAGGTTTTTATGAATTTAGTTCAGTTAGATAAAATACAATTGTGAAAAAAAAATTAAGTGAAGACTCATACAGTAGTATGTAGAAATGAAAAAAACAATTCATATGCTGTATTGTCCCAAAAGGAAATAACAGAAAGAATGAAGGGTAGGCAGAATTTGAAGAGCAAATATTAAATATGGCCATTTGTGCATCTTCTTTAGATAAATATTTTCTAGCCAGGTGTGGTGGCTCATGCCTGTAATCCCAACACTCTGGGAGGCTGAGTCAAGTGGATCACCTGAGGTCAGGAGTTTGAGATAAATATCTGTTCATATTGTTTTAATGGGATTATTTGTTTTTCTTTTTTTTTCTTGCTGATTTGTTTGAGTTACTTGTAGATCCTAGATATTAGTCTTTTGTCAGAAGTAGAGTTTGCAAATCTTTTCTCCCATCCTGTAGGTTACCTGTATACTCTGTTGATTATTTCTTTTGCTGTACAGAAGCTTTTTGGCTTACACAGGTCCCATTCGTTTGTTTTTGTTTATGTTCCATTTGCTTTTGGGGTCTTATTCATAAATTCTTTGCCTAGGCCAATGGCCAAAAGAGTTTTTCCTAAGTTTTCTTCTAGAATTTCTATGGTTTAGGGCCTTGGACTTAAATCTTAATCTATCTTGAGTTAATTTTTGTATATAGTGAGAGATGAGATACTACTTTAACTGACCCAGAATGGCCATTATTAAAAAGTCAAAACACAGTAGATGTTAGTTCAGATGTGAAAAGGGAGTGCTTATATGCTGCTAGTAGGCATGTAAATTAGTACAACCTCTTTGGAAAACGGTATGGAGATTTCTCAAAGAACTAAAAGTAGATCTACCATTCAATTCAGCAATACCACTACCCGGTATTTACCCAAAGGAAAAGAACTCATTATATCAAAAAGACATCAGCAAACATATGTTTATCACAGCATAATTCACAATTGTGAAGATATAGAATCAACCTAAGCGCCCATCAACTGATGAGTAGATAAAGAAAATGTGGTATATACCTATACCGTGAAATTCTACCCAGCCATATAAAAAGAATGAAATAATGTCTTTTGCAGCAACTTGAATGGAACTGGAAGCCATTACTCTGAGTGAAGTAATTCAGGAACAAAAACCCAAATACCAAGTGTTCTCACTTATAAGTGGGAGCTAATCTATGGGTACACAGAGGCATATGGAGTGGTAAAAATGGACATTGCAGACTCAAAAATTGAGAGGGGGAAGAGGGAGGAAGAATAAAAAATTACCTATTGGTTACAAAGTATGCTATTTGGGTGTCAGGTACACTAAAAGCCCAGACTTTACCACCATACAATTCATCCATGAACTTCACCACTGTACGATTCATCTATGAACTTCACCACCGTATGATTCATCCATGAACTTCACAACCGCACAATTCATCCATGAACTTCACCGCCATATAATTCACCCATATAACCCCAAATCACTTGTACTCCTAAAGCTATTGAAATAAAAATAAATAAGTAAATAAGTAAATAAATAAATAAATAATACGTGGGAAGAAAAGAATAATGTGAATTTGAAGAAATATATGCATTCTATGATTCAGGATGTACAACAAATTCCAAGCACACACACACACAAAACAAAGGTAATTCAAATCTAGGCACCTTACAGAGAAACTTCAGAATACTTATAGTGGGTCTTAAAGGGAATCAGAAGAATTAGAGATGAATTTCAAAAGCAAGAAAATTAAACACGTCTCAGGCTACATCACACTTCTACCCCAAATACTTTCTAAATCTGCAAACCCATTTGATGTGCTAGCCATTTTCTTCAATGAAAAGAGGCAGATTAAGAAGACAGTTCAGACATAAAACATCAGGATTTGGTGGCTCATTACCTGGACAGAGAAAGAAGAGAACAAAGATGACTGGAAGCTTTTGAACCAAGGCACTCAAGAGACTACACTCTAAGACAAGAGAAGACAGCATGGGGTTGGCAAGGTTATGAGGTTTTACATGAACTAATGAGTTTGAGGAAACCTATTAAGAATCCAGAGTAAAAGTGTCTTACAAAGAAGAAGTTTGAGCCTGAAGCTAAGTAGAGAAGTCAAAACTTTAGAAAAGATTTTGTAGTTACGAAGACAGAGTTGGTAAGTCAAGCTGCAAGGTGAGTGGAAGTGCTAAGACAGCCGGCAGATAAAAAGGGGACCAAGAAGAAAACCTTAGGAAAAGCCTAAGATACACAGAAACAAACCATTAGACACACAAAAGGAAACTACAGCTAAATAATTACAAGAAACAGGCAAGCCCAATGTCATATAAGCCTGAAGAATAAAGAGATTTTTAAAATACCTTTATTTTGTAGTTAGATTCAGTTAGGCTGTAAGAAAGAGAAAATTCAAATTTAAATAGATTAAATCATAAGGCATTTTTAAGAAAATTCAGAGAGTTCAGCTGTGTAAGTGACTATTTAGACGGCTTGAAATTGGCAAAGATTCAAAGTTCTGCAACATTTCTGCTGTGCCACCCTCAGTATGTGAGATTGTGGCTTTTAGATGCCTCAGTTCCACGTATAACATACAAACATGGCAATGCTCAGTGAAAAATAAAATGTTTTACTTTTGTGGCTTTTTTTCTTCGCAGAAAACCTTTCCCAGACACAATGCCCTCACTGCCGACGTTCAATCTGTTTCACAGCTCATTGTTCAAGGCATAGTCAGATATTTATTCCCAAACCAATCAATGATAAGCAAAATGAATTTTACCTACGATTCACTTAAATTAATGAAGATCCATCATCTTTCCTGGGCATGTGCTGTAGCAGACCTGACTAAATTGGGACCATGATTAAAAGTTACCTGGCAGCGAAGGAAGGTTTTAGGTAGAAAACAAGAACATCTGATAGAATGGGCAGTAGGATGAAATGACAAACAGCCGTCAAATACATTGGAAAATAGCAAGAAGCTGTTGGACTCGCTCTTAGATGTCATTTTGGTTCCTTTCCTATTCCAAGCACTGCTGCACGTCTGGAATACAAAGAAGAGAAAGGCACAGCTCCTGCCATTGAGTTGTAGTGGTTTGGAGAGTGTATTACACTAAAATCTTAGTGCTGAAGACCAAATAGAAGTCCAAACTGCTTATTTTATCAAGATGATTGCACCGCAACAAATTTCCAAAGGAAAAAGTGTCCTCAAAGATAGTACAAAACTCTATTTGAGAACATTATCTTAGCCAATTAACCAATCCTTTATGAATCTTTCCTTCTAGTCCTAAAATATTTAGAGAATTTATCTAGATATCTTTGATTTGGAAGAAAGTAAAATCACAAGAAAATTTATCATTGATCATATTCCTTTCTACGTATAGTGTGTGTACACAGTGACATTCTACTTAAGGAACTATACCTGCAATGTCTATAAAGTTTATTTCAATTCAACAACTTGTCTTAATGACATTGGGTCTAATATATGGTAAGTTGGGGAGAGTAATACATTTTTTGCAAGTAGATTTATAAGAAAGAAAAAAGAATATAATATAAACAACTATAGAATATAAAAAAGAATATAATTTAAAGAACTATGCTTTTTTTTCTCAAGTACTTTTAGATGTATATCTGAATCCACAGGTATAGACTATTCTAACACTAAAATTAAAAAAAATCAAAATTCAACACTAGAGATGTTTTGTGTTGTTTATATTTATTTAGCCTCATACAATTCTCATTGTTTGGTCATTAGACCAGCAAACATTTTGTTGACAAAGTTAATTTTTAATATATTTTAATTAATTTTATATTATTATTTTATTTCCTTTTTCTGATGATCTTATTTTATTTCTCTTTCAACTTTTGTTTTAGTTTTACTGGGTACATGTGCAGGTTTGTTCCATGGGTAGATTGTGTGTCACTGGGGTTTGGTGTATGAATTATTTCATCACCCAGGTAGTGAGCACAGTGCTTTATAGGTAGTTTTCTTGAAACTCACCCTCTTCCCACCTTCTCTTCTCAAGTTGGGCATGGTGTCAAATTTCCCATATTTGTGTGCGTGTGCACTCAATCTTTAGCTCCTATTTATAAGTGAGAACATGTCGTATTTGGTTTTCTGTTCCTGCATTGATTCACTTAGGATAATGGCTTTCAGCTACATTCATGTTGTTGCAAAGCACATTATTTTATTTTGTTATGGCTGTGTAGTATTCCTTGATTTATATACACTACATTTTCTTTAACCAGTCCACTGCTGATGGTTATCTAGGTATATTCACTGTCTTTGATATTGTGAATAGTGCTGCGATGAGCATACGCATATATGTGGTCTTTTTGGTAAAACGATTTATATTCCTTTGGGTATATACACAGTAATGAGTCAAATAATAGTTCTGTTTTAAGTTCTTTGAGAAATCTCTACACTGCTTTCCACAGTGGCTGAATTAATGTACATTCCCTCTAGCAGTGTATAAGCATTTCCTTTTCTCTACAACCTTGCCAACATCTTTAGTTTTCGTTTTTTTGACTTCTTAGTAATAGCCATTCTGACTGCTGTGAGATGTTATCTCATTGTGGTTTTGCTTTGCATTTCTCTAATGATTAGTGATGCTCAACATTTTTTCCTATGTTCATCATTTTGGCCACATGCATGTCTTCATGTCTTCTTCTTTTTTTTTTTTTTTTTTTTTTTTTTTGAGATGGAGTCTTGCTCTGTTGCCCATGCTGCAGTGCAATGGCGTGAACTTACCCCACTGAAACCTCTGCCTCCCGGGTGCAAGTGATTCTCCTGCCTCAGCCTCCTGAGTAGCTGGGATTATAGGTGCGCCCCACCATGCCTGGCTAATTTTTGTATTTTTAGTAGAGATGGGGTTTCACCATGTTGACCAGGCTGGTCTTGAACTCCTAACTTCATGATCCACCTACCTCGGCCTCCCAAAGTACTGGGATTACAGGCATGAGTCACCACATCTGACACGTCTTCTTTTGAAACCTGTCCTTGGTCCATTTTTCAATGAGGTTGTTTGTTTTTTTGCTTGTTAAGTTACTTATAGATTCTGGATATTAGACCTTGGTCAGATACAGTTTGTGAATATTTTCTTCCATTCTGTAGATGATCTGTTTACACTGTTGATAGTTTCTATTGTTGTACAAGAATTCTTTAGTTTAATTAAGTCTCACTTGTCTTTTTCGTTTTTGTTGCACTTGCTCTTTGAGCCTTCATCATGTAATCTTTGTCAAGGCCTGTATCCAGAATGGTATTTTCCAGTTTTCCTTGAGGATTTTTATAGTTTCAAGTCTTTCATTTAAGTCTTTAATCAATCTTGAGATGATTTTTGTATATGGTAAAAGAAAGGGGTTCTGTTTCATTCTTCTGCATGGTTAGCCAGTTATTCCAGCACCATTTATTGAATAGGGAATCCTTTTCCCATTGCCTATTATTTGTGACTCTGATGAAGATCAGATGGTTGCAGGCGTACAGCTTTATTTTTGGGTTCTCTAACTTGTTCCATTGGTCTGTGTTTCTGTGTTGTACCAGTATCATGTAGTTTTGGTTACGATAGCCTTGTAGTATACTTTAAAGTTGGACAATTGATGTCTCTGGCTTTGTTCTTTTTCCTTAGGATTACTTTGGCTATTCAGGCTCTTTATTGGTCTATTAACTTTAGAATCGTTTACTCTAATTATGTAAAAAATAATTTTGGTAGATTGATAGAAATAGCATTGAATCTGTAAATTGCTTTGGGCAGTATGGCCATTTTAACAATATTGATTCTTCCTACATGAGCGTGGAGTGTTTTGCCATTTGTTTGTGTTGTCTCTGATTTCTATCAGCAGTGTTTTGTAATTCTCATTGTAGAGATCTTTCACCTCCCTGGTAAGCTGTATTCCTAGGTATTTTATTCTTTTTGTGGCTATTGTGAATGCTATTATGTTCTTGATTTGGCTGTCAGCTTGGATGTTACTGCTGTATAGAAATGCTGCTGATTTTTTAATGTTAATTTTGTATCCTAAAACTTCACTGAAATTGTTTATCAATTCGAGCAGCTTTTGGGTAGAGATTGTGGGGATTTCTAGGCATAGAATTATGTTGTCTATAAAGAGAGATAGTTTGACTTTCTCTCTTCCCATTTGGATGCCTTTTGTTCCTTTCTCTTGCCTGATTGCTTTAGCTAGGACTTCCAGTACTATGTTGAACAGGAATGGTAAGCATGAGCATCGTTGTCGTGTTCCGGTTCTCAAGGGGAAAGCTTCTAGCTTTTGCTTATTCAGTCTGGTGTTGGCTGTGGGTTTGTCACAGATGGCTCTTGTTATTTTGAGGTATGTTCCTCCTATGCCTAGTTGTTGAGGGTTTTTAACATAAAGGGATGTTGAATTTTATCAAAAGCCTTTCTGCATCTATTCAGATGATCATTTGGTTTTAGTTTTCAGTTTTGCTTATGCGATGAATCACATTTATTGATTTGCATATGTTGAACCAACCTTGGATCCCAGGAATAAAGCCTACTTGATTGTGGTGGATTAGCTTTTGGGTGTGTTGCTGGATTTGGTTTGCTATTATTTTGAGAATTTTTGCATCTATGTTCATCAAGGATATTGGCCTGAAGTTTTCTTTATTATTATGTATGTGCCTGGTTTTGGTATCAGAATGATGCTGGCCTCATAGAGTGAGTTAGGGAGAAGTCTCTTGATTTGTTGAAACAATTTAAGTAGGATTGCTACCATCTGTTTTTTGTATGTCTGATAGAATTTGGTTGTGTATTGATCTGGTACACGGCTTTTTCTGGTTGGCAGGTTTTTTTTCTTTACTACTGATTCAATTTTGAAACTTGTTATTAGTCAGTTCAAGATTTTAATTCTTCCTTATTTAATCTTGGGAGATTATATTTTTCCAAGAATTTATCCAGTTCTTGTACGTTTTCTTGTTTGTGTGCATGGAGGTGTTTGTAGTAGTCTCGAGTTTTGTTTTTGTTTTTTTTGTTGTTGTTGTTTTTCTGTGGGGTTGATGGTAATGTCATCTTTGTTATTTCTGATTGTATCTATTTGGATCTTCTTTTTTTTTTTTTTTAATTAACCTAGCTACTGGTCTATCAATCTTCATTATTGTTTTGAAGAACAAACTTTTGTTTTTATTTGTCCTTTTTATGGCTATTGTCTCTCCATGTAATTCAGTTCAGCTCAGATTTTTGTTATTTCTTTTCTTCTGCTACCTTTGGGATTAGTTTGTTCTTACCTTTCTAGTTCCTCTAGGTGTGATAAGTTCTTAATTTGAGATCTTTCTTCTTGATGTAGATTTTTAGTGCAATAAACTTTCCTTTTAATACTGCTTTAGCTGTGTCCCAGAGATTCTGGTATGTTGTACCTTTGTTTTCATTAGTTTCAAAGAATCTTTTTTATTCTTGCCTTAATTTTATTTTTTACCCAAAAGTCATTCAGGAGCAGAAGCAAGAAAATTGTTTCATTTTCTTGTAAATGTATGGTTTAGAGAGATCTTCTTCATATTGATTTCAATTTTTATTGCACTGTAGTCTGACAGTGTGATTAATGATTTCAGTTGTTTTGAATTTGTTGAGAATAGCTTTATAGTTGAGCACGTGCTCCATCTTGGAGTATGTGCTATGTGTAGATGAAAATAATGCATATTGTGTTGTTCTTGGGTGGAGTATTCTGTAGCTCTCTGTTAGATCCCTTTGGTCAAGTATTGCATTTTTGTCCCAAATATCTTTGTTAGTTTTCTGCCTTATCTCTCTAAAACTGTCAGTGGGATGTTGATGTCTCCCACTATTACTGTATGGTTACGTATGTTTCTTCATAGGTCTCTAAGAACTTGTTTTGTGAATTTCTTTGCTCCAATGTTGGGCACATATGTATTTATGATAGTTCAGTCTTTTTGTATAATTGAACCCTTTATCATTATATTATGTCCTTCTTTGTTCTTTTTGATCACTATTGGTTTAAAGTATTTTTTTTTAATCTAAAATAAGAACATCAACCCCTGCTCTTTTTTGTTTTCTGGTTACTTGATAGATCTTTCTCCATCCCCTTACTTTGAGCCTATGGGTGTGGTTGCATGTGAGACTGGTCTCTTGAAGACAGCATATGGTTACGTTTTGCTTCTTTATCCAACTTGTTGCTCTTTGTTTTTTGAGGGGCATTTAGCTCATTTACATTCAAGATCAATATTGATATGGGAGAATTTGATTGTCATTGTGTTGTTAGCTGGTTGTTATGTAGACTTGACTGTATAGTTGCTTTATAGTGTCAGTGGGCTATGTACTTACATGTTGTTTTGTGGTGGCAGGTATCAATCTTTCATTTTCACATTTAGTACTCCATTAAGTGCCTCTTATAAGGCAGGTCTGATAGTAACAAATTCCTTTAGCATTTGCTTGTCTGAAAAGGATTTTATTTCTCCTTAACTTACGAAGCTTAGTTTGGCCTGATATGAAATTCTTGGTTAGAATTTCTGTTCCTTATGGATACTTACTATAGGGCCCCAATCTCTTCTGCCTTATAAGGTCTCTGGTAAAAGGTCTGCTGTTAGCCTGATGGGTTTCCCTTTGTAAGTGACCTGTCCCTTCTCTCTAGCTGCCTTTAAGAGGTTTTCTTTTGCACTGACCTTGGAAAATCTGATGTCTATGTTTCTTAGTAACGGTCATGTTGTATAATATCTCACAGGGGTTCTCTAATTTTCTGGATTTACTGTCAACCTCTCTAGCAAGGTTAGGGAAATTTTCATGGACAATATCCTCAAATATATTTTCCAAGTTTCTTGCTATCTGTCTTTTTCAAGAATGCCAATGAATCATAAGTTTGTTCTCTTTATTTAATCCCATATTTCTTGGAGGTTTTGTCAATTTTTAAATTTTTTTTTTAGTATTTATAGTATTTGTTTACCTGCATTGATTCAAAGGAGTGGTCTTTGAGCTCTGAGATTCTTTCCTCAGCTTTGTCTATTCTGTTATTAATGCTTCCAGTCGTGTTATAAAATTCATGTAGTAAATTTTTCTTTTACAAAATTTCAGTATTGTTCTTTCTTAAAATTGCTATGTTATCTTTCTACTCATGGATCATTTTACTGTTTTCCTAGAATTAGGTTTTAACTTTCTTCTGCATCTCACTGAGTTTTCTTGCTATCCTTATTCTGAATAGTTTGTCTGTCATTTCAGTCATTTCAGTTTGGTTAAGAATCATTACTGGGGAGCTAGTGTGATCATTTGGAGGTAAGTAGACACTTTTACTTTCACAGTTGTCAGAATTCTTTTGCTGTGTTTTTTCTCATCTGCGTTAGCTGATGTTCCTTTAATTTTTGAAGTTGTTCTCCTTTGGATGGTGCTTTTTGCCTTTACATTTTTTGAAACTTTTGAGGGTTTGACTGTGGCAAAAGTTGTGTTTAGTTGGTTTAGTTCATTTGTGGGTGCTTTCATGGGCCAGGGCTCAGCTCAGCATTCCTGGACTTCATGGTCTAAACTTGGAGGTTTGGGACCAGGTTCACAGGTTTGTTCTCTGGCCCCTTCAGGTCAAGTTCCTGCTGCGCTGGGGTGATTGAGGTGTCCTCAGTACACTACTAACAACATTTTGGTGGGGATTGCCAGTCAAAGTGCTCCAGTGAGGTGATGGGGAGCCGCAGGAGAGTGTGCTGGAGTGTAGAGGCCATGGGTGAGAATGCACTGGCAGGGCAGTGCACAGAGGTCATAGGCAAGTGCATAGTAGTGGAATGGCTATGGGAGTGTGTATCCTGACGAGAGTAGAATTTCAAGGAAACTGCAGAAGTTTTAATGTAATGCCATTTCTGACTTCTATGTCATGCCAGTATCCTTTCTGCAGATCTCCCAGTACTTGCAGGTTATAGGGTGACAGAGGTGGTGATGGAGCCACATTGAGACTTCCAGAGCTAAAGAGACAGAGCAGTAGAGATGGGACCCTGATTTTAGTGGATTGAGACAACGGCTTAATTTTAAAAATTATCTCAGTTACATCAAATCATTTAGTACAGAGAATGGTCTATTTTTTCCTTAAAACTTAGTGCTCTATTTACTTCCTTGTTAATTGTAAATTTTCCAACACATTAGCATTGTCATCCAAATTTGACAACATTTATAAGTGTTCTATAGATAAAATATTAGGCAAGTGAAAGATAATATGATGTTCTATTAAAAAATATAATAAAAAAAATCCTGACCTGAACATCCATAAATAATTCTTTTTCCTCTTTTGCTGGATAAGTATTTAAAAAGCCAGTGAAAATCTCATTAGTGGAGATTTTACCCAGACACTTCTCTAATGGTTCACTTAAGTAATTATAAATTACTGTAGACATAGAATCATAATCAACTTATCAAGGCATAAGGGAGCTAAAGGTCAGGTGTATGCAAATGGAAAAGTCATTTTGACCTTGGTTCTTGAGACTGGATAGTGTTGATGAGATAGAAAGTTTGAGTATTGTTATATACAAGTTCCTTTGAGTAGGTTCTAGAGTGGCAGCTGTCTTATTATTCTCCCATCACCAAAACTCGTGGATATACAGTAACTGGCTTAAAGTGTATGTAACATTAGTCATAACTAAATAAATTTTTTTAAAAAAAGAAATCCAGAAGCCCAGTGCCGAGAACCCATTAATTCAGACTAAATACCTTCATGGGACTTGTTACATTTTAATTGTGGTGAAAACTACACAATGATTCCCAATAGTAAAGTGAGGTAGAAGAACAGTACTTGCATGGAATTCAGGCTCCTGCATAATTGCCTTTATAGAAAGACCAGGTCATATAAGCTTATATGTAATTGGCAATGTGTAGAGGGAATAAAGTTAGTTAGCTTGCATATTTTTCCAGTGTTGAAAACTTACCAAGTGAAAGGTACCATGGAAATAAAACAGTCAATGTAAATGGGTGCTAACATAGCAGAGAAAAATAGGTATACAGGTAATTATCACATAGGTAAACAATGATACTGCTTAAGAGAGCCAAGTGGTAGATCGTGTTGCTGGCTCCTAATATTCATCTGTTCCTGAATCCACAGCCTTTCTTCATCTTAGGGCCATGTGGCTTTCGGCTCTTAACTTTGTACCTCATGACCTGCTTTGGCCAGAGGCAGCAACAACAGTATGGCAGTTCTGAGAACAGGCTTTAGAAGGTCTCGTAAGTTTCTACCTGCTCTTTTGTGCCTCAGTCATCATTATAAGAAGTACATGCTATTAATAGATTAGTCCTCAGGGTGTGGGGGTAGAGTAGCAAAGCCATTATCAGCTGACCTATAGACCTGCAGTAGGAAGATGAGAGTTATTTAGACCAGCTGACACCCCAACAACCTGGAGGCACATAAACAGTAATAAATTATTGTATCAAATTATTATTGGAAAGGTTTGTTATGCAGCATTATTTTAACAAAACCTAATCAATAGAAGGCACAAAAATACACAGGAATTTAACAGTTACTTAAATCTAAGGAAGTTGTTATAGGTGGCTTTGCTTTTAATGATGGGCAGATAGAACTTAGCCAGTTAAAAAATGGGGAAAATAAGTATGTTCGCAGAGAAGGGTGTGAGAAGAATATACAAAAATTAAAGATTTATAACTTTGTGAATACAGGAAGCAATCTGGAAATAACATTCGGGCATAATTCTCTGGCTCACAGATGTTGTGGCAACTTCCTTGTTCAAGTTCATAAAATAGGCACGATGAAGAAGAGAATTAAAAGGGAAATTAGGTAACTTTTCTATCTCCTTTCTCCCTCCATGATGACTAGAATGGTGATTTTACCATTCAGTATCATTTCAAAGGTACCTGTATTTTATCCTGGCTCTCTGGAATGGAAGAAATGGATGGTTCTAAGGTTAAACTGTAGATTTGTAATAGTGAGAGAAAGTTTCTCATAAATTATACCTTAATATTATGTTACAGTATTAATGGTAATTATATAATATTAATATGGTAATTTGGTGTTAAAATAGAGACAAAAGTCAATTTAGAAAATATTGTATAGACCAGGAAGTTGAGTATGATTCACCAGACCGTTGGTTTGAGGATGAATATCTTTTACTGACTCATAATACACATTTTTAAGAGCTCACAGGATTCTCCAAACAATTTATATATAATTATGCCATTAAGGTAAATATGATGAAAATGGTAACACTACATTAGGGAAAACTAACATAAACTGTTTTTAAAAATAATTTTCAATTAAATTACATTGTGTATGGTTTCATTTTCATTAGTTCAATTTCGTTGACAAAATGCCTACACTAATTTAACTGGCTTTAAGTTGCAGGGAATCTCATATCATTGATACACCATTTTTATTTGTGTGACATAACACCTTTTATGGAAATGCTTCTTCAGACAAGGCCTTGGGTCCTACGATGTAGAGACAATGCACTGAAAGTAAATTAGTAAACTTAGAAAATGTTCTCAAACTTTTTAGGTTGCTAACAGAGTTGAGAGACAACAGTCTTATTTATTTGTGACAAGGTATAAACAAATTGGTAGATAATTTCAATGTCATTTTGGCCAATATTGTCAATTTTCTATTCATTTTTCTATGCTTCCTGTAAGTAGGCAGTGAATAGTTGAATAGTTGATACAACTGTGTGAATATTTCAGACTCTTGCGAACCCAGCCATCAAGTCTGGATAAAAGTATGTTTTAACTTATGTTCTCCAGAGTCACTCTTCAGATTGCTCTCAACCTTGATCCACTTGGCCAATGGCCAAGTTTAGTGGGCAAAGTTTAAGCTTCAGCTATAGGGGATCCTTCGTATTACTAAACCCAGTTAGCAATTGTTTCATACTGTTTGTGTGCATAGCCTTTAGATGGTCTAAGAAACAAGTTGTCCCCCTTAGGCACTCTTCTTTCAGCTTCAAATTTTAATTATGGCATCTAGTGACATAAGGCCATAAGTATTACACCAAACATGGGAGATGTGAGAGGCTGGGGACTTCCTTGGGTTTTAGAGAAACTCAAAGAATAGATGAGGGAAGAAGACCAACCAATGGCCCTCTTGGATTGCTTGCATATTTCTTGTCATTGGCATACTCAAATTATGATTAGCATTTCAGTCAGATTCAAAATCTCCATCTCTGTATTTGCAATCTGGGTTTTTTTGCTGAAGCAGCAGACATTATTATTGTCAAAGGAGACCAGATGGTCTAATTGGTCTAAGTGCTACCGAAACAACAGAGAACAGGGAATTTTTAAAGAATATTATTATTTTTAAAAAATTCAGGAAGAAAGTAGATACCAATATGGACTCCACTGAATAGAGTGATCCCTTGTAGCTCTCAGACTTATTTCTTTGAGGTTTCTGGGAAAGAAATAATGATCTATGAGCATTCAGAATCATGGTAATTTAGACATTTAAAAATGATATTTTATTTTGTACCTCAAGATGGTAAAGGGTATTACACCTATAGTAACTGTTTCTTTTTTTTTATTATTATACCTTAAGTTACATGGTACATGTGCACAACGTGCAGCTTTGTTACATATGTATACATGTGCCACATTGGTGTGCTGCACCCGTTAACTCGTCACTTACATTAGGTGTATCTTCTAATGCTATCCCTTCCCCCTCCCCCCACCTGATGACAGGCCCCAGTGTGTGATGTTCCCCACCCTGTGTCCAAGTGTTCTCATTGCTCAATCCCCACCTATGAGTGAGAACATGTGGTGTTTGGTTTTTTGTCCTTGTGATAGTTTGCTCAGAATGATGGTTTCCAGCTTCATCCGTGTCCCTACAAAGGACATGAACTCATCCTTTTTCATGGTTGCATAGTATTCCATGGTGTATATGTGCCACATTTTCTTAATCCAGTCTATCACTGATGGACATCCGGGTTGGTTCCAAGTCTTTGCTATTGTGAATAGTACCACAATAAACATATGTGTGCATGTGTCTTTATAGCAGCATGATTTATAATCCTTTGGGTATATGCCCAGTAATTGGATGGCTGGGTCAAGTGGTATTTCTAGTTCTAGATTCTTGAGGAATCACCACACTGTCTTCCACAATGGCTGAACTAGTTTACAGTCCCACCAACAGTGTAACAGCATTCCTATTTCTCCACATCCTCTCCAGCATCTGTTGTTTCCTGACTTTTTAGTGATTGCCATTCTAACTGGTGTGAGATGGTATCTCATTGTGGTTTTGATTTACATTTCTCTGATGGCCAGTGATGATGAGCATTTTTTTCATGTGTCTGTTGCCTGCATAAATGTCTTCTTTTGAGAAGTGTCTGTTCATATCCTTTGCCCACTTTTTGATGGGGATGTTTGATTTTTTCTTGTAAATTTGTTTGAGTTCTTTGTAGATTCCGGATATTAGCCCTTTGTCAGATGGGTAGATTGTAAAAATTTTCTCCCATTCTGTAGGCTGCCTGTTCACTCTGATGGTAGATTCTTTTGCTGTGCAGAAGCTCTTTAGTTTAATTAGATCCCATTTTTCAGTTTTAACTTTTGTTGCCATTGCTTTTGGTGTTTTAGTCATGAAGTCCTTGCCCATGCCGATGGCCTGAATGGTATTGCCTAGGCTTTCTTCTAGGGTTTATATGGTTTTAAGTCGAACATTTAAGTCTTTAATCCATCTTGAGTTAATTTTTGCATAAGGTGTAAGGAGCAGATCCAGTTTCAGCTTTCTGCATATGGCTAGCCAGTTTTCCCAGCACCATTTGTTAAACAGGGAATCCTTTCCCCATTTCATGTTTTTGTCAGGTTTGTCAAAGATCAGATGGTCGTAGATGTGTGCTATTATTTCTGAGGGCTCTGTTCTGTTCCACTGGTCTATATCTCTGTTTTGGTACCAGTACCATGCTGTTTGGTTACTGTAGCCTTGTAGTATGGTTTGAAGTCAGGTAGCGTGATGCCTCCAGCTTTGGTCTTTTGGCTTAGGATCGTCTTGGCAATGTGAGCTCTTTTTTGGTTCCATATGTACTTTAAAGTAGTTTTTTCCAATTCTGTGAAGAAAGTAATTGGTAGCTTGATGGGGATGGCATTGAATCTATAAATTACCTTGGGCAGTATGGCCATTTTCACGATATTGATTCTTCATATCCATGAGCATGGAATGTTCTTCCATTTGTTTGTGTCCTCTTTTATTTCATTGAGCAGTGGTTTGTAGTTCTCCTTAAAGAGGTCCTTCATATCCCTTGTAAGTTGGATTCTTAGATATTTTATTCTATTTGAAGCAATTGTGAATGGGAGTTCACTCATGATTTGGTTCTCTGTTTGTCTGTTATTGATGTATAGGGATGCTTGTGATTTTTGCACATTGATTTTGTATCCTGAGACTTTGCTGAAGTTGCTTATCAGCTTAAGGAGATTTTGGGCTGAGACGACGGGGTTTTCTCAATATACAATCATCTCATCTGCAAACAGGGAAAATTTGACTTCCTCTTTTCCTAACTGAATACACTTTACTTTTTTTCTCTTGCCTGACTACCCTGGCCAGAACTTCCAACACTATGTTGAATAGGAGTGGTGAGAGAGGGCATCCCTGTCTTGTGCCAGTTTTCAAAGGGAATGCTTCCAGGTTTTTCCCTTTCCATATGATCTTGGCTGTGGGTTTGTCATAAATAGCTCTTATTATTTTGAGATACATTCCATCAACACCTAGTTTGTTGAGAGTTTTTAGCGTGAAGGGCTGTTGAATTTTGTCAAAGGCCTTTTCTGCATCTATCATGTGTTTTTTGTCATTGGATCTGTTTATGTGATGGATTATGTTCATTGATTTGCATATCTTGAACCAACCTTGCATCCCAGGGATGAAGCCAACTTGATTGTGGTGGATAAGCTTTTTGATGTGCGGCTGGATTCAGTTTGCCAGTATTTGAGTGAGGATTTTTGCATCAATGTTCATCAGGATGGTGTTGGTCTCATAAAATGAATTAGGAAGGATTCCCTCTTTTTCTGTTGATTGGAATAGTTTTGGAAGGAATGTTACCAGCTCCTCTTTGTACCTCTGGTAGAATTCATCTGTGAATCTGTCTGGTCCTGGACATTTTTTGGTTGGTAGACTATTAATTATTGCCTCAATTTCAGAACCTGTTGTTGGTCTATTCAGGGATTCAACTTCTTCTTGGTTTAGTCTTGGGAGGGTGTATGTGTAAAGGAATTTATCCATTTCTTCTAGATTTTCTAGTTTATTTGCGTAGAGATGTTAACAGTATTCTCTGATGGTAGTTTGTATCTGTGGGATCGGTGGTTATATCCCCTTTATCATTTTTTATTGCGTCTATTTGATTCTTCTCTTTTTTCTTCTTTATTGGTCTTGCTAGCAGTCTATCAATTTTGTTGATCTTTTCAAAAAATCAGCTCCTGGATTCACTGATTTTTTTGAAGGGTTTTTTGCATCTCTATCTCCTGCAGTTCTGCTCTGATCTTAGTTATTTCTTGCCTTCTGCTAGCTTTTGAAAGTGTTTGCTCTTGCTTCTCTAGTTCTTTTAATTGTGATGTTAGGGTGTCAATTTTAGATCTTTCCAGCTTTCTCTTGTGGGCATTTAGTGCTATAAATTTCCCTCTACACACTGCTTTAAATGTGTCCCTGAGATTCTGGTATGCGTGTCTTTGTTCTCATTGGTTTCAAAGAACATCTTTATTTCTGCCTTCATTTCATTATGTATCCAGTAGTCATTCAGGAGCAGGTTGTTCAGCTTCTATGTAGTTGAGTGGTTTTGAGTGAGTTTCTTAATCCTGAGTTCTAGTTGGTTGCACTGTGGTCTGAGAAACAGTTTGTTATAATTTCTGTTCTTTTACATTTGCTGAGGAGTGCTTTACTTCCAACCATATGGTCAATTTTGGAATAAGTGTGATGTGGTGCTGAGAATAATATATATTCTGTTGATATGGGGTGGAGAGTTCTGTAGATGTCTATTAGGTCCGCTTGGTGCAGAGCTGAGTTCAATTCCTGGATATCCTTGTGAACTTTCTGTCTTGTTGATCTGTCTAATGCTGACAGTGGGGTATTAAAGTCTCCCATTATTATTGTGAGGGAGTCTAAGTCTCTTTGTAGGTCTCTAAGGACTTGCTTTATGATTCTGGTTACTCCAGTATTGGGCGTATATATATTTAGGATAGTTAGTTCTACTTGTTGAATTGATCCCTTTACCATTATGTAATGGCCTTCTTTGTCTCTTTTGATCTTTGATGGTTTAAAGTCTGTTTTATCAGAGACTAAGATTGCAACCCCTGCTTTTTTTGTTTTCCATTTGCTTGGTATATCTTCTTCCATCCCATTATTTTGAGCCTATGTGTGTCTCTGCACATGAAATGGGACTTCTGAATATAGCAGACTGATGGGTCTTGTCTCTTTATCTAATTTGCCAGTCTGTGTCTTTTAATTGGAGCATTTAGCCCATTTACATTTAAGGTTAATATTGTTATGTGTGAATTTGATCCTCTCATTATGATGTTAGTTGGTTATTTTGCTCATTAGTTGATGCAGTTTCTTCCTAGCATCGATGATCTTTACAATTTGGCATGTTTTTGCAGTGGCTGGTACCAGTTGTTCCTTTCCATGTTTAGTGCTTCCTTCGGGAGCTCTTGTAAGGCAGGCCAGGTGGTGACAAAATTTCTCAGCATTTGTTTGTCTGTAAAGGATTTTATTTCTCCTTCACTTATGAAGCTTAGTTTGGCTGGATAGGAAATTCTGGGTTGGAAATTCTTTTCTTTAAGAATGTTGCTTATTGGTCCCCACTCTCTACTGGCTTGTAGGGTTTCTGCCAAGAGATTCGCTGTTAGTCTCATGGGCTTCCATTTGTGGGTAACCTGACCTTTCTCTCTGGCTGCCCTTAACATTTTTTCCTTATTTCAACTTTGGAGAATCTGACAATTATGTGTCTTGGAGTTGCTCTTCTCAAGGAGTATCTTTGTGGCATTCTCTGTGTTTCCTGAATTTGAATGTTGGCCTGCCTAGCTAGATTGGGTAAGTTCTCCTGGATAATATCCTGAAGAGTGTTTTCCAATTTGGTTCCATTCTCCCCATCACTTTCAGGTACACCCATAAGATGTAGATTTGGTCTTTTCACATACTCCCATATTTCTCGGAGGTTTTGTTCGTTTCTTTTTACTCTTTTTTCTGTAAACTTCTCTTCTCGTTTCATTTCATTCATTTGATCTTCAATCACTGACACTGTTTCTTCCACTTGATCAAATCGACTACTGAAGCTTGTGCATGCATCATGTAGTTTTTGTGCCATGGTTTTCAGCTCCATCAGGTCATTTAAGGTCTTCTCTACTCTGTTTATTCTCATTATCCATTCATCTAACCTTCCTTCAAGGTTTTTACCCTCCCTGAGATGGGTTAGAACATCCTCCTTTAGCTCAGAGAAGTTTGTTATTACTGACCTTCTGAAGTCTACTTCTGTCAACTTGTCACAGTCATTCTCCATCCAACTTTGTTCCATTGCTGGAGAGGAGCTGCGTCCCTTTGGAGGAGAAGAGACGCTCTGATTTTCAGAATTTTCAGCTTTTCTGCTCTTGTTTCTCCCCATCTTTGTGGTTTTATCTACCTTCGGTCTTTGTTGATGGTGATGTTCAGATGGGGTTTTGGTGTGGATGTCCTTTTTGTTTGTTAGTTTTCCTTCTAACAGTCAGGACGCTCAGCTGCAGGTCTGTTGGAGTTTGCTGGAGGTCCACTCCAGACCCTGTTTGCCTGGGTATCACCAGCAGAGGATGCAGAATGGCAAATGTTGCTGCCTCATCCTTCCTCTGGAAGCTTTGTCTCAGAGGGGCACGCAGCCATATGAGGTGTCAGTTGCCCAGGTGTCAGTCGCCCAGTTAGGCTACACGGGGGTCAGGGACCCACTTGAGGAGGCAGTCTGTCTGTTCTCATATCTCAAACTCCATGCTGGGAGAACCACTACTCTCTTCAAAGCTGTCTGACAGGGATATTTAAGTCTGCAGAAGATTCTGCTGCCTTTTATTCAGCTATGCCCTGCCCTCAGAGGTGGGTCTACAGAGGCAGGCAGGCCTCCTTGAGCTGCAGAGGGCTCCACCCAGTTCGAGCTTCCCAGCTGCTCTGTTTACCTACTCAAGACTCAGCAGTGGTGGACGCCCCTCCTCCAGCCTTGTTTGCTGCCTCAGTTCGATCTCAGACTGCTGTGCTAGCAGTGAGTGAGGCTCTGTGGGCATGGGACTGCCTGAACCAGGTGTGTGATATAATCTCCCACTGTGCCATTTGCTAAGGCCATTGGAAAAGCGCAGTATTAGGGTGGGAGTGTCCTGATTTTCCAGGTACCATCTGTCATGGCTTCCCTTTGCTAGGAAAGAGAATTCCCCAACCCCTTGAGCTTCCCAGGTGAGACAAAGCCCTGCCTTGCTCCATGGGCTGCACCCACTATCTGACTGAAATTCCATGAAAGAAAGATTAATCGCATTAAAACACACACACACACACACACACACACACACACACTCCTGGCCAGTTTATCGGGTATTTGCTCACATATTCATGCCACTCATCATAAATGCTTATTGAGACTCTTGATGCTTCCAGCTTCCAGAGAGGATGAGAGGTGATTCATTCAAAAAGCTTTTCTTCTTCCTACTATTTTAAGAAAATAACTAGTTTTGCCATGGATTGCTTCTTTAATGGCTTCTTGAATAATGTAAAGATAGAGATTGTATTAGATACCTATTGCTGCATAACAAATCATCCCAAAAAGTGGTGACTTGAACCCACAACATTTATTATCTCATGGCTTGTGTAGGTCAAGTGTACGGATGTGGTTCAGCAGGATCTTTTGACCTAGGATCTGTCAGAGGGCTACAGTCATGGAGTTGGCTGGAGCTATGGTCTCATCTCAAGGCTCCAGTGGGGAAGGGCCTGCATCCAATCTCCTTTACATAATTTATGGCAGAATTCAGTCTTATGCCTTCTGCCCTCTCCATGAGGCAACTGATACCACATCAACTTGATTTATCAGAGCAAGCAAATGAGAAGAGCCAAAGAGAGGACCCTCAAGATTGGTTAAGTTTTAAAGGTTTATTTTATTTTATTATTGCTTATTATCTAATGATTGTGAATGTTTATGTGTCAGGATAACATTTTACAGTATTTTACTGTGCTTTTTTTCTTTTTTCTTTGTATACATTTAAGGGGGAATACATTTTCTATATAGATAATCATGATATCTACAGAGACATTTTTATTTTTCCCTTTCTAATCTGTATGCCTTAACTGCAATAGGTAAATCTCCAGTACTATATGGAATAAGAGCAGAGAAAGTGAACATCATTGCGTTGTTCCCAATCTTAGGGGAAAAGCATTAAGTCTTTTGCCACTAAAGTATGATGTTAGCTGTAGATGTTTTATAGTTGTTCATTATTAAATTGAAGTAGTTCCCCTCTATTCCTAACAGGCTGAGTGTCCTTAATATAAATTAGTGTTGAATTTGGTTAAATGCTTTTTCTGCATCAACTAATAGGATTATGTGATTTTTAATCTTAATTTGTTATATGGTGTACTTACATTGACTGATCTTTCTTTTTCTTTCTTTTTGCGGCAAGAGTATAAATTTTTATTAGGAAGGAAAGCTGTCAACTTATATACAGTAAACGAAGAGTGAATAGGGAAACTTCCTGTACTCACAAATATAGATGACCTATATAAATATATAAACATATTATTATAGAAATAATATTTCTATAGTTTAGAAATATTAAATACTTTTTCATTCAGCCTAATTCATCTGTTTACCTATTAAAAAAGAAATGCATTAAAAGCATGAAAGTGTTGTTTATTGAAAGAAAACTCCTGTAAAACAATAGGGAGGGAATGTAGAAATTAAAAAGTTATGTAAGAACACTCAATTGTAATTAAGTATATATTCATATCTTCATAGTAATACAATAAACCGCCACTTGCAGAAAGGATTCAGATTGTTTAAATACTACATACATTTTAGACTTCTACATAAGTATTTGGAAATTACTTCTATTTATGTGAAATGAAGATTTGAATTCTTCTTTGAACTCCAGGCAAACCAAAACAAACACAAATGAAGCAACAAAGTTTTCCCAGAACTACAGTGTGAGAAGACTATAAACAATTGATTCCATATGGAATGGGATTTATTGTTGTTGTTGCTACAGGAAATCCAAGTTACATAAGGCATGGAGAGTGTAAAAGGGTTGTGTTAGGAGGAGAAGGATGACACCTGTAGGCATTTAGTTTTCTGCCCCTTACACCACATCACGTTCCTCCCTGCGCTGTCTGATGTCCATAAGTTTAGGTTGTTTCTAAGCAACTTCATGATAAGGATTCTGTCTTTGTATAAATCTTTATTCGGTGTAGGGCCGGGCGCAGTAGCTCATGCCTGTAATCCCAGCACTTTGGGAGGTCGTGGTGGGTGGATCACCTGAGGTTGGGAGTTTGAGACCAGTCTGACCAACATGTAGAAACCCCATCTCTACTAAAAAAAAAAAAAAAAAAAAAAAAATTGAAAACAAATTAGCCAGGGATGGTGACGCATGCCTGTAATCCCAGGTACTCGGGAGGCTGAGGCAGGAGAATTACTTGAACCCGGGAGATGGAGGTTGCAGTGAGCCGAGATTGCACCATTGTACTCCAGCCTGGGAAACAAGAGCGAAGTTCGGTCTCAAAAACCAAACCAAACCAAAACAAAACAAAAACAAAAAATAAGCCTTTATTCAGTGTATCAAATTCTGTGATGGGCTCATCAAAAGTTATATTAGTCAAGGTGCGGGAAAGCTCTGAGTTATTAAGGATCTCATAGTGATATACAGAAATGTTAAAAGCCAGCCCCAGGCAGATTAAGTGTAACAGTTTCACCCCTTTCTTATTTATATCAAAAGCCTCTTGGTAAAATCTTTGGATATTATCTGTCATTCGTTTTTGAACATAACCACATGCAACTTCAGCAAGATATTAGAAGTAATCTCTATTTTGATATAGATGACCTTAATTGTCTGGAGTTGCAATGACTATTAAGTACCTATCCACCAAGTTGAATTACAATATTTAACGTTTTTAAAGTATACATGACTTCCCTCCTGGAGTTTCAACAGGGTACAATAGTTATTTGCCATATGCCAGTAGCTCTCTACATATTGATTGATTTTTGAATGGTGAGCCAGTATTCCATACCTGAAACAGATCTCATTTGATCATGGCATAGAATTCCTTTTATACATCATCAGACTCAGTTTGCTAATATTTTGGTGTGGATGTTCACATCTACATTTATAAGAGGTACTGGTCTGTAGTTTTTTTGTTCTGTTTTGTTTGTGCTATCTTTTGTCTTGCTATCAGGAAAAACTAGCCTCATAAAATAAGCTGAGTGTGTGCCCTCCTCTTCTATTTTCTGGAGTATTATGTAGACTGGCTATTATTTATCCTTTAAACCCTTGGCAGAATTCTCTAGTCTAAGCATCTAGACCCAGAGTTTACTTTTTCAGTAGTAGTCTGGTTGCACTTAAATTTCTTTAATTGACATATGACTATTTAAATTATCTATTTTATCTTGGTTGAGTTTGGGCAGTTTGTGGTTTTTCAGCAATTGGTCCATTTCTTGTAAGTTATTAAATTTTGGGGCATAAAGTTGTTGGTATTATTCCTTTATCATTTTAATTGCTGTAGGATCTGTAGTAATATCCTCTTTTTCATTCCTGATATTGGCAATTCAATTTTTTCTCTCTTTTTATTTTTGTCAGTCTTGCTACAGGTTTGTCAATTCTATTAATTTTTCTGGAACTAGCTTTTTGTTTCATTGATATTTTTCTATTTTTTTCTTACTTTAAGTTTCTAAACAACCTGTTCCTATATTTATTTTCTATCTTCTTACATGGGATTTATTTTGCTCTTCATTTACAATTTTCTTGAAGTAGCAGCTTAGATTCTTGATTTGAGATAAATGAGCTTTAAAGGTTAGATTAAAAAATAAATAAAAATAATAATTCTTTGAACATAAATGATAAAACAAAGAATTTTGAGGCATCAGAAAGGAAAAAGGAAAAACAGAGCATAAATGTAGGTATATACAATAGACTATATTTTACTTATGAGTTTTAGTAATTATATAAGATAATCAAAGCAAAAATAACAATACCGTCTTACACTAGACCATTGTATTTAAAAGTAGGGAGGGTAAAGGGAACTAATTCATGGTTGAGAGTTCTTTTCATTTTGTATTTGAAAAATGTACCACTTTCTTCTTCTCTCCATGATTTCAGATGAAAAACCCATTGACATTAGAATTGGTATTGTCCTGTAGATAATATTTCATTTCTCTCTTGCTGCTTTCAAAAGGTTTTCCTTGTGTGTGATTTTCAGAAGTTTATTTATGATGTGTTTGGCATTAATTTCTCTGCATTTAACCACTTTGGGTTATTTCTTTCATGAAGGTTTGTATTTTTTGCCAAAGTCAAGAAGTTTTCAGCTATTATTACTTTGAGTGCTCTTTCAGACCCTTTGTCATTTTTCTCTTTTGGGGGGCTGTGGTAACATGAATGCTGAACCTTTAGTTATGTTCCCTCAAGTCCCGAGGATCTGTTCTCTTCCTCTTCTTTTTCCTCCTTCTTCCATCTACATTTCAGCTGCTCTTTTTTTCTATTTCTCTCCACTTTTCAAATTGGGTGAATTATATTGATTTGTCCTATGTTCTTTTATTCTATCCTCTGTCATCTCAACAACACTATTAAGCCTACAATGAGTTTTTTTTTTTTAATTTCAAATATTGTTCTTTTCCCTTTAGTATATTTATTTTATTCCTTTTTAATAATTTCTATGTTTTTGGTGAGATTTTCTATTTTTTAAATTTATTCAAAAGAATTCGTAATTGATTGTTTTGAGATAGCTGTTTCAAAATCCTCATCTATTCAACTATAATTTCAACATCTGATTCATTCAAGTGCCGGTGGCTGTCAGTTGACTGTCCTTTCTCATTTAAATTGTAATTTTCTTAGTTCCTTGTATGATAGGTGATTTTCAGTTGTATCTTAGACATGGTTTAGTCTACTCTGTGGTCTGCAGTTCCTTGGTAGTTTAATTTTTGCATCCTTTGTGCTATTATTTTGGCTTGTTTGTTTGGTCTGATGCTTGTGGGGCTCTCACTGGTTCTTGCTGATGCTGCCTCAATAGGAAACTAAAAGATTACTCAGGTGGGGCTGCTGGGTGTCTCCAGGTGGAGGAAAGGACACCCAGGTTCCCTCTCTGGATGCTCATTTATTGCTGGCCCCTAACCCTGGCAGCCCTAGTGCTCTGCTCTGCATAGAGGAAGGGAGTATCAGGCCCATATGTACACAAAAAGACCTTCTGGGTCAGGACGGCTTCCATGTCTGAGTTCCTCCTTGCAGTTCTGTCTCCCACATGGGGGTATCCTAGTGTGGGTAGAAAGTCTTAAGTCTACAAGGGGCATCATTGTGAGGAGCTTGCTGTGGCAGGATTCCCCTGCCTGAGGGGACCTGGAGAGCAATTCTGGGAACTGTCACATGCAGAGGTGGGATCCCTATACCTGTGCCCCTTCCCCTCCTGGTGTCTCTGGGAAGGGAAGTCTCAAGACCATGGTGACAAGGAGGCTTCTCAAACCCATTTGTTTGCTGTGGTCTCTCTTGCAAGTGTTACTGGCAGCTTCACTATCTCTCTGTGGAGGAGTCATCTCTGGCCCAGTGGTGGGAAGAGTGTTTCTTTGGTTGTCCATTGTTTGTGGGCTTCCAGGTTGATTGCCTTGCCAGCTCTGCCAGTTTTGTGTTTCCTGTGGGGTTCTGGGTCTACGTGAGAAGGAATGGGCCTAACGAGGTTACTTTTTATTGTTAGGTCGGGGATCAGGAAATGCTGGCTCTGAGTCCCCTTTCTCTGTTGGTTGGGGACCATAAGACACCCTTTGGCTGTGCTGATCCTCCAGTCCTGGGTCCCTGACCAGTACACTGTCTTAACACCTTTCAGAGATTTCCCTGATTGCCTTGCGATGGTCTGAATGTTCGTGTAACCCAAAAATTCATATGCTGAAACCTAATTCCCAAGGTGATGATATTAGGAGGTTGGGCTTTTTAGGTGGCAGAGCTCTCACAAATGGAGTTAGTGCTTTAATAGAAGAGGCTCCAGAGAGTTCTCACACCCCTTCTCCCATGTAAGTTCACAGGGAGAAGACAGCTGTCTATGTACATAGATGTGGGACTCGCCTGCACAAAATCTGCCAGTAGATTTGATCTTGGACTTCCCAGCCTCCAGAACTGTGATAAAAGAAAGGTTTACTGTTTATAAGCTATCTTGTCTATGGTATTTTTTGATATAAGAGCCTGAATGGACTGAAATAGACCTCTTGTTCTATTTCCTGGGCTTATAGCTGTATTTAGAAACTTAATTTATGAAATTTAGAAATTTTAATTTGTGGGAGGAAAAAAATGGCTCTATATCATCTTGTCCTAACCTAAAGTCCATAATATGTTATTCAAAAACACTTTTTTAGTCTGAAAACTCCTCTGAGTATTTAAAATCAGATGTCAGTAAACGTAACATTCAAGTCGGATAGGAAAAACCATATAGCATCAGTTTTTCCCACTCACTTCCATCATATTTTAGAGATGTCAAGACAAAAAGGCAGTCTTATAATTAAATCCACAATGAAGAATCTTTAAGTTCTTTACAAAAAGCAGTTTGCCTTTGTCACTGTGCGACTCTGTATGCATTTTATTCTCCCAGATGAGTGAGGCAATAAATTCAGACAAAAGAAGAAAGTACACGAAGTTGTGTAACAATTTAATGTGACATAAATTATACAACTAATTCCTATATTGCTGGTAGTTCCAATATGTTTTAAATGGCCACATCTAAGCAACCTAATTTTATTTGTGAGAACTACCTGAAAGGACTGCATAAAGAAGTTTTTGAAAGAAAAATATGTGTGTGTGTGTATATATATATTTATGTATATTAATGCAATGTACATATATATGTTTATTTATAAATGGAGATAAGATGCCTGTTGACAAATGCAAAGGAACCCCATGCATCTGTTGACTTTAATTCATGAATGTTGATGGCCTCTCTGCTCATGATGAAACAAATAATTTATTCCCTGATTGCAAAGTCATCCACAGCTACTCAAGCAAAGGGTGATTCAAATAATGATTTTTTTTTTTAGCTTTTAGGGTACTTGAGACTTCTGGGGTAGTATCCAAATTTGTCCTACAAACTTGCAGTAAATATGCAAGTCAGAACCTGAATATTTCATCCAATACATCAGTCTCTATGCTAGACAGAATAATGAGTCCCCCAAAATATGTACTTAAAGTAAGGACCTTGAGATAAGATTATCCTGGATTAAAGTCTGGGATCAACATATTTCCAAGGGGCCTTATAAAAGAGTTTTTATAGGAGGGTCAGAGTCAGAGAGAGATGACAAAGAAGCAGAGGTCTGTATTACGTAAGGGAGGGACCACAAGCCAAAAAATGCAAGCAGCTTCTAGAAGCTGGAAAGGCAAGGAAATAGATTTTCCCCTGGAGCCTCCAGAAAGAATGCAGCCCTGTTGACATGTTGATTTTGTAACTCCTGAACTCCAGAACCATAAGTGAATAAAATTTTTTAGTTTTTAAGTGACTACATTTGTGGTAATTAGTTACAGTGGCAATAAGAAACAAATAAAGCCTTCGAGTTAGTTTTCTTTGAAGCATGTTCATTCGCACAATATCATCAAATCTTCCTTTCCATCCCTTTGCCCAAAACCTTACTATTCTTTTGCCTAGATGATAAATGGGAGAAATAAAAACTATGTTCTGGACTTTGTTTTGGAAACTGTACTTCTGCTAAGATTCTTACTCCAAAAATCCTCCGAAGGCACAAAAATTTTTAGCTGAAGATGGTTTGGGTGTGTTTGTGTGCACGTAAGTGCAAAAGTTTCTTTCTGATCACACATACACAGCATATGCACACATGTATATATATATCATTTACATATTTATGTATAAATTCTTCTCAGACAATGTATGCTACCACATTAATATGACTTGATGTAGATAAAAAATTTTTTCTGTTAACTACTGGATTTCCAGCACCCAGAACAGTCAATGTCTATTGAACAATGAAAAATTCAGTTGAATACTAATACAAACTAGTACTCTGTTTATCCTCAGTTATCAGGACTAGGTGTCTTCCAAGCTCAGAGTCACCAGCTAAACCTAGTTCTTTATGTGTGTGTGTGTGTGTGTGTGTGTGTGTATATATATAAAACTATTTCATGCTGACATTGTGTGTGGCTTACAACTGAAAAGCTTAACTCAGATTTATAGTCTAATGCATATGGTTTTTGGGGGCTTTTATAATTTTGATTCAGTTGTATGCTTATTGGTGACAACTCTAGCTTAGTTGTGGTAATCAAAAGAGATGACAAATTCATGTTAATGAAGAAGTGATGAGTAATATTCTCTAAAATTATGTTAAAATGGTTCAGAAGGGAGCCATGTAGGGTAGAGTATACCCCAATGTTTTTTTGAGAGAGAGGAATTAAAAATTCAGGATGGAACACATTAATCATATAATGAAATGCCATTACATCTAAACCTTTGGGGTATCTGGTATGTTTGCTGTGATGCAAGTTTGTCACGAAAACATAGCTGGAAATCATATTCCCAGATGAAGGAAGTTAAGCTAATGTCACCCTCTCTGGTGAATTTACAAGCATAAAAGACTTTTTTTTTTTTTTTTTTTTTTTTTTTGAGACAGAATCTCCCTCTGCCGCCCAGGCTGGCATGCAATAGATGCAATAGCGTGATCTTGGCTCACTGCAGCCTTTGCCTCCCAGGCTCAAGCAATTCTCCTGCTTCAGCCTCCTGCGTAGCTGGGACTACAGGCATGCACCACCATGCTCGGCTAATTTTTATGTTTTCAGTAGAGACAGGGTTTCACCATGTTGGTCAGGCTGCTCTCAAACTCCTGACCTCAAGCAATTGGCCTGCTTTGGCCTCTCAAAGTGCTGGGATTACAGGCGTGAGCTTCCATGCCTGACCCTAAAATATTACATTGTAATGGCATAAGGAAAGGAATGGTTTCATATATCAGTGTTCATCTTTTATCTTGTTTCTACTCTCCAAGCCCCTGGATCATTTTAGGCAGGCTCTCTGACCTTTACTTTGGGTGCCTATAAATTCAAATCATTTTTTTTCCCAGATAGGTTTTTGGAATTTCAGAGATGAGGGGGAAGAGAAAGAGAGAGGTGAGAATTGATTTTAACAGTCAAATATAATATGGATTGTTGAGTATCATGTGCAGTAATATTTTCTTCTGTTTCTTTTGTGTTGACATTGGAAGTGCTTATAATAAGAAAGAAAGAGAAAGAGGGAGAGAAGGAGAAAGAAAGAAGATAAAAACAGAAAAAAGAAATAAAATAATAAATTTGTTGAATGTAATAATAATTGTAAAGAATATAATATAGTAAATGTATTGTCATTATGTCACAGAAAATATATTTAGTTTTCAACTTAATTATATTTTTAAAAGAAGCATTGCAACTGAGAATATAAACTCATTTACCTACTGTTTTTAAAAATCAATTAATTAAAATGTCTTACTACTATTTTATATATATATATATATATATATATATATATATATATATGAAGCTTATGAAGCATTCTGAAATACCTTCCCAATTAAGGTAACAGATTTTAAATAAATATTTCATAGAATGTTATTTTGCATTAAAGCTAATATTGCAAGGTGTTTTGCCTACAGTATCACCAGATTGATTTTACTTTTCCACAAACATCATTATCATGTTTTTTTCTGTCCTCCCTTCTGTGGCTTCCTGGGATCTGGAATGTTCACATCAAGACTAGCAAATAATTTAACATGCCAGTAGAGGCTTCACAATGTTTTCTTACTTCCCTTCTTCCTCCCTTCCCCTCCCCTTCTCTTCATCTCCCTGCTTTCCTCTCTCTCTCCAATTAGAAAGTAAGTCCTTGCCAGATGTGGGCATTATTCTTAGTATTGGTAGGGAACAGGACAATCAGGGAACAGGACTGATTTGGAACAGGACAATCAGGACCTCTACTTTTGTTGACACCTTGTAATGAGGAGGGATGTTGAATAGAACAGCCGCACTAGGCTTATATCAAAGAAGCCCAAATAAAGGAGGTAAGGCACAGATTCTGGAGCTGTTTCAATCTTGGCTCTGTAACTGATAAATGCATGACTTGAGATGGTGTGTAATCTTCCTGAGACCATTTTTAAAAAATCTACAGACAAGGAATAATAATAAGAAGGAGGAGGAGGAAAAGAAGAAGAATATTGCTTTATCGGTTCCCCAAGAATACTAGTGGAAATAAATATTTATAACCATGCAATTGAATATTATAAAGTCTCAATAAATGTTAGTTGCTATCATTACTGATATGATTATGTATTGTTAAAGGTTGGGCTAAACAATGTACCTGTGCTTAAGGAGTTCAGCTGGATTTGAGAACTACCAAAATATCTTCCTATAACTTATAAAAGTAATGGTTTTTAATGACCAAAAAAATATTCACCAGGAATCCAATAGACTTGGAATAGTATAGTTGAAAATGGCCAATAGTATGATTTTCTTCCCAGGGCACTTCCAAATCAGGGGGACAAAGGTGAGTTTATCAACCAATACATAACGTAACGCACCTGTGCTGCTCCAGAGTGAAGGAGCCCCACACAGCACATGCCTCCCAGCTCCTAATTGGCTGCCTCTTTTATCTGCTTCTTTTCAACCTGAAAGAGGTCAAGAAAGCATTGCAGAGAAAAAAGAGCATGTGCAGTATAAAAATGACAACGGAGAAACTGGAAATCTTGAATCATCTGGTGAATAAAGGGTAGATCATTCATTCTTGGACACACATTTATTTTGAGTTCCAATTATTATTGCTGAATCCGTGCAAGAGGTAACATATGAAGCAAGGCTGACAACTTTGTTCATCAATGACCCAGGGAATGAGAACAGGGAAAATAAAAGATAGCTTGTGAAATGAGTCACTGCTGGGTTTTATGTTGGCATTTCTGAACATACTGTTTTTGCCTATATCCTTTTATGCTCATTACTGAAATTATAGGGAAAGATAAATGAAGGAAGCCTACACAAAGAGCTTCAGGATCACCATGACTGTTATTTGAAGAATAATGATTTGCATTTCATTGCAGAGATAGAGTGATTCCATTAACACAAAAAGTTGGCAAAAAAGGATGTAGGTCATAGAGGAGGTGACTTAGTTTGATGAGTAGTGCCATTAATAGCAACAGCCCTGAATTAGGAATCAGGGATCCTGGCAGACAGTCCAGTACATCTCTAGCTGGCAGGACAGCCCTGGACCACTGAGGAAATAAATCCTTGAACCCTCCCCCACCCCACCCTGTGCTTTACTGTATCATGTGCAGGGGGCCTTTAGAACCTTTCTCATATTTCTCGAAAGGAGTTGTGCCAATCAAAGGAGAACTAGCCACTGTGCTTCTCCTCATCAGCTAAAACAACAAACTGCTGTGAGGATATCAATAATTCATTTAAGTAAATCCTATTGATGTTTTTGTTTGAATGTATGCTTTTATAAAGGATAGTTTTGTTTTTAAATCTGTAAGTCTCAACTTAACCTTGATTTGTAAATACCATATTTTAAAAAATCAGTAGAGTCACACTTTCCCCATTCCTTTTTCTCTCCACCTGTCTTTTTCCTCTGGCTGTATTTTGCTGGAAACATACGCTGAATTCTAAACCCTTTCTACTCCTAGTGTCTAAAATATGGCTAGGCATGGGCAGCTTTGGTATCTATCAGGAGTTTATTAGAAATGCAGAGCCTCAAGCTCCACCTTTCGCCTGCTGAACCAGACTTTGCATTTTAATCGCAGCACTTTGGGAGGCCGAGGCGGGCAGATCATGAGGTCAGGAAATCGAGACCATCCTGGCTAGCATGCAGGAACCCCGTCTCTACTAAAAATATAAAAAATTAGCCAGGTATGGTGGCGGGCACCTGTAGTCCCAGCTACTCGGAAGTCTGAGGCAGGAGAATGGCGTGAACCCAGGAGGCGGAGGTTGCAGTGAGCTGAGATCCCGCCTCTGCACTCCAGCCTGGGCGACAAAGTGACACTCCATATCAAAAAATAAAAATAAATTAAAAAATGAAAAAAAAGAGTAAAGACCGAAAACAAAGCACACAAACTCTCAAAGCTGGGCTGGGGGTCGGGGAAGTCTCTGGTGATCTAGTCCAGATTCCTCCTCTTAAACTGAGAGGAATACTAATATGGCCAAGGTTATATTCTTACTGAGCCAGGAGCAGAACTTAATCTGCTGACTTGAGTCATGGGCATTTTTCAACACTACCATGCTAGCAAAAATTTACTTTGCTACTGAACTTTTCCATTTTCTCTCTCTGGCCACAGAAAAGATAATCACAGGTTCTCTGGGTCACCCTTGGTGACTTTGTCTGTGACTCTCAGGATCCTGTGTGCATGTACTTATTTATAGTAGAAAACAACCATCAACTGCTCAGTGGAGATCAAGGCCATCTAGACTGCGCTAGTGGTAGCTTGGCTAATTCACTACCCTTTGCCTCTGGCTCCTCAATTATGGAGCAGAGTATGTTTCATCTTTACAGAGACCTTTGACAGTCTTAGCTGAAAAGTCTCTGAGAAGTGAAGAGCATTACTGTGCCCAGCAAGTGAAAACCACACCATTCTGCGAACTCTCTCTGTATCTGGAAATGAAACTGAAATTCACAGCTGTCATTGGTCTAAGTCATATATTACGCAGCAGTTTATTCCCACAGGCCCAGCCAAATTTGTTTTGCAGTTTATGAGCTCTACGCACTTGGTTCTCTGTGGAAATAACAGTGTATGATAGAAAGAACAATAGATTTGTGGTTAGAAGTTCTGGCTTTGAGTCCCAGTTCCTCCACTTACTGCTTGTGTGCCTATAGGCTGCTATTCCAACTCTCTGGGCTTCTGTTTCCTCCTTTTAAATAGCCTTAATGCTGCTTATATCAAGATATTCTCCTCCAGTGTTTGCTATTGACGCTGTATTTTTCATCTGCCTCAGTGTAGAAGTCATCTTTCCACTTTCCCAGTGTTCATAATTTTTTCCCTTTTCTAAGACCACTAATTTTTCATTTTGCTGTCCATGTGGCCCCAGGGAATGCGACTCTACTCTCAGCTCTTCCAGAAGAGTATGTGACCATGCTGAGGCCAATGAGCACACTCTGTGTCCTCTGTTCTCAAAAACTGGGTTCAGTAGTTGACATGTGAACCAATGCACTAGCCCAGTGGGATGGTCCCAGGACTGGCCAGTCAATGCTGCATCCAAGAGTTTCACTTCCTCTTCACTTTGCAAGGAACAAGATACATGCAATTGTTATGACCATTTGCTTCCACAAGAGACACCAACTTGGGACAAAACTGACACACTGAGGTGGCAGAGCTGAGAGAACTGGCACCTGGGAACCACAATTAACTTCTGGATCAAACCACACCTAAAAGCAACTTTATCTCTGTACTTTTCAGTTATCTGAACCAGTTCTCTTCATTGCTTAAACAAGTTTGAGTGTGTCTATTTATACACCAGGAAACCTAATCATGTAGACTAATATAAACATTGTGGTCACAACAATGTTTTTCTAAGTAGCCAACTTTTCACACATTTTTAAAAATATTATTTATAATTTACTCCATTCCAAAAAACTTAGCATGGGATGTTGTTTAGACAACCAACGCTAAGGGTTCTTTGAATACTGAGGTTAAATAGATATGTGTGTGTGTGTATGTGTGTTGTAAACTGCGAAGTACTCACAAATCTAAAATATCATTGTTTCACAGAGTAGTGAGTCTTAAGGAAACACACTGGTCTTGGTCTTACTTTATTTGAGGTAAATAAACTAAAGGAATCTATAGGTCTTATTCCCCAAATAGTGAGTATACACATACACAGAATTTCGTAGAGTTCATGGACAAACTTCACAGGTCATTTATTATGTCTTCAGGACTGATCTTTTAGAATTGATTCTCAATGTATAGTTTATGGGCACATAACAAAGATTTTTAAAACCACACATTGTCCTAAGCACCAATGCATTATAAGAATTCCTCTATTGAATGTATCATATTAGAAATTCCCACCTCTAAGCAATATTAGAATTCAGTCAAATCTCCATTACAATTAAAGTCACAATTAGAGATGTTCAGCTGAAGTCAATGGTCCCATGCTTCTCTTTTGACCTGCCTTCACATTTCTCCTTAAATTATTTCATAATAAGGTGGGAAAATTTTTGACGGCTGTCTAAAACACAGATTGAAGTGGAAAACTACCACAATAATTGAATTCAATATTTTATTTGTGGAATCATTTTATATCCTCTGAAAGCAACTCAAGAGATTCCTATAGCTCCCTCTTCCAATCAAACCTCAGAAAGGAGAGGGCAGCAGACAAATATGGGAAAAGGGAGGCAGATTTAGTGTGAGTAACAAAGTTATTTCTATCCTTCCCCCAGCTCATCCACTACAAACCTTGTGCCACAAAAAAATCTTTAGCACAAAAAAGCAACAGTGAATTTATGATGCAAGCTTGGGCCAAGAGCTGGAATTTTGGAGTCAGAAAAACCATAATTTGAATTCCAATTTTCCAACCTTCTTGTTATGTAATATGGGGAATTTTCTTAATTGATTTCTAACTGCTACCCCTGCTTTTGCTATTTCCCTTCTTTAAGTCTTTTCTCAATGTCCTTCTCATTGCCTATGCCTCTCCAGCTATGCCAAAATGTGCTAATGGACTGTCTGTAACAGTCATCCTCAGACAGTTACAGGGCTCACTCCCTCACCTTCGGGCATTTGCTTCCATCTCACAGTTTCGTGGAAGGAAGCCCTGACCACCATGTTTAGTACTGCAACTCCCTCATATCGCTCTAAATTTTATTTTCCTTAGTCCATATTGTCTTGGACAGCCTATGTGATATTAATATATATGTAAACATTGTGTTTATTATACCATTCTTTGCCAGGTTATAAACTCTGCAGAGGTAGGAGAAGGTGGGATTGATCTAATTCTCCGGTGTCACCCCATCACCTAGAAGAGTGTCTGGCATAGTAAGAACTCAAAGCACGTTTGAGTTACATAATTAAATATATTAATCTCTGTGAATTTTATTAAATTGGAAAATTGGACAATATAACATATTCTCGCAAAGTTTTTCACACGTTAAAATATTTTTATTTGCCTACTATGTTGACCAAATAGTTGGTTAATAACTGTATCTTCCCTGTATCCTTCCCTAAGCACATTGTAAGAGATTTGACAGGCTGATACTGTGCTTGAGAAACCATATTCTTCATTCTCTGAATCTTCATTTAGTGTTTGGGCAACCAATAATTCTACATGATATGGTGAAGATTATGTGCTATGTCTTGAGGACAAAGTCAGCATATGATTATTTTAAGAAACAGGAATGCTGAAATTTGAAAGCAGGTGAAGGTCTGAAGCACAAATAAAAACAGGAAAAAAATGTTAAAGTGAGATGGTTACAAGTGCTGTTTAGTTACGTTTAAGCTGAGCCCTTCAATCCACGTTATCCCCTGAGGCAGGGAGAGAACAAACCATCAAGATCAAGGAAACAGTTGTTAGGACCCAACCTGAGAGATAATTGGGTCAAGATTTTTGTTTGAGGGAATTTTACTTCTGGAGATATAAGGATTCTTATGGCTTTTGGAAGAAGTATTAAAGGTTTGTCTCTCTCTTTCACACTGCTTTCTTATTTTTAGACCAGGTTGGGTCAAAATTAAAGATTCACAATCCCTGATAATTAGAAGTGCTGACGTAGATTGGTCATATTCATGGAAAATTATTAATCCAAGTGTGAAGTGTATGCTGTTTATAAAGTACTTCCCAATTTGGGGTTATTTCTAAGGACAGCGAATCTTGGTAACATTTAGACAAATATGGAAACAGGGGTAGACTCAAGTGACTTCAAGAAGGACAAGGATACAATGCTCAGGACCAGGCAGACAGAAAGGGGAGGAGAAGAACACCTGAGGGGTAGGAGAAAGCAGTTTGTGGCTACAGCTATTCTATGACCAGAATAATTTTTTCTAGTTTTTCAGGTTTTAATTTTTTTTTTATTTTTACTTTGATAATTCTGTCCTTTGCTAAGCAAAGGTTATTGTGGTTTTGTAGTATAACTTGTCAGTCTTTTCTGTTATTGCTTGTGGTTTTGAGTCATAATTGGGCAGTTTTTCTCTCTAAAAGATTATAGCAAAATTTACCCACTTTCCCTAATACCAGTATGAGTTTATATTTTCCATTAAAATCAATACTAAGAATTATTTTCTTTCAAGATATTGGATAATTACTGTGTGCTTACAACTGGACATGAACTAACCGACTTAGGCTTCATTACAATTTTAAAGTACAGACTTTATGTATTCTATGCATGTGTGTATCAAAGGAGAAATTGAGAGTCAGAGAATTTAAGTGAATTCTAAAGGTCATGAAGATCATAAGTAGCAGTGCGCAGAGCCATGAGTTCAGTCCACCTCTAATTCTGGAGTACTTAAACACCATGGGATGCTGGTTTCCTGAAAGACACACAGTCAGAATAAGACATATATAGGGTGGGGTAATGGTGAAGGAGAATGAGTGACAAGTTGTACCATTTTATGGAGAAGACAGCCACAATAAGGTAAATTCCATAAGTCCTAAAGAATATCACCTTGTTTGGCTTTGGGTATTTCCTCTCACCAACACAATAATTTACAAAGAATCTGATAATTGCTCAACAATTAGAATTTGTCAGTTTCACTGTTATCTTCCACTACTATCATTTCTCTGTGTACTTTCTAAATACTACCTATGTTTACTTTCAAGAGGAAAGAGAGCTCACATATAACAAAAACTCAGAACTGATTAAAGAGTGCCTGAAAGTATATCTTAAAATCCAGGCTTATCCATTGGGCTCAGAGCTTTAGATGTGATAAATCATACATAATGCAAGAGCAAAAGAGTTAGAGAAAGTTCACCAAAAATCATTTGAACTTCCATTAAGAGAGTGTTACAGCTGTCTCTCCTCCATCACACCACTAAGCATCTCATTATCATTAGCTCTCTTTGTGGATTTTAACAATTGTCTTTTCATCTAAACACCACTTCATGCTCTGGCCCAACAAATGCAATTCTGACCCCATTAACCTGGTTGGTGTTAACCTTGGAATAATACAAAGATGAAACTAATCTCCATATTGATGGTGAGTTGGAGTCTTATTTAAGTTTGATAGTTGAGTTTTCTGGCCATGGTCATGGGCTTTACCCTCCAAGTAGGTCAACCAGCATCACTTGGAGACCCAGAGTTTGTGTAAAGGAATGGCAGTGAATAAATGGATATGAAGTCCCATTCATCAGTAGAAAATACACTAGAAGTTAATGTTCTTCAGCATAGTGGAAAGAGCCTTAGAGATGATCCCACCTTAACCAAGTGGCAATGAAAACACAGAGGAGAGGGTAGATTGGAGGGTAGTTGTACTTTTTTTTTTTTTTTTTTTTTTGAGACGGAGTCTCGCTCTGTCGCCCAGGCTGGAGTGCAGTGGCCGGATCTCAGCTCACTGCAAGCTCCGCCTCCCAGGTCTACGCCATTCTCCTGCCTCAGCCTCCTGAGTAGTTGGGACTACAGGCGCCCGCCACCTCGCCAGGCTAGTTTTTTGTATTTTTTTGGTAGAGACGGGGTTTCACCGTGTTAGCCAGGCTGGTCTTGATCTCCTGACCTCGTTATCCGCCCGTCTAGGCCTCCCAAAGTGCTGGGATTACAGGCGTGAGCCACCGCGCCCGGCCAGTTGTACATTTTTTAACAGCTATATGAAAAAAAAAAAAAGCTATATGAACTTTGTTGTTGTAAGGTTGACATATTTAGTAAATAAAAATATAGAATTCCCAGTTATATTTGAATTTCTGATAAGCAAAGAATAATGTTTTAGTACATGGTCCAATGTAATATTTAGAAAATATTTATACTAAATAAAAATCGTTGTTTATATGGATTAGAAGTTTACCTGGGCATAGTAATTTTTTTTTTTTTTTTTGAGACGGAGTCTCACTCTGTCGCCAGACTGCAGTGCAGTGGCATGATCTTGGCTCACTGCAACCTCCACCTCCCTGGTTCAAGTGATTCTCTTGCCTCAGCCTCCCGAGTAGCTGGTACTACAGGCGTGTGCCACTATGCCCAGCTAATTTTTGTATTTTTGGTAGAGATGGGGTTTTATCATGTTGGCCAGGATGGTCTCCATCTCCCGACCTTGTGAACTGCCCACCCTAGCCTCCCAAAGTGCTAGGATTACAGGCGTGAGCCACTGCATCCGGTGGCATAGTAAAATTTATCTGCAGTCCTAGTCATGGGCCATGTCTGGTTTTAGGATTTTGGCAGCTACACACCTACACAATTATCTGGGTAACAGTGGAATATGCTCTCCCTCTATGAGCACACAGGAAATGTAATAGAAGCTGCTTTCTCTATGTTCCAAGTATTTCACCATCTGCCAGATTTTGAGAGATAGAATAAAACCCTGCCTGTAAAATCATAATGTTTTCATTTCTCCAGTGCAGTGAATATTTAGTCTTGTTGTTCACAAAATGGTATTAATGAGAAAAGAGGTCAGTGGATTATTTCCCTTAAGGTCCAGTTAGCACTTAAAAGAATCATGACATTTTACAGCTCGGAGGGATCAAACCATAATTCTGTGAAACTCCCATCTTTTCAAATAAAGAACTGGAGTCCCCAAGCAGTTGAGAGACTTGTCAAAGGTCAAATGGTAAGTGGCACTGATTCTGTGACCCACTGTACTGGGTCAAATATGAGTATTTTGTTATTTAATTTTCACCGCCAGCCTGAGAATAAGTAATGTTACGGTGGTGCAAAAGTAATTGCGCTTTCAGGCTGTGAATTTTAAATCATTATAACTAGGCTCAAACACATCTCTATTAATCAAAATAGGGATCATTACAATCAACACACATTTTTGCCAACAATAAATGTTTATCGCCGTAGTGTAAAAATTTTTGCTTTGGAATGTGACAAACTCTTGGAAAACATTTTCTGCATCTTGCTGGTTGTGGAAGCATTTTTTCTGCAAAAAGTTATGGAGATGCTTGAAGGAGTGGTAGTTGGTTGGTGAGGGGTCAGGTAACTATGGTGGATGAGGCCAAACTTTGTAGCCCAATTCATTCAACTTTGGAAGCACTGGTTGTGTTATGTGTGGTCAGGCATTGTCATGGAGAAGATATGGGCCCTTTCTGTTGACCCATACCGGCTGCAGGCACTGCAGTTTTCAGTGTATCTCATCAGTTTCCTGAGCATACTTCTCAGATGTAATGGTTTGCCCGGGATTCAGAAAGCTGTAGTGGATCAGACTGGCAGCAGACAACCAAACAGTGACCATGCCCTGCTTTTGGTGCAAGTTTGGCTTTGGGAAGTGCTTTGGAGCTTCTTCTCAGTCCGACCACTGAGCTGGTCATATAAAATCCAATTTTTGTCCCACGTCGCAATCCAAGAGAGAAATGGTTTGTTGTTGTTGCGTAGAATAAGAGAAGATGATACTTCAGAACGACGATTTTTTTGATTTTCACTCAGCTCATGAGGAGCCCACTTATCGAGCTTTTTCACCTTTCCAATTTGCCTCAAATGCTGAATGACCATAAAATGGTCACCTTTGAGTTCTTCGGCAACATCTCCCATAGTTGTGAGAGGATCAGCTTTGACAACTGTTCTCAATTGGTCGTTGTCAACTTCCAGTGGCCGGTCACTACGCTCCTCATCTTCAAGGCTCTGGTCTCCTTTGCAAAACTTCTTGAACCACTACTGCACTGTATGTTCATTAGCAGTTCCTGGGCCAAATGCATTGTTGATGTTGCAAGTTGTCTTTGCTGCTTTACAACCCATTTTGAGCTAGAATAAGAAAATTGCTAGAATTTGCTTTTTATCTAATACCATTTCCATAGCCTAAAATTAACAGCAAGTAATAACTCATTAGCAAAACAACATAAAGTAAGAGATGCCCATTAAAATGATGTATAACATAACCACATTTATTTAAGGTTGTATTCCAATATCAAAAGGCAAATTCCAACAATGCAAAAATTGCAAATAATTTTACACTCACCTAATATTAACACAATTTTATAGATAAAAAAGGGTCTGAGAGAAGTTAACTAATTTTTATTGAAGAAGAAGGACAGAAAACAGCAGAGCTAAGATGTGAAATGAAAATTGTCTGAATCTTCAGTGCATTCTCTCTTAATATCTAAAAAATCTCTCTCTTTCTCCCCACTTCCCCCCTTTTTGTACACACACACACTCCATGCCAACCTCTCCATGGGCATAAATAGTTCTATTGTATAATTTGTATAATGTACCTGTGAATGAGCCAAAACAAAATTTGTAGACTTCTTAACATAAATCTAGCACCAGGACAGAAATAAACAATTTGAGATGGGCTATGAGTATCACTCCCACCCAGGTACATCAGGGTTTCAAAACCAGAGGATAGTGCCAGGGTTGGCCTGTGAGTTCTTGAGGGGAACACTGCAATTTTTTTATGTTTTTTCAAGTCCTAGCTTCTACCTCATTAGCAAAGTTTTCAATAAAGTTAAGAATTGTACTCTTTCTTGCATTTTTAATAGACTTTATTTTTTAGAGCAGTTTGAGGTTCACAGGAAAATTGAACAGAGTATACAGAAGGTTCCCATATACTCCTAGACCCCACATTTGCACATCCTTTCCTACTATCAACATCCCTTACCAGAATGGTACATCAGATGCAGCTCTTGAACATACATTGGCAAGTCATTATCACCCAGAATCTACAGTTTTCATTAGGGTTCATTCTTGGTGGTATCTATTCTATGGGTTGTGTCAAATGTACAATGACATGTATCCATCATTATGCTTATTATTGCCTGCATTTAAAGTCTGCTTCTGAGTTAGCAATTGCAAGTCTAACTGAAATTTCTCTTAGAAGATAAAGCACCTTGACATGCTGTCAGAAATCTTGGGCCATAATATAGTTAATAAAATGTTTAAGCAGGAAATAATACAATTTTATAAAAGTAATTGGTATTGGCCAACAGATGTAGCTTTGACAACCTCTACTAGATTTCCAAATATTATGTCTTAAAATTTGCTTTAGGAAAAGTATATAATATTACAGTATTAAATAAATATATTTAAATGTCTAAGTAATCAACTTTATGGGAGTCCAGAGTGAGTCTAAGTTGTTTCTCTGCTAAATATTAATTTGTGTTTTAGTAAATATTATCTTGTTCGCTACAGACCTATGAACATTTAGTACAGCAGGAAAAAAAGACCAAATTTTATACTTACTGCCAATTTATAAGAATGATATTTTAACTATACTTTCTTCTCAAAAATAAAATGATTCAACTACGGAGGGTAATCTGGAGTAAAATGGCCTTTATTAACCTAAACACTCTTGTGCTGGATAACTTGGGCAGAGCATGCTAGCAAGCTCATATTGGTCAGCTCACTTTTGATGTTGGAAAAGAAACACTTTCAAGGTACTGTCATTAAAAAAAAGTCCACGTTTTAAATTTTATCAGAACATTTATAAGAAGTTTAAATTTCTTAATATTTTTCCCCCGAAAACATATTTATTGACTTAACAACTAACTCCCTGGAATATCTGGAATACTCAAGAACTTTAAATGAACCTAGGCCAGGCTGTAATGTGTGTGACAAATTCTGCTGGCTCAGGAGTTTCTAAATAAACTAAGATAATATAATTAAAGAATGAGAGTGCTGGTAGAATTCAGTGTTGGCCCTATCAGTTCAATTATTAACAGATAGCCATATTCAACTAATTGAAAAGTTCTGTTGAGGATATCACCAAAGAATATTTCATATCTTTCAATTTGTTTCCATCACCACTTTTACACTCCTGTCCAAACTTATTTCCGACCTGGTCTGCAATAGCCTCTGATCCTAGTTTCCACAGCCCATCCTGGTCCATTGCCCCTCCCTTAAATTAATCCCATCTGCGGTTTCCTGCTAGTGTAAACTTTATAAAATACATTTGGATGAATTATCTCATAGTTTCCCATTACCCTTATGATGAAGAAAAAACAACAAAACAAAACAAAAACCTTCCTCTTCCCTGGAAGCCCTGAATGATTTAGCCACTGCTAACTCCACCATGAGTTTTATACTACAACCAGCTACTTATTCACGAAACTCTACTTACACTAGTCTTCTCTCTCACCCTTTAACTCGTCAAGACCTTCCCAGTCCCAAAGCATGCTGTTCACCTTGTTTCTTCTTTTCTTGTATTTTCTGGTTAATTTCTGCTCATCCTTCAAGTCTTACCCTACATGTCTCTTTCCCAGGGCATCCTCCTCTGACATCCCTAACACAGAGGTTAGGTAACTATGCTATGAGCTCTCACGGCAAGCTGAAATTTTACTTTGTAGCACATAACCACAATTTTATTCTAACAAGTATTATTGTATTGGTGTAATGTGTTTTTTTCCCCTCCACTAAGCTCCCTGAAACCACAGGTGTCTTGTTCATCACTGACTTCACTAAAATCCCGGTTGAAAAATTAAAATCGCCTGAAGAGACTGAAAAGATTTCTAATTCCTAGACCATGCCCCAGGTCAATTAAACAAAAGTTTAAGTGCTGGCCTGAGTATCAGTACTTTTTAAAACTCCCCATTATTTTATTTTAAAGCTCTCAAAGTGATTCAAATGAAATTCAAGGTTAAGAACATCTGACTTTACACAATACTTGTCATAAAATAGATGCTTAAGAAGCATTTGTTGTAATAAAGTGTAGATTAGAAATATTGGGATGGCCCCAAGACAAGGCATTTACAGAGAAGCAAAATAAATAGCCAAGTTTAAATAAAGTAGAAAATCCTGAGGAACCCTCTCAATAGGTTAGACATCTAAACCAAAGGGGATTTAAACAAAAAATCATTATTCATATTCACTAAGACAACACAATCTAAGTAAAGCTATATCTGACAAGTAAGTAAAGTAAGTATAACAACAAAATGGAAGATAAGAAACTTGTTATAAATAAAAGAGTCATCTCCCAGTAGAAAAATAAATGTTCGTTTGGATTGGGGAGCAGTAAGAGAGAAATTACAGAGGTGTGAGATTTGGGACCATCTGTATCCACAGAACTTAACTAACAGGACTGAGAACTGAAGCCATCTCTGTCAACATGACTTAACCACCTTTTCCAGGGAAATCTTTCTCAGAAAGATAAGACTATAAACCAATACATAGCTTCCCTGTTTGCTTCACTAAATTCCTACAAACCAATATATCTGAACAAACAGTTTTCTCATTTGGGCAAACAGTTCTCCTATGAGAACATTAGATTGCTCATGTAGGCAAACATCTCATTTGTCAAACTCACTTCAAGACTCTCACCTTGCTGGGACCACCAATTGTAAATTATTATACTATTTACTTTGTCCTATCCTAATTAGTTTCTCACTTTGAGATGCTTGCCTTAAGCTACTTGAGCCGTGACATCAAAACCTTCTAATCTTCTGCTGACTTTCCCATTTGGAAGACCCGTTAAGTTTCTCTCAAAATGAGAACCTTTCTGAAAATCCTTTGACATTGATCAGATTTGAAAAACTATCTTCAGTGGAAACAGGTTTTGCTAATAAGAATACTATCTTTTCTCTGTCTACAACATAGACAAATTCTAAGAATAAAGTTATGATGAGGGTTTGCATTTCACTTCTAAGCCAGGACTTTATTACATGTGCATAAGAATTTAACAAGTGGTGTGTCAAGACGTGAATGTGCCTAAACGAAACCAAAAGAGCCAATCTCATCCTTAATTTGGAGAGACTTGTGCTCCATAGGAGGTAGGGAGTCCATGGTACAGACGGCCTTAAAAACAAGTGTAGTCTCTCAACCTGTGAATGTACAAGATAGTACAGAGACTTGTTCTCTGAGGCTCTAAGTGCTTTCAACTCAGAAGGTGTGTATAGAAAGCCTTGCTTTAGCCACAGGTACCAGCTATATTTTTCAAGTCCTCTTATGTTGATATCACAATTGGTTAGGACCCAAAGGGAAGGCAGGGTAAATGATTAGCATCCTCTATCCTCTGGCAAAATGCTATGCATCAAGTCAATATCTGTATCTTACTAGTCAGCAAATAGATCAACAAAGCAAGTTTTCATTTGGCCCAGATAATTAGAGTAAAAGCAAGACAAAAAAATTAGGTTGTGGTTCAAGTTATAAAACTCTATTTCTTTTAATCACATATCTTAACAAGGGCATTTGGAATTTATATTAGGCCATTATTGCATTGCTGTAAAGAAATACCTGAGACTAGGTAATTTATAAGAAAAGAGATGTCATTGGTTAATGGTTCTGCAGGCTGTGCAAGAAGTGCAGTGCCATCTGCTTTTGAGGAGGTCTCAGGATGCTTCCAATCATGGCAGAAGGCGAAGAGGGAGCAGGCACATTACATAGCAAAAGCAGGAGGAAGTGAGGGGAGCGAGGTGTCACACTTAAACAGTCAGATCTTGTGAGAAGTCACTCACTATGGTGAGGACAGCACCAAGGGAATGATGTGAAATCATTCATGAAAAATCTATCCCCATGATTCAACTACCTCCCACCAGGATCCATCTCCAACATTGAGGATTATGCTTCAACATGAAATTTGGGTGTGGCAAGTAACTAAACCATATTATTCCATCCCTGGTTCCCCCCAAATCTCATGTCCTTCTCATATTCAAAATACAATCATCCCTGCCTGATAGTCCCCACAAAGTCTTAATTCATTCCAGCATTAATTCAAAAGTCTCGAGTCCAAGACCGAAGTCTTTTCTGAGACTCATCTCCTACCTATGAGCCTGTAAAATCAAAGCAAGTTGTTTATTTCCAAGATCCAATGGAAGTATAGGCATTAGGTAAACACTGCCATTCCAAAAGGCAGGAATCAGCCAAAGGAAATGGGCCACAGGTCTCATGCAAGTTCGAAACCCAGCAGGGCAGTCATTAAATCTTAAAGCTCCAGAATGATCTCCTTTGACTCCATGTCCCATATCCAGAGAACACGGCTGTGAAGGGTAAACTCCCGAGGCCTTGGGCAGCTCCACCTCTGTGGTTTTGCAGTGTTCAGGCCCCATAGCTGCTCTCACAGGTTGGGGTTGCATGCTTGTGACTTTTCCATGTGCAGGTTGTAAGTTGCCAGTGGCTTTACCTTTCTGGAATGTGGAGGTTTGTCGTCCCTTTCTCACAGCTCCACTAAGAAGTGCCCTTGCAGAGACTGTGTGGGGCTCCAACCCCACATTTCCTTCCCACATGGCCCTAATAGAGTTTCTCTGCCAGGGATCCAACTCTGCAGCACCCTTCTGCCTGGACATCCAGACTTTTCCATACATCCTCTGAAATCTAGGCAGAGGCTCCCAAACCTCAACTCTTGCACCCACAGGCTTAAAACCACATGAAAGACACCAAGGCTTATGGCTTGCACCCTCGAGAGTGGCAGCCCAAGTTGTACCCAGGTCCCTTTAAGCTGAGACTGGAGCCAGAGTGGCCGGATGGGGAGCAGGGTTCCAAGGATCCATAGGGCAATGGTATCCTGGGTATGGCCCATGAAATCATTCTTCCCTCCTAGGCCTCCTGGCCTGTGATGGGAGAGGCTTCCTTGAAGATGTCTGAAATGCCTTTGAGGCCTTTTTCCTACTGTCTTGGCTATCAGCACTTGCCTTCCTTTTAGTTCTACAAATTTCTCTAGCAAATGGCTGCTCAGCACCCTGCCTAACTTCTTCTGAAAAATGGGCTTTTAATTTCTACCACATGGCCAGCCTGCAAATTTTCTAAACATTTATGCTATGCTTTCCTTGTAAACATAAATTCCAACTTTAAGTCATTTCTTTGCTCCTATATCTGAGCATAGGTTGCTAGAAGCAGGCAACCCACATCTTGAATGCTTTACTGCTTATAAATGTCTTTCACCAGATGCCCTAACTTGTCACTCTGAGGCTCAAACCTCCACAGGTCCCTATAGTAGGGGCACAATGCAACCAAACTCTGCTAAGGCACATGTGTGACCTTTGCTCCAGTTCTCAATAAATTTTGTTCACAACCATTCAACCAGTCTCTAAGAAGTTCCAAACGTTCCTTCATATTCCTGTCTTCTTCTCAGCCCTCCAAACTCTTCCAACCTCTGCCTGTTACTGAGTTCCAAAGCTGCCTCCACATTTTCAGGTACCTTTATAGGAATGCCCCACTCCTTGACACCAATTTTCTGTATTAGGCTGTTCTTGCATTGCTATAAAGAAATACTTGAGACTGGATATTCTATAAGAGGCTTAATGGACTCATGGTTCTGCAGGCTGTACAGAAAGTATAGCAGCATCTGCTTCTGAGGAGACCTCAGGAAGCTTCCAATTGCAGTGGAAGGCAAAGAGGGAGCAGGCATACATGACAAAAGCAGGAGAAAGGTACAGGGTGAGGTGTCACACACTTTTAAACAGTCAGATCTTATGAGAAGTCACTCACTACGGCAAGGATATCATCAAGGGGATAGTGCTAAATCATTTATGAGAAACCCACCTCCATGATCCAATCACCTCCCACAAGGCTCCACCACCAACACTGGGGATTACATTTCAACATGAGATTTTGTCTGAGCAAATATCCAAACTATACCTGAATCATAAAAAAATGGCCCCATGAGATATTGATCAGAACTTAAAACCATGCAACTTCATCTGTATCCACTTCCTAGCCTCCATTGATATGAAGCTTCTGATTTCAAATTTTGAGAAAGAATGTTCTTGAATTTTAACTGTTATTTATTTTGTAGTTCAAAATTTTTGTAGATGTAGGTCTGAGCAACAAGAAGAGGTTGTTTTTAATCTTGTCTTCCTTCTGTTCTTTTCTTTCCTCATTCTTTTCTTCCTTCCTTCCACCAAGACTATAAGAACTCTTAAGTAATGATTACTTCAACTGATTTTTTTCATTCACCATGAGAAAATCTGTACTCGAAATCATATATATTTATATGTAATTTAATTATCAAGTTGGGTTTACTTTAGGCTTCCTGTTTTTTGTTTAAGAAGATAAGTTTGTTTAAGAGTATTTCACGCAGGGAAATTACGAAACTACAAAATTCTTCACTAAATAAAATCAAAGTCATCTGATGAGTCTCTTGGGCCATCTGTGTTTATCCAGAACGTTTACTGAGTATCATCTCTTTACTAGACAATGTGGCAAGAGCTGAGCACTAAGTTCTGCCATATTCACTCATTACAGCAAAGGTATTACATTTATTCCAGCGTTACAAATGGCATCATACTTCCTGCTGGTCCATGTTACCTCTAATCTTAACATAAGTATACTTTTATATTTATTATTTTAATCTCTCCAACAGTCTTAAATCTCTTTAATAATTTTTAATCTCTTTAATAATCTTAAAAATTACATTACCTAAAGCAATAATGAGAGTCTCTTCCAGAAAGAAAACAAAAAACAAATTCTTTAACTTTACCTTCTAAAATAATTTCTCTTTGATAAAGAAGTTACTTTTCTTCTTTGTTTCTTATCTATTCATAATGAAGGCTGTAGTGCATGTGCACGGGAATTCAAAAAGATGTCATAACATATGAGAAGATGAGGTCGAAAAGATAGAAGTGTTGAAAGGAAACTTTTGTGAATGAGAGATTAGACTTTTCAGTTTTAATAGACATGGCTGATCTAAGACTGATGGGTAGAGAAATAGACATTAGCTCAATCGAAGAAAGAGCATTCTCACAATTAAAGCAATAAATAAAATGGAATGCAATTTCTCATGAAGTCTTTGTCTCTGGAGTTATCAGGAAGAGACCAGGTAACCACTTAATGAGTACATCCAAGTGAAAGAACAGGGAAGAGGATTGATTTAAATTGTTCTTTACCAAAGTGTGAGACTTTTAGGTAGTAGTTATTAAGTAAGTGGCATCTCTTGCTTGTTACCAGGAGTGGATGTTTGAGCACTTCTGCCCACTGCATCTTGTTATCAGAGTCACCAAGGAAGCCACAACTTAGTCAAACACTGAACAGAACAACATTTTATTCATATAGGGAAGTGACAGAGCAAGATTGGCTTCAGGAGTGGGCACCAGTCCCTATGGCCAGTGGATCCTTTCTGGCAGCCAATGAAAGGCAATTAGCCAGCACTCCTCTTGTGTCACAATGTTTTACTTAAAGACAACTAATTATATACGTTAACCACATACACAGAATACCTTCACAACAAAATCTAAACTAGTGTTTGACTAAGCAACTAGGCACCACAGCCTAGCCTAGTTGACATGTAAGATTTAAGCAATATGGAGTCTAAGGATAATATTACCATTTGTTTTTTTGAAAGGGGAAGAGTTTGGAGCTGGGGCAAACATTAACTTCCAACTACTCTTTTCAACTTGCAGGTTTATATAACCTTGAAACGATTACCTACCACCCTTGAAAACGTGTGTACTCATCTGAAAATGAGAATATACTACTGTTTATTTTACAGAGTTGATTAAAGAATACATGGAAGAATTCTTATAAAGTATGAAATAAAGTGCATAGCCCTTAGTAAATGCTCAATAATGGTGAAAATAAAGAAGAAATATGTAGACATTACTTTCAACTTGACAAGAGCTATTTTGATATCTATGCAATCAACATTACTCAGAATTGAAGAAAAATGTGTTCTGAATTTTTTTAGTATTTCTCCCATAAGCAAAAGTCTGGGTTATTAACAAAGTACTAGTCCAGTTTCTAATTTAGTAAAATATTATTTCAGTCCACTACTGGAATACATTTGCTTACTGTAACTTACAATATATCAACTCAGCTGTAGAATTGTAAAACTCTTGTATTATTTGGAGTGAGTTATATTGTGAATTTTCTACTTATTTTATCTACATCTAACCCAGTTTATAATCCACTCAGGTTTCAGAGGTATTTTTTCATATTATGTATGAAATATATATAATGTATATTTTATTAATTAAGGAAAGTTCGTAATTTTGAATTGATATTTTCAATCTTGAAAATATTTATCCATATAGTTTGAAATCACTCAATTTTTAAAAAGAGGTTTTTTTTTGATAAAAATGCTAAAATAAAAAATCATATTGGTTAAAAATTTAGGCAATATGTAACAATCCCAAAAAGTTAGAGAAAGGCAAAAACTAAATTTCACCACATGACAGCTTATTAACATTTGTCTATATCATTTTAGATCTTGCTTATGCAAATAGGCAAATAAGTCTTTTTGTATATTGCAGTTCCAATGGAGAAATGAATGAAAAAATGAATGGGTGGTGGAGACAGAGTAATAAAGATAAAATAAATAAGTGATGAGAGAGAAACACAAAGAGATAATCAGATAAAAATGGGATCACTGTAAAATTATTTTGAAAGTTTCATGGTAAATTTAGTTTAATTTAAATTTAACAATTAAGATAGTGTAGAGAGGATGAAGTAATTGCTAATTGTAAATGTTTTTTACCACAAGAGAAAACATTCTTAAGGTAACCCTCTAAAGTTAATAAAGATGTTATTTAAAAGAGCAAGAGGTAGTCTTCTTATTTTTACTAATACTACATGATTAATGATTGGACCTTTTCTGTTCACCAGTGAGACACATTGCTGATTTTGGCAAGAAAGATAAAAATACTGAAGATCAGATGTTGAGCTGCTTACCTGTGTCTCAGGTCCATGCTTTGTCTGCCTGGCACATAAGAGGTGTTGAAAGAATTTCTTAGCATTAATCAGTGAACGAACTTCTGGAGAGGGGAGGGAGGAGACTATTGTAAGCTCTACATAGTTTTGTTAAACTGAAATTTTTACACTTCATCTGGCCTCTAGAGCTTACTTACCTTAAGGGGGATACTGTTATCATTACTTACTAACATGATATGGTGGGCAAAAAACTTAGAATCTAGGATTTTTATCTTCTTTGTGCAATTTTATACACATTTGACCTTGGGCCAATCAACTTGTCAGGTGAAAATTTCCCCAGCTTCAAAATCAGGATTATTGGGAGGACTCATTATGTAATTGACTCTAGATCAATGTCTGGAATATAAAAATATTCAATAACTATCATTTTAAAAGACTGGTAGGGATAGTATAAACAAGCATGTATCTTTATTTTTTAATCTGTGAAATTCTTTAAGATAAAGTTCTATTATATCTGAAACTGTAAGCTCCATTCTCAATGGAGTTTGAATTATGAACTAGGTGAGCATCATGAATAATGCCAACTGAAATTGATTCATTTCTCTCTCCATATTGAGGATCCAAACTGTTAGGCAAAACCTTGGGATCCTACAACTAGTAAAGTAGTTATGTTTTAGAGTAGCTTAATACAAGGAATTCATTATTTGAACATTATGTGGAACATTTATAGACAAATTCCCTCTGGCTGTACTGGTATCTTACAAATATATTGGGAAATGTCAGCAATTTGCATGTTAGAAATATCTTCTTTGATTTAGAATTTCAAATAGTTTGGTTATGAAATCATACTCTCCACATTCTGCAAAGACTTGGCATGAATGGTTTTGAATATGATTTACAGATAATCTAGGCAAAGCTTATATTTTCTGATCAAAGAAGCTGTGGATATGTAAACATAAGTCATATGCAAATGTAAATAGAAGGTGTCAAGAGATTCTGTTTCCCCTGGAAGCATGGTTTCTAAGTGTCACATCTCTATGCTCTAACAAACCTCCCTATAAATCCAAAGGAGTCCAGTGCTTATTGTCACAAGAGTAGAGAGGACTAAGTAGTGCAATGGGTCACAAGATAGAAGAAGGAAGAAACTGAAAGTTACTAAATAGCTAGGGTGTATCAGGGCTTGGTTCTCTACCTTCATGATCTTGAGTAATCTTCATCGAAGTACTATAAATTCTTCTAGAATGCAGACAAGGAAAGAGAGCCGTGGAAAATTAATAACTTTCCTAGAAGCAAGAAACAAGTAGTTCCTGGGCTTGAATTAGCACTGAAGTCTTTTGATTCGTAATCCTAATTTTGCCTGAAGTGTAAATTGTGTATATTTCATTAATGCAGAAAAATTTCATCATTCTGAATTTATTTTAAGTCTTTAAAATATTTATTATGTAGTGTAGACCCATTATATTAAAACATTTTAATTGCTTTTTTTGAAAAAAATAAAATAAGAAATTATAATCATTTAAAATTGAGACAATACATAAAAATGTTCTTCCTACTATACTGTTCTGACTCTAAAAAAATGCTTTAAAATGTTATTTGGCTATCTCTCATTATAAACAATTAAGAAAATAAGCAACCAAATGTATCTTACCATAGTCAATAATTTATGAAATCAGAATTCAATTTTGAATATAGCTGATTGTAAAGTTCATTTTATGCTACTTATCTGCCCTTCCTTTTAGAGTTAAATACTGTGTATTAGCTCCATAAAACTAAGGAATGTATACCTGTGTTCTTCTTTATTAAATTCTTCTTCATTGTATCTCCAGTACATAGTACAGTGCTCGACATGCAGTTATTGTTCAGGCAAATGTATATTAAATTGATGTAAACCATTGAAGATATGGCATCCATGAATCCCATCTGGGAATTCTCCCTCTCTCTCTCTTGCTCTCTAATTCCATTGTAGTTCTATCCCATTGCCTACCTTCCCACAAGCCCTAATTGGTTAAGAACATGGAGAGTAGAAGGAGTGATATTTAGATTGGATCAAATCTAATTTAGATTTGGATCCCCAAATCCAAACCCAAATGAAACAATGAGTAACAGGAAGAGGGGGCCTATGGTAAAAACAGAAACTTGAACACTTGTAACGCTGGAATTGAGAATGCACCTTAGAGCAATGACTGCAGTTGGCCTTGCTAACTTTTCTTTATCTTCAAATCCAGAATGCTGGGGTTCCTCTCTAGGGAAGTAGGTCTGAAGGCTCTTGAAAGATTTTCACTGCCTCAATTAGTAGGAAAAGAGATGAGATTATCTGATGCAGTAGGCTTGAAAAGACAAATAAGCAATCCCCTTAATTTAAACTAAGTAGGGTAAGCAGATTTTTAAGTGTACAAATTTGGGCTTGTGGGTAGGCCAACACAATGAAAGATAGAAAGAAAGAGATAAGACAACAGTAGCTGGAAAAGACAGTCTAGAAATATATCTCTGTCAAAACAGCCTACAAACAGTGAAATAATATTCTTAGGGGAGATGATGCCTGAGACAGGATTCAAGATGATTCAGAAATGAGTAATTAAATAGCAATCAGTTTAGATGATTAGTATAGAATTAGCTGGCAAAAGGAAAATTTATGTATTACATTGTATTACTGAGAAGTTTTTTCCATAATAAGTTATTGATATGGTTTGGCTCTGTGTCCCCATCAAAATCTCATGTTGAATTCTGATCCTGAGTGTTGGAGGTGAGGCCTGGTGGGAGGTGATTGGATCATGGGGGTAGTTTCTAATGGTTTAGCACTACCCCCTTAGTGCTGTCTCACGAGGAAGTTGTCACAGGATCTGGTGGTTTAAAAGTGAGTAGCATTTCCCCCTTCATTCTCTCTCTCTTCCTTCTGCTTGACCATGTGAAAATGTGCCAGCTTCCTCTTCACCTTTCAGCATGACTGTAAGTTACCTGAAGCTTCCCCCAGCCATGCTTCCTGTACAGCCTGCAGAACCATGAGCTAATTAAATCTCTTTTATTTACAAGTTACCCAGTTTTAAGTAGTTTTTTATAAAAAAGTGAAAATGAAATAATACAGAAAATTAGTACTAGAGAAGTGGGGCACTGCTACAAAAATATCTGAAAATGTGAAAGCAACTTTGGAACTGGGTAATGGGCAGAGGTTGGAACAGTTTGGAGGGCTCAGAAGAAGACAGGAAGATGAGAGCCAAGGTCTGGAACTTCCTAGAGACTTGTTAAGTGGTTTTGACCAAAATGCAGATAGTGATGTGGACAATGAAGTTCAAGATGAGGTGGTTTCAGATGGAGATGAGGAACTTATTGGGAACTAGAGTAAAGGCCACTCTTGCTATGCTTTAGCAAAGAGACTGGCAGCATTTTTCCCCTGCCATAGAGACCTGTGGAACTTTGAACTTGAGAGAGATGATCTGGGGTATCTGGTGGAAGAAATGTCTAAGCAGCAAAACATTAAAGATGTGACCTTGCTGCTTCTAACAGCATATGCTCATATGAATGAATGAAAAGGTTACCTGAAACTGGAACTTATGTTTAAAAGGGAAGCACTGCATAAAAGTTAGAAAAATTTGCAGGCTGACCATGTGGTAGAAAAAAAAAAATTCCATTTTCTGGGGAGAAATTCATGCAGCTGCAGAAATTTGCATAAGTAAAGAGGAGCCGAATGTCAGTAGCCAAGACTATGGGAAAAAATGCCTCTAAGGTATTTCAGACCTAAGCAGCAGCCCTTCCCAAGACATCAGAGATCTAAGAGGGAAAGGTCGTTTTGTGGGTTAGGCCTAGAGACCTGCTGCTCTGTGCAGCCTTGGGACATGGCACCCTGCATCCCAGTCACTCAAGCTTGAGCTGTAGCTAAAAGACACAAAAGTACAGTTCGGCCCATTTCTTTGGCAGGTACAAGCCTAAGCCTTGGTGGCTTCCACATGGTGCTGGGCCTGTGGGTCCAAAAAAGGCAAGAGTTGAGGCTTGAAAGCCTCCACCTAGATTTCAGAGGATGTATGGGACTGCCTGCATGTCTAGGGAGAAGTCTGCTTCACAGGTGGAGCCTTCATGGAGAACCTCTACTAGGGCAGTGTGGAGGGAAAATGTGGGGTTGAAGCTGCCACATAGAGTCCCCACTGGGTCACCTCCTAGTGGAGCTGTGAAAAAAGGGCCACTATCCTCCACACCCCACAATGGTAGATCCACCAGCAACTTGCACTGTGTGGCTGGAAAAGCTGCACTCCATACCAGCCTATGAAAGCAGCTGTAGGGGCTATACCCTGCAGGGCTACAAGAGCAGAGCAGCCCAGTGCCTTGGAAGCACGCCCCTTGCATCAGTGTGGCCAGGATGTGAAGCATGGAGTCAAAGAAGATTATTTTGGAACTTTAAGATTTAATGGCTACCTTGCTAGTTTTGGGACTTGCATGGGGCCTATAGATCCTTGGTTTTGGCAGATTTCTCTCTCTTGGAATGGGTCTATTAACCTAATCCCTGTACATTACTCATATGTTGGAAGTAACTAGCTTGTTTGCTTTATTTTACAGGCTTATAGGCAGAAGGGACTTGTCTTGTCTCAGATGAGACTTTGGACTTGGACTTTTCAGTTAATGCTGGAATGAGTTAAGACTTTGGGAGACTATTGGGAAGGCATGATTGTGTTTTGAAACATGAGAAGGGCATGCAATTTGGGAGGGGTGAGGGATGGAATGATACAGTTTGGCTCTGTGTCCTCATTCAAGTCTCATGTTGAATTGTGATCCTGAGTGTTGGAGGTGGGGCCTGATGGGAGGTGATTGGATTATGGGGGTAGTCGCTAATAATTTAGCATCATCCCCTTAGTGCTGTCTCTTGAGTAAGCTATCATGAGATCTGGTTGTTTAAAAGTATGTAGCACTTCCCCTTCACTCTCTCTTTCTCCTGTTCCACCATATGAAGTTGCACTGGCTTTTCCTTCACCTTCCACCATGATTGTAAATTTCCTGAGGCTTCCCCTAGCCATGCTTCCTGTACAGGCTGGGGAACCATGGGCCAATTAAACCTCTTTTATTTATAAGTTACCCAGTCTCAGGTAGTTCTTTATAACAATGTGACAGTGAAATAATGCACTACTTTATTGTTCAATTATATTTCTGTTCTGGTATTTTAAAATATTTATTTTATGCCTAAGACTTAACATATGGTTGATAAATACTCTAAGGTCCTCCAACAAGAATTTCTCTCTCCATTATTTCTCTTTGCCCAAGTGCTGAGTAGGAGTCTGTAATGACACTACTCTGTGTGAGGATCCTGGAAAGAAGGACAAAGATTTTGAAAAGGATAGCAACAAGAATAGCGATTGAAGAAATGGACTGATTGGAGAGATTTCAAAGAAAGAATTAAGAAGACATGATGTGGGGGGCAATGGAATTTGGGAGGATGTGAATAAGTGTAGAGAGGGAGAAGAAATATTCCACAATAATGGCCAGGTTTGGCTTGAAAAAACTGTTTTAAGGGAGCTAAACTATTAGCTCCCCTAAAACAAAGTCACCTAAACTACAATATTTGGCATACCCCTTGTCAAACAAAAGTGCTGAATTGGTTAAACTGTTTTAAATAGTGTATACTAGTGCCAATGATGAACATGTGATTAAAAGCATGTTTTAGTGAGAGGTCATAAATTCAGTTTTGCATATGACAATTTCGAAGTTCTCATGGGAACACTAAGTGAGGATGTCCCATTGTGTTTGGAAAATGTAAGTTTAGGGCAGATGGGAAATGCAGTTTGCATATGTAGACATGGTGATAATGAACATATACATGGTTACTGAAAGCAACACAGCAGAAGGAGTGTATGTAACCTGAAAATGGAAGAAATTACTGGACAGATGACATAGGAACATTGATGTTTAGCAAAGCAATAGGTACCCATAATGAAGACAGAAGATAAATAGACAGAGATGTAGGAGAAGGATAGGGCAATGTGTTTTTTGTGGAATTCATGGGGGAATAAAAGTACTTCATAAAGAGGAGAGGACTCATCTATGCAAGGGCTTTTGAAAGTTTTAAGACAAAAAGTGAAAATGGCAATAGGATTTAGACACAATTACTTGGTGAGACAGATTTCAGTGAGGTAAAGAGATACAAAGTCAAATTTCAATGCCTAGATTTGCTAAGGAAGTGGGAAAATGCAGGTGACAATGAAAGGAAATTAGAGAATATCATTTGGTGGGAGGGGCTACGATGTCAGGGCAACTCTGCTGGTGAGTTGGTTGCTTAGTTAAAACAGAATAGTGTTTAAATGTGTTTAAATGCTGATAAATGCAGTCAGGATTGAAAAAGACGTTGAAAATGAAGTTGAAAAAAACATGAAAAACAGAATAGGCCTCCCTCTGAGGAAGTGGGAATAAACAGCATTTCTTAAAAAACAAACAAACAAACAAACAAAACCCAAGTTCTAATGCTATGTCAAAGAGGAGACAAAACTTCCTTTATTTAAAAAAAAAAAAAAAAAGATTCATGGTCCTGTGGCTACATTTACAAAGTTGGTGTCAGAATTTGAAGGCTTTGCTTTCTATTTAGTTGTGAAATGAGAGGTGAAGACACTTGTGATGGTAAATAGGTAAGACATAGGAACTGAAATTTGATGATAAAGTAAATGCATCAAGTCATTAGGAAGTATATATGCTTGTAATGTTGTTCCATACTATCTTGTAATGTTGTTCTAGAAGCTTTATCTGAGTTACTTAATTATAGCCTCAAATAATTCCATGAAATAGGTACTTTATTATTCTCCTTTTATAGGTGATAAAACTGAGAAGACTTGAGAGAGCTTTAATTAGCCACTGTAGAGAATGGAACAAATAACTAAGAAGGCACCTAGAGTTTGCAGGGCAGTAGTGAGAAGTCAGTTGCACTGAAGCTGATAAAATACTACTAATATCATCTTCACAGCTGTATCATATTCTCCAGCAGCATTCAGGGTTCCAGAGCAAGGTCCAGAGAAAGCTGGAAACTAGACCCTGCCCAGGGTTTACCCAATTGAGTTTAACAGAATCCCAATGAGGCTAAAGGAATAGGCAAAGGTAATGATGAGCCCTGGAGAGAACGCTGGGTAGGGAGAGAGAAAAAACAGAAGGGGAGCAATAGAGAGAAGCCACAGTGGTCAAGGGCTGGATAGCTTTGGGAGATTGTGTATGCTATGGGGAGCTACCAAAAGACAGTTGGAAGAATAAAACGCTGCGGACAGATGGTGAGTTGTCTGAATTCATGGCTTAGAGATTGTTCTACTTGATGGTTCGATCATAGCAGTGAGGTGTGAGTGGGTATTAAAAATAAAGAGAAGGTAACACTTACGTTAGTCAAGGAACTGAGAAGCCTGTACAGGAAAGCACCATGAGTTTATAAAGAAGATGGCAGGCCTTTGAATAAAGAGGAAGACAGATTTTACACTTCAGGAAAAAAAAAAAAAAAAAAAAAAAATGAAAGCCCCAGAAGTCGTCTGTTGCTGGCTGACAACTAAGTTAGGATGTCCCATTGTGTTTGGAAATAAGGTGACAAATAAGGGCTGAAAATAATCTAGCATGAGTCTAAAGGGGACATTGAAGAGTTAAGAAGATGCCAATTGTACCATCCAACCCTAAGAATGTCAAGTGTAGTGTAATGAACAGTAAATACCCAATTGCAAGGGCTACAAAGGAAAAATAGTTCTCCAGGGAAACCCAGTATTTGGTCAGTACAAAGCAGGGCTTTGAGTCGGGGAGTTAGTTCTCAGGAAGGGTCAATTAAGAGGATACCATGGAGAGGATGGGGAGTGTCGGAGAATAGGTCATAGGAAAGTAAACAGCTCTACGAAAAGGAGTGTGGGAAAATGAGGTGCCCCAAAGAACTGTCATTAGCTGGCCTACCATAACTGGGAATGTAAGGATGGCAGATTTCGCAGACAAATTTTCAGACTAAAATTGATGCAAGAGGAAAACAGCTCAGGTCATCAAAAGGAGAGTAGATAAACTGTCGGATATTTATACAATGAAATACAACTCAGCAATAAAAGAATCTACACATGCAATGACACAGAGAAGTCTGAAAAGCACTATGCTAAGAGGCTAGGCATTGAAGGTTGTTTACTTATAAATTTATGATATTAAAAATAAAATAAAGTAAAATCCTAGTTAAATAAAGTAAATAAATAGAGTAAAATAAAGTAAAACTATAGTTACAGAGAGCAGATCCACAACTGAGTCCTCTTGTGGTGGGTAGGATTGACTGTGAGGGGACATAAGAAATTTTCTGTGAGGATGGAGATGTTCTGTGTCTCAATAGGGGTGTGGGTTACATGTGTTTTGGCATCTGTCAAAATTGAATAAACTACATATCTAAGACCTATGCATCTCAATAGATATCAAATATATATCAATTTTAAAAATATCTCCAGCTGAGTGCAGTGGCTCGTGCCTGTAATCCCAGCACTTTGGGAGGCCGAGGCACGCAGATCATCTGAGGTCAGGAGTTCAAGACCAGCCTGGCCAATATGGTGAAAACCCATCTTTACTAAAACTGCAAAAATTAGCTGGGTGTGGTGGCGGGTGCCTGTAATCCAAGCCACTCGGGAGGCTGAGGCAGGAGAATCATTGGAACCCAGGAGGCAGATGTTGCAGTGAGCTGAAATCGCACCATTGCACTCCAGCCTGGGCGACAGAGTGAGACTCTGTCTCAAAATAAATAAATAAATGAATAGTTCCAAAGCCCTTTAATAATCTATTTTGATCTAAGTTCTTTTGCTTCTAATGACTTGTTACCTCAGTGGTATGTTGAAAATTGGTATGTTGGGGGTTGATTGCTGACAACTGCCCCCAAAATTGGAAACACCGATACCCTACGGTGGTTGCATAGAACTCTGAGATTTATGGATGTGATACTGTTTGTTTGTTTGGTGGGTTTATATAGTAGATGCTCAACAAAAGTGAGTTGCAATAAGTTGACTGTTCTTCAATCACAAGAAAACAAGTGCTTTGTGTGATGCTGTCTTTAGGGTAAAGATCTAACATTAACTCACTGGCAATCCTTGGATTATGCTGGTAAGAGAGTCAAGAGGCTTTGCTTGAAATACTGATATATGCTACTATCATTGTTTTTTAGATCTGTGGCATTTTTATGTTGACAAGATTAGCATCTTTGCTCTCCCTTCTCTGTAATTTATGGTTGTTCTGACAAGGAGATTGCAGGAGTTACAATTAGGTCTGAGTTTATGATCAGTTATTTCTTTTGTTACAGTATTTACTTTCTTAAATATCAAACAAGTATATTTTTGCCCTAATAAAGAAAATATAATTTTGTATTTGCAACTAAACATAATTTATTGAAGTTATGTTTCTAGGAAAAAATGGCTGCATTCAGAGTTGCCAAAATTGACCATATTGGGAAGCATAAACATTTTTATATTGGTAGCTACACTACCTCACTGTTTTACTTATTTTACTGGAGAAAAAGGAAAATCCTGTCTGTCAGTTAAAGGAAGCTAAGTAAGAAAAAGTTATTTTAAAAGTAATAAAAATATATATCATAAGAAAAAATAGAGGTTGAGAGGCATCCAGGAATTACAGAGCTTTCTTAAGGTACATTAAAGCATGGTAGAAAGAAAGCTAGACTCTAGGTGGAGTTCTGTCACCTACTCTACCCGTGTTTTTGGAAAACACACAAACTCTACATACTTCACAGGATGCTGTCAGCACCAAACAAGATAATATATCTAAAAGTGTCCTGTATATCCCCCAAATTGTTGTTAATTTAATTATTTAGATAGCATGGAAGCAAGTAGATAAATCAAGCACCAAAAGAATTCTGTTTTATTTGTTTTTCTGATCAGTTTCTGTCCTATGATCCAATACATCATCTAACCTCCAACTGTTCTTGTTCACTTTAGAATATGATAAGTACTTTAGTTCAAAGCCAAATCATTTTTTATTTAAATATAATAACTCAAATATTTTGTAATTTAAAAAGCTTGGACTGGAATATTTATGTAGACTTTAATTCTAGCCGTTGGTGCTGACATCCAAAAGGAAGGTAAACATGTCATCAGTTTGGTTCCTCATTTATGCCATACCTAGCAAATGGCCGACTATGTAATAGAGATTTGAAGCTTAATGGTATAAATTAATGGATAAACAAATGAACAACTGAATGAATGGTACGCAGAAGTTATAGCACATGGTGGCAATGAATACATTAGGTGATTAATAGGAATCATCAGGTTGTTTGAACTGGTCACCTCATATTTCATTATCTGGCCACCTCCTACTCATTTTGAAGGCCCAATACAAAAATATCTTCCACTAGAAAGCTTCACCTACCCCAGGTAGAAAGGACTCACTTACTCAGAACTGTGTCTATACCACTGTAAGAGCACCTATCCCACTGCGTGACAATTAGCATTGGCAGTCAACTCCGATAGCCCTAGCCTTCATAGGGCAGGGGCTGTGCTTTGCGAACACACAGACCCTGGGACAATGCTCGATACAGAAGGTCTTAATGAAAACTTAAAGAGTCAGTTTAATAAAAGAGTGCTTTACATTTTCTTCGAATTCCTTTTAGAAGAGGAAAAGAGAACCTGTCAATCAAGTCATAAGCTCAGTAGACTTGGCAAGGAGAAAGAGTTAAACAGGCAGTCTTAGTATAGCTGAAAAGCTGCCTCGACCTTTTTTATTTTTCTCCTACATTTCAAACATTTGGGGCTGTCATTACGCAAAAACTTAGTACAAACATCTTCATTTGTATAACAGGAAAAGCCAGTTTGTGTTTTCATTCTGTAATTCTTGACTTACATTAAGATTATAAAGAGAGCCCATTCAATGGCTCTTCCCTTTCTTCCCAAAGCTACAAAGACTCCCAATTACCTTTTGGTCATTTTCCCAAGGACATGGAGACTAAATTTAAAGAAAGTGAGCTCCTCCTCTTTCCTTTAGATTATAAATTCTTCGAGGGCAGAGTTTTCTTGTCTGTTTTGTTCACTGTTCTTCCTCAGCACTTAGAACTATGCCTGGCACAGAGCAGGTACTGTTGTTTGGATGAATAAATATTTGATAAAAGCTGAAAGTTTTCTCATTTGAAAAAAATCTTTGTGTCCCATTCTAAGTATTAAAATGATAACTAAATGGAATTGCAGAAAATTAATTAACAGAAATCCTAAAAAGATATGTATTAAATTTCTTTTCATATGCTTCATTGATTCTTCTTATATCCATTTAAACTTGAAAATCGTATCAAGGAGTTTGAATTGTCCTAAATAAACTCAAGAAAATAAAGACAGTATCTTCAGCTTTATTGGTTTTATAATCTGTGTGCAACTTGATGAAGTTTGTTTAAAGAACTTTTTATTGAACGGGAAGGTTTAAGCATATTTCTTAATACTTCTATTGTGTAGCTTAAGTGTTTTTATTTTTCTTGTAAACATATAAAATGCAACTATGCAGTGAATCCACAAATGATCTGAGTCCTCTCAGTTTACTTAGCCTTTCTGATTGTGTTTCCTCTAGCATTACATTCAAAGCAAGGTTGATCAATATAAAAGTCACGAACCTAGCTATGTGGCTCCTGCACAGTTTATGGAAATGAATTCCAGGTGAAACTTTACAATAACCTGTTGTTGTAATTGGAGATATTAAATATAGGATATCTATCCTGTTGTTGCTATACATTGCACAGAACTGCTAAGTTAATACATTGCAAAAATAACTGCAATGGCAAATTTAAATTTTCTAACCATTTGGAATATTCCAAATATACCAAAAGTTATCTAGGGAAAAAAGTAATGTATATTCATATACCCACCACATAGCTTCAGTTTGCCATATTTGCTTCAAATTTTTCTTAAAGAACTTGATCTTCACAGATAGAGCTGAAGCTTTCTGTGAACTGTACAATCAATCACATTTCTCCCCCACTGAACTTCCCTTCCTGAGGGCCTACTCTCCTAAATTTTGTGTGTATCATTCTTATGCATAGTTTCATTCTTTTACAAAATGATTTCTCTCTGAAGGATATAAAACAACATTTTGCCTGTTTCTTTAAGCTTTATATATACACCACATTTACATTATGCTCAGCACAGAATAAGGACCCAATAAATGTTACTCTATTTGATATGCCACATGCTTTATTTCCTCTTAACGTTGCATCTGAGACTTAGCCAAGTTGATACACGTAGTTCCAAATAATTTGCTTCAGCTGTGTTCTTGGGCTCTGTTGTGTGAGTATGCCACAAAGCCAATCAAGTCTTTCCTATCTGAAAGTGCCCTTTTCTTTTTCCCATTTCTTTCCTTTATTTTTAGGGGCAGGGAGACAGGGTCTCACTGTGTCATCCAGGCTGGAGTGCAGGGATACTATCACGGCTCACTGGAGCTTCAAACTCCCAGGCTCAAGCGCTTTTCCCACTTCAGCCTCCCAGGTAGCTGGGAATACAGGTGACACTACGCCTGGCTAATTTTTTTTTTTTTTTTTTTTTTTTTTTTTTTTTTTTTTTTTAGTAGAGATTAGGTCTCACTAGGTTGCCCAGACTGGTTTCAAACTCCGGAGCTCAAGTGATCCTCCTGCCTCAGCCTCCTGACTAGCTGAGATTACAGGTGTGAGCCATTGTACCAGCTTGAAAGTGCCCTTTTATTTCTCTCCTGCAGTGACCGCTGACACCTAGCCATCAACTAGAGGCTGTTCCTCTACTGCCACCCCCTGCAGCCTGCCTACTGGTTTTATAAGGTACTGGGTTGGTGTAAAGTGATATTTTTCTGTGGTAATAGGAGAAAATTGTTGGTTCTACTTAATAGACATAATATTAGAGGTCTTAAAGTGATTAAGTATGCAGACTATGTAAATCAAATAAGTAAGTATATGAAAGAACAAGTAAAAGAAAGACCTTCTAACAAGCATATTTGTATATTATTTTTAATACAAATAACGCCATAATTAAGTCTATTTGTATTTCCTTGCTCACATACCAGTGAGTTTTTCTTGAATCATAGTTAATAGAATGGCTAGGTTGAAAATATGCATATTTTTATTTACTAGATACTACAAAATTGCTCTGCAAATTGGTTTTAGCAATCTATTCAGACAATAGGGTCTAAGAATTTCCCTTTCTAAGCATATTTGCCAACACATGTTATTTTAAGAATTTAAAATGTTTTAGCAGTCTGATAGGTGTGAAACATTATCTCAATGTTTTTACATAAATTTCAACAATTTCTAGAAATGTTGAGCATCTTGTTAACTTCTTGATTGGTCAATCCAATCTGCTCTCTTCTGGAAATTGCCTGCTTGAATTTTTTGTCTATGTTTCTATTAGTTATTGTCATTTTCTCTGTTAATTTGTAGGAATTCTTTATAAATTTGAAATACTGATCCTAGGTTGTTTATATATGTCGCAAATATCTACCCCCAGTCAGTAACTTTACTACCTTTGTTTATAGTATTTTTGGTTGACCAGGACTTTTATTTATTTATTTGTTTGTTTGTTTTAGAGATAGACTCTCTCTGTCACCCAGGCAGAGTGCAGTGATGTGATCATAGCTCACTGCAGCCTCAAACGCCTTGGCTCAAGCAGTCCTTCCCTTTTCAGTCTTTTGAGTAGCCAGGACTACAGATGTGTTCTACGATTCCTGGCTAACTTTTAAAGTTTTGGTAGAGACAGGGTCTCAGTAGAACATGACATTTTAAAATGTTAATGTAGACCAATTTATCAACTCTTTTATTCAGGTTCTGTAATTTTATTTTTCACTTAAAAACCCATTCTCCATTCTGAGTGTATAAAAAGTTACATATTTTATTTTTTAGAAATTAATGTTTGCTTTATATAATTAGGTATTAACCTACATGGAACTGATTTTTGTGTACTTGAAATGTACAGAATTATTTATATGTTCTACATGCATAGCAAAGGACTCCAGGTTATTTATTTACCCATCTATTTTTTATTCACTGATTTCTAATGCCATCTCTACTATGCATCCCATTTACATTTGCATGTAGACAGGCAAGGTATTTTTTTTCCTGGATTAAAAAATCTAGATCAAACAGATAATAGGTTATTTTAGTCAGCTCAGGCTGCTATAACAAAATACTATGGGCAGCTTAAACAACAGACATTTATTTCTCACAGTTCTGGAAGCTCTGAAGTCCAAGATGAAGGTGGCAGCAGCTTGTGTGTCTGGTGAGTGTCTGCTTCCTGGCTTGCAGATGGCTACCTCTGGCGGTGGCTGTGTCCTCACATGACTTTTCTAGGGTGTGCTCATGAAGAGAGAAAGCAAGCTCCTCCTCTTCTAGTAAGGACACAAATCTCATTATGAAGACACCTCTCTCATTACCTCATCTAAACCTAATTATTCCCTTCAGGCCTCACCTCTAAGTCCCATCACATTAGGGTTTAGGGCTCCCACTATATGAACGGTGGGGAGAGACACAAACATTCAATCCATAACATGGATATTTAATAAATGTTCTTTGACTCGTGAAAAGGTAATTTAAACTGATTCCCTGCAGCAGCCTATCATTTAGAAGTCTTTTAGTTCATCTCTTCCCTCAATGGATATATTGCTAACCTTAGTTATAGAGGAGGCATATTACTGTGCATTTAGCTTACAATATTCCAAATATAGACATCTGGGGAATCAAAAAGAGAAGAAGAGAAACAATATTAGTGTCTTGAGTGACTCTGTCTTCCCTTTCCTGAAATGAATATAACCCAAAGGGTCATGAACAGTGAACAGGGGGACATGAAGTAGCCGCGCCTACAGTGGGTATGTTTCTGGGAGACTCTGTCAGTGTGAGCATCTTGCAGTGTGTTAAGTCTAGTTTAGAAATACAGTAGTCCATTCTTATTGTGGTTTTGCTTTTTCATGGCATCACTTACCTGTGGTCAACTGCAGTCCAAAAATATTAAGATATTTTGAGAAAGAGAGAAACAGAGAGAGACCACATTCACATAACTTGTATTACAGTAGATTGTTCTAATTTTTCTACTTTATTATTGTGGTTGTTAATCTCTCACTGTGCCTAATTTGGAAATTCATCGTAAGGTATGCATGCATGGTAAAAAAAAAAAAACAAAGCATGGTACAGTATATGTACAGTCTGGTAAAATGTATGGTTTCAGGCATCCATTTGGGGTCTCGGAATGTATCCCGCCAAGAATATGAGGGCACTACTGTAGTATCTTTATTATTTTTTATTTTTTTTATTTATTTTTTGAGACAGAGTTTCACTCTTGTTGCCCATACTGGACAACCTCCGCCTCCCAGGTTCAAGTGATTCTCCTGCCTCAGCCTCCCAAATAGCTAGGATCACAGGCATGCACCACCACACCCAGCTAATTTTGTACTTTTAGTGGAGATGGGTTTCACCTTGTTGGCCAGGCTGGCTCAAACTCCTGACCTCAGGTGATCCTCCCTCCTTGGCCTCCCAAAGTTCTGGGATTACAGGCATGAGCCACCGCACCTGGCCTACTGTACTATTTTTAAATACTATTTTACTGCAGAAGATTGCATACACAAATCTATTTACAATGCACTTTATGTCCAGCTTAATGGATTTCTAAGGGCAATTTTACTAGACATGGTTTTCACCGTAACTACTGACTTTAAATCCTAATTTCTGAGTCAAACATGGCTCCACTATAATCAATGTGTCAATGGACCACCAAAATACTGCTTTATCTTGAACAAGAGGTACAGATACAAATAAAACAGCTTTTAGTATTTCCTCACAAGCAGTGGTGAATGGGGAGATGCAAGGGTCTGCCATTAGATCAGCATGTCTTGGTTCTCAAGGTAAACATAGGCATACCAGGACACTACAAATCTGGAAGCACTGTTTACCAGCGACATCTGGGCAACAGTTTGGCCTTTTCCTCCTGGATGAAAATATGACCTGTTGACACTGTGTTCATTTCAAGAACCATGAAGTACCTGCAATGGACTGAGTGTTCGTGTACCTCCCACATTCATATGTTAAAAAACTAACCCCTGATGTAATAAGACTCCCACCACCTTTGGCAGGTAATTAGGTCATGTGGGTAGAGCCCTCATGAGGGAATTAGTACCCTTTAAAGGAGAGACACACAAAGCTTGCCCCTTTCCCTGTCTCTACCATACGAAGATACACTCTGTAAACAGGAAAGGGATCTTTACCAAGAACATGACCAAGATAGCCCCTTGATCTTGGGCTTTCAGCTGCCAAAACTGTGAAAAATCAATTGTGTTGCTAAAGCCTCCCAGTCTTTAGTATTCTGTTATGGCAGCCCAAACTGACTAAGGTAGTGTCAAACATTATAAAGTCACAGAAAGGGACACACTAAATTTAAAAGAGTTTGACTCTACAAAGAAGTGAGTTTCTCAAAGCTGGAGAGAACTGCTTTGCTCAGACAGCGGCACTACTGAGTAATCCCTTTAGAAACAGGTGACCAATCAAAGCTATTCAGGTACTGGCTGCAGCTGCCAATTCTCTGTGTGACCAGCTCACTTTTGATATAATTTTGTTTATTAGCTTATTATATCAGAAACTTAATCTAACTTAGTCGGGTGTGGGGTCTTATCCAGACAATTTATACCTTACCTGAAACACATCATTGGATTATTTCTGCAATGGCAAGTATAATCAGAATAACTTTACTGTCAATTTATTATACCATAAAGGTTTGTCTACTTGAGGAACTGAAAGGAGAACTCATTCTTTAAAGCATAAGAAAAATGTCCTTGCGGACTTAATTGTAAGATGTTAGCTCTCATAGACATCTCAGAGACTACCAAGTCCTACAAAAATTGATAAAGATCTGAAAAACAGAGACACTGAGCAGTCCAAGGTCATCCTACTAAGAGGCAGAGCTGGTCTTGAATACAGATTTTCGAAATCTTTGTGCCGCTGTTGGACCCACAAACCGAATGCCAATAAGCAAACCAGAACCTATCAATGTAGCTATTTTCTTCCTAAACAATTTACTACCTCAGGACATGGAGACCTAAATCTTTATGTTCCTAAGAGTTCATACTGAAGGACACAATAACAATGATGTGAACTGTGATTATCTGTACAACTCACTTATAATTTTTTTAAATGGACAATGGCTTTAATTTTAGTCCACTAACTGTATTTTCCCAGAGTTATTTACTGTCTCAGAGAGTACCAGGTGTTACATGTACACTCAGGTCTCAACAACATGGAAGTAGGACGTGCAATTTTTCTTGAAGATTATTAAAATCATAGTGACAATAATAGGACATATAACAATATAACGGCTAACACATATTGAGTGCTTACATTTAGTATTAAAGTTCTATCTAAGTACTTAATATGTATACATTTATTTAATTCTCACAACAAACCTATGTGGTAGGTATTATTTACCTCTGAGGAAACTGAAAAATAGAGGAGTTATATACTTTGTGGAGAAAGGATTTGAATCCAGGAATCCTTCCTTAGAATTCACACCCTTAGCCATTCTTTACTGAAATAGTCCTACACAAAAATAAGGAGAAGGAATACAGACCTCTTCCTTACCTTTCTGAATGTAGAATTTTAGTTCAGTAAAGAGGCAATTTGATAACCAGATTGCTGGTACCATGAAGGAGTTAATGATGCTTCTCAGGTGGAAATTTCCTGTGTGGGAGTAATTCACACTCTGGAAAAATGTGGCCCAATATGTTAACATGATGAGCAAATAAGTTCTATCTATTGAGGTGTCGAGGTTGACATATTACTTAGCATATTCTCTATACCCTGCAGATAGCAGCATCTGTATAATGTAGTCGAAATAAATAAGACTTTGAGTGTATGGGAAAGATAATCACATATCACTTTACATATAAACATAAACTTGTCTGCTGTACCTGCTTGTCACAACTCGAGTTCTAAAAGAAGATGAGGCATTTCCAAAGAGCATCTGCCTCAGCCACTAGCTTTATTGTTTCAATTACAGCTGTTTCCCTCTCAGATGTCAGAAATGCCACCACAGTTGACAGGACCCCCTTCAAGAGGGAAACAATATATGCTCAAGTTCTCAAAAACTCCCATGAGTATAAGAAGAAGGTCCAACTAGTGTATAAACAGGGGTAATATCATTTCCATTGTCATTAAAGATGTCTATTCTAAAATGCAATAATTGTTCCTATGTTGGTGAAAGGGTAGTCAATATATTGTTGAAGCCAATACAGATAGATACAGAGTCTTGGAGATGTATCTCAGAAACTTTTCATTCTGGGGAATTGGCAGTTAAGAAATGATTCCCAATACAGGAAACAATTCATGCTGAAGGCCACATGACATGTAGTTGTGTGAAAGCAGAAACTTCTTTGCTGAACAAAAATGGAAAAGCTATTAAATAAATATGGTGCATCCATGTGAAGGAATACTATGCAATAACTAAATGTCACACTTAAAAAGTGAAAATCAGGGAATAGAAAACTATAAATATAATATGATTTTTGCAAATTTTTGAAAAAATTGTGTTTTATTTATAATTGGCACATAATTATTAAACATGTTTCTGGGCTATAGTATGATGTTTCAGTGAATATATATATTGTATAATGACCAAATCAGTATAGTCACCAAATCCATCACTTTAAACATTCATCATTTCTTTGTGGTGATAACGTTAAAAATCTTCTAACTACCTTGAAATATACATTACATTGCTATTTGCTATAGTCACCCTACTCTGTAATTAAACATCAGCACTTACTCTTTTTGTTCAACCCTAATTTTGTACAGTTGACCAACCTCTTCAGGTCCTCCCTCCCATCTGCTCACCTCAGCCTCTGGTAACCAGTATTCTACTCTCTATTTCTATGAAATAAACTTTTTTGGATTCTACATATGACTGAGATCATGCAGTATTTGTCTTTCTATGCCTGACTTATTTCACTTAACGTAATGTTCTTCAGGTGTATCCATGTTATTGCAAATTACAGAATTTCATTCTGTTTTATGCCTGAATAGCATTCCATTGTGTGTGTGTGTATGTGTGTGTGACACACACACACAGAGAGAGAGAGAGAGAGAGAGAGAGAGAGAGAGACAGAGAGAGAGGGAGCAGAGAGAGAGAGATCACATTCTGTTTTATGGCTGAGTAGCATTCTATTGTGTGTGTGTGTGTGTGTGTGTGTCTGATATATCTATATCTATCTGTCTCTCTCTACATATATATATCACATTTTCTTTATTCATTCATCTGTAGATGGGTATTTACATTGATGCATATCTTGGATATTGTAAATAGTGCTGCAATAAATATGAAGTGCAGATATCTCTTTGACATACTGATTTCATTTCCTTTGAATATGTACCCAGTACTGAGATTGCTGGATCATATGACAGTTCTATTTTTCTTAAAAATCTTTATATTGTTTTCTATAATGGCTGTACTAATTTACATTCTCACCAACAGTGCATAAGAGTTCCCTTTTCTCCACATTCTTGCTAGTACTTGTTATGTTTTTGTTCTTTTGATAATAACCATTCTAACAAGTATGGGGTGATATCTTCTCTGGTTTGATTCGCATTTCCCTGATAATTAGTGATATTTTGCCTTTTAAAATGTATCTGTTGGCTATTTGTGTGTCTGGTTTTGATAGTTGCCTATTTTGGTCTTTTGCCCATTTTTAATCAAGTTATTATTATTTTTTGGTACTAATTTGTTTGAGTTCCTTATATAGTCTGGATTTTAACCCCTTGTCATTGCATACTTTGAAAATACTTTCATCCATTTTGTAGATTCTGTCTCCATTCTGTTGATTGTTTCTTTGGCTGTGCAGAATCTTTTTAATTTGATGTAATCTCATTTTTAATTTTTGCTTTTTGTTGCCTGTGCTTTGAGGTCTTATTTTTAAAATCCTTGCCAAGTTCAATTTCATGAAGTGTTTCCCTTATGTTTTCTTCTAGTTTCATAGTTTGAGGTCTTTCATGTAGGTCCTTAATTCATTTAGAATTGATTTTTGTATATGGTGGTAGGTAGGGATCTAGTTTCATCAGTCTGCATGTGGATATCCAATTTTTCCCGGCACCATTTGTTAAAGAGACTGTCCTGTTCCCAATATGTGTTCTTGGCACCTTTATAAAAAATCAATTATCTGTATATGCATGGATTTATTTTTGAGCTCTCTATCATGTTCCATTGGTCTAGGTGTCTGTTTCTGTGCCAGTATCATGCTGTCTTGTTTACTTTGTGGAATATTTTGATGTCAAGTAGTGTGATGCCTCTAGGTTTGGTCATTCTGTCAAGACTGTTTACCTATCCAGGATCTTTTGCATTTTCAAATAAATACTAAGATCTTAAAAATTTTTTGTAGTCTACATTCTCATTTTCTCCTCCTTTTATCCTTCTTCCCTTTTCTTCCCCATTTCCTCTCTCAAACATCAGAAAGATACATTGGAGGAAGTTAGGTTACAAAAAAAAATCAAAATGGTGAAAGCGGTTTTCTGTAAATTAATTGGTCATTATTATTTCACCTTAAAGATTTAAAATTTGAGAATTAAATATGTTAAACAGATTTGCCCAAGGAATACAGAACTACTAAGCCTGGGTGGTGCCATGTCATGCTTCTTCCTGCCTACCTACTGAATTTAATCCTCCGATTCCTCAATTGTAAAAGGATGATCTTTCTGAGCTCTTCAAATACTGATGTGACCAAGTCCAGCCTGATATATTTGTATGATTTTCACATTTGCACCACGAAAAAGTGTGTCAAGTAAGTTAACACGGTAATCGAATTATGTTAATAGAACTATCAGGCCTTTAATGTGTATGTATGTGAAAACAAGTTTGAATTGAAATGAATTCTTTTAAATAAATGAGCAGATCTAAAAATGCTTCCTTCAGTCATTTATTCATTCACTTGCCATGAATTTATTGAGCACCTTTGGTGTCTCAGACCTTGTGCTTGATACTAGGGATAGAAAAATCAGTAACATAGGTCCTACTCTCAAGAAGTTCACTGTCAAGTGAAACCTCTGTCTCTCTCTCTCTCTCTCTCTCTCACACACACACACACACGCACACACATGCACACACACACACACATTAAAGCTACACACATACTGTGGTAATTATAATGATAGTTATGTGCCCAGGTATTAGAGAGGCAAACAAAATATTAACACAACTATCCAGCCTGTGAAGAATTTTTGGAAACAAGAAGAGAATGTCTTAGTGAAATTACAGAGTATGAATAGTTATCTAAAAAGGGATAAGAAAGAATATTCCAAAGACAAGAACACTCTGAGTTTAAAGTGAAGAGTGGCAAGTCATGAGTTTGGCCAGTTGGAGTAGACAAGAGAGAAACATGTTCACCTGTGAAAAAATTCAGACTTGAATCACTGGAGAGAATTGACAAAATCTCAAAGCAAATGCTTCTGTTTATCTCCACTTTTATTTTCAGCAGCTGCTGGAACTCTGTAACGGCTTTATAAGAGACAGCCTTTTGTGGGTCAAGCCATGATCCTATAGACCAGTTCATGTAAAAGATAGAGAGAATCTAAATTAGGGCAGTGGTAGCATGGATAGAACAGAAAGGATAAATCCAAAAAATAATTAAATTAATCTACATTAATCTAAAGGTATGGGCATTTCAAATATATACACATCCACAGCTTAGGATACAATTTTCGAGAGTTCAAATATCTCAGAGCTCATCCTAATAGTCCATTAATCCTCATTGAAGGTTCCTTTGTCTGCAATAAGTAAAACTGTGATGAATGCCTATGGAAATTAGTTGGAATTAGTTTTCAGTTGAAATTATTATACTAGCATTGCTTTTAAGCACTTAATAATTAAGATGGCCTACTCCTCAAACTACTGAGTAAAATTTTATTTTAGATAGGATTTCTTAGGAAATAAAAGTATTCTGCTTTTCCTATAAAAAAAAAAAAGATTCATTATTTCATTTTCCCAAGGTACATACAAGCTTGGAATTCCTAAGGCACAAAACAAAACACATAACTGATGCATGAAAAAGCTAAATGAATTTGCACGAGGTCATCTATGTGACATATATTTAATACCTTGTTAAGTGAGGACTTGCTAAGTCCAAAACTATAACTGTAGAACACGTATGTAATTGAGTAAGTGGAGAGAGATATTTTAACCTTTAAGTCGTAGGTGTCAACTCTATGAAATGTACTTTTTAAATATCACACACAATATAGCTTTTATATGTTTTACTATGACAAAATTGAAAGTTATATTGATCAAATTTTGCATTCTTAAATAGCAAAGATGTAGAATTGAAATAAAGAAAATATATGGATGGCCATATCATTTAGTAGATGTGTGGTTCAGATTTTCAGCATATTGGATGCCAATAAAAAGTGACAGTGAAACCACCAAACGACAGCATATAGTTACTTCAATTTTGATTATTTGGCCTTTGACTATTTCCTCCTTGACTCTATCCACATGACCAAACTATGGATAGGGGAAGGAGTGAATTTCTGTAATTAAAAAAATAGGCTAAAATTATCAGCATTGTGAAAGAGAAAAATAAGAAAAGTGAAAATTGATAATTTATAAACTGGGTATTTCATGAATAACCCAAATTTACTCTATGAAACTTTTAATTTAATTACACAAAATGGTAAGAACTTAAAATCTCTTAAAAAAATTAGTAAGTAAAATGATAATAAGTGATGTTCTATTTATTGACTTTATGAGGGTTACATGAGAATGTTCATTTTGAGATTATTTATTGAACTACATGCACTTTTCTATACTTACATTAGCTTCCTAAAGACCTTTAAAGTCTGAATACATAATGAAAAGTAAATAGGGTTACAAGGCCTTTGCAAGGTGTAGATCTTACTTGAAGAATAAAACTCTGGAAGAGTTTATATCTAGCTAAGGCAATGACTCAAGTTCAAAAATTTATTCTTTGAAGTGCAATTATAAAAAGAAGTTGTCTGAATGGGTATATGACAAACAACTGCTATTTGGGGAACTTAATAGATGTGACTTTCCTGTGATCAATGGAACAGTCAGTGCTTTCTAATAGAACTTTCTGTGATGTTGGAAATTTCCTTTATCTTCATTGTTCAATATAGTAGCCACTAGCCACATCCAGCTACCGAGCATTTGAAATATGGCTTCTGTGATTAAGAAATTGAGTTTTAAATTAAATTTAATTTAAATTTATTTACATCGAATAGCTCTCTGTGACTAATGGCTACTGAACTGGACAGCTAGAGTAAGCAAACTGAGATCAAATGTTTACCTTTAATTTTAAAGTTAATGAAGTTGTACCTATTGAAAAACTAAAATAAAATTCTACTTTTTGATTTCCAGGGTCCCCAGTTTGAAATGTCTTGTTACTGCTGACAAGACCTGCATGACTGACCATTTGCTCCCTAAGAGATGAAACTGACATCACTTTGAAGTTCAAAATGACACTGCCAGTGAGCTTTACTTTAAAATGGAACAATTGCTTTCTAGTTAAAGGGATTTCTCAAAAGGTCTAAAGATTTGCTGTTATGAAAATACATGTTCTGCCATCATATTTTTTTCTTTTTCATTTTCTAAGCAGTAACAGGCTACAACTGTTAGAAAGTTATTTAATTTTTCTTGAAAATATTGGGATACTAATTGCAATGTTTCTATGTAAAGCTCCATGAAGCTAGAAATTTGCATGTTAATAGCCAGCTGAATGCAAAATGCAGTTCTTCTAAATGCCTTCCATAATACTCACTGTTTGATTTTGTTTCCCTACTCTGACCTACAGAGTTGTATAGTAGTATGTAGTAGTTACGAGAGTGTATTGTAATGCCTACTTAACTTTCTGTATTCTTCATCAAACTGTAAACACATAAGGGCAGGAGCTGTATCTTATTTACTGTACACAGAGTTTATTAATATTTGCAGGTTAGAATGAATGAAATAAATCACAAAGATCATTAGGTTAACAAATATAGAAAAGTGAAAAATGAAGGGCAGGTATTAATCTCATTTAAATTCACTTGATTACATACACAAGCACCAACATGCTCCTCTATTGTGCCCATGGCACATGTCATTTTAGAGACCTCTTAATTTATACTGTAGAAGAATGTGATTATGTATAAGAACTCAAAAGGGAGGGCTAGAAAACAAGAGAGAACTAATAGATTGCAAGCCCAAGGCAAAAATGTAAGAGCTGGAGATTAGAGTTACAAGAGGAGCACTTTGTATGCTTGTATGTATAAATACTTTCATAGTACAGCAGGTGTCTACCAGACTTTTCTAAAGGAGCCAGATAGTGAGTATTTAAGGTTCTGTGGGCCATAAGGTCTCCATTACATATTCTTCTCTTTTCTTTATTTTTCAAAAAAAAAAAAAACAACCCTATAAAATACAAAAAATATTGCTACATCACAGATTAAAACAGAAGTAGGCTGTGATCTTGATCATCTTGATTTGGCTCACAGACCATAGTTTCCCTACTCCTGACATAGAAGATTGACGTTATTGTTGTGAAAATTTTAGTGATTTGGTTTTTTTGGCCTCAAAGAAGAAAACTGTCACATGATGTTTTGCATTTAAAATTCTACATTCACAAAACAAAACAAAAAAACAGCCAATGGCCAATTCAACCTTGAAGTCAATTTGGAAATGATGTTTTGGAAAATGTTGATTTAGAATTCAGATACTCCCACAACTATGGCTCCAGACATTCCATGTTTAAACAGGAAAAAGAAAGAAGAAAAGGAAAATAGTCAAGAAAAATTAATCAGAACAATATTGAACCTAGTTACAGATGGGTTTGCAGGTGGCACAGGCAACGAGTAATAAATGATCTCATTAATAAAGCCAGACATTTAATAACAACAGTAGTCCACATTCTATAGAATGCTCAAATATCTGAAAATGCAAGTTCTGTACAGAAAAGGATATCTCCTATATGCACGAGGAGCCTCATTAAAGTGGAAGAATCCTTTTTGTAAAGTCTCATCACTATTGCTAGCTATGAAAGATACTGTACCCCATGTCCAAATGTTCTTTTTTCTTTTTGTGTAGTTATTCTCCACATCATAAAATGAAATACTTTAAAGGGAGACAATGTGCCTGTTCTTTGTTCTGCCTATAAAATCAGTACATAGGCCAGGCACGGTGGCTCATGCCTGTAATCCCAGCACTTTGGGAGGCCGAGGCAGGCGGATCATCTGAGGTCAGGAGTTCGAGACCAGCCTGGCCAACATGATGAAACCCCACCTCTACTAAAAATACAAAAAATTGAGCATGATGGCATGCGCCTGTAATCCCAGCTACTCAGGAGGCTGAAGCAGGAGAATTGCTTGAACCTGGGAGTCAGAGGTTGCAGTGAACGAGATCGTGCCACTGCATTCCAGCCTGGGCGACAGAACGAGCCTCCGTCTCAAAAAAACCATAAAATCAGTACATTATTCTCCAAATAATGTGTGATTAGTAGATATTGTTTCAAATGAACATGTTATACCTTCTAAATGTAACAAAAGATAATTCTTTTATTTTTCTGGCTTATCGAGTGAATTATCCATTTACATGTTCATTGTAAAGGCATCTTAAAGGTTTAACATGAACTTACTAAAAAGCACTTAAACAGCATATACTCTTCATTTCAATACCTCCAACCATATACAGTATTTGTATATTTTAAGTACAGAATAGACAGTCTCCTAGAGAACCTAGGTTTCAAAAAACACAGTGAAGTGGTTTTAAAATAACTCCTAATTTTGAGAGAGGTAAATGTCTAGGGGGAAGAAAAGTGTTACCCACTGAATAAAAATTAAAGTAGTTAACAAGAAATGCATCTTATTTAAAATTTTTCCTCTTAGAAAGTTCAAATTGCTAAAGTGGTTAAGGTGGTACATAATTTTTCTTTTTGAAGAATTTTGTCCAGTTTGACAAGTAAATAAATGTTTAACTCTCTTTCTTCTTTTATTGCTGCAGAAACAAGAAATAGAAAATAACTGCAGCACGTTTATGACATTGGTTCCTTTCTCCACATGAAACATACAATGAGAACACTTTATAGCTGAATTGTGCCTTCGACTGAATAGAGGATGGTGGACTAGCTTGGGTTTTATGGAATTGGATAATTTGTCATAGTTTCTGCCCCTGGAAAAACGATAACCCAAAGGAAAACAAGTGGAAAAACTTTAAAAAATAGTGATACAATACACAGCTGATATTTTTGGTTCATAGAATACTTTAAAGTACATAATTTACAAAGCAAATTACTAAATTATAAGAAATGCTGTCATCATCAATAAACATTCACAGAGCTTCAGGTTTTAACACAAAGCATTCCTCTTACTTCAGGTGATATTATTTACGAAAAAATTACTTGGAGATCGCTCCACGGTTATCACACTCTTTTCTAACCCCCAATGCCCTATTATTATTTACTATTATTAGTTATTATTTATAAATACATATGAATGTACAATTAATGAAAACATCCTTTATGTATAGCATATAAATACATTTGAACTTTATTTTCCCCTCATATCCTGCAATATAACACCACCAATAAAAGAGTATCTAAATATTAATTGCTCCTGTCACAATAGTGGAAATTAGAAGAGATAAGTTTTCCCAAATCTGAGTAGATAACCATGGTTAGCTGATAACCATTTGTCCATTTATAGAATTATAGTGACAAAATCCAGCTGATAATATTTAGTTTGCTTATTATGTAGTGGCAAAACGTAATGTCTTTTTCTCACCCATTGCAAGGGTCACAGCTGACACCACTATAACAAAACACAGGTGAACAAGAAAAATGCATAATGTGTTTATTTAACAAAGTTTTAATGATGTGGGAGCCTTCAGAAATGCAGTCCCAAATCCAGAGAAAATTTTGCATTTGTATGCTAAGTCTGAAGAAAGAAGTCAATAGTTGTGGAGAAATGTGATTTGACGAAAAGAGTATGACCTAATGATATAATAAACTGAAGAGAATTTAGCAACGCCTGTCTCTTCACATTCTTCTCAACCTTTCTGTCTAGCATACCTTCCCCCCATATAGGGAAGAACAACTATCAGAAAAGGGTATTCTGACCTATTTTCAGGGGAGGTAGGTCAGAATGACCCTTTTAGGTTTTATGGCTTGCTGTGAGGGAAAAGAATTCTAATTTCTATGAGCCGCCGTGGGAGAGAGGAGAGCTGGAGAAAGGAGAGTGAGAGAAGGTCAGAGGGGCCTTCCTTCTGAGGCCCTTCCAATACCCTTCAGTTCAAAGTACTCTGCATGCCAAGACACCATATATTGGGGTATAATGTTCTGAGTCCTAGCAGTTAATAATATAATATTTTTCAAAAAATCTAGAGAAGGAAAGAATTTATTTCAGAATGATACTAACCAGCTTTTTAAAGTCAAATTTGAAAAGGATGCCAAAAATTATACTGATTTTTTTCTTCAGATAATTGTGAAGTTCTACTGTGACTTCTCTTTAAAGATGAAAAAATAAAATAAAAAACGTGAGCTGGGCATAATGGTGTGCCTGTAATCCCAGCTACTTGGGAGGCTGAGGTAATGCAGGAGGATCACTTGAGCCCAGGAGTTCCCAGACTAACCTGGGAAACATAGTGAGGCCCTAGCTCAGAAACAAACAACAAAAAACTTCTACAATGCATAAATTTGCTTTCAACATCAGTATCTGTTCAGTTGGAGGGGAAATTCTAAAAAATCTCATAAATATTGGTACAAGAGCCTTTCTACTTCCCTCTCTTCAAAAAATTAGTAAACTGTTAGGTTACAAAAACTGAAAAGTCTGGGTTTGATCAACACAGGTCTCTAGATGGAAGTTATTCTGGAATAGTTGTGCCTGTCATACATTGTCTTATTCCAACATCTCCTGAAGTTGTCATTTGGAAAACTATTAAAAAGAACATAGTTTCTCTCAATTCAGTTGATATTTTAAGATGATGTATATATACTTTGAATTTAATTTTTTTGTCTCTGTCTTATATGCTAACTTAAATTCATTAAACCTACACCAATCTTAAAGGAAAAGCTGATATTAAGCAATTTCTTCAGTACTCTTTGGCTATAACTCTTTGTCTAATTTAAAAACCTAAAATTAATGCTGGACCGTTTCACTGCTGTGAAGACTAAAATTACTTTTGGATATATTCATTAAGTATTTTCTATATTTAGGTTATAGAGTCTCAATCTTTTTTTTAAATTTATAAACCCTCTTTAAGTATATTTTTGTTCTAATTGTCAAACTAACCACTTATGCCCTAAATAACATCAGTGAAAAAGAATTACTTCAAAAAATTTGTAATTCAGGTGAGCAGTAATTGACCTATGGCCATCTGCTGGAAACCGGACAAGATACGGATTTGGCCTTTCTTTTCACAAGGCAGAAGAACATACTAAATAGCAAATATCGTAGACCACGCATCTATCCTATTTTGACATTAATACCAAGGAGTTTATTTTACATCGGTTGCCTTCCATGTTACCTGTCTCGAAATGTTAGGCTATCTAAGCTACCTTTCTTCCAAAGGAGCTCTGAGACCTTCAGGGAAACAAAGTACACTTTAATCTCTTCTCCTCTTCACTATCCACACACTTTCCTGAAATCTGAGATTAGTGCTCAAACTAAGAGAGAAGAGAGTGAAAAAACTCATTACTCTCTTTTCCTAAATCTTTTAAATATAAAATCTGTGTTACATTACTTAGTTAACTTATAACACCCTCACTTTGCAGGACAGGTAAAAGAAAAAAGTAGTAAAAATTTTTGAAATAGAATCATAAACTAAACATTGCCTGGTTCAATCTTTGATTTAAGAGAACTTCTCTATATAATAGTTGTTATGGAGTCAAGACTCTCTAGACACTCACATACAATTATTTAACTTTTTTTCCATGGGAAGCAAATGGTATTGACCAGACATTATTTTTTCCCCCTTAAAGAAGAAGTACATGATTTTATCTGGGTGTACTTTCCCAGAAGATAATTCTTACATATAGTACCAAAATAAAAGAACATGCAATTTTTGCAGACATCCTTTGAAAACCGTCTTTCATTAGAAATAATGTTAGCTTCATTTATGCCTCCTAAGGTGCCAAATATAGTAAGACAGTTGTAATTCTTTATCACCATGGGTCCTGGAAAAACTAGAAATGGTGTCAAATTACTTCATTTTTGACCTTGTTATGGTCCCTAGAAAACATACAAAGACTCCTCTGCAAGGCAAATACATGCCTATGTGTCTTCTCACAGTCGTCGGAACAATTTAGGTCTTAAAGCTAAAGTGGATAATACTTGTAGACTTGTAGGAATCTCATCCTCAAGTAGAGAACTTATAGAAGTGTGAAAAACGCCATTTATTGCTTTGTGGTTTTTGTTTTCTGAGACAGTGTCTTACTCTGTCACTTAGTGCAACGGCACAATCAGAGCTCATGGCAGCCTCAACCTCCCTGGGTCAAGTGATCCTCCCATCTCAGCTTCCCAATTAGTTGGGATTACAGGCATGTGCCACATGTTCAGGTAATTTTCAAAATTTTTCTGTGGAATTTTTCTGTGGTCTCACTATGCTGCCAGGCTGGTCTGGGACTCCTAAACTCAAGCAATCCTTCCAGTTCCAGCCTCCCAAAGTGCTGTGATTACAGGCATGAGCCACCACACCTGGCTGTTTTGTGCTTATTTGGAAGGAATATAAAGTCAATACAATCTGTTTTCTAATATAAGGAGGAGAGGAGGCAGTCCCACATTTCCAGAAACTAAACCTAAAGTTTTCTCTTTTACAGATAAGGAAACACAAAGCCCATAGTCCCCAGAACTCCTCAAGTCTAGTGATCTATAGTCTCTCAATGACAAAGGAAATATTTTATTTAAAAATTGCCCAAAATATACCAAAAATGTCAATTTATTCTGGAAAAAGCAGGTTTAAGTAAGAAAGCATTTTACATCTGAGAAGTTCTGTGTAACATTTAAGTTTGCTTTATTATAATGTCAGAACAAAATTGGTGATCATTAATCTATCTCATAAGTCTACTTATGTTTGTGATACTCATAGAGATCATAACTACCTTAGATATATTATTAAATCTTTGATTTTTTTTGTTTAGATTCTCATTTTGCAATGAAAGTTTGTTTTTGCCTATTATTTCTCCAAAATGATCTCTTCAAAAATTGATTTATAATACATTAAAATAACAGTTAAAATTTTACAAGCTTTGTCTAAAATCAAAATATTATAACAAAAAATGGACAATTCATTTTTGTAAAATAATTGTTCTTATTTAATGTTCAGGACATAATATTCTAAATGTTACTAACTTACAGAACAAAATAATACTGGAGGAGTTTAGCAAATGCTAGCCCAAAATACGCTGCTTTTGTACGCTGATTATTTCAAACTGAGGGGACCTGGGGAACAGCAAATGAAGGAAGGAGCTTTCTCTACTTTCTTTATCTGTGTAAAAGCAGATCTTCTGAAAGGAACTCAGCTATCATGAATCTCCTTCCCGGGAGTCTCATTAACCTGGTTAAACTTGTATCACAGGAGAGGACACTGGAGGTTGACATCATGCCCAGACAGACTTTGCTGTAGTCTAATACTTATTCTTCTGAGGGCTGATTGATCTTTCCCCCAAATCATTTACACTTCCCTAAGTTCGCCTACATCCCCTTCTTACCCCTCTCTAATGAAGAGATTGTAGGGTGCAGAAAGGGGTTGATCCCTTTTCTTGCCATCATGATGATCATGGCCAACATCCCTATAACTAAGATTAAAAGAAGAAGAGCATAACAAATTTATTTGATCATAGCTTTATGTGACAAGGAGCCTTCAGAATGAAGATCCAAATACACAGGGAAAACTACACATTTTTATGTTTAGGTTCAATGAAGTCTAAAGAGCTCTGTAGAAAATTGTGATTGGACAAAAAAAGATATGACCTAATGCTAATACACTGAGAGGGGAAACCCAATAAGGCTTATCTGTTCCTTTTTTTTTTTTTTTTTTTTGGTCTCTCTGTGCAGTATTCTTTTTTCCTGGGTATGGGGTAGGAACCCTCTGGATTGAGGTTCTTAATTTCTTTATGACCACCTGTTACACAGAATGGTGGGGGGGGGAGGGGAAGATTAGAGTATTACTTTAGGTTTTATGTCTGGCTTTGAGGAAAGGGGGTTCTGGTTTCTATGGCTTGCCTAGGAGAGAATGAGAGGCAAGAGACAGGGTAGCAAAAAGAGTTCAGAGAGACACTTTGCTTCTGAGGCTGTTTCTTAAGACTTCACTTTGGAATATTATTTTCTGAACCCCAACAAGAGTACATAACCTTCTGGATCTTCCTGGGTTTTGGGGTGTTCACTTTTCTTTTGTGTGATGTCCCCACGTATGTAATAAATTTGTACAGACAGTCCTCAGCATACTATAGTTCAACTGACAATTTCTCGACTTTATGATGGGCTTATCAGGGCTTAAGATGCATTTTCAACTGATGATGAGTTCATCAAGATGTGAACCCATCATAAGGTAAGGAGCATCTGTATACCTTTCTCCTGTTAATCTGCCTACTCTCAATTGCATATCAATTATTGACCCCTCAGGGAATAGTGGAAAAATGTGCCCTCACCTACAATGCTTTACTATCAATTAATGTTACATGAGTAGGAAAAGTGTTTGCCCAAATACGGGTCTGGGAATGATATAAGATCATTACCTTGAGTTATGAATCATAATTTTCTAAATATTTAAACAGCACTTTTGCCAAAGATGCCATGTTTATGTTTTCCTTGTCAATGAAGTCTGTTTCCTTCTTCCTTGACAAGATAAAACAGGAACCACTCCAATTTATGAGTCAGAAGCTAATCATTTTTAAAAGATAGTTTTAGAATATAGCTTTAAGTAGGTTTTCTCTAAAAAATAATGAGTTGCAATCTCTCAGAATCTTAGCCACTACAGTATTCACTTCTGAGAATAGAGAAAAAATGTGAATTTGGTTGGAAACACTCATTGATGTCTTTCATTATTGACAGGGTAATTATTTTGTTCAGCAGTATTTGGAATTTTAATAAAAGGCTTGCAGAACCTCAAAGATTGATGGTTAAAACAACTAAGAAATTACCCCTACCACTGGAAGATGTAATGTTCCTGGTGCTGAGGTATAATCTGAGTCATTTGACTTTTGTTTTGTTTTGTTTTGTTTTGAGACTGAGTTTTGCTCTTGTTGCCCAGGCTGAAGTGCAATGACACGATCTCAGCCCACCACAAGCTCTGCCTCTTGGGTTCAAGCTATTCTCCTGCCTCAGCCTCCTGGTCATTTGACTCTTGATTTTATAATTGTATTGGTAGAATTGAGTCTAACTGATTCATATGAAAGTCCAACATTTTTCAGGGAAATTGCCATTACATGAAATAAATGTGTCAAAGTCACATTATATAAACACAGGACTTAGAAGACACAAGTTGACAGCAATCCATTCAATAAAGGCATGGGGGGTCATTTGACCATGAGAGCAATATGAGTCATTGGTGAGATATGTATTAAGAGATAATTTTCAAATAAAGTTCAAATCATGATTCTTACACAGATATAAAAATGAACATGTATTGAAGATTTTATTTTACTCATACGATATTAGGAAACCAGGGAGATGTTGTAACAGATTCAAAGGAAAAGTCAAAAAAGCAAAAATTACGTAGAATAAAAAAGGTTTGGATGGGAAATGTTACAAATGAGAATAGAAGTGGTTTTCCATAGGAAGGAGGAAATTAACTAAAATCACTATTAAACAGGAATGAATTTATGTACCTATCAGTTACCTATTTACAAAGAGTTGCAAAATGGCTTAAATACAGTAAATGGAGCTAGACTCTAAGAGCCAGGAGGGCTAACACAAGGAGGATGAATAGTTTTCTATTTAATACAATGTTTTTCTACATACGACTACTAAATAAACAACCATAACCTGAGACTGATCTAATAGAAATAAAGTCCCAAGTTTAAGGGAGACTATAGTCAGCCTGCACTGAATGTAAGTAAAAACACACTAAAATATTATGTGAATTACAAGTATGAATTTTTAAAAACAGTACTATTCATTCTTACCCCAGCCCCAAGACCTCCTCCTCTCTCACCCTTTATTTTTCTCATTTCTGATAAGAACAATAGGGTCTACCCAGTTATTCAAATCCTAAAACTAGGAAGCATCTAGTCCTCTCTTTCAATCATCACCGATCCCAATTGTAACACAAAAAATCTATCATCGAGTACTGGCAATTGAATAATTTATTCTAATTTGGTTTATTTTCAGTCTTCACTATTCTAACACAAATTTAAATTATGATCTCTCTTTTTTTCTCTCTCTCTCCTCTCTCTCTCTCGAATAACTCCTCACAAATTACCAACCTCCACTCTTGCCTCCTTATAATCTATTCTCCATAAAGCAGCCAATGAAATCTATTAAAAATTGTATATTAGATCAAATACTTTCATACTTAAAGCCATTAGACATCACTGGGCTTTAGAATAAAATCTAAATCCCTCACTAGACCCTATAATGTCTGTCTCTGCCTCTGTCTCTGTCTCTGTCTCACACGCTGATACTTCTCATTTAATCCTGTGTTCTACTTAGTCTATGCTTACTGAATTCCCTTGTCTTTTGTATATACTACCCTGGGTCTTACCTTTGCCCTGCTTTTTCCTTTACTTAGCCCCTTTTGGTCCCAGATTTTTGAATGCTTGACTTCTTTTTCATCATTCAAAGGCAATTTCCTCCAGAACTTCTTGCCTCATTCAATACATTATTACATAGCACTCCAGAACATTCTTGTTTTTTTTTGTTGTTGTTGTTGTTTTGTAAAGTCTCTGAGAAACTTACTGCTTAGTAAAATTTAAAATTGTTTAATTTTTTGGTTATCACCTATCTTCCCTGCCCTCATATGCAAATTACCTAAGATCTGTGATCTTCTATTTCCTGCTCATGGTTGAATATAAGAACACGAAAAAGATTCTAATACTATTGGTCATCAGTCAATATTGGTTGAATTTATTAGTCAATTATTCCATTTTTTTCCTCAAGGAGTTAGATAAACTACATTTTTTTTTTCTGAGAAGGTAAAATTTATAGGATTTGTGATAAATTCAGACCTACTGAAGGAAGCTTAATTTAAAGAAAAGAGGATTCAGGCCTACAGGTACTGCTAGCTTTAGGGGTAGCTGGGAAGAATAAGTAGATTAGTTTACTTAGATCTTCCAGCATCTGATTCAAGAAAAGTTAGCAGGGACTTATTTTAAAGGAGTCAGATTAAAGTCTACACGAGGAGAGTTCTTTAGGCTAACATGGATAGCAAGAGAAGATATTCCACATGACAATGAAGCCTGGAATCACTGACTACAGGTTAGGCTAAATAAACATCTCTTGTGTATATCTGATGGAGAAGCCTCAGCTTTCCAGTTTGTAATAAGGAAGTAACAGTTTTGTGTATTCCTTCCCTTAAAAGACAAAAATTAAAATAAATTCGGTCTAAAAATCTTAATTGTCTTTTATCTGCAATTCTGGAATCAGTCGGGCAACACCTCATCCTATAAAACAGAATGAGTGAGCTGAGCAGAGATTAGCTTTATAGGCAGAAAGGGGCTGAAGAAAGCAGCAACTGAGAACAAAAAGCAGATTAGTAATTTCAAAGTCACTTCCCTTGTAAAGGTTAAAGCAGAAGAGACTCCCTTATCATGCTGGCTAAAAACTGACCTGTTTGATAATTTGGTTATTATTTCTTCCTCTCTTGATTTCTTGGAAGGTCAGATAAACAACTTAGTTTCAGCTTGGTAACTTGGAAGTTGAGCACGAGTAATTCCATTTTGGTTTGGTCTGTTGTGCCTAGTCTAAGAGCTTTGTCCAAATCAATGGTCTCCTACAAATTTTATTTAACTCCGCTTATGTTTTATTTTGTTGTACAGATCCTAGGAGATTATTTACAAGAATACATTTTGAAAAAAGGAATCTTGTTTCAACATGAGGCATCACTGTCATTAAAACCACTATGTAATCTCAAGATCTCCATTTCATCATTTAAACATTCTGTCTCAAAATGCTTCTCTCCTTGCTTTGTAAGGTACAGATGCATGCAAAGAATTTTATTTTGCTGCTTATGGTAGCAATATAGGTTGCATTAGAAATGAGCATGATGGAAGGATTCTGTTCATTTGGTTTAACCCTGCAAGGGGATTCACAAATGTGCAGAAAACCTATAGAGTGTAAATTTGTGCCAGAAAATGTATATGAGCCATTTACAGTATTAAGGTAAGTCTACTTTACAAATATTCACGGAGTGCTCAATTATTTTCAAGTTGTGTCTCCAGCCAAAACTCCATCTAATTTACTAGCATGACTCTCATGTTTACTGAAAATGCTTCTTCATTCTTTTCCTGCTTAACTGATGGCTTCCCACTAAGCCTAGCCATTACCACTAAGCATATGCTTGTTTAGGCAACATCAAACCTTCCTAGCTCATTTTTCTGATTCTCCCTTGCCATAAATCCATATATTTCTTTGTTTCTATTAATAATAATACCTGACTCTGTATAAAAATAGTTACTATTGACTGAATGATTGCCAGGTGTCAAGCACTGTGATGAAAGCTCAACATGCATTAATAATGATAGCTCATGTTTGTGACAGGCACCATTGTAAGTGCTTTGCAGACATTAACTCATTTACATCTCAAGAAAACTTTGTGAGGCAGTTACAATCTTCCCCAATTTTCAAATGAGAAAATTGAGGCAGTTAGGGGAAAAAATAATTTTTCCTCTACATTTTATAGTGTTTAGATGGGATAGATTACTGTAACAAAAGAAAGATTAACAAGAGAAAAAGAAACAGAAATTTAGTAATATATATACTTCATGTAGATAAAAGAGATACCCAAAGAAATAAGTAAATCTCAAGGTAACTTTGAATTCAGGTTTAAATACTGTTGTCCACTGAAATAAAAAAGGGTGTGGGAAGGGCTGGTTATGGAGAGATGATCATAAAACACAGAGTAAACAAAGGTAAAGTTTGTTATGCAGATTTAAGTTGATGCTTTCCCATTGATAAGAGTCTTTGGCGATGCAGAATCATCTGTGTTTTCCTGGTACAGAGAGAGGGAGACATCCTTATAAACGGAGAGTCCTTTTAAAGATATAAGTAGATATAACACTGATCTGCTCTAGACAGATAATGTTACAGAACAAAACCGCATTCACAGAACTAGAAAGTATTGAAGCTCAGTTAAAAACTGTTAAAACCTTAGCACAAGGCCGGGGGCGGTGGCTCAAGCCGGTAATCCCAGCACTTTGGGAGGCCGAGACGGGCGGATCACGAGGTCAGGAGATCAAGACCATCCTGGCTAACCCGGTGAAACCCCGTCTCTACTAAAAAATACAAAAAACTAGCCGGACGAGGTGGCGGGCGCCTGTAGTCCCAGCTACACGGGAGGCTGAGGCAGGAGAATGGCATAAACCTGGGAAGCAGAGCTTGCAGTGAGCTGAGATCTGGCCACTGCACTCCAGCCTGGGGGACAGAGCAAGACTCCGTCTCAAAAAAAAAAAAAACAAAACAAAAAAAAACAAAAAAAAACCCTTAGCACAATGCTGAAAAGTAGGTATTTTCTTCAAAATAAAGACATTGAGATTAGAGCCCAAAATGCTTAAGTGACTTGCCCTATTTTCATAGTCCAAGACTGGGAGAAAGCAAGGACCTGAAGTAATCCTTTCCAAAGTCATGTTCTGGGCTCTTGCACATACCTCATGGGCTTTAAATTGTGCTAGAATTTAAATGAAGGCTAAAGTCAGCAAGTGTTTCCCAACAAACAAATAGTACCAAACAGCAGAGTATTTTAATTCCAACTCATCATTCATTTTAATCACTATATTCTCAGGGGCAAGTATGCAGTAAACTGTCTGGGAACAACACACACCAGTTCTATTAAAGTCATTACAGGACTGGAAGGAACTGGAAGCTCCTTCTTACTCTCTGGAAGATAGTTCCCTGCTCCTCTTTGAGTGAATATTAGGATCTAAGCTGAATGTCTTGCCTTGCCTTTGTACTCTTGTTCTGAGATTCGTTCTGTAAAAAAGCTTAGGAAGGTTTCTAGAAATAAGGGTCATGGCCCTCCAGGGTGCCTGAGGAACAGGAAAGTCACCAATTCATTTACTACATTGTTTGTCTTTCCTTTTTCTCAAAGCTAATAAAAATGAACAGTTCTTAGAAATGTGAGAAATGAATATCTAAAATAATTTGAGTTGTATTGAGATGGGGTTGTTCCCTTGACCTTCAATTCATTTGTGAGCAGGAACTAGTGGTTCGTTTCACTCATTCTTTAGTCCGTGGACAGCTAGGTGTTAACAGCTTAGTGAAGGGTCAGGGTGACAGCCTCCAGCACCTGCTCTTTTTGACACCTGAGTTCTTGTTCAGTATCCAGGAAGAATCAGGTCACACAGAAGGGTAGTGTTTGAAAGGAGGTTTTTAATTCAGGAAGTTGTGATCAAATACTTGCTACAAGCATTTCATATTAGTTCGTAAGGAGCTACAGCTAAGTGACACATCAATAGAAAAACATTTTTGGTTTGTTCAGTCTAATCTAAGCACCACCAAACTTCCCCAAAAAAACTGCCCTGAAGTTCACTTTTATAAGAATATCAATGAAACTTACAGTATATTTCCAGTTCTCACATTTTCCTTAAAATTTGTCAGACTTAAAAAAGAAAACAGAGAGTGCTCTTATTTATTCAATAATAAGTAAGCAAACAAATAACAGGCTAATTTAGATCTCTTTAGAATTTCTTTTGTGTAAGTAGTATTTGTAACAAATAGTTGTCCATTTCATAATTTTGAGTTATAGCAGCTTTTACTATTCAACTTTGTGATTTTATACTTTAAATACAACACATTTTATATTGTTTCTATTGTACAATTGACTGTTCATTCTTTTTTAATTTCTTAAATTTAGAGTATTGATTTCATCCTAAACATCAAGCAACATTACACAACACTACATAACTACATTTGCATATAATCCCTCCTAATGACTCGGTTGAACTGCTTACTTTAATAAAAACAGGTTTAAAGGCATTAAGAGTGATAAAATGATAAATGCACAAAAGGACACCAATTTAACTGATACTTAACTAGATTATATCTAAGGATGGAAAATAATATTTAAATGCTTTTGTTTCACGGGTTTGTGCTATTTTAACACAGTTTTATCTATGCAAATTTTCTTTCAGAATGGCAATAAGAAAAGAGTGCATATTATCCAAATAAATGAGTAAATCCTAGATAACCACTTTCAAAATAAATTTAAAATATCATGTAAAAAAAAAAAAAAGAAAGGAGGTTTTTATTGGGTGACAAAAGTGGCTCTCAGTGGGATGGAGAATTGGAAAGGGGATGGTGCAGGAAGAAAAGCCATCCTTCCCTGAAGTCACACTGTCTGAAGTTAAACACAACTATTCCTAGTCTCCAGTGCTCAGCCACATGTATCCCCAGTGTTCAGCAGCCTATATTCCCAATGCTCAGCAGCTTGTGTCCCCAACCACTTGGATCAGCCGCTTGTGTTGCTCTTTTCTTCTTTTTTTTCTGCCAGTTGGTCTGGTTTTTATGGGCACAGGATAGGGGGCAGGATGGGACAAAAACCAATCATTTGGGAGGAAAAATGGGGTCAGCTGATTTCACTGAGAGCCAAGGTTCCAGGATTAAGAGTGGAGTTTAGCCAGGAGCCTAGCCCTTCAGTATCAGGGTCAGTTTTTTTCACACAGGACCAAGGTTCCAGGCTTGAGGGTGGAGTTTAGCCAGGAGCTCAGCCATTGTGTATTAATGTCATCATAAAAAAAATATGATGCAAGACCCATTTGTGTTTTTTCATCAACAAAAAGGTAGTAAATATTGAGGTAATTTTAATTTTTTTGTTCTACAGATATTTTATGACTTCTGTCTAATGATAACCCTTTCTAAAAAAAAAAAAAAATGATTCCCCTCACCACCTTTTAAAAAGATGATTGTTAACATGCCCATGTTGTATGCATCACAGCTGATGCTGTACTGGACCATATCTGTGTTAGGGCTCAGAACATGATAATCCAAAATATGACACCTCGGGCAATTGAGAAAGACACAGAAGCAAGAAGTTTCCTGTGACCTTCCCCTGGCTGTCTGGTGTGAAGCACGGTCATAAAGGAATTCCCTGACCTACCTCAGCTGAATGTAGATTATAAGACCCTCATTCCAGGGGCTTCCTGCTCCATACCTAGCGGAGAATAAGTGCTGTTCAGAAAGGACAAGAAGAATCTGAACAAACAAGATTTGCTGAGTTCCTCCCAGTTTATTACCATTAAATCATACCCCTTTCTTTGTCCAATCACATTTCTGAATGACTGTCCATGCTTCATTGACCCTAAGCATAAAAATACACAGTTTTCCCAGGGTCTCTGGGTCTTCATTTCTCAAGGGTCCCATGCCATCTAAAACTTTGTTAAATTAATTTGTTATGCTTTTCTCTTGTTAATCAGTCTTGTCTTATAGGGGTGTCACCCATGACACTTGCAATGGGTAAGGAAAAGATAATGATTTTTCTCCCATTCACCTGTTTGGACAAGGCTAAGGAACTTGAATCCAAATATTGGCAAAATTCTATGTTTTGTGGAGACTGACCCCAAAATCAGCTTCACCATTATGCCTTGTTCTGGGAACCTGGAAGGGTGTATTTGAGAGATTAGACAGTTTGAAAAGGAAACAAAAACTCAAAACCTTACTGGGTATAAAGAAAATAATTCATCTCAAACCCTTCACTTCCCTTATGGCAAAGATTCTCAACTTTGGTACTACTGACATTTAGAGCCTTATAATTCTTTTATTATTATTATTTTTTAATGTGGAGGTTGTTGTGTGCATTGTAGGACGTTTCGCAGCATTTCTGGACTCTACTCTCTACATGCCAGTAGCACCCATGTCCCTGTGCTGACAATAAAAAATGTTTGAAGACATTGTTAAATGTCTCTGGGGGGCCAAAATCATCCCCAGTTGAAAAATAACAACCTCATGAATCTTAAAGTAGTAGATAAACATACACATAAATCAAAAAAGAAGATTGAACAATCTGTCATTCTAGTAAAACCAGAATAACTTGGTGTTAAAAATCAAGGTTTCTTTCTCTATAAACTGAAATGATTAAGAAACAGGAAGAGCAAGAGAACAAGACAAAGAGGGAATATGAATGAGTGATGGATGCTCAGCAGTCCTTAACTCAAGTTCCTCAGTTTTATTAGTCATGTCCTCCCAAATAAAGGAGCTGTTCTAAGAGAAAAGAAGCATGCTCTTCTTTCTCCCACAGAGACAAGATTCCTATTTTATATATAAGATTAAAATACCAGTTAGAGAGAAAATGTGTGATGTAGAAAGGGGACAAAGATAATCTAGAAAAGATTAAATGTACAAATGGGCAAGCTGAATAATGAAGACGTAGAAAATAAGGGAAAGGAGACAACTTTCATTGGTTGGAATAAGAAACAGGGTGGCTGGTCACAGAGAAACAATGATGGAGAGAGAAAAATGTTTATCTCTAGGCTTAGGCTTACAGTTCCAATCAAAGTTTATATGTCAATAATAACAATAATAAAACAGTTTTTTTCCTTGGATTAATTTTATTCAAATCTTCCTCCTTGCAGTCAAATAGATCAGATGCAAACATTGCTACCACTATCACTTGTATTAACAGAAAACGGACTTGTCAATAGTGTCAACCCAAATATGAACCCATGTCATATTTTTAAAACTCAATTTAAATAGCCCTGATGTATCCCTAGAGATTGTTAAAGCATTGACAGAGAGAATACACAAACATTACCTTTTGCATCCTTCCTGATATTTACAAAGACCTTAAACTTCTACAAGACCAGAAGATAACTGTCTTTTCTCTGCTTTTTCCCCTTTTAGCTATATGTATTTATAGTAAGTTCAGCCAACTGTTTTTTTTTTTTTTTCTGTTATAGTTTTGTGAAATCCGCTTTTCTCAGGAGAGATTGCATCTACTTTCTGCACCTTTGAAAGACTATTATCTTAGATACCTTTCGATTCTACACAGTACTTTGAAAAAAAATTTCTAAATTTTAACTATACTCAAGATTTATAATTGTAAAAATAAAAATACAAAAACAACAAAGAGGTGTATCAAGGTTTATATTCTTAGAATAACAACAACTTGTCACCACAGAAAATCCCACTGATATGACAAACTAAACTAAGTTCAATTCCTCTGGTCCCCCCAAAGTTATACAATGTATAGACTGAGTCTCCCTAATCTGATGTTCAGAAGTTTGAAACTTTTTGAATGTCAACATGATGTCACAAATAGAAAATTCCACATCTGACCTCATGCGATGATGGGTTGCAGTCAAATTACAGATGAACAATTCACAGTTTATTCAGCGTCTCTAAGGGAGAGAAGACCATCCCAGGCCCCTTCAGCTGTGATATATCTTTTTCATATGTACCCATATCTCCCCAGGCAAGCACATCTAGAGTGTAATAAAATGCCGTGTGTCCAGACCAGTCTCACCAACAGCAAGCTCTTCACAATGCCTCCCAGCTACTGAAATATTATATAAAATGACCTCTAGGTTATATGTATAAAGTGTAAACAAAACGTAAATAAATGTTGTATTTAGACTTGAGTCTCATCCCTAAGATATCTCATTATGTAAACAAATATTCCAAAATCTGAAAAATCTAAAATCCAAGACACTTCTTGCCCCAATCATTTTGGAAAAGGGATGCTCAACCTGTACCATTCTCACTTTAAAGCATTGACAGAGAGAGAGAATACACAAACACTACTTTTTGCATCCTTCCTGTTATCTACCAAGACCTTAAACTTCTACAAGACCAGAAGATAAAATATATATATACACACACACACACACATATATATATATACACATTGTTTCATTCACCTTTCATGACTTTACTACAAGTGTTAGGCACGTTTTTAAAAGAAAATCGCTTCATAGTTTGCCATCACACTCCTTCAACAATGAATCATCTAAAGTGGACATTCCTCATGTTTCAAATCACTACTGTAAATTGGGAGTAAATGAAGCTGGAATTTGAGTCTCAGAATTTTATTTAAAGACTTGTTGAACATTAAATATAACCTAATCCATCTCTCATTACAGATGAAACAAATAAATCCCAGGAAGCATTGCTCAAGGGCAAATGATAAGTAGTTCTGAGAGTTAAACTTAGATAAATTTAGATCATTTTGCTCTAAAAATGATTCACTCTTCTATGTTTCTATCATTATAACACACTATCTCTATGTCTTTCTGTATTAAGTCATATGTAGCCACCAGCATAATTAAAGAGTATATCAAAATGATTTAATTTTTCTATCTTCAGGCAAGTTCACATCAAACTTCATTAGGCAAGTAAACTATCATAAGCGGAAAAGGAGAAGCTAATACTTAGCTCTTACTCTGTGCTAAACATTGGACTAAACATTTTATATGTAACTATCTCATTTAATTACCAAAATAATGCAACTTATGAGTCAGAGTTGAATGCTGTCTTGTTTAGGGTTCATCTGTAGAGACTAAATTTTTTCTTCTGTTATAAACACCTAAATAAGAAAAGCTTATTATCATACAAAAGTAAAGGAATAGACTCCATACCCAGGCTGGGGCCACACCTGGGCTGCCCAGGTAACTTCTGTGTCTGGTGTGGGAAGGAAATTGCTCGGCCATTGATCCACCTTTGCCAGGATCTCTGTGAGTAAAATGGAACTCCAAATTGCAAATCTGAGACTCCAAGGAATACATGTGATCTGCAAAACTAAAATCACATCCAAAACTGTAGCTGCAAGTGAGCCACGAAATGCACTGTAGAGGCTGCGAAGGCTCAAAAGTAACAAAGGCATGCATGGAATCATCAGAAAGAGCGTTACAAAGCCAATACAAATGACCCTCCACAATTATTACCTCATTTAAATCAAGAAATTGTGGGAAAGAATGTTCAAGTGACCAGAATTAAGTCACATAGCTTGTGTGAGGTGAAATGGTTATTCAAATGTAGATTTATATGACTCAAATATCCAGTCTTTTCTCTACAACAAAATGTTTCTCTTGGTTCCTTTGATTGGCCCATGCAAACCACAGAAATTTTTCGGATTTCTTTACCTACCATCTTCCAGACCTAAATTCCAGCTTTTTCTGCCTTAGCTCCTTGAAATACATTGTGCAAATGTTCATTCATATTTCATTCTATGCATCAACTATTCACCAGAAAACTGTGCCCTCATCCTGATTATAAGGCATGAGATAACACACGATACTATCATTTTATCATTGTGGTAATTAAAAGAACTAGTCACATGAAAAATGCTTAGTCCAATGCTTGGCACAGAGTAGGAACAATCTCAAAGCAGCACACAAATATGAGTTTGTAAGAAAGGTTATGTTCAAATACCATTAAAGAATCAAAGGCCAATTTAAGATACTTGAAATATCTGGACTATTTAATAGGCATATACTTCTTTTTGGGAAAAAATCTGAAAAAAGTTAATCATGTAATAAAAACAAACTATTTAAGACAATGTTTCTAGTTATCATATGCTCCATTTAAGAAAGTAAGACCTATGTGTTTTAAAATTCAATGTTTGTATATTAAAGAATGTTTTTCCTCTCTGGGCCATAGCAGACTGACGATATTTGGAAAATACAGTAAAAATACTATGAAAATATCACGTTGCTACAAAAATTCCTAATGCTGCCCCTTGGTTTGTATACTTATTAGTCACAGGTAACAGACAGCTCTCAGACCAACAGCTCTCTACAAATCAAATTTTGACTAGAACTGTTTTAAAATATGCTGTTAGTCATTTCTCTAAATTTTATAAATTTTTTAAAACTGCAAATATTTTTTATTTTTCTTCCTTTTGGAGTAAAACTTTAAAAGCATATAATAGTATTACTTTAAAGTAAAACAATAAAAGCTAATCTGAAGACAATATTAGATTGAAATTCAGGGTAGGAGGAAAAGGGTTCCCTAAAATAAAATTGTAATTTGGGAAAAGAAAGATGTTTCTCTTCTGAGTTAATGCCATGTTAATAAAATAAAAGTGTAACTTCTGGCAAAAACTTGAAATTACATTCATTTATTTCATTCATTATTTTTTGCTTTTACTAAAATGAATTTAGTCAGAAATTAGGTTCTGGATACCTGCCATCAACAATAAAATGAACAGTAATTAAACTTGTTACTAGTGTATTTTAAGAGTGTGCTAACGTTACTCATTAAACACCAGATGAATTGGTTTTTAGCCCAGTTTCAATGGCGGTTGCATTTTATTATGCAGATGTTGCCTGGTGTGTTGGCAAATGACATATGCTGTCTTCCTAGAACACTCATGGAAATGAAGTGTGGGTACTCAGAGGCAAACAGGGTGACCAAAATCTGGCACTTGATGAAATCAACAAAGAGCCTGTTTGTCAAGGGTGACTTTATGTTTACATAATTGATTCTCACCTCCATAAGGATGATGAGGTGTTTTACTATCAATGATTTTACACTTGGAAGAGGTGATTAAACACCTCTGGTTTGCTGCTCCCATTAAGGAAGAATATTTTTACATTCATTCTTGTAACAAAGCTGAAGTTTGTACTACATTTGGGAGTCTCTGGCAACAAGATGATGTTTCATTTGCTGCTCTACCCCGGATTTGGAATTTTTAGTTAAAATAAACATAGTTCACTTTTTCGAATGACTTCTCGGTTACCACTTAGGGTGTTTGTTCTGCTTTATTCTCAGGGAAGCTCACACTGTGTTTTTTTTTTTTTTTTTTTTTTTAATTTATTTATTTATTTATTTATTATTATTATACTTTAAGTTGTAGGGTACATGTGCATAACGTGCAGGTTTGTTACATATGTATACTTGTGCCATGTTGGTGTGCTGCACCCATCAACTCGTCATTTACATCAGGTATAACTCCCAGTGCAATCCCTCCCCCCACCCCCCTCCCCATGATAGGCCCCGGTGTGTGATGTTCCCCTTTCTGAGTCCAAGTGATCTCATTGTTCAGTTCCCACCTATGAGTGAGAACATGCCGTGTTTGGTTTTCTGTTCTTGTGATAATTTGCTAAGAATGATGGTTTCCAGCTGTATCCATGTCTCTACAAAGGACACAAACTCATCTTTTTGATGGCTGCATAGTATTCCATGGTGTATATGTGCCACATTTTCTTAATCCAATCTGTCACTGATGGACATTTGGGTTGATTCCAAGTCTTTGCTATTGTGAATAGTGCTGCAATAAACATACGTGTGCATGTGTCTTTATAGCAGCATAATTTATAATCCTTTGGGTATATACCCAGTAATGGGATGGCTGGGTCATATGCTACATCTAGTTCTAGATCCTTGAGGAATCGCCATACTGTTTTCCATAATGGTTGAACTAGTTTACAATCCCACCAACAGTGTAAAGGTGTTCCTATTTCTCCACATCCTCTCCAGCACCTGTTGTTTCCTGACTTTTTAATGATCGCCATTCTAACTGGTGTGAGATGGTATCTCATTGTGGTTTTGATTTGCATTTCTCTGATGGCCAGTGATGATGAGCATTTTTTCATGTGTCTGTTGGCTGTATGAATGTCTTCTTTTGAGAAATGTCTGTTCATATCCTTTGCCCACTTTTTGATGGGGTGGTTTGTTTTTTTCTTGTAAATTTGTTTGAGTTCTTTGTAGGTTCTGGAGATTAGCCCTTTGTCAGATAAGTAGATTGCAAAAATTTTCTCCCATTCTGTAGGTTGCCTGTTCACTCTGATGGTAGTTTCTTTTGCTGTGCAGAAGCTCTTTAGTTTAATGAGATCCCATTTGTCAATTTTGGCTTTTGCTGCCGTTGCTTTTGGTGTTTTAGACATGAAGTCTTTGCCCATGCCTATGTCCTGAATGGTACTACCTAGGTTTTCCTCTAGGATTTTTATGGTATTAGGTCTAACATTGAAGTCTCTAATCCATCTTGAATTAATTTTCGTATAAGGAGTAAGGAAAGGATCCAGTTTCAGCTTTCTACTTATGGCTAGCCAATTTTCCCAGCACCATTTATTAAATAGGGAATCCTTTCCCCATTTCTTGTTTCTCTCAGGTTTGTCAAAGATCAGATGGCTGTAGATGTGTGGTATTATTTCTGAGGACTCTGTTCTGTTCCATTGGTCTATATCTCTGTTTTGGTACCAGTACCATGCTGTTTTGGTTACTGTAGCCTTGTAGTATAGTTTGAAGTCAGGTAGCGTGATGCCTCCAGCTTTGTTCTTTTGACTTAGGATTGTCTTGGAGATGCGGGCTCTTTTTTGGTTCCATATGAACTTTAAAGCAGTTTTTTCCAATTCTGTGAAGAAACTCATTGGTAGCTTGATGGGGATGGCATTGAATCTATAAATTACCTTGGGCAGTATGGCCATTTTCACAATATTGATTCTTCCTATCCATGAGCATGGTATGTTCTTCCATTTGTTTGTGTCCTCTTTGATTTCACTGAGCAGTGGTTTGTAGTTCTCCTTGAAGAGGTCCTTTACATCCCTTGTAAGTTGGATTCCTAGGTATTTTATTCTCTTTGAAGCAATTGTGAATGGAAGTTCATTCCTGATTTGGCTCTCTGTTTGTCTGTTACTGGTGTATAAGAATGCTTGTGATTTTTGCACATTAATTTTGTATCTTGAGACTTTGCTGAAGTTGCTTATCAGCTTAAGGAGATTTTGGGCTGAGACAATGGGGTTTTCTAAATATACAATCATGTCATCTGCAAACAGGGACAATTTGACTTCTTCTTTTCCTAACTGAATACCCTTGATTTCTTTCTCTTGCCTAATTGCCCTAGCCAGAACTTCCAACACTATGTTGAATAGGAGTGGTGAGAGAGGGCATCCCTGTCTTGTGCCAGTTTTCAAAGGGAATGTTTCCAGTTTTTGCCCATTCAGTATGATATTGGCTGTGGTTTTGTCATAAATAGCTCTTATTATTTTGAGGTACGTTCCATCAATACCGAATTTATTGAGCGTTTTTAGCATGAAGGGCTGTTGAATTTTGTCAAAAGCCTTTTCTGCATCTATTGAGATAATCATGTGGTTCTTGTCTTTGGTTCTATTTATATGCTGGATTATGTTTATTGATTTGCGAATGTTGAACCAGCCTTGCATCCCAGGGATGAAGCCCACTTGATCATGGTGGATAAGCTTTTTGATGTGTTGCTGAATCCGGTTTGCCAGTATTTTATTGAGGATTTTTGCATTGATGTTCATCAGGGATATTGGTCTAAAATTCTCTTTTTTTGTTGTGTCTCTGCCAGGCTTTGGTATCAGGATGATGTTGGCCTCATAAAATGAGTTAGGGAGGATTCCCTCTTTTTCTATTGATTGGAATAGTTTCAGAAGGAATGGTACCAACTCCTCCTTGTACCTCTGGTAGAATTCAGCTGTGAATCCATCTGGTCCTGGACTTTTTTTGGTTGGTAGGCTATTAATTATTGCCTCAATTTCAGAGCCTGCTATTGGTCTATTCAGGGATTCAACTTCTTCCTGGTTTAGTCTTGGAAGAGTGTAAGCGTCCAGGAAATTATCCATTTCTCTAGATTTTCTAGTTTATTTGCGTAGAGGTGTTTATAGTATTCTCTGATGGTAGTTTGTATTTCTGTGGGGTCGGTGGTGATATCCCCTTTATCATTTTTAATTGCGTCGATTTGATTCTTCTCTCTTTTCTTCTTTATTAGTCTTGCTAGTGGTCTGTCAATTTTGTTGATCTTTTCAAAAAACCAACTCCTGGATTCATTGATTTTTTGGAGAGTTTTTTGTGTCTCTATCTCCTTCAGTTCTGCTCTGATCTTAGTTATTTCTTGCCTTCTGCTAGCTTTCGAATGTGTTTGCTCTTGCTTCTCTAGTTCTTTTAATTGCGATGTTAGAGTGTCAATTTTAGATCTTTCCTGCTTTCTCTTGTGGGCATTTAGTGCTATAAATTTCCCTCTACACACTGCTTTAAATGTGTCCCAGAGATTCTGGTATGTTGTATCTTTGTTCTCATTGGTTTCAAAGAACATCTTTATTTCTGCCTTCATTTCGTTATGTACCCAGTAGTCATTCAGGAGCAGGTTGTTCAGTTTCCATGTAGTTGAGCAGTTTTGATTGAGTTTCTTAGTCCTGAGTTCTAGTTTGATTGCACTGTGGTCTGAGAGACAGTTTGTTATAATTTCTGTTCTTGTACATTTGCTGAGGAGTGCTTTACTTCCAATTACGTGGTCAATTTTGGAGTAAGTACGATGTGGTGCTGAGAAGAATGTATATTCTGTTGATTTGGGGTGGAGAGTTCTATAGATGTCTATTATGTCTGCTTGCTGCAGAGATGAGTTCAATTCCTGGATATCCTTGTTAACTTTCTGTCTCGTTGATCTGTCTAATGTTGACAGTGGGGTGTTGAAGTCTCCCAGTATTATTGTATGGGAGTCTAAGTCTCTTTGTAAGTCTCTAAGGACTTGCTTTATGAGTCTGGGTGCTCCTGTATTGGGTGTATATATATTTAGGATAGTTAGCTCTTCCCGTTGAATTGATCCCTTTACCATTATGTAATGGCCTTCTTTGTCTCTTTTGATCTTTGATGGTTTAAAGTCTGTTTTATCAGAGACTAGGATTGCAACCCCCGCTTTTTTTTGTTCTCCATTTGCTTGGTAAATCTTCCTCCATCCCTTTATTTTGAGCCTATATGTGTCTCTGCGTGTGAGATGGGTCTCCTGAATACAGCAGACTGATGGGTCTTGACTCTTGATCCAGTTTGCCAGTCTGTGTCTTTTAATTGGAGCATTTAGTCCATTTACATTTAAGGTTAAGATTGTTATGTGTGAACTTGATCCTGCCATTATGATATTAACTGGTTATTTTGCTCGTTAGTTGATGCAGTTTCTTCCTAGCCTCGATGGTCTTTACATTTTGGCATGTTTTTGCAATGGCTGGTACCGGTTGTTCCTTTCCATGTTTAGTGCTTCCTTCAGGGTCTCTTGTAAGGCAGGCCTAGTGGTGACAAAATCTCTAAGCATTTGCTTATCTGTAAAGGATTTTATTTCTCCTTCACTTATGAAACTTAGTTTGGCTGGATATGAAATTCTGGGTTTAAAATTCTTTTCTTTAAGAATGTTGAATATGGCCCCCACTCTCTTCTGGCTTGGAGAGTTTCTGCCGAGAGATCTGCTGTTAGTCTGATGGGCTTCCCTTTGTGGGTAACCCGACCTTTCTCTCTGGCTGCCCTTAAGATTTTTTCCTTCATTTCAACTTTGGTGAATCTGGCAATTATGTGTCTTGGAGTTGCTCTTCTCGAGGAGTATCTTTGTGGCGTTCTCTGTATTTCCTGGATTTGAATGTTGGCCTGCCCTACTAGGTTGGGGAAGTTCTCCTGGATGATATCCTGAAGAGTGTTTTCCATCTTGGTTCCATTTTCCCCCTCACTTTCAGGCACCCCAATCAGATGTAGATTTGGTCTTTTTACATAATCCCATACTTCTTGCAGGCTTTGTTCATTTCTTTTTCTTCTTTTTTCTTTTGGTTTCTCTTCTCGCTTCATTTCATTCATTTGATCCTCATTCGCAGATACTCTTTCTTCCAGTTGATCGAGTCGGTTACTGAAGCTTGTGCATTTGTCATGTATTTCTCGTGTCATGGTTTTCATCTCTTTCATTTCGTTTATGACCTTCTCTGCATTAATTACTCTAGCCATCAATTCTTTCACTTTTTTTTCAAGATTTTTAGTTTCTTTGCGCTGGGTACGTAATTCCTCCTTTAGCTCTGAGAAATTTGATGGACTGAAGCCTTCTTCTCTCATGTCGTCAAAGTCATTCTCCGTCCAGCTTTGATCCGTTGCTGGCGATGAGCTGCACTCCTTTGCAGGGGGAGATGCGCTCTTATTTTTTGAATTTCCAGCTTTTCTGCCCTGCTTTTTCCCCATCTTTGTGGTTTTATCTGCCTCTGGTCTTTGATGATGGTGATGTACTGATGGGGTTTTGGTGTAGTTGTCCTTCCTGTTTGATAGTTTTCCTTCTAACTGTCAGGACCCTCAGCTGTAGGTCTGTTGGAGATTGCTTGAGGTCCACTCCAGACCCTGTATGCCTGGGTATCCCGCACCAGAGGTTGCAGAAGATAGAATATTTCTGAACAGCGAGTGTACCTGTCTGATTCTTGCTTTGGAAGCTTCCTCTCAGGGGTGTACTCCACCCTGTGAGGTGTGGGGTGTCAGACTGCCCCTAGTGGGGGATGTCTCCCAGTTAGGCTACTCAGGGGTCAGGGACCCACTTGAGCAGGCAGTCTGTCCCTCCTCAGATCTCAACCTCCTTGTTGGGAGATCCACTGCTCTCTTCAAAGCTGTCAGACAGAGTCGTTTGCGTCTGCAGAGGTTTCGGCTGTGTTTGTTATTGCCCTGTCCCCAGAGGTGGAGTCTACAGAGACAGGCAGGTTTCCTTGAGCTGCTGTGAGCTCCACCCAGTTCGAGCTTCCCAGCAGCTTTGTTTACCTACTTAAGCCTCAGCAATGGTGGGCGCCCCTCCCCCAGCCTCGCTGCTGCCTTGCCGGGAGATCGCAGACTGCTGTCCTAGCAATGAGGAAGGCTACGTGGGTGTGGGACCCTCCCGGCCAGGTGTGGGATATGATCTCCTGGTGTGCCTGTTTGCTTAAAGCGCAGTATTGGGGTGGGAGTTACCCGATTTTCCAGGTGTTGTGTGTCTCAGTTCCCCTGGCTAGGAAAAGGGATTCCCTTCCCCCTTGCGCTTCCCAGGTGAGGCAATGCCTCGCCCTGCTTCAGCTCTCGCTGGTCGGGCTGCAGCAGCTGACCAGCACCGATCGTCCAGCACTCCCCAGTGAGATGAACCCAGTACCTCAGTTGAAAATGCAGAAATCACCGGTCTTCTGTGTCGCTCGCGCTGGGAGTTGGAGACTGGAGCTGTTCCTATTCGGCCATCTTGCTCCGCCCCCGGGAAGCTCACACTGTTTTTGCCTCCAGAACTTTTTATGACTTATCCTTTAATAAAGATTAGACAAAAACCTTTTGTACCTCCTCCAAAGAATGGCTATAAGATGAGGGCAGGCCTTGGAGCTCAAATTATTAAGTACTAAACTCTCTTGGATGATTAAGGTTTATATCTCAGTATGACAGGGACAAAGCTGATAAAAGGACCTGATTTCTCTGGGTAAGCTCTGTGAATGTAGTTTTAGAGTATACAAGAATTATCAATGATTTTGCTTTCAGGTGATAAAACTAAATCCAAGTCTCATTCTTAAAAACCTATTGGGCTGATGGAAAATTACGTTTGTCATTACTGGATGTATTGTGTTCCAGAGTTCCTTCCTAATTTAGGACAATTACAGAGAAAGGGCTCCATAGTGTAATCTGGTGTGACTACCATTGACGTACTCATTATACAAGCCAATCATGGAAGAGCTATTTGCTTTTATGCTATGAAGCCTAAAGACTGAGCCTGAAAGCCTTTAAAAGTCTACCTACAAGGCCTGGTGCGGTGGCTCATGCCTATAATCCCAGCACTTCAGGAGGCCAAAGCAGGCGGACCATGAGGTCAAGAAGAGATTAAGACCAGCCTGGCCAATATGGTGAAACTCCGTCTCTACTAATAATACAAAAATTAGCTGGGCGTGGTGACGTGCGCCTGTAGTCCCAGCTCCTCGGGAGAATCGCTTGAACCCAGGAGGCAGAGGTTGCAGTGAGCCACTCTACTCCAGCCTGGCAACAGAGCGAGGCTCTGTCTCAAAAAAAAAAAAAAAAAAAAAGCTACCTCCAAACAACTCATTCCCTCCAAAATCCTTTCACCTCTTCAATGTGTACCTTCCTAAATATCAGTGCTCAACTTGGCCTTGTTGGGGTCAAAGGAAGACTTCCCTTTCACCTCTGAAGGTTTATCTAAAATCACTGACAAAAAGCAGATTCATAGGAGAAAAGATATAGAAAATTTGTGAATGTGTACATGGGAGCCTTCAGAATGAAGACCCAAAGATACAAGAATAATTGTTCTTTTTTTTTTTTTTTTTAAGCTTAGGTTCAACAAGTATGGCCAGCTGTGTAGAAATATGATTGGACAAAAAGGATATAATCTAATTCTAATAGACTAAATGTCTATTAGAGGCCTGTCTGTCTGGATTCTTTTTGGCCTCTCTGAGCATGCATTTCTTCCTTCTGTGTGTGGGGCCAGACTCTGTCTGGACTGGGGGAATCTTACACCCTACAACATAGGTCAGATAATTTCTTTATGGCCAGTTTTTTTGCACAGGAAGTTACTACACAGAAATAGTGTAGTAATTTTTAGGTTTTATGGTTGGCTTTGGGGAAAGGTGTTTCTGGTTTCTGTGACCCACCTTGGGGAAGAGGGATTCTAGTTTCTATGGCCAGCCTAGAAGGAGAATGGGACTAAGAGAAAGGAGGGCAGGAGAGGTTCAGAGAAAAACTTTTGCTTCTAAGGCTTTCATGTTGGGGATATTGCTTTCTGAATTTCAACAGTATCATCTTTTCAGAATATTCAGTCTTTAAAAAACAAAATTCAGGAGGGGAAAATACCTTACAGAAAACTCCTACAGTTGGCATTGAAATACAAGGTTGCCCTGAGGCAAAAGAGAAGAAGAGGTGCCGCTATACTTTTGTGAAATGTTGTAAGGGAGAATTTAGAAATGGGGACAAGAAAGAAAGAAGAGATATTTCTCTAAGTTATTCCTTAAACATGTGTGCATGAGTTATATATATTGTGATTTCTAAGGAGACCACTAACTTACATGACACCTTCTTGTAAGTTTAATGGAAAAGTTTACCTTTGAATAGAGAAGTAACCAAAAGGGGCAACTTCTGGGTTGAAAAATAATAAAAGGTGTTCCTTTCTTATGGATGACACAACCCCATCCAAAAGCTTATGCATCAGTGATCAAAAGGGGGATGGATTTCATCTGCCAGTTGTGCTTGCTTGTCTAAACCTTCAACGTTCCCTTTTTAGTTTTAGTAATAATTATCTCCATCAATTACATAATTATCATCACCATCATCATCACATTACCGTTATCATCACGATCATCCTCATCATCGATGATATCTGAGTACTTACTATGTGTCAGGTGCTGTCATAAGTGCTACACCTGAATCATTTTTACCAAACTCTCAAGATGAGTTCCCAGTGAGAATTAATTGAGATATTACTAATCTGTTCCAGGCAGCATTCTAAGCTTATTTAAATTATAATGATCTCATTTAGTCTCCCAACTCTACCAGGTAGGTACTGTTATTATAACTACATGAAGAAACGAGGCATAGAAAGATTAAATCAGGTGATAAAATTTGTCAGCAGACCTATATATTAAAAATGTGCCATCTCAAACACTCAGGAACTACTATCGGGTAAAGAGGACATCAGTGTTTTGAGATTACTATTTTAAAGTTATTCTATATAAAGCTAGATGAATGTCCAAAGTAGACAATTCATCTGTGCAAAAAGATAATTTATCCCAGAGCAGTGAACAAATATCACTCTTAACATAAGAGATTTCTTGTTTTTTTCTAATAGCCATTAAAACTGACTCATCATATCCATGGTTCCACCAGATTTAGTTACACAAAGTTGTTCTTATAAAAACATTTAGAAGACAATGAGGCAATTGCAGTGAATGATGTAATATTAGAAGTTACATGTGGGTTTGTCAAAAACTATAATGGTGCCACACTCTCCGTGAAGCTCAGTAAATCTTGCTCTTGGTGATGATAGGCAGAACTCTTGGATATGTGAAAATATGATGAAAGATAAAATACACATGATGGTCTTTAAAGGAGGCCAGGATTCAGAGAGAACACTACACATTAACTTGATTTTCAAGGAAAAGGAAGTCACTTTGGTCAAAACAAAGTTAGAGAATCATAAAAGCAAGTTGCAATTAACACTGGGGGTCGTATTGCCTCACTTTCACCCTAACAAAGTGAGTTTTAAGGGTGGAGATATCGGCAGGGGCCAAACTGTGAGAGGCTTTGAATGTAAATTTTATACTTGTACAGTTTACAAAGACTCACTGTAAATGTCATTTTTTGGTTTCAGTATTATATGTAAAAAGGATACATGTTCCTTGTGAAAATTTCAATCAATAACTAAATGCACAAAAAATTAAAAAATCTTTTTCTATCTACTTCTGAGATATAGTTCTTTTAAATTTAGGGGCACAGTCTTTCAGACTTTTTCTGTACATACACAGGCACATACGTATACCTACTTTTATTTTTGACAAAATGGTGAATCTACTCTAAAATCCTCCTACAGCTTGCTTTTTAATGTAACAACCCATCTTGGGCACTTTTCTATGTTAAGAAAGAAAAAAAAAAAGAAAGAAAATGCCCTATTGTCAAATGGTAAAGGAGAGTGAGAAAGGCAGGTATATGACAAGGACCAAGACCTTATAAACGCACCAGGACTCTTCAAGAATCTGATATGCAGGGGCAATAATTGCTGCATTGAGGGGAAAGACTGTCATTCCAAGGCAACAGGTTTTAGTTACCTAAGATATCAAGATGCCATGGAATCTTCTTTTAACGTGATTTGAAACACTAGGTTTCAGGGAGGCAGACAAAGGAGCCCTTACCAATAGAACTAGCATTCTTTAAAGTCTTCTTTCAAATTGAGCACATTGAGATGAGCTGAAAGGAAACCATTTCATTGATCTAAGGGTATCAGTAATTCACAGGTCAAGATCAAAAGCAATCTGCTGACGCTGATCTGTAAATCAAAGCTGTAACACATAGCATTCTATTGCTCTCCATCAGCATGTTTATACATTGCCATGCAATTGTTATTCTGTGCTTTCAATAATCAAATCACTGATGTGGGATTTGGTTGCAGCTTCTAAGAACAAAAGTTCATGTGCGGTTCTAAATTACTTAATGCAATTTTAAAATGCAAAATGTTCATTTTTCTTCCTCCAAAAAAAGAAAAGCCTCAAACCAAATGTACAATATCTTGTTGAGAACTAAATGGAGGATATTAAGATTACAAACTAATGATTAAAAATACAAAATCAGATAGTCTGTTCGTAGTTATAAAAGGAGTGATGAGGAGATAGGGTACAGAGTGCTTCAGAATTTACAGCTCATCACCATTTGTTGGAAACAAGAAATCAACAGGATGCATGACCCTGATGAAGATGGGAAACATTTCTGAGCCATTATCTTCACCCTCTCTCACAAATGAATGGGAAACAAGCAAATAAGTGTGGGTTTGTGTGTTTTCCAATGACTTACTGGTTTAATAAAACAGAGAAATAACCCATTTATCCTTTCTATGGGTCCCAAAATAAGGATGTTCATAGATGAAATTGTAGCACATAAAACATCAACTATTCATTCACTATTTTAATTTATTTTAATTGCATGTTTCTAATAGCACATTTGTTTTATCATTTTTCATACTGCCATTCCTTTTAGTTGTACTTTCTCGCTAGCAGAATTCACTATGGAAATATATTAACTATTTTTCAATTATTTCCCATTTTATTGTGTGAAAAATCTCCATGGGTGTTTTTGGAGTAGAAATTGGTTTAAACACAGCAGGTCTCATCATATCCAATTACTCTTCCTTATCTCCCACTATTTCTTAAGTCAGGAAATTACTAGCAATGAAGTGATAAGCACTGCACCCACAAAGGTTCTCCCCCAAACTGCTGTTAAATTACCCAGTGGAGCAGATCATATGGTGCGTGTATTCATATTTTTTGGAGAGAAGTGTTAAAATATTCTCAGAACAGAAGAAGTGGGTTTGTATTTTCTAGAATAATTATACATGTGAATTAGAATAGTCTACCCATTAAAGACAATTTTAGTGTAATGAAATTAAAGTTTATGACTTTTCAAGCATGTTTGAGGTACCATAGGACGATGTTGATTGTTGGTGGTCAAGTTAAAAAACCAACTAAGAATTGTCATTTTCTGTCTTTAGAGATTTCTAAGACAAATAATTCCTTTGTCATGTTTTGAGTTTCTAGCACATGCCAGGAGCTCTGCTAGGAGTTGAAAATGCGGCAGAAACACAAGAGAAAATTTTTCTGCTCTCTTGGAACTTACCAGTAAACACAAAACACTAAACAAACCCTGCCCCTGCTGTCCATCCATTTCCTCTTTATTCTATGAAAAGGCCAATATATATAAAAAGTCCACAGGGCACTCAAAAAACTCTCTACTCTATAGTAGCAATTAGACCCAACCAGAAATGTGAACCCAGGGAAGGCATTTAAAAATAATTTACTTAGAGACTTTCACTTATGGACAAATGGAGCAGATATATTTTCCTTATTTCTCTTACTAACTACAACTAAAAACCCTGGATAATATATGTAAAACAAAAATAAGAAGACTCTGAAAGGCAGACTAACTGGTGACATAGGGACGTGGGAAAAGCTATAGTAGTGACTTTCCTGGTGCCAGAGAAGGCAACAACTCAAAAATACAACAGGTACAGACAAAACAAAACAATATCCATCGGAAGCCTGTCGATCTTGTCAAAGGACCAATAAAAAAGAAGACAGGAAACTTTTCGACAATAAATATTTTATTTCAGCCAACATCACAGAAAGAACAATGACTCTGTCCACACCCACATTATCAAGGGATAAGGAGAGAGCTGGATTGCACCTTCAGGAGGCTCTTAGGTACCCCAACACCCCTGAAAGGGTGGTTTCAGAGAAGGTCAAGTAGGGTGTCTGGTCAGTAAACAGCATCTGCCTCATGAGGTCAGTGCAGAACAAACAGGGAGTCTGGATCTTTCCGCACTCTCCCCGCACTGTGGTAGTATCAGAAAAGCACTAGAGGAGAGTGCAGGCTTTCGCGGTCACCCAGCAGTAACAAGCTGACCTCCCCCACAAGGTCAGTGGAGACCATAAGGCACCCCAACTCTAATCTCCACTCAGCAGTTAGGAGGCGCACCCTTCTCAGGTGTCAACAGAGGTTGAGTGGGAAACCTTGACTTGTTCTTCTATAGGACAGTAATGAAACAGTGCCCTTTCTCCTTTTCCCCAGTGGGGCAGTGTCAAAAAGAAAGAAAGGAAAAGAAAACACAGTTAAAGCTGAAGGTATACATAAAATCCAGAAACTCATAACATAATACAACAATATCCAGGCTAAAAAATTACTTATTACCGCAAGAAAAATATCTAAAATTAATTTAAAAAGACAATTGATAGATGCAAACACCAAGGTGACAGAGATGACAGAAGTATCTGGCAGAGATTTAAAGCAACCATGACAAAAATGCTTCAACAAACATACACAAACACACCTGAAACTACTGAATAAATAGCAAGTCTCAGCAAAGAAACAGAAAAACTATTCAAAGAAAAACCTGATATTAAGAAGAGCCAGAGGCCAGGCACAGTGGCTCATTCCTGTAATCCCAGAACTTTGGGATGCCAAGATGGGTGGATCACGAGTTCAGGAGATTCAAGACAATCCTGGCTAACAAGGTGAAACCCCATGTCTACTAAAAAATACAAAAAGTTAGCCAGAAGTGGTGGCACACACCTGTAGTGCCAGCTACTTGGGAGGCTGAGGCAGAAGAATCACTTGAACCCGGGCGGTGGAAGTTGCAGTTTTACTGAGATTGCACCACTACACTCCAGCCTGGATGACAGAATGAGACTCTGTCCACTCTGTCCCCTCAAAAAAAAAAAAAAAAAAAAAAAAAAGAACCAGATGGAAATATTAGAACTGAGAAATACAATAATACAATAATTGAAAAAAAAATCTCAGTAGATGAGCTCAATAGCAGAATGGAGGGGACAGAGGAAAGAATTAGCCACTCTCACTTCTGACACCAAATAATAGTTCTGGGGTCCCCAGGACTACCTTTACATTTAATAATTTGCTGAAAAACTCACCAACCCTACTGACAGTTGTTATATTCATGGTTGTGGTTTACCGCAGTGAAAAGGATACAGATTAAAATCAGCCAACAGGAGAGATACAAGAGGTAGAGCCTAGGAGGGTTCCAAACCTGTGGTTTGCAGTTGTCCTCTCCTAATGCAGTAATGGAAAGTGTTAACTCCTCTCACAGATAAATTATGGCAATATATATGAAGCATTACTATCCAGGAAAACTCACCTGAGCCTTAGTTTCTAGCATTTTTATTAGGTCACATAAACCTGGATGGCTGCTAACATAGCTAATCTCAGACTTCAAAAGAGTCAAGCTGATATCTTGTGGCCCCAAACCCCCACTCTAAATCACTTTATTAGACTATCTGTTGTGGCCCAAAGTCCTCACTCTAGATTACATTGTTATACAATTTGGTGTGACAATTTGGTAAGGACCCCAGATAAGATACTCTTATCAGGCATGACATTCCTAGAGTTCACATCCCAAAATCCTAGATCAAAGACCAGATCTCTCTCTGGGCAAGGTTAATTTTTTTGCTATACAAATAGTTACAGAAACCACTGAAATACTAAGGAAACAGAAATAGCAGGAAACAGAAAACAGAGAAATTATATTTTAAAAAAAGCATAATAGGCCAGGCATGGTGGCACATGCCTGTAATCCCAGCACTTTGGGAGGCCAAAGCAGGTGGATCAACTGAGGTCAGTAGTTCGAGACCGGTCTGATCAACATGGCGAAACCACGTCTCTACTAAAAATACAAAATTAGCCAGGTATGGTGGTGTGGGCCTATAGTCCTAGCTACTCGGGAGGCTGAGGCAGAAGAACTGCTTGAACCTGGGAGGCGGAGGTTGCAGTGAGCTGAGATCGTACCACTGCACTCCAGCCTAGGTGACAGAGTGAGACTCTGTCTAAAAAAATAAATAAATAAATAATAAACAGAACAAAAAATAAATGATGAAATTTATCTCTAACATATAAATAACTATATTAAATAAAAATGATTTAAATACAACAATTAAAAAATAGTTTTGGGAACACTATAACACTAAATGCATATGCTATAAAAGAGAGAAAGTTTTATATCAATAGTTTAATCACCTCAGAAACCTAGAATAATCAAAGTAAACAGAAGGAAGGACATGAGAAAGCTCAAAACAGAATTTAATTCAATTTTAGACAGAAAAACAATAGAGGATTCAATAGAACAAAGAGCTGTTTTTTAAAAAGATTAATAAAATTAACAAATTTCTAACATTTCTAACAAAAAAAGATTAAAAAGTCGCAAGTTATGAAAATCAGTAACAAAAAAGAGATAATCACTATGGAACACAGAGTTTGGACAGAGAACTAATAAACAACTTTACTTGCATAAATTTGAGAACTCAGATGAAAAGGACCATTTTCTCAAAAGACACAAACTAGTATAACTTACTCAATATAAAGTAGAAAATTTGAATACTCATACAAATATTAAGGGAATTAAAGCATAATTAACACCAATTATTTACAATCTCTTCCAGAAAATACAAGAAGGAGACATTTCCCAAGCTATTTTATAAAGCTCAAACTACTCTGAGAGCAAAATGAGACAAAAGGTACAAAATAAACTAACGAATAAACTACAGACCAATATATTTTGTGAACTGCAGTGCAAAAGCCTACAACCCAGAAACAGATTTATTCAAATATGCCCAACTAATATGTGGTCAAGGTGTAAAAACAATTAAATACAGGAAAGATAGCTTTTACAACAAATGGTGCAGGTTCACTTAGATATCCACAGATAATCAATCAATTAATAAAATAATTTCTAAGTCTCATACCTTATGCCAAAAGGAAAACAAAATGACATTATGTTAAGTGAAATAAGCCAATCTTTTGTATTAAAAGACAAGTACTGTATAATTCCAGAAATATGAGGTATCTAAAGTTGACAAAATTCTAGAAACAGAAAGTAGAATGACAGTTACCAGGAGCTGGGCAGAGGGACAGAAAAGGAGTTGTTTAATGGGTATAGAATTTCTGATTTTCAAGAAGAAAAAGTTCCAAAGATGTGTTTCACAATAATGTAAATATGCTCAACAATGTTGCACTACACACTTAAAAATGGTTAAGATGGCAAATTTTATGTTGCCTTATTTATCGCAATAAATTTGAATGCAAATCAAAATATATCACAAACTTAAATGTAAAACACAAAACTATAAAACATTTAGGACAAAATACAGAAGAAATTTTTCATGATACAGAGCTAGGCAAAGAGTTCTTGGACTTAACATCAAAAGCATGACCCTTAAAGGAAAAAACTGACAAACTGGACCTCATCAAATTTAAAATACTTTGCACAGTAAGAATCCCTTTCAGAGATAAAAAGTCAAGTTGCAGAATAGGAGACAATATTCAAGAGCCACGTATTCAACAAAGGACTGATATTTAGGATATGCAAAGAACCTAATAGTAAAACAATAACAATAACAATAGTGACTATACCAAATGCTAGTGAGGATGCAGGGAAAGTGGATCTCTCACACATTGCTGCTAAGAATGTAAAAAGGAATGGTCACTCTCGAAAGTTGGAGAGTTTATTTAAAAAGTGCATATGCATCTACCATATGACTCAGCAATTGCATTTCTAAGCATTTAGCTCAGAGAAATAAAGACTTATGTTCACACAAATATCTGTATATGAAGAGTTATAGCGGTTTTTTCTCATAATAGTAAAAAACTGGAAACAGCCCAGATGTCCTTCAATATGCAAACAGTTAAACAAACTATGGTACATCCATGCTGTGGAATACTACTCAGTCATATGAATTCTGCTGAGTAAATATGTCAATCCTAAAAGGTTACATATTGTATGTTTCCATTTCAATAACATTCTTGAAATGACCAAATTATATAAATAGGGAACAGATGAGTGACTCTTAGGATTTAAAGAGAGTGTGCAGATGGAAGCAAAGGGGATGTGGCTATGAGAAGGCAACATGAGAGGTCCTTGTGGTGATGGAAATGCCTCATTTGATTATGTTAATGTCAGTATCCTGTTGTTACATTTACTATTATTTGGAAGATGTTACTATTGGGGAAAACTGGGTAAAAGGTACATGTGATCTCTTTGTATTATTTCATGCTATTGCATGTTAATCTACAGTAATCTCAAAATAAAAAGTTTAAGTATAAAAATAAGCAACTTACATGCAGAAGTCTTATTTTTAAACATGAAGGAAGTGAGGCAAGAGTCACTCATGAATGCTAAATGTACTGGGAAATTTTAAGGAGAAGCAGGATATCTTTATGGTTCTCAGAGTATGTTCTCACAGATTATTAATTGCAAGGTAGGGAAAAAAGCACATATTGGAGAAATCAAGAAACACTTTCTTGACTGGAGGATCAAAATTATTACCAACACTGTCTCGGATGGATGCTATGTGACTCTCGATGTGATGGATGTGATTCGCTGAGGAGGACTCAGTATCCCTATGTATTATCCCAGCAAATAATGCGAAAATTGAATGTAGTCATGAGGAAACACTAGTCAAGCAAAAAACAAGAAATTCTACATTACGAGTGTGGCTGGTACTGTTAAAAACTGTTATTAAAAAACAAAGGCCATGGAATTGTTTCAGGCAAAGGGAATCTAAAGAGACATGGCAAAATCCTCTAATACCTAAATCCCATCCAGCTCCTGTAGGAGTAGGGTGGTATGATTCTATAAAAGGCATTATTGTGTAACTGAAGAAAATAAAACATGGCTATAGATTAGATAAAATGAGTATATTTATGTAAATCTGTATAGTTTATCAGTGTACTATGATGTGATAATGTAAGAGAATATCCGTATTCTTAGGAAATGCATGTTGAGCCACAACTACATATCTGACTTAGCCTGAAATAGTTCCAAAAATTAGCTACATATATATGTGTGTGTGTGTGTGTATGTGTGTGGGTGTGTGTGTGTGTGTGTGTATTAGAGAGAGAGAGGAGAGGGAGAGGAGAATGAGAAGGAGAGAGAGAACAGAAGATAAAGCAATGTACTAAAATGTTAACAAAGGCAAAATCTGGATAACTGTATATGATTTTTGTTCATACTACTTTTCTTATTTGGCAAATTTTGCAAATTCGAAATTATTTTGAATTAAGAAAAAGTCTAAAACTGAAGACAAAATACTGCTCATGTTCAATCCTCTTTCAAGGTGAAACAACAAAACACTTCTGTATGAGTGAGGCTTCATTCAATTTCAGGTGACAGTAAAAGCTCAAATGAGCTTATACAATAAATAGAAATGATGGGAAACAGGAGCAATTTCAGGCACTTTTGGATTGAGGGATTTCAAAATTCTATGTGTCACAGAACTTCATCTTGGATTAAGTACCCAGGATTAATCACTATGGGCAGTGTGGTGTGGTGCTCTATTTGCCCGGGTTTGAATCACATGGCTACCTATGACGGCATCTGGGGAAAGGGAGGCAGAGTTGTGGGTGTTGATCACACAAAAACCACATGATTAAGAGATGGAAGAGTTGTTCCCAAAAGAAAATAAGGAGTTCTGTTATTATGTAAGAAAAGGCAAACAATAAAACCTCAAAAACACCATGACCAAAATTCAAAGAACTTTGTATCAAACTCCATGATCCCCTACCTCTTAACACTTTTCCTTATAGCAGCATCTTTTGTCGAGCCTGAGGAAAAGCCTTTGTATTACAAGGCTGCCCACAGCAAGAGCTCAAGGTATACTTACATGTTCCATAAAGACCCTCTCTGAGAACACAGTAGCCTGGGGTCTGCAGGGGTTGGCACTGCAGGAGTTGAGAAGTAGGCAGACCATTAACTCCACAGGCAGAAGTAATTGAACAGTTCTTCCTAGTGAAATACATGACATTCATGAATCCACACGCAGTCTGAGATTTTCCCTTTTAAATTGGCAATCTATAAAACCTAAGCTTCTGGATGAGACCTGCAGGTAGTTTGTTTCAATTGAAAGTTGTATTGATTTTAACATCTACCTGTGTTACATTTATCACACAATAAATGTACAATATATTAATATTTAATGAGCATTCAAAATATGTTGAAATTATCAAATATTTATGGATAAATATTCATAGACAACAAGAACAATAGAACACATAACTAGGTAACATTATATTCGAGGAGATGGCAATGTAATCATCTTACATAGGACTTCTGGTTAATTTATTTATTTTTCATCCCAATAGTGCAAGATTTAAACTGCTGTAAATTTTGTGGGGTTTTTTTTCTGAACTTAATGTGAATGTAATACCACTGTTGGAAAAAAATGATACAAAAAAATAATTATACATAGTTTTTCTTTTTGCAGAAGTCCAAAGACTTGGTTCTAAATTGCATAGTCAAATAATTTTTTAAAGGAAGAACCACCAACTCTAACCAGCAATGCAATAATGTGTTTCTTTTTTCCACAAAATAGCACAAAAAAAACCCAAAACCTGCAATCAAACATCAGAGTCATATGATGATAGATACTGGCTTTATAAACATAATTGTCATAATACAAGATAATTTTTAGGCCACTACACATCTAGAATAAGAGAAACAAAACTATTTTCATCTGTAACTGAATTATCTTTTTGCCCCAAGTATTTCAGATAAAAACTCTCCAAAACACCAGGTTATATGTCATAAATACGTAAGTAGAAATAAAGATAAAAATAAAATAAAATAAACAAAGTAAAAACTTACTGGTTAAAAAAAAGTGAGAGCAAATTCTCCTGTCTCACAAATGGAGCCACAGTTTTTTTCTTTACCTGTAACCACATTATTAAAGTATACATGTCTGCCTTCATTTATCCATATTCGCAAATCCCTGGCACAGTAATTGGGAGGATTTGTGAAAGAGAGAATTTGGCAAAAATAAAAACTCCTTGCTAATTTTTTAGTTGATTCCCATATCCTGTATCCTGACACACATTTTACCTGCAATATCTTGCTACATCTCTGCAAAGACTACTGAAAGATTCTCACCAGTCACTTCTCAGAATGGTGATAAAGGTGAAAAGAGAAGGG